>NC_080416.1:16087500-17337500 GCF_030265065.1 Corythoichthys intestinalis | reverse complement strand
GACATAGAGTGCTGTCCTCAACATGACTTGAAAGCACGGATTTTAAGCTCTCTCCCAGTTTTTATTTGGCACCGATTGACCTCGGAAAACCAGAGATATGATCCTATTGATTTCACAATTGTAACTATGAAGGAACAGTATTCACTATTCAATCTGGGAACTATTTTCTCCACTAGAGGGCTCTCATGCTCCTTGGACAAATAATGCTTAATTTCTGTCTTTTTTCTCTTGCTGAAATTCAATGTTTTTTTGTTTGTTTTTTTGTATTTCTGTAATGGGTTTTTGTACAGTGTCATTATAACAACAGTTCATATAGATAAGTTTGTGCCGAGAGAAAAATACTAGGGTTGTCAAACGATTAAAATTTTTAGTGGAGTTAATCACAGCTTACAAATCAATTAATCGTAATTAATCGCAATTCAAACCATCTCTAAAATATGTCATATTTTTCCGTAAATTATTTTTGGAATGGAAAGATAAGACATAAGACGGATATATACATTCAACATACTGTACATACAGTGGGGAGAACAAGTATTTGATACACTGCCAATGGGAAAACCTATTGGCAGTGTATCAAATACTTGTGTTCCCCACTGTAAGTACTGTATTCGTTTATTATAACAATAAATCCACAAGATGGCATTAACATTATTAACATTATTTCTGTTAAAGGGATCCACAAGAAAGACATGTAGTTCTTAAAAGATAAATGTTAGTTCAAGTTATACTAATTTTATATTAAAACCCCTCTTCATGTTTTCATTTCAATAAAATTTGTAAAATTTTCAATCAAAAAATAAACTAGATACACTAAATACACCACAAGATGTCAATGGCGAGTTTTAAATTAACTTAGAAATCAAGCCAAATAGAGTGTTTTGTTCCTCGACTGACGCCGTGTTTTCCCGTTTTCTGGTCCATCCATTGTAATTCACGTCATTTGAGTGCTGGCTTCACAACGTACTTGACCTCTGATAGTTTGTATATTGTGAATAAATATTGCCATCCAGTGTATTTGTTGAACTAAACGAAATGTTTGAATAGCGTTTGACCAAAGTCTGAGTAGGTTTTATGTGTATGTTGCATAGCTATTTTGATTGGGAATGCCGGTTCTCTTTGCACTGCTAACTGTGTGAGAATAGGGCTTCATTAATACAGATTGAAGCGCTTTACTTTTTGTGAACATTTTTTTCTTTTTTTTTTTTTTAGAGATATTATTTTTGTTGTGCTTTCACAAAATGATACTTATGTTTGTTATGAAGGAGTTGCCGAAGCTTATGCCAATAAACGGTGCGGTCCAATGAACGCCTGTGTCCACTCGCCTTTTGTAATGTTCTGAAATAGAATTATCCAAGGCACCTTAAAATGCACGCGGCGCCAATGCTGTTTACTTACATGATACAGGAGTGAGTTAAGAGTTACGGCCTGCCGAGAGCCGTAAGCTGTGTTAATGTTGAAGCTGAATGTGCTAATAAAGAAACAAAGTTCCAGCATGTCGCGTGTGGTATACCTTTGTTAAGAAAAAGCACAAAACAAGACACCTTTCTCTGCCTCTTAGCTCTCAAGGGCATCATTGTAATCTGTTTGAGGCTATGCACAAGCGGGTCATCCCGCGCATGCGTTAAATATTTGAACTTGATTAATTAAAAAAAATAATTACCATGGTCTTATTCAGTTATTCACAGAGCACACTGGATTAAGGACAGATTGTCCAAGATTTATAAAGATGTTGCCCCTATCTGTGCACGATGTAACCGTTCACCAGCTAATCATACCCACATGTTCTGGTCTTGCCCGTCTTCATATAATTTTTGGCTAGAGGTATTTAAGACAATTTCAGAAATATGTGATGTACAAATAAGTCCAGACCCTACCATAGCGCTGTTAGGGACATCCTCATTTGTGTTGGAATTATCAAAGATGGATCAGGAGGGATTGCCTTTGTCACCCTTTTGGCAAGACGATTGATTCTACTTGCATGGAAATCTCCCATCTCACCCTCTCACACGCTTTGGATTAAATCAATCTTGAATTGTGTCCATTTAGAGAAGATCCGGTGTACGCTCAGTGGCAGTGAAAATAAATTCTATGCAAGGTGGAACCCTTTCCTGGTGTAAGGCCCTGAATTTCCCTCAGATTCCGAAACATTGACTTGTTCTACTTTTGTTGTTTTGTTTTGTTTTCCTTTCTTTCTTCTTCTTCTTTCTCTCCTCTCTCTTTTCGTTAGTGACATACGGTATGAGGCCGCTCCTCCGGCTAGACCCAAATGCTCATATATTTTTTTTGGAGTATACATTGTTGGATGCAGATTTTTGGGGAGCACTGTGCGGGGCTATTTGTTACTGCTGAACTACAGAGACATTACCTTAATATACAGTATATTTCTATGACCGACGAGGTGCTGTTTGCGTGTAGAAGTGTGTTTTTTGTTGTTGTTTTGCATGTAAGAGTTTTTCAGTTTTTTTTTTATTTATTTAAATATTTTTTTTGTTTTTTTGTTTTAGGGGGTATGTCCTCCTATATATGTCACATAGGCTAGGTTCATACTACAGGTCTTAATGCAGGAATCCGATTTTTTCGTGTTTTTCCGACTCGAGTCAGGCATTAACTTGACGGTCTGAACGGGACAAGTCGCATAGAAGTGGATCATTTCAAATCCGATCTGAGTCACTTTCGTATGCGGTTCAAATCCGATCTGGGCCACATTTTTTCAGAACGTGACTGGCAGTCTGAACTGTCAAGACCCAAATCGGAATTCATGCAGCAATTACGTCAGCAAAGAGCAAGAGGCACGGAGGACGGCAGCCATGTAGGCATTAGCCAAAGCTTGAACTCTGCTTTTAAGCATGAAGCGGGCTTGACCACAGTCATAAAAAAGTAAAATGAAGAAAAGAATAAGCCTTACAATTTTCGATTTTCATTCTGTGCACCGAATGAGCAATATTTCATTATTGCACACATGGCCGAGTCGGGGCAAACTGACGCACCCACGTCATTTCACGCACACACGTCAAGGCTCATGTGTGTGCGTGTATGCGTTCTATCAGTCCATATAAACTTTGAATATAAGACTAAACGGGGATTATTAATGTCTGTTATTTGTGTCCTCTTTTTGGAAATCAAAATATGATCACTCTGGAATGACATAGCTACAGCTAGCATGTGTAATTTGTTTTGATGCTTCTGCGCATGCGGGTTTCTTTGCGTAGCGCATCTCGGACTGCGAAATAGTGCACATGCGTGATACTTGAACGGACTCAATGGACAAAGGCAGTCTGAACGGGCACGCCAAAAAAAAAAAACAGATATGGCAAAAAATCGAATTTGTGCATTAAGACCTGTAGTATGAACCTAGCCATAGTGTGCAAGTTTGATTCCATTGTTCTGCAATGTATGTTCGATTTACCTGGTGACTGTAAAACAATAAAAAACATTGAAATTTTTTTTTTTTAATTAATTACCGCCCGTTAACACGTTAAATATGACAGCCCTAAAAAATACCATTAACAAAAATAAGCATTTACTCACAATGTTACTCATTAGTTGAGTATTCTTTTTACTGGATACTTTTTTACTTGTACTTGAGTAAATTTTTTTGGATGACTACTTTTACTTTTACTTGAATAATATTATTTTGAAGTAACGCTACTCTTGAATAAAAATTTTTGGCTACTTTACCCACCTCTGACGGCTACGTATCTCTAAGTGTATCCGCACTTGGACACAACCAGTTGCACCTCCCATCCATTTAGTAATTTATTGACTGATCAATAATCAGTCGCAGCAGATTTGCTCTCCGCCTGAATATTTGATTTTCCTGTAATGGAAAATGTCCAACCAGTGTGCAAGCAGCCGATCTGTTTTTTTCGTGAATTGATACCAAGGTGAACAAAATGTAGGGCAGCCGAGTTTATTGACGTGTTGTCGAGCTCGCACTCCATCTGAAATGGGACATCTGTCTTTGTATTTAACAAAACAGAGCTATCTATTCCATTTGCATGGGATTTTTTTCGCACCGCATTTCAAGTGTTTTTTATGAGGCTTCCTGCACTTTCACTGATAGGAGGATGAAGCAGGGATGAGAATTTAAAGCAGCTTCTTTATTAATGTGCTTTGTCAAGGCAGTTCTCCATTTCAAAGCCAGACTGTCCCATTAATCATTACTGAGGGAACAACACTGAAATAATCACGTTTATTTGCATTTTTGTCATCGTTTGCCTTCCATGGCGCGATCCTGCTGATTTTGTTCACACTGTTAATTATGTTACACAGCTGGGAATAACTTTTATTACGCACGACGTCAACATGTGAGGGAGATTAAAACACAAGGCAAAAATAATTTCCACACATGGCAGCCAACCAGATTACAATGTGGAAATAGACTCGGAGGATTTGGCTGACTATTTGGCAGGGTGCTTGAAAGGAAACATTTGCCAAGCATATCTTGTCCTACAACTGCATCTCTTTGTTTAATTCCCGACAAGCTTTAATTAGGCCGGATTGCGGTTCACTCCACATAACAGCAAATGCTTGAGTTCTCCTCTTTTTGCAAGTGTATCCTTCTAGTCGCGTCAATCAGGTCGGGTCTGTTTTTTTCCTGCACCAGACAAACCTCTGCTTTTGGGGAGGAAAAAAAACAGTCCTGTCATTAAAATAAAATGCCGTCCTCTCTGGAGAACCAGAACAAGGCTTGTTTGTTCAAACCAGAAAGAACCAGTCGAGTGAATAGTACAGTGGTGTGATACCATTCTTTTGTAGAAAGCATTATTTTTAATTATCTAATTAACTTCCTGGTTGCTCCACAGGTTGCAACAAATTCCATCAATGCCACCAATTATTTCAATATCCTTCCACAAGCTACTGCTTTAATCAAAACCTCAATTAACTATAGGCAAAAATAGAAGGACAGGTGAAAAGAAATTGCCAATGTTACCTTCACATCAGTGGCGATTGCTCCAAGACTGAAACGGAAGCTCGGCTTCCCTCAAAATGTCAACTGTATACTGTTGCGTGTACATGTCATTGACTAAATATGCGCGACAATGTGATTAAGTTTTGTTCAAAATTAGCTTCTTTTCTTCTTATCACTGGTTAAGATGCGGCTTGCTTTTCATTCATTCGCGCAGCTTCACAGTTCTTTAAACCAGGGGTCCCCAACGAGCGGGCCGCGGACTGGTACCGGTCCGTGGCCCATTTGGTACCAGGCCGCGCAGAAATAATAATTTATTAACGACTGTGTTCTGGCCAATTGACTTTGGCCTGTGCCGCTTAGCACACCAATATGCCTTTCTACTCTAGATATACAACTACAGAATGGGAGGTCGTCATAGAAATGCATTGATTGGACTGTTAGCAGTACATCTTGTTTTATATATCTATGTGCTAGGGTTGTTCCGATCATGTTTTTTTTTTTTGCTCCCGATCCAATCCCGATCGTTTTAGTTTGAGTATCTGCCGATCCCGATATTTCCCGATCCGATTGCTTTTTTTTTTTTTGCTCCCGATTCAATTCCAATCATTTCCAATAATATTTCCCGATCATATACATTTTGGCAATGCATTAAGAAAAAAACGAATAAAACTCGGACGAATATATACATTCAACATACAGTACATAAGTACTGTATTTGTTTATTATGACAATAAATCCTCAAGATGGCATTTACATTATTAACTTTCTGAGAGAGGGCTCCACGGATAGAAAGACTTGTAATTCTTAAAGGATAAACGTGACTTTGTATATTGTGACTAAATATTGCCATCTAGTGTATTTGTTGAGCTTTCAGTAAATGATACTGCAGCCATTTAACTTCTGCCCAAATGCATGATGGGAAGTGCAACCATGACTGTGCAAAGGGGCACCAATTGATATATCTTCTCTGCATTGGGAAATAACATAGGGTCTTAAGAAAATGATCAACTACTACCTTTCTTCCCAACATTGCCTCCCACTTTATTTTTGATTGCTGAGAGGTATTGTCAGGCTTTTGCCACATAAAAAATGGCTCCAAAGGCTGTCAAAATTATCTCTACTCATTATACACTGCCTTTTAGCGCTATCTATAGGTAAAATGGCGTCTTTATAGATTGAACGCGACAATGCGTGAGTGGGTCGGGCAGCGCATGTGTTAATTATTTAACTTGATTAAGTAAAAAAAATTAATTACCGCCATTAACGCAATAAATTTGATAGTCCTACTTTAAGCCAAAACTACTCTGGATGAGTGCAAGACATTTTGTCTGTAACGTTATATTCAATTAGAAAACGATTGAAATAAATAAATATATATATATATATATATAGTGCCTTGCAAAAGTATTCGGCCCCCTTGAACCTTGCAACCTTTCGCCACATTTCAGGCTTCAAACATAAAGATATGAAATTTTAATTTTTTGTCAAGAATCAACAACAAGTGGGACACAATCGTGAAGTGGAACAAAATTTATTGGATAATTTAAACTTTTTTAACAAATAAAAAACTGAAAAGTGGGGCGTGCAATATTATTCGGCCCCCTTGCGTTAATACTTTGTAGCGCCACCTTTTGCTCCAATTACAGCTGCAAGTCGCTTGGGGTATGTTTCTATCAGTTTTGCACATTGAGAGACTGACATTCTTGCCCATTCTTCCTTGCAAAACAGCTCGAGCTCAGTGAGGTTGGATGGAGAGTGTTTGTGAACAGCAGTCTTCAGCTCATTCCACAGATTCTCGATTGGATTCAGGTCTGGACTTTGACTTGGCCATTCTAACACCTGGATACGTTTATTTTTGAACCATTCCATTGTAGATTTGGCTTTATGTTTTGGATCACTGTCCTGTTGGAAGATAAATCTCCGTCCCAGTCTCAGGTCTTGTGCAGATACCAACAGGTTTTCTTCCAGAATGTTCCTGTATTTGGCTGCATCCATCTTCCCGTCAATTTTAACCATCTTCCCTGTCCCTGCTGAAGAAGAGCAGGCCCAAACCATGATGCTGCCACCACCATGTTTGACGGTGGGGATGGTGTGTTCAGGGTGATGAGCTGTGTTGCTTTTACGCCAAAACATATCGTTTTGCATTGTGGCCAAAAAGTTCAATTTTGGTTTCATCTGACCAGAGCACCTTCTTCCACATGTTTGGTGTGTCTCCCAGGTGGCTTGTGGCAAACTTTAAATGAGACTTTTTATGGATATCTTTGAGAAATGGCTTTCTTCTTGCCACTCTTCCATAAAGGCCAGATTTGTTCAGTGTACGACTGATTGTTGTCCTATGGACAGACTCTCCCACCTCAGCTGTAGATCTCTGCAGTTCATCCAGAGTGATCATGGGCATCTTGGCTGCATCTCTGATCAGTTTTCTCCTTGTTTGAGAAGAAAGTTTGGAAGGACGGCCGGGTCTTGGTAGATTTGCAGTGGTCTGATGCTCCTTCCATTTCAATATGATGGCTTGCACAGTGCTCCTTGAGATGTTTAAAGCTTGGGAAATCTTTTTGTATCCAAATCCGGCTTTAAACTTCTCCACAACAGTATCTCGGACCTGCCTGGTGTGTTCCTTGGTTTTCATAATGCTCTCTGCACTTTAAACAGAACCCTGAGATTATCACAGAGCAGGTGCATTTATACGGAGACTTGATTACACACAGGTGGATTCTATTTATCATCATCGGTCATTTAGGACAACATTGGATCATTCAGAGATCCTCACTGCACTTCTGGAGTGAGTTTGCTGCACTGAAAGTAAAGGGGCCGAATAATATTGCACGCCCCACTTTTCAGTTTTTTATTTGTTAAAAAAGTTTAAATTATCCAATAAATGTTGTTCCACTTCACGATTGTGTCCCACTTGTTGTTGATTCTTGACAAAAAAATTAAATTTCATATCTTTATGTTTGAAGCCTGAAATGTGGCGAAAGGTTGCAAGATTCAAGGGGGCCGAATACTTTTGCAAGGCACTGTATATATATATATACATATATTATACATATACAAGGCATGTCCGATATTTTTTTGCCGATTCCAATACTTTGAAAATGACGTGATCGGACCCGATCGATCGGCATCCCGATTTTTTTTTAATTGTAGCTGCTTGTGTCTGGAGGCTTGACTTCTGTCACTTTAGTTTCTTTCCCTACTGAGCAGCAGGTGCCGCTGAGCCCCTCCACCGTCACAAAGCACTCAAAGGCGGACACACTGAGCTTCCCATACATCTGAGCCATTCTACTGAAATCAGACAATTTGATCTTCAGACAACCTCGTTGTGCTTTTGCCGAGCTCTCCAACATGACAAAGATTTGGGAAATTTCATTAGACCTGATGAAGAAATCTCATTTTTTTCCTCCTTCAAACTGGATGAAATGAAAGAAAACGAAATCTGAGAAAACGGCCAAACAAGAATATGAAACCACATAAAATGTTCTTATGTGCTGTGTCATTTATACATAACACTACTTCTGAAATCCAGGACCGAGGTGAATTTCGAAACTTCCAAAGTACGTGGAGAATGTCGAGAGACCTTATTTCCCCCGGAGCAAACCATGGCAGTTACAGTGCTTGTGTGTTGGGGGGATTAAAGACGGGAAGTATTAAATCACCTGAACGTCCTCAGTAAGAAGCGTTAGCTCTACCTCGTCTAATCTACAGGGCCCTTGTGTTATCTGACCACTGCAGCTTGTTCATACTGAGAACTCCCGCAAGAAAGCGCCGGGCCACCTTCAGGAGATGCCGTAGCGAAAACTTTCTCCGTCAATATTATCAACCCCAGCTGCGCGCCAAAGTTCTCGTCTTTGAAGGTAAATCTGGTCCAGCGTACGAGAGCGTTTTATTTGTAGATTTACAAGCACTCAAACAATCAATGTTAATTAAATGAAAGGATAAACTGAGTGCCCACATTATCTTTTAGATTTCATTAACTGATTCACTTGATTAAAGCTAACGTGCAATTATGATCATGATTAGATTCTTCATTCACATTCTTTGCCCCCTGCAAGAATTCCCTTCCCCCACAAGGAACATCTTACCATTCACATTCATGTACTGCACAAAGCAAAGTAAACAAGTCTATCATTCACAGTCACAAAACAAAAACTACTGCTGTTGATGTTAAAGCTTTAAAGACCTAATTCTGCAGCTAAACATTTTTGTTGTATTTAGGAGGGCAGGCAAGCAAAGACTAATTGCATTTAGAGTCACGTCAATGTTGAAAGATTTTGAGGTACGAGGACAAACTCTTATCCCAAGGCATTATGGATCTCCAATGACACTTGAAATTTCCATTTCATTTAAACAGCCATCAAAAATAAGACGAAAGAGAGAACAGTCACATCTTTTTTGTTGCATCCCTTCATGTTTATTGCATATCTTATCAGTGGCGCGGGAAGTGGGGTGCTGAGTAGAAAAAAAGTTTTGGTAGATTATTTAAAAAATGAAATTAAAAAAAAAAAAATAAATAAATAAAATAAAACATTGAAACTTGGGTTGTTCCGATCATGTTTTTTTGCTCCCGATCAGATTCCGATCGTTTTAGTTTGAGTATCTGCCGATGCCGATATTTCCCGATCCGATTGTTTTTTTTTTTTTTTTTTTTGCTCCCGATTCAATTCCAATCATTCCCGATAATTTTTCCCTATCATATACATTTTGCCAATGCATTAAGAAAAAAATGAATAAAACTCGGACGGATATATACATTCATACATTTTTTTATTATGACAATAAATCCTCAAGATGACATTTACATTATTAACATTCTTTCTGTGGGAGGGATTCACGGATAGAAAGACTTGTGACTTTGTATATTGTGACTAAATATTGCCATCTAGTGTATTTGTTGAGCTTTCAGTAAATGATACTGCAGCCATGCCCCAATGCATGATGGGAAGTGGAACCATGATGGGAAGTGGAACCATGACTGTGCGTAGTGCTAGCAATTGATATATCTTCTCTGCGTTGGGAAATAAAATAAGATGTTAAGAAAAAGATCAAATGCGACCTTGCATCCCCACATTGCTTCCCATGATATTTCTAATCGTAGGGAGAGGGACTAAAAGGCTTTAGCCACTTCAAATATGGTTCCAAAGGCTGCCAAAAGTCACTCTACTTATTTTATGCTGCCTTCTATCTCTCTATATGGGTAAAATGGCTCCATTACAGATTGTGGGCGACAATGTGTCAGTGGGTCGTGCAACGCATGCATTAATTGCGTTAAATTTTTAAACGTGATACATTTAAAAAAAACATATCCGCCATTATTGGGATAAATTTGATGACCCTACATTAAGCCTAAAATAAAGACTCTAGATGAGTGTAACATATTATGTCTGTAACATTAAATACAATTAGAAAATGATTTCAGTAAAAAAAAAAAAAATTAAAAAAAAGGCATGGCTGATATTTTTTTGCCGATTCCGATACTTTGAAAAGGACGTGATCGGACCCGATCGATCGGGACATCTCTAATTGAAACAATAGAGAATAGTCAAGTTTCCGAGGTACTTCCGTTTTACTTCCGCATGTCTGTTAGCAACTTCCGTTTTAGAATTTCTCCATCCAAAACAACAGTGGAGCTGGAGTAACATTACTCATCAAAATCCCTTAAAAAAACACAATTTGGAAATACCGCATAGATCTGCCACCATCACGACAGGGGAGGACAACATGTTCATGAAGGCAGATGTGGAACCAAGCTAGTGCCACCACAAAGACGAAAGGAGGTAGTGGGGCAAATAAGTATTTAGTCAAACATCAATTGTGCAAGTTCTCCGAATTGAAAAGATTATTGAGGCCTGTAATTGTAAACATGGGTAAACCTCAACCATGAGAGAGAGAATGTGGGATAAAAACAAAACAAAACAGAAAATCACATTGTATGATTTTTAAAGAATTTATTTCGAAATTAGAGTGGAAAATAAGTATTTGGTCACCTACAAACAAGCAAGATTTCTGGCTGTCAAATAGGTCTAACTTCTTCTAACGCGGTCTAACGAGGCACCACTTGTCACCTGTATTAATGGCACCTGTTTTACCTCATTATCGGTATAAAAGACACCTGTCCACAAACTCAGTCAGTCACACTCCAAACTCCACTATGGCCAAGACCAAAGAGCTGTCGAAGGACACCAGAGACAAAATTGTAGACCTGCACCAGGCTGGGAAGTCTGAATCTGCCATAGGTAAAACACTTGGTGTAAAGAAATAAACTGGGGGAGCAATTATTAGAAAATGGAAGACATACTAGACCACTGATAATCTCCCTCGATCTGGGGCTCCATGCAAGATCGCACCTCGTGGCGTCAAAATGATAAGAACGGTGAGCAAAAATCCCAGAACCACAAGGGGGGACCTAGTGAAGGATCTACAGAGAGCTGGGACCACAGTAACAAAGGCTACTATCAGTAACACAATGCACCGCCAGGGACTCTAATCCTCCACTGCCAGACGTGTCCCCCTGCTGAAGAAAGTACACGTCCAGGCCCGTCTGCGGTTCGCTAGAGAGCATTTGGATGATCCAGAAGAGGACTGGGAGAATGTGTCATGTTCAGATGAAACCAAAATAGAACTTTTTGGTAGAAACACAGGTTGTCGTGTTTGGAGGAGAAAGAATACTGAATTGCATCCGAAGAACACCATACCCACTGTGAAGCATGGGGGTGGAAACATTATGCTTTGGGGCTGCTTTTCTGCAAAGGGACCAGGACGACTGATCTGTGTAAAGGAAAGAATAAATGGGGCCACGTATCGAGAGATTTTGAGTGAAAATCTGTTTCCATCAGCAAGGGCATTGAAGATGAGACGTGGCTGGGCCTTTCAGCATGACAATGATCCCAAACACACAGCCGGGGCAAAAAAGGAGTGGCTTCGTAAGAAGCATTTCAAGGTCCTGGAGTGGCCTAGCCAGTCTCCAGATCTCAACCCCATAGAAAATCTGTGGAGGGAGTTGAAAGTCCATGTTGCCCAACGACAGCCCCAAAACATCACTGCTCTAGAGGAGCTCTGCATGGAGGAATGAGACGTGTCCTGGGTTGTCCCCGGGGCCTCCTGCCAGTGGGACATGCCCGGAACACCTCTCCAGGAGGGATCTGAACCAGATGCCCGAGCCACCTCAGCTGGCTCCTCTCTACGCGGAGGAGTAGCGGCTCGACGCCGAGTCTCCTCCTGGATGACCAATCTTCTCACCCTATCTCTGAGGGAGATAGGGTGCACACGGCGCCAACATTGTTTTGCTCACATGATGCGGGAGTGAGTTAGAGACACGGCCTGCCGAGAGCCGTATGTTTGTGCTAATGTTGAAGTTATATGTGCTATTAAAGAAACAGAGTGCCAGCACTTATGTGTGGTATATCTTTGCTTAAAAAAAAAAAAAAAAAAAAAAAAAAAAAAAAAAAAAAGCACAAAACAAAACGCGTGCGCTATTCTCGAACGTGAACGCACCCCATGTCTTGGATGACAAACAGAGCAGAGTAGATTCGCTATGGCTGGTGGTTTCTTCAATTTATTCAGAGTAAGTAACGCACCGCTTTTGACAGTCAGTAATGGTAATGGCGTTATAATGGCAGAAAAAATAATTAGTCAGATTACCCCGTTACTGAAAAAAATAATGCCGTTATGTAACGGCGTTATTTATAACGGTGTTATTCCCAACACTGTTCGTGTGCCATTGCGACGTCTAGCTGCACTTATTTGCATTATAATACATGGGCCCTTTTATTTTCAATACAAAAACTCCAACACACACAGTGGGAAAAATAGAACGCTGTCTTTGTAGTAGCCTGTCGCACCAGACTCACTGCTGTTCCAGCTATTCAGCGGATACAATTTCCAGGGCGGAGCAAGCCACAGCATACAGACAGCAGAGTGGACCAATCAGCGACCGGTGGACCTGACGTTAGCAAAGCGACGTGGGCAGGACGAGGGACTCGCGCGCGGAAATAAACATACGAGGAGAGCGGAGTTTATTCAACATGGCTAGCGCGAGACTGACTGTTGTCAATGACTCGTGTCGATGTGTTTTTGGTAGGGCTGTCAAAATTATCGCATTAATGGGCGGTGATTAATTTATTAATTTTTTAAATTAATCATGTTAAAATATTTGACGCAATTAACGCACATGCCCCGCTCAAACAGATTAAAATGACAGCAGTGTAATGTCCGCTTATTACTTGTTTTTTGGTATTTGGTGCCCTCTGCTGGCGCTTGGGCCCAAATGATTTGATGGGTTTGAGCACAATGAGTAAGCATGGTGTAAATATTGACATCAACTATGGCGAGCTACTAGTTTATTTTTTTGATTGAAAATTTTACAAATTTTAATAAAACGAAAACATTAAGAGGGGTTTTAATATAAAATTTCTATAACTTGTACTAACATTCATCTTTTAAGAACTACAAGTCTTTCTATCCATAGATCGCTTTAAGAGAATGTTAATAATGTTAATGCCATCTTGTTGATTTGTTGTAATAAACAAACACAGTACTTATGTACCGTATGTTGACTGTATATATCCGTCTTGTTTCTTATCTTTCCATTCCAACAAAAATTTACAGAAAAATATGGCATATTTTATAGATGGTTTGAATTGCGATTAATTACAATTAATTATTTTTTAAGCTATAATTAACTTGATAAAAAATTTTAATTATTTGACAGCCCTAGTTTTTGGGAATTTAAAACTGATTTTACCGTGGATTGGAACATATTCTCGGCTATCCTGTTCGCCATCTTTGTTGTTGTGGAGACGACTTCCGACGCGGAAGAGTGACGTTGCTCGTTAAGAACACGTCACGCAAATAAACGAATTTGATTGGACGGTTGATTTTGTCCGTGCTCGAGACGCCGTTAATGGGCTGGGTCCTAGACTATTCTCACAGTGTTTGAAAAATACAGGGAGAACAGTCTGGCCGTGCCAGGCAGGCCTAGTAGTAGTACGTAAACTATCCAGCATGCGTGTGTACTGCCATTGTGCACACCTTGTATAGAGAAAATGTGCGTGCATGACAAATTTGGACTGAAACAGCTGTTTTTGGATGCTAAACACACACAAAAAAAATTTCAGCACCTTTCTGTGAGTGACTTCCAGCACCCCTGAATCTGATATTGCCTTCCACAATTCTGTTCTACATGATCTATAGTCACTAAATTCTAATGGTTCACACATGGCTGGTACATCAGTGTCAACATAATAACAGCAGCCCCACCTTCATCAAACTGTCGGTGTTGTATTAAATCTCTGCTCCCAGGAACAAGTAATAAAAGGTGCTGATTTGAATTCGCCGAGAGTGACGTTTAAGGTTTGCCCACAGGAGATAAGTGGCCGGTGGAGAGAAAGCAAAACTCAATAATGGCAGTATTATCCTTTAAGCTGATTACGAGCTTGTGTCAAAGTGCTGAGTCTCATCTGACAGAGAGACTGTATGTATGTGTGTGTGCGAGACAAAGATACAGGTGGGAGTCCAGACTGCATTGGGTTCAAGTGCGGAAGAACTTTTCTCATTTCTCTTGGCAGCTCCTTTGATTAAGCGAAGGTGAGGCTTTGCCTCTTTCATTGCATGCGCTGGCGCGCCACTTCTTTGATAGTGACACTTGTGGCGTGAGCCTCGCCGGCAAAATGAAGCGTTTGATCAGACCAAGTGGAAAAGACACACTCTTGAAGGCCCACATCGCCACTTGTGTCGAATGAGAGGAAACAAAGCATGCTGTCAGGCTCTCACGGGGGGCGCAGATATGACAGATAAGCAAAAAAGAGGGATGTCTGCGCATCAGGGACGTTACCGGGGGCGGGGGCAGTGGTGGGCAGTGTCCACCCATGGACATGCTCTGCCCACCCAAAGAAAACTGGATGTAGTACTAACGGCAGTCCGCCATATTGTCCGTCATTGTGTGTCCGTATTCTCAATGGTCTCAATTTATCGTGCAATTTATAGTGCAATTCATAGAAGCCCCGGTGCCTTCAGACGCTGTAAACTCATTGGATGTGTTGCATAAAAGGCATTATGTGGAAAAGCTTCGGTCGATCCATTCGCCAGATCCATATTTGATGCCTAAATCGATATTTTTCGACCCGCTTTCTTCGCCGTCTCTGCCTGACATCTGCTACCCTGATATCTTGTCCACAGAAACTCAGCCTATTCTCACGAAAGTTTGAAAACTTTCAGAGCAGCACTTTAAGCAACATTAACCCGTGTGACCCTTTACTTCCAATTTTCTAAAATGGCGACAATCAATTAAAAAAAAAAAAGTTGACTGCGATGGCCGACGCTTCAAGAATAGGTGGATATTGGACTATTTCTTCAATAAAATACGCAACAACTGTTTCTGCCTCATTTGCAAAAAGACAGTCGCTGTTTTCAAAGAATTCAATGTGAGGCGATATTACCAAACAAGACACGCTGATATGTATGACAAGATTACACGGAAAATACGCAGCGAGAAATTAAAGCAACTTGAAGCTAGTTTAATTTCACAGCAGCAGTATTTCGCAAGAGCCCGTGGGTCGAAAGAGAACGCCACAAAGGCGAGATTGTTGAAATTATGAATTAAAAAAAAAAAAATAATAAAGCAAATGTGACACACAGAAGGGCTTGCTAAAATTTGTTTAAATAGATTGTGCTACGTAAATTAGCCAAGGTAGCCCCCCACATTTTTACCACAGCAAATCTGGCCCCCTTTGCAAAAAGTTTGGACACCCCTGTTTAACTGATGATCCGTGGACGAGGCCAGCTTCTTTCACTTGGTACCAGATAAATATTATTCAAAAAATAATGATGGTGGAAGAAATAAACATCTTGAATTTGAAACTGTATGTTGTCGGCGATTAGCCTCGCAATGATCTTAATTGTGGTTGTCAGCCCAAAACCCTCTAAATATATATTAAATGCATCTTACCAGATATAAAATGACTACTACATAGTCTGTGGTGATTGTTTGGTGCCCAGTATTCTCGTCGAATTGCAGCAGTCCATCTCGCTCTCCTCTTCGGGTCTCTCGGAATGCGGTAGAACTTCATGTCTCTCCGTTTATCTTCCCTGTTACTGCAACCAACCGCCAAACACGCCTTCAACATTTTGATAATTAATGTTAACGAGCAGAAAAACATGCCGTAATAAGAGGAATGTACGTAGCAGTAATGTGTAAACACGACAAGCTGACGGACAATATGGCGGATCAAGTCAGGGGGGCGGAGTTGTGACGTCATGTGATTGGGGTCTATAGGTAATTTAGATTTTGTTTAGTTTCCATATGTTGTAAGCATAGAGTTGACCCTACCATTATTAAGTGACTTACACTACTTTAATTTTGTTCAGACTTATATTGACCCCTTTTCACTTGCTAAATGTGCCTGTCCATTTTTTCCACTCCACAGTCCACACACACTCATTCACCGACCCTTTCGAAGACAAGGGATATTAGAATTTTTTTTCCCGCCAGCAGAAGCCACTGTAAGTAATGTAAAAATGTCAACGTTGTGGAGGTGGGGAACACACCACAAATTTTGCAACTGAAAGTGCGACCTGCATCAGAGTTAGCATAACATTAATCTGTGCGTATTTCTTGAGAGAAAATATCCTTTGAGAGAAATGTCCTCCTGGATGTTTTCTACTGTTAACGATAATTAAACTGTAAGAAATGTAGTGAACCAAGGTTTATCCCCTTCTCCCCAGTTTTCATTTTTATTTTTATTTAGGTGGTCTTAAAGCAGCCCAAAGGAGCTTTCATTTTTTTGTTGAGTTTGGCTGTGCTTGTGGATAAAAGCAATAGTGTCTTACCTGAAGGAAGGCTGGATTTTTTGTTATTCCCAGACTAAGAGGTTTTTCAGTTATATTTAATTTATATTTTTATATATTATA
The DNA here is from genome assembly GCF_030265065.1 of Corythoichthys intestinalis. Taxonomy (NCBI): domain Eukaryota; kingdom Metazoa; phylum Chordata; class Actinopteri; order Syngnathiformes; family Syngnathidae; genus Corythoichthys; species Corythoichthys intestinalis. The sequence continues at coordinate 17,320,681 of NC_080416.1, read as the reverse complement.
TATATGTTAATTTCTCAACAATTTTGAGTGGTCTTAAGACAGGCTTGTGGACAAAAACAGTTGTGTTTTATCTGAAGGAAGGCTCCATTTCTATTTATTTTTGTTATTCGTTTGTTATTTGTTATAATTTTTTTTTTTGTCATATTAAATGTATTTAGACAGACAATTTTAAGTGGTACCAAGACAAATGTTTATTTATTTATTGCATTCCTGGATAGTTGAGACGATTAACAAGTTTAGTGTACGTAATATAATTTGTGTTCAAATATTGCAATTAAAATTTCTAATAAAATCCAGACATTCATTCTGGAAGTTTTCAAAATTTTGGTTCATTTGTTGTGGATACATTAATCTTGTGATAAAATATGTACAACATGTTGTTTGATTTTTCCTCATACATTCATGTCTGATGAAACTGTTCTAGTGATCTTTGTGTGCAGCAATTGTTGCCACCATGTACACCTTAGGAATGTACCCTTTAAAGAGACTTATAAGAAAAGCATTTTGAGTGGCTACACACACCAGCTGTGATAACACATAACACTTTTCCCACACACATAGCCACAACAAAATGTTCCCACAACAAATAGATGCTAGAATGTCAGGGACAATGACAAAGCCATAACCTTGTACGCCCTGAAACTCAGACCACTAATCTTGTGCACGAGACTGATGCGTGATCAACAACCGCAATGGAGCTGCTTGACTGGACGCTGAGTTATTGTAAACCCAGATTGTTGATTGTGTTGTTGTACAGTTTGTGGCCATGTGATGTATGTAACTGTACCATGTCTGATTGTGCGTCTTTAGCTGTATGGGGGGACGGGAAACTGATAAGCATATGCTTCCTCCCGTCTATCTTTGTCTTTTTCTTCAGTTCTGTCTTCCTTTGGGCAAATCATATCACATTTTGTAATTGTCAATGATTGTCAATGATATCGATGATGATGATAATAAATATTTCATTCATTCATTTATTCATATTGGTGAGAAATGTAGCCCAGACCCCCATTCATCCAATCTGTTTGGTTTTATTAATGTCCCGTCCCCAGGAAAAGGTGTACATGCAGGTTATATCGTCCCTACCAATATTGAGACCAAACCTAAACCCCTGGCATCGCATATCCTATTCATATAGTACTGATGTGTTCTAAGTTTTATCCTTTGTGTTGTTACCTCCTCTTTCACCTTAAGAAAAAACAAATGTTGGTTTTGTTTCTAGGGGGCCCTACACACATTTACACATATTTTTATTTATTTATTTATTTATTTTTTACATTTTATCAACGTTTTCACCATTGTTCACCTGGCTGTTGAGTTAGGTGAGTTTTGAAGCATTCTGTGGGGTCAAAGTACAGCTCAAAGCGTCGGCAGGACAAAGGATGACTGCTAGGGGGCGCTACATAGTGCATTTAGAATTTGTCTTTACACGGTATCAAAGGTTGCACCTGTCTTGACCTCCCTGCAGATTTTGGTGCATTTTGAAGCATCTAAGGGGGTCAAATTGAGCTCAAAGGGACTGTGGAACAAAGAATAACTATAATAATAATAATAATAATAACAATAAAACCGAAGAACCGCAATAGGTTACCTAAAGAAAACATCACCTGCATGTCCATATTGTTCAGTTATGGATATGTTCTAAGTCAGAATCAAATCAACTTTAAATTTTTTTAGACCAAATCACAACAACAGTTATCTCAAGGAGAAAACAAAACATGTTTTAAGGTGCAGTAGCCCTACGCTGGATTTCGACCTACTTGAGCATTCTAGCTTTTTATTTATTTATTTATTGCCTCCCTAAGGTAATACTAATGCCCACCCACACCTGGCATCCTGGTAAGACCACTGCCTCACATAATGAATGACAAAACTCGAAATGGGCCGGTCCAGTTTGGCTTGAACCTAAAGCATTATCTGACAATAGGAATGCACCAGTAACATGTTTTTTTCAGACAGCGTACAAGAAACTTATTGAATTCAAATAAGTAAATCCAATAAGGTTGAGATCGAGAGATGCAAAATTGCAAGTTCTTTAACTTGTCGCCTTGATGGATGATTTCACCACACCAGGTAAAGACATTGATTTTAAACAAGCAGATCCAAGAGGGCTTGTTGTAGTAGTCATGAAACATCGTTCATCTCATCTTGACACATTTAAAGTTAATACGAGACGCAAGCAAGAAAGCTATTGATTAAACAAAGGTGATAGACGCGGGTTGAGGCAGTAAAGGTCAGGGGTCAGATTAGTCATTTGTCAATTTTTATGTCCTCCTGTCCTTTCCTGAGGTTGTAACGAGAAAGGTGCTAATTATTTCTTCAGTAGTATTCCAGTTGTAGAAATGTAGTAGGAATGAAACATCCTATTACCGTAATTTTCGGACTATAAGCCGCTACTTTTTTCCTTCATTTTGAATCCTGCGGATTATAGTTGATTTATTTGGATTAATAGGTAACACTTTATTTGACTGCACTTTCATAAGACTGTCATAATTATGGCATGACACTAGCATGGGCATTACTCAAGGCTTATGACAGATGTCATTAAGTATCATCCATTTATATCCAGCTCGAATCTTTTACATATACCTGTATTGATATATTTCGTTAAGTGTTATTCGGCAAATTATCTAACTCCATTCATGTTTAGCTCGAATCATTTACATCCATTCAAAAGTGAGATAATTTGCCGGACAACACTAAATGACATATGTAATAAGCATTCATCAATGCTCATGACCGTGTCATGTCAAAATTGATTGTCAAATGACAGTCTTATGGTGCCACTGTCAAATAAAGTGTTACCAAATACCAGAACTAGCAATTAATGACAAAAAAATGGAACAGTAACTGAAGAAATAATCAGCACCATAGCGGATTTTATGGGGGGGGCAGGGGGCCCAGGGCCCCCTTGGTGTCCGAAAAGTGTCGTTGCATGTAATTGACTTTCCTATATATATATATATATATATATATATATATATATATATATATATATATATATATATATATAATATATTTATAAGTTGAAAAGCAGTAAAACTGCAACAAAAATGAATGAAATGGAGAAAAAATATATTTTTATAATAGTCAAAATTATTTTTCGAGCACCTTAGACAGTCATTTGCTTTGCATATAATTAAAAAAAAATTTTTTTGGGGAAAAAAAAATATTTAAAAAAATGATTTTTTCCTTTAACCGAAAATATTTTTTTTGATTTAAGCAACTTTTTTGTGGGGATTGAATGATTTAGACACAAGTGTCATAATCATAATATGGCCCCAAACACAAAAAGGATTGTTTCAATCAAAGAAAACTTTTTCAAAAATTAAGTGTTCAAATGCAAGTTTTTCAATCTTAAATATTCTTTCGCATTGAAAAACTTTTTATACGATTGAATTTCTTTTTTTTGATTGAAATGATTTTCTTTTTTAAAATCTATTTTTTTGAAGCAACTTATTTTTTCATTGAATAATATATACACAAATGTCCTAGCCAAAATGTGTCCCAAAAACAAATCAACATTACTTCAATCAAAAAAGTTGCTTCAATCAAAAAAACTTGACTTTAATTAAAAAAAAAAAAAAAATCAAAGAAAATAGCTTTCACATGCATTTTTTTAAGGGAGTTTTTTGTTTCAAATTCATTTTTGCATACATACGCATTGAGTTTCAAATTTATTTTTGCATTCAAACACATTTTTTAAATTTTTATTTATTATTGAAGCGACATTTTCTTGTCGGTTGAATAATAAAGACACAAATCTACCTCCATATGGCTCCGCCCAGGGGATACAATTTTTGACTGGGGTAACTACATTGGCACGACACCGGCAGGCTTCCCATATTCAATGGATGACAATCTTGGCGCAAAGTATTGCCTAAGCAGCCTGATTTAGAATTTCCCTCAAGAATGATGGGAAAACAAAAAAATGCTCATTGTCAACTTATAATTTATGAAGTTAATTTTATTGCTGACACTGCGTTTCTGGGTCATCAACATGTTGTGCCCCCCGCCCCAAAAGTAAAACCTCGCCTATGATTAGCCCAGAACATGAATTTTGATTGCTATTTACATCTGTGGCGCTGCAATGCATGCTAGGAGGCATGTTGGATGACAACAGTGTTGACAGCAGGTGGCACCAATGCTTGATTGTCTCCTCCAAGGGAGCAATGATGGCCAAATAAAGGTTCTTGAAGCAATTGTTTAAAGCTTCATGGTGGTTCATTTGGTTTTATGATGCCACTGTCAAATAAAGTTAATATCTTTTAGTGTAAATATCTCATAATACAATGTGGACAGCTGCGGCTTATCTATGAACAAATGCTGTTTTCTTGTGAAATTTGGTGGGTGGTGGCTTATAGTCAGAAAATTACTAGGGTTGTTCCGATCATGTTTTTTTGCTCCCGATATTTCCCGATCCCGATCGTTTGAGTATCTGCCGATCCCGATATTTCCCGATCCGATTGCTTTTTTTTTTTCCCGACCATATACATTTTGACAATGCATTAAGAAAAAATGAATAAAAATGGGACGAATATATACATTCAACATACAGTACATAAATAATGTATTTGTTTATTATGACAATAAATCCTCAAGATGGGATTTACATTATTAACATTCTTTCTGTGAGAGGGATCCACAGATAGAAAGACTTGTGACTTTGTATATTGTGACTAAATATTGTCATCTAGTGTATTTGTTGAGCTTTCAGTAAATGATACTGTGGCCATGCCCTAATGCATGATGGGAAGTGGAACCATGACTGTGCATAGTACTACCAATTCATATATCTTCTCTGCGTTGGCAAATAACATAAGGTGTTAAGAAAAAGATCAAGTGCTACCTTGCTTCCCCACATTGCTTCCCATGATAATTTTAATGGTAGGGAGAGGGATTGTAAAGCTTTAGCCAATTAAAATAAGGCTCCAAAGGCTGCCAAATTTCACTCTTCTCATTTTACGCTGCCTTTTATCTCTCTATATAGGTAAAACGGCGCCATAACAGATTGAACGCGTAAGTGGGTCGTGCAGTACATGCATTAATTGCGTTAAATATTTTAACGTGATACATTTTTTAAAAAATTAATTACTGCCGTTATTGGGATAAATTTGATAACCCTACACTAAAGACTCTGGGTGAGTGTAATATATGTCTGTAATGTTAAATACAGTTAGAAAACAATTTAATAAAAAAAAAAAATATATATATATATATATTAAAAAAAGGCATGGCCGATATTTTTTTGCCGATTCCGATACTTTGAAAATGACGTGATCAGACCCGATCGATTGCAAATTACTGTACTCACACTCACTGAAAGCCTGTTCATGAACAAAAATAAAGTATCTTGGATGTACAGTAAATGGCTTTGGATCAAAACTAAAATTGCTATAATAGCGCAATACACTCTACAGACTCAACAGATTTGGCTTTAATAAATCTTGTTTGTTTGCGAACCCGTAAAATATAGCGCTGCAATGCAAACTAGGAGGCATTTTGGACATTAACAGTGTTGACAGCAGGTGGCAGCAGAGGTTGACAGTCTCTCCCAAGGGAGCAGTGATGGCCAAATGAAGCTTCTTGAAGCAATGGTGGTTCATTTGGTCTTTTGACAGTCATATTATTCCGCTGTCAAATAAAGTGATACCGGTTAATATCTTTTGGTGTTAATATCCCATAATACTGTACAGTGAGGATAGCTGCAGCTTATCTGTGAACAAATGCAGTTTTCGTGTCAAATTTGGTGGGTGGCGGCTTATAGACAGGTACGCCTTATAGTGCGAAAATTACGGTAATTTTACATTTTCAGTGTCCGATCCTAGATCCTTGAGGTAGCTGGGCTCAATAAAAGTTGGTACTAAATTATACATACACAGAGTGTTCATTAAAGTCTGCATACTGCAAGATCATAACTCATCCACCAATCTACTGCTCTTCATCTTCAAGTCAATTATTATTTACCACTATACATCACTTACATGCTATATATAATCCGACTTCCTCAGAGAGCAGCTCATCACAAGTCGTGTTAATATTAGCGATGGTGCCGAGGACGCGGGAGTCTTCCCACATCCAAGAATGTTAACACTTCATTTGCATATTCACAAGGTTTCCGGGCTGTGTGGTCGCCGCGGCAGGGCCCACGCCACTTTACCCTAAAAATAACCACCATCCGGTTAATTATGCAAGAAAATGCACTCTAAAAAGGGATGGGGAAAGAGCCATCTTTGGGTCGCAGCCCTGCGAAAATGCAAATTGGCACCATTTGTTTTCATCTTTTTGAATCAATTTAAATTTTGTATGAAATGTTTTCTAAAATGCACACCTGAAACACTGTCATAGACACTACCAAAGTTATTTGACTAATGTGATGTACTTTAATACAAATGTAATACCGTGAAATATGCTGTCCAGTAGTTTGTATGAGAACATTTCATTTGTCACATCACGTGATCAAACCACTTCACATTTAAAACACATTTGTACTTTTTTCCTACTCTCGTGAAGCTGAAAGGGGCAAAAAAGCATGATTAATCGTTTTTTTTTTTTTTTTTCATTTTAGCCCTAGAAGCAATAAAAAGCTGGAAATGAGGAAGCGCCTGTGGACGTGTGATATGCGCACAAGCTGTAGCCAAAGCTTGATGTACTTGCACTGCTGATTACGGAATTAGCAAAGACAGCAATTATTCACAATCATCGTAGGAGCTGAGCGGGATACGTATGCTGTAATGGATTCCATTTACATGCTGGGGGGGGGAATGTCCTCGAGAGCAAACATTAATTGATAGAGCAGGATTTTTTCAGATACTATTTATTGAACATATCGAAGCAAGTATTTAGTTGTCTAGCAAAAACAGTTGAAGTCTTTGGAATTGGTGCAATTTCAATTTATTCCAAGACAAGGATGCAACAACTAATCGTTGAAATTGATTAAAATCGATAAATAAATAAGTTGCCAACAAATTTGATAATTTTTCCCGGCAGCTATGAGCAGTCCAGTTTGGGTCCTTGTTTGTGTGTGATGTGAGGCTGTGTGTGCGCCATTGATTAGCGCAAGGGAGAGAGAGTTCACTGTTACACTCAGGTTTACCGTATTTTTCAGACTATATTTTTTTCAGTTTGGCTGGGGGTGCGACATACTCATGAGCGACTTATGTGTGAAATTATTAACACATTATGATATAATTTCACATGTAATTTTAATGTTTTGGAGTGACACTGATGGTTTGGTAAACTTGTTAGCATGTTCTTAATGCTATAGTTATCTGAATAACTCTTAATAGCTGTGGCCACGTTTGCGTTCTGCCTTTGGCAATGTGTGTTCAATTGTATTATTGTCTTTTTTATATTGAAATGCATGCTTTTAGTTTGTGTCGCTTTCACGCCCGCGTGGGGGCGCACTATCACTTGTTTATGCGAACAAGAGCGCTCACACGCCAGAAGAAGACGGACAGCTACGCAGCGTCACAGAGTGAGTGGGCGAGAGAGAGAGAGAGAGAGAGAGAGAGAGAGAGAGAGAGAGAGAGAGACACGGCTGCGAACCTATGTTCATTGTTTATGCTTGCAAAATATCTCTACAGAGGCAACGCCTGTGTGGATCATCTTTTCTGTTGTTGTTGTGTGTTTTCCACCGGCGATCGGACACTTACAGCCAGTTGTGTGGTTGTTTGAACGATGTGCTAATGCTAGCGAACGCATGCTAACCGTTTGTGTCATTGCTGGAATAGCACCTAATTATCATTTATCTACGTCGATGCGAACCCGTTTGGTATCGTGGACGAAATTGATTCAGCAAACTATACGGACGTTCAGCATCATCATTTGGGAGTTTAGCTCGCTGTACACTCACCGGCCACTTTATTAGGTACACCATGCTAGTAACGGGTTGGACCCCCTTTTGCCTTCGGAACTGCCTCAATTCTTCGTGGCATAGATTCAACAAGGTGCTGGAAGCATTCTTCAGAGAGTTTGGTCCATATAGACATGATGGCATCACACAGTTGGTGTAGATTTGTCGGCTGCACATCCATGATGCGAATCTCCCGTTCCACCACATCCCAAAGATGCTCTATTGGATTGAGATCTGGTGACTGTGGAGGCCATTTGAGTACAGTGAACTCATTGTCATGTTCAAGAAACCAATCTGAGATGATTCCAGCTTTATGACATGGCGCATTATCCTGCTGAAAGTAGCCATCAGAGGCTGTGGCATTCCAACGATGCTCAATTGGTACCAAGGGGCCCAAAGAGTGCCAAGAAAATATTCCCCACACCATTACACCACCACCACCAGCCTGAACCGTTGATACAAGGCTGGATGGATCCATGCTTTCATGTTGTTGACGCCAAATTCTGACCCTACCATCCGAATGTCGCAGCAGAAATCGAGACTTCTATTGTCTAATTTCGATGCGCTTGTGCAAATTGTAGCCTCACTTTCCTGTTCTTAGCTGAAAGGAGTGGCACCCGGCGTGGTCTTATGCTGCTGTAGCCCATCTGCCTCAAAGTTTGACGTACTGTGCGTTCAGAGATGCTCTTCGGCCTACCTTGGATGTAACGGGTGGTTATTGAGTCACTGTTGCCTTTCTATCAGCTCGAACCAGTCTGGCCATTCCCTCTGACCTCTGGCAACAACAATGCATTTCCGCCCACAGAACTGCCGCTCACTGGATATTTTTTCTTTTTCGGACCATTCTCTGTAAACCCTAGAGATGGTTGTGCGTGAAAATCCCAGGAGATCAGCAGTTTCTGAAATACTCGGACCAGCCCTTCTGGCACCAACAACCATGCCATGTTCAAAGTCACTCAAATCACCTTTCTTCCCCATACTGATGCTCGGTTTGAACTGCAGGAGATTGTCTTAAACAATGTTTACATGCCTAAATGCACTGAGTTGCCGCCATGTGATTGGCTGATTAAGAAATGAAGTGTTAACGAGCAGTTGGACAGGTGTACCTAATAAAGTGGCCAGTGAGTGTATAGCCAGAATTTTGAAGGTAATTATAAAAAGTGACATTTATCTGATTAATCGATTAATCGTTAATCAATCTTCCGATTAATCGATTGTAAAAAAAAAAAAAAAAATCGTTAGTTCTATTTTTATTTCAAGAGGGAAAGATGAGTTCAGATCTGGGTGATTTGGTCAAAAAGCAATTTCAACTCATATCTCAAAGCACCACTGTACTTTTATTAGAGTGTCACCTTCAAGTACTCTGCACTCCTACAAGGACACTCCATTCTTTTGACGTAAATTTCCTTAAGCATTACAAATAGCGTCCCCATTTTTACCCCACTTTCATCTCACTAAGCATCTACACTCTACAGCTCCAAATGAGCTTTTTTTTCAGGTGTTTTAAGTGCTCCTTGTAGTTTGGCAAAATGGTATATTTACATTTCTGCTGCTCGTTATTCCTGAGATGACCTCCAGAGTGAAATTATTCTGCATTTCCAGTCAAGGAGGAGTCCATTTAATCATCAAAACAGGCTGTTTTTCCAAAGTATGTTAATGAACTGCAATTAAACGCTGATAGCGTTGAAGCATTAGAGGAACTAATGATTTTGTCAGTAATTACAGCAGCAATAGGCCCATTTATTAGAATTAGCCCGTGTAATGCCGTGAACCGTTAGTTTGCCTTAATATATGTTTTCATTCATTTTCTCTCACAGCTGTACAACTCCAGCGAAGTCGGCCCTGCGGCTGCAGCACGCTACGGTTGCACAGCGCTTCACAATTTCTGTTGCAAATTCACATCGTGAGTGGAAAACAAAAGGATGATGCATTTGGAAATTAGCGTAAACTCGCTGGTGGAGTGAGACACAATAAGCCTTTTGAATGTGTGGTGTAATACCACAAAAGACTGCCGTCACTAACTTGCCTGGGTTGTGGAGAACATTTTGATTGCTCCCTGTTGTGGATTATAACTCAGTACAACGTTTCACCTGAGCAATCAAATCATCTCTCTTCCAAATTATTTTTGGTTTAATTTATTGGCAACCATTGACAGGGATAGACGTCCAATCCATTTCAAAATGGATTGGACGTCTATCCACTGTGCCCTCCCAGTCATAATGGATTGAACGTGTCTCCCCGTCAAAGGCAGCTAACAAACACCAGCATATCGTGTTACTATAATTCACTTTTTTTCGTAGTTTGGCAGGGCATGTGAATTTTTTTGGGGTTAGGTGGATTTGTTCAGACGTACAGTAATTTCTGGACTATAGGGCACACCGGACTAAAGGCCACCAAGATGGAGGAAATTATTCAGCTAGATTCAAGAAAAATGATCAGACGTTATAAATTGCAGTGTGAAAGTCAATACAGATTTATTTTGCATTGATTATTTAGCCGATCCATTAATTAGATTCATATTTGTGAGAAATGTAGCCCTGACCCCCTTCACCCAATCTGTTTGGTCTTATTAATGTCCTGATCCTAGCAAAAAGTGTACATGCAAGTTATGCTGTTATATCATCCCTACCAATAATGAGACGAAACCTACGCCCTTGCTATGAACCCAAATAAATCAACAAATAAGTCTCACTGGACTATAAGCCGCAGGACTCAAAATGAAGGAAAAAATGTAGCGGCTTATGGTCCAAAAATTACGGAATATGTTTTTTTCTCTACTATGTAGTTGGAAAAATATGATAATTAAACGTTTGTGTCCTACAATAGTTGAATCTTAAATCTCCCAACAAACAAACAAACCACTGAGGGATCTAAAAGAATGCTGAAATATAAATTTTCTGAGTACAGTATGCAGTTTATTCGTCTGAGTGAAGTAACTGCACTCATATTACAAAATATTTCGAGGCTGTTTTTCTACACTATCCTCCAATTATGTGTTGTTTTCCAAAGACCCTTTTTTACTGTGTCCCATTTGGCCAACTTAGGGCGCACTTTGATGTGCTTTCCCCATTTTTTTTTAACCATGTATTTTGTTGTAGCTGGGGGTGCCTGGCCACGGGTAAAAGGCTTGGCCAGGTGCTTCACAGCTTTGCCCGCCAATTATCGCAGCGACCAGGCGGATGGCTGCCTACAGTAGAGCCGGGAGGCCTGGCCATTAGCTTTGCCCTTCAAACAATGCAGTACATAGGAAGCCTGGCAAGCAGTCTTTGGAAGTGACACATTACATATTGTGTGTGGGCGCCCTGACACAAGGTCAGAGTATAGATGCAGTTTATGCATATCCCAACGATAGGAGAATAAAGAGATAATTCAGTTTGTTTCACTTCAGAATGGTGGGCGAGTGGAACTCAATGAAATTAGCATATGTTTGTGTTCTGGCTATTACAAAAGATAAAATACACACATTTTAAAGCCCCACTAAAATATATATGTACCGTATTTTCCCACTATAAGGCGCACCTAAAAGGTTTAAATTTTCTCAAAAGCCGCCAGTGCGCCTTATAATCAGGTGCGCCTTATATTTGAATCAGTATTGAGCCGCAACAGTCTTTTTTTTGTTTTTTTTGTTTTTTTGTTTTTTTATTGTTATTGCTTTGCACTATCACGAGTGTTACTATATTGTGATTGCACTAATGTTTTTTTTGTCTGATTTTGCATGGCTTTGATATTGCATTTATATTTCAAAGAAAGAATTGTTCACAATGGCCTGGTTTGGTTACTTTTTTCAGGACACCTTGAACTTTATGTCCAAACTGTTGTTTTCGTCACTTACCAATTATAAATCAACATTTTGGGACCAAAAAGACAAAATATTTCCCCCAAAATTTGAATAAATAGTTTTACATTTGATAATTCAACATATGCCGCAGGTATAGTCATAGGTGTTTTTGGCCTTTATGCATTCTCTGTTCAAAAACATTGCATACATTGCAAAACAATGGAAAAATTATAATCCATCTAACACAAAAAGGGTGACTGTGCAAAAGAAAAACGTTCTCCTCCACTATGTGATATAAATATTGCATTACATGTTTTACCTTGCTGTTGTGTTGCTGTTTCGTTGAGATTACCTTTAGCGCAGCACCGTCTAATGGATCCACAAAATAACCCCACCCTCTACTGTCGCGTTTATTCTATGCGCCTTATAATGCGGTGCGCCTTATATATGGAAAAAGTTTTAAAATATGTCATTCATTGAAGGTGCGCTTCATAATCCGGTGCGCCTTATAGTGCGGAAAATACGGTACATTTTATCTATGCCCAAAGATGGTTGCAAAGCACTTAATACCTTATAAAACACCAACACCATGCATCTAGCATGTACACAATAATTAATTCATGTAACATAAATGAATGTATTTAGTTGTTCAATTATTCAATACAAACCAACATGTAAAATATCTTAGAAAATGTGTCTTGTTGTAAAATTTGTTTACAGCATGTGCGAAGGACAAAACGATTGAAAACATCTTGATACATGGTGTTTACACAGAACTTTTGTACTTATTCTAGGTGAGTTTGGAATGTATTCCTCATGAGTTCACTGTACTTGGTCATTCGTGTAGCTGGAAAAAGGTAATTAAAACAACTGAGACACCTACAAATAAAGTGGTATGAAAAAGTATCGGAACCTAAAATCACCATTAAATGTGATCTGATTTTTGTCAAAGTTGCACAGATGTAAAAACAGTGTCTGCTTTAACTAAAATCACCCAAACATTTACAGGTTTTCATATTTTAATGAGGATAGCATGCAAACAATGCAGAACAGAAAATTAAGTAAACCCTCTGCCTAAGGAGACTTAAAGAGCAATTGAAACCAATTTTTACCAAACAATTTAAGTCATGTGCCTGCCCAATCACTGATTAGTGGTTTAAAGCTGCCCTGCCCATTATAAAACACACACCTCGTAACAAATGTCTTGATGAGGAGCATTGTCTGATGTGCATAATGGCTCAGTCAAAAAAACTGTCTGAAGACCTGCTATCAAGGATTGTTGATTTGTATAAAGCCGGGAAAGGATACAAAACCATCTCTAAAAGTCTGGATGTTCATCAGTCGACAGTCAGAGAAGTTGTCTACAAATGGATAGAGTTTGGCACTGTTGCTTCTCTCCCATGGAGTGGCCGTCCACCAAAGATGACGCCAAGAGTTCAGCGCAGAAGACTTAGAGAGGTTAAAAAAAAAGAACCCTAGAGTGTCTGCTAAAGACTTACAGAAATCACTGGCACAGTCCAATATCTCTGTGAACACATCAACTATATGTAAGACAATGGCTAAGAATGGTGTTCATGGGTAGACTCCATGGAGGTCTAAAAAAATATAATTGTTGCTTGTTTAATGTTCGCAAAAGGGCACTTGGACACTCCACAGACGTTTTGGCAAAATATTTTGTGGACTGATGAAACCACAGTTGAATTGTTTGGGAGTAACACACAACATCGTGTGTGGAGAAAAAAATGGAACAGCTTACCAACATCAACACCTCATCCCCACCTTGAAGCATGGTGGAGGGAGCATCATGATTTGGGGCTGTTTGACTGCCTCAGGGCCTGGACAACTTGTGATCATTAATGGAAGAATGAATTCAAAAATTTATCAGGATGTTTTGCAGGAAAACCTGAGGCCATCTGTCAGACAGTTGCAGCTAAAACCCTAACCCTAAAAAAAGGATGGATGGTGCAACAAGACAATGATCCAGTACACAGAAATAAATCAACTTGAGAATGTTTTCAGAAGAACAAAATACACGTTCTGGAGTGGCCAAGTCAAAGTCCAGACTTGAACCCTATTGAGATGTTGTGGCATGACCTAAAGACAGGGATTTGTGCCAGACATCCCAGGAATCTGACTGAACTACAGCAGTTTTGTTGAGAAGAATGTGTCAAGATTAGTCCTGATCGATGTGCCAGACTGATCTGCAGCTACAGGAAGCATATGGTAGCAAAATTATAAATGTGATGGTTCACTTACTTATTATTCCCCTTTCTGTCATGGTTTGAATGGTATCCTTATTACAATATGAAAACCTATAAATGTTTGAATGGTTTTAGTTAAAGCAGAAACTTTTTTCATCCGTGTGATTTTGACAGAGATCAGATAACATTTGAATTGAAAATCCAAGGGGTTCAGATACTTTTTCATACCACATACTATGATCAAGTCAAGTTGTAACTGCAAACTACAAGCATAGAAATAAGCATCTAAAACTGCAGCCAAGGTGATAAATGACTGTGTAGCTCAGCCATCACAGTCTGCTTAAAGCATCCATCTGAAGGCACCTGCCAATGTGCATTAAACATCAGCGCAAAGCCAAATTGCAGAAGGCTCCTAAGTGCACTTCTATCTGCAGGCGCATCTCCTTTAAATCATCGTCTGGGAACCATTTACGAGGAATCCGGGTGAACATAGCGCATGTTATCCAAATAGGAGGTATTCTCTGCATGTGTGTTAGTGGATGAGCACTGTGCTCATGCATGAAAATAGAGGAAGGTGGAAAAAAACGAGAGAAATGTTGCTGAGGTGTCATCTGGATAATAGCCAGAACAGTTAAGTGGAAACAGAGGGCGAATCAGCAAAGAATACAGTGGTGGAAAAAGTACAACAGGGTTGTGAAGACAAAGTATTTGGTGCAGTTCCCTGGTGGCCTAAAAGCTACAGTGGCCAAACACTGACACCTTACAGCTTGGGAACAGAGCTGTAACTTTTAGGCTGTGGAAAAGCACCTTGGAGTCCAATAATTAGACCTAAGGGAATGAAACGAATCCCTCCTCAATGGCTATTTCTGATATTGTGCCCTTACGCAGAAAAAAAAGAAACACATTTCCACCAACTTTGAGTTAAGGAGAAAACACCTCGCTCCAAATGAGCCTGTCAAGCGCGTGCCAAAGCGACAGGTGGCAGTATAACTACCGGCTGTAACAACCGTTCTGGTAAGTCAGATGAATCTGTGGCTCATTTGGAAGCCTCAACCAAGGTAGAATTGTAAACATATTCCAATTTGCTTTTGCAACAATCAAGCAGGGTTTTTCCAACTTTAAAGGGCCAATGACAGCAAAAAAGCATGTTTATTTCATATTATGCTCCTGAATGAAATGGACTGCTTGGATGTGTGTAGAAGTGATCGAATTATTTATTCAATTTTTTAAGCGCGCGCCATGAAAATGAGTAACTTCCGGCCAGAGTCTGGATTGAGGAAGAAGGTGAATGTGACGTCAGCGGACTAATCATCTTCGCAATACAGCCATTACTATAGTATGCCGGAGGACTGCGGATTCAGCGGATTAACTCATTTTCTCCCAAAAACGTATAAATACGTTCTATTTTTAATTGTTTCAGTGTTTATACGCCTTTTACGTTTTTTTTGTTTTCACAAGAGACATCTCTAGGTTCTGATCCAAGTTCACTCCAAAGCACAACGCTCAAAATCCATTTTAAAGCAATAAAACTGACCACTGGAGGGCAGTAGCGCATTTGGTAAGAACTCATATTGGATGTTGAAAGGAAACGAATGTAATGAAATAGTCAGGAAACGGAAGTTGGAAGTAGTAAGAAGCGTGAGAAAAATGTGGAGAACGATGTGAAACACAAGGCACATGCCCCACACAAGTTCCCTAGGTGAATTCTGTTATGAGGTAGTGCTCACCACAAAAGAAAGATGAAAAAAATTGATCTTGATGAGACAGACAGGCGGTGATGAGGGAAAAATTTACCCCGTATGCTGATACAGCCGTGGACAAACATCGTCATATCTCAGTTCAATAGTTTAGTTATGTGTAAATAAATTGTTACTTTGCTATCAAAAGCTATATTTGTCTTGTTGTTTATGTTATTTTGTAGAAGGAAAACATTATTCAGATGTTTGGGATGTCACAAAAGCAAAAAATAGCTGTGTTAAAGTCAAAGTTATGTTTGAAATCTATGCTTTTACAAAAAGCTCTAAAGATGATATCTAAAGAACGGAAAAAGATATGAACTTACTTTTTTTCCTGCTGAAGGAAGAGAGTCTAATCTTTCTTTTGGTGGTTTCAATGTTTATGTTTATATGGCAATAGAACAGAATTTTCTGTGGGCCTTGCAAAATCAGTCAAAATCCACAAAATGGCCGGGAGCGAAGGGGGTTGCTCTGGTGAAAACTGCTCGGAGTGAATGAGTATTAATTTGTTTATTTTTCACATCACGCCTGTCCAATGTGGCGCATGCTTTTGTTGCTGCACCAGTGAGAGGTGAGTGAGCCTTTTTGGGTTTCAAAAAGATCCTGTTTACCGCGAAGAATGGGCAAAACAAGTCTGAAAACTGTGGGACCATTGGACGGACGAGGAAGTGAGTAAGCTACAGTAAGTGTTTTATTTAATGTCAAATACTTGGATCGTGGCACACATTTTAATAAGGAGGTGGCTTTCATTTTATGAATGACAATACTCCCCGTCCACCGAAAAGGCGGGAGTGGCTGCCTCCCTCGCCAATGAGCGCCCGTGCTCAGGCAGCTACGCGCTATCGTCTGAGGTTCTCGATTGTGTAGAGACTAGGGTTGTTCCGATCATGTTTTTTTGCTCCCGATCCGATCCCGATCGTTTTAGTTTGAGTATCTGCTGATCCCGATATTTCCCGATCCGATTGCTTTTTTTTTTTTTTGCTCCCGATTCAATTCCAATCATTCCCGATAATTTTTCCCGATCATATACATTTTGGCAATGCATTAAGAAAAAAAATGAATAAAACTCAATTCAATTGCTCCAAGTATCTTTTTATATTGCCCAACATGACATTGATCCACTGCTTTGGATCAAAACAAAGCTTATCAGCACTGTGCCATAAAATATGTAAACAATAAACATAACCCACTCCGCTTAAAATAAAGTTACATGACATCACTTCCATGTTCCAAGTTTTTTTCGGTGCCACACTTTGTGAGTGCAACAATAAATGGCTGGGGAGGATGTTTGTTGTTATTATGAACCAATCTTTAAACCAAAACTAAAGACTCTGGATGAGCGCAAGATATTTTGACTGTAACGTTAAATACAATTAGAAAACGATTTGATTAAAAAATATATACATATTAAAAAAAGGCATGTCCGATATTTTTTTTCCCGATTCCGATACTTTGAAAATGACGTGATCGGACCCGATCGTCTTGGCCCTCTTTGTGTGCCCGCCGAGAGAGCGCCATCCTCGGCTTGGGCTCGGGCAGCCATGCGCTCCGACGTCCACCGAGAATGTGCCATTTTCGGCATCCAACGACATGCCGAAACTTGCTCACTGGCGGGGGCTGGCTGATCGTTGAAGACTATCACCCCGCCGCTCTGTGTGACATTAGTATTTTCGTGTGATTTTTCGTTTTCGAAAGGCGAGGAAGAGACTTGTAAGAGCCGCTCGGTTCGGGTTGGCATGTAGCATAACTCTCACACTCTTCTTTATTTACACTCTTTTTTTTTGTCTCCGAATCCCTGCAGGGAATTGAAAAGAGCCGACTAACTTCGCCTGCATAAAATATCGTTCTTGCGATTTAAGAAGTCGTCAGTTTTGACTATTATGCAGTAATTTAGCCCCGTCGTACTGAATGAATGCATTTTTAATATTTCATGTTCTATTTAGCACAAGATTTTTTTTTTCATGACCATACAATTTATTTAGCAATAAATATCCTGTAAAAATATTGGAATAGAGAGATAAAAACAATGAGGACATTTTGCTGCTCCCTGTCGCATTTTCCTTGTTCTGAATCTTCCTCCTCCATTGGGCTGAATTCTAAATCAGCTAAAATCGTTACTCTGCCGACGTCATCATCCAAATGGCGGCGCCAGAGCGCTATAATGAAAGGAGTAGCTAAACGGCAGATTGAAAGACTCATGTCTCGTTATCTGCGCTTTGCCAAATTGTTGGATATCATTGAATCGTCTCAAATTATGAATTCACAAAATAATACTATTTAAGATTTTTTTATGGTATCATACGCACTCTAAACACCAACTCTCCAAGTACTTCCAACACCAACAAAGTAAAAAAATAGGCCTAAGTATCAATGTCAGTGAATATGTCAGCTTTTTTTGGTGCCTTTGGTGCCATTGGATTTATTTTTACCATAATAAATGAGTTCAGAAATGGTTATTTTATGGTATACATTAGAAAAAAACAAGAATGGTTTCTGAGAATTTGGCCTTGGAACACTCCACCAAACAACAGACAGACAGATTCCCAGCTCCTACAATCTCGGTCCTTGACCTTGCTCGGAAAAATCTCTAATACATGTCTGAAGTCATGGGACTTTTGTGTCTGGTGCTGAATACTACGATAGAAGAATCCTACAGGATCGTTCCGCCCACACAGCAATGAAACAAAATTAAAATCTGAATAACTGGAGAAACTCCCAAACTTTGATGATGTCGGTGGAAAATTGCACTTTTCTCATTGCCCCTATGCGCTCATGCTGAGAAGACCACCATCCCTTGAATAATTGCTAGTCAACAGCAAGGATGTGTGACAAGGTTCAAAATAGCTCCTTCTTGGCAGCATCAACTTGCAATCTCTTCCCCTGTTAATAACTGCCACCCAGGTGCCCCGCCTGTATCGCCATGTGTGCCCCCTGTCACTTGAAAGACAGCATTGCGGTCTCCCAAGGTCACAGTAGTTAATGCATTCAGTCTTGCTTATTATTTATAACAGGGAGTTGGATGCATGGGGAGGATGCTGGGGGTGGAGGGGAAGCGATGGGGGCACTTTTGGGAAATGAAGCGGCATTCTATGGACACCTTCATTAGTTAAATGAGGTGACATCTGCTCCACTATGCAGGCATGAGATAATGTCAACACTCATCCACCTGGATTTTGGTACACTAAGAGACTTGAAGCATAGATGAAAATTGACAGTTTGCACCATAAATAAGCAAATATATTTAAATTATAATATTATAATTTTAGTCCATCCATCCATCCATCCATTTTTTTTTTTTTTTTTACTGCTTAACCTATTCAGTGTCCCAGTGACTTTAAGGAACAATTAGGACCGGTTGCCGGTCAATCAGAGTGTACCCAGAGAATGACAACTATACATTCTATCATTGAGTGTATATGGAAGACTCACCACTGTGGAAGTACAACACTATATATTCTGCATCAGTCTAAATATATAGGATCCGAAATGTGTGCTTTTCAGTTGCAAAAATATGAATAAAAAAAAAAAAAAAAGTTTGATTGCTGTTGCTAAATATTGATTTTTTTTGTGTGTGTGTTTTGGAAAAACAAATCTTGTATTTTCTTTTAAATATGTGGTTGTCCAAATTTAGTATGCAGTTTCTTACAAGAAAATTGATGTTGATAAAAATGAATAATTAGATTGTATATGTAATGCACGAAATATAAGTGCGCAAAGATTATATTCAATAAACCTTTTAATGTAAACGCATCTTCACACACATACACACATATATATACACATACATACATACACACACACACACCCATATATATTATATATACGTATACATAGATATGTAAATGCATCTACAAATATACATATATATAAATACATATGTAAATGCAAGTGCATCGACAAACAAACATACACACACGTATATATATATATATATATATATATATATATATATATATATATATATATATACACTGTATATATGTGTTTGTAGATGCATTTACATTTACATATTTTATTTCTTTTACTTTGTTTGTTCCTCCTCCTCGACCAAAAATACTGTGTTTGTTCCTCGTTTTCCATATAAAAATTTCAAAAATGACAAATTGTGTCGTTTAATATTTTAAAGATTTAAAATGACCATATACTGTATAGAAAATGCAAAACTCTAAAATTCAATACATATATTTATTCCAATCGTTTTCTATATACTGTTTTGGAATAAAATTAAAACAAGCATTTTGAGATGAGAATGGTGTATATGAAAACACGAAATTCAAGACTGAAAAAAAAACCTACTTTAAACATGCAACAGTTAGTGGAAAACATATGTTTTCAGTGTACGAGTTTTGGGGGGAGGAGGAGGAGCTGCGCAATGTATGAGCCAGCAGCCTTGAAACCACAAAATCTAAAGCCCAGATGTTTTTCATAAAGACTGCTATTCCATCAAGGAAAATGCACTAAAACTTGTGGATTTTCCATTTAAATGCATGTAGTGGCTATGTAGTCGGAATTAAGAAGTATGCATACAAGTATTGCATATCGCAAATAGTTAAAAGTTGCAAGCTGGATCACTTTTTTCATCAACTCATACATAGCTACACATTAAGGTATCTGGATCATACTCATAAAATTAGGTAATTTTGTCAATGGACTCACTTTTAAATCACGCCCGGGAGACCTTCAGCATGTGTGGTCCAGTTATTCCGGCATGGCATCTCGTGCATCCGAAGCGAGCAGAAGCATGCTGAGGGGAACACTGCAGCTCGGAGTTGGAGGAGAAACGCACGCTGCGAACTGGCTCCCGCCCTCTTCTCTTCCTTCCTTCCTTTCGAGCTTGCTCACTGCGCACAAAGAGCAGGTTGGTCCTCCTGACACCAACGACATGTACACACGCTCTGGAGGAGGACGAGGGAGAGAATGAGGAGGAGGATGCATGTGTCGCCTTCAGGCAAAGTGGGAGGCATGAAGCTTACACGCCCCTCGGCATCCTCGTGCTCACATACACTTATTAGTGAAATTTTGAAATATATATATATTTATAAACAATTAATTTTTAAAAAATGTAGTTATTTTGTGGACTGAATCAAATATAAACAGGTGCAAATAATGTTTACCCTTAACAAATGCATTTATATACATAAGAAACAATAAAAAATAAATAGAAATATTCTTGTCCAAATTTGAAGACAGTTGCAGAACATAAAGTACCTTTGCTGGACTTTTTTTGTGTCCCATAACAGTATTGTTAAGTGGTAAAAATAAATAATGTTTTTAACTATATTTACCTTTTTTTATTTTTATTTATAACTATCGTGCTGAAGTCCCACCCTTATATACAGTGTTATGAAAAAGTATCTGAACCTTTTGGAATTTCTACATTTCTACATAGAATCACCATCAAATGTGACCTGATCTTTTTCAAAATCACACAGATGTAAAAACAGTGTCTGATTTAACTAAAACCAACCAAACGTTTACAGGTTTTCATATTTTAATGAGGATTGCGTGAAAACAATGACACAAGCGGGAAAAAGTAAGTGAACTCTCTGCCTGAGGAGACTTAAATTGAAACAATTTTTACCAAACAATTTAAGTCAGGTGTGTGCCCAATCACTGATGAGTGGTTTAAAGCTGCCCTGCCCACTATAAAACACAAACCTGGTAAGAATTGTCTTGATGAGAAGCATTTTCTGATGTGCATCATGGCTCGGTCAAAAGAGCTGTCTGACAACCTGCGATCAACGATTATTGATTTGTATAAAGCTGGGAAAGGATACAAAACCATCTCTAAAGGTCTGGATGTTCATCAATCGACAGTCACAGAAGTTGTTTACAAATGGAGAGAGTTTGGCACTGTTGCGTCTCTCTCAAGGAGTGTATGTCCACCAAAGATAATGCCAAGAGTTCAGCGCAGAATACTCAGAGAGGTATAAAAGAACCCTAGAGTGTCTGCGAAAGACTTACAGAAATACTGGGCACAGTCCAATATCTCTGTGCACACATCAGCTTTATGTAAAACTGTGGTAAAGAATGGTGTTCATTGGATGACTCCACGGAGGAAGCCACTGCTGTCTAAAAAAAAAACTTTGTTGCTCGTTTAATGTTCGCAAAAAATGCACTTGGACACTCTACAGAAGTTTTGGCAAAATACTTTGTGGACTGATGAAACCAAAGTTGAATTGTTTGGGAGCAACACACAGCGTCATGTGCGGTGGACGAATGGAACAGCTCCTTACAACACAACACCTTATCCCCACGGTGAAGCATGGCGGAGGGAGCATCATGATTTGGGGCTGTTTTGCTACCTCAGGGCCTGGACATCTTGCAATCATTAATAGAAGAATGAATTCAAAAGTTTTGCAGGAAAACCTGAGGCTGTCAGTTAGCCAGTTGAAGCTAAAAAGCGAATGGATGCTGCAACAAGAACAAGACAATGATCCAAAACACAGACGTAAATCAACTTCAGAATGGTTTCAGAAGAACAAAATACACGTTCTGGAGGGGCCAAGTCAACGACCAGACTTGAACCCAGTTGAGATGCTGTGGCATGACCTAAAGACAGCGAATCATGCCGGACATTCCAGGAATCTGCCTGAACTACAGTAGTTTTGTAAAGATGAATGGGCCAAGATTAGTACTGATCGATGTGCCAGACTGATCTGCACCTACAGGAAGCATCTGGTTGAAGTAACGGCTGCCAAAGGGGGACACAAAATATTAAATGTGATGGTTCACTTACTTATTTTCCCCATTCTGTCATTGTTTGCATACTATCCTCATTAAAATATAAAAACCTGTAGATGTTTGGGTGGTTTTAGTTAAAGCAGTTTTTTCACCTGTGTGATTTTGACAAAGATTCATGCAGAGATTCAAAGATTTCATGCAGAAATGTGAGAAATTCCAAAAGGTTCAGATAATTTTTTCATACCACTGTATATGTGATTTTAAAATGTATTTCTTTTTACAAAAACCTGTGAGAAAACACATTATATTATCAAAGCTTATTGAGATAGACTCAGCCAACCATAAAAACAAAGTTGATATTTTCTCTACTCCTGCATGTAACTTAAAGAAACAAGCTATCTTCTTTTGTAGAATATAAACAGCAAAATTAAAGGACTCTTCACAGGGACTCAAAACAACATATGCATTGTTTGTCCTTTTCCTCCTTCTGAATGTCTGAATGTATTTTTTTGTGTCAAGAGGATCAACCACCACTCAAGCACGCACAGTCTAATTATATGTGTATGCATAGTCCCTGTGCCTTAGTGTGAGGGTATTTGAGTTCATCGAAAAGTAGTAGCGCTGACAACCCTTCATCATTTACTTTAAACATTGAGGCTCTACATCCAAACACAGACAAACGATATTCCATCAGTTGTTACAGGTGCTTTTAAAGAAATTTATTGAATATACAGTGGGGCAAATAAGTATTTAGTCAACCACTAATTGTGCAAGTTCTCCCATTTGAAAATATTAAAGAGGCCTGTAATTGTCAACATGGGTAAACCTCAACCATGAGAGACAGAATGTGGGGAAAAAAAAACAGAAAATCACATTGTTTGATTTGTAAATAATTTATTTGGCAAATCATGGTGGAAAATAAGTATTTGGTCAATACCAAAAGTTCATCTCAATACTTTGTTATGTACCCTTTGTTGGCAATAACGGAGGCCAAACATTTTCGGTAACTCTTCACAAGCTTTTCACACACTTTTGCTGGTATTTTGGCATGACTCCATGCAGATCTCCTCTACAGCAGTGATGTTTTGGGGCTGTTGTTGGGAAACACGAACTTTCAACTCCCTCCACAGATTTTCTATGGGGTTGAGATCTGGAGACTGGCTATGGCTTCGTATTCTTTTTCCTCTAAACACGAGAACCTATGTTTCTACCAAAAAGTTCTATTTTGGTTTCATCTCACCATAACCATTCTCCCAGTCCTCTTCTGGATCATCCAAATGCTCTCTAGCGAACCGCAGACAGAACTGGACGTGTACTTTCTTCAGCAGGGGGACACGTCTAGCAGTGCAGGATTTGAGTCCCTGGCGGCGCATTGTGTTACTGATAATAGCCTTTGTTACTGTGGTCCCAGCTCTCTGTAGGTCATTCACTAGGTCCCCCCATGTGGTTCTGGGATTTTTGCTCACCGTTCTTGTTATCATTTTGACACCACAGGGTGAGATCTTGCATGGAGCCCCAGATCGAGGGAGATTATCAGTAGTCTTGTATGTCTTTCATTTTCTAATAATTGCTCCCACAGTCTATTTCTTTACACCAAATGTTTACTTATTGCAGATTCAGTCTTCCCAGCCTGGAAATTTTGTGTCTGGTGTCCTTCAACAGGTCTTTGGTCTTGGCCATAGTGGAGTTTGGAGTGTGACTGACTGAGGTTGTGGACAGGTGTCTTTTTACCAATGAGTTAAAACAGGTGCCATTAATACAGGTAACGAGTGGAGCCTCGTTAGACCTCGTTAGAAGAAGTTTAGACCTCTTTGACAGCCAGAAATCTTGCATGTTTGTAGGTGACCAAATACTTATACTTATAATACTTACTAATTTGGAAATTTTTAAAAAATCAACAATGTGATTTTCTTTTTTTTTTTTTTTTTTTTTTTCCCCAGATTCTGTCTCTCATGGTTGAGGTTTACCCATGTTGACAATTACAGGCCTCTCTAATCTTTTCAAGTAGGAGAACTTGCACAATTGGTGGTTGACTAAATACTTATTTGCCCCACTGTAGCTCGCTCAAGCTCACAGATGACCACAATGAGGACAAGCACTATAGAAAAGGAATAAATCATAGGGAATTATCAATGCCAGTAATGGTTATAAAAGTGGAAATAAAAAAGAAAAAGAAAAACCCAGTTTAATAGTAGATGAAGGAGGCAGAGAATGTTGTCACGTCAAACAAACAAAGGCAGTCAATCCCAATTCCCAGAGCATTTTTAAAAAAGCATTGATGTCGCATTACAAAACTAGAGAGTTCCTGTTTGTTTTAGAAGATGTCAAGATTGTATCTTATTTCAATACAACTTTGATTTGTCAGCAGCGTGCCTCTGAGCAAGTGCTTGTTTACACAAAAGATAAGCCCCGTGCACAGTCCTGTCACCGGGCGACATTTGCATTCAATCTTCCACTCAACAGATGGGTGAGCGCCGCTCGTGATGGTGACTTGACAGGCCAGCTGAGCGCACCGCTTGGCTGTGGGTGCGCTTGCATCTGTTCTGAATGGTTTCAGTCCATTAGACGACTGCTATCAGATTTTGTGACACCCATTCAAAGGCTTCAGTAAGGACCAGTCGACCAAAAGATGAATGATGCAGGAAGCGTCACTTGACTTATGACTATTAACGCCCATGAGAGATTTTCATCAATACTACTATGAACAAAAAGTTTCAGATATAACATTTTAGAATCCACCTAAATGCTTTATAACCTGTTTTACTGGGGTATTTCACATGACCTCCTCTGAAACTTTGGGAAACAGCATTTTGGAAGCGATATACATTGTATACCTATTTATTGATGGATTGATTCCTACTCAGTGGAAGTGTAATTGTGAGTGTGCATGGTTGTCTTTCTCTGTGTGTGCCCTACAACTGATTGGCGACCGGTTGACAGAGGTGGGTAGTAGTGTTTTCCATTTACTCCGTTGCATACATCAGATTTTAGGTTTTTTTTTTTTTTTTTTTGCCAAAAAGGCCAACAGTGTTATGTTATATATATATAAAACAGTATAATAATAACTAGAGATGTCCCGATTGATCAGGATCCCGATCGATCGGGTCCAATCACATCATTTTCAAAGTATCGGAATCGGCAAAAAAATATCGGACATGCCTTTTTTCAATATACAGTATATATATATTTTTTAATTAAATCGTTTTCTAATTGTACAGTGCCTTGCAAAAGTATTCGGCCCCCTTGAATCTTGCAACCTTTCGCCACATTTCAGGCTTCAAACATAAAGATATGAAATTTAATTTTTTTGATAAGAATCAACAACAAGTGGGACACAATCGTGAAGTGGAACAACATTTATTGGATAATTTAAACTTTTTTAACAAATAAAAAACTGAAAAGTGGGGCGTGCAATATTATTCGGCCCCTTTACTTTCAGTGCAGCAAACTCACTCCAGAAGTTCAGTGAGGATCTCTGAATGATCCAATGTTGTCCTAAATGACCGATGATGATAAATAGAATCCACCTGTGTGTAATCAAGTCTCCGTATAAATGCACCTGCTCTGTGATAGTCTCAGGGTTCTGTTTAAAGTGCAGAGAGCATTATGAAAACCAAGGAACACACCAGGCAGGTCCGAGATACTGTTGTGGAGAAGTTTAAAGCCGGATTTGGATAGAAAAAGATTTCCCAAGCTTTAAACATCTCAAGGAGCACTGTGCAAGCCATCATATTGAAATGGAAGGAGCATCAGACCACTGCAAATCTACCAAGACCCGGCCGTCCTTCCAAACTTTCTTCTCAAACAAGGAGAAAACTGATCAGAGATGCAGCCAAGAGGCCCATGATCACTCTGGATGAACTGCAGGGATCTACAGCTGAGGTGGGAGAGTCTGTCCATAGGACAACAATCAGTCGTACACTGCACAGATCTGGCCTTTATGGAAGAGTGGCAAGAAGAAAGCCATTTCTCAAAGATATCCATAAAAAGTCTTGTTTAAAGTTTGCCACAAGCCACCTGGGAGACACACCAAACATGTGGAAGAAGGTGCTCTGGTCAGATGAAACCAAAATTGAACTTTTTGGCCACAATGCAAAACGATATGTTTGGCGTAAAAGCAACACAGCTCATCACCCTGAACACACCATCCCCACTGTCAAACATGGTGGTGGCAGCATCATGGTTTGGGCCTGCTTTTCTTCAGCAGTGACAGGGAAGATGGTTAAAATTGACGGGAAGATGGATGCAGCCAAATACAGGAACATTCTGGAAGAAAGCCTGTTGGTATCTGCACAAGACCTGAGACTGGGACGGAGATTTATCTTCCAACAGGACAATGATCCAAACCATAAAGCCAAATCTACAATGGAATGGTTCAAAAATAAACGTATCCAGGTGTTAGAATGGCCAAGTCAAAGTCCAGACCTGAATCCAATCGAGAATCTGTGGAAAGAGCTGAAGGCTGCTGTTCACAAAGACTCTCCATCCAACCTCACTGAGCTCGAGCTGTTTTGCAAGGAAGAATGGGCAAGAATGTCAGTCTCTCGATGTGCAAAACTGATAGAAACATACCCCAAGCGACTTGCAGCTGTAATTGGAGCAAAAAGTGGCGCTACAAAGTATTAACGCAAGGGGGCCGAATAATATTGCACGCCCCACTTTTCAGTTTTTTATTTGTTAAAAAAGTTTAAATTATCCAATAAATTTTGTTCCACTTCACGATTGTGTCCCACTTGTTGTTGATTCTTGACAAAAAATTAAAATTTTATATCTATGTTTGAAGCCTGAAATGTGGCGAAAGGTTGCAAGGTTCAAGGGGGCCGAATACTTTTGCAACGCACTGTATTTAACGTTACAGACATAATATGTTACACTCATCCAGAGTCTTTAGTTTAGGCTTAAGGTAGGGTTATCAAATTTATCCCGTTAACGGCGGTAATTAATTAAAAAAAAAAAATTATCACGTTAAAATATTTAACAGAATTCAAGTATGCGCTGCACGACCCACTCACGCATTGTCACGTTCAATCTGTAATGGCGCTGTTTTACCTATATACTGGACTGTCTCAGGAAATTAGAATACACAATATTCTAATTTTTTGAGACAGTCCTGTGTATATATACAGGACTGTCTCAGGAAATTAGAATACACAATATTCTAATTTCCTGACTGTCTCAGGAAATTAGAATATTGAGACAGTCCTGTATATATACACAGGACTGTCTCAAAAAATTAGAATATTGTGTATTCTAATTTCCTGAGACAGTCCAGTATAGAGCTAAAAGGCAGCATAAAATGGGTAGAGTGAATTTTGGCAGCCTTTGGGGCCTTTCTTTGATTGCCTAAAGCCTTACAATCCCTCTCCCTACGATTAGAAATATCGTGGGAAGCAATGTGGGGAAGAAAGGTAATAATTGATCTTTTTCTCAACACCCTATGTTATTGCCCAACGCAGAGAAGATATATCAATTGGTACCACTACGCACAGTCATGGTTGCACTTCCCATCATGCATTTGGGCAGAACAGTTAAATGGCTACAGTATCATTTACTGAAAGCTCAACAAATAAACTAGATGGCAATATTTAGTCACAATATACAAAGTCACATTTATCCTTGAAGAATTACAAGTCTTTCTATCCGTGGATCCCTCTCACAGAAAGAATGTTAATACTGTAAATGCCATCTTGAGGATTTATTGTCATAATAAACAAATACAGTACTTATGTACTGTATATTGAATGTATATATTCGTCCGAGTTTTATTAATTTTTTTCTTAATGCATTGCCAAAATGTATATGATCGGGAAAAATTAACGGGAATGATTGGAATTGAATTGGGAGCAAAAATAAAAAATAAAAAGCAATCTGATCGGGAAATATCGGGATCGGCACATACTCAAACTAAAACGATCGGGATCGGATCAGGAGCAAAACAACATGATCGGAACAACCCTAATAATAACAGTTCATATAGATAACGGTTAATAAAAATCAAGCATCTTAAGCAGTTACTCACAATGTTACTCATTACTTGGTATTCTTTTCACCAAATTCTTTTTTTTACTTTTACTGGAGTACAGCGATCCCTCGCTACTTCGCGCTTCAAACTTCCCGCAGTCCATCGTAAATTTTTTATCAGTTAAAAAATAAATAAATACAGATGAGACGTCCCTATACCATCACATAGTCGCACTCTCCCTCCTGCTTCTCTTTGTTGGTCAGGCAGTACACTGGAGTTGCTTATTAAAGTTAGCAGTGATTGACAGATGTTTGATGTTTGAGCTTGCCACCGATGCATGGTAGCCAAGCTTCAAAGCGCCGCATGTGTCAATCATAGTCTAACTTATTGCACAGTTGTTGCGGCAACTCAATGTGTGTAAGTGAGCAGCTTGAGTGGATTTGAGTGGCTTCACTCAATGAAGTATTTAAGAAATACAAGCATTTTTCTTCTTGTTGTTTAAAAATAATTGGGTGGGACAGTAACATGTGTAAAACCTATCATAATTATTAGGACCTGAGCACCAACTGGCGCAAGAGCCCTATTGGAATGCAGAGAATTTTTTTTTTTTTTTTCATGGCAAATGAAAATGGTAAATGGTGTTATGGCCAATTTGGAAGCCTTAACATGCACAAAAACTCACCAAAATTTGCATATACATGTGGCTTGGCGTAAAAATTTTAATAATTTTGAAACGTTGTGAAAAAAAATTAACAAAATGGCTTAGTGGCACCCCCTTGAATTTTTCAAAAAAGCCTCTCCATTTAGTTTTCATTCAACGTAGACCAATTAAATTTGGGGAGTCGATACGTTGTGCAAAACTGCTCCAAATAGTCTCTTGCACCCATATTCCAAACTCAACAAGAAGTCGGGTATTTTGGATTGAATGTGAAATTTCTATCGATTTACAGGGTAAACATTTGAGACCTTGGCACCTAGGGAGTTAGTTAAATCCTCCTCAAAATTGGCGAGACTGTTCATGAGACATATGATAACTTAAGCTATCTTAATGATATCTAATCAAAATCATGAGTTTTCACGGGCCTGACCTGGGTGGGGTGCCAAAGTCTAGCCTGGTACTCCAGACTCACCGCTGTTCCAGCTATTGAGTCTGGCCACCATTAAGCGGATAAAATTTCCAGGGCGGAGCAAGCCACAGCAAACAGACAGCGGAACGGACCAATCAGCGACAGGCGGGACGAGGGACTTGCACGCGGAAGTAAACATACGAGGAGTTTATTCAACATGGCTAGCGTGAGACAGACTGTTGTCAATGACTTGTGCCGATGTGTTTTTGGTCATTTAAAACTGATTTTATCGTGGATTGGAACATATTCTCGGCTCTCCTGTTCGCCATCTGTGTTGTTGTGGAGACGACTTCCGAGAGTGACGTTGCTCATTAAGAACACGTCACGCAAATAAACAAATCTGATTTGTCGATTGATTTTGTACTTGCTCGAGAGCCTGTTAATGGGCTGTGTCCCAGACTATACTCTCAGTGTATGAAAAACATAGGGAGAACAGTCTGGCCGTGCCAGGCAAGCCAAAGTCGGCCATTTTCATGGCAACACGCCATATTCAGTAAATGACTAATAACTCTCTGATACATACAGTGAAAATTTTTTCTCTGTATTCCCTCGTTTTTCGCGGTTTTCTCGGAAAAGCAGAAATACAGTGAATTTTTTTTTCACTGTATTCCATCGTTTTTCGCGTTTTTTGTATAAACCGTGAACACTGAGAAGCTGGGGAATACAGTGAATTTTTTTTCCCGCTGTGTTCCCTTGTTTTTCATGGTTATAGCGGTTTTCGTTAGAACCTCGAGCACCGCGGGGGAATTAAAACAAGGGAGTGTAGAGGAAAAAAAATTCACTGTATTAACCTACTTTTCGCGGTGTTCGTCCGAGTTGCGCCAAACTGCGAGGATCCGTTCAATCCTGCTTGCAGGCCTAGTTACATTTGAAGTGTTAAAAACCATTTATTAATGTGCATACAGTAAATATTTTTTTGGTATTATTCTTTGGGGACAACAGGCACTAGGCGCTACTTTGTGGTTTTTCACTTATCGCGGTGGGTTCTAGTCCCCATTAACCATGAAAACGAGGGATCACTGTACATTTTTTGGATGACTTACTTTTACCTTTACTTGAGTAGTATTATTTTGAAGTAACGCTACTCTTACAGAGTAAACATTTTTAGCTCCCCTCTCCACCTCTGCCGGTGAGGTTGTAGTACGCCATTCGCCTGAAGTGAGCTGGGATAGGCTTCAGCACCCCACAACCACGGTAAGGATAAGTGATGTTGAAAATGGATGGATATACCTACAACATAAGTGCTTTGAATACAGGATTTTTAAAATGGATCTTCCTCACTTATAACTAGTTTGGTGGAAAGTTCACTAATTTTACATCACAAATCATGTGTCACATATGCCAAAATCAATACAGCTTTGCCATCACTAACAATATCCGCTTCCTTTGTGGAGAGGTACAATCTTTGACATATTCCCTAACCCACTCTTTTTTTTTTTTTAAAGGCAACTTCTTTATCTGCAGCGCGTCACTCCAACTAAACTCTACATCATTCATCTTTTGGAAGAATCCCAAAGCGCTTTGAGGAAGTTAAGCAAAGTGCCAGTCAAAGCCACATTTGTATGGAAAACTGACGCTGAAGGTTACTTCCTTCCCAAAAAGGCGCTTTTAAAATTCTGATCAACTGGTTGATTCATGCGCTGACAGTCCCCACTGGGTTTTTGGCCTTCCTTTGTCCTAAGGTCATGAAATTTTAATGTCAGCTTGTAATTACTACATTAAGAAAAAAAATGCACAAGATGAGATCGGTGGTCTTTCTGCTGACGTGGCTGATCAATACAAACTATTCCCCCTGCAAACGCTGACCCGCTGATGTTCAATTAGCGATGAATGGAAGATGGATTTTACTCATTTTAAGTCCTCGCTGGAATTCTCACCTTCATATGAGTTTTGCAGCACTTTTGAATCAGGACTGCGTTTTTATTATACATTATTCGTAGGCCTACTCTTTTCTCCAACAAAGGCAACCAGAGTGTCCTGAGTTGTATGAATATTTTACAATGCGCGCTGCATTTGATAGTTTGATTGTGTGCCAGAACATTGTGTGACCCATCCGGGCTCAAGCTGGATGAAGGCTGTACATACACATCAGGTCCTTGAAGCATACGTTATATAAACGTCAATATCTGGTGCTGAACTTTAGCCGCAAATGTGCTTTCAATCTACTCTGGCTTTTAGTACAAGCCTGGTTACTGATGGGAAACTATCATTTCACTGATAGAAGTAAATATAAAAAGCCGGTGATGCACTGAGTGTAGTGATGAGTGCAAGATTGTGATGTAGACTGGGTTGGGAAGCTGTCATTCAGAGAACAAATGTGATGTTGCACACAAAACAGTGTCTTATTTTACAATAATGGACAAAATAGCCTTGTCATTGGGGGTTGTTTCTTCTGCTTTTTTGACCTTGACTTCCCTATTTCTGGTTTCGTAAAAGGTTTTCTCAGAATCCAAATGTTATCTTTCAATGGATGGGAAATTACACCTTGAAAAAAACGCAAAAGCGGCACCAAATCAACAAGTTCTACCACTTGCCCTTGTTTAAAAAAAAAAAAAAAAAAAAAAAAAAAAAAAAGCTGATCCAGTGTATGGTGAGTGACATTTTCCCTGCACTAAATATTCGATTTTAGCCTCGATGTTTTATTTTACACTCACCGGCCACTTTATTAGGTACACCATGCTAGTAACGGGTTGGACCCCCTTTTGCCTTCAGAACTGCCTCAATTCTTCGTGGCATAGATTTAACAATGTGCTGGAAGCATTCCTCAGAGAGTTTGGTCCATATTGACATGATGACATCACACAGTTGGTGCAGATTTGTCGGCTGCACATCCATGATGCGAATCTCCCGTTCCACCGCATCCCAAAGATGCTCTATTGGATTGAGATCTGGTGACTGTGGAGGCCATTTGAGTTTAATGAACTCATTGTCATGTTCAAGAAACCATGCTGAGATGATTCCAGCTTTTTGACATGGCGCATTATCCTGCTGAAAGTAGCCATCAGAAGTTGGGTACATTGTGGTCATAAAGGGATGGACATGGTCAGCAGCAATACTCAGGTAGGCTGTAGCGTTCCAACGATGCTCAATTGGTACCAAGGGGCCCAAAGAGTGCCAAGAAAATATTCCCCACACCATTACACCACCACCACCAGCCTGAACCACTGATACAAGGCAGGATTGAGCCATGGTTTCATAATGTTGACGCCAAATTCTGACCCCACCATCCGAATGTCGCAGCAGAAATCGAGACTCATCAGACCAGGCAACATTTTTCCTATCTTCTATTGTCCAATTTCGATGAGCTTGTGCAAATTGTAGCCTCAGTTTCCTGTTCTTAGCTGAAAGGAGTGGCACCCGGCGTGGTCTTCTGCTGCTGTAGCCCATCTGCCTCAAAGTTCGATGTACTGTGCATTCAGAGATGCTCTTCTGCCTACCTCGGTTGTAACGGGTGGTTATTTGAGTCACTGTTGCCTTTCTATCAGCTCGAACCAGTTTGGCCATTCTCCTCTATACTCTGGCATCAACAAGGCATTTCCGCCCACAGAACTGCCGCTCACAGGATATTTTTTCTTTTTCGGACCATTCTCTGTAAACCCTAGAGATGGTTCTGCGTGAAAATCCCAGTAGATCAGCAGTTTCTGAAATACTCAGACCAGCCCTTCTGGCACCAACAACCATGCCACGTTCAAAGTCACTCAAATCACCTTTCTTCCCTATACTGATGCTCGGTTTGAACTGCAGGAGATTGTCTTAAACCATGTCTACATGCCTAAATGCTGAGTTGCCGCCATGTGATTGGCTGATTAGGAAAATTAAGTGTTAACGAACAGTTGGATGGGTGGACCTAATAAAGTGGCCGGTGAGTGTATATTTACTGTCATTTTCTGCCACACATTGCCGGCCTGTGAAAAAACAGGCCAACATTACAACGGTTCATGGTGCAAAAAAGTTTGGGGACCACTGACGTAGTGTATTTAAACCATCCTGATTTGATACTACTAAGTATTTTTTTAAGGCGTCGTTAGTATGTTCTGTCTGTATGCATCAAACAAAACATGCCGAAACCACACGGTCATACTTTGGGTGTCAAATTCGGCTGTTGTAGGACGTTTTGCCAGTGCAGCACATGTTGGCAGAACACCATTTTTATTTTATTTTTTTAACCTACTCTCGTCTTATCCTGTCTTTCCTGTTCATTTTAGTTTTGCTGCTCGTTTTGTGAAATATCGACAGTGCTGTCATGCTCATTAATGTTCCTTTCGGGTTCAACGAAAGGGTTAAACAGATGACATGTTTATGTTGCTGGAAGCCCTGCAGCATAACCATGTGACGTTGCCGCCCCGGATGTCAACAACAATAGCGACCTAATAGTTAAATTTTAAAAACTGTATAAAAACGAAAACATCAAGAGGGGTTTTTCATATCAAATTATTTTAATTCGTAATAATGTTTATCTTTTAAGAACTACAAGTCTGTATATCCGTTGATCCCTTTAACAATATAAGAAAGGACCAAAATTCTGCAAAAAAAAGCATGTTGATTATTTATTATCTTGCTGTTGGCTGCTTTAGAAATTAGGGCCGTCAAAATTATCGCGTTAACGGGCGGTAATCAATTTTTTAAATTAATCACGTTAAAATATTTGACACAATTAACGCACATGCCCCGTTCAAACAGTTTAAAATGACAGCAGTGTCATGGCCACTTGTTACTTGTGTTTTATGTCTCCCTCTGCTGGCGCTTTGGTGCGACTGATTTTTTGGGTTTAAGCACCATGAGAATTGTGTAATTATTTACATCAACAATGGCGAGGTACTAGTTTATTTTTTGATTGAAAATTTTACAAATTTTATTAAAACAAAAACATTAAGAGGGGTTCCTCAAAACATTACAGATATTGTAGAACAATTTATGTTTAGGGGTATTATACAAAAAACGGCCATCGCCAAAAATGGGCATGGATAAAAAAAAAAATTGTTATAACTCTGACCTTTTCTTGGCTCTAATTGTGTGATATGGAATTTTCCAATTCAATTTTGTTTTATACATATATATCCAACATAGTTAGCTTTGTTCATAGCACAGTACTGCTTTTATAGTCAATAGAGGGCAAAAAAGTACAAATAAAAAATAAAAACTATATATGAATAGATAGCTGATGCCACTGAACATTGAGTGATTTAAAGTAAAAAAAAAAAAAAAAAAATCAGAAATAACTTAGTTATCACACTTAAAATACTTTTACAATTTTTGTAAAATTTGTATGATGCGTTGTCTATTTTTTTTTGCTAACACAAGGGTTAAGCACCATGAGAATTGTGTAATTATTGACATAAGCAATGGCGAGCTATTAGTTTATTTTTTGATTGAAAATTTTACAAATTTTATTAAAACGAAAACATTAAGAGGGGTTTTAATATAAATAACTTTTATAACTTGTACTCAACATTTATCTTTTAAGAACTACAAGTCTTTCTATCCATGGATTGCTTTAACAGAATATTAATAATGTTAATGCCATCTTGTTGCAGTGGCGCCACCAGGGGGTGGCCAGGGGTGGCCCTATAATTTGGTCGGCCACCCCACTGGCCACCCCGCTTGCCAGTATATCGTTAGATTGTTGTAGCATCAGTTATGCATTTCATCCGAAATTAATGCATATATTTTGTTTTGTTAAATGTAGGGCTGTCAAATTTATCACGTTAACAGACTTATTAATTTTTTAAAATTAATCACGTGAAAATATTTATCCCAATTAATGCATTTGCTGTATGACTCATTCACACATTGCCGCAAACAGCCTACAATGGCGCCGTTTTACTTGTATACAGAGATAAGAGGGTGGAGTAGATACAAGCATTCATTGGGGCCGTGCTTTTAATTAGCAAAAGCTTTGTCGTCTCTCCCACAGCAACCATAAATATTGTGGGAAGCGACGTGGGGAAGAATGACAGGAGTTGATCTTTTTCTGAACACCCTGTAGTGTGCCCAACGCAGAGAAGATATAGCAGTCATGGTTGCACCACTTCCCATCATGCATTTGGGCAGAACAGTTAAGTCACTACAGTATCATTTACTGAAAGCTCAACAAATACACTAGATGGCAATATTTAGTCACAATATACAAACTCACATTTATCCTTTAAGAATTACAAGTCTTTCAATCCGTGGATCCCTTTCACTGAAATAATGTTAATAAAGTTAATGCCATCTTGTGGATTTATTGTTATGATAAACAAATACAGTACTTATGTACAGTATGTTGAATGTATATATCCGTCTTGTCTTATCTTTCCATTCCAACAATAATTTACAGAAAAATATTGCATATTTTAGAGATGGTTTGAATTGCGATTAATTACGATTAATTAATTTTTAAGCTGTGATTAACTCTGTTAAAAATTTTAATCGTTTGACAGCCCTAGTTGAATGTACACCTTATGCCTAATATATACATAACACAATAAAACAGAATTGTTGTGGAACTCAAAATGTTGACTGGACAGTTATGGACTATGCATATTAAATCATTACTAACATCAAATATTACACAATACACCAACGTATATCAGTAGCTGTGTCCTTAAGTCTTTCTGATAGTTTTCCCCTGACCTTTTCACTGCAATAATATAATGAAAACCTGAAATTATGGCTTTTAGTTTTGGCCACCCCATAGTTTTGGCCACCCCAAGATTTTAAGTGGCCCCATCTGGCCACCCCTATGAAAAATTTCTGGAGACGCCACTGTCTTGTTGATTTATTGTTATAATAAACAAATAAAGTACTTATGTACAGTATGTTGAATGTATATATCCGTCTTGTGTCTTATCTTTCCATTCCAACAATAATTTACAGAAAAATATAGCATATTTTATTGATGGTTTGAATTGCGATTAATTGCGATTAATTAATTTTAAAGCTGTGATTAACTCGATTAAAACTTTTAATCGTTTGACAGCCCTATTAGAAACCTTTGGAAAGCGTCGATGCAGCATCTCAGCAATCTAATTTCGGATTGCATCGACCAAGCGCCTGGATTTACAAGTTGGGGCGGCTGAAAGTCAAATTATCACTGGACTAATTACTGGAAATGGAGTCTATACATACGTACGAATCCTTATAGAGATTACGGTTGGGTGGAATCGGGTTGTTGTCATGGGAGCACAACAAGCGCATCAATAAGTTGCACAAAACTTTAGCTCGCTGTCAGCCAAGTAGTGAAGATGTGCAAGCATAAATCAAAATTGGCGCTCCGGGCTATTGGACGACTGCCGTTTTTATGTCCCCGGGCCATCAATATGACGCCATCTGAGACACCGACGATTGAGTGTTGCGGCGAAGAAGCCCAGACCCCGCCGGTGTCGTGCTCTCTACGTGATCAATTGGCTGCAGCCGGCAGGAAAAGTAGCTGCTCCTCTGCGGGATGCCATTATTTCAAATCTTTGTCCAATTATATTAGGCTTGCAGGGCCAAAGTCTGTGTGTGGGTGCGTTGGAGACATGCAGATTGATGAAGCAGGAATCAGCGCGGGACTAGGGTTGTAATCAAAAGTGCTCATCATCAATACATATAGTTGGAGAGCTATTGAGGATAGATTCTTTCTTTTCAGACCTGTGTTATTCTGACTGGGAACATCCATTCCGGGTAACGGTTTAATGAGGTCTCGAGGACGAAAACTAGGAGTCTGTCTTTACTTTTGATTTCAGCGCTATAGTTCCCAGCAGAATCAAAGCGTGGCTATCAGCTGGCTTTTGAGATTGAGAACTGGTCCCGCTGTTTATTCAGCGCCCCTGCGAAGATGAGTCGGAGACATGTTTAAAAGTTAAAAAAAAAAAAAAAAAAAGAAAATGATTGCAATGAGGCTCGCCCTTGAGCAAAGACATAGCAGGAGTTCTTTATAAAAGAAAGCATGACGGGAGACCTTGTATGCGGCGTGTGTCACTCAATTCATTGTTAACAGCAGGAGAAAAGTAAGAGAACCTTGAATCTATTATTCCTGCAGTTGTATAAGGACTCAAACAAGGAACTGCAAAGTGTGAATACTGATGAATATAGCGATGGTTCATTTAAAAAAAAATATGTAGAAGTTATGAGGAGGATGTATATGAAAGAAGCTTCATACTTCTAACCCTTTCATGCACAAATTATTAGTTTTTTTTCCTTTTTTTTTTTTTTGTTTAAAACCGCACAGGGCACTCATTTGCTGACATTAACAGAGCAAGATGTCCAATCTATTTTGATTTCGTTCATTCGCCCTCCAGTCGAAATGGATTGGACTTAACACCGTCAACGGCAATGAAAGATGAGCATTCACGGCCAGACCTCTCTGTTTTAACAAACTGGACTCCTTTCGCTGTCAATAGCATGCAATGAGTTCAACATTATGAAAAAAAAATCAACTTTAACCAGAGTGTATTTCTGCATTGATTCATGTTAATTTCAGTATTTCAGATTCTATTCACATTGTACTCATTTTTAAATGTATTTTAAGTATACAAAAATGATATAAAATGAAGGAATCTGACCCTTTAGCCAGACTGCCGGAATCATGCCAGCCGAACTGGGGTCGGCGAGGCTCGACAACCCGGCCAAAAGACCAAACTCCGCGCATCCACCTTAGTCTTAACCCCTTGTACTGACTCCATTTTGAAAGCTGGAAAAAGGCTTCGAAGCACAAGTTGACAATTTATTCAGGTCGACAATGATCATACAGCACAGAGGGACCCAGGCGAGAATTCAGCGTCACCATATCACAAGAAAACAAAAGATTCCAGAGGAAAAAAATGACACTGCTTAGTTAAACAATCAGTAGGGATGGCCAAATGAAGCCTCATGAAGCTTTGCAGCCAATTGGTTTGCACATGTAGCAAAGCTTCATGGTGCTTAATTTACTCTATGGCGCCATCTAGTGGTATAGAAGCCCAAGAGGTCAACAGTGTTAATAATTCAATGGCTATTTGCTTAAAACCTTTTCATGCCAATTGTATCACATTTAATACACTTAGAATTTCATGATTTTGAGATTAATTCAGAATTTTGAAATATCTTTTCTCAAAAAAATAGATGCAAGTCAACTCATGCATCTGCAAGTTCCGTGAGAAAAAAAAAAGGATTTAGCAAGGGTTGTAGGTATTAGAGCGCTTATTGCACATAATATTTTTGTTCTTTTTTACAAATTTGAAAAAAAGGTTTCATTAAGACCTTATTTTTCAAATTTTGTGATTCTCTGACAATTGCTTCATATTGCAGGCATTACAGGGTTAAGGCAAAGATATGAATGTGCTTGTGTTTGTAATTTAGTATGTGAACAAAATACAACAAGTGCTAAGGATGATTTGTTATTCATTTTTATTTAGAAATAATAGCTTTCCCACAGTGGCTGGCTTTAAACGGTTTCTTTTTTTGGACAATATTTCACCAGCTTTAGAAAATATTTTTTTACAAGGCACAGATGAAGCTATGGTGCAGAGTAATGTGAGTGCCAGTTTATATAAATTTGGGTAGGTATTTTTATGTGTCTCCCAGTAAACTAATGGATTGTTCATTCTGTAGATGTTTGGTTCATATAGGTACTTTTGGACCTCCAGGGTCAGCTAGGGTGTTTGGGGATTAATATAGTTTTTTCCCCTTACGTTATTGGAAGTAATCAAATCAAAACGTTCCCATACAGGGGAGGATCGCCTTTTTCGCGCAGGTTCCATCGCAAGCAATGGACAAGGCTGGAAAAAAGATTGCACTAGTTGCACTGTTGCGCACAGGTGTAACAAGTATAGGAGCCCGAAATCCACAAAATGTGAGATAACAGGTGATCGCCATTGCGTTTTGCTACCAATTTATACCGTAGTCTGTACTGTGTTTGCAATGCGCGCCAAACGTCAGACCACTCCCGAAGCGTATTATGTGAGTCAGCCGGCCGGCGAGGCTTTACACGTCATCATTTCCAGGATTTGCTGAAAGGACGCGCGCCTCGATACAAGCTTCATGGAAACGCCCCTCCCATTACTCGACACAAGCTTC
Organism: Corythoichthys intestinalis; assembly: GCF_030265065.1. Classification (NCBI taxonomy): domain Eukaryota; kingdom Metazoa; phylum Chordata; class Actinopteri; order Syngnathiformes; family Syngnathidae; genus Corythoichthys; species Corythoichthys intestinalis. The sequence continues at coordinate 17,281,318 of NC_080416.1, read as the reverse complement.
AGAACCTCGGCCCATTTCGTCCCATCACTAACAATCAGTCTTTTGAGCTCTCTCGCGGGCAGGCCGTGGTCACGAAGAAGGGTGTGTTTTGGATAATCTTCTATCGCAGTTTGGGCTGTTTAGTTTGTGCGTCACAGTTGCTGAGTACCCGTTAGTGGGGCAACCGCAGTGGGTGATTTTGCCCAACTCAGCGTCAAAGTTACGCTATCGGGCGTTTTCCGGTGTTCCTTGTGTTGGGACAGGACATCCTGCCATTTGTTCTGGACTTTCTGGAAGAACTGACGTGGCGACGTCGATCTTTAAATAAGAGGAAAGATACAATTTCCTTAAAAAATAATATAATCATGACTTACAATAAACTAATAATAATAGTTTTTTTTATATGACCAAAAATAGTCACCTAATAGAGGGTTAAAGGTCGAAAATGTCAACTTTTGAATAGCTAGCCATCAATATTCCCTCTAATTTTTCATATGTCTGAGCAGACACACAAGCTCCCCGAGCACACTGAGAACCACTGTGAGCAACATCTGATGTGTACACTGTGGCCACACACTAGTATCATGCCTGTTCAAAACCTTGGATCATAGCAAGTTACATGGCTTATTAAAAGAATGAAATTACAGCAGCAATTTCCATTGGTTTAGTTTTAATATAATTGATCTGGCCTATTTAAAATGAAAAAGACAAAAATCTCATTGTTCATGAGATGTGTACTATGTTATATGTGAGTGTTCTGCTTAAACCATAGGCTTTGGCCTGAGTAAGGCCAAAGCATGGGTAAGTTAATAAATAAAACAATGAACAATCACAATGGGAGTATATCAAACTCCCACATTAAAAACGACAACAAGGACACTCAAGATTCCTATGGACAAGTTTCCGAGGTACTTCCGCATGTCTGCAAGCAACTTCCGTTTTAGAAATTCTCCATCCAAAACAACAGTGGAGCTAGAGTAACATTACTCATCAATATTCCTTAAAAATACAATTTGGAAATACTGCATCCATCTGCCATCATCATGACAGGGGAGGATAACATGCTCATGAAGACAGATTTGGAATTAAGCTCGTGCCACCACAAAGACCGGGTGTTTTTTTTAGCCATGTAGGCGCTGTGTTATGGAAGGTACTGTTAGGTTTTGTGTAGGTTTCCTCCTTGTGTGTCCCCGTGATTGCCTATTAATTTCACCTGTTGTGCCTTCTAGTTTTTCTCTGAACTTGCATCCTCCTGTGCTCACCTGTTTCTCGTTGTCTCGTTACCCTTTGTCTGCGTGTGTATTTAAGCTCCCAGTTTCTTTTCAGTCCTTGTTGCGTCATCGTCAATGTACACGTCCATGGTCTGGTCAGCATTATTCCAAGCCCTCGTGTTCCGTGTAAGTTTTTGAAAAGCAGTCTTTTGTTAGTGATAGTCTTGTTTGCTTCAGTGCTATCTTTTGATTACCACAGCCTTTGTTTTGTCCTTTGTTTTTAGTTGGCTTTAATTAAATCATTTTTGCACCCCCACCTGCCTTGCCTTTTTGTTTCCCTGCAATTGGGTCCACACAACCTGCCTGCCTCCCCGCGTTTCCCTGACAGGTACTGTATGTTCTTCCGATCCCTGCATTTTCATGTCTGGTGCTCAAAAAAATACTAAAGCTAAAATCTCGAGCATGAAATGACTTGTTGCCTTTGATATTGTCATTACGATGATGATTGTAATTACGATGATCTTTTACCATAATTTTCGCACTATAAGACTGACTAAATTTGTTGGCATTTGTTCATAGTTACGCCGCATTGTACTATAAGCTGCAGCTGTCCTCACTGTATTATGGGATATTTACCCCAAATTAAATTAACCGGTAACACTTTATTTGTCTGCAGCATCATACGACTGTTATAAGACCAAATGAACCATGATGAAGCTTTGAACCATTTGGCTGCAAAGCTTCATTGCTTCAAGAAGCTTCATTTGGCCATCCATGCTCCCTTGGAGGAAAACAGTCAACCTCTGCTGTCACCTGCTGTTGTCAACACGCCTCTTAGCATGCATTGCTGTGCTACAAATGTAATTAACAATCAAAATTCATGTTCTAATTATTCAGTTACTGTTCCAGTTTCATGGTATTTGGTAACACTCCGTTTGACAGTGCCGCCATAAGACTGTTATAAGACAATCATAATTATGACATAACATAGTCATGAGCATTAATGAATGCTTATAACAGGTGTCATTTAGTATTATCCGGCAAATTATCTCACTTTTGAATGGATGTAAAAGATCCAAGCCGGACATAAATGGAAATACTGACATAATTAGCCGGATGACACTTAATGAACTAAACATTCAGTAAAACCCATGATAGTGTCATATCATAATTATGCCGGTCTTATGACAGTCTTATGATGCAGCTGTCAAATAAAGTGTTACCTATTAATCCAAATGAATCAACAAATACGCCGCACTGGACTATAAGCCACAGGATTCAAAATAAAGGAAAAAAGTAGCGGCTTATGGTCCGAAAATTAGGGTATATTATTTACTACAGCTACTGTATCTGCTGCTAGCCTGTTGCTAATTAGCATGGCACAATTATGTCAACGCATAAATGCAAGTATACCAAGTTTGTTTGTTTGTTTACAGTTGGAAAACGCTGTTAGGCAAGGAAAGATTAGTTGATGTGCCTCACAGCAACACTTACTGGAAGTCTGATAGACATATATCGAGACTGTCTTGTTTTACCCGGGGGCGGCCGAGAGGCTGGGGCTAGAGGCGGTGGCCCGTCAGCTCCATCCGAGATCTAACTAAGAGGTTTTTAACTGCAGCAACATTAAGATACACTATTGGAGCTGGAATTACGAGGACAGCAGGAGGCCGTAATGTTATGTGAAAGTTTGGAGAGGCTCCGGAGCTTAGCTATCTGATATCACATTCTTGTATGCTATTTTTCCAATAATTTTATAAACTGTGATTTATTGACCAATTTTGCACATGCACCAATCGTTTTAAATAAAACAAATGGAATCATGTTGCCCAAATGTTTGATTGCGATCAATATCTACAATAAAAAAGGTCAAACTATTTTTGTTTATATGTACATAGCTTGTAGTATTTCCTTGTAACAACAAAATCTGTGTCAGCCCTTCTGCATCTGGCAAATGTAATATATTTTGTGTAATTTCACCTCATTTTGGTCACTCAAGTGGCCGGCGTATCAATTTATACATCACGTCAACACAGGCTGACAGGTCGTTATAATTTTGTCCACGAATGATCAACGAAGTGATAAGAACAATTATACCATTTCATCTACGTCTCATCTACGTCGTGCTGAATCCATTTTTGGAGATTCAGTGGGTTTCTCTGGCTTGATTTTGCAGTTTCAACTTTGTCAACATACTGCTTACTTTAACTGCAATTTATGTTACTTTCTAAACCAGATGTTCGGAGCAGACATTTTCCTAGATGACGCCGCCCATTTTTCGCTCAGGAAACTTGTCTATTCTCCGTGTCTTAGCACCTATACCTGATTCACCGTTTCTTTTATTTGTACATACTCCGACAGCCATTCCATCTTAAAAGAACCGCATTTCTTTTTTACTTTAGCTTGATGAGTGTAGTATTGCTGCCAGTTTCTTTCGCCATAATAAGGGGTGTAGATATTTATTTCCATTTATACACTTGAACATAGTTTATCTGTTCATTTTAAACTGTTGCACATAATAATTCTTTTTTCTAATAACTGTGCTATCTATGAACATGTGGTACCATTACTGCTTGTATACAAGGACTTTTCTTCCATTGTTTTATCTAGGTAGGGGCCTGCACTAGGCTGCGGCCCGTTTTTTTCCCACTGTTTGTGTAGACGGCAAATAAAAACTGCATGAACTTGAAGGTCGGGGCAGATCGACACTGGAGTCTTTCCTGGACCAGCCGGTGGGCTTTTCTTTTCTCACAAAATGTACTCTGTATTTTCTTTTTGTTCCTGAATTGTGTGTCGTCATGTGCTGTTCGTTAAGAGCATTAAAGATCCAGTAAAAGACTTTCTTCGGGGTTAACATTTGCATCTCTTAACTCCGCTGCACTGTTCTTAGCTAGCTAACCTGTACTGAATGTTGCTTCAGTTAATAAGCACAGGAGACTAGCTCACTTTTCACTCTATTTTTCTCCGAACCCACCCAGGTCATGCACCTCACAACTACAGTGGGGCAAAAAAGTATTTAGTCAAACCCTAATTGTGCAAGTTCTCCTACTTGAAAAGATTGGAGAGGCCTGTAATTGTCAACATGGGTAAACCTCAACCATGAGAGACAGAATGTGGGAAAAAAACAGAAAATCACATTGTTTGATTTTTAAAGAATTTATTTGCAAATCATGGTGGAAAAGAAGTATTTGGTCAATACCAAAAGTTCATTTCAATACTTTGTTATGTACCCTTTGTTGGCAATAACGGAGACCAAACGTTTTCTGTAACTCTTCACAAGCTTTTCACACACTGTTGCTGGTATTTTGGCCCATCCCTCCATGCAGATATCCTCTAAAGCAGTAATGTTTTGGGGCTGTCGTTGGGCAACACGGACTTTCAACTCCCTCCACAGATTTTCTATGAGGTTGAGATCTGGCGACTGGCTAGGCCACTCCAGGACCTTGAAATGCTTCTTACGAGGCCACTCCTTTGTTGCCCTGGCTGTGTGTTTGGGATCATTGTCATGCTGAAAGACCCAGCCACGTCTCATCTTCAATGCACTAGCTGATGGAAGGAGATTTTCACTCAAAATCTCTCGATACATGGCCCCATTCATTCTTTCTTTTACACAGATCAGTCGTCCTGGTCCCTTTGCAGAAAAACAGCCCCAAAGCATGACGTTTCCACCCCCATGCTTCACAGTGGGTATGGTGTTCTTCGGATGCAATTCAGTATTCTGTCTCCTCCAAACACGAGGTCCTGTGTTTCTACCAAAAAGTTCTATATTGGTTTCATCTGACCATAACACATTCTCCCAGTCCTCTTCTGGATCATCCAAATGCTCTCTAGCGAAACGGAGACGGGCCTGGACGTGTACTGGCTTCAGCAGGGGGACACGTCTGGCAGTGCAGGATTTGAGTCCCTGGCTGTGCATTGTGTTACTGATAGTAGCCTTTGTTACTGTGGTCCCAGTTCTCTGTAGATCATTGATTAAGTCTCCCCGTGTGGTTCTGGGATTTTTACTCACCGGTCTTGTTATCATTTTGACGCCATGGGGTGAGATCTTGCATGGAGCCCCAAATCGAGGGGGATTATCAGTGGTCTTGTTTGTCTTCCATCTTCTAATAATTGCCCCCACAGTTAATTTCTTTACACCAAGCATTTTACCTATTGCAGATTCAGTCTTCCCAGCCTGGTGCAGGTCTACAATTTTGTCTCTGGTGTCCTTCGACAGCTCTTTGGTCTTGGCCAGAGTGGAGTTTGGAGTGTGACTGACTGAGATTGTGGACAGGTGCCATTAATACAGGTAACGAGTGGAGCCTTGTTAGACCGCGTTAGACCTCGTTAGAAGAAGTTAGACCTCTTTGATAGCCAGAAATCTTGCTTGTTTGTAGGTGACCAAATACTCATTTTCTACTCTAATTTGGAAAGTCCGTGTTGCCCAACGACAGCCCCAAAACATCACTGCTCTAGAGGAGATCTGCATGGAGGAATGGGCCAAAATACCAGCAACAGTGTGCGAAAAGCTTGTGAATAGTTGCACAAAACGTTTGGCCTCCGTTATTGCCAACAAAGTGTACATAATAAAGTATTGAGATGAACTTTTGGTATTGACAAAATACTTATTTTCCACCATGATTTGCAAATAAATTTTTTAAAAATCAAACAATGTGATTTTCTGCTTTTTTTCCCCACATTCTGTCTCTCATGGTTGAGGTTTACCCATGTTGACAATTACAGGCCTCTCTAATCTTTTCAAGTAGGAGAACTTGCACAATTGGTGGTTGACTAAATGATATATTTAATTGAAGGTTGACTTTTTTTGTATTAAAAAACACTTTTTTATATTGGTCGGATGAAATATGCTAATTTTTTGAGATAGGGATTTTTGGTTTTTGCCAAAATCATCACTATTAAAACAATAAAAGGCTTGAACTACTTCAGTTGTGTGTAATGAATCTAAAATATATGAAAGTCCAATGTTTATCAGTACATTACAGAAAATAATGAAATTTATCACAATATGCTAATTTTTCGACTACTACAATAGTGGTGTAGTAACCCACCAATTCGAGCGTCACATTGCCGTATCGAATGCACTAAGAGGAGTGTCGCGCTGACACATCACTGCGGCGCTAAACATACACATACACATACATATATATATATATATTTTAATTAAATCGTTTTCTAATTGTATTTAAGGTTATAGACATAATATGTTCCACTCATCCAGAGTCTTTAGTTTAGGCTTAAGGTAACGTTATCAAATTTATCCCGATAACGGCGGTAATTAATTTAAAAAAAAATGTATCACGTTAAAATATTTAACGCAATTAATGCATGCACTGCACGACTCACTCAAGCATTGTCATGCTCAATCTGTAATGGCGCCGTTTTACCTATATAGAGAGATAAAAGGCAGCGTAACAAGAGTGAATTTTGGCAGCCTTTGGAGCCTTTTTTTAATTGGTTAAAGCCTTACAATCCCTTTCCCTACGATTAGAAATATCATGGGAAGCAATGTGGGGAAGCAAGGTAGCAATTGATCTTTTTCTTAACACCTTATGTTATCTCCCAATGCAGAGAACATATATCAATTGGTAGCACTACGCACAGTCATGGTTCCACTTCCCATCATGCATTTGGGCATTGCTACAGTATCATTTACTGAAAGCTCAACAAATACACTAGATGGCAATATCTAGTCACAATATACAAAGTCACAAGTCTTTCTATCCGTGGATCCCTCTCACAGAAAGAATGTTAATAATGTAAATGCCATCTGGAGGATTTATTGTCATAATAAACAAATACAGTACTTATGTACTGTATGTTGAATGTATATATTCGTCCGAGCTTTATTCATTTTTTTCTTAATGCATTGCCAAAATGTATATGATTGGGAAAAATTATCGGGAATGATTGGAATTGAATCGGGAGCAAAAAAAAGCAATCGGAATCGGGAAATATCGGGATCGGCAGATACTCAAACTAAAACGATCGGGATCGGATCGGGAGCAAAAAACATGATCGGAACAACCCTAGTGCTGAGTATGTGCAAGTAGTGCGCGATTGCTCTCCATGTAGTGAAAGGGTTTAAAAGGCCATCAAAATAATGAACAAGTTTGAACTAAAAAGTGTTTAATATAATGCTACTTCTTAGAGAATGGAATAAAGTGGTAGGAATAGAATAGTATTCCATACATTCACACAGTCAGTACTTGTGAGCAACGCATTCGTGTCAAACTGGTGTCATGCAGGATTAAAGACAAATGGCATCTTATTAAGAGAGTGAATATTGCAGATGTGCGGCACGCACACACAAACACCTGGGGATCAAAACAACTATGGGGATATGGAAGATGCGACTCCCATCTACTATCCACCACATGCTTTTCATCCTCCTCCTCTTCTTCTTTTCATTCTATTTCCCTTTCAGCCTCTCCACTTGTTCGCTGGAGTGTTGGCGGCGTGCTAAACAGCCTCTTTTGCCACATTTCCAGGAACTTCAAAGCGCGTTCGAAGTACGCTCGGGAGAGGCTCCCGCGCTGGGAGCCCCGCGTTTCTCACGCTGGGCCCCGAAGTCTCGAACGCATCGTGTATACGCGCGCCATTGACATTCAAGGGAGGCCCCCACACAGCCGATTCTCAGCAGTCCGCTTTTGAATTTTTTGTCTGCAATAACAAACCGCCGATGTCAGTCTGAAGAGGACACAAAAGGTCGACATATTAATTAAAGTCTTTCCCCGCTTTCCATTTGACATTTAACACAGCGCCGGCGCCCTTTTGTCCCGCATGCCATGTTGGTGTCCGTCCTTTACAAAACGAGTAGGACTTTTTCTCACCTTGAGAGAGACCGAGGAATGACAACCTCTCTCACGGAACACAATGAAAACACGAAGGGTTTCATTTTGTCAAGAGACGATAGGATTTTCTCAGCTTTATGTCTGCAGCCTCCACGACGAGGGCTCAAATTACAAGGGTGCTCAAGAGGCCTTTAAAGGGACTGAGTAGCACGCATGAATGAGTAATGAGGTCGTAAAAAACAGAGGTGAAGCAAAATCTTGGATAATTTCAATTTTCCCCACTGTGACAAAGTGTCACAGCTTCTTCCGTTTTCACTCGGCGTTATTTTCCTTTTTTAATTATAAACAACACCGAGAGACGCAATTAAACCGTTTACGACATAATTCGTTGGAAAGCATTTGCTGAATGTGGCGTTTGAATGTACGGTATAGATATGGCGGAAAACACTCAGGCGGTGCTTAATTTGTAAATCATAAGGTTCCGGAACGCAAAGTACACATGACAGCGCAGGGTTGACGAGACGGACACAGGTCCCGGAACATAAGCAGAAATGGTGCTGAAACAACATGTAAATGCCCACTTGCCAAGCTGTGGGATTTATGAGCCTCAATTTCAGATAATAATAATAATAATAATAATAATAATTAAAGATGTCCCGATTACGTCATTTTCAAAGTATCGGAATCGGCAAAAAAGTATCGGACGTGCCTTTTTTTAATATATATATACAGTATATTTTTTAATTAAATCGTTTTCTAATTTTATCTAACGTTACAGACAAAATGTCTTACGCTCATCCAGCGTCATTAGTTTTGGCTTAAAGTAGGACTATCAAATTTATCACGTTGACGGCGGTAATTAATTTTTAAAAAATTAATCACGTTAAAATATTTAACGCAATTAAAGCATTCGCTGCACGACCCACTCACGCATTCAATCTGTAATGGCGCTGATTTACCTATAGACCCTACTCACGTGACGTCACAGCCACGCCCCCGCGCCATGTTGTCCGTATACTCGTCATGTTAATGCATTAGCGCTTCGTAAATTCCTCCTATTATGGCGTGTTTTTATGCTCGTTAACATTAATAATCAAAATGGTGAAGTCGTGTGTGGCGGTCGGTTGCAAAAACAGAGAAGATAGCTCAACAAATACACTAGATGGCAATATTTAGTCACAATATACAAAGTCACATTTATCCTTTAAGAATTACAAGTCTTTCTATCCGTGGATCCCTCTCACAGAAAGAATGTTAATAATGTAAATGCCATCTTGAGGATTTATTGTAATAATAAACAAATACAGTACTAATGTACTGTATGTTGAATGTATATATTCTTCCGAGTTTTATTCATTTTTTTCATAATGCATTGCCAAAATGTATATGATCGGGAACAATTATCGGGAATGATTGGAATTGAATCAGGAGCAAAAAAAAGCAATCGGATCGGGAAATATCGGGATCGGCATATACTAAAACGATCGGGAGCAAAAAAACATGATCGGAACAACCCTAATAATAATAATAATAATAATACTACATTGTATTTCTAGAGCCCTTTTCAAGCCACACAAAAACGCTTCACAAGAGAAATGGAATCATAGTACCAGCAAAACAATCCTAGAAAAATTGAATGTTATGACAACAATTTAAAATTATTTAGGCTATACTTGCACAGCAGGGGCAATTGTCCACATAACCACAGGTGGGACTTACAGTCAGCAATTAGTTTCTCAACAGGTCTAACTTGTAAAACAAAGATTGGCACGGTGGCCTATGTACAGTGCCCTCCATAATTATTGGCACCCCTGAAAAAGATGTGTTTTTTAGCTTCTAATAATTTTTTTTTTTTTCAAATAATATGGGACCTTAATGGAAAAAAAGAGAAACACCCAACCTTTGATACAAGTGCATTCATTCAGTGGGGAAAAAAAATCCCACATAAAGAAAAAATTATTTGACATCAAATAATGTGTGGCACAATTATTAGCACCCCTGGTGTTAATACTTTGTACAACCCCTTTTTGCCAACAAAACAAGGTCTGGGGACTGAGATGGCCATGGGAGGAGCTTGATTTTGTGTCTGGTGAACCATTTCTGTGTAGATTTGGCCATATGTTTTGGGTCATTGTCTTGCTGAAAGACCCAGTGATGACCCATCTTCAGCTTTCGGGCAGAGGGCAACAGATTTTGATTTAAAATGTCCTGGTATTTCAAAGCATTCATGATGCCATTCACCCTAACAAGGTTCCCAGGGCCTTTGGAAGCAAAACAGCCCCACAGGTATCACTGACCCACCCCTATACTTCACAGTGGGTATGAGGTGCTTTTCAGCATGCGCATCTTTCGTGGCACGCCAGACCCACTTAGAGTGTTTGCTTCCAATCTGACCAACGACACGGTCACAGTTGAAGCCTGGGGCTGTGTGTATTTTTGTGTGAGACCAAGATTGAGCTTTTCGGCAACTCGTTTCGATCCAAAAACTCCATGTAGCATGTATCACTGAGTGTCAAGACACAGCTGTGAATGGCCACAGCTGGATTTTTGGGGGATTTTATGGGTAAAACATGGTAATATAACAAGGGTCGCGATGCAGAAATCGCAGACATCAAGGAGTGGTCGAGATGTTTAAAAGGGTAAAATTATGAAAAAGAACGTTTTTTATTCAAATTTTTCTTTGTTTGGATCGATTATTTATCATCTAACATATTGGAGAAAATGCAACAGTGACAAACACAATTACGCGATAGTTATGAGGTAGCTATCTGTGACTTTTTTACTGACACCATTTGTTTCATTGTGACGTAATTTGTTTAAAAGTTTAAAATATTTTTTTATAAATAATAATAGTAATAATAATAAAATAAATTTTTAAAGTTGTTTTTTTTAAATGAAATATGACACATTCTAAGCAAAAAATGAGACATTTTGAATATTAATATTATTAATTACCTTCGTTTTATGGCTGGGTTGAAAAAAAAAAAAGCTGTTGTGTGACGTTATGTAAACCGGGGGTTTCCAGGGTAAAGCGGACAAATTAAAAATTGTTCGGGGGCTTAATGCGCCATGAAGCTGCTATGGCAGCATATAGACATATTGTTCTATCAAACACAACAGTTGTTTTGGCTTATAATACAGCAGTTGCTTTTGATGAGTGCAAGAGCAGAAACTGCTTTTTCAGTCTTGTCTGTGTTTTCTGCCATATACAAGATAATGTGTATCATAAGTGTGATTTGGTGTATCCTGCAAATTGAACTAATACAGCTAAAATTCTTTTTTGAGTATAAGTTTGTAACAGCTTGCAAAAGAATGATTCCAGCAGCTACACTGTAAATCAGTAACGAAGTAAGCCCCCACCCTTTTGGCTGTAATCACCATCCCATGAATAAATTCAAAAATGAGCTCCAATTAAGCAGTAGTTTCATCTGTTGAGCAGTAACGAGATGCTAATGAAGAGTGCCAGTTTTATGCTAGGACCTGGTGATTGCTTTTACAGTTCAGCTGCTTCACCAGTTTTGTCCTCTGGTACAGTTGATGGACTTGGACGGCGACAGCGTGCGGTCAAGGGAAGTCTTGGCTAATTACTCTCAAATCCCACTGACGGGCGTTTTGCCAATAATTGCCTTGCTGCACTTTCACCTTGTCAATTGTTCCCATTTTAATTTGAATACTTAATTTCCTATTTGAGTGGAATGCAACAATGCAAGGAAAATGATAGACTGCTGACTTTAACCCCTTCAGACCAGCATTTTTTCTGCCAGGCAAAACAAATTTGCACTGATTTTTACTCGACTCAAACACCAAAGAGCAATTTTTTGTTTGGGGATATTTCATGCTTGTATTGGTTATTTTTAATGTTGATGTGTTTTTAATGAGAAAGTAGTACTTTACGTTATCCTTTTTGAAGTTTCGCTCATGGTCAGCCATTTTAAATGGGCCAAAAATGGCAAATAGTGTGTGCCAAACCTCAAGATTTCATTTCGATGAGTAAAGTTTTATCCAATCATCTCCCAGAATTGGCAATAGCAACTAAATTCAGTGTATTTATTGGTTTAGAGCAGGGGTCCCCAAAAATTTTCCTGTGAGGGCCACATAACTTTTCCCTTCTCTGATGAGGGGCTGGGTAATGATTGCAGGAGTGCCTAAATGTACAAATTTATTGTTTTTCACAAAGCCACAATCAAATAACCCTTTCTGGATTCTTCACGGAACAAAAGTAAATAAAATAAAAATAATAATATAATATAATATAATATAATAACAATATTAATTAAATAGATAATAACCAAATAACCCTCTCTGGGTTCTTCACAGAAAAAGCCAGGAAATAAATAACACTATTGAAGAAAAAAATAAAAAAATAAAAAAAATAATAATCAAAATGCTCGCTATTGTTCAGGGGGCTGGACCAAATGTGGAGGCGGGCCGTAGTTTGGGGACCCCTGATTTAGAGACACGAACACGTCATGTCCTTCAGAAGCATGCTTAGATCTGAAGGAGTCTGTGAAGTCTGTGAATACAACTGACAGCACAAACCGAAGTTAGCAATGTGTGTGCATGTATTTGATTTTTAATGCACAATCTATGACTCCTCCTACAGTCATGTGAAAAAATTAGGACAACCACCCCATTAAATATTCAGCTCAATAGTAGGAAATGTTCACATATCAATGTCTGATCTTGTTTTTCTCTATCTATGGAATATAAAGTGATTTGATCGCAGGTACAAGACAAAAATTAACTTTGTTTCACTCATTAAACTAAATATATCAACAAAAATGCATATTTTAACTTAGGAAAAAGTTAGGACACCCTACCACCTAGTGTTATCCCCTTTGGCTTAAATAACTTCAGTGAGACGCTTTTTGTAGCCATCTACCAGTCTGAAGAAAGTTTGCCCCACTCCTCAACGCAGAATACGTTCAACTGTGAGATGTTTCAAGGGTTTCTTGCATGTACGGCCCGTTTGAAGTCACCTCACAGCATCTCAATGGGATTAACATCTGGGCTTTGACTCGGTCATTCCAGGACTCTCCATTTCCTCCTTTTTAGCCAGTCCTTGGTGGATTTACTGATATGTTTTGTGTCATTGTTATGTTGCAGGGTCCAGTTTCGATTCAGCTTTAATTTTTTCACAGATGATCTGAAACCTTTCTCAAACATACACGATAGAATTCATGGTGGTTTCTATGATGGTAGGCGGTCAGGTCCTGCTGCAGCAAAGCATCCCCAAACAATGACACTTCCACCTCCATGCTTCACAGTTGGTATGAGGTTCTTTTCCTGGAATGCTGTATTAAGTTTACGCCAAACATGTCCTCTGTTGTCGTGTCAAAATAATTCAATTTTAGATTCATCTGTCCAAAGAACATTATTCCAAACGTCCTGGTCTTTGTCTACATTCACTCTGGCAAACTTCAGTCTGACCTTTATGTTCTTCTTGGAGAGCAAAGGTTTCCTCCTTGCACACCACCCTTGAAGGTTAAACTTGTGAAGTCTCTTTCTGATTGTAGAGGCATGCACTTTCACATTAACAGTAGCAAGAGCCTGCTGTGATAACATTTTAGGGATTTTGGAGACTTCTTTTAGCATCTTGTGGTCTGCTCTCGGGGTGAACTTGCTTGGACGGCCAGACCTGGGCATGTTGGAAGATGTTTTGAATATCCTACACTTGTAGACTATTTTCCGGACAGTAGAATGGCTGATTTTATATTCTTTTGAGATCTTTTGAAATCCCATACCAGACTCATAAGCGTCTACAATCTTCTTTCTGAAGGCCTAAAGCCTGAGTTATGCTCCTGCATTGCGGTGACGGCTCAGCGACTACGGGGTCATTCGACATTCAATGGTTCTCCGGCCAGGTGACGCATTGCTCTGTAATTCACCGCCAGGCCACTGGAGTGTGGCATTAATTTGTACGGTTAATTTGTACGGTTTTGCTTGTTGACTTCCTCTTGTCTATTTTAACGGAGAAAAAAATAAACAGTGCAAGTTGGAACGCTTCAATGTGGAACTTCAACTCATCAACATTCAATCAATGTTGATCATACATAGAGGCAGGCGATGCAGAAGACTGTTTCGAGGCGGTCTGTCCAACTTTTGATGCCGCATACAGAGTTCTAGCCTCGGGTGAAAACCAGCTAACTGTGGCGGCTTGCTTCAAACTGGCGTCGAGCACTGCGTTCCAGCGTTTGGTCCTAGGTCTGCAAAGCCCTCCAGCCCGATTTGTTTGCCGTGTTCTACAACCAGCCAGTGGGAAGCAATTGCAGATTTCTGGTGTCTATGGAACTTCCCAAACTGCGTTGGAAGCCTTGATGTTAACGTTTTCATAAAAGCACCGAGGTACTCTCAATCAGTGATGATGTATCGTGTGTGAACTGTCTGTTGTTGAAAATTAATCAAAACAACTCTTTTGACACCAAACCCGTGCTTTATTCTTCATATACTTGAAGTGTGAAACATAAATAAGCTCCTTTGATCTCACCATGGTGTTTTCTCTCACCTCAATCGTCAGGGGGACACCAAACTAAATGTGAGGTTTAAATAAGCCAAGCCTCCTTCAAAACACTGGTTAATGATTTTCTAATCATGTGCACCTGATGTGATACACCTGTGTGTGATTTTAGCCATTTTTAGCAGGGTTGAGTGTGGGGGTGTGCTAATTTATTCATCAACAGAAATTGCATTTATTTGAAATTAACATTTTACAGAAAGTTTCTTTTTTTCAGTTTTAATTGTATAGTTCTATTACTTGAATCTCAAGAAAATTGATATGAACTATCCAAATGACCAAATATGTTAGAAAACACACAGGCTTCCATATGGTGTCCTAATTTTCTCACATCACTGCAGTTAGAATGTTGCTGCTTTGCTTTTGTGTCTAACTTCCCACCAGTCACACATTACAGGTAACACGCATCAGTCGTTTTCTGCACTTTCCCGTTCCTTGTCAAGGTCAACTTGCTACAGATTGCTTTTGTGGTGCTTCTAAATGTAGAGTTGTTATTCTGCTGCTGCAGAGATTGATGTGGATATCATTTTAGCAATTAAATTAAATACCTTGAAAATGTTGATCAGCATTAGACTTTAACAGGCTTGAGATTGCACTCTGAGGGATGCTTCACTAAAGCCCCTTTCACAAACATATCCCGGTAAATTCCTGTGTAAGGTGATGCTGGATTCAGGGCCCAAGTACACCAGATGCATGATCGTGCGGCTCCGGTCCGACTCTGGTAAAAAAAAAAAAAAAAAATTATTTTTGACGGACACGCATCTGACAAAATGGGCGGAGCTGGGCCTGGACGTAACAGCCCAATTGCTTATTCACGGTTTAAACACCAGCGAACATGGACGAAGAACGTTTCATCATGGAGGTGGAAAGTCACAAAGTGATATACGATGCAGCAGATCGTTATTATAAAGGACAGCATTAAAAGCGAAGCTGCAAGGTGTCCTCCTATTATGTGTGTTTTTCTGGCAATGATATCAAACACACGACGTGCTGACAACTTTGAGCGAAAAAAAAAAAGCAGCGTATCAAGAAGTGGTTCCACCGCAGAAATTCTCGTGCCCGGCGCACACACAATGTCGGTTTGTATGCAGAGTCGAGGGGGAAAAGTACGAAAGAGAATAGAGACACCCACAAGTTTCGACCTGGTGGTCTATTCTAGATGTTTCTCTTTCTTTCCTACATTTTACTTGACTTGTCATGGAAAAACCAACAGTTTGCGCAGGGCACAGGAATCTGCAGTGTTAAGACACCAATTCCAAGTACGCAGTTTTTTAGCCCGTGTAGTATATAATTCGCTATCCATTTTGTAAATATTGCAGATTATTTAACAGTTGTTTATAACAGCTCTATGAGATGTTATGTGCCATAAATTTTAAATGTGCACAAAGATATAAACCCACCGACACAACCAAGGGCATAATAGGGCCCCGCCCCTTCCCCCCACACACGGAGCCCTGATCTCAACATGATGCAGTCAATCTGGAATTAGGAGACAGACATAACTAAAATATCAAAATCAAAATCAAAAAAATGTGCTCTCTCTCTGCTTCTCTGATGAGTATAGACTCCATGTGTTTTTCGTTGTTTTAAATGGCATATTAGAGTGCACGATCACGCGCGCGCTCACGAGGGAACGGAGTTGGCGGACCGCAGCCGTGCGCAGCAGGTATGATTTGCCTGTGTTTGACGTCCTGCGTGGCACGCAGTCAACACTGAACCGGACCGGAACCGCAACGATCATGCATCTGGTGTACTTGGGCCCTAACTCGTGTCAATGCTTTTACGCATGTAGAGATATCCCGGCAATGACGCGGGTTGGACACTTTCACAGACTTGTCCCGTGTTGCCCACTGGCGTGATTTGGTCATTTTTGGTCAGAATCGGCTGTCACAATGTTGGTCAAATCGTGTTTTGTTACAGAGCCGGTTGTGGGAGCATTCCCTACGTCGTAACTGCAGCTAATTCAAGCTAATCAGGACTGTATTTAAGCCCAGGCAATCCAAGAGAAGGGTGCCGAGATATTAACTTGTCGGGCGCCATTCGACACATCTGTCGCCCTTGTTTTGAAATCCCCTACGTTGTGCTGGTATTTGAGTGTATTTGTTTTGTTGTCTTATCAGCTCTATTCCTACCGCTTAGGTTAGCATTATTGACGCAGTCGACCTACTGTCACGGACCCATTGTGTAATTCCCCTTTTTCTGCGATCACGTGTATTTTTCTTTGTATTTTAATAATCCCTTGAACGCATCCCTCCGTTGTTTTCTGCTTTGAGGTACAACATTGTATCCTCAGTTGAGGACCCTAACATAGGCAACAAAATAAACCACACATTTCTGTACTGTATTGACCCGAATATAAGACAGCGTTTTTTGCATTGATATAAGATTGAAAAAGTGGGGGTCGTCTTATATTCGCGGTCTAGACGTTATACCCATTCACGACGCTAGATGGCACCAGATATCATCGAAGCGATGTTCTGTCATGGTAAACGGTGTTTTACTTGTATAGCGCTTTTCCACCTTTCAAGGCGCTCAAAGCGCTTTACACTACATCGCCAATTAACTACTGGACGCAGCACCAGGAGCAATGTGGGGTTCAGTATCTTGCTCAAGGCTTAGGCGAGTTCATCAGGGCAGAGAATCGAGCCCACAACCTCTGGGTTGGGGACAACTTCTCTACCACTGAGCCACGCCATCCCCAATAGATGATAGATCTCAGCTACTCTCAAGTTTAATCAGTTTGCATTATTTTATTGCAATGTTTTTTCTTATTTAGATTTGTTTGAAGAACAAACAAACAAACAAACAAACAAAACAGGAAGACCGTTTCAGTTACGGTTACACTTCACTTTGATGGTTAATGCAGTTATTGTAGTTTTGTTGTTTTATCACAATGGATTGGTTTATTTACATTTCAAAAACCAGAATACATTCATTTACGAACGAATGATTGCACACTAGTTTACATATTTAAATGTTCAGATATTAAGATTTCAATGAGGCAAAGTAACATGCTTTTTTTCTCAAATATATTGTTATAATCATTTGTTTCAGATGTACTGTAATTACTTAAATTAATTTGGTGTTCAAAAAGTCTTATTTCAAACTTGAGTCTTGAGAAAGAGGGGGTCGTCTTATAAACAGGGCCAATACAGTAATTTAATTTCGTTACGTTTGCTATGTTGATAATTGCGATGTTTGTTTACTGCTTTTTGTTCTTCTACAAAGAGAGGAAGCGACGATCGGCTCGCCATGATCTTTACGTCATCAACCATCGTGCTGTGTCCCGGGAATTTAACTCTTGCTTTCGTACACGCTTCGTCCCAGGAAAGTCTTTTACTGCTTGCAGCAAAATTCACTGAACAAAAGTTAGTGCAAATTGTTACAATGATTTTATCAAGTAAATCCACCAGTTATTTTTTTCAGTGTAGGAAGGGTTGCACCGATCAGAGGCGCCGTATAGGGGTGAAAAGTGATATAATTTGTAAGGGCCCATGCCCTGATGGGGCCCACAAAGAAAATGAGAACATTAGGTAATCGTTTGCAAATCCAACCCCCGTATTTACATTAAATGGTTTGGTCCGCCCTTCCTTCGATCAGACCCGGAGCAGCGGTTCGCATTTACACCAGTCAATGACTCGGAGAGTGCGGAACTGCAGAAATGTTTTCAAAACAAAAATCGGGTTATCAAAAAAGGTAAGAAAAGAAAGCAAAACAGGAGAGGGGTAGAAAAGGCCAACAGGATGTGAACAAAGGAAGGTTGGTGTAAGTTGTGTCAGTGTAATGCTGAAAATTAACCTGTTATATTAGCCCACTCCAGCCCCATCTGGAACCTCGCAATGTCTATTACAAAGCTCCAAAGCGAGATCCCAGCTCACTCCATAAGAAATATGGGATTTTCCCGGCCTCAATGAGCAACATTCCCCTATTCAAAAACATGAATTCCAAATAATGACGGCATTTTTTGGTATCCTACAGATGTTGAAAGTTGGTGTGGAAATTTTCTTTTTCAAAATCTGCTTGAATCCAGTTTGTGAAGAATTTATTGAATTTAGTTTGTCATCAATTGAATTTAGTTTGTTAACAAGGGACCTCGTTTCGGAGCTGTAGCCTATAGTGGAGATCGCAAGTTTCCAGATGGGGCTAAGCTTACTCCATAATGAAATACTGTAATTGTTTGCTAGCTAGTGTTTGCTCCACTTTTACCTTACATTTAATCAGTACAGCAGACAAACCCTTAGCAAGCTCTTCATACTAAAACAGTTGTCTCTGCCCTTGTAACAGGCACAACTCCTCTTGCTGCGTCTGGCTCAGCAGCCCTGTCTCCTGAAACCTTTTATGAGCCAGCCTCATCTTTACTCCCAACTGAAGGAGGTGAGGAATTAATTCGAACACTTCCACACCACACATAAAATATCAGTGGTTAGTGTTAAGTTAAAACATTTATTCTAAGTCATTCATTATGGTTAGGGTTGTTCCGATCATGTTTTTTTGCTCCCGATCGTTCTAGTTTGAGTATCTGCCGATCCCGATATTTCCCTATCCGATTGCTTTTTTTTTGTGTGTGTGACTTTCTATATTGTGACTAAATATTGCCATCTAGTGTATTTGTTGAGCTTTCAGTAAATGATACTGAAGGCCATGCCCAAATGCATGATGGGAAGTGGAACCATGACTGTGTGTAGTGCTACCAATTCACATATCTTCCCTGCGTTGGGAAATAACATAGGGTGTTAAGAAAGAGATCAACTACTACCTTACTTCCCCACATTATTTCCCACGATTATTCTAATCGTTGGGAGAGGGATTGTAAGGCTTTAGCCATTTAAAAAAAGTCTGCCAAAATTCACTCTACTCATTTACGCTGCCTTTTAGCTCTATATACTGTATGGGTAAAACGGCACCATTATAGATTGAACGCGAAAATGCGTGAGTGGGTCGCGCAGCGCATGCGTTAATTGCGTTAAATATTGTAACGTGATAAATGTAAAAAAATATTAATTCTCGCCGTTAACACGATAAATTTGATAACCCTACCTTAAGCTTAAACTAAAAACTCTTGAAGAGTGAAACACATTATGTCTGTAACGTTAAATACAATTAGAAAACAATTAAAAAATATATATCTATTAAAAAAAGGCATGTCCGATATTTTTTTGCAGATTCCGATACTTTGAAAATGACGTGATCGGACCCGATCGATCGGGATGCCGAATTACGGTATTTGCTTTGAGAATATTTCTAAAAAATATATATTTTTAGATTGCAAAAGATGGCCTCCAGTACATTTCTTATATGAGTCTATTCATTATTGCTCTATACGCTGTATGTTTACATAAATGCATTTTCATCTTAAATTAATCAGAAAATGCACAAATTAGTATGTAAAGATTCACCAGAATGCAGGAAAAACGTAGTTGATACTCTAAATGTGTGTGTGTCCCCCGGCACTGGTGGTGGGGCCCAAAGTGATCTTTTCATGGGGCCCAAAATCCCTGGCAGCGCCCCTGGCACCGATACCAATTTTTGGCTTCTGACACCCGTTTGTGTGGTATTGGTCTATTCTGTCATGACGTGGGGGCATGGAGGACCCAAACGCAAACAAATACAGAGGAAAGGTAGGAACTCAAAATACATTAATAGTAACTAACAAAAACACAAAGTACAAACAAAAGGCATCAAAACTTAAACATGAACAGACCTTGGGATTGACATTGACACTCAGATAGACAATGACCCAACAAGAACAGACCACACATGGGGAACTTAAATACAGACATGGGGTAACGAGACAATTAGACACAGGTGGTTGATACAAAAGGCCACAACAGGTGAAATCAATGGGTAATCACATGGACAGGAAACACTTGGGCACAAACTGAACAGAACACAAGTCATGACAGATACTTTACGAATCCCAGTTTTTTTTTTTTTTTTTTTAAAACAAATATAGTAAATGAGTTACTGCATACTCAGTTGAATGTAAAATTAATTTCTATCATGGCTTGGCCAGACACTGCTTAACACATTATCTGCCACTGACAGCACTAGACGTCCAATCCATTAGAAGTGGGAGGGTTGCGTCTACCAATGATGCCATATACACACCGGCCACTTTATTAGGTACACCATGCTAGTAACGGTTGGACCCCCTTTTGCCTTCAGAACTGCCTCAATTCTTCGTGGCATGGATTCAACAAGGTGCTGGAAGCATTCCTCAGAGAGTTTGGTCCATATTGACATGATGGCATTAAACAGTTGGTGCAGATTTGTCGGCTGCACATCCATGATGCGAATCTCCCGTTCTACCACATCCCAAAGATGCTCTATTGCAGACATGTCCAAAGTCCGGACTGGGGACCAAGTGTGGTCTAATTTCATCTGGCCCCCAGCCTCTGTCATAAAATCAATAACGTCTGGCCCGCAAACAAACTAAATAAATTGGTCAGCAGTACTGCTACCAGCATATGAAGTAGCTTACACACTAAATGCTGCTCCTCATTTACCAATGCTCCAAAGTAGGGTTGTTCCGATCATGTTTTTTTGCTCCCGATCCGATTGTTTTAGTTTGAGTATCTGCCGATCCCGATATTTCCTGATCCGATTGCTTTTTTTTTTGCTCCCGATTCAATTCCAATCATTCCCGATCATATACATTTTGGCAATGCATTAAGAAAAAAACGAATAAAACTCGGACGAATATATACATTCAACATACAGTACATAAGTACTGAATTTGTTTATTATGACAATAAATCCTCAAGATGGCATTTACACTAATAACATTCCGTGAGAGGGATCCACGGATAGAAAGACTTGTGACTTTGTTTATTGTGACTAAATATTGCCTTCTAGTGTATTTGTTGGGCTTTAAGTAAATGATACTGAAGGCCATGCCCAAATACATGATAGGAAGTGGAACCATGACTGTGCGTAGTGCTATCAATTCATATATCTTCTCTGCGTTGGGAAATAACATAAGGTGTTAAGAAAAAGATGAATTGCTACCTTGCATCTCCACATTGCTTCCCATGATATTTTAATCGTAGGGAGAGGAATTGTAAGGCTTTAGCCAATTAAAATAAGGCTCCAAAGGCTGCCAAAATTCACCCTACTCATATCACGCTGCCTTTTAGCTCTCTTTATAGGCAAATCCGCGCCATTACAGATGGAGCGCAACAATGCGTGAGTGAGTTGTGCAGCGCATGCATTAATTGCGTTAAATATTTTAACGTGATATATTTTTAAATAAATTAATTACTGCCGTTATTGGGATAAATTTGATAACCCTACCTTAAGCCTAAAATAAAGACTCTGGATAAGTGTTACATATTATGTCTGTAACGTTAAATACAATTAGAAAACGATTTAATTTAAAAAAAAAAAAAAATATATATATATATATTAAAAAAAGGCATGGCCGATATTTTTTTGCCGATTCCGATACTTTGAAAATGACGTGATCGGACCCGATCGATCGGGACATCTCTACTTCAAAGCATTGGTAGAAATTGGACTATTACTTCACTAAAATACGATACTGTTTCTGCCTCATTTGCAAAGTGACAGTCTCTGTTTTTAAGGAGTTCAATGTGAGGCGATATTACCAAACAAGACACGCTGACATGTACGACAAGAATACAGGGAAGATACGTAGCGAGAAATTGAAGCAATTTGAAGCTAGTTTAATTTCACAGTAGCTGTATTCCGCAAGAGCGAGAGTAGAAAGAGAACACCACAAAGGTTACGTGCGAGATTGTTGAAATTATTAATTAAAAAATAATAATAAACCAAATGTGACACACAGAATGGCTTGTTAAAATATATTGTTCTACGTAAAGGACGTCAGCCAAGGTCGCCCCCCCCCCCCCCCCCCCCACATTTTTAACACACCAAATCTGTCCCCCTTTGCTAAAAGTTTGGACACCCCTGCTCTATTGGATTGAGATCTGGTGACTGTGGAGGCCATTTGAGTACAGTGAACTCATTGTCATGTTCAAGAAACCAATCTGAGATGATTACAGCTTTATGACATGGCATAGTATCCTGCTGAAAGTAGCCATCAGAAGTTGGGTACATTGTGGTCATAAAGGGATGGACATGGTCAGCAACAATACTCAGGTAGGCTGTGGCGTTCCAACGATGCTCAATTGGTACCAAGGGGCCCAAAGAGTGCCAAGAAAATATTCCCCACCCCATTACACGACAACCACCAGCCTGAACCGTTGATACAAGGCAGATTGGATCCATGCTTTCATGTTGTTGACGCCAAATTCTGACCTTACCATCCGAAAGTCGCAGCAGAAATCGAGACTCATCAGACCAGGCAACGTTTTTCCAATCTTCTATTGTCCAATTTTGATGAGCTTGTGCAAATTGTAGCCTCAGTTTCCTGTTCTTAGCTGAAAGGAGTGGCACCCGGCATGGTCTTCTGCTGCTGTAGCCCATCTGCCTCAAAGTTCGATGTACTGTGCGTTCAGAGATGCTCTTCTGCCTACCTCGGTTGTAACGGCTGGTTATTTGAGTCACTGTTGCCTTTCTGTCAGCTCGAACCAGTCTGGCCATTCTCCTCTGACCTCTGGCATCAACAAGGCATTTCCGCCCACAGAACTGCCGCTCACTGGATATTTTTTCTGTTTCGGACCATTCTCTATAAACCCTAGAGATGGTTGTGCGTGAAAATCCCAGTAGATCAGCAGTTTCTGAAATACTCAGACCAGCCCTTCTGGCACCAACAACCATGCCACATTCAAAGTCACTCAAATCACCTTTCTTCCCCATACTGATGCTCAGTTTGAACTGCAGGAGATTGTCTTAAACCATGTCTACATACCTAAATGCACTGAGTTGCCGCCATGTGATCGGCTGATTAGAAATTAAGTGTTAACGAGCAGTTGTACAGGTGTTCCTAATAAAGTGGCCGGTGAGTGTATACATACTGTATAAAATTGGGAAAAATGCTTTCCTACAATATTTATCATATCATGTTTTTTTCATTCTGTTCCGGTTTCTCGACACAGTTTATTTTGGGGTGAAACATTGCTAATGCATCATCCCATTATCAAATGTTTCTTGGCATGTTTTTGTTGACTGCACCTCATCATCATTTTCATATCAACGAAAAAAGCCCTCACAGTGTTGACATTTGCAAACGACAAGATAAATATTGCCAATAAAAAGAGCGTGCGTTCGTGACAGCGTGATTGATGCCTTTAGAAAAAAACGGGGTGGCCTATCTGATATTTGTGGACATTAATTAAAGCAGTTATTCTATTTTTGACATGCGCAAGGCATTGAACGTTTTTATATAAAATGTGTGTCTGCATGTGTTTTAATTAAAGTGCAGACAGGAAGTCATCCTACGAATATTTAATACTTTTTTTCTCGCATATAGTCACAGTGATGACAAACACGAACGCGTGAAGGAAGTTATTAAACAAGTGTTTCCCTTCCCCACCTCTTTGCTTTATTAAGAAACTTTCAAGTTATCAAGAGGGAGAACTTTTAAAGTAGGTGTTTAATTCATGCGTCCCTGCAGTGATTTCATCTCTCATTGAACATTTGCTTCATTTAACGGACACCTCCCGACTCCCTATAAGGCTCATCATATTAATTTTAAAAAATGAGCCTTTCTTTTCTGAAAGCAACGTATTTGCTGACTTTCGCAGAGAAATCCAAGGAGATTTAGTTAATGCTCATTTTGAAAAATGCTAAAAGCGCAGCGGTCTCGTCTTTAAATATGCAAGCTTCCAGCAAGTCCTTCCTTTTTAAAAGTTTTAATTACAGACGTGCGCGTCTTCTCATCTAAACTTCCTACCTATCATCAAGATACTCCTATATAGCATGTTTTGGATTCTTGACTTATATCCTTGGAGGCGTCTGTGGTTTTGACAGTTTATTTTGAGGAACTAGTAATTGGCGATAATGTTCAGTGGTGACCTTATATCCAGAAAAGGAATTCCAACCTTATTGTTCTGCTATCAAATTGCTGGGTTAGTCTTGAACGTGGTGTTCTGACCTTAAATTGTGGAATGAGTTGAACAATCGTTGCCAACAAACGAATGTAAAGTTAGTTCAGTGTATGTACGGCCAAAACGCCATTCTAGAACACTATTTGTTCTGTACTGAACATACTATTTAACCGATAGCAGTAGACATTCCATATTCTTGGATCGGAATTCACAAATTCATGTATTTTGGAACCAGAGCGATTGCTCTTACGGTGCACGGGGAGCTCAGCTTCCCCCAAAATATAAAAAGATAGGTGATCAAATCATAGGCGGAGTTTGACTTTTGGGGCAGGGGGGTAAAATAAATAAAATTAACTCGCAAGAATATTTATAATAAGTTGACAATGAGCGTTTTTTTGTTTCCCATCATTCTTGAGGGGAATTCTAAATCAGGCTGCTTAGGCAATACTTTTCGCCAAGATCCAGTGAATATGGTACGCCCGCCGGTGTCGTGTCAATGTAGTTACCCCAGTCAAAATGGTATCCCCTGGGCGGAGCCATATGGAGGTAGATTTGTGTCTTTATTATTCAATTAAAAAAAAAAAAGAAAAAAAAAAAAGTTGCTTCAATATAAATATATATTTTCAACCAAAAAATTGCCGCTTCAATAAAAAAAAAAAAAAAAAAAGTTTTAATTAAAAAAAAAAAAAAAAGTGAAATTTTAAAAATTAAAAAAAAAAAAAAGCATGTGAAAGCTATTTTTCTTTGATTTTTTTTTTTTTTTTTTTTTTTGATTGAAGCACCTTTTTTGATTGAAGTAATGTTGATTTGTGTTTGGACCACATTTTGGCTAGGACATTTTTGTCTGTACTTTTCAATCTAAAAATAAGCTGCTTCAAAAATATATAGATTTTCTAAAAGAAAATCAAAAAAAGAAAAATTTCAATCATAGAAAAAGTTTTTGAATGTGAAAAAATATTTGAGATTGAAAATTTTGCATTTGAACACTTAATTTTTCATTGAAAAACTTCTCTGATCGAAGCAATCCTTTTTGTGTTTGGGCCATATTATGATTAGGACATTTGTGTCTAAATCATTCAATCCCCCAAAAAGTTGATTTAATCCCCCCCAAAAATTTTTTTAGTTGTATAGAGTTAATTTTGCCTACACTTATACATTCGCCAAACCCTTTCTTTTATCCCAGGCGGTGATTTTACGAAGGCGCAAGTGTGACGAAGGTTTATTAAAGAAGAGTCTAATCTTTCTTTTGATGGGTTCCATGTTTATATAGCAATAGAACAGAATTTTCTGTGGGCCTTGCAAAATCAGTCAAAATCCAGTAAAACCGCCGGGAGCGAAGGGGGTTGCACGGATTGCAAGGATTTAGTGTAGGTTTTCGGGCTGTGGAACGAATTCATGGAATTATAATATATTCTTTTAGGAAAATGCTGTTCGACATACGACCGTTTCGACTTACAAACAATGTCCTGGAACAAATTAACTTTGTATGTAGAGGTACCACTGTATGCTTTTTTGTGTTCAGGCCAAAGCAGCTAAAGCATCGGTGCCATCTTGTTTTTACTTTTTATTCATTCATAGCTTTTTTTCCCCTTCTTTTTATACTCATTGACTGCGCCTTATTCACAGTCAAAAGTTGATCTT
Organism: Corythoichthys intestinalis; assembly: GCF_030265065.1. Lineage (NCBI taxonomy): Eukaryota > Metazoa > Chordata > Actinopteri > Syngnathiformes > Syngnathidae > Corythoichthys > Corythoichthys intestinalis. The sequence continues at coordinate 17,255,214 of NC_080416.1, read as the reverse complement.
GTACAACTTGCACAGAGGCGGCCCGATGGGATACAGCTTTTCCTTCGCCGCTGAAACAGGACGGCAGTGCCACTTGTAACTGTTTCTTTTCAGATGTGCACTCACTCGTGATGTCGACTTTCGTCCCATTAGCAGATTATAAGGGTGGACCGCATGTACGGAGAGTGCAACCCCGGGGGATACTGCCACTTTAACATCACCGTCACATCCGATTAAGAGAGAAGAAAGGTAAATGGTTGCTCCTCAGGGCTGAGGCGATGACAGGAGCATACACGATTTGCCTCAGAAGGTCATAATGGATATGAAATGAAAGGAACTTCCTGAAATAACCTTTTCAACTTTGGCTTCGTCACTAATTTTGTTGCAACGTCTGCCACAAATAATCAAATTCAACTTGGATGTGACTATAAGAATCGCAAATGGCCATGTGCAATGATGCCAAGGCCTTTATGAATATGTAAATCACCAGGTTAATACCTTGAATCTGTTATAGCTTATTGCACATCACTGCTCTCTCAAGTTATTATTACCTGCCTTGTATTTTTTACCTATCAAATAATATCTGAAAAGATTGAGTGTTTCCACTTGGCACACGATATTCATTAAACTCATCCTGGTGTGATTTGTTTATCCTGCCTTTAATAGATGATTAATTCCGGCTGCAACAAAACAGCTGTCGTTGTTTTCCCCAAAATGTTCAGAGCTAGCTGAAGGAAATAACCAGCCATCCATTTTGCAGAATTATAGCCCTCATGGCGACTTGTAGCGAGGCGAAAATCCTCCAGACTGTGAAGTGTTTAATTGAATATTTTCATCTCCAGAGGTAGGCGACATTTTAGTGTTTTTTTTTTTTTTCTTTTTCTGTAACATCAACAAGCAGAACTATGAGAGGACGAATAGATAGAAAAAAAACTCTGGAAGAATTGATTTTTTTTCTAGCTTTTTGGACATTCAGAGTGAGTTTTATAAGCTTCCGCCGCAGCCAAGTCCCCAGTGAGAGATGATTCATGATCCGGTAGCTCGCTGTGCCAGAATGGGGTCATCTGCATAGATGACTCCATCACTTCAGACAGAAAAGGGCAAAGCCCAATAACACGGCTTGTTCTACAAATTTATATATTCTCAATACTCTCTACGGGTGCTTTAGCTGGTCATTTATTGTAACTGGAAATCAAATAACACCAGTTCGTACATCTTTATCACCAATGGATCAAATAAAAATGACAGAGTTCGCTCAATATCACCAGCTGAGTCTGAAATTTCCCCTTCAGTTCAATGTGTGAGCCTTCAAAGCTTTTTTTCCCTAGACCTGGCAGGTAGCTTATCAGAGTGCACAGCTGGGTTAAACACACATGCAGTATGTGCATAACTGTCCGCAATCCAACAGGAAACGTTACGGGCTGGTGAATAGCACTGAAGAGTCAGTATTAAAGGATATGTTGCCGTTTTTAGAATCTCTCTTTATATAGTCAGCTACTGCAGATTTTTTTCTTTCTTGTTGTATCAGTGTATAGTAGGCATGTGCTGATAATCGTTTTCAAGGTATACCATGGGATGAAAACGCCACGGTTTTAAAACCGCAAAGATTTTCCGTCATATATAAGGTACAGTGGTACCTCGACATACAGTTAGGCCCGAAAATATTTGGACAGTGACCAGGGGTGAAAGTGGCTAGAATTTCTTACCGGAACTCCCCGAAGTGAAGGTCGCAAGAAATTTTATTTTTTTATTTTTTGGGAGAGGGTCAAACCTCGAACTACTGAAATGCAAAAACTGTTTTAGCACAGTTATTTCTATAACACATACAAAAACAGATTTTCATTCAAAATTGTATTTTTTTCAATGACTTGCAAAACAAAAGTTAACAAAAACAGCAATAACCCCAACCTCCATCTCCTAATTTTTATTTTCCCTCATTTCCTCACATACAAAATGGCAAATCTCAATCTTAACTACTTAAGACAGTACTTCTCAAATAGTGGGGCGCGCCCCCCCTATTTATCCTTTTTTTTTTTTTTTTTTTTTTTTGCCGTACTAGAACAAAGTGTACTTGCACATCCACTCAGTGGGTGGCAGTGGCGCTCTCATTTTCAAAGTGCGCGCAGTATTTTTGAAAAAAGCAAGAGCACATAGAAGAGAGATATGAAGAGCTGTGCGCCGTTTTCCGGCCGGACTCACGCAGCAACCCACTGTCTTCTCCGGTTCTCACGTGTTCGCCCGAGAAGTGCCATTATGGGCTTGGGATCGTCACGACGACCTCCCTCATCTACGGTTCTCCCTCGGCTGCCGAGAAGGCGCTTTTTTTCAGGCCGTTTGCCTTTTGGCTTTGACATTTGGTAGATGAGGAAAGACCACTGTTTACTGTGTCTAAATAAGATTATAGAGGACAGCCGGAAGCCAAATCAATTATAACGCCACTTAAAGACATTAGACCCCAATCTCATTGATAAGCCGCTTGGTTGTTTTTCAGCAAAAACGTGCCGAATATTGCCAACAATCGTCCCGCTTGGTCAGTGTTATATAAGTAAACCAGTGAGCACTGTTAGCATGCTCAGTCCAAAATAACCCCACACCATTGCAAACTGGAGGTGATGCTGTGAGCAGCGAAAATAAAATGTTTTTGGACCTTCTGTCCAAAGACACCTTTTTTTTTTTTTTTCTTCTTCTTCTATTCAGTTTTGTTTTTCGGTCAAATTTTTTGGTATATTGTCCTCAGGAGTTAATGTTTCTAATCAATTTGAATTTTTTATTATTTAATGATTTTATTTTTCAGTATCAAATGGTCAAAAATGTACCTTGAGTGTATTTTTACAGTTTGGATGTGACTTTTTTTTTTTTTTTTTAATTCCAGCAAATTGATGCGCATTTTTTCTGTTACAAACAAAACAATGTTAATAAAGTTATACTTTATCAGTTGATCTCTGTTATTTTCTCTAATAGAAAAAAAGGACACAATGTGAGGCAGAGGCGTACTTATTTTAATATTATAGACAAATGATACTATTACAGTGGCGGCAGAGTTTGGGGGGCCGCGGAACATTTACGTCTTCCTTGGGGGGGGGGGGGGGGGGGGGGCTAACAGAAAATAATTGAGAAGCACTGACTTAAGAACATAGGATATACCGTAATTTTCGGACTAAGCCGCTACTTTTTTCCTTCATTTTGATACCTGTGGCTTATAGTCCAGTGCGGCTTATTTGTTCATTTTTTTAGGTAACACTTTATTTGAAATCGGTGTCATAAGACTGTCACAAGATCATCAAAATTATGACATGACACTATCATGGACATTTCTGAATGCTTATGTCATTAAGTGTCATTTGGCAAATTATGTCACTAACTCAATTTTTGTCCATCTTTGATATTTGGCATCCATTCAAAAGTGAGATTATTTGCCGGATAACACTTAATGACATCTGTTATAAGCATTTGAATGCTCAGGACAGAGACATGTCATAATTATGATTGTGTAATGACAGTCTTATGGCACCACTGTCAAATAAAGTGTTAGCAAAAACCATAACTAGCAATTGATGAAACAATTGGAACAGTAACTGAAGAAATATTTAGCACAGAACATGATTTTTGATTGTTATTTACATCTGTAGCGCTGCAATGCATGTTAAGAGGCATGTTGGATGACAACAGTCAACAGCAGGTGGCAGCAGAGGTTGACTGTCTCCCCCAAGGGAGCAGTGATGGCCAAATGAAGCTTCTTGAAGCAATAAAGCTTTGCACTAATTGGTTCAAAGTTTAATGATGGTTCATTTGGTCTTATGACAGTCGGTCGTATGATGCCGCTGTCAAATAAGGTTGTACCGGTTAATATAAATGTGTAATATTGTGGATAATATAATGTGTGATAAAAATAATGTAAATATCCCATGATACAGTGAGGACAGCTGCGGCTTATAGTCCAGTGCGGCTTATCTATGAACAAATGCCGTTTTCGTGCCAAATTTGGTGGGCTGCGGCTTATAGTCAGGTGCGCCTTATAGTGCGAAAATTAGGGTATATTAAAATTGAAGTTAATGCAAACATTTACTTTTTTTTTTTATATATATATAATAAAGATATAAGTAAGATACATTCAGAAAAATAAGTACAAATGACTTGTGTTATGCAGAGTGAAATGGAATATCTTTAAGATCGCGCAAACATTGACCTTTTTAAAACATAAGGAAATGAATAAGTAGCCTAACATAAATGAACAAATATTAAGTCCAAAGTGCACATTGACAGCTAAGATGTTCTGAACATCCCCATTAGAGTAAATAAAACTAAATATGATTAATAAGCCTCCTCAATACTTTCGTTGCTCTTAAAGATTTGATCCATCTTATGTTGCTTTGCCCTTTTTTGTGGCATCAATTCAACAAGTTTTTTTTTTTTTTTTGCTGTTCCAGAAAACATGCACATTTGAACCAATCAGAGCTAAGCATCTCTTCTTACCACATGACAGTATGTCAGCCAATGGAACGGAGAAATGAATCCAGGCGTTTTGCTTAGCTGCATGCATTCGCACATTGACGTGACTCGTCATCGTCAGACTCAGATAACTGCAGCAGCTGGGGAAACCTCCATGCCGTCCGTGGAATAAAATAAATGATAAATATTGGTGGAAACTGATTACGCTACACAAGCACTTTATTATGCTTGTTGTTAACACTTATGTACAGTATGTAAATCTAATGTTGGTAGATTGTTTTCTTCATGGAGATGAAATGCATGTGTGGCAGCTAAGCACTTTTTTTTTTTACATAGCGTTTTTGACAGTTGCCATCATATTTTTGGAATCAAAGCACCGTGTACCGGAACAGCATTCCGGCCCTGAATCTTATACCGGAACTGCGTTCTGGCCCTGAATCTTATACCGGAACTGCGTTCCTGACCATTCTGGCCCACTTTCACCCCTGACAGTGACACAAGTTTTGTTGTTTTAGCTGTTTACAAAAACACATTAGGAAATACAATAATATAATCAATATAGGTTTAAAGTCCACAATCTCAGCTGCAATTTAAGACTTTCCATATCCAAATCGGAATAGGGGTTTTAGAAATTATAGCCCTTTACACTCTTTATACCCCCTTTTCAAGGGACCAAAAGTCATTGGACAATTGACTCTGAGGGCTGTAATTGACTCAGAAGGCTTCTCCCTCAGTAACCTGTCATCAAGTTAAGTATTGAAAAGGTCTGGAGTTGATTCCAGGTGTGTCGTTTTGCATTTGGAAGCTGTTGTTGTGACCACACATCATGCGTTCACAGGAGCTCACAATGGAGGTAAAGCAGAAGATCCTGAGACTGAAAAAAGACAGAATAAATCCATAAGAGAGATAGCTGAAATGCTTGGAGAAGCCAAATCAACAGTTTGGTACATTCTAAGAAAAAAGGAATTCACTGGTGAGGTTGACAGTTCAAAAAGGCCTGAACGTCCACTGAAGACAACAGTGATGGATGATCGCCGAATACTCTCCATGGTAAAGAAAATCCATTTACAACATCTACAGAAGTGAAGAACACTCTCCAGGAAGAGGGTGTATCTGTCTCTTAGGCTACGTTCATACTACAGGTCTTAATGCACGAATCCGATTTTTTGTCATATCTGTGTTTTTTGGCGTGCCGTTCAGACTGCCTTTGTCCATTGAGACCATTCAAGTATTACGCATGCGCACTAATTCGCCGTCCGACAAGCGCTGAGCAAGACGACCTGCATGCGCAGAAGCATCAAAACAAATGACCACACATGCTGGCTGTCATCCGTCATTCCAGGGATATCATATTTGGTTTTTAAAAAGAGGACACAATTAACAGACATAAATAATCCCAGTTTAGGTTTATATTCAAAGAATATGGATCGATAGCATGCACGCACTGTCCGTGCATGTCACACACACATACGCGCAGTTTGCCCCAACTCTCGGCCGTGTAAGCAATGTTGAAATATTGCTTATATGGAGCTGACAGAAAACCGCTCATTCTCAGGCTTATCCTCAACCCATTTTTATTTTTTTATGACTGTTGTCAAGTTGACCCTTCCTAAAAAGCCGTGTTCAAGGCAAGCTAGGCGCTAATAACGCACAGCTGCACCGCTACCGTGGCGTCTCTCTCGCTTTTTGATGACGTAATTGCTGCATGAATTCCGATTTGAGAGACTGGACAGTACAGACCGCCGCGACAGTCTGGAAGAATGTGGCCCAGATCGGATTTGAACCACATACGAAAGTGACCCAGATCGGATTTGAAATGGTCCAGTTCTATGAGACGTATGTCACGTTCAGACCGTCAAGTTAATGCCTCACTCGAGTCGGAAAAACACGAAAAAAATCGGATTCATGCATTAAGACCTGTAGTATGAACGTAGCCTAAGTCTACAATAAAGAGAAGACTGAATGAAAGTAAATACAGAAGGTTCCCAACAAGGTGCAAGCCATTCATCAGTCCCAAGAACAGACAGGCCAGACTTGACTTTGCCAAAAAACATCTCAACAAGCCAGCCCCCTTCTGGCAAAGTGTTCTATGGACGGATGAAACAAAGATAAACATGTACCAGAATGATTGGAAGAACGTTTGGAGAAAAAAAAGGGAACAGCACATGAGCCAAAGCACACCACATCATCTGTGTAACACGGGGGAGGGAGTGTAATAGCATGGGTATGCATGGCTTCCAAGGGCACTGGGTCACTTGTGTTCATTGATGACATTACAACAGATAAAAGTAGACGGATGAATTCTGAAGTATACAGGGATATACTTTCTGTTCAGATTCAGCCAAATGCTGCAGAGTTAATTGGACGAGGCTTCACAGTGCAGATGGACAATGACCCAAAGCTTACAGCGAAAGCGGCCCAGGAGTTTATTAGGGTAAAGAAGTGGAAAATTCTGCAATTGCCAAGTCAATCTCCAGACCTGAACCCAATGTAGCATGCATTTCACCTGCTCAAGTCTAGGCTTAAGGCGGAAAGACCCACAAACAAGCAACAACTCAAGGCTGCTCCTGTAAAGGCCTGGCAAAGCATCAAGAAGGAGGAAACCTGTTGTGAGGTGATCAGGAAATGTCCAGGACCCAATTGCAGAGGTGGTTAAGTGTTTATTCAAAAAAGCAAATTTTCAACAAAAAAATCACCCACAAGGGGAAAAAAGCACTACAAAAGACTATTCATGAAACGTGGTCTTCTCAGGAGAGAGGCTTCTAGCGTTTGTGCTGGAATCTTCTGGCAACTGGTTTGTGTTTGGCCTGCGCTTAAAAAGGCTCAATCAATAAGCCACAGGTGTTGCCACTTAGCCTCGCCCCTGAGGAGACCGGTCCCTCTCGCACCCGTACAGCCTGCAAACAGGGAGAAAGGCGTGAGCATTGAACAAAAGGCAGGATCATAACAGTACCTCCCCCTTAAAGGACGCCACCAGGCGACCTACCAGGCTTGTCTGGGTACCTTGCATAGAAATCGCGTAGCAGTTGTGGATCGAGGATGAGGGCGCGCCCAATCCATGAGCGCTCCTCGGGGCCATACCCCTCCCAGTCGACGAGGTACTGAAAACCTCGGCCTCGCCTGCGGACATCCAGTATCCGGTTGACTGTGTAGGCTGGGTGTCCATCGACGAGACGTGGGGGAGGCGGTGGAGGCGCTGGAGGCTGAAGGGGACTCTCAGTGACCGGCTTTAGGAGGGAAACGTGGAAGACCGGGTGGATGTTGAGAGAGGCAGGGAGAGTAAGGCGAATGGCACTGGGGTTCAAGATCTTCTCAATGGGATATGGACCGATGTATCTGGGGGTCAACTTTCGGGAATCTGTTTGTAGAGCAAGGTCTTTTGTGGAGAGCCAGACCTGTTGGCCAACCTTATAATCGGGAGCTGGGATGCGGTGCCGATCCGCCCAACGCCGGTTCCGCTCTGCTGTCCGGCTCAGAGCAGCTCTCGTCTCCCGCCAGACGCGTCGGACCCTCCTGAATTGGGCCTGAACAGAGGGCACTGCTGTATCATACTCCTGCGTGGGGAACAAAGGGGGCTGGAAGCCATGGTTTACCATGAATGGTGACAGGCCCGTAGCTGTGCTCACCAGGGTGTTATGGGCGTACTCCACCCATGGTAAATGGGAGGCCCAGGAGGAGGGGAGCTGGGAAGCGACGCAGCGCAGGGAGGCCTCCAGGTCTTGGTTGGTGCGCTCTGCTTGTCCGTTGGATTGAGGGTGGTAACCTGACGACAGGCTGGTTGTGGTGCCCAGAGCCCGACAGAACGCCTTCCACACCCGGGACACGAACTGGGGCCCCCGGTCAGAAACAATGTCTTGAGGGATTCCATGTAGTCTTATCACGTGCTTGACCAGGTAGTTGGCGGTCTCCCAGGCGGTGGGGAGTTTAGGCAGTGGAACAAAGTGGACTGCTTTGGAGAATCTGTCGACAATTGTCAATATGGTATCGTTACCTTCGGAGGGGGGCAGTCCGGTAACAAAGTCCATGGCAATATGAGACCAGGGGCGTGGAGGAATGGGCAAGGGATGAAGGAGGCCTGCCGGGGGTCTGTGCGAGGATTTATTGCGGGCGCACACCGTGCACGCAGCGACGAATGTTCGGGTGTCAACTGCCATGGAGGGCCACCAGAATCGCTGCTGAATCAGGGTGAGTGTGCGATTGACCCCTGGGTGACACGCTATCCGAGAGGCGTGCCCCCATGTGAGCACTGTGGACCTGGCTGCCAAGGGAACGAACAGGCGGCCGGGAGGGCAGCCGTCTGGCACTTGCTGGTCACGAAGGGCCTCGAGGACTTCCTGCTCAACCCGCCAATGCACTGCCCCCACCACGCAGTCAGGGGCCAGTATGGTTTCGCAGGGCGCCTCCCCCTCCTCAAGGGCGAACTGCCGGGAGAGGGCGTCGGGTTTGACGTTCCTGGAGCCCGGCCTGTAGGTGAGAGTGAACTGGAAGCGCCCCAGGAAGAGCGCCCAGCGAGCCTGTCGGGAGTTCAAACGACGGGCAGAGCGGAGGTAAGAGAGGTTCTTATGGTCTGTCCATACAACGAAAGGATGAGATGCGCCCTCCAGCCAGTGCCTCCATTCTTGAAGTGCCAGAACCACCGCCAACAATTCCCTGTTCCCCACATCATAGTTTCTTTCCGCCGGAGAGAGGCGCCGAGAGAAGAATGCGCAGGGGTGGAGTTTGTTGTCCGCAGAGGCGCGCTGGGAGAGGACGGCCCCGACCCCGGTGTCCGAGGCATCAACCTCGACCACAAACTGCCGTTCGGTATCTGGGTGGATGAGAACAGGAGCGTTAACAAACATATCTTTCAGGTTATCAAAAGCGGTTTGTGCTACCGAAGACCAGGCAAAACTGACCTTGGTGGATGTGAGCTGAGTGAGAGGGGCTGCCAGACTGCTATAATTGCGAATGAATCTACGATAAAAATTTGCAAAACCTAGGAAGCGTTGCAATTGTTTGCGGGTAGAGGGAACAGGCCATCCCCTGACTGCCTCCACCTTAGAGGGGTCAGCCCGAAGCTGTCCTTTTTCCACCACGTAGCCCAAGAAGCTAACCGAGGGCACATGGAATTCACATTTCTCCGCCTTGACATACAGCTTATTCTGCAAGAGGCGCGACAGTACATCCCTAACATTAGTTACGTGTTCCTCTAGTGAGCGGGAGAAAATCAGGATGTCATCCAGGTATACAAATACAACACGGTTTAACAAATCTCTTAATACATCGTTCACTAGGGCTTGAAATACAGCAGGTGCATTCGTGAGGCCAAATGGCATTACCAAATACTCAAAATGCCCTAATTGGGTATTAAAAGCAGTTTTCCACTCATCCCCTTCCCGAATACGGACAAGGTGGTAAGCATTCCGAAGGTCAAGTTTTGTGAAAATACAGGCTTCATGCAAGGGGCTGAATGCTGAATCTAGTAGGGGAAGGGGATATTTATTTTTCACAGTTATGTCATTTAGCCCTGTGTAGTCTATACACGGTCGGAGTGTCTTGTCCTTTTTCTCCACAAAGAAAAACCCTGCCCCCACTGGTGACGAGGATGGCCGGATGAGACCGGCCGCTAGAGATTCTGTTATGTAAGTTTCCATGGCTTCGCGTTCTGGTTTCGAGAGATTATACAGTCGCTTAGTGGGAAGTGGCGCTCCAGGAAGCAAGTTTATTGCACAGTCATATGGCCGATGGGGGGGTAAAGTGCCGGCCGAGGTTTTATTGAAAACCTCCTGCAGGTCATGATACTCAGGTGGAACATTAGTCAGATCTATTACCTTGGGTGACTGGCCACCAGTCCTGACAGGAACAGCTGACCGGAGGCAGTGGGCATGGCAGTGTTGACTCCAGCTGCGGATGGTAGCCGTTGACCAGTCCAAGTGTGGGTTGTGCGTCTTGAGCCAGGAGATACCCAGAATCACAGGGCTTAGCGGTGAGGCAATCACAAAAAATTCAACAAATTCGTGGTGGTTGCTGGACAGGACCAGTTTCAGAGGCCCGGTTTTGTGCGTGACTACTTCCAAAAGATTGCCGTCGACGGCGTGCACCTCCTTTGGGCTGGTCATTTTGTGAACTGGGAGGCGATGCTTTTTAACGTAATCTGAGTCAATGAAATTGTCGTCTGCCCCCGAGTCCACAAGAACTTTGACTGAAAGAGAGCGTTCGGGTCCGTGGATCATACCTGGCAAGTGGATGCGAGAAGTGGAGGACGAGGACATATGGCTCATCAGAGACCTCCCACCCACTGACGAGCCTGGTCTTTTGGCCTCTCTGGACAGCCGTCAATATAGTGTCCTTGTTTGCCACAGTAAAGACACAGCTTCTCTCGAATCCGCCTCTGTCGTTCTGCCTGGGTGAGGCGTGTTCGTCCTAATTGCATGGGTTCGACCAAAGAAGGCTGTTGTGACTTACATGCACCAGGGGCGTCACTGAGGGTTGGGGATGTGGGCTCCGGGCAGCTCAGCTGGGGTGCGATAGTCGGTCGCCATCTCCTGGCTTGCCTCAGTTCTCTGCTCCTTTCTCTAAGCCTGTTGTCTAGACGTATAGCAAGGTCAATCAAGGAATTAAGAGAGGAACTTTCCTCTAGTACTGCAAGTTCGTCTTTGATTTCACCTGCCAGCCCCCTGATAAAGATTGTCTGTAAGGCAGAATCCCCCCAACCACTTTCTGCTGCCAGTATGCGGAAATTGATAGCATACTGTGACACAGGTTGGTTTCCCTGAGTGAGGTCGAGTAATTGGCCTACTGCTTCTCTCCCCTTCACTGGATGATCAAATACACGCTTCATCTCCCCCGTAAACAGGTCATAGTTGTTAACAATATCTTGTTGTGAGGAGATAGCTAGCGACCAGGCTGCCGCTTGCCCAGTGAGCAAACTCATGATGAAGGCAATCTTTGACTGCGCAGTAGAATATGTGGCGGGTTGTTGACTAAAGACCAGGGAACACTGATGAAGGAATTGTGAACATGTACCGAGATCACCTGAGTACCTGGCTGGAATGGGAATGAATGGTTCCCTTGCTTGTGGAGCAGGGGTGCCGATCTGGTGAGCTGCTGGGTCAGGTGGCGAGGGAGCAGCAGGTGGTGTAAAACGCTCATTCATTGATGACAATTGGTTTCCCAGTTGTGTCACACTTGCCGTGAGTTGCTGAAGGTGCTCCATGACTTGGTTCAGACAGGTCTCATGGTGAGTCATCTTGGCAGCCTGGCGAGACAGAGTGTGTTTCAGCTTCTCCATCTCTGCTGGGTCCATTTCGTGGGCCAGAAGATTCTGTTGTGAGGTGATCAGGAAATGTCCAGGACCCAATTGCAGAGGTGGTTAAGTGTTTATTCAAAAAAGCAAATTTTCAACAAAAAAATCACCCACAAGGGGAAAAAAGCACTACAAAAGACTATTCATGAAACGTGGTCTTCTCAGGAGAGAGGCTTCTAGCGTTTGTGCTGGAATCTTCTGGCAACTGGTTTGTGTTTGGCCTGCGCTTAAAAAGGCTCAATCAATAAGCCACAGGTGTTGCCACTTAGCCTCGCCCCTGAGGAGACCGGTCCCTCTCGCACCCGTACAGCCTGCAAACAGGGAGAAAGGCGTGAGCATTGAACAAAAGGCAGGATCATAACAAAACCCAGCGTTTGGTGATGTCCATGGGTTCCAGACTTCAGGCAGTAATTGCCTCCAAAGGATTTGCAACAAAATATTGACTACAAACTTTTTTGTTTAGACTATGCTTTATTGTCCAATTACCTTTGAGCCCCTGAAATGTGATGTGTTTCTAAGAAAATGTATACAATTCCTTAATTTTCAGTCAGATGTTGTTGTTTGACCACTTAAATTAAACATTACAGTCTGCATTTCAATTCCGGTCTAGATATTTTATTTCAAGTCCAATGTGTTTAAATGTAGAGCCCAACTTATGAAAATTTTGTGTTTGTCCAAATATTATCGGGCATAACTGTACGATCGCTTCGACACACGATCTTTTCGACATCCGACATTAAAATTGACTCGCCATTTGTTTCTACATCCGACGACATGCTCGAAATACGGCGACATGACAGCACCGCAGACGGACACATGGCCGACTTTCTTGTGAGAGAAATCAATAATATGAGCGTGGGGTGCGCATCCATGAACTAGCTAAACAATACATCTCCATGGTCCTCCTCCGACCACCGTTCGCATTTATAAGTTAAGTTGACAATTATTATTGTGGTTGCATCGTCAATGAAATCGCCAGCTTTGTCAGGTTTATTTCATTTATTTCAGAACTTATCCAACACAAAACGACTGCTGTCAGCCGCAATTGACGGTGTACTCAGGAAAACATTGAAAGCGAAAGTAAACTGAACCGCACCACTCCTCTCTCGTCACATCAGTCACGTGGTGCGTTCAAGTACAGAAAAAAAACGTCCGCCACATTAGAACCCGATTAGTGACATTATTACAGGAATTATTATTATAATTATATTATTATTCCGATTTTTATTTAGAATTAATGTGTTTAGCTATGTGTAATTGCCATTTGTAATAGCACCAGCAGTATTTATTAAGGATTAAGTATAGGTTTTTGGGCTGTGTAACGAATTAATGGAATTATAATGTATTCCTATAGGAAAATCCTGCTCCAGATACGACCATTTCGACTTACAAACAAGGTCCTGGAACAAATTAACTCCGTATGTAGAGCTACCACTGTATTAGCTTTTTTTATGTACCATAAATGCAGGGAAAAATCCCTCTCTTGCAACTGCAAGGCTCAATCCTCCGCCACTGGTTGTTGCTCAGTGTCAGCGAGTCAGCTGTGCTACACGATGGCTGGAGGAGTTGAAACTCCTTAACTCTTTCCGCCCATCGAACAAAACGAAATCGCTGTGGGAATATTTTGGTGTGGTGGCTACCACTACCACCACAGTTTAGTGTTTCAAGATTTGGTTAACTGATTATGTGATATTTTTTTGGAAATGTGTTTTCTACTGGGTGCACACTATAATATTTGTCTGAATGTTTATTGGATTTTGATTTTGTAAGTTGAGGTAATGACCACAGCTGTTTAAGATCTGACACCTACCATTCGGGGGGGGGGGGGGTTGGGTAGTAAAGTTTTCACTTTGTTTAAATGCACATAAATTGATTATTGTTTGGAGTTAATGTATGTAGTTTTTCCATCTATTGTTGTTTAATTAAGTTGACAATGTTTGGTTAATTTGTTGTCATACTTCCCTCAGGTGGTAGTAGAGTCTTTCCTTATTTATGCAGTCCCAGAGATGGCTGTGGAAGTCAGTTTTGGTTGAAGCATCTTGTTATGTTGACCTCTCATGTTGGACCGGAGATATTTTGTTAAACTGTTTGTTTTCTTACTTTATTAAATTGAATTTGAGTTGAAACACCAGAGTCCTTGTGTATGTCTGGTCAATTGCATTCGGCTACAGAAAAGTTACAGATTGCCGGGGCTTAGAGGGGGAGAGCTAGCCGACATGTAAAATATGTTTGCGGAGGGTGGCAATACCTCCAATATGATTTCGCATTTATACAAAATTAAAGGTTAGTAAACACTATTATGAATGTTTCCCACCAGCTACGAGAGTTAACTCCAGCGTGTTTAGTGTGTCCAGCGGTGTTTTTTTTTTTTTTGTGTTTTTTTTTCTCTCTGGCAACTGTCTGTGTTGAGAAAGAGTGTGTGTATAATGTAAATATTAGACATGTCATACACACACGCTTTTAATGGAAAATAATTCAATTATTTTTGTACTGATGATAATAATGTTAAGCTGTGGCTTCACGCTCACCTAAAGGACTGCATTTATTTAAAATTTTATTTAGACATTTTGTTATTTTTTGTTTTTTTTATTTTAACGTTATACTTATGTTGTAAGTTGCCAATATTTTTTGAAAAATAAAAATCCTGTTGAATGGAAGAAAGTTCTTTTTTTTTGTTTAAACCCAGATATCTTAAAGTAACACATTTTAGTATGTGCAACCGAGATACCGTGAAACCATGATATTTTTGCTTAAGGTGATCATACAGTCTCATCTCATACTGGCACATGCCTAGTGTGTAGCCATTTGTTCGAAATACTTGAAATCTGATTGAAATTGGCAAAGTAATCACATTTTTCCCCTTCAAATTTGATGAAATTCAAGACTTCTGTTCAGCATTCACTGGCGATATTGCTTCATTCATATAAATGGACTTCTGACTCTCATATTCATTAACAAATAATTGGCCACCTGACACATTGCATTCAGCAGCTGATGTATGTAATCAAGGTGAAAGCTTCCCAAAAACCTGCACTTTGGTGCGTTTTTCTTAATGCTTGAGATGGGTCTGCTCTTAAAAAAAATAAAATAAAAGCACACTCAATCAAAACATCGATCATTGCAATCCTTGAAGTGAAAGTAAATGAAAGCAAAAGTAAATAAATTCCAGTGGTACCTTGACTTACGATCCTTTCGACATCCAACGTAGAACTTGACTTGTCACTTGTCCCAACATATGAAGACATGCTCGAAATACGACGATTTATGACAGCGTCGCAATTTCATTGTTTTCCCGCAAGATGGAAGCACGGCGGATTTTCTTGTGATAGAAATCAACATGGGTCCCAAGAAGGTTCGTGCGGGTGGTTAAAAAAGGAAAAAGGTGACGCTTATTTAGCATTAGAATTAAGATGGAAATGACAGAGGAATATGAGCAGAGGTGGGTAGTACTTACAAGTACTTTTTGAGAAAAATGTACTTCTAAGAGTAGTTTTACAAAGCTATACTTTTTACTTTTACTTGAGTACATTTGTGAAGAGAAAACGCTACTCTTATACATATTAGATTTATTATTTTTTTATGCCAGTGATGCCAAGAGTCCACTCCGCTGTCTGTTTGCTGTGACTTGCTCCGCCCTGGAAATTTTATCCGCTTAATGGTGGCCAGACTCAATAGCTGGAACAGCGGTGAGTCTGGAGTACCAGGCTAATAGAGCGCTGCCTTCAACATGACTCGAAAGCGCGGATTTCAATCTCTGTCCCAGTTTTTATTTGGCACCGATTGACCACGGAAAGTCAAAGATAAGAGCCTTTTAATTTCAAAATAGAAGTTATGATGGAACTCTTCTCTATTCAAACTATTTTGTCCACCAGAAGACAGTCATTCTCTGTACGTTACAAAAGACACTTTAATTTGTTATCATTATGCATACAGTGGGGCAAATATGCATTTAGTCAACCGCCAATTGTGCATGTTCTCCTATTTGAAAAGATTAGAGAGGCCTGTAATTGTCAACATGGGTAAACCTCAACCATGATAGACAGAATGTGAATAAAAAAAAACTGAAAATCACATTGTCTGATTTTTAAAGAATTTATTTCCAAATTAGAGTGGAAAATAAGTATTTGGTCACCTACAAACAAGCAGGATTTCTGGCTGTCAAAGAGGTCTAACTTCTTCTAACGAGTTCTAACGAGGCTCCACTCGTTCCCTGTATTAATGGCACCTGTTTTAACTCATTATCGTTTTGAAAGACACCTGTCCACTACCTCAGTCAGTCACACTCCAAACTCCACTATGGCCAAGACCAAAGAGCTGTCGAAGGACACCAGAGATAAAATTGTAGACCTGCACCAGGCTGGGAAGACTGAATCTGGAATAGGTAAAACACTTGATGTAAAGAAATCAACTGTGGGAGCAATTATTAGAAAATGGAAGACATACAAGACCACTGACAATCTCCCTCGGTCTGAGGCTCCATGCAAGATCTCACCCCGTGGTGTCAAAATGATAACAAGAACGGTGAGCAAAAATCCCAGAACCACACGGGGGGACCTAGTGAATGACCTACAGAGAGGTGGGACCACAGTAACAAAGGCTACTATCAGTAACACAATGCGCCGCCAGGGACTCAAATTCTGCACTGCCAGACGTGTCCCCCTGCTAAAGCCAGTACACGTCCAGGCCCATCTTCGGTTCGCTGAAAAGCATTTGAATGATCCAGAAGAGGACTGGGAGAATGTGTTATGGTCAGATGATACCAAAATAGAACTTTTTGGTAGAAACACAGGTTCTCATGTTTGGAGGAGAAAGAGTTGCATCTGAACAACACCATACCCCCTGTGAAGCATGGGGGCAGAAACGTCATGCTTTGGGGCTGTTTTTCTGCAAAGGGACCAGGACGACTGATTTGTGTAAGGGAGAGAATGAATGGGGCCATGTATCGAGAGATTTTGAGTGAAAATCTCCTTCCATCAGAAAGGGCATTGAAGATTAGACGTGGCTGGGTCTTTCAGCATGACAATGATCCCAAACACACAGCCAGGGCAACAAAGGAGTGGCTTCGTGAGAAGCATTTCAAGGTCCTGGAGTGGCCTGGCCAGTCTCCAGATCTCAACCCCATAGAACATCTGTAGAGGGAGTTGAAAGTGTTTCCCAACAACAGCCCCAAAACATCACTGCTCTAGAGGAGATCTGCATGGAGGAATGGGCCAAAATACCAGCAACAGTGTGTGAAAAGCTTGTGAAAAGTTACAGAAAACGTTTGGCCTCCGTTATTGCCAACAAAGGGTACATAACAAAGTATTGAGATGAACTTTTGGTATTGACCAAATATTTATTTTCCACCATGATTTGCAAATAAATTCTTTAAAAATCAAACAATGTGATTTTCAGTTTTTTTTTTTCTACATTCTGTCTCTCATGGTTGAGGTTTACCCGTGTTGACAATCACAGGCCTCTCTAATATTTTCAAGTGGGAGAACTTGCATAATTAGTGGTTGACTAAATACATATTTGCCCCACTGTATTTGCACCGGCATCGTCACAAACGTAATCACACTAAACGCAACTACACAACGCATCCCCGCATTTCCTCCTTCTCCTGAGTCCACATAAATAAAACAAAATAAAATTAAAATTTCGGGGTTTTTCGGGCTCGGGCAAGCAAATCAAGTTAATTGATCGGGCTCGGGCCGCGTCGGGCTTTAATACCCGCGGGCCGGTCGGATCGGGCTGGATTTTATAGGCCCGATCTAACTTCTAGCGTCATGTAATTTTAGCATACCGTACACCTATTCAGCCTGTTGTTCTCTATTGTATTTTAAATTGCCATTCAAGATGACATGTCTGTTCTTGGTGCTAGATTCTATCAAATAAATTTCCCCCCAAAAATGCGACTTATACTCCGGTGAGACTTATGTGTTTTTCCTTTTCATTGCGCATTTTTTGGCTGGTGCGACTTATAGACCCTACTCACCTACGTCACAAAATGGGCGTGTCGCTGTTTCCGGCCGCCATATTGTACCTCTTTTTCAGACCTATTCTCATTGTTTTCAATTAGTCGAGCAAGTTATAGAGCAATTCATGGAAGCCCCGGTGTTATCTGACGCTGTAAACTCATTGGATCCGTTGCATAAAAGGCGTTACGTGGAAAAGCTTCAGTTTATCCATTTGCCAGATCCGTATTTGATGCCTAAATCGATGTTTTTCGACCCGCTGGCTTCGCCTGACATCTGATATCCTGATATTTACAACTATCTTGTCCACACAAAATCAGCCTATTCTCACGAAAGTTTGAAAAACTTTTAAGAGCTTGGAGGCTTATAAATGCTACGTTGCTGGTTGGGTGAAACATGTCCTCGTACACGAAAATTCGGCAGGAATCTTGTGCTCGGAAGGTGAGTTACGAAATTTTCAATTCAAAATCTTTTGTTCTTGCTAACATCCACTGTCAAGTCTAATGTATTTCATATCATTTGTCAATGGAGCTAGGGCTTTTAATGTTTATATGGTTTAGCGATAGCACTCTCACTATATACATATATAATACGTAATAAATATGAAGTGCGATAGCACTACTCCAGATTGTCCCTAGTTGAATTTATTTTTTGGCTTTTGACCTCAATAGTGAAATTGTAAATTAATTGTATGACAACTGTCTGATTATCCCCTTATAATTATATATTTTCAGGTAGTTCATTCACAACGTCTGAGTGTATGTTGTCGGCGATTAGCCTAGCAATGATCTTAATTGTGGTTGTCAGCCCAAAACCCTCTAAATATATATTAAATGCATCTTACCAGATATAAAATGACTACTACATAATCTGTGGTAGTCGTTTGGAGCCCAGTTTTCTCGTCGAATTGCAGCAGTCAATCTCTGTCTCCTCTTCAGGTCTCTCGGAATATGGTAAAAATTCAAGTCTCTCCGTCTATCTTCTCTGTTTTTGCAACCGACCGCCACACACGACTTCACCATTTTGATTATTAATGTTAACGAGCAGAAAAACACGCCATAATAGGAGGAATTTACGAAGCGCTAATGCATTAACATGACTAGTATCCGGACAACATGGCGCGGGGGCGTGGCTGTGACGTCACATGAGTAGGGTCTATACTCAGATGCGAAGTATAGTCCAAAAAATATGGTACAAAACCTGGAACGAATTAACTTCATATGTAGAGGTACCGCTGTATTCTGAAAATGTTAAAAAAAAAAAAAAAAAAAAAAAAAAACGTCTCACAAATAATCCACTCAATGTTATGGAATAAAGACACAGACACTCGAAGATGAAGGACGCATTTTCTGCATCCTATTTGGTATACTGATGGCGGGTTTCAATAAGCTTCGGCTTCTCCCGTCTGCCCTTTTCTTTTCAGGTTGAATTAATTGTAAACACATAAATGCTGTATGTTTGTCGGATTTGTCATGCCTGAAGGGAAAATAAATAAAAATAAAAAAATAAAAATGTTCTTCATCCTCTGAAGAACAACTAATTTTACTGCTGTACTGAGAAACCGGGGAAAGAGCTGAAACTCCAGTGTACTGTGTCAGTTTCTGAAGTGGAAGGTATCACACCAGATGTAGCAGCCCAATTGAAAGTCCATTCTATTCAAAATGTCTGAATTCATTTTACAAGGCCTCATATAATAGGACATGATATTGCAGACACCCAAATTACAGCTCACAGGCCCGCAGTTGAGGAATCAAAACCTACTTGAGCAAGCAAATCGAAACGAAGGTTGGAATCCATAAGTGTCTACTTTGTTTCCCCTCTGCATCTGCTGTTTAAGCGAAAAAAGAAGATGTCTATGCTTAATATATTTCCTGCACAATCTGCGTGAAGTGACCCGTTGTCCACTCTCTGACTCGGAAATTGCTAAAGTAATTGGTTTTGTCTTCAAAAAGCCTCCCTTCATCTTTATGTATTAGTCGTCGCTACTTCCTTGCTCTGCGCCGTATTCTCCGGTGGGTGCATTAAGTCGGGAAAACATTTCCCACCTATCCTTGATAGAGGGGATTTTTAAAAATGAGGGCTATCAAAGGAGATTAAGGATAAGCGTACCTTTGAGTGTGGTGTAGTGAAAATGGGGAATTTTCTTCTACGGGACGTGATGGTGTTTGTTTTTGTTGTCGTTGACTTCATGTTTATTTCCCCATGAACCAGCAATGATTAGGTGATATCCGTGAACGGGGAAATTGGAATTTTTCCGGCATGCGGGATTACAGCAGATGTGTCAGTCAACATAAGCCAGGCTTGGTAAGCAGGGTTGCGGTGGGTCTGGTGGCAAAGAAGACGCTTGCTTTGATCACTACAGCTTGGAAATGAATAATGCACACCCTGCACACTTTTCATGTACCTCCAACCTGTTGTTGTAAAGCTTTTGCAGGAATCCCAAAATTCAAAGATCACTGTCAACAAGTTTAAGGGGGACAGAATCTTTGAGGTAGTTGTAATGCAAAAATGGAATTGTAGTTGTACATTAAGATCTAATTATCATTATTACTAACTTATTGGCTGCCTTCGTTGCTAGCCCTCATACTCAAAACGGATTGGACATCGACTGCCGTCAATTAGCGTGAAGCATGATCACTCTCATTGGCTGCCATCCCAGTTTAAATGAGTTTCAGTGATCCCTCGTTTTTCGCAGTTAATGGGGACCAGAACCCGCCACGAAGGTGAAAAACTGCGAAGTAGCGGACCCAACACCCCCCCAAAAATGTTTTTGTGTGTGTTCAATGTATTTATTCAGATTTAGCATTGGAAAGAGATACATATAACACATTTTCCCCCCTTTTTCCCCTGAAGTATAATTGAAAAAAAAAAAAAAAATATATATATATATATATATATATATATATATATATATATATATATTAATGAATAGTTTTTAAGCAGTTCAAATGTAATAATTATGATAACTTTAAAACATGTTACTGTACCACCAATTTTTAAACAAGAATAAGGTAGTAGAAAGATGCTTGGCTTTATTTAATGCTTCTTTGAGTGAGTCCACTCACCCCACTCCACTGCTCACTTACACGCAATGAGTTGCTACAGCATCTGTTTAACAAGTTAAACGATGATTAACGTATGCGGCACTTTGAAACTTTGGCTTACAAGCATCTGTGGCAAGATCAAACCCTAACATCTTTCATCATCGTTAACTTTAAAAAGCAAGTCCAGTGCACAACCTGATGAACAAAAAGCAAGGAGAGGGAGGAAGGGAGCGAGAGAGACTATGCGATCGGCTTGGGACAGTTCATCTGTATTTTTTTTGGTTTGAAAAAAAAAATTTGCTATGGACTGAAGGCGCAAAGTTTTAAGCGCGAAGTAGTGAGGGATCAAAGTAATACCTTTATGAAAACATTGTTATTACCCTTTAATTATGTCATTAACGACACAACTTCAGTTGCGGTCCTGGCTACTTTCGCGCCCTGGGCGAACCACCCCATCAGCGCCACCCGCCGACATCAAACACAAGAATGTGTTACGTTTTTTACGTTATTTTATTAAATATATTATTGAACAAGTATAACAACATGAAGAACAAGAAGTACTAAAAGATAAATGAATGAAATAATAGTATATAAATAAAGTATATAAATAGCAATGTAAACTTAACAAATCCTTTTTAAATTTTTTTTTTAACATTTTACAAAGACATTTATTGGGTTATGTCATAACCCGATACATTTAATAATATCTATGTTAATTTCATGAATTAAATACAATTTATTTGGAAGCAGGAGTTTGTGTTGTGTGGCCTGGGATCATGAGAGGTCAGTCTATCCCCCGCCCCCCTCCTTGCTTTTCCTCTGAGAGTGAGTGAGACTCGTCCTGCTCACTCACTCTGCTGTTGCGAGCAGCTGATCCCCCTCCCGTCTCCCCCTGCCTTTTCTTCTGACACACACGACTCTCAGCAGCAGTTGACATGATAGTAAGAGGCGCCCTAGCGCCCACTCTACTAACTTGATGTGGAAATGAGTGGTATTAGTCTAGAAAACTAGCGGATTTTTTTTTTTTTTTTCTCGAGGCCGCTTGTGCGCCCCCAAATAGATTGCGCCCTGGGCGGTCGCCCACATTGCCCATAGCAAAAACCGCCTGTGCACAACTTTCAGTTCTAATAATTACAGAAAAATACAGCAACTACATTATAATATTTCAAAGGAATTATTAATATTAATTAATGCTGTCAGTTAAACACGTTAATAACGGCGTTAACGCAAACCCCTGTGATGCCGTTAAATTTTTTTACTGCACGACAAAATATGGTCCTTCCCTCACCCCGTAGTTTAGAATTCAAGACAATGCGTGCTAAAATAATTTTGTGTGTTAATGGCCAAAACGGGGCACGATGAGGCGGCGTGACGAACGTGAACCCGCCTGACCCCTTGGCGCGACCCATCATGGTTGTTTTAAAGCATGTTTGAATGAAAATACAGCGATAAACCTCCTGCCGCCATGTTCAACTCTAATAGCCACTTGAGACGCACTATATGCGGGCAAAAGCACACTGAGGATTGGGGTGGAATCCCTGTGTCAAGTGAAAAGTAACTTTGGACGTTTTAGCCCAAAATGTAGCACTCTGAGGCGAATTGTGGCATTTATTGTTAATTATTGAACTGCAAATGAACAGGTAAACTGTAAATGAATGTGTGGAACGAAAGAATGAATGTATTTGAGCATCACGAGAATCTCCAGCATGAAGATGTTAGGACGTAGAAGCAAGGTAGAACCAAAAGCAGGGCAATGGGTAGCAAAGCGGAGGTGAACTTAAAATGATTTTAATGAGAAACAAAAGCCCACTAAAGCAAAGTACAAACCAAACTCAAGGAGAGCAAAAGACTGGGAGGCAAACTTACTTTGAGAAGAATCAACATGACGGCACGGACACTGATAACGACACTCGGAAAGACACTTGGATTGACAATGACCCAACAAGTACAACAAGCAGATGGGGAACTTAAATACAGATAAGGGGTAACGACACAATGAGGCACAGGTGGGTGACACAAGAGGCAGCGGATTGGTCAATACGCAAGGAGCAGGCCACAACATGTGAAATCAATGGGTAATCACATGACTCAACACACTAGGGAAAAAAACCTAACAGAACTTAAGGCATGACATAAAGCTTCGTGCTTGCCTCGCAGCTGACCGAAGCTCACTAATTTCAGGCAAAATGACACAAAGGATCAGGGTGAAATCCATGTTCTCAGGCAAAGTGTAACAGATTAACCCTAAATGTGGCACTCTGAGGTGGATTGACTGGCGCAAGCCCCCCTAAAATGCACAGATTAATTACATAAATGCTTTGGAAAACGAGCGTTCTGGTGAGTTCAATCATTTTATCTCATTTTTCACATTTCATTTTTTGTCAACATTTCAGCTCATGTTTCTCATGAGGCTTAAATTTGAATGAATGTAAGGTAAGCACATTGTTCGACTCCTGTGCTAATAGGTGTATTTTAAAACTTCAAATACAGTGTTATGAAAAAGTATCTGAACCTTTTGGAGTTTCTCACATTTCTGCATAAAATCACCATCAAATGTGATCTGATCTTTGTCAAAATCACACTGATGAAAAAACTGTCTGCTTTAACTAAAACCACCCAAACATTTAAAGGTTTTCATATTTTAATGAGGATAGTATGCAAACAATGACAGAAGGGGGAAAGATAAGGAAGTGAACCATCACATTTAGTATTTTGTGGGCCCCCCTTTGGCAGAAATAACTTCAACTAGATGCTTCCCGTAGCTGCAGATCAGTCTGGCACATCAATGAGGACTAATCTTGGCCCATTCTTCTCTACAAAACTGCTGTAGTTAAGTCAGATTCCTGGGATGTCTAGCATGAATCGCTGTCTTTAGGTCATGCTACAATGGGATTCAAGTCTGGACTTGGCCACTCCTGAACATGTATTTTGTTTGTTTGAAACCATTCTGAAGTTGATTTACTTCTTTGTTTTGGATCACTGTCTGGTTGGAGCATCCATCCTCTTATTAGCTTCAACTGTCCGTCAGACGGCCTCAGGTTGTCCTGCAAAACATCCTAATAAAGTTTTGAATTCATTCTTCCATTGATGATTGCAAGTTGTCCAGGCCCTGACGAAGCAAAACAGCCCAAAATCATGATGCTCCCCCCACCATGCTTCACAGTGGGGATGAGGTGGAGGAGGAACAGTGTGTTTTTTTTTTTTTTTTTAGACAGCAGTGGCTTCCTCCGTGGAGTCCTTCTATGAATACCCATCTTGGTCATAGTTTTACATACGGTTGATGTGTACACAGAGATATTGGACAGCGTCAGTGATTTCAATAATACTTTAGAAGACACTCTGGGGTTCTTTTTTACTTTCTGGGCTTAACTCTTGGCATCATCTTTGGTGGATGGCCACTCCTTGGGAGAGAAGCAACAGTGCCAAACTCTCTCCAATTGCAGACAACTTCTCTGACTGTCGATTGATGAACATCCAGACTTTTAGAAATTGTTTTTGTATTCTTTCCCAGCTTTATACAAATCAACAATACTTGATAGCAGGTCTTCAGACAGCTCTTTTGACTGAGCCATGATGCACATCAGACAATGTTTCTCATCAAGACAATTCTGACCAGGTGTGTGTTTTATAGTGGGCAGGGCAGCTTTAAGCCACTCATTAGTGACTGGGCACACACCTGTCTTAAACTGTTTGGTAAAAAATTGTTTCAATTGCTCTTTAAGTCTCCTAAGGCAGAGAATTCACTTACTTATTTTTTCTCTTTCTGTCATTGTTTGCATGCTATTCTCATTAAAATATGAAAACCTATAAATGTTTGGGTGGTTTTAGTTAAAGCAGACACTCTTTTTTCATCTGTGTGATTTTTGACAAAGATCAAATCACATTTGATGGTGATTTTATGCAGAAATGTAAGAAATACCAAAAGGTTCTGATACTTTTTTATACCACTGTACATAGTTTTGCATTAAAAAAATTAAAACAAAATGCGGTCAATCATGAGTTAACTATGGACTGCATGCGCTTAAAAGTACTAGTATCTTATTTAATTAAAAATAATCAAATCATTTTTTTCACAAAAAATGGGAGCTAACTATGAGTTAACGATAAAAAAATAAGATAAATCGTGATTAAAAATTTTAATTGCTTGACAGCACTAATCCTAATACTTATGAATAATAACGATAAATCAAATACAATTTTAAATTCTTAGTTTTTTTAGTTAAATTACTATTACCTATCTGCTCTTACATCAGTCTTGTACTGCAGAGTATGCTGCATTATTATCAGCCATCAATCTGCAAAGTGCTGACATTTTTTTGACTTGTCCACTGCAACTATTTTTCCCTTCCTGACGTGTATGTTGGCTTTCCATCTTGTCTTTAAATTGGATCTGGGATCAACGCCCCTCCCCCTCACTACCTATAAAAATGAAAGACACACGTAGAATGCACAAACGGGCCAGAACTACACCGCAAGGATGAATTCCTGTGGTGACGGCAAATTGCATTTTTCCCATCCCAGCTCCGGGATATATTGTATAGTCTGTAATTAATAAACATGAGGCTCCATTACATCTGTAGAATCTTTGAACGAGGGACTGTCGTCACTGTCTTCTTCGTCGAGAGGACACATGCAAAAACACTACTGTGACCGCTGGCTTGGGATTCAATTTCTTTCTGAGGGGTTATGTATTAAGATTCACTGCAGTGGAAACGGTCATGAATGAACCCAAATATTTTTCCCAATGAGAACACAGTTTTATATGTAATGTCAGAGAGTAGATTTTCAAATTGGAAGCCTTACAAGCCAGCGAATGAGTTAAAGCGTGACACTATGCCCTCAAAGTTTCAGAAAACCGGGAGTTCTCGTGAATGGACAATAGGTTTTCGTTTCACCTTATATTATGATTCAATTGCTGTGAACCCAGCCACTTTATTTCCAGGGCGGCATTTGTGCCAAACAAACGTCTCCCCTCTCAGCTCTTGACAGCCTTTTTAACCTCACGGGGGGCTTTAATTCTGCCGACATAAATAGGCAGCCCTGAACTTGTCGGCTCGCTTTGAGAAAAGGTCAGCTCGGCGCCACGGCGTGTGGATTCTTATCACAAGTGACAATGACATTACGCTTTGTAATGGGATAGATGGAAATGCGGCCCATGCAGAATTTCGCTTTTCAAGCAGTGGTGAACTTAGTGGTTTAAGAGAAAGCCTTACATGTAATTCACCCTAATTTGAGAATGTGGGTCGCATACAACTGAAGATGACTTATTCATTATGACCATGCATAAGATGCATTTTCTGTTGTGTCTAAATCTATAATTAATCAGCAGCCTTGAAGGGCTTGCCAGTGACATTGACTAATGAACAACAAAGATTCATGAGTCAAAGCAGGGGTTGGATACCACATATCACGCGGGCCAAGCATGGATACTCGGTGGATGTGATCCTTGCAATCGTGAAGAAAAAAACCTGAAAAAACCCAACGTATTATCCAAGTTTTTCAGTTTAGGGGGCCCTGAGTTCTGTACCAACATTGGTAGGGAATAGCCAATCTGTGCACTGAATGTAAAACCATTAAAAAAAGAAAAATCGGAATAAAGGTAATACCCGAATGTACCTTTTCCTTCCTCACAACTGCAATGTATGGAAAAATAAAGACAAATATCCATACTACAATTTTTACTTTTCATTTACGACATAGTAATGTTTCACATCCTATATTAACATTGGAGCAGTGTTGCAAAATTGCACATGACAAGAGATTTTTCTGTCCCTGACTGCACTCCTCCTGCTCAATAGTTCAATTTTCATGAACAAAAATTTTACCCATCCTGACTTAACATTGTTCAAAGGTTTTAAGCGGAAGGCAGTGGTGGATGAAGTACTTTTTTTTTTTTTTACTCAAGTAAAAGTACAAATAGTCGGGCAAAAAAATTACTTAAGTACAAGTATTTAAGAAAAAAAAATACTCAAGTAAAAGTACAAAAGTACTTGCTTTTACAAGTAAAAAGGAAAAATATTTTCTCCCAAAAATGTGATATACATATGGCGGAAAACACTCAGGTGACTTGAAGTTCCGCTTTGAGACCCCCAATTTGGCCAAATTTCAAAATTGTCCTATATGCATGTGTGATACATCAATGGAAAGCTTAAAATCTCAATTTTCTGGGGGAAGAAAAATTTTGAGCAGGAGGGCATTTTTTTTTTTTTTTTAAATGTTTTTTTTTTAAACAGCAAAACCCTATCTGGAGGTGAGAGCACGCGAGATCAGAATTACAGACGCAATGACTTTAACGACATATTATCGCAAACTTACCTTGTTTCGATCTAAAAACTCAATGTCGCATGTATCACTGAGTGTTAAGACACAGCTGTGAATGGCCACAGCTGGATTTTTGGAGGATTGTATGGGTGAAACATGGTAATATACCAAGGGTCTCGATGCAGAAATCGCAGACATCAAGGAGTGGTCAAGATTTTATTTTTCATATATTTACACTTTTTTAAATTTTTTTTTTTTCAATTTTTCTTTGTTTGGATCGATTATTTATCATCTAACATATCGGGGAAACTGCGACAGTAACAAAAAAAAATACAATTTAGTGACAGTTATGAGGTAGATATCCGTGACTTTTTTACGGACCCCATTTTTTTCATTGTGACGTAATTTGCTTAAAAGTTTAAAATATGCGAGTGAATAATTTTCTAAAGTTGTTTTTTTATTTATAACAAAATGTTAGCCATCAATTAAAATTAATGATTCTAAGCTAAAAATGACACACATTTTGAATAAAAAATATAATTACTTACCTTGTTTTCATGGCTGGGTTGAAACAAAAACGGTTGCGCGACGTCTGTAAACAGGGGTTTCCAGGGTAAAACGGGCAAATTAAAAATAGTTCGGGGGGCTTAATGCGCCACGAATCTGCTATGGCAGCATATAGACATATAGTTCTATCAAACACAACAGTTGTTTTGGCTTAAAATACATCAGAGGAGTGCAAGAGCAGAAACTGCTTTTTCAGTCTTGTCTGTGTTTTCCGCCATATACATAGGTTGGATAAAATAATGGAAACACCTAACATTTTGGCATCATAATCATTGAACATAATTGTTAAACAATGGCATGAAGGAACATTCTAATGAAGCTGATCATCTCGTATGGCCGGCACAATCCACAGACCTCAACATTATTTAGCATTTATTGTCAGTTTTAGAGATTCAATTAAGATGTCGGTTTCCACTGCCGCCGTCTCTAAAAGAGTTAGAATACCCTCTAACTTACAAATGGCTTAAAATTCCTTTGGAAACAATTCATAAGTTGTATGAATCAAGCGTATATAGCATACCGCACGTAACACGTCACCTTTACTCATTAATATTCATGACGTTAGCAACTGTTGCTAGTGGGGTCAAGCTCGCGTTTGTCTCTTATACTAAATGCATGTAAATAGTGTACGAACGAGATGTTTACTGAGCTAAACCTACCAATTCTGTCTGAAAATGACAAAAAAATGTACCGGTGCTGAATTCACTGGTAAAGATGTGGAAGAACATACAAATGTTTAGTTAAATAGATGGCTCGAGTGCAAGGGCTGAAAAAGCTACCTGATCCAGAGGTAGCTGTTTTTTATCGATACCTTTTTCATGTGTGCAGTGCCTTATGCCACTTACATTTACATTCTCCTGTTTCAAAAAGCTATTCTTTACCACCATATGCCCTATCTTTCTTATATTTTATATCCTCTGGTTGTCTTATGTCTCTCTACGACCGTTCTCGGGGGTAATTTATATCGCTATATTTGTGTAGTGATCGCAAATGCTACTCAGTGACAGCCAACGAACACTTTTAATGTTTTCATTAATAACAAATCTTAATTCTATTTATTATTTACACTTCACCCTTACTAAGGTTGTTTCTTTACAATAGAAATGTTAAAGCTGTTAAATCTAGAGCCTACCTGTAGGCATGAACAGGCTTACTACAAAAAGACCAAGGCCAAACATGACTAATTTATTTAAATATCCGTATTTTAGAAAAATCATGCCAGCCAAACCGCGTTAACACAATGCCGATGACCCGGCCAAAAGACCAAACTACACTTGTTCACCTTAGTCTTAACCCCTTGTAATGACTTCATTTTAAAAGCTGGAAAAAGGCTTCGAAACACAAGTTGACAAGTTGGCAGCAATCTTACAGCAAAGAGAGACCCAGGCGAGGAGGCAAACTGGATCCAGGGACACCATATCACAAGCCAACAAAAGATTCCCGAGAAAAATGAAAACAATTAGTTAAACATTTAGTCTTTTAAAGGCTCTGATGAGGCGGGCTGTTGTCCAGAAGAAGGGTGTGTTTGGCCGTTGTTTAGGATTATTGTTTGTTGTCGATTGGACAGGAGAATTTGGGTGTTACGGTTGTCAGGGCAACGAGAGTTAAGGATTTTGCCATCCTCAGCACCACGTGAGTGCTGAGTGTTCACTTCTCGGTCGCGGGTTCCTCCGTATCAGATGTTCCTTGTGGCAAGACAAGATGTCCCGCCATTTGTTCTGGACTGTCCAGAAGAGCTGACTGGTGGTGCAGACGTGGGCTTGTAGATGTCTTGTCTATCACCTGCTTGTCAGCGTCAATCTTGCTTGTCAATCCGTGGTCAGAAGGCGTCCTGTATCTGTTGTGCCATTATTGGTGCTGCATCAAGTCCAACTGTTCATAATATCAAATATATTCTGCTTGTTTTTCTTAAACGGATATACATGCTATTTAGTTTATATTGAGTGTGTTAGAGTAATACAAACAGTCAAACAATAAATACAATCATTCCCTTCAAGATACACAAAAATGTGGAGGACCAAAGTACTTTTACTTTGTAACATTCCTCCACTGGCGGAAGGTAATCAAGCTAAGGAACCTGAAGTCAAGAAAATCCTTTCCAATGAAAGCGGAAATTGAACTATTCGTTGTAAGATGACCACAAAGCGTCTCAAACTATTGCCGAACTAGTCAGGGACAGAAAAACTTGACAGGTGGCAATTTTGCAAAGCCGTCCCGATGTCAAATGGTGAGCTATGGGCACAGGAATGATATAATATTTGAAACTGCAAAACCTAAACTGTCAAAAACTGATGGCCTCAAGTCTGTCCGAACACTGCTTGAAATAGAATAGAAAAAAGGAAGTTCATAATGATTTTTTTTTTTAACACACACTCACTGCATGAATCTTGGCTCAATAAATGTCACGAAACACCAGCCTAGTCCATCACCAACCCATAACCATAGCATATCCTCCAAACGTTGTATGTTGGGAATTTAGTATTCCCTTCAGACGACTTAATAAAACCTGAAATGTTCTCTTATAGCGAAGCGGTTCTCCGACCCTGATTTATACATTATTGAAGAGTGGGCTGAAGAAATTTAAATCTATTTTACACTTCAGTGCAATTATTTGCTCTCTTCGCTGTGGGAAGGAAGTCGAGAGGCGTGACGAGATGAAACGTTTTCGGTGCAGGTGCTACTTTTCAAACTCTGCCTCTACAGTAAAACGAGCTTGTGGCCTAGAGAGAGAGGAAAAAATACAATGCAATAATGATGTGATTAACAAAAGCATTATTAATTATTTCATTTATGATAACATATATACTGTCGCATGTCACTGTGTAATCAATGCAGGTCTGACAAATTTCACTCTATATTGATTTTGTGCTTCATTTAGGGAATAAAAACATCTTTACTGCACACTAATGAGTTCAGCTCCCAGTTTTGTCAGAAAAGATCAATGTTAAAGCAAAGAAGCTTTCGTTTAGCCGATAACATATGATAGATCAATGTTGTTTCGCCTTTCACACAGATCCAGACAGGGAGGGGCTTCCGCTGTGGTATACTCCCCAGCCTCCAAGTGCAGATATGAGGAAATTAAGGGATAAACAATGTGGGGATAATCCAATTACAGTATGGTCAGGAAGAGTATGAGGAGGAGGAAGGATCTTGAATCCAAACTGCAAAGTCTGCTGTAATTACTGAAACGCAGCAGCGATGTTTATACAAAGGCGTTTTTTTTTTTTTTTTTTTTTTTCTTTTCCCTTCAAGGTCACTTATGAAAGAGGAGGCAGCTCTTCTTTCTTTACTTGGCAGTGGCAAGAAATCTTTATTTTCAATGATGTTTTCATCAACAGGTTTTTGTTTGGGTACAATATACAAACTGTACAAAATGTATGTCAAAATGGATGCAGAAATTCACCAAGATGAGGCTTATGTGACTTGAACTCTTCTTTCCATAACATAATTTACATCTTTGTTCTTGAAGTACTGCATCACGAAGGTAGTGGTGGAGGAAATAGTCACTTTCATTTATCTATTTATTTATTTATTTTACTTAAGTAGAAGTACAGCTACAGGTGCAAAAAAGTACTTCAGTACAAGTATCAGTAAAAAGTACAAGAATTTTTTTCCCGATGCAAAAATATAATATACATGTATGCACACTGCTAAAAAAAAATAAAGGGAAAGCTAACGTAACATGTCGCAGATCTAAAAGAATGAAATGTTTTTATTAAATTCATTGATCTTTCCATTGTTGAATGTGCTGACAACAAAGTCACACAAAAATTATCAAAGAAAATCAAATGTATCAACCCATGGAGGTCTGGATTTGGAGTAATACTCAAAATCAAAGTGGAAAAAAACACTACAGGCTGATCCAACTTTGATGTAACATGCTTTAAACAACCCCAATAGCAGGTTCCTTCCTTCCTTCCTTCCTTCCTTCCTTCCTTCCTTCCTTCCTTCCTTCCTTCCTTCCTTCCTTCCTTCCTTCCTTCCTTCCTTCCTTCCTCCCCTCCCCTCCCCTCCCCTCCCCTCCCCTCCCCACCCACCGCTCAGGTCGTGGGGTAGCAGCTTTAGCAGGGAAGCCCAGAGTTTCCCCTCTCCCCAGCCACTTCAACCAGCTCCTCCAGCAGAATCCCAAGGCGTTCCCAGGCCAGCCGTGAGACACAGTCTCTCCAGCGTGGCCTCGCTCGTCCCCAGGGCCTCTTGCCGGTCTGATAGCATTTACTAGTGCAAAAGAATGGAAAGTAAACAGATTCAGAACACTAACTTTGCCTTTCCAACATTATTCAAAACAATTCTTAAAAAAAATTCTAGCATTATCATTATGGTATACTACTATATATAATAGTAGTATAATAATTATAATAATTATTCATTACCAATCATATTTGTCATAAAGAGTGTCATTTGAAAGTTAATATTAGTGTAGAATCTGTATTCTGTAGTATTTACTCTACATATTATAATATTACTTCTGAAGTACGTGGAATTAACTCCAGAAATCGTTATTTATATGACGAACATGATGTGCTTTTATTTTGAAATGTTCACCGGAGGTACGTTCGCTAAACCGCTAACCGAAAGTTTTACACTCCGTAAAAAAACATTCTTCGTCAATGCTTGTGGTGTCACTAATAGATTTAAAGTTTTTTTTCGTTAGCAAATGCTGTTGAGTGTTATTGTATGACTGGTTGGAACTGTACTGCATTGTTTCGCCACAGGGTGTGCTGTCGTGTATTTTATGTTCGGCAAAGAAGAAAGTTAAACAAGGCATTAGCGGCCTATTCTCAATGTCCCCCTCACTGCAATTTGGCTCTTATGGAGAGCACATTCGCTCGTGTGTTCCAAATAAATGATAGCAAACGTGCAAAGTAGCAAGTGAGCTGTAAAAATAGCGAGCATAGTGGCGTGAAAAACGTGGGAAAGCTAAGTGAAGCTAAACGGCGCTAAATGAAGCTAAGCGACTGATACTCAGTTCGTCGTCGTGGAATAGTCCATTGTAGTGCGTGTGTGTGGGGGAGAGATAATATAAATGCAGCATTCAAATGGTGGCCCAAGCCCTTGCTCGTTGGGGCAAGTGCAGCTGGTTGTGGGCCTCCTACTGGTTGGGGGCCTAAGGTGATCGCCTGCTTCGCCTGAATAGTAGATCCGCCTATGCGTAGATCGACGGGTAAATCGAGAGCTTCAACTTTTGGCTCCTTCTTTACCACTACGGACCGCAGACTCTGCACCGATCCGCCTGTCGATTTTCGGTGTCGGAGTTCGGTCCGCATTGTGGTTTCGATTCTGTTCATAACTTTTGTGGACAGAATTTCTAGGCGCAGCCGAAGAGTTGAGGGTGTACCATTTGGTGGCCTCAGCATTACATCTCTTCTTTTTGCAGATGATGTGGTGCTGTTGGCTTCATCAAGCCGTGACCTCCAACTCTCATTGTAGCTGTTTGCAGCCGAGTGTGAAGCGGTCGGGATGAAGAGCAGCACCTCCAAATCCTAAACCATGGTCCTCAGTCAGAAAAGGGTGGCGTGCCCTCTCTGGGTCAGGGATGACATCCTGCCCCAAGTGAAGGAGTTCAAGTATCTTGGGGTCTTGTTCACAACTGAGGGTAGGAGAGAGCGGGACATTGAATAAATGTGTTGTATAAAACCTGTGACTGCAATGACTTTTGGGGGGAGTCACAGTCAAAACAAAACTAATTTTATATCGTGTATTTTAAGTACATTTTGTTCATATCCGATTCACACAGTGTAGTTCGAAATTGCTTTGCATTTTTAAAATACAGAATCGCACAAACAGGAGAACACTACATGAAAAATGCCTGCCTTAACAAGTGCTTGCTTTTAGCCGCTTTTCAGAAATGTTCACAGAGGACATCTCTTGTAAACCCCAGATATTTAATGAAAAGTCTAAACAGGATATGTAGCTAATCATTAATCTTAAAGTGCCTATGACCGCAAAAAGCATGGTTTTTTTTTCATATTTTCCGCAGTATTTTATGCTCCTGAATTAAATGGACCTCTTGGATGTGTGTGGAAGCGATCGCTATATTCATTTAGTTTTTTGAATCCTGCGCCATGAAAATGAGTGACTTCCGGCTACAGTCTCGAGTTGGGAAAGAGGGCACTGTGACGTGTACGGTGGAAGGAGTCCTCTTCACTGTCCAGCCTTACTGTCGTATGAGAAGGACTAAGGATTCAGCTGATTTTGCGGATTAATTAGTTTATTATTTGCATCATGCCAGCCAAACGGCTGCAGAAATTTTTTTCTGCACCAGGGAGAGGCGTGTGAGCCTTTTCGGGGTTTCAAAAGGTTCCCATTCACCGGTGGATAATGGCCAAAACAAGCCCTACTACTGTGGGACCATTGGACTTACAAGGAAGTGAGTAAACATCGTGTTTTGTATTATGTCAAATACTGGGATCATTTTAATACGTATGTAATATGATGAGGGTATATCACACCCCATAAGACTTTGAGACGCCACTCGGTTCGTGTTAGCATGTCGGCTAGCTGTCACGCCTCTTGGTTTGTTTACATTCTCGAAGCCGGGGGGGGGGACAGGGAAATGTCAAAAGCCTAACTACGGCGGCAAAATATAGCGTTCGGAAGGTGCGACAGTAAAGTCGATAGTTTTGACCGTTAGTGAGTAATTTTGCCATGTCGTACTGAATAAATGCATTTTTATTATTTCATATTCCATTTAGCACAAGATTGTTATTTGTCATGATAGTACCATTTATTTAGCAATTGGGAAAAATACTTCGATAAAAAGAATATCCTTTAAAAATATTGGAGAGACTGAAACAAGGACATTTTGCGGCTCTCTTTGTCGCATGTTTCTCGTTACGAATAATTCCCCCTCAATGGGCTCCATACTAATTCAGATGAAACCATTCTCCCACTGACGTCATCCACCTGTTGGGGACGCTAGAGCCCTATAATGGTAGGCATGGCTAGACGGCGGATTAAAACATACATTTCTCGTCATTTGCACTTTGCCAAATTGTTGTAAATAGTCTAATCGTCTCAAAATGTGATTCTAATTCACATAATAATGCTATTTAAGACTTTTTTGATCCTGTCGTACGCACTTTAAACCTCAGTAGTAAAATATGCACAAAGGCATTAGTTGTGTTGTACAAGTACAAGCAGAGCTGTCGTTGCAGTTCGTCATGAGTAGGTTTATAATGAGTCTTCAAAGGAAGCAGAGTGCTGTCATCTAGTTGTCATCTTGTAAGTGCAACAAAGAGTATAACAAGGCCTTCAAAAAGTTGATGCCTGATTGTCAAGGTTTTGAATCAAATAATAAATGTCTAAAATTATTTAGTCTAGACTCTACAGTATTTAGTCTATCAAGAAAGAAATACAATGGTGTCAATGGAACACTCTCAAGTACAGTTGCACTCACAAAGGATGTTTTATTTGCTCTTGGTTGTTCTTGTGGTATTCCAAACCAGTACATTTAAACAGCCTTCTCACCCCAGCCACTTGTGCATTGGATTCAACTGAGTGTAGCATGTTTACATGAACTAAACCCAGAATGGGGAAGCAAAATTGTCTTCGTTCAGGTCGTCAGAGGCTGGAAGTAGCTGACCGC
Source organism: Corythoichthys intestinalis (assembly GCF_030265065.1). Classification (NCBI taxonomy): domain Eukaryota; kingdom Metazoa; phylum Chordata; class Actinopteri; order Syngnathiformes; family Syngnathidae; genus Corythoichthys; species Corythoichthys intestinalis. Next base: position 17,220,087 of record NC_080416.1, on the reverse strand, counting down.
GGTAAACATCTGACTGAAAGCTGGGCTTTAACAACAAAAGTTCAATCCCGGGCTCCTTCCATCCTGAGTTTGCATGTTCTCTCCGTGCCTGCGTGGGTTTTCCCAGGGTACTCCGGTTTTGTCTCACATCCCAAAAACACACACCCTAGGCTGGTTGAACACTCCAAAATGTCAGCAGGTATCAATGTGAGCGTGCCATGAATGGCTCTCGTTGTGCCCTGCAATTGGCTGGCGACCAACTCTGGCTGTATTTTGCCTTGTGCCCATAAAAAAAAGTATTTGTTTTTTTAGAGGCTTACAAAAGGGGTGTGTGTGATTATTTTAAGGTTAACAATGTCTTTAAAACGATTGACAATTCATTTGCAAAGTGAATAATCAATTAATTGAGGCAGTACTAGTTTAGCTGCCACTGACTGTGCGAGACGTCCAAACCATTTTGCCATTTGTCCATTCCCCCCCTCCATGTCAAAATGGATTGGAGGTCTTAAGACGTCACTGCCAGCCAAATGTGTTGAATATTTTTATGCGCTGGTCATCATAATGGCCATCTTAAGGAAACCATAACCACAATGTGGCCTGCGGAAATGATTGGTAGGACAGTCCTGGCCTAGACTGTTTAAAAAACAGTCAGTCATAATTTAACAAAATATTGCTAAGTCATAACTAGTGTTACACCGATACCATTCTTTGGCCCCAATACCGATACCTGGCCGTGCAGTATCGGCCAATGCCGATACCATACCGATACCACTCCGTTTATATATATATTAGTGCTGTCAAATTTATCGTGTTAACGGGCGGTAATTTTTTTTCCTAATTAATCACGTTAAATATTTGACGCATTTAATGCACGCATGGAATGACCAGCTCATGCATTGCCTCAAACTGATTACAATGACGCCATTTTTTTGCACATTGAGAGCTAAGAGGCAGAGAAAGGCGAGTGGACACAGGCGCTCATTGGACCGCGCCGTTTATTGGCATAAGCTTCGGCAACTCCTTCACAACAAACATAAGTATCATTTAGTGAAAGCACAACAAAAACAATATTCCTATCCCTCAAAAAAAAGCGCTCAATGCAAAGAGAACTGGCGTTCCCAATCAAAAAAGTTATGCAAAATACACATAAAACCTACTCAGACTTTGGTCAAACTCTATTCGAACATTTTCTTTAGCTCAAAAAATACACTGGATGGCAATGTTTAGTCACAATATACAAACTATCAGAGGTTTAATATGTTGTGAAGCCAGCACTCAAATGACGTGGATGGACCAGTAAACAGGGAACTACGGCATCAGTTGAGGGACAAAACACACTCATTGGCTTGATTTTTAAAGTGATCCTCTAACTTAAATACATGTAGGCTCTAATAAACCACAATTGTTCTCTTGTACTAAAATATGTTGCTAGAAACACATAAAATGTTAATCAATGGCAATATTTTATAATATTTAGTCCATATTTTGACCGTTAGTTGGCGCCATGGTTTGCGGGCTCGCAGTGATGACGTCATTGGGATCTTTCCAAATGTGTAGCGTGTTCAACAATTCCTTATTGCTGCCTAAACTCGCGAAGTAAAATGCCACGATGTGCTGCTTTTGGATGCAATTTCCAGTCAAAAATGGAAACAAGGGGAGTGAAGTGAGTGGTCAAGGTGGAATTACTATTTTTAGTGAATAAATGTGCATGAGTGGAAGCTTCTCCCCCTTTTTGGTCCCTGTATGCACGTATCCTACCCACCACGTGTTACAACTGGTGCCCGAACATTTATCCTCGATCCTCAGTCAAGAAAGGGATGCGTCTGCAATATTGGTTTCGGATCTGTCCTTTTTTTGATTCGTCGGTCCCACAGCGGCTTTTTGGATCAGTCTATTTTGTGGAATTGAAGGCCTGATCGCGGCTACGACATTGCCGTGGGATCGGTCTAATTCCTGGATCTTCGTGTGAGTAAAAAAACACGGATTTGAATTACTATTGTTATCTTTTATGTTGACTATTTTTTGTGGGAGTTTTTCCCAAATCATACTAAATAATTAAAGCACTATGGCACGCTACAGTGACGACAGTGACTCTGACGTGGACCTTACGACAATGTTGGAGTTCGTCAGGGAACGCGTGTTTGCGTACTGCTGAGCTCCCAAGTGAAGAGTGGTCAAGGTGGAAATATTTATTTTTTGTGAATAAATGTGCATAAGTGGACGCTTCTCCCCTTTTTGGTACTTTTATACACGTATCCTAGCTACCACATGTTACAATGTACAAGACATGGATTACACAAGGTGTGCTCTTTGGCCTGTACTGTATGTAAAGCACACAACAGCTCTGGATGCTAACGATCTACATAATTATATTTGGATAAGTTTGAAAACGCAATATGCTTACCTTGAATATCTGCTAATAAAACCGGAGTTCCAAACAGCACTCTCCCACATCACCAGTTTTGCCCAACTTTTGTCTTATCAGGTATTTGCTGCACGCATTTTCCCCTGAAGCTCGTCTTGTGAACGACCGACAGTGCTGTCCTGCTCTTCACTTCTCAGATCTGGTTCAAATAGGAAGGGTAGAACTAACGACATGTAGGGAAAGCTAACGAGTGACACGCTGGAATTTCGGCGACGGGACCGGTGACGTCACGCACTGCGACGTAACAAGAATGGCGACCTATCAAAACAAAAACATTAAGAGGGGTTTTAATATCAAATTATTATAACTCATACAAACATTTATCTTTTAAGAATTACTTGTCTTAAAAATAGAGGATCCCTTTAAGTAATTTAAAACTTGCCATTAAGTAATTTAAACTCGCCATTGACACCTTGTGGTGTATTTCAATCACTACCTTACGTCGTTAAAGACACTGTGGAAGAATGGCAGGGAACCCGTGTGACGTCACCGCTCGTCGATGTCAACAATGGTGAGCAATGGTGATTGAAATTTTTACAAATTTTATTGAAACAAAAAAATTAAGAGGGGTTTAAATTTGAAATGACTATAACTTGTACTAACATTTATCTTTTAAGAACTACAAGTCTTTCTATCTGTGGATCCCTTTAACAGAAATAATGTTCATAATGTTAATGCCATCTTGTGGATTTATTGCTATAAACAACAAATACAGTACTTATGTACAGTATGTTGAATGTATATATCAGTCTTGTGTCTTATCTTTCCATTCCAACAATAATTTACAGAAAAATATGGCACATTTTCGAGATGGTTTGAATTGCAATTAATTACGATTAATTTTAAAGCTGTGATTAACTCATTACATTTTTTAATCATTTGACAGCCCTAATATATAAATATATATATATATATATATATATATATATATATATATTTTTTTCTTTTCCAAAAAAAGCTACATACTTGTATGTGAAATCATTGCTATCATGGCTCTGTCAGGCTGCTGCTTACATTTGCGAAACAGGAAAAAGACAAATACAAAGTGAATCCAGTAGAACTTTTTATTGCATACCTGGTATGGGTGACAATATTTGAATAAACCTTTGGCTCTCAAAGGCTAAAATAGTGCTAAATTTGTTAAAATAAAACATGTATAATACTAGCCTAACAGTAAGAAAATAAAAATACTCTCATAATAATAATCTGTGAATGAACTGAATAAATTTTTTCAAACCTCCCAAATGCCAAACAGTGCAACTTTCATGAAATTATAAGTAATATTAATAATTGACCATAGTATCTCTCTATTAGCCTCCCTCTCTGGGCACCAGCAGCAAATAACTCCATCAATAGCAACGCACAAATGCAAACAGTGCGCGCGCACACCCCCCCCCCCGTCGCATGAAGTACCACACTTTCCAGTCGGCTGGCAAGCTAAGCAAGGAAAGTTAGGAGACTTTGCTGCTCCAGACGTCTGTTGAAAAGCTTATGGCCCTGCCTACTCCAGCTTTTCTAAAAAATGTTTCGTTTCTTAATTTTTTTAGTGCAGGCTAGTCGTCTCCTTAATTCATTTGCAACTTGGGACCTTAAACGATACTGCGTAAGCCATAAAAAGCAAGATTCCCACGCTTTCAAAGAAGGCAAGTGGCAAGTTACAAACAAGTCATTTCGATGATTTTTTTCGGACATCTATCTTGCTGCTTCACTCTTGTCCCACCACCCAGAGTTTGTTGCTGCGGTCCATCAAAAGCCGTTGTACTCGACGCTGAAATATTTCGAAACCGCCGACATTTTCTTCTCCATCCCCTAGTTTATTTTTCCTCCAATCTGCCCGGCACTGGTTAAGGGCAACTATTGGCCCACTTTAATTGGTCTGGAGCAGGTCGATAGCGATAGCTGCTTGGCATGCAAAGCGATGGGGAGGAAGTGTCAGGAGAAAAAAGGCTGCGTTCAGTGTTAACGGACAGGTAAATGGTATCGGCGCCCTGTTTGTTAGTGCTCGCTTATACCGATACCATCATTTCGGGCCGGATCGTACCCCCCTGCCGATACTGGTATCGGTATCGGTGTATCAGTAGTAATAACTATAATGATATTCAATAATGGGAACAATGTTGATGGTTGAGTTCATGGCTAAGTAGTAGTGCATAGGAGCATCAAGTAGTAGCGCATAGGAGCATCATTGCTTTAATCTTCTCCCCTGTTGACCATGCTGAATATTGGTTTAAATAAAAAAAATAAAAGATAAAAAATAAATCTTAAGAATCGACAGTTGAATACTGGCAGCTGAGATTTTTCTATTTCAGAAAATATGGGTAAAATATTTACTGATTCACTGTTGAAAAAAAGACTACTTCGTTGCTTTGAAACAGAAATTAAAATGTAATATTTTTTATGACAATGTTTCTAATTTAATGGTAAACTTATGATTCCGCCATTTCTTTCAACAGTAAATTTCAGGCAACCGCAGCTGCCAGCCTTTTACCGTAAATTTGACGTATTTTTCTATTGTGTACATCAACTCATATTAGTCAAATGCTTTAAGAATTGCCTCACATTTGCATCTCTTCTTCCAAGCATTTACCAGTCACTCAATTTGACTAAACAAATATTCTTTCCACCTTCTCATGTGTCAGATGCACTTCTCATGAGCTGAAAATGAACAACGACAGTCGGTCTGTGCGTCGTAAATCAGACAGAACTAATCGAATTCTCCCACTTAAATGGATGAGTCTCTGCAGTAGCCAAGCTCCCTAGAGCAAGTCATCACTCCGCAAGTTGAACGGATGTTGTGAATATGCGTTAATACTAAATAATAGAGTAATTTGGAAGGACTTGTTTACATTGTTGGGGTTAGGGATACTGCATCTTGGATATATTTTACTTTTATTCTTGTTCAAATGTGTTTGTAAAGTGTCTAAATAATACAATGATGTTTGATTGTATTGTAAAAATAAGAGTGAGGGACGCAGTGTTTTACCTGTGGGAACGCCTCAGGCACCTCCATGGCAACGGGAGTCCTTGAAATACAGATGACATTCCCTGTCAACAAAACAAAACCAATAACCTGCTGTTCACTGTACTATTGCTGTAATATATACTATATATGCACAGTATATATAATTACTGTACTGTAATTTTAATGTTTTGTTTCTGTTGAATGTGTTTTGCTTTTATTTTTTTATGTGACATTATTTCTGTCACATGCTTCCAGCGGGATTTTCTGGCTGGGCACCAAGGTGTTTGCAGCATCAACAAAACGGTATCTTAGATACTCCTGATACACAAGGTAATTCACACCTAAGGCATCACCCTAAGACACTATAACATTTTCCCTGGGCATTGAGACAAATTAATAAATAACAAGCATGCAACATGACACCTACCGTCCCATCACCTACACGTTTGTTGAAAAGATTGCCTCTACTAAATAAGAATGAGGATGGAGTCCCAAGTAGGAGTAACTGAAAAGTAGTGCTCCCATACATTTAAAAATCATCTCAAGGCAAACTACCTATAGTCACTAGTAAATGAATAAAAAATTATTTAAAGGTCAGTTTGCACTCAATTCTTTTTCCACTTCCATGTATTAGATAGGTCAAAATGAAATTTGTCATCCATGAGATTTGATTTCAATTGCTTTTGTGAGACAAATTTCTCCACAAACAAAAAAAAAAATTACAAATCGTAGAACTTGTGATGTCATACCGCACCCTATTACGCAAGTACCTGCCTGCTCTAGCCTCCTATAAACCCACTTGCCACACAGGATCTTCGTATAAACACTTGCCCACTTGAAGAGTTTAAATAAAAAAAATAAAAAAAAAATCATAATGGAATAAATGTAAAATAGCTTTGGTCTTATATTTTGGATTTATTTAGTTCTCTCCACAAAAGTTTCTCATATGAAACAATGTATTACAAGGTCAGGCAACGAAGCTGATGGACCCAAGTACAAAGTGCAAAGTATAGATAACATAATAAAAGAAAATGATCTATACAGAACCCACCCATGTCAAGAAACAAAAGCACACAGTACAACCATATGTTATGTGTAGGTGTCGCTGGTAAGGCAAGGACAGGAAAACACAAATGAAATTTAGGAAGCTTAACATTGTAACTTTACTTTTGTGGAACAGATTCAACTTTTTTTTTTTTTTTTTTTTTGTATGTCAATAAAAAATGGAAAAAATTCAGAAGGCATGACAAAAATTCAAAATGCAATTTTTTTCACCCGCCAAAAAGTCATTTAAGTATTCTTATTTACAGTGTTGTTAATCTTACTTTAAAAAAGTAATTAATTACAGTTACAAATTACTTCTCCCAAAAAGTAATTGAATAAGTAACATCATTGTAAAAGTAATTTGTTACTCAGCAAAGAAATTGATGTTACTTTTCATGTTCTACACTTATTACATGATGCATTCAGTAACATCCTTCACAAAAAAACATGTTTATATTAACTGATTGAATTGTTTTTTTCATTAAAAAAATACAAAAGGTAGGTCACACTTTTTACATTAAAAAAAAAAAAAAATCACCTATATAACTGTGTAACTGTATACAAACTTCAAATTTCAAATGCTGTGAGTAAAGAAAGCGTTTTTTGTTTTTTCTTTTGTACTGAACCATGACTTGTGTTTATCGTCACACCTCTAATAAATATAGATCTATTTTTCAATACGCAGGAAAGAGTCTTAATCTCCTATCTCTCCTATCTTTTCTCCAGTTGTTTTGATTAAAAAACATCACACAAGGTTCATGGATAAGTCATTCAAGAAAAGTTTAGGGAAAGTAACTATTTTTGGTCACAAAATAAACCCAAATTAGTACACCAATAAACCAATATTAACACCAACTTGGTGATGATAATGCACTCTGCAAGAAAACAGTACATTATTTTCATTTAATTTTACCCACCTGGACGCCACGAACTGTATGCTAAAAGTTGCCTGAGAGTTTAAGATGATGCTCGCCATGCTAAATGGTAATGCTAATTAAAACGCGAATGCTATGCTAACGCTCTGAGCAACCTAGCCAATCATCATTGCGTTTGCAACGGTGTCACCACCCCCTTCTTTCCTCCCCCCTCCTGCTCTGATCTCTCCCAGGCAGCTGTGACAAAATCAGACAACTTGCGCCTCATTTAACCAAATTGTAGTAACGCTAGGGTGACCATATTTTGATTTCCAAAAAAGAGGACACTCAGCCCAGCCTTAAGATACTTGAATTTTACTCGAAGTTCACTCAAAGATTCCTATATCACTTTAATATATTTAAAGTGTGCCCCCTCACTCTGGATGGAAAAATGCATTTTGAAAAAAATATATATACAGTGGGGAGAACAAGTATTTGATACACTGCCAATGGGAAAACCCACTGTAGATACTGTAGATATATATGTAATGCAGACCCATGGAAATGTAGCCCATCAATACACATACACACAGTACGCTATGTGCCAACTAAACATTTTTATAAATTATTACTATAGCGACAATTGTCATTGACAAATTGTTATTCCCATTCAATGCTCTAGATTGCACACAAACAATAACCGAAAAAAACCTGACAAACTATACAACCAGCATGTTTCCAAACGTAGCAGTTCAAAACTACGTTTCCCATAATGCCTAGCGTGGTTTAGCTTACTGATAGTTAGCTGAGGCAAAAATCAAAAACTTTGCTATAAAAGTTTACAATCATCGGCAGCGTAACGATGCGACACCAAACAGGATTTTACAGTCAAAGCTCCGACAGAAGTCAACAGTTGCCATTATAAACGTATTTATCGTAAAAAACTTAACAACTGGGCAGGCGTTGTGGCCAAATCGTCAACACAGTAGATGGTGGTAATGCCTCATGATAGGGGTAAACTGACAACAAAAACAAGAACCACTACTCCTTCCCTCCCTTCTAGTAGGAGCCATGTCAACTGCTGCCACCCAGCGGGCGGAGGGATTCTCTTCAAATTGGTCCCGTGAAAAATCATAAAAACCGGACATTTTTATAAATTTATAAACCCGCCCGGACGACGAGGATACTACGTGAAAGTAGGACATGTCCGGCAAAAGAGGACGTTTGGTCACCCTAAGTAACGCGCTCCTTCACATCCTCAGTAACGGTGGGATGGGAAATGTAATTAGATTACTCACTACCAAAAAAAAAAAAATAACGCCATTAGAAATTACGTTATATTCTAAAGTTGTTATTAACAACACTGCTTATGTAGAGGTTCTATCACTTAGACAAGATGTAGCGGACTCAGATGCAGAATTCAGTCTTTTAATAACATAAATGGTCAGAGGCAGGTACAAACTGAGGGCGCTCCAGCAGGAGGAAATAACGGGCTATGAAACAAAAATAATACAAACGAGAAACAAGAGAGCTCTGAAATGCACTGGAGTTTACAACTACAACAAAGGGCTATGCATGAGGCACAAAATAACAAAGAGCTATGGCGGAATACTATGAACAACTTAGAATATCTTTGGCTATGGACTGGCTTGGGTAGCAACCAAAGGCTAAGACACTTTGGCACGAGACTAGAGAGCGACAAACAATTTAAGCACATGAGGAATGGGGCACAGGTGGAAACAATGGGTAATCATAATCAGTGACAGGTGAGACAGCAGGAAGGGTGAGTGGGGCTTCAAAATAAAGCATGATGAGACAAAATACCAAGACGTGACAACCCTCACCCAGGCGTGACAGGTTCAAATGAATAAATATGGTTATAAAATCTAAATTTAAATTAGCTGCATGCTACCATTGGGATTATCTCACCTAAAGCACGGATCATTTAACGCGGACATACAGATTTGGAGTCATTATATTGTACAGACCACTTGCTATTGAACAGACAGGGTGAATTGCAGAAATGTTACAAGAATGAATGGAGCGAAAAAATGACTATTATTTATATCCAGTATGCATTTACTTGTCACAATTGTGTGCATTTCCAAAGCAGAGGAACAAAGGATTGTACAAAAGGTATGAGCAGAAGTAAACGTCTGGTCACGTTGAAGCTGCCCAGCTCCATGAAGTTTCACCCAGTTTTCCACATCTCTCTTCTCAAGCCAGTCTCCACTTGTCCACTAAATCCTCTGCTAGTGAGTCCTCTTCCCCCTAATGAGTCACAAAGACAGTTTGCTCTATAATGCATCACAAAGAACAACTGAGAACACAAACATGTCAAAAAGAACAACTGAGAACAAAAACATGACAGTTGTCCTTCCAAACAATTCTTAAGAATCAAATGTGACCACTCATCATTTTCAAGAATATCACCCAACAGCTTTACATGTTGTAGATATCCACACAAAGAGGCCAGTCGGTGCCACTCAACTGCCTTAGGATGCTGAAAATTGATATTCGGTCATTAAACTCGCCTCTTGGTTTTTGCTCATAATAATATGTAGATTTTAGGAAAACAGCAAATTGCGCTGGAAAATTGAAAAAGACTGAGTACTAGTAGCTACATTGTGAGAGAAGCTGAAACATACATTCAGATTGTGGGTGCACCATGGGGCCATCATTAAAAAAAAATAAAGGACAAACTAAATGCAGACAAATAATTAGACATGTTCGATACTCCTTTTTTCCCCGGACAGATATCAGGATAAGTATAAAGTATTAACTGATAGTGGTAGTAAGTCCCAATACCACTGGTGCATTAACTTTCAATCTAAAGAATGACAGATCAATACAAAGTTGTGTCAAATTGATTATGTAGCACCAACTACTTGATAGAAGAATTTATCATTAATTTTGCCTTTAATACCTTGCTGGCAAGGGTGTAGGTTTGCATAGGGACGGTACGGACATAACACTACCAACATTTCAGGATGCTCAAAATGTCCCCACCTACTTTTAAGCAAACTTATGTGCATTATACAGTATAATATGTTCAGGTATACAGGTAATTTAGATCGTAATGTACCGTATTTTTCGGACTATAAGTCGCACCTGAGCATAAGTCGCACCAGCCATAAAATGCCCAACCAAGAGGAAGGAAACTTACAGTGGGGCAAATAAGTATTTAGTTAACCACCAATTGTGCAAGTTCTCCTACTTGAAAAGATTGGAGAGGCCTGTAATTGTCAACATGGGTAAACCTCAACCATGAAAGACAGAATGTGGGGAAAAAAAAAAAAAACAGAAAATCACATTGTTTGATTTTTAAAGAATCTATTTCCAAATTACAGTGGAAAATAAGTATTTGGCCACCTACAAACAAGCAAGATTTATGACTGTCAAAGAGGTCTAACTTCTTCTAACGAGGTCTAACGAGGCTCCACTCGTTACCTGTATTAATGGCACCTGTTTTAACTCATTATCGGTATAAAAGACACCTGTCCACAATCTCAGTCAGTCAGTCACACCCCAAACTCCACTACGGCCAAGACCAAAGAGCTGTCGAAGGACACCAGAGACAAAATTGTAAACCTGCACCAGGCTGGGAAGAATGAATCTGCAATAGGTAAAACGCTCGGTGTAAAGAAATCAACCGTGGGAGCAATTGTTAGAAAATGGAAGACATACAAGACCACTGATAATCTCCCTTGATCTGGGGCTCCATGCAAGATCACACCTCGTGGAGTCAAAATGATAACAAGAACGGTGAGCAAAAATCCCACAACCACACGGGGGACCTAGTAAATGACATAGAGAGCTGGGACCACAGTAACAAAGGCTACTATCAGTAACACAATGCGCCGCCAGGGACTCAAATCCTACACTGCCAGACGTGTCCCCCTGCTGAAGCCAGTACACGTCCAGGCCCGTCTGCGGTTCGCTAGAGAGCATTTGGATGATCCAGAAGAGGACTGAGAGAATGTGGTATGGTCAGATGAAACCAAAATAGAACTTTTTGGTAGAAACACAGGTTCTCGTGTTTGGAGGAGAAAGAATACTGAATTGCATCCAAAGAACACCATGCCCACTGTGAAGCATGGGGGTGGAAATATCATGCTTTGGGGCTGTTTTCTGCAAAGGGACTAGGACGACTGATCTGTGTAAAGGAAAGAATGAATGCGGCCATGTAGATTTTGAGTGAAAATCTCCTTCCATCAGCAAGGGCATTGCTGATGAGACATGACTGGGTCTTTCAGCATGACAATGATCCTAAACACACAGCCAGGGCAACAAGGGGAGTTGCTCCGTAAGAAGCATTTCAAGGTCCTGGAGCGGCCTAGCCAGTCTCCAGGTCTCAACCCCATAGAAAATCTGTGGAGTGAGTTGAAAGTCTGTGTTGCCCAACGACAGCCCCAAAACATCACTGCTCTAGAGGAGATCTGCATGGAGGAATGGGCGAAAATTCCAGCCGCAGTATATGAAAAGCTTGTGAAGAGTTACAGAAAATGTTTGGCCTCCGTTATTGCCAACAAAGAGTACATAACAAAGTATTGAGATGATTTTGGTATTGACCAAATACTTATTTTCCACCATGATTTGCAAATAAATTCTTTAAAAATCAAACAATGTGATTTTCTGTTTTTTTTCCACATTCTGTCTCAACATGCTGAATAAATGTACAGTATGATAATGTTACATGATGCATGAACAACGAAACCAGGACGCTTCGGCTAGGTCCTGGCTATACAAGCTATGCAAGCTAAACTCCCAAATGATGATGCAGGACGTCAGTATAATTTGCTGACTTTATTTTGGCCGTTGTTATGGCACCATCATTTGAAGAGTGAAAGTAAAAATAGAAATAATACAAAATAATTTCGTCCTCGATACCAAACAGATTCGCATCAACGTAAAAACATGATAATTAGCTGCTATTACAGCAATGACACATACGGTTAGCACGCGTTCGCTAGCATTAGCACATCATTCAAACAACCACACAACTGGCTCTAAGTGTCCGATCGTGGGTGGAAAACACACAACAACAACAGAAAAGATGATACACACAGATGTTGCCTGTGTAGAGATATTTTACAAGAATAAACAATGAACGTAGGTTCGCATCCGTGTTTTCTCTCTCTCATTCGCCCAGTCGCTTAGGCGCTACGTAGCTGTCCGTCTTCTGGCGAGTGCGCCCCACTCGGGCGTGAAAGCGCCACTAACTAATAGCATGCATTTCAATATAAAAAAGTGAATAATACCCTTTTCCCACTGGCCAAAAAAACCATGTCAACCCACTAACAATCAGCTTTTGGTGGCAGTGGGAAAGGTGCAGCGACCCGCCTCGACCTGTGTCAATCAACCCGCAATAACCCGTCAATAACCTTAACCCCGGGTCAACAGTCAACACCCTAATCTACGTGGTGACGTAGGCTCTTATGTGATGCGTTATAACAACGTGCCAGTCGCCTCCCATTTAACACGTCCCACAACCGTAGTTACGTCGATGCTCATAACAAAGCTAGTAGAAGAAAAATTCACATCGCCTACGTTGCCTCAACACAAGCTGAGTGTTGATCCTTTGCTGCATTTCGATCATTTTGAGGGCAGTAAAAAGCATGAAAACAGAGAACACAAACGGAAAGGAGGCTTCCATGTTGCTCTGCATTGTTTACTTCCTTGAACTGAATGAATTTGGTCGCACTTGTCGACGCGCATTTTAGCGTGGTGACGTCACGTAACCTTACGCACAGCTGAGGAGGGGTGGGGGGTTAGACGGGTGGAAAAAATAAAGACACGGCTTTTTTTTTGTCAATGGGAAAGTTTACAAATGCCAATTGCTAGTGGGTTGCATCGGCTTGGAAAAAAACATGCGTTGACCCACTAGTTTCAGTACATACAATTGAACACACATTGCCAAAGGCAGAACGCGAACGTGGCCATAGCTATTAAGAGTTTTTCAGATAACTATAGCATAAAGAACATGCTAACAAGTTTACCAAACCATCAGTGTCACTCCAAAACACCAAAATAACATGTAAAATGATATAATAATGTGTTAATAATTTCCACATAAGTCGCTCCTGAGTATAAGTCGCACCCCCAGCCAAACTGTGGAAAAAAAACTGCGACTTATAGTCTGAAAAATACAGTAAGTAATTTAGCTGACGACTTGCATTTATTTAAAATGTATTAATTTATTTTCTCCACTATTTATTAAAAAAAAAAAAAAAAAAGATGCCTATGCAGACATTTTTTCAAATAATCATACATTAATCACAATCGAGGAAAAAGGTTTTTATTTTTCAACACGTTTGGCTGTACTTGTGGACAAGTACAGTGGAGCAGTAGTGTTTTACCTGAAGGAATTGACTCCATTTTTTTTTTTTTTTGTTTTTTTTTTTGTGATACGCTAAGAAGTTTTTTCAGTTATATTTATTTTCATTATTTTCATTTTAATCATTATTTTCACATTGTTAACTGGTTTTAAGACAAATGTTTAGTTTTTGCATTCCTGGATAGCCAAGAGATTTTTAACAAGTTTGTATTTATTGTGTATGTTATTATAATTTGTTATGTTCAAATATTGCAATTTAAATTTGCTTTAATAAAATAAAATTAATGACTGGATTTTATTTCATTTTAACTTAATTCTGGAAGTTTTCAATACGTTTCTTTAGTAGTAGAAAACAAAGGTTTCAATTGAACGGTGTACCACATGAGCCAATACATGTTAAAGTTAATATAAATCAATACAGATTTATTTTTGCATTGCTTATTTAGTCTATCAAATAATTAGGTTCATATTCATGAAAAATGTAGCCCTGACCCGCATTGACCTAATCAGTTTGGTCCTATTCCCGTCCCCAGCAAAAAATGTACATGCAGGTTCTGCTGTTATATCGTCCCTACCAATATTGAGACCATACTCGCTGGTTTTGGCAGCCTCCATTAGTAATTAAAAAATAAATCATTAGAGAAAAAATACACAACCATAGGACCAACAGAAATTGGGAATGTACTAGTACATCAGAAAAGTAGTTGTTTTGCATTTTGCATGCAATAAATTCTGATTTCAATCCTCAGCATCAACACGACTTTGGGAAGAAAAAAAACATACTTACTTTTCATGTCTTTTGATGGTGAAAGCAAATGTACCACACCTGCGCAAAGAAATAAAAAGCTTACTGCACTATAAAAGCAATAAAAATATTGCTAGTGCTTCTTTTCTACTGTAAAATTGATTTGGCAAAAACAAAACATGGCACGTTTAAAGTAATAATACGTTTCCCTCTGTGCTTTACTGGCATACCTAGAAGGTGACTATTTGCATGGACTATTTGAACAGTCACATGCAGGGTACAAATTCCAAAACGACTTCTAACCAGATAATACTGGAGTCCATTGCATGTTAAGATAATGGACATTTAATGGGTTTGACATTTGTAGTAAGGTAAGATGACTTACTTTGAATATTTCCGTGTGCTGTTTAAAATGGAGCCTTAAATTTGCATTGCCATTTGCTCCTTTTGAACTAGTTCATCTTCTGTGCCTATTTTAGCCTTTTACACCTCAAATTAGGGATTTCCTTATGCCAGCTGTCGCTTTACAAATGAAACCTGATGCCGCCATGGTTCCTAAGCCTCTATTGGTTTTGTGATGTCTTCTTAAATCTGGAGTTGGAGTTTCATCTAATGAGCAGAGAAAAGTTTCATACAAAGGGATAAGGAACCGATAAAGTTCCATTGGTTATGTAAGGAAAGGTAGTAAATTATTAGGTACATTTTCCCACCTTGACAAAAGCCACCACCTTCCTGATCCTCCCCTTCAAGCCAGCTACCCGTTCTACCTGATCCTATTCCTCCCTGCTATAGTTATCACTGACCAAGCCGATTCAAACTCGTATCGCTTCAGCAGGTAAGCGCATGATTTTAAATAAGTATTGTACTGTACGTCTATCTATCTATCTAAATATTTTTTTTAATTATATAAACTAGAGAGAGGTGTCAATGGTTTATTTTAGTAAATTACATGACTATGAAAAAAATGTTTTCTTAAAAAAAAAATGTAGTCATCTGATCAAAAGACAAAATAAGTGTTTGATTTAATGATCTTTTAAACAATGTGACTTACTTTAAAGCTGACTCAACACCGGCTGGTTAATTGTTAAAATTTTAAGGTTTTTACTGTAAGCAAAACAAATATCAAATACATGTTACTATATTCATATCTAGTATCCCTTCTTGAAAATATATGTATATATAATATTTTCAATTTAATCTCATATATTTATTTTGAGATTGTATTGTGTACATAACTGAGAGGGAAATTAGAAGCTTGGCAAACTATCAGGGGTTACAATTTATGACACATCTTGAACATTGAAGCCAAAGATTAAGCTTCATGTCCTATCATAATGAGCTTGAATATTTTATAATCAACAGACTCAAAGAGTGAGCACACGAAACAGGTGGAGTTCATCACAAACAGGACAGGCACATACATCCCTTGGAGGATACAAGAGATTTCAAAATAAAATGACATCACACCCCCGTAGGAGAAAAGTACGTCTTATAACAGACATAATTAATAAAATAATATTCAACTCTACATACTGTATTAAAGATTGAAACTGCAATACAAGCCATTAAAAAATATTAGTAATAAATATTTTTGTAATTCCCATATACTATAAATAATTAATTAATAAATAACTGATCAACAATATGAATAATTTAGACCATCCTGGATTTATAAATAAATTTCATTTCCATAATAAACTGTTCCATGATTATTATTATTTTTTGTTGATATGATTACAGTTTGGAAATCGTGTGAATATGGTCATATTCTCCCAGAGATAGGAGCAAGCAATAAGGGCTCTTTTCACAATGTTTGGTATTTAGCAAACTACCAAAATAATAGCAGATGTCTTTTCTAGATAAGCTTCTATCGTCTTTAACCCTTTAACACCCAATATGTCGGCGGCGACTCTTTTACGCATATCATCTTTGAAGCTTCGTCATGCTGTAATTACGTCACTCACGTGCCACTGGTTAGGCTCATTTGAAAGTGTGGAAGTTGAGGTCCACGCTCGTTTTTACTTGAAGTCAATCGACCAAGTAAAACGGGAGATAATGGGATTTCAGTTTGATAGATTTTTTTGCCCTCATAAATAAGCATTAAAACGCTGCATGGATCATGTGTTTATGTCCATATTTCCATCATTTCTCTTCCTTTTTCAAAACCGAAAGCCCCACAAAAGACTACATATCCCAGGAGCCATTATGAGGTCACGAAAGATGGACATAATATGAACATTTGTAATTAATTGCCAAGCGAGGTGCCACCAAGGAGAGTGAGCAAGGGCCGGTTGGATTGAATGAGCGGCTTTGAAATGTGCAAAATGAATCGCAAACTAAATATAGCGCCATATAATGCCTTATTTCATCAACTCAAGGAAGAGGATAGACCAGATTTGTTGTTGTTTTCTTCGGATGAGTCGGCGAGTTGGGAAAAGTGACAGGCTGACAGCACAAACGGCGGAAGAGTGGGCTGTGGGACGTAGTGTATGACGTAGCCCTTTGTCTTGTTCAAGGGCGAACTAAGTGGGATGGATGAAAAAATTGAACTGAAGTAGTTTATTGTCAATAACTTTGAAAAGACTTTTTTAAATTATATATTTGATATACCTAACCTCAGAAAGCTATCCTCCAAACCCTTTTTGCGTTAGATGATATACAGTATATATTTATATATGTATATGTATGTGTATGTGTAATATATATATATATATTTTATATGGCGGAAAACAAAGACAAGGCTGAAAAAGCAGTTTCTGCTCTTGCACTCCTATTTAAAATAAAGTGCTATATTTTAAGCCAAAAGAACTGTTGTGTTTGATGGAACAATATGTCTACATGCTGCCATAGGCAAGGCAAGGCAAGGCAAATTTATTTATATAGCACAATTCAACACAAGGCAATTCAAAGTGCTTTACATCACATGAAGACCATAAAAATCACATTTAAATCAACACAACATAAAAACCAAGACAAATGATCGCATTTAATCACAGAATAAAAATAAACAAATAAAAATAAAACAAAAATAAAAATAAAGCAAAAACTACTACTACTAATAATCATTGAAATCAGCAATGGAGATTAGCACAAGAGGAATAGAAGGCAGGTAGGTTGAAATATATAGACAGTTATGGATATGCAGTGCCAAACAAAAGCGTTTTTAGCCCTGATTTAAAGGAGCTAACAGTTTGAGCATACTTCAGACGTTCGGGTAACTTGTTCCAGAGGTGAGGAGCATAATAACTAAATGCTGCCTCACCCTGCTTGGTTCTTGTTCTTGGAACATGCAGAAGACCCGTTCCAGACAACCTTAGGGGTCTAGATGTCTCATAGGAATCTAACAAGTCAAGCATGTATTTTGGTCCAAGGCCATTAAGTGTTTTGTAGACGAGCAGTAGTATTTTATAGTCTATCCTTTGACTCACTGGAAGCCAGTGTAGCGATTTCAAAACCGGTGCAATGTGGTCCAGCTTCCTTGTATTTGTGAGGACTCTGGCTGCAGCATTCTGTACTAGCTGCAGCTTCCTGACTGATTTTTTATCAAGACCTGTAAATATACCGTTGCAGTAGTCCAATCTGCTGAAAATGAATGCATGCATAAGTTTTTCCATGTCTTGTTGAGTCAGAAGCCCCTTAATTCTGGTTATATTTTTAGGTGGTAATAAGCGGATTTAGTGACGGACTTTAGATGGCTATCAAATTTTAGGTCTGAGTCAATAATTACGCCAAGGTTTCTGACTTGATTTGTAGCTCTAAGTGACATTGTGCTAAGTTGGCTGCTTATCTTTGACCTTTCCTTTTTTGGCCCAAAAATGATCACCTCTGTCTTCTCCACATTTAACTGGAGAAAATTCTGGCACCTCCATTCATTGATTTGACGAATGCATTTACTCAGGGAGACTAAGGGACTATAATCATGTGGGGACACAGAAATGTACAGTTGTGTGTCATCTGCATAGGCGTGATAGGAGATGTCATACTGTTCCATTATCTGAGCTAACGGAAGCATATAGATGTTAAATAAGAGTGGTCCAAGAATTGACCCTTGAGGGACTCCACACGTGAATTTGGTTCGTTCTGACTGATAGTTTCCAATTGACACAAAGAAATCTCTATCATGTAAATAGGATGTGAACCACTGAAGAATAGTGTCAGTAAGCCCTACCCACTGTCCCAATCTGCTGAGTAGTATGTTGTGATCAACCATGTCAAATGCGGCGCTGAGATCCAATAGTAGCAGAACAGATGATTTGCCTGCATCGGTATTCCGACGAATATCATTTAGGACTTTGATAAGCGCGGTCTCGGTGCTGTGTTGTGGCCGAAATCCAGACTGAAATGAGTTAAAAAGATTGTTTTGCATCATAAAAGTCTGGATCTGTTCAAACACAACCCTTTCGATAATTTTCCCCAGGAATGTCAGATTTGATATTGGCCTGTAATTACTAATGGTTGAGGCATCCAGATTAGGTTTTTTTAGGAAAGGTTTTATTACTGCAGTTTTTAAAGTCTGAGGAAACTCTCCTGTTTGGAGGGAAGTATTTATAATCTGAAGTATGTCTGGGGCTATGCAATGAAAAACAGTTTTGAAAAAGTTTGAAGGAAGGATGTCAAGGCAGCATGTTGTGGGCTTTAATTTCGACACAATTTCTGTTAAAGTGGCATAGTCCAGGAGGCTAAACTGTCTAAGATTGACGTGGGGGACATTTTGGGAGGCGTGTAGTGTAACATTTGTTAATCCGGAGTTGCACACAGTATGTCTAATCTTTAATACTTTGTGTGTGAAGAATGCTGCGAAATTATTACAGCATAGCAGATTAATGGCACATTAAGCCCCCAAACTATTTTTAATTTGTCCGTTTTACCCTGGAGACCCCCGTTTACAGACGTCGCGCAACCGCTTTTGTTTGCCATAAAAAGAAGGTAAGTAAATATATTTGTTTTTCGAAATGTCTATCATTTTGTAGCTTGCAATCATTGACGCCTAAAATTTATGATGCCAAATATTTATAGATAAAAAAAAAAACTTTATAAAACTATTGACTCGCATATTTTAAACTTTTAAACAAATTACGTCAAAATTGAAACAATAGTGTCTGTAAATAGGTCACGGATATCTACTTCATAACAATGGCTTAATTGTATTTTTTTTTTTTTTTTTTTTTTTGTTACTGTCACATTTTCCCCGAGATTTCAGATGATAAATAATCGATCCAAACAAAGACATTTTTTAAAAAATGTTTAAAAGGGTAAATATTTAAAAAGAAAATCTCGACCACTCCTTAATGTCTGCGATTTCTGCATTGAGACCCTTGTTATATTACCGTGTTTCACCCATAAAATCCCCAAAAAGTCTGGCCGTGGCCATTCACAGCTGTGTCTTGACACTTGGTTTTAAAATGAGTTTTTAAATCGAAACAATGTTAGTACGTGATAATATTTTGTTAAAATCATGGTGTCTTTAATTATGCTCTCTCATACTGTGACCTCGAGTTATGGTTTAGGGGTTCCATTTTTTTTTTTTTTTTTTTTTTGAATGCCTTCCTGTGCCAATGTTTTCTTCCCCCAGAAAATTGAGATTTTAAGCTTTCCAATGATGTATCACACATGCATATAGGACAATTTAAAAATTTGGTCAAATTGGGGGTCTCAGAGCGGAACTTCAAGTCACCTGAGTGTTTTCCGCCATATATATTTTAGATAATATACTATTTATCACTGTTGGTCTACTGTATATAACTTGTTTTGACAATAGCATGTGGATAGGCCAAAAACGCCTATGACCATACCTACTGTTTCTGTTGAATTGTCAAATATAAAACTATTCAGTCTTATTTTTTTTGTTCAATGCTTATCCTAACAAGTTGAATAAATGTTATCAAGCTTCAAAGCGGTTCGTTGAGCATGTTTGGTTGTCAATGGGACATCATTATTACAAATTTTGACAAAAGATTTTGGGATTTTTTGTTGTCTTTTTGGGTACAAAATGTTGATTATAATTGGTCAGTGAAGAAAACAACAGTTTGGACATGAAGTTTATGCTGTCCTGAAAAAAGCGACCCAACCAGGTCATTGTGAACTTTTTTTTTCTTTGAGATATAAAGGCAACATCAAAGGTATGCATATTCGGACAAAATAGGCTCAGGTGTTAAAGGGTTAAATACAACATTTCTTTGATACTGTATTCCATCACAAATCAAGTTGAACAGCTCCAGGTTTGAATGGCTCTGTTTCTCTTCTTTTTTTTGTGTGTGTTTGTATCAGCCTCGACTGACTGACTCGTGTGGCGCAGACCTCTGGGAACAGGTTCTGATCCTCAACGGTGGTCACATCTCGTTTGAATGCCAAGGTCAGGTGTGGCTGCCCAATGGAGCAGGTGTTCAAACAGAGTAGATTAATGACCAATATTATGTATGAAAAAAAGAAAAACAATGTTTTATGTTGAACCTACATATAGTGATGAACACGGTCAAAAATTTTTTTTTTTAAACAACTCTTCCTTTTTTGTGCACACGTTCACTATGGCTTAAACACACTGGAATGATTTGACAAGTTTGATGCATAATTCTAGAAAACAACAGACAAAACTTTTTTTGTTTTGTTTATGTATGGTTTATTTCTTTTATATTATTATTATTTTTTTACAAATAGCACAGTTTTTAGAGTGTGTGACCTGTGACTTATGACAGACGAGCATAAATGCTTATAATTTTCATTCATTGTTTCCCACAGAATGTTGCTCACAGGGGGTAAGAGATGGGGAATTCTTACCCTCCTGTGCTTGGTGGCCACTGGTTTGCTCTACAATTCCAAATGGAATCTGTATTTGCTCTGGCCGAGAGGGTTCCATGATTGCAATTGCCGGAAATGCTTGACTGAGGGTGAGCACGAGTTTAAAGCGCTGATGGATGCGTCGCCCAAGCCGTTTTTGACGAAGCAAAACCCAACATCGGAGGATGATTTCGACTGGTGGAAGGTAGATGCTCATTTCAGTCTGTTTTCTTCTAAATTTGATACACCACAGAGATAACTGTCTTGACTAACCCTGCCAAATTTGAACGAATTAACAATGAGCTTCAGGTTTGTAAATTCATGTCTTTGGTCATAGGCTTCACTATCAGTTAATGGGGCTCGGCCGATTTTCAAAAACTTAAAATTCAAATCTCTTCAGAATCAATGCCGCTAGTGACCTAAAACTAAAACAGGCACCTCCCTTAGGCATATAGGAGTCTCCATGAGCAGTGACATCAAACATTTCAAAGTCATTCCCTGATAAAATCCCGATTATTTTTTAAATACAAGTATAAGAAAACTTAAAATGGCTATAAAATTCTCCAATTTTACGCTAGATGCACACAAATCACCAAATGCAAAGATAATCACCTATATTTTCAGGATCAATAGCAATATTTAACACATCATATAAGTTTTTGCCCAAAATAGCAACTTCATTTTTAAGTTTTGAACAGCTAATAAATAACTACATTTTCGCATCAGAAGTTAATACTTGAGGAAAGCACGCAAAATCATCTTCATTTTACTCAACAAAAGCAAAATGTGCATTTTTCTATATACAATCACAACTTATTTAGGTTGAATTCCACTATTATGTAGAGATACAAAATCCAACATGGCGTTTGTCACAAAACAAAGAGGTTTTTAAGGTAAAGATTCTTGCAAATAAATGCTTAAATTGCAGAATGTCTATAGATAACAACTTAAAACAGTCCAGATTCTTGGTTAAAAACAAAATACGGGCAGTAATCGTTCATTTTACTTAAATATTTCAAGCAAAATTTACGGTATTGTGTAATCCAACATGGCGGCCGTCACGAAACAAAGAGCTTTTTAAGTTGTAAATTATGTCAAGAAATGTTTAGATCGCAGAATTTCTACAGATATGAACATAAAACACTCGATACCGTACTCTTGATTAAAAGCAAAAAACATGGGAAGTTATCATTCATTTTACGAAAATGTTTCAGGCTAAAGTTAAGCTAATTTTTTCCATTCATTTCATTGCATTCACAATGTTTCAAACTGCATGCATGGTGCGAAAAATGTAATAATTACCTTGAATCTTCGACCAAATCACTCTTGAGACACTCCTGCCTGCTCGTATTTGGTAAAACCTTTGTCCAATTTCCACTTAAATCCGGCATTAGAACGCAGCGTGTGTTTGAGTTTATCACCGTGAAGCCAACTCAACTTCTACCTGGGTCCGGCCCCCTACGGGAAGGTGTGGCGCAATGTCTGTGGAAGCTGTCTTTTCAACTGATGGTGGAGTCTATGCTTTGGTATTTTCAGAAAATTCAGCGGGAAACACGGCCTTTCAGTTTCTTCAATGAAACTGTCGACAAACTATTCACAATCCTTCCACCCAATCCCGGAGTTGAGCAGCAATCACCCTACCGCTGCAGGTCCTGTGCAGTCGTGGGTAATTCGGGTAATCTGAAGGGCTCACACTATGGACCCCTGATTGATCACCATCACATTGTGATAAGGTAAATCAATGCACCTTCAACCTAGGAAGTTAGCGGTGCTCCAAATTTTTGTTTTTTCAAAGTAGTATAGCCTTGGCCTGGTTGATATTTTGATTTGTGTTGCCATTGTGATTCGCGTGTTGATGAGAATGAACTACGGGCGCACCAAGGGCTACGAATCGGATGTTGGGACCAAGACAACTTATCACATCATGTATCCTGAGAGCGCCATCTTTTTGGACAACAACACTCGTCTCATCTTCTTTCCATTCAAAATAAAGGACTTGCTTTGGCTCCTCAAGAACTTCGCCCCTCAGTAGGTGTTGCCATGGAGAAAAAAACACCCATACCGCCACTCTTGATATTCACTGATATTTGACAAATGCACATGCTGTTACTTCCTCAGGGAAAATGGTCAGAAGAACCCAAAGAGGCGTGCCAACAAGGATCTGGTGAGTCCGGACTATGAGCATGCTGTGACATCTGTGTTTTCTTGGGATACAGCTGTCCTTCATCTTAGTTTAGGTGTCGTTAAGAGTCTAAATTGCAACAGGTAATGATTCTCAACCCAGCCTTCATGAAATATGTTCACACAATGTGGCTGGAGAAAAAAGGCAGATACCCATCCACTGGCTTCATGGCTTTGCTGCTCAGCTTGCAGATTTGTGATGAGGTAAGCTGCTCTTTTTTTTATCTATTGATCTTCCCATTTCACGTTAATCTTACTGCTAGAAATATACTATTTTGAGCATAGACTGAGGAGATTTCCGGAACACTCCAATACCTGTCTGTGACTCCTCCAGTCTCTGTTGAAACTAAATGACCCGATTGTGTGTTCTAAAGTGGAGATCAAATAAAATACAACTATAAAGGTTACTGTGCAGTCTAGGTTCACTGTGAATGTTCACCTTCATTAACACATGAATGGGAAAATATTTTGACTCCAGGGCTACAATGGGTTCTAAAATTTGGCACAGGGGCTGATTTAAATAATAAAAGGAGAGAATCACATTCCATTTTAGTAGGAACTTATTGATCTCCCTTCATTGCTAGTGCATAAAAGTCAGAAACACAGTATGTTTAATTGTGGCAATTGTCAGAACACATACAGCGGGGCAAATAAGTATTTAGTCAACCACGAATTGCGCAAGTTCTCCTACTTGAAAAGATTAGAGAGGCCTGTAATTGTCAACATGGGTAAATGAGAGACAATGTGGAAAAAGAAAAAAAAAAAGAAAATCACATTGTTTGTTTTTTAGAGAATTTATTTCCAAATTAGAGTGGAAAATAAGTATTTGGTCACCTACAAACAAGCAAGATTTCTGGCTGTCAAAGAGGTCTAACTTCTCCTAACGAGGCTCCACTCGTTACTTGTATTAATGGCACCTGTTTTAACTCATTATCGGTATAAAAGACACCTGTCCACACTCTCAGTCAGTAACACAACTCCACTATGGCCAAGACCAAAAACCTGTCGAAGGACACCAGAGTCAAATTTGTAGACCTGCGCCAGGCTGGGAAGACTAAATCTGCAATAGGTAAAATGCTTGGTGTAAAGAAATCAACTGTGGGAGAAATTATTAGAAAATGGAAGACATACAAGACCACTGATAATCTCCCTCGATCTGGGGCTCCATGCAAGATCTCACCCCGTGACGTCAAAATGATAACAAGAACGGTGAGCAACAATCCCAGAACCACATGGGGGGACCTAGTGAAAGACCTACAGAGAGCTGGGACCACCACTGATAATCTCCCCTCGATCTGGGGCTCCATGCAAGATCTCACCCCGTGGCATCAAAATGATAACAAGAACAGTGAGCAAAAATCCCAGAACAACACGGGGGGGCCTAGTGAAAGACCTACAGAGAGCTGGGACCACAGTAACAAAGGCTACTATCAGTAACACAATGCGCCGCCAGGGACTCAAATCCTGCATTGCCAGACGTGTCCCCCTGCTGAAGAAAGTACATGTCCAGGCCCGTCTGTGGTTCGCTAGAGAGCATTTGGATGATCCAGAAGAGGACTGGCAGAATGTGTTATGGTCAGATGAAACCAAAACAGAACTTTTTGGTAGAAACACAGGTTCTCGTGTTTGGACGAGAAAGAATACTGAATTGCATCCGAAGAACACCATACCCACTGTGAAGCATGGGGGTGAAAACATCGTGCTTTGGGGCTGTTTTTCTGCAAAGGGACCATGACAACTGATCTGTGTAAAGGAAAGAATAAATGGGGCCATGTATCGAGAGATTTTGAGTGAAAATCTCCTTCCATCAGCAAGGTCATTGAAGATGAGACGTGGCTGGGTCTTACAGCATGACAATGATCCAAAACACACTGCCAGGGCAACAAAGGAGTGGCTTCGTAAGAAGCATTTCAAGGTCCAGGAATGGCCTAGCCAGTCTCCAGATCTCAACCCCATAGAAAATCTGTGGAGGGAGTTGAAAGTCCATGTTGCCGAAAACATCACTGCTCTAGAGGAGATCTGCATGGAGGAATGGGCCAAAATACCAGCAACAGTCTGTGAAAAGCTTGTGAAGAGTTACAGAAAACGTTTGGCCTCCGTTATTGCCAACAAAGGATACATAACAGTATTGAGATGAACTTTTGGTATTGACCAAATACTTATTTTCCACCATGATTTGCAAATAAATTCTTTAAAAATCAAACTATGTGATTTTCGTTTATTATTATTATTTTTTTAAGACCTCTTCGACAGCCATAAATCTTGTTTGTAGGTGACCAAATACTTATTTTCCACTCTAATTTGCAAATAAATTCTTTAAAAATCAAACAATGTGATTTTTTTTTTTTTTTTTTGCACATTCTGTCTCTCATGGTTGAGGTTTACCCATGTTGACAATTACAGGCCTCTCGAATATTTTCAAGTGGGAGAACTTGCACAATTAGTGGTTGACTAAATACTTATTTGCCCCACAGTATGAGGTGTTGTTCTGGTCAATTAATATAGATCTGTGAAAACGATAAAAGTAAAATCACCTTTAGCTAACTTTGGCGGCTACACTCAGGAATGCAGTATTGAACCCAATTGCAGAGGTGGGTAGTAACCCAATACATTTAGTCAGTTACATTTACTTGCGTAACTTAATTAAATAATTTACTTTTAAGGATAATTTTACTAAGCCAAACTTCTTATTTGAGTAAATTTGTGAAGAAGAAATGCTACCCTTACTCAGCGACTTTGGGCTACACTAGTCGTTACATTTTTTTCCTCTTTATTGTACATTTTACTTTACTTTAAAAAAAAAAAAAAAAACAATTTCCCCAGAGACGCCAACTGTGCCTCAACCAATTTCACTAATGGGACAATAATCACATGACAACATTATACAAGGGCGTAGGTTTGGTCTCAACATAGGGAGGGACGAAATGGCATAACCTGCATGTACACTTTTGCTGGGGATGGGACATTCAAAATGATCAATGCAAAATAAATCTGTATTGATTTATACTAATTTTTATGTGTATAGGTTCAGCCTACACCGTTCAAGTCAAACCTTTGTTTAAAAAAAACTACTAAAGAAACACATTGAAAACTTCCAGAAAAATGTCCGGATTTTATTAGCAAATTTAAATTGCATTATTTTAACATAACTTAAATTATACTAACATACACAATGAATACAAGCTTGTTAATAATCTCTTAACTATCCAGGAATTTAAAAAAATAAACATTTATTTTAAAATCATTCTACAGTGTCTAAATAAAGAAATAAAATATAACTGAAAAAACTTGTCAGGGAATTACAAAAATAAATAAATAGTGAGCTGTCCTTCACGTAAAACACTACTGCTTTTGTCCACAAGCACACCCAAACTCAACAAAAAAATGAAAGTTCCCTTATAAGCTGCCATAAGACCACATAAATTAAAAAAAAAAAGTCAAATTGGGGAGAAGGGGGAAAACCTCGGTTCACTACATTTCTAACATTAATTTAACGTTAACAGTAGAAAACCTATACATGTGGACACTTTTCTCTAAGCAGCTTCCTACTTGAGTTTCGTAGGTTGGCAAGTTCACACGGTTTAATGGTATGCTAACTCTGATGCAGGTCGGACTTTCAGTAGCAAAATTTGTGTTCCCCACTTCCACAACATTAACATCTTTTTAAAATTATGCATTTGACATAGCTGTCAACATGACTCGAAAACGCAGATTTTAATCTGTTTTTATTTAGCACTGACTGACCATAGAAAAACGGAGATCTAATCCTTTTAGTTTCATAAAAGGAAATATGTTTTCTCCACTCGAGGGCACTTTGGATGAAAAATGCTAAATTTCTGTAGATTTTTTTCTCTAGCCAGAATTCAATGTTTATTTTTGTATTTCTTTGTCTTAATATAGTTATGTAATATGTTAGAGTATAATAAAAACAGTTCATATCATTTGTGCTGAGAAAAAAAATACTGTTAAAAAAAAAAATCACATTATTTTAAGCAGTTACTCACAATGTTACTCATTGAGTATTCTTTTCACCAAATACTCTACTTGTACTTGAGTACATTTGTTGGATTACTACTTTTACTTGAGTAATATTATTTTGAAGTAACATCCTCTTACTTGAGTAAAAGTTTTCGCTACTCTCCCCACCGCTGCCCAATTGTCACCAATTCTTACATGAGTAGGAGTGTATCAAACAGGAAGTGAGCGTATACTTGCATAATAAAGTAACAATGTTATGTCAGGCTGCTTACATGTCGAATATGCCTGTATGAATAGCGTTGTTGTCCAAAGATGATTAAAAGCATAGCCTAAATCTTAATTATGTCACATACTCATGTTGATCTTCTTTTTGCATGAAAAAGTGGGAAAATAATTAGATTTCCACAATTGGCCTTTTTCGTCAATATTTTTTTTTAGAGCATATGTAGATTGGAGAAGTTTCAGCAAGCCATTTTTCTCCCCATCCAACCTGTTATAAGGAATGGAAAATACATTTAATAGTGTGTGAGAATCAGCAGCTGGGAAGGCAGGATGGCGTAGCCAATACCGGATGCTTACCCTAGCAATAACTCTTTGCATCCTGCTTACGAAGCCTGTAAAATATTTGAAAAGCAAAGATAACTGAAGGTGATTACTGACTATTGTTTCATCCAAACATAATTGCAATGTAGTACAGTAAAAGGGTAATAAAAATCATATGAGAATTAGAACAAAAATAATACCTTAATTTGATTTCCCCTTCAGGTCAATGTTTTTGGATTTGGAGCTGACGGAGATGGAAATTGGAACCATTATTTTGAAATCCTCAAGAACAAAAAGCTGAAAACTGGACCTCACGCTGGCACGCATGAATATGATGTCATTCAAAAGTTGTATGAGAAAGAAATCATTAACTTTTTTAAAGGACAGTAACATTTGCTGCATTCTTGGGGTTGTAAATAGACAAACCAAATATTTATTATGTCACAATTCGTTCAAAAGCAAAGGAACACAGTAGCTCTTTACAAGAGAAGTTAGAATTTTGCTTGAAACACAGTATAATATCTTCAGACTTTGCCATTGAATACCCCAAACTACATTTCTGTTGCTTTGCAAGTCCCTTATTATTATTTTTGTATACTGCATTAAGCATTTTATATAACAAACAAATAAGATGGCTGTTACATGGACAATATTGTTTTCCCTGAAAAAAAAAAGTTTGTACAAAACAATCTGGAGCCAATGACTGCAAACTTTGTGTTTGTGTGTGTCGTGGTGGTGGTGGTGTGTGTGTGTGTGTGTGTGTGGGGGGGGGGTCAGAGTCAAAACAAAGAATTTTCTATCACATACTTTAAGTACAGTTTATTTATATCAGCTTCACACATTGGACTTCTAATTTGCTTTACATTTTAGAAAATAATCACACACAGACAGTAGAACAATAAATAGAAAATGCCTGCCTATGCAAGTGCTTGCTTTTACCTGCTTTTCAGAAATGTTCAGTGATTTAGCTTTTACCTCTAATAGTTAATAAAAAGCCAAAACAAGATATGTGGAATCAATTTGGACACGTTTTACTTTCACCGCTAAATAATAAACTTACATCTTCAGTAATAAAATACACAGGGGGCATTAGTTATACGAGTACAAGCACATTTGT
Source organism: Corythoichthys intestinalis (assembly GCF_030265065.1). NCBI lineage: Eukaryota > Metazoa > Chordata > Actinopteri > Syngnathiformes > Syngnathidae > Corythoichthys > Corythoichthys intestinalis. The sequence continues at coordinate 17,191,148 of NC_080416.1, read as the reverse complement.
CAAATTGAAGCTCATGAAGTGGGTTTATAATGACCTTTCATAAGAAGCAGAGTGCTGCCATCTAGCTGTCATCTTGTAGTAAGTGCATCAAAGAGTATAACGTCGCCTTCAGAAAGGTGAGCGCTTTCTGACAAAGTCACTGTTTTGAACCAAATAATATTAAATGACCAAGTACTTACACCGAAAATCGTTAATTATTTAATCCAACAAGTCAGAAATACACTGTTGACAATGAAACAAGCTCTAAAGAATAGTTCCACTCACTTATTTGCTCTTGGTGTTACTTGTGGTCTACCAAATCAGTGCACGTAAACACCCTTCTCTCAGCCACTTGTGCAGTGGATTCCAGCTGAGTGTAGGATGTTTACATGAACTAAACCCAGAGTAGAGAAGCAACGGTGTCTTCGTCCACGGTGTCCGAGGCTGGAAGTAGATTGGGGCGGCAAACATCCAACTGAAAGCTCGGCTGTAACGACAGCTTCCAGTCGGGGATGTTTACAACCTCTAGACTACCTGGTGCCATTGAACAGTTTAAAAAATACCACAAGAAAGCCCTGAAAAGTAACAAAAATAAAGACAAAAGTCAGAATAGGAAAATTCAGAACATTACAATAACAAAATACAAAACATTGCTTACTACTAACATTTTTTACTTACAAAAATATTATGAAAAGAAATTGGAAAGTTGTCTTCGCAAATTAACTCCTTGTCATATAAAATACTTTCTTTTCTGTGGCATACTGTGTATATTATGAAGCGCACTCTCAAAGAGCAAGTTTAATTTAATACATAATAGGCACCTGATTATAATGCGCATTAGTGCATCAATGTGCTGCGTGTGTCACATCGTTCTTGATTTTTTTTTTTTTTTAAACATTGTAAGTGTTTTACTGCTTAAGACACTGAAAAAAATGTGGTGGATTTACCTGATAAAATTACCGTATTTTTCAGACTATAAGTCGCGTTTTTTTTTTTTTTTTTTTTTTATAGTTTGGCTGGGGGTGCGACTTATACTCTGGAGTGACTTATGTGTGAAATTATTAACACATTATTGTATCATTGCACATGTTATTTTGGAGTTTTGGAATGACACTGATGGTTTGGTAAACTTGTTAGCATGTTCTCTATGCTATAGTTATCTGAATAATTCTTAATAGCCATTTTGTGTTAACATACCGGCCACGTTCGCATTTCATTGTTAATGCACCATGTAACATTATCATACTGTACACTTATTCAGCATGTTGTTTTCTATTGTATTTTTATTTTAAATTGCCTTTCAAGATGACATATCTGTTATATGTGTTGGATTTTATCAAGTAAACTTCCCCCCAAAAATGCGACTTATATTCCGGTACGACTTTTACACGTTTTTTTCCTCTTCGTTGGGCATTTTATGGCTGGTGCGACTAATACTCAGGTGTGACTTATAGTCTGAAAAATACGGTATTGTAACAGTTTGCACTTACTTTTATTAAGTAAATGTTACTGCTTGCAATATTAAGTTCAATTCACAAGTAGTGAATTTTACTCCATAGAAGTAAGTACAAATTGTTACATTGATTTTATCAAGTAAATCCACCAGTTATAAGACAACTGTCCAATTTTCTGGTGGATTTACTTGATAAAATCATTGTAACAATTTGCACTTACTTTTATGAAGTAAATTTTACTGCTTGTGAACTGAACTGAATATTGCAAGCAGAAAAAAAAAAAAATCAAGTAAACAGTTAAGTAAATTTTACTGCTTGTGAACTGAACTTGATAACTTAAGCAGTAAAATGTTCTTCATAAAAGTGCAAATATGTGTAACAATTTGCACTCACTTTTATGAAGTAAATTTTACTGCTTGTGAACTGAATATTGCAAGCAGTAAAATTTACTTCATAAAAGTAAGTGCAAATTGTTACAATGATTTTATCAAGTAAATCCACCAGAAAATTGGACAGTTGTCTTATAACTGGTGGATTTACTTGATAAAATCAATGTAACAATTTGTACTTACTTCTATGAAGTAAAATTCACTACTTGTGAACTGAATTTAATATTGCAAGCAGTAAAATTTACTTCATAAAAGTGCAAATTGTTACAATGTGTAAAAATTTGCACTTTTATGAGGTACATTTTACTGCTTAAGTTATCATGTTCAGTTCACAAGCAGTAAAATTTACTTAACTGTTGAATTTACTTGATAAAATGTTTATTTTTTTTAGAGTATGGGTTTGATTAACAATGACTTTGTGTCTTGAGCACTTTGTTGGAGCAGTATAATGCAGTTACACTCCCAAAAAATAGGCTCAGGGTCACAACCAGAATTCATACAAATCTTTAGGAAGAATAAAAGAGTTTAAGTGAAATTTGGGCTGTGCTGGTGTCTAGTGGGCTCGATAGTGCGGAAATTACGGCAATTGTGTGTCGTATATAGAAACACAAGCACACTTTTTTTCCCCAACAATTGTTGAGGGATAGGGATGCACCATGATGTTAGATACATGGATGGCGGGGGATAAGCGACATAAGGCATATTAAATAAAGATGGACACTTATACGTATGTATGTATGCATGCATGCGTTTGATGTGAGGGGAAAAAAATCCACGTTAGCCTGACGTCAGTTGTTCAAAGCGTTTTTCTGTCACCTTGGCAGCGCGAATGTGTGACCTCTGCGTGTTTTCGTGCGTTTAAAGGAATCGAGTTTTGTTATATCTGTTTCCCTCGATAAACGTCACATTGGACAGAACGTACTGTAGTGGCAACCGAGCATAATGTGACGTCATCAAACGTAAACAGCTGGCAAACATTTGATGAAATGCCAAAATGCGACTGTCAAAGCCTACCCCAAAACAACCCAAAAGACCACTTAAACGCGCACGAACACGCCATTTAAAGACGTCACTTGGTGGAAATACCCCCTTGTGGAGGACAAACGTTCGAAAGTAACTTTATGGAGGGAAATGGCCGGTTAAAGCAACTAAAGCCAACTGTTAGCTAGTGCTAGGCTAACAGCTAGCACGGTTACTTAGCTTCTCAGCTAGCTTCTCCGTGACCCTAACCCTTTGCTGTGTGACGTCTCCTTACCATTACCGGGCCGAGTACAGAGCCTCATTCCGCCGAGGCGATGTCCATCCAAAACCAATGTTATTTTAAAAAGTCATTCGGGATACGTCGCGTCCGCTTGCGGACAACCTGTTGTTTACCCCCCCTGCCAACCACCACGCGCGCGCACATACACACACACTACCATCTTCATTCACATGCCTTTATTTTGACCTTATAGTTACTCGACACCAACATTGACGTCATTGTCATGGTAACGGAGTCCCACCCACCGCCATAATGATTGGATTAGACAAATTTGTGTTTATATTTTTACATCTAACGAGTTCTTCCCCCCCAAAGGATAAAATAACATTTAGAATGCTTATCTTTATAATATGAAGAAAAAAAACTGTTGTACATGTGCATACTTTAATGTTTGTTATGAAAAGGAATTGTTCTCTAAAAGTGCTGCCATGTGTCGTAAACAAATATACAAAAATATGATTCGCATAAATGTAAAAAGAAATATACAATGGCATTTTTTAAATATAAATATCAATGAGAAGTGTGAATCAGAAATAACTGTTGTGTCATACAGACATACACAATAGGGTGTGTTTTAATGAAAATTAAAAATATCAAAATGTCATCCAGATGGATTAAATACCCCACATTATCTGTAAGTGTGATTGTGAGTCTCATAGATTGTTTGTCTATGTGTGTCCTGCGATTGAGTGGCAACCAGTTCAGGATGTACCCTGCCTACTGCTCATAGTTAGCTGGGATAGACCCTTGTGAAAACAATTGGTATGGAAGATGAATTAATGAATGTCATTTACAATTGATAATCTTGTAAAAATAATAATACTAAGAGTTGAGTCATCTGCACATAAAAACAACATTATTCATGCACAATGGCACTGTTCTTTAAAATTTAGGTGTAAGAGGAATTAACGTTAAGTTACATATATTTACAGTATATAGCCCCTAATCACAATCAAGTCTCAAAAGAGCTTCACAGGGCCACGGTCATACGCGGAGATTAAGGGGGGTCCGGGGGAGGGGGCATATCCCCCTGAAAATTCCATTGCATGTAATTGACTTTCCTATATATGAATTTAAAATTAAGACTTTGCAGGTCAAATGTTGTCTATAAAAGTTGTAAAGTAATAAAAGAAACAACAAAAATGAATAAAATGTATTTTTTTTTTCATAATGGGTAAAAATTATTTTTTGGAACAGATTATGTGACTAGCACCTTAGAGATGGTCATTTGCTTTGCTTAGCCAAAACCACCTGAGGACAGAAGAGGCAAGATGGATATACACATGAAGGCCCGCAAACAGTTTGCTGATGACATGTCATCAAAGCACATGAATAACTAGAACCATGTCCTATGGTCTGATGAGATGGGCGGGCTTTCTTGTGTACCGTCTTCAGAAGAGGCTTCCTCCTGGGGTGACAGCCATGCACACCAATTTGATGTAGAGTAAGGCATATGGTCTGAGCACTAACTGGCTGACCCCCCACATCTTCAATCTCTGCAGCATTGCTGACAGCACTCCTGTAACGAGTCACATCACATTTTGGAGGGAAAATGACAAGCAGTACTCAACTTGGACATTAAGGGATGTATGTTTTATCATAGGGGTGTACTCACTTTTGTTGCCAGGGGTTTAGATATTAATGGCTATATTTTGAGTTATTTTGAAGGGAAAATAAATGAACTCTATTATATAAGCTACACACAGACTACTTTTCATTGTGTCAACGTGTCATTTTGTCAGTGTTGTCCCATGAAAACATATCCTTAAATATCTGCAGAAATGCGAGGGGTGTACTCACTTTTGTGGTACACCATATATCTTGTAAGTTAACTTAATTGCTGACACTGCGTTTTGGGGTCATCAATGTGTTTTGCCCCCCCTGTCACAAAAGTCAAACGCCGCCTGTGGCCACAGTTGGTCAAAATGACAACATCCCCTGAAGTTTTACTTGTAAATTGTTGGCTAGTGGGAAATGAAAATATAAAAATACAATCATGAATAGCACATAAACATATCTTAATCATGTAAACAATATCCAGTGCTACTTATAAATAGAAATTTACAAATGTTTTCAAATTAAGTGTCATTCATTCTATATAAATATACAGCTTACACACATAAGAAATTTCTCTTAGCGGATACCAATTATTTGTTATCATCATCACTGTGACATTGTCAACTGTGTCCAAAAATCAACTTACGGCAATCTTAAAGCTGGTGTGTTAGGTGATGACAATCGTTTTTGGCATTTTCAATAATTAATGCGTCCATCATTTTAATTTGGCACTCAGTTAGAACACTTTGTCTTTCCTTTAGACAGCAGTGACCTCCTTATTACCTCTGCCTGCCTGCCTGCCTGCCTGCCTGCATACTTACCTGAGGGGACCTGGCATGTCATTCTGCATGCCACTGGTAGTAACTGTGCAGCTTGCTGCCTTGCCCAAGGACATATCGATTGACAAATAGGTTGTTTAAAGGCTGAGGGTAAACTTCATTACATCAGGTAAATAGACATGACCTTAGTTGAACTATTTGTGCTCTGTACAGAAATCCTCCACAAGGGGTCAGACTAGAGCTGAGTTCATCATCACGATGGATTCTACGGCATCTACCGGTTATTGTGCGCTGTATGAGTTTGATAACTCTTCAACAATCATGTGCATGACGGGCAGACAAGATTAACAAATGTATCAAATTGTCTTCAGCATCGGTTGGGACCCACTGGGGCGGAATCTTCTTTCTCTCAAGATTTCTTAATATTTTATATGACATTTCTTCACTCGTACTTATGAAAAGCCCCAGTGGAGAAAATCCATCTATAACCTAACCAGGAAAATTGATTCCCTTGTCGTTCTCTGTGGTCTGAAATTGCCCAGAGCTATTATAAGAGAGACTGATTTTCTATGTGCACTGGAGAGGAACCTATGCTCTTTGTCGGGCTCTTTGCCACATGTGAAAAGTTTTACGTGCAATGGCAATATTAAAGTTCTGTGTTGTCAACTCAAAATCAAGTACAGTAATAGTCTTTTCAGGTCAATGAGGTCAAAATCATAGTGGCTGAGTACATGGTTGATAAAGAAACTAGTAAATTATAAATAATGTAAAGCACTCTGTTGAAAGTATATGAGTTTGAACTTATAAATTGTGTTATTGGCACTGTATAAGCTGAGAGAATTTCCTTTTCAAAGCCTTTTTGTACAATATCCTTCAAATTCTTCCTCAGAATATGTTGCTAAACTGTAAATTGTAGTCTCCGGTAATTTTTTTCTCATGTAATTGCCAGTATTCCACATTTAAAGCAACAATCAGTAACTTTGATAGTTTTTGTCAATTTCAGTGACGCCGGTGGACAAAAGTGGTAGTGTTTTGCCTTAAGGAAGACTACGTTTCCCATGAGGACCAGCGCACAGTGTCGTAAAATTCCGATCTCCCAGTCACCTGCAGATGGATTAAACCACATTTCTGTGTCAAGCAGTAAATCCCAGTTCTGGCTAAACAACAGCATGTGACGAAGTTGAGTATCACAAACGTTTAATTTTGTATCGTATTCCCCCACTGGCCCTCCGAGAACCGAGCGCTGACAAGTTCGGTCTTGGGGGGGGTGTCACCCTAGCAGGTGAAACTGGGGCCAGTGTTTATTCTTGAGTGTCCTTATGTCTGTTAGCATCCCTTTTTCTTTTTTTTTGTCTCCTCGAACAAACCTTTTGTCTTTTGTTGCTCCGACATGCACATTTGTAGTTTTTTCTGTGGCAGGGTTCCTGCCACCCTCCTCAAAGTTAATCGGTACCAGGGTAAGCGATACAGACCCCCTCAAGATATAAAAGAGGTGTCATTCAACTAGTCGTCGGTCAACATATCATCACAAATGTGAGGAAAATATTTTATAAAGGTTGAAAAGTTATCTAGTTTTTTTCCTCAAAAGAAATAACTTCAAGTGTGTTGGACATAACACTACCAACTTTTCAGGATGCTCAAATTGTCCCCAACAATTTTTAAGCAACTTTATTTGCATTATATAAAGAATTCAGTTATATCGGTAAAATGTTTTCCCATATGTTGAAATGATAGAATAGACCCTACCATTATTAAGTGAATTATTTTCATTATATTCAGACTTACATTTATCCCTTTTCACTTGCTGAATGTGCCGGTCAATTTCCCCCCCCCTCAAATGAACATTGCGTTGGTTGATGAGTTGAGGCTCCCCCGTCCCGCCACAAAGATACACACACACATACTCACACAGCCCCAACAGATTCATGTAGACAACATGCCGCCTCATCCACCCCATTCGGAGAGGAGGGATATTAGAAGTTTTTATTTTTTTTCTGGCCAGCAGCAGCCACTGTAAGTCATATAAAAAGACTTCAATGTTGAGGAAGTGAGGGAAACACCACTAATTTTGCTACTGAAAGTCCAACCTATACATGAGTTTGCATAACATTAAACATGCTAACCTGCAAAACTACTGCGATCAGGCCAGCCTCCACAAAGAACAACAAAGTCAAGCTAGCCGTCCCTTATTTGGATCATTGTTTGCATTATGTGCATTCCGGTAATATTGTCCCTACCAATGTTGATACCACACCTACGTCCTGGCAAGCAACTGTGTGAGAAATTGAGTTGTTCGATCTCGCTTCCAGTTACTATTGCGTTTATGAAAAAGACTTATTACTAATTATTCTCAAGGTTCTGGGCAAGAAGCTTGATACAACTGTTTGCCTCAGTCCTCATTGGCCTTGGAGGATTTATGTCCTGTGTTAAGTAAGGCTGAAGCTACTCATTTTATTTCACTGCATCAATAGCAAATACATTAACAATATCCAGTCGCTGCAAGCACACTATTAATTTACCACGACCTGTCCCTACAGGGGCCGGATGATTGTTGGAGGCAATGAGGTGTATCCTCTTACCCCACCCTGGGACACAGTGTCGCTCCCGAGCCAATCGATGTCCACTGAGTTCGAAGAGGAAGAAGGAAAGGCAGGGAGGCATTCGGGCAAACATATGGCGGCATAGAAAAAGACCCCCTCCACCACAGCTCAAGTGACGATGTTACCTTACCCTGAAAGATTTGCCATCTAACACTGGAGCTTTGTCCGGTTGTGTGGCGACATGGAACATCATCCCTGAAAGGGTGAAGAGACGCAAACAAAGAGAGGTTAAGCGAGTCTTGTTCTCGACAGGAAACACACCAATTGATGAGTCAATACAAGTCTGTTAGTTTTACATTAAATATAAGTCAAGTCATATTGAGTTGAACTCAGATTTCCAGGCGCTCAAATCAGAAACATCTTTATTGGTAAGTATGGTCAAAACAGACAAGGAATTTGTCTCTAAATGGAACAAAAAATATAATGGATAACATGATGACTAGGGATGGGAATTGATACGATTTGTACGATTCCGATTCCATTATCGATATTGCTTAACGATCCGATTCTTTATCGATTCTCTTATCGATTCTAATTTGGGGGAAAAGAGGAACAAACGTTTTGATTGGCATTGAGTTTGTTTAATCAGAAGTCACAACCTTACAAACTCACAACGAGGTCAAAAGAGGCCCAAAGCCTCAATGTTAACTGTGGCAATAAGTGGCAAATGCACAAGAATGTGTAACATTTTACTGAAACATTTTTCTAATAAAAATAAAAAATATTGGTATACATTGGCATATAGGTCGTTGTTCTGCCTTTGGCAATATGTGTTAAAGCAGGGGTCCCCAAACTTTTTCCTGTGAGGGCCACATAATTTTTCCCTTCTCTGATGAGGGGCCGGGGGTCAGTTTGTAACAGAAAAAGTGTGACGATTGCAGGAGTGCCTCAATGTAAAAAAATATTGTTTTTGAGAAAGCCACAATCAAATAACCCTTTCTGGATTCTTCACGGAACAAAAGTAAATAAAATAAATAATAATAATATAATATAATATGATAATAATAAATATAAATAACACTAATAATAAAATAGATAATAACCAAATAACCCTCTCTGAGTTCTTCACAGAAAAAAGCCAGGAAATAAATAACACTATTGAGAAAAAAAAAAAATCAAAATGCTCTCTGGTATTGTTCACAGGGCCGGACCGGGCCGTAGTTTGGGGACCCATGTGTTAAAGTGTATTATTTTACCATTATATTGAAATGCATGCCTTTTAGTTTTTATGGTGCTTTCACGCGCCCTCACATGAAGAAGAACGCGCTCACGTGAAGAAGAGCGCGCTTACACGCGAAGAAGAAGTGCCACATCCAAGCGAGTGAACGTTTAGTGAGAGAGGGAAAAACTGCCACGAGCCTACGTTCTTTGTTAATGTTTGTAAAATATCTAGAGAGGCAACGCCTGTATGTATCATCTTTTGTGTTGTTGTTTGTTTCCACTTGCGATCGGACCCTTAAATCCAGTTGTGTAGTGGTTTGAACGATGTTTTAATGCTAGCGAACGCATGCTAACCGTTTGTTATTACTGTATTAGCAGCTAATCATCGCTGATTTACGTTGATGCAAACCTGCTTGTTATTGGGGACGAAATTGATTTGTTTCATTTCTATTTTTAGTTTCTCTCTTCGAGTGATGGTTGAATAAAGTCAGCAAATTATATCAATGTCTTCTGCATCGTCATTTGGGAGTTTAGCTATCTGTATAGCCAGGACTGAGCCTTAGCTTCTTGGTGAGAACAGTACAGTCGTATTCCCTCCCAATGCAGTTATCTCCACCTTGCAATGACTGCAAGTCGCTTTTTTGTTATTTTTCCTCGTGAAGCGAAGACACGCTTTCGAGCGTTTGAAGCTAAGTGCTGTCATTGTTATGTTTACGGCTGCAATGCTCGTGCTAAACCATCGTAACCTTTCATTTTCACCCTCTTTCCTGGTGAAGTGTAGCCAAACTTTGGAGCGAGTGGTTCTTGGCGCCGTGCTAGTTTGATGCGTCTGGACAACAAGACATGTCATGACGCAATATGCATCTTTAGGAATCGTTAAAGGGATCGTTAAGGCTTTTTCATTGTGATATCAAGGCCTCAAAACACTAGGAACCGGTTCGGAATTGGAATCGGATTTCGATTCCATCCCTAATGATGACTCTGCTGTACATAAAGTTTCTTCACAAGAAAAAAAACAGCCTTTAACATCATTAAATGAGTTTTTGATCTTTAAAACAAAAAATAATTTACTATTTGCAAATTTGCTGACTTTTTTGCTGTGATTATAAGCTTTTGTGTTGTACAAAACGGTGCTAAATTCTCGCAAGGACTTAATAATAGTTCACAGTAATGTATCTAATCATAGTAATTATCAGACCTACTCTGTATCGGTGAGTTCAGTGAGGGATAGAGGTTAAATGATCTTCTAACCTTGGTATGTCGCTGTATTCACCTATGTGTGTCAATACAAGATGGAGCCTTTGGAAAAAAGATACTGGGGTGATAGACGATGTTTGCCTACGCAAATGTCAACTAGAGGTCAGTCTGCAACGATCATTTAACAGTTTAGACTAAGGAACATCAGACATCTGGAGAATGGTATCTTTGATAGCTTATTCTCAGAATACCGACAAAAAGAATGAAATATAAGTGGATTTTTTTTTTAATGATTCTACAGCATCAGATATGACAGATTATGTTCTAATTTCGCTTGCATCTGAGGTTGCTGTTTTTTTTTGGTCACTTGAACACAGCTTTTGTCTTCGGCCTCTGAAATGATATTTGAAGTGATTAAAGGCCATTGTTGAGTGGAGCTGACAGGTCTAATGGAGAGCAGAAAGTGCTAGTCCAGGCCTAATAGCAACATAGGCCTCGTGACAGCTGCTGGAAGATCTTAGACAGACAGCCTGTCAAGATGACCGTGCTTTATACAATTTGAGTTAAAAAGAAAAAAAAACAACAAAGAAAGACACAAATTGTTTTGATGCAGGGTGAGCAACAGCTTTTAGGTCAATTTGGCACGGTAATGTCAAAGAGGATATAGTTGATAGTGCTATTTTGCTTGGCTCGTGACAGCTATAGAATATAATATGTGAAACAAATGACACATACACTCAAAATTAACCAGCAATTACAGTAGCGTCGCAACCTCTGTTGAGCACACAGCACTATACCATTTTGTAACATCTGTCTCCCTGTTTTACAAGGATGACGGAAAATGACTGTATAATTTGTGATGACGAGAGAGGGGAAATAAGCACTTTGCCAAATGGATACTGAAAGTACAGTATGTTTAATAATACTATGACAATGTTGAAAGACTGCAACATAAATGCTCTTTTTAAGTTTCTTTTCGTTTATAACTGCTAAAATCCCAATTTTGCTCATGCCCTTCACAACTGAGATGTATTAGCCACACTTTACTCCAAGTTTGTTTGGTCTTATTGCATGACCTTGATAGAACCACTGGGTGCCATTGATTTGTTTACCTGTGCACCACTGACAGTTCCTCATTAGGTTTCTTTTGCACAACATTTCCCGGGCAGGAGACAAGTGTGTGCACGTCAAAGGCGACCATGCGTGATCAATGTAAGTGATGGATGGGGCCTGGCAGTATAATTGTGTTGAATAGCTGCTTAATGGCACCATTTAGTAGCCACAACATAAGGTTGGTGACTTAAGTGAGGGCAGCAGCATGCATGTTGCACAGTAGGGGAGGAAAATGACTGACTATAGCAATGTTATGGAGGCTTTGAGTTCCACTTTTTGACTGAAATGATATTTGATGCACTATATACAGTACAGTTTGTCCCCTAAAAATGGATACACACTTTTGCAGCTGATAACTTGACATGTTTACACTTGAACTGCATTTTCATACTTCCAGTACTATTTGAGAATGAATTTTCTTTCTTCAATGTTTAGTCTTGCTACCATTATTGATTCAATGGGTTTAATCTACCAAAAAATCCATAGACAATTTGTTCATCAACTGCAAAAGAGTGTACAATATATGGCGGAAAAGACAGACAAGGCTGAAAAAGCAGTTTCTGCTCTTGCACCCCTCTTTAAAACAAACTGCTGTATTTTAAGCCAAAAGAACTGTTGTGTTTGATAGAACAATATACGTATCTATATGCTGCCATAGGAGATTCATGGCACATTAAGCCCCCAAAGTATTTTTAATTTGTCCGTTTTACCCTGGAAACCCCCATCTACAGACATCGCGCAACCGCTTTTGTTTCAACCTATCCATAAAAAGAAGGTAAGTAATCATATTTATCATTTGAAATGTCTGTCATTTTTAGCTTAGAATCCTTAATTGATGTCTAATATTTAGTTTATAAAAAAAAAAAAAAAACAACTTTAAAAAATGATTCACCCTCATGTTTTAAACTTTTCAACAAATTACGTCAGAATGAAAAAAATAGCGTCTGTAAATAAGTCACAGTTATCTACCTCATAACTATCGCTTAATTGTATTTTTTTTCATTACTGCCGCATTTTTCCCACTATTTTAGATGATAAATAATCGATCCAAACAAAGAAAAAAAAAAAAGTTTAAAAGGGTATATACAGTATATGAAAACGAAAATCTCGACCACTCCTTGATGTCTGCAATTTCTGCATCGTGACCCTTGTTTTATTACCATATTTCACCCATAAAATCCCCCCCAAATTCTGCTTTGGTCAGTAACAGCTGTGTCTTGACACTCAGTGATACATGCGACATCAAGTTTTTGGATCGAAACAAGGTAAGTACGCGATAATATGTCGTTAAAGTCATGGCGTCTGTAATTCTGCTCTCGCGTGCTCTCACCTTCAGATAGGGTTTTGCAGTTTTTTTTTTTTTTTTTTTTAAATGCCCTCCTGCTCAAAAGTTTTCTTCCCCAGAAAATTGAGATTTTAAGCTTTCCATTGATGTATCACATATGCATATAGGACAATTTTGAAATTTGGCCAAATTGGGGGTCTCAAAGCGGAACTTCAAGTCACCTGAGTGTTTTCCGCCATATGTACTGTATATCGCATTTTTGGGAGAAAATACTTTTCCTTTTTACTTGTAAAAGCAAGTACGTTTGTACTTTTATTTGAGTATTTTTTTTTTCTTAGATACTTGTACTTAAGTAATTTTTTGCCCGTCTATTTGTACTTTTACTTGAGTAGAAAAAAAAGTAAGTACTTCATCCACCACTGCCTTCCGTTTAAAACCTTTGAACAATGTTAAGTCAGGATGGGTAAAATTTTTGTTCATGAAAATTGAACTATTGCGCAGGAGGAGTGCAGTCAGGGACAGAAAAATCTCTTGTCATATGCAATTTTGCAACACTGCTCCAATGTTAATATAGGATGTGAAACATTACCATGTTGTAAATTTTTGAATGTTGTAAAAACAAGTTTTTGGATCGAAAGAAGTAAGTACCCGATAATATCTTGTTAAAATTATGGTGTCTTTAATTATGCTCTCGCGTGCTCTCACCTCCAGTTACGGTTTTGCTGTTTAAATTTTTTTTATTTTTAATAATTCCCTCTTGTTCAAAGTTTTTCCCCCAGAAAATTTAGATTTTAAGCTCCCGAATGATGTATCACACAAATTTTCCCCCCATAAAATTGAGATTTTAAGCTTTCCACTGATGTATTACACATGCATATTGGACAGTTTTGAAATTTGGCCAAACTGGGGGTCTCAGAGCGGAACTTCAAGTCACCTGAGTGTTTTCCGCCATATACTCTATAGTCTATATAATGTAAATATATATTATTGTGTGTCCCCTGCTAAAAAATATAATAATTCAACGTATAAATATTTAAATATTTAACCAGGTCTCTTGTACTGAAGGTATGAACTTAAAAATATTTTGGTTTTACACTACAAAAACAGGGTACCCTGTGAAGAGTTGAAATTGCTATGAGTCAGTAGCAGTAAGTTAAACGTAGATAAGAGGGAGCCATTCCAAAACAGCGCATCCCAATTAATTAATGCTTACAGTATTCCACTGTAAATGCTGCTATAGTTTTTACACAAATCTTTCCAGGATTTGCCACTAAGAGGCAGTGTTGTCACTCAGCCACACCACTGTTCAAACATGGATGAAAAGCCACTTTTGGGTGTTTCGAGCATCTCTTGATTTGAAACTATACACTTAATTTACATTACAGAATTCAATAAAAGGCGCATGCACATAATACTCATCCCTTTGTGCTGCCTCTATGCAACATTGGTACGTTGAACGTCTGCATTCAATGATTGCCTAGCGAAGATTTGGAAGTTTGAGGAGAGAGTTGGAAGTGAAGCGACTCCATTCAAAACATGCAGGATCCCTAACATGTCACAGTGAGGAGGTAGGAACCTTTGACATACTTTGGTGGCATACAGCAGCCTACACATTTGAGACTAATACGTATGGTTTCCAATGTTGAAAATAACACTCAGGTGTAAAAGCCCACTATTCTTCTTCCCCGCCACCTATCTGACAGGGCATTCCTCATCGGTTCTCCTTGCACTGCTGCTTCTGGCCTTGTAGGACTTAAATAGAAATATCTCGAAGGTAGTGGGGTGGAGGGGACTTAGATCAGTGCCTTAGACGACTACGGCACAAGGGTTTTTGTTTATGAAGACAGGGTGCAACAGATGGCAAGTATATCTATAAATAAATTGCTCCCCTGAAATGGAGATTAGTGCATTTGAGCTGGTTTTTAATGGTCTCCGGGAGAGATTAAAAAGTAAGCTGATTCATAATGCGCTTCTCTTTGCGGTGAATCACTCATATACCCAAGAGGGAAGTGATGGGAGAGTGGGGAAAATGGCCTAAGAAGACGTTACATGGATAAAGAGGAGCATGTTGTCTCCTAGTGGCTGCAGTTCCATTAATCAAGCACTGTTAGCACCTGAATGTTTTCATTAGAGGAGTTCTAGCAGTCCTCTAAGATCCATTCAAATGGTTTCTCCTCATAGCAAACAAACAAACAAACAACGCACCAGCCATCTCCCACATCCTATTGTATAAATATAGTACATATTTCTATCTTGGTTTTCACCTCATGTGTCACATATTCTCCAAGTAATTGAATTTTATGAAAAGATAAGTCTCAATTATGTAACTGGTGTTGATCAGCCTACAGATACTGTTGGCCTATATCCGCCCACCTGAGGCTACCTCAGCATCCTCCACAAATATTGACAGGATTCTCATGTTTTTTTACACTCTAACAAATAAGCAGTATAGCTTGTAGGCCTATATGAATTTCTATCAAAAGACTGTTTGCAAAAAAGACTATTGCCTCCCAACACATATCACGTCCAGTAAGTCCTAACATTTCTGCTCCTTCATTAGAAAACAAACACATTCACTCTAAAACAATGTTAAATCACTGTTTTCTTTTTTCATTAATTCATAAACACGTCTGTAGTTAAAGCATGCATGACCTGCAAGAAGGTGATTGGATTCCCTGAGAACTATTGACAGCGTGTCCTTACAATTACAAACAATCAATGGTTTCAACAAACTAACTGGACAATTATAGCATGCAGGAGGCTTCTGCTTGTTTATTGTGAATACGTGTTGCATATTATTGTTTCTTGAAGTGGTTGGTATGAAAAATGTTTGGCTATGTCTAAACAAATTCGTATTGAAAACTATGTAAACTTTCTGGTAAACTTTATTCTGCTAAGCCTGGTCTGCTTAGCAACACTCGGACATGACAAGTTGGGGCGACACTGGCATAATGTACTGTCAAAAGCAGGGGTGCTTTTGAAAAAATGTCAATAATTAATTACCGTATTGGCCCGAATATAAGACGGCCCTGATTATAAGACGACCCCCTCTTTTTCAAGACTCAAGTTTGAAAAAAGACTTTTTGAACACCAAATTAATTTTTATACAAAAAATAATTACAGTGCATCCGAAACAAATGATTATAACAATATATTTGAGAGAAAAAGAATGTTATTTTGTCTCGTTCAAATCTGAATAGCTGAACATTTAAATATGTAAACTAAAGTGCAATCATATTCGTAAATGAATGGCTTCTGGTTTTAGAAATGTAAATAAACTAATCTATTGTGATAAAACAACAAAATTGCAATAACTGAATTAACCACCAAAGTGAAGTCTAACTGTAACTGTAGTCTTGAAACAAATCCGAATAAGGAAAAACATTGCAATAAAATATGCAAAATGGTTAAACTTGAGAGTAGCCGAGATCAGTCATGACAGAACATCACTTCAGTGAATCTGGCGCCATCTTGCGTCGTGAATGGGTATAACGTCGAGACCGCGAATATAAAACGACCCCCTTTTTCAGTCTTAGTTCAATGCAAAAAACACCGTCTTATATTCTGGTCAATACAGGTGTGTTGTGTGAGCAACATATGTGGTTATGCAACACCCTGTTAAGGTACATCACGGGAGGTTGTCATCTTGAAAAATATATCTTGGAGCAAAAGACAATGACCACCCTTGCTCAAAAGTGTTAAAGATAGTGGAGTGAAACTGTGTTATTAAACGGTGTGGTATGATTTTGAAGGCATGACTTTAAACAAGATGTGTTATGTGGATGTTATTGTCTTGAAAAAATGGATCGGTTATTGACCTGAATCTGAGTTATTAAGTCATTCACTGCCAACCCAGGAATATGCATAGTAATCACAGAGTATGTGTTGTGGTAGTTAGTAAAAGAAGAACATTTATATTAACAATACCCCAAAATAATATTATAGAAAATGGACATCCAATCGTGGCAGTGCACTGCATTCTGCAAAAGGAGGGTGTAATGTTATCTTTAGGTGTGTGGTGGTGGTGGTTAGGGATAGAGTCATAGGCATAGTTTCACTTTTGTAGCAGGGGAGGGCAAAACATGTTGATGACCCCAAAACACAGCGTCAGCAATAAAATTAACTTACAAGATATATGCTCGGATAGTAGCTTAGCCCATGCTTGTACATAAAGGCATCCCAGCTGTGTGGGTGTGTGTGCGTGTGTGAGCGCGTCCGTTTTTCTGTCTTGCCTAGTGGAGAAGTACTCCGCATCCTTTTTGACTGAATATTCAAGCCAGGAATATTTATAAGAATACGTTGAAAATGAGTGTTTTTTTCCCATCATTTTTGAGGGGAATTCTACATCAGGCTGCCTAGGACTGCAATTCTTTTGGCCGAGATCGTCGTCCATTGAATACAATACGCCCGGTGGTGGCTCTGTTGCTCGCCCTGGTGGTGGCAAACTGAAACTCCGCTTACTATTTTGGCGGTGCTCTCCAGAGTTTCATGGTCCACATCTTCAATCCTTGGTTCTCGCACAGTAGTTGTTGTTGCTTTTGAAGGCCTAGGTTTGAAAAAAAATCATATATCCATCTTGCCTCTTCGCTCCTAAGGTGTTTTTTTTTTTTTGGCTAAGCATAGGAAATGACCGTCTCTAAGGTGCGAGTCACATGATTATTTCAAAAAAATAATTTTGACATATTATTAATTTTTTTGTTCATTTCATTCATTTTAGTTTTTGGTTTTATTGCTTTACATCTTTTTCAAACAAAATTTTACCGGCAAAGTCTTAATTTTAAATTCACATACAGTGGTACCTTGACATACGATCGCTTCAACACACGATCTTTTCTACATCTGACGACATGCTCTAAATACGATGATCTATTACAGCACCGCAGTTTCTTTGTTTTCCCGCAAGACGGACACATGGCAGATTTTCTTGTGAGAGAAATCAACATGGGTTCCAACAATGTTAGTGCAGGTGGTGAAAAAAAGGATAAAAGGTGATGCTATTGACATGATGATAGATATGATAGAAAAATATGAGCATGGGGTGTGCATCTGTTATATGGCTCGCTCAACAATACAGCCGTAGACGGTCTACGATGGTCCTCCGCTGTTCGCCAGTCTTTATAAGTTAAGGTGGCAATAATCATTGTAGTAACATTGCCAAAGAAATCGGCGGCTTCGTCAGGTTTCTAATCATTTATACCATCAACTTGTGCCTAGTGTCTCCCGCAGCAAATAAACAAAGTTAAACTAAAAAGGCTCACTCTATTATGTCAGCCACACGATGCGTTCAGATACACCATACAAACACATTCGCCACATCAGAACCCAGTTTGTTATATTATTACAGGTTATTATTATTTTTATCATTATTGCTATTATTAAATTATTTTTCTGATTTTTATTCATAATGTATTTGTTTTGCTCTTTGTAATTGATATTTGCAATAGTAACATTATTATTTATTGAGAATTTAGTGAAGGTTTTCGGGCAGGGGAATGAATAAATGGAATTATTATGTATTCTTATGGGAAAATCCTGCTCGACATACGACCATTTTGACTTTCAAACAAGGTCCTGGAACGAATTAACTTAGAATGGAGAGGTACCACTGTATGGGAAAGTCAATTACATGCAATGGTATTTCCGGCCACCAGGGGCGGGGTGATGCCACACATTACACCAGTGATCCCCAACCACCGGGTCGGGGACCGGTACCGGTCCGTGGCGCATTTGCTACCGGGCCGCAGAGAAATAATAAATCATTTTTAGACATGTGACTGAAAATTTGGCGTCGAAAAGTTTCAGCCGAAAATAACTAAAATTCCTGTGCCTCTTGAGTCTTGACACATCAATACGCCTGTCTACTTTATTGACTAATCTGAGTAGAGAGTTGTGTACGTCGCCATCCAGTGGTTGGCTGCCATTACTGGGGTGTTTGCAGACATCTAGCAGCACAGCGTCATCAATGTAAATGGTAACATTAGCTGCTGTTGGCTGATGGCTGCGGGCGGCAACGTCTTTGGACAACTTTTTTAAAACTAGAAGAGGAGCCTACAACCAAGTCCATTCTACATGTAGTGAAAAGCTAGAAACGGGGCAACAAAAGCAAATGTACTGAGAGTATCATACCTCGTGGCGAACCATCTTGCTAAAGCCAAGAAACCTTTCACGATTGGAGTAGAACTCATTATGCCTGCGACCAAGCATATTTGCCATGAAATTGATTCAGTGTAAGGTGAGTTACATTCTCCCTGCACTTAATGTTCATTTTTGGCCCCGTCATGTTATTTTATTATCTGGTCTTTGCCTTTTTGGCAAAGCCAGATAATGTTATTCTGCGACTTTAATATTATTTATTTATTAATCAACTTATTCTCCGCGTTTTTCGGCGCGCCGCACAGCCCGTACCACTGCACCGATAGGCACCGTTCAGGTATCGACACGTCCGGAATTTTGTGTGACTGTGGCTTTTTGTATAAAATTTATGAAAAATTTTCCGTTTTCAGGTAAACGCCGATTTTCTGATTTTTTTTTTTTTTTTTCAAGACGCTACTTGTCCTACAATTTTTGACCAAATCACATAATTTGGACATCAAAAATTCCGGGACGGTGAGGGGCATAAAGATTGTATACAGAATATGGAAAAAAATTACGGTTCCCTGGGAATTTTCCAAAAACTTTCCCATTCATTTTTAATGGGAAATGTCCCATTCACTTTCAATGGGATTTCCAATAGAATCTGCATTGCATTGTTGCCATTGACGGCCATGTATGTCAAATCTATTGATGCTAATGGATTTGAATTCTATCAACGCCTATGTAACTCAATGCCATTGACGGCCATGGACGTCCAAAATTTTTCCCATTCATTTTCAATGGGAAAAACAAAAAAATCCCCAAATCAACAGGAAATGACCAGATATCAATAGGACATGTCCACCAAACTTCCCCGATTCCATTGACACTTTTGAAGGGTGCTCCCATTGACGGCCATAGACGTCCAAATTTCCCATTCATTTCTAATGGCATTTACTTTGTTTAATGCCATTGACGGGCATGTTTGTCCATTCTATTGATAGCCCTGGGTGGGGGTAAGATCTGTATCTCCACACGGCAAAGACCAGAAGTAATTTCTCCAGAAATTGCAGTTTCTAGTTTACTGTAATTTTCTGCCACACATTGCCGGTCTGTGAAAAAAAGGCCAACATTTCACCGGTCGGTGGTCCAAAAAGGTTGGGGACCAATGCATTACACCACTAAAGAGCACGTTATTCCCCCGTCTTGTAGTATTAGTGCGCTAGTGTGCGCAAAAACTTTGGTAATGTGTGGAAAGTAATGGAATAAATAAGCGTTATGTTCAACAAACGACCAACGGCTTGAGTAGCTCAGTGTATGGGGCGTAGGAGTAATAAAAAGTGCACTATTCTGTATCATATTTCCACCTAGTTAGTTACAGTAAGCACTGAGTTAAGAGCTCGGACACGCTTGAATTCCATCCGTATGTCAGGAGACACCCGTGATCCGTTTCAGAACACTGGACAGCTCTTGTCTACTGCGCCGCCTCCTCCGCTTCTACCCTGTCCAATGAAAAGGCGGCGTGGTTTTTGCCGCTGGATCTGTCAAGAGCAGGCTTCAGGCACGCTGTCCGCCCAAAAAGGAAAGGGCAAGCGCAGCGTGTAACACACGGTGAAGCTCCACTCCGATGGGATAAGTACATCAGCAGCATAGCTCACATTTCACCCTATCTTGTGTATTTGCGCGTGTCTGTGAACGATCGAGCCCACGTCTGGAGGGAAGAAAATGCTCTTCTAGCGCCAGACACGAGTGTCGTTTCCTCCTTTTTGGACAACGCTTACTGGAAACGTTTGAAGAGTGTTCAAGTTTTCCTCGAAGTCCTCCCGAAGAGGTTTATTTTTGGCCAGGAACGTCATGGGGAGCGAACAATACTTGCCGGAGCTTCAGGCGGAGAAGGACACGTTGGATCCAGCTTTCCAACATTCTCTTCGGCTACTCGAGCAAGGTAAGAGTCGGCTGTGCAACGCGGAAGTGACTGAACTCATTAGACAACTCATTAGGTACACTTAATTAGATCAAATGCAAGAGTTGTATGCAGAATTCGAAGCATTCTGTTATGAGTAGTGTTGGTATGAGTATTTTAAAAAAAGTGAAGAATTCTGCAACATGCTCTCTTGTTAAAGTGTTGCAAACAGTGATGCAGTGTAATTTTGCAGCACATATTTTTTCCCTCTAAGGAGCTTATTAGATAGATGGAGGAAGCTAATCACGTTTGGGCTGACAGGCTCCCTACTAAAAATAAATAAATAAATAATTAAAATAAAGACCTTTATAAAACCTTTAGTCTAATTGCTACCACAGTTCAGTTTTTTTGCCTGTTTATTTTGCATACAAAATAATTATGTTCACCCGCCTGACTTTTGTGTCAGTTGCGTAGGTTTGGTCTCAACATTGGTAGTAGGGACGATATAACAGCATAACCTGCATATACACTTTTTGCTGGAGACGGGACATTAATAAGACCAAACAAATTGGGTGAACAGGGGTCAGGGATACATTTCTGACGAATATGAACCTAATTCTTGTTAGACTAAATGATCAATGCAAAATAAATCTGTATTGACTTATACTAACTTTCATATGTATTAGTTCAAGTGATACATAGTTCGATTCAAAGCTTTTTTTCCCTCCAAAACTACGAAAGAAACATTTTGAAAACTTCCAGAATAAATGTCTGGATTTTTTTTTTTTTTTTATGTGTAGCAAATTTAAATTGCAATATTTGAACAGAATTTAAATTATATTAACATACACAATAATCTCTTAACTATCCAGGAATGAAAAATATAAACTCACCATTGTCAGTCTAAATAAATACATCTAAAAAATGCCTGTTAGGGAATACCAAAATAAAAATGGAACCTTCCTTCAGGTAAAACGCTACTGCTTTTCTCCACAAACACAATCAAACTGAACTAAAAAATGAAAGCTCCTTTGGGCTGCTTTAAGACCACATAAATAAACCAAAAATGAAAAGTGGGGAGCAGGGGTTAAACCTCGGTTCACTACATGTCTCACAATTAACGTTAACAGTAGAAAACATACTGAAGGACACTTCTCTCTAAGCAGCTTCCTACTCTAGTTTTGCAGGTTAGCAAATTCATACAGTTTAATGTTATGCTAACTCTGATGCAGGTCGGACTTTCAGTAGCAAAATTAGTGGTGTGTTCCCCACCTCCACAACATTGACGTCTTTTTACATTAGTTACAGTGGTTGCTACTGCTGCTGGGCGAAGTAAAATTCTAATATCCCTCGTCGTCGAAGGGGGCGGAGGAGGCGGCATGTTGTATGTCTTTCTGGGCTGTGAGTGCGTGTGCGTGTGGGGTGGTTGGGTCATGTCATCAGCCAATCAAACGTGTGTTTGAGGGGGGAAAAAAATGGACTGACACATTCAGCAAGTGAAAAGGGGATAAATGTCAGCCTGAACATAATGAAAGTAATTCACTTAATAATGGTAGGGTCAAATCTATCCATACAACATATGAAAAGACAATCTAAATTACCTATATAACTGAGCTCATTATATAATGCCAATAAAGTTGCTTAAAAGTTGGTGGGGACAATTGGAGCATCCTGAAAAGTTGATAGTGTCATGTCCCTACCGTCCCTATGCAAATCTACGCCTTATTTAGTCAATGTTGGGATAAATGCCTGTCTGTTACTGTGCCCTGCAATTCACTGTTGACCAGTGTATGGTGCAGTCTGCCTTTCACTTCAAGTAAAGTCAGCAATTATCAGCTCAATCTCACCTTGAGCCTAACGAGGAGAAGAAAAAAAAAAAACAATCTAAATTGAATGGATTGATGGACTTGTGGTTAGCACATCTGCTTCACACTTTTGAGGTTCCTATTTACCCTTTTGCTTGCTTCAGCGTGCTTCCACAATTCAAAAACATGCATTCAGGACCCGAAACTGTCCATGGTTCTGACAGTGTGAAGAGTGTCCTCTCATATGGTGTCATAAGACTGACAGGTGACCAGTACTGGTCGTCAGCTGAGATATTGTCTGAGACCTCGTGAACCTGTGACCTTGAACCCAGTAACCTGTAAACAGAATGCGGGAAAGGATCTTAATCACAAAACGGTCACAAATTGCTTCACTAGCCCACCATTCACAGAGAGCGGTCACATCTCCTGGTTAAATTTAAATGCACAATTTGAGAAAAAAAAAAATTGCTAAGTGCATTTTTGCCACAGTTGTGGACCATGGAAGCAAAATGCTGCTTCACATAGTTCGCGTCTGCTTCTGTAAACACTTAAAATGCCATTAAAAGCTTCGCAGAGAGACAATAAGACTTTCAAATATGGTATTTGAGTCACACTTCTTCCATTGGAGTGATTTTTGCACTGGTGTGATGTTGTCCTGGTTTTTGGTACCAATAAAAACTTGAGCAGCACCAGATTAAGAAAATTGATTTTTTTTAATGTGTAATGTAAAAATAAGCATGGCACAGTAGTTTTGGCTAATACACTAGCTCACACCTAACAGATTACACTTTAAACTGCACACTCAATGATGGAAATCTTGCATTTAGAATCTTAAACAAAAATAACACGGTTGTAAAAAGTTCAATTTTAAATAGGACATGGCAACCTGTAAATTAGTCCATTGTTTTACCCGATTACAGCAGTCTGTAATTTACTTGGACGTAGCCCCATGGAGCCGCTTATGTAGGAGGCAAACGTCCAGTGTAGACATTTGCTAAATACTCTTATTCATGTTTTTATGCTTTCTGCTAGTCCCATGTTGCTTCTGCCTCCCACAGCTGGTTCCCAAATGGACTCCTTTGTGAAGAAGATTCCTTCCTTGCTCTGTACATTTATTGTAAAATGCTGTCACATTGCTGGGTGCATTATGTTCTTTAAAGCAGAATGGTGCACGTGTAAGAATGTTTCAATTTGTAGGTTTTCATAATGTAGACCTGGCTGTGAAAGCATTTGATAAAGTGTGTTTGCCCTATTTGTGTTGGAGGAAAGACTTATGCTGGACAACGTGGCAAGTGGAAGAAATAATCCGTGACATTTTATGAAGTAAGCACAACTTGCCAGTGCAGAAAATGGCCAGAAAACAGTCTGTCACCACTCTAAAACCCACAAATACTGTTATCTTGCTCTTACACAACAGATGGAACACGCCACTTTTTTAATGCAGCATTTCTTCTGCCATCTTCCAGATGAGTTTTCAAGTTGATTATGCCATTGGCAAGAGTAATTGCAGTTAGTCTGTAAAAAATGGGGAACATGAGATTATTCCAGGTCCGGAGAGAGCTCTTTTCAGACAAAATCAAGAGAGAGTATTATGCATGAGAAACCCAGCCCAGGATTGCTTTGATAGTGTAGCCCTTGTGCAATGCTCTTCTCCCGCTAGAACCTTAAGTTGTGTCCCTCTAACAAGCTTCAGACGGGACTCATTTGAAGTTAGAGGAATTTTTAAAAAGAAATAATGACTTTAAAATATCAATTTTGTGTCATCTTTGCATAAAGTTCTGCCACAGAACAGTTTGACTTCTTGTTAATCACTTCCACAGTTTGCTATCTTTTATTCGGTTTCTGTATTTTTAAGATTTTTATTTAAATTTTATTTTATTTTATCAAGGTCATGGAAGTATGAACGGGATGGTTTGCTGGACAGATTATTACATGTAACAGCAGCAGAAATTACTACATGAACAAAAACTAAATAATTGTACTAAGCAATTAAAGGAAACCTCGGACTTAAAGACATGTAGGCTCTAATAAGCCACAATTGTTCTCTTTTACTAAAATATGATATTAGAAACACATACAATATTGCCATTGATTTAAAAATCTATAATATTTAGTACACGTTTTGAGCTATGGAGGGCGCCATGTTTTATGGACGGTCGGGGTGATGATTGTCACTGTCACGAGACGAATAAGACCGGGTTACTGCAATTCCTTTTACGCGGCGAGATGTTCAAAACATGCGCTCATCGGTTAAAAGCAGTGAGTACTTACTATTTGTGTTTTTATTGAGTTTTTTATTACCTTTTCATTGCCTCAAAATACTTTGTGCATATGTTTCCCTGTCATACTTCTAAGCATAGCTATTTATTGTGGTAGCTTTAAGGCTAATTGTTGATCTGTCGACCACATTAGTCACTAGAGGTGGGAATCTTTGGGTACCTAACGATTCGATTACGATTACGATTCAGAGGCTCCGATTTGATTATAAATCGATTATTTATGTCACCCAAAATGTTTTGTACATTAGTTCCAAAATTGTTAAAAAATCCTCTCAGGCTAAATAAACCAAACTACTATTTTATTATCAAGTTACCGGTTAAAAACAGTAAATAAAATACTCAATTACCCATTCTGTATCAGCAGCTTTAAACTACATTCAATTAATTTAATGATGTGAATCAACCGTTAAAGTTGATAAAATTGCTCCCGTTATTCCATAATTTCCCTTCTGTCTACTTACAACATGTCAAAGTTTTAAAACTGTTTCATCATTTAAAGATCGATTCAAGTCAAGGTTCTGCCGATTTAGAAGTATTTCGGACAAAAAGTTAATTAGGTTCTAGAGAAGTCTACTGCTTTAAGATGGAGGCTGTTTACAACGCGGCAACTACTAAACGGCAAGTCTGTCATTTCGCGTCTAGTTCTCTTTATATGTTCTAACACCGCCGTCGTCTGTCATTTAGCATCTATTTCTGCATATATGTGATAACTACTATAGCCGTATGTTTGTAGCAACTAGCAAATGGGCGTTGTTTGAACCAGCTGTCGGCTGCAGTCAGATATTTTTGTTTTTTTATTTAGCGGCATGAGTTGAACATGATATTTGCTCTTGGTCCGTTCCTCATTGTGCCCCAAAGACCGCGCTGACTGTCTTTTGGAATTTGGATGTTTGTGAATCGTTCTTGAATCTTCCACGGCCGAATCGCGAATAATCTAAGAATCGGAAATTTCGCACGCCTCTATTAGTCACGTAGCATATTTAAACAACCCTTATTTGATTTTAATACGTTTAAGTGTTTTCTTAAGGCATTTTTAGTATGTTCTGTCTGTATGCATCTAAACAACACAAGTTGAAAGTGCACGGTAGTACTTTGGGTGTCAAATTCACCTTTTGTAGGACGTTTCGCTGGTGTAGCACATTTTGGCAGCACACCATTTTTTTTTTTCTATTCTCGTCACATCTCATCCCGTCTTTCCTGTTCACTTTGCTTTTGCTGCTCGTTTTGTGAAATATCGGCACCACTGTCATGCTCATTAATGTTCTTCTCGGCTTCAAATACAGTCCCTGACAAAAGTCTTGTCGCTTATCCATTTTGTAGAAACAATTGCTAATAACCTGACTTTTAATTATTCAATTGGTTTCAGAAATGGCTAATATGAAAGCTAAGACCCTCCCAAATAATGTCTAATGTACAAAAATATATTTGTTTAACTGAAAAAAGATTTATCATTTCATGAAGACATACAGGTCAAATTTTGGCAATACAATTGTTTTGTCGCCTACAGAAAGTAGTGTGAAAATTGAACAAAAAAAGGAAGAGGCAGCTAAGATTTGTTGATATTTCAGACTAATTATGTGCCTTCCACCCTGCGGATCTCTCGCACACCCCCATATTGGATGTAACCCCAGACCATGATTTTCTCTTACATTCCTAACCATAAAAAGGGACAAATTCTGCAGCAGGATGGTGCTTCATTGCATACTTCAATCTCTACCTCAAAGTTCCTCAAGGCAAAGAAGATCAAGATCCTCCAGGACTGCCAGCCCAGTCACCTGACATGAACATCATTGAGCATGTCTGGGGTAGGATGAAAGAGGAAGCATGGAAGACGAAACCCAAGAATGTTGATGAACTCTGGGAGGCATGCAAGACTGCTTTCTTTAATGTTCCTGATAAATTGTATGAATCATTGCCAAAGCCCATGAAGTCATACAAAATATTAAATTTGGATCTCACAGCACCACTACTTAATTTGCTTATGTTGTGTAACATATTTTTGTATTTGAAGTACATTTTTTGTATAATTTTCACACTACTTTCTGTAGGCGACAAAACTTTTGTCTTGCCAAATTTGACCTTTTATGTCTTCATTAAATGATAAATCTTTTTTCAGTGAAACAAGTATATTTTTGTACATTCAACATCATTTGGGAGGGTCTTAGCTTTCAAAGAGCCATTTCTGAAACCAACTGAATAATTAAAAGTCAGGTCATTAGCAATTGTTTCTCTAAAATGGATAAGCGACAAGACTTTTGTCAGGGACTGTAGAAAAGGTTGAACAGAGGGCATGTACAGTATATGTCTCTAGATTCATACTCTGGAAGCCTGGCAGCGTAACC
Organism: Corythoichthys intestinalis; assembly: GCF_030265065.1. NCBI lineage: Eukaryota > Metazoa > Chordata > Actinopteri > Syngnathiformes > Syngnathidae > Corythoichthys > Corythoichthys intestinalis. The sequence goes on along the minus strand of NC_080416.1, from coordinate 17,163,972 downwards.
ATGTCAAGTCAACGCCCTGCGACGTCAACAACAACGGCGACCTACTAGTTAAATTAATTTTTCAAATTGTATAAAAACGAAAACATCAATTGGGGTTTCAATATTAAATTATTTTAACTCATATTGACATTTATCTTTTAAGAACTATAAGTCTGTCTATCCATGGATCCCTTTAACAGACGTCACGTTAAGTACAGTTTGTCTTGAACAAATTGCATACTGTACATGTTAAATCAAATGTTTTTTTCTCCTTTATTTAGTGATGTTTTCATCCGTCTGTCTGTCCGTCCGTCATCTATGACTTGGCATAAGGAAATAACAATAAAATGAATAATATAAATACTAATATCCGTACGCTAAGGGGTAAACAAACTAGAGTTTGATTAGCACCAACCCAAAGGGTGTTTCAGTAAAAGCAGAAAACTTTGTCCAAGTCTGGTGTTGTCACACAATTTCAAGTACTTTTAATTGGATATTCCACAGCAACCAATAACCAGCTCATACTTACCAAACTTCTCAGCTCGCTTGCCCTCAAAGCAAAAATAAAAAACAACAGCTACTCCTAATCCCTTAAAACTGTCAGTTTTAGGATAAGTATCCTCTTTTTATGAAAAGATGCCTCATCGTTAATTTATACATTCCCATCTCATCAACAGAGCAGCGGGGTATTTTTATCCGCGCTTGAGTTTTGGCCTCAAGTGAGAGCACTTCCTGGGTTAGGATGCCCAGAAGTGAGTGAGAATCAGATTTGGCACAGGATCAAAGGCGAGAGATAGCGATTTGTTGGGGGGAAACAGTACTCGTTCCTGATAATGATCTTCCAAGCCCAGGCTAGCTGTCGTGCCGAGCCACACAGCGAGCGGTCCTGAGTCGTCCCTGCGAGTGCGCCGACTGGAGACTCGACCCCCTGCCTTATGTTGTGAACTTGCTGTAAAAGGGCAGACTGGGGAGCACCAGCTAGCTACTTTGCATTCAGAGGGGCTGAGCGAGCAGGAATGTTTGCACAGCTCCTTGCTTCGCTGGGATCCAGGAGGGAAATGTAGGCCAGGATCAGCAGGCAGCTGAGAAAACCAAACACCACCTCTTTTACACTCGCATGCTCACATTGATTTTACTGCTAAAGATGTGCTTCAAACGAGATGCAAATTGGAATAGGAAGTTATATAACATTTTAAAACAAGTGTTAGATCAACAACTAAGTAGCCATAGTATGATTCCGTTTGTTTAAGCAAACATATTTATTTGTGGCAAACTGACACACTTTTGCAGTTTGTGGTATGATTAGATTTTTGAATAAAATGTTAACTCAAATTTCTAAACTTCATGTCCTTGCAATAATTTCAAAACGTAAACCGCTACTATTCGCAGGTGATGAGGAATGAACCATGCCACAACCCTCCCAAATAAAACCAATTTTTTTAGATTATAAGGCGCCCCTTCAATTAACGAGTTTATTTTCATATATTAGGCATACCTGATTATAATGTGCATTAGTACATAAATTTACCGTGTTTGTAATCTGTTTTCTCATCTTTTAACACTGTAATTATTGCTCAATTTATCAATTAATTTTTTATTTGTTTCATATACGGGTTTGATGAATGTTTAATGTATGCCTGGAGCACTTGCTGGAGCTGTATAATGCACTTATGCTCCAACAAAATTGGTTCAAGGTAATTAAGCACAGCCAGTATTTAAGCCGTACTGGATTGTTGATTTTTTTTTGTTTTTTGTTTTTTTTTTGGGGGGGGGGGGGGGGGGGGTTTAAAGTGCGCCTTTGTTGGAATTGTTGTGCATACAATTAACATTTATGCTTTCCTTATAGTTAGTCACCTGATAGGTCACTTCTGTCTAGTCGGCCATTCCTTTGTTCTGGGCCATGTGGCCCTCATGTGATCGACTCAATGTCCCATGTTGCCTTCCTGACCCCTCCCATCCTATTGTTTGCCCCTAAATAAGGAAGGCTGCGATCACAGCAGCTGGGAGCAGCTACGAACCTCCACAAAAGCTACATCAACTTCCTGCGTGTTCTTTTTAGCCAAGCTAGGTGCACATAAACCTAGCTTCAAATCTAACAGCCTTATAGCCTGAAAAATACGTTTTGTAGGGCTGTCAAACGATTAAAATTTTGAAGGCAGTTAATCACAGCTTAAAAATTAATTAATCGTAATTAATCGCAATTCAAACCATCTATAAAATATGCCATATTTTTCTGTAAATTATTGTCTGAATGGAAAGATAAGACACAAGACTGATATATACATTCAACATACTGTACATAAGTACTATATTTGTTTATTATAATAATAAATCAACAAGATGGCATTAACATTAACATTCTGTTAAAGCGATCCACGGCTAGAAAGAATTGTAGTTCTTAAGATGGCCGCCTCATAAGCAGAATCATGGGAGGCGTGCAGGTTTGAGGCCCAGCCTGGTCGAAAAAAAAAGAAAAGAGAAATGTTATTACAAATTATAGAAATTTTATATTAAAACCCCTCTTAATGTTTTTTTTTTTTTAAATAAAATTTGAAAAGTTTTCAGTCAAAAAATAAACTAGTAGCTCGCCATTGTTGATGTCCATAATTACACAATGCTCATGGTGCTAAAACCCATAAAATCAGTCGCACCCAAGCGCCAGCAGAGGGCGAAAAAACACCAACAAACACAAGTAACAAGTGGACATGACACTGTGCTGTCATTTCAATCTGTTTGAGCGTGGGATGTGATTTAATTGCATCAAATATTTTAACGTGATTAATTTAAAAAATTAATTACCGCCCGTTAACGCGATAATTTTCACAGCACTAATAACTAGTGCTGTCAAATTTATCGCATTAACGGGCGATAATTATTTTTTGAAAATAAATCACGTTAAAATATATGATGCATTTAATGCATGCGCGGAATGACCCACTCATGCATTGCCTCAAACAGATTACAATCACGCCGTTTTTTTGCAGAGAAATGCAAGTGTTCATTGAAACGCGCCTTTTATTGGCATAAGCTTTGGCAACTCTTTCACAACAAACGTTTCATTTAACACAACGCAGCACATATACCATTTGCAGTCACCACTGACAGTCATGGTTGCTCAACTTCCCATCATGCATTTGGGCAGAACAGTTAAGTCATTACAGCATCATTTACTGAAAGCACAACAAAAATAATATTCCTATCTCTCAAAAAAATAATGTTCACACAAAGAAAAGCTCTCAATGCAAAGAGAATTGGCATTCCCAATCAAAATAGCTATGCAAAATACACATAAAACTTAATCAGACTTTGCCTTGGCTAGATCATTAATTAATTTAAAACTCGCCATTGACACCTTGTGGTGTATTTCAATCACTATCCTTACGTAGTTAAAGACTCTGTGGAAGAACGGCAGGGAGCCCATGTGACGTCCCGCTTGGCGATGTCAACAATGGCGAGCTATTAGTTTATTTTTTGATTGAAAATTTTACAAATTTTATAAAACGAAAACATTGAGAGGGGTTTTAATATAAAATTACTATAACTTGTACTCACATGTATCTTTTAAGAACTACAACTCTTTCTATCCGTGGATCCCTTTAACAGAAAGAATGTTAACAATGTTAATGCCATCTTGTGGATTTATTGTTATAATAAACAAATACAGTACTTATGTACAGTATGTTAAATGTACTGTATATATTCGTCTTGTGTCTTATCTTTCCATTCCAAGTTCCAACAATAATTTACAGAAAAATATGGCATATTTTCGAGATGGTTTGAATTGTGATTAATTAATTTTTAACCTGTGATTAACTCGATTAAACATTTTAATCCTTTGACAGCCCTAATTATAACCAGTAGAATTATCCCTACTGATTGAGTGAGTATAATCACAGGTCAATCAGTGAGTACTCTTCATGTTTTGCTGCCCAATTTATTGTACTTATAGAATTTCCTATACAATTCTCATGCCATATGCTTGGGCTGGTTGTTAAACTAGAATGCTTTTTAAGTAGGGACATTAGTCAGAGCTGTGTGTTTCTTGAAGAGTCACTGTGTTTGCCCAAATGATGCGTCAACATATTGCACGGATACAATTGCCATTTTGTGCAAAGCTGACTTTATGCTCATTTTATGGATTCAGCTGTCGAGACTGTCAAATTTGCAGAAGCCGCCTTGAGCTGTGAGAAGAGACTAAAGGCAACCAGACAAGGTGTCTTTAATAATGCATACTTTTTTTGTTCGGAGGAGGATGCTCAAATATGATTTTTGTCCATTGCACATTGATTCGTCTTGATCTCATTTTAGATATGACCAAAAAAAATATGTTATTGGAATAGTTTCTTATTGACTGGGCAAAACAGAACAGGCGCCTTCAAGACAATTTCCTCTTCAGCCTTTAATTAAAACTTGTCTAGCTCCACTTCGTATAGATCCATGAATCAGACTGCTATTGATAACAATTCTGGGCTTTGTCGTAATGCCCAAGACAAAGACTGACACAAGTTCATTAGAACATCTCTAACGGCGTTTGAGATCTAAGAAGGAGACAAAGGTGGTTTTAGTGGGTCATCTGTGCTGTAGGGATTTTGACGGCTTTTCATGAAATAAATGGGCTACAGTATGAGATGGAATTGTATAGGGTGGATGAGAGATGTGTTCCATATAGAGCTTTAGAAATTTCAATAACTTTGTGGTGAACACCAACAATATTAATATATTTAGACTAGGGCTGTGGCTATAAATTATTTTAGTAGTCTCTTAATCTTTCAACTAGTTAGTTCGAATAATCGAGTAATCAGATTAGCAACATTTAATGCGTTGCAGAATTAATTTAGGGAGATATATAACAAAGGCTTGCAAATATTGCACTTTTAGAAGAGCATTAAATGCAAATACAAAATTCCTAAGTGTTTCTTCAAACTATGCAGAATTGCACTCTCATTTAAAAATAAATTAAAATACCTGAGCTTAGCCTCAAATGGTATAAAAATAAATAAAGGAGGATCTAAGTAAAACAAGAGAACAATTGGCTAACTTGCATAGCAAAATCCTGCTAGCTTAAATGATATAAAATGCTAGTTTTTTTTTTTTTTTTTTTGCAATGCTCTAAACAAATCGTTCAAACACATATTCCCACAAAAACGGCCAAATATACCTATAAACTAAATTACGAATGCATTAATAAACATACAGTGTATCGCAAAAGTGAGTATAAAAGTATTTTAGTATATCTTTTCATGGTGACAAAATTGACAAAATGACACTTTGACACAATGAAAAGTCGTCTGTGTGCAGCTTATATAATAGAGTTCATTTATTTTCCCCTCAAAATAACTCAATGTGGTGTACTCACTTTTGTTGTGGGGGGTTTAGATATTAATGGATATATTTTGTTATTTTGAGGGGAAAATATATTTACTCTACTACTAGTATATATGCTGCACACACACCAATTTAATTGTGTCAAAGTGTCATTTTGTCAGCGTTGTCCCAAGAAAAGATATACTTAAATATCTGCAGAAATGCGAGGGGTGTACTCGCTTTTGTGACACACTGTTTTAGCTCAGACAAAAACTTACCTTATGTTGGCCTTAACAGGGAGCAGCTGAACTCAGCCATGTTAAATGATATGTGTCATATTCACTGTTGCCATGAGAGGGCAGTGTATCAATCCAAATCAATAAAACTACAAATACTGTGAAAACAAACCCTTACAACGTCACTCTAATTAAACGAATCCTCGAAGCAGCAATATTTGATTCGAAGCTTTCTTCTAATCAAATTACGTGAGTCAATCGATTAATCATAGCAGCACTAATTTAGACTATTTGGTATTCTATCATTTATTTCATCTTCTTAATAAATCTGCATGTGCATTGGATGATGCAAATACAGAACAACATAAAAGTGCACATTGATGTGAAGTGATGTGCAGCTTTCCTACAGGTGATTGGAACTCCTGGAAAGGGTTGAATTTTAATGAAATGTGTTTGAATTCATGATATGTGGAGTACTAAATGCTTAGGTGCTGCTCCTGAAAATAGCATTTTATATTGACCAATTGACATGACATATTACAGGTAATAGTCACGTACTGTGTAGCCCAAAATTATGGTAGCGGCCAAATAGCTCAGCTCTAATTTCATACATGATTTAATCACTGTCATTACTGCTGCGATGAAATGACTAGTTGGCTACCCTAACTTGCTCCAAAGGCAGGCGTGGGGTAATGGCATTACTTTGTCATTTTGACAGTTTGTGAATTTACAAAAGAAAAAAAAAAAAAACACACTTCACACATGTACATGAACATTTCTTCATAAATAAATAATATAACCCAAGAAATTATAGTGTACAGTCCATCACTGTTTAACATGTTTTATATATGATCTGTCACTACCCTCGTATCTTCCTTTGCTACGCAGATTTCCCATATATATATATATATATATATATATATATATATATTCCCCCCCCCCCATTATTTTCTATTACAGACTTTCTTGAAAATTACAGTTTTCATCTCTTTGGAAAGGACTATTTCATCAGAAGAATGTGCCTTAAACTCATAGGCGGAGTTTGACTTTTGGGGCGCGGGGTGGGGGGGGCACAACATGTTGATGACCCCGCCGAAACGCAATGTCAGCAATAAAATTAACTTACAAGAATATTTATAACAATAAGTTGACAATGAGCGTTTTTTGTTTCCCATCATTCTTGAGGGGAATTCTAAATCAGGCTGCTTAGGCAATACTTTTTGCCAAGATCGTCATCCATTGAATATGGTACGCCCGCCGGTGTTGTGCCAATGTAGTTACCCCAGTCAAAAATTGTATCCCCTGGGTGGAGCCATATGGAGGTAGATTTGTGTCGTTATTATTCAATCAAAAAAAAGTTGCTTCAATACAAAAAAAAAAAAAAAAAAAAGTTGCTTCAATCAAAATATATATTTTTAACCCAAAAACATAAATTTGAAACAAAAAAAATGCATGTGAAAGCAATTTTTTTTTTTTTTTTTTTTTTTTTTTTAATTGAAGTAATGTAGATTTGTGTTCGGGCCACATTTTGGCTAGGACATTTTTGTCTCTATTATTCAATCAAAAAATAAGTTGCTTCAAAAAAAGTATAAAGATTTTCCCCCCAAAAATTGCTTCAATCAAAAAGGGAAAAATTTCAATCAAAAAAAAAGTTTTTGAAAAAACATTTGAGATTGAAAATTTTGCATTTGAACACTTAATTTTTCATTTAAAAAGTTTTCTTTGATTGAAGCAATCTTTTATGTGTTTGGCCCATATTATAATTAGTACATTTGTGTCTAAATCATTCAATATATAAAAAAAAAAAGTTGCTTCAATCAAAAAAATATATTTTCAATCAAAGAACTTAATCTTTTTTTTTTTCTAATATATTTTTTCTAATTATATGCAAAGCAAATGACCGTCTAAGGTGCTCAAAAAATAATTTTGTCCCATTGTAAAAAAAATATATGTTTTGTTCATTTCATTCATTTTTATAGCAGTTTTATTGCTTTACTTTTACATATATAGGAATGTGAATTACATGCAATGACACTTTTCGGCCACCAGGGGGGCCCTGGCCCTCCCTTAAAATCTGCTTATGCTTAAACTACCCATTATCTGGTGACTATTTGTAACAAGTTACAACCGCTTGTGTTTTGGTTCACCTGGGTAAACAAGCAATCTAAATATGATTGGTGAATGTAATTATATTGGTCTGATGTTTGACTTTGGAAAATGTCTTGACTTCCTTGTGACAGCCACCGTTTTTCTTTCCTTCATATCTTCATTTCTCCTTTTTTCCTTTTTTTTTTTTTTGTGGTTGGCACACCTATAGAGAGGATTGCACTGGATTAGCTTCTCCGCCTCCCCAACTGATCCCATCCATTTTGTGTAATCCAACTCAATTTAATTATGTTTATCGTTCCACCTCGACGGCGCGGTGGTGCGGCGGTGCACCTCGGCCAAGATAAGCCCGTGTCCTACGTCTGCCTGAGCCTGTTGCTTTCTAAACAGATGCTCAGAGTCACCTACGTACGTGCGCTAAATCATTTACACTCTCAAACATCCGTGTGACACTGATAAGAATAACCGAGGGTGAAGATCATAACCTAGCATATTTGTATTTGGGGATTGGCTCAGTTTTGTAGGCAAATAAGAAAAAAATATGATTGCTTGCTCACATACAGTGGGGAAAATAAGTATTTAGTCAACCACTAATTGTGCAAGTTCTCCAACTTGAAAATATGAGAGAGGCCTGTAATTGTCAACATGGGTTAACCTCAACCATGAGAGACAGAATGTGGGAAAAAAACCAAACTGAAAATCAATTGTTTGATTTTTAAAGAATTTCTTTGCAAATCATGGTGGAAAATAAGTATTTGGTCGATACCAAAAGTTCATCTCAATACTTTGTTATGTACTCTTTGTTGGCAATAACGGAGGCCAAATGTTTTCTGTAACTCTTCACAAGCTTTTCACACACTGTTGCTGGTATTTTGGCCCATTTCTCCATCAGATCTCCTCTAGAGCAGTCATGTTTTGGGCTGTCGTTGGGCAACATGGACTTTCAACTCCCTCCACAGATTTTCTATGGGGTTGAGATCTGGAGACTGGCTAGGCCACTCCAAGACCTTGAAATGCTTCTTTCGAAGCCACTCCTTTGTTGCCCTGGCTGTGTGTTAGGGATCATTGTCATCCTGAAAGACCCAGCCACGTCTCATCTTCAATGCCCTTGCTGATGGAAAGAGATTTTCACTCAAAATCTCTCGATACATGGCCCCATTCATTTTTTCCTTTACACAGATCAGTCGTCCTGGTCCCTTTGCAGAAAAACAGCCCCAAAGCATGATGTTTCCACCCCCCATGCTTCACAGTGAGTATGGTGTTCTTCGGATGCAGTTCAGTATTCTTTCTCCTCCAAACACAAGAACCTGTGTTTCTACCAAAATGTTCTATTTTGGTTTCATCTGACCATAACACATTCTCCCAGTCCACTTTTGAATCATCCAAATGCTCTCTAGCGAACCGCAGACAGATCTGGACGTGTACTGGCTTCAGCAGGGGGACACATCTGGCAGTGCAGGATTTGAGTCACTGGCGGCGCATTGTGTTACTGATACTAGCCTTTGTTACTGTGGTCCCAGCTATCTGTAGGTCACTCACTAGGTCCCCCCGTGTGGTTAAGGGATTTTTGCTCACCATTCTTGTTATCATTTTGACACCATGGGGTGAAATCTTGCATGAAGCCCCAGATCAAGGGAGATTATCAGTGGTCTTGTATGTCTTCCATTTTCTAATAATTGCTCCTATAGTTGATTTCTTTACACCAAGCGTTTTACCCTATTGCAGATTCAGTTTTCCCAGCCTGGTGCAGGTCTACAATTTTGTCTCTGGTGTCTTTCGACAGCTCTTTGGTCTTGGCCATAGTGGAGTTTGGAGTGTGACTGACTGAGGTTGTGGACAGGTGTCTTTTATACCGACAATGAATTAAAACAGGTGCCAATAATACATGTAACGAGTGGAACTTCATTAGAAGAAGTTAGACCTCTTTAACAGCCAGAAAACTTGCTTGTTTGTAAGTGACCAAATACTTATTTTCCACTCTAATTTGCAAATAAATTCTTTAAAAATCAAACAAATGTGATTTTCTGGTTTTTTTCCACATTCTGTCTCTCATGGTGGAGGGTTACCCATGTTGACAATTACAGGCCTCTCTAATCTTTTCAAGTAGGAGAACTTGCACAATAGGTGGTTTACTAAATACTTATTTACCCCAATGTACACAATTTCAATAGGTCAATTTCTTCTTTAGACCATGTTTTTGTTTTCATTTCACATTGATTGAAGTAAAATTTTCATAAGTGTTACAGGTTGTATGAATAAATACCAATTTAACACCAGAACCATGAGACCTTTACTACGTCCCTCTCTGTTAGGAGCCTGATACTAAAAGCTAATCGTGCAGACCTTCTAAAGGACGCTGCCGTAACTCCCTTTTTAATGTGTCAGACTGCTATCCAGACCATTAAAATTGTCTACCATGCCAAGCACAATATGTCCTTAATTTTTGTGAGTATCTGCTTTAAAAACTGTTCATTAGTTTTGACTTTTTTGTATTCCCAATGGGACAACACAAACAGATGTGCACTGTTGCCATGTTAACAGTCGGCCTCCGTAGCAATTGGTTGTAAAACATTCATTAAGTCTTACAGCGGAACGATAAACAAGAGGTCAGATCAGAAAATGAGTGCCATAACAAGCGTGCCATGCACTCTTTCCCCTGTGTTACACAATTACCATAACCGTTGCGAGTTTGACACTTGAACCGGCGGCTCATATGTTTTTCTTGCCGACTCGGTTGGTGGCACGTCTCGTTAAAGTTCCGCCAAGGCTTTGCCTATGAAATGGCTCGTTAAAAAGAAAAGATGCACATCTCTGCCTGCTCGTTAGAATTCAAGCAGCAGACACATCGTTAGTTACTGTGGTTGTACACGTATGTGCATTTTAAGGAGTTATCACAGTGTTCCCAGCGAAATCTATTATTTTGAGTCTTGCTGTGTGAAGTGCATGGCTTAATAAAATGAGATGGAGCTGAAGAGCATTAACTAGGTAACTTTTCAACCTTTATAAAATATTTTTTTAGGGCTGTCAAACGATTAAAATTTTTAATCGAGTTAATTACAGCTTAAAAATTAATTAATCATAATTAATCGCAATTCAAACCATCTATAAAATATGCCATATTTTTCTGTAAATTATATATATATTCTGTAAAATAAATTATTGGAATGGAAAGATAAGACACAAGATGGATATATACGTTCAACATACGGTACATAAGGACTGTATTTGTTTATTATAACAATAAATCAACAAGATAGCCTTAACATTATTAACATTCTGTTAAAGTGATCCATGAATAGAAAGACTTGTAGTTCTTAAAAGATAAATGTTAGTACAAGTTATAGAAATTTTATATTAAAACCCCTCTTAATGTTTTCGTTCTAATAAAATTTGTAAAATTTTCAATCCAAAAATAAAATAGTAGCCCATCATTGTTGATGTCAATAATTACTTACACAATGCTCATGGGTGCTGAAGCCTATAAAATCAGTCGCACCCAAGCGCCAGCAGAGGGCGGCAAAACTCCATAAAACACAATTAACAAGTGGGCATTTCTCTCTACTGTCATTTAAATCTGTCTGACCGGGACATGTGCGTTAATTGCGTCAAATATTTTAACGTGATTAATTTAAAAAATTAATTACCGCCTGTTAACGCGGTAATTTTGACAGTCCTAATTTTTTTTATATCAATTGTGATAATATGTCGACTGACAACTAGTTGAATGACACCTCTTTTATATCTTGAGGGGGTCTGTATTGCTTTCACCGGCACAAAAAAAAAAAAAAAAAAAAAAAAACCTACAGATGTGTTGGTCGCTTTACAGCATATGTCACTTCTCTTTTTCCCCATTCATTATAAAGACATAATTCACTGTGTACGCTTTCGCATTAATTCTGCAAAGATGGCAGAGAATCAAGAGACAAAAAGTTTTGTCTGAGGTGGAAAAAAGGCAGGCTACTAGTATATACACAATAAGCATTGGCCCAGCTTTCACTCGCTGGCGTGACAACATATCACCCCCCCACCGCCTTCATCCCCCCACCCACCCAAGTTGTCAGCGCTGACAAGTTCGGGTGGGGTCGGGGAGTTACCAACACTAAGCCTCGGATTGTTAACCGTCATATGCTATTGTTTAGCCACAACTCAATTCATTACCTTCTCACTATTCATCCTTCACACAGCCGCTGGAAACAGAAATGTTGTTTAATCACTCTGCAGGCGACTGGGGGATTGATTTTTGGTTGATTCATTATTTTACGACACTGTGCGCTGGTCCTCATGAGAAATGCAGTCTTCCTTAAGGCAAAACACTACCACATTATTTCACCGGCGGCGCTAGATTCGACCAAAACTGAAAAGTTACATAGGCTAGTTTCATACTGCAGGTCTTAATGCACAAATCCAATTTTTTGCGTGGTTTTCTGTCTTGAGTGAGGCATTAACTTGACAATCTGAACGTGACAAGTCCCATAGAAGTGGACCATTTCAAATCTGATCTGGGTCACTTTCGTATGTGGTTTAAATCCGGTCTGGCCCACATTTTTCCAGAATCTGTCAGCGGTCTGAACTGTCACGTCTCCAAAATCAGAATTCATGCAGCAATTACGTCAGCAAAGAGCAAGAACGGCAGGCAGGACGGCCGCGCATTAGCACCTAGTGGCTTGACCACAGTCATAAAAAAATAAAAGGAAAAGGATAAGCCTGATTATGCTCGATCTTCGTTCTATGCGCCAAATGAGGAATATTTCAGTATTGCTTACATGGCCAAGTCAGGGCAAACTGACGCACACATGTAAGGGTCATGTGCGTGTGTCATGCATATACAGCGCATGTGTGCGTTCTATCAGCCAATATAAACTTTGAATATAAGAATTAATGGGGATTATTAAAGTCTGTTATTTGTGTCCTCTTTTTGAAAATATATGATCATCCTGGAATGACATGTGTGGTTACCGTAATTTCCGGACTATAAGCCGCTTTTTTCGTTCATTTTGCGGCTTATAGTCCAGTGCGGCTTATTTGTTGATTTATTTGGGTTAATTGGCCACACATGCCTCCTAGCATGCATTGCAGCACTACAGATGTAAGTAACAATCAAATTCATGTTCTGTGCTAATTATTTAAGCATTTACTGTTCCAGTTTCATTAATTGCTTGTTATGGTATTTGGTAACACTTTATTTGACAGCGGCGTCATAAGACTGTCATAACACCGTCATAGTTATGACATGAGACTATCATGGGCATTACTGAATGCTAATGACAGATGTCATCCAGCAAATTATGTTACCAACTCCATTTATGTCCAGCTTGGATCTTTTAAATCCATTCAAAGTGAGATAATATGCTGAATAAAACTAAATGATAAATGTTATAAGCATTTGTTAATGCTCATGACAGTGTCATGTCATAATTATGTCTAATTGTCTAATGACAGTCTTGTGGCGCCACTGTCAAATAAAGTGTTACCAAATACCGTAACTAGCAATTAATTAAACTACAGGAACAGTAATTGAAAAATAATTAGTACAGAACATTTGAGAATGTATTTTGATTGTTATTTACATCTGTTGCGCTGCAATGCATGCTAGGAGGCATGTTGGACTACAACAACAGTGTTGACAGCAGGTGGCATAAAAGATTGACTGTCTCCCCCAAGGGAGCATTGATGGCCAAATGAAGCTTCTTGAAGCAATGAAGCTTTGCAAACAATAGGTTCAAATCTTCATGGTGGTTCATTTGGTCTTATGACCGTCGTAGGATGCCGCTACCTAATGAAGTGTGAACGGTTATTATCTTTTGGTGTAAATATCCCATATTACAGTGAGGACAGCTGTGGCTTATAGTCCAGTGCGGCTTATCTGTGAACAAATGCCGTTTTCCTGTCACATTTGGTGGGTGGCAGCTTATAATCAGGTGCGCCTTATAGTGCGAAAATTACGGTATTTTGTTTTGATGCTTCTGTGCATGTGGGTCAGCGCGTCAGACTGCAAATTAGTGCACATGCATAATACTTGAACGGGCTCAATGGAAAAAGGCAGTCTGAATGGCCACGCCAAAAAAACAGATATGACAAAAAATCGGAATTACCGTATTTTTCGGACTGTAAGTCACACCTGAGTATAAGTCGCACCAGCCCAAAAATGCGCAACGAAGAGAAAACAAAACAAAACATATAAGTCACACCGGAGTACAAGTCGCATTTTTTGGGGAAATTTACTTGATAAAATCCAACCCATAGAACAGATATGTCAACTTGAAAGACAATTTAAAATAAAAATATAATAGATATCAACCTGCTGAATAAGTGTACAGTATGATAATGTTACATGATGCATGAACAACAAAATGCGAAAGTGGCCAATATGTTTACGTAACATAGCTATTAAGGGTTATTCAGATAACTATAGCATAAAGAACATGCTAACAAGTTTACCAAACCATCAGTGTTACTCCAAAACACCCAAATAACATGTGAAATAATATAATAATGTGTTAATAATTTAATAAATAAGTCACTCCAGAGTATAAGTTGCACCCCCAGCCAAACTATAAAAAAACTGCAACTTATAGTCCGAAAAATACAGTATACATTAAGACCTGCAGTATGAACCTAACAACCTAGCTTGGTTTAAGTGACCTGAAACAGCAAATATGAAAAAAGGTGAATTTTCCAAAAGTTTCACAATTTTCACTTAATAGTTCATGTAATACTTTAGATACTGAATGTAAAATGGTGAATAGTTATGTAAAGCACTTGTTTGCAGCAGTGATTGCTCTTAAAGTGCCTTATAAACAACACTGACTTGAGTGTCACAAGGTTGTTGGAAGCTGAAAGACAGGAAAACATCTTCATACCAGAAGTATTAGGAGTAAAGCGTTCGTTTTTAAAATTGATTTAATAAATGTTTGATCACAAATCAAGACTGGGGATGGAGATGTGATATATTTTTTTTATATAAATGTTTTGAATCCACAATTCTACAAAATACAAAGGGGAACTCTTATTTGAATATCAATATTATTAATTAAAAATTTCTTCATCTGCTTGGATGCAAGTCACAGGCATTATGTGGTGCCTGTTGAGCCAACAAACCTGTTATGACTGACCATAGACTTCATAATATATTGATGGGACACAGTGCGCGTGGCCGATTAATAGGGGCCCCTTATTGTTGGCGTGGCCGTCAAAGCTGACCGAGTGGAATCACAGCCCATGAGCTTTTTCCGTTGGAAATTCTTGTGAATAAATGCTTAAATCCCTGAATTCTTTTTAGACATGGACGTAGAACAGTCTTGATTCTTGGTTAAAAGCAAAAAACAAAACAAAACATGCAGTTAGCATTTATTAAGTCAATATTGCAAACTATTATGCTAGTCAGTAAGCAAATGTAGCGTCCGCCTTATAAAACAAAGAGCTTTTTCCGTTGAAAATGCTTGTCAATTAATGCATAAATCCCTGAATTCTTTATAGATATGGACGTAAAACAGTCTGGATTTTTGGTTGGAAGCAAAAAAAACAAAACAATACGTGCAGTTAGCATTTATTTTACGTAAATATTGCGAACAATGATGCTAGTCAATAAGCAAACGTAGCGGCCGCCTTATGAAAACAGAACTTTTTCCGTTGAAAATTCTTGTGAATAAATGCTTAAATCCCTGAATTCTATATAGATATGGACGTAAAACAGTCTTGATTCTTGGTTAGGAGCGAAAAAAAAACAAAACCTGCAGTTAGCATTTATTTTACATTAATATTGCGAACAATGAGGCTAGTCAGTAAGCAAATGTAGCGGCCGCCTTATGAAAAAAGAACTTTTCCGTTGAAAATTCTTGAGAATAAATGTTTAAATCCCTGAATTCTTCAGAGTTCTGGACGTAAAAGGTCTCAATTCTTGGTTAAAAGCAAAAAAAACAAAAAACAAAAAACGTGCAGTTAGCATTTATTTTACGTCAATATTGTGAACTATGATGCAAGTTAGTAAGCAAATGTAACGACCACCTTATGAAAACAAAAAGCTTTTTCCGTTGAAAGTTCTTGGGACAAAATGCTTAAATCCCTGAATTCTTCATAGATATGGACGTAAAACAGTCTGGATTCTTGGTTGGAAGCAAAAAAAAAGCAAAAAAAAAAAAAAAAAAAACTGCAGTTAGAATTTATTTTATGTAAATATTGCGAACAATGGTGCTAGTCAGTAAGCAAATGTATCGGCCGTCTTATGAAAACATAACTTTTCCGTTGAAAATTCTTGAGAATAAATGTTTAAATCCCTGAATTCTTCAGAGTTCTGGACGTAAAACGTCTCGATTCTTGGTTAAAAGCAAAAAAAAACCCAGTGCAGTTAGTATTTATTTTACATTAATATTGCGAACTATGATGCCAGTCAGTAAGCAAATGTAGTGGCCGCCTTATGAAAACAGAACTTTTCCGTTGAAAATTCTTGTGAATAAATGCTTAAATCCCTGAATTTTTTTAGAGATATGGATGTAAAACAGTCTTGATTCTTGGTTAGAAGCAAAAAAAAAAAAAAAAAAAAGAATTGTGCAGTTAGCATTTATTTTACGTAAATATTGCGAACTATGATGCCAATGCCGTAGCGGCTAATTTCTCCCATTGATTTTTTTCACGTTTCAAAATGCATGCATGGCACAAAAAATATAATAATTACCTTGAATCCTTGAACAAATCACTCTGAGACAAACCTGTTTTGTTGTATGCGGCGTTAAATCCAGCGTTGCGCTGGTTTTAAGAATTATTACGACCGACTGCGAAATATTATTCAGCCTTAACTGATTCTGAGTATGGGCAGGCCCCTACTGTAGCGTTGCGCAAGGTCTGGCGGAAGTGTCACGTCAATATATTATGAAGTCTACAGACTGACTCAAAATATCTGTCCTGGCAGACATGTACGCACTTGCCTGATTGACACTAGTCATTTTTCTTCAAGTTGAGAAAGAACTTGTCTGGTTGAGGTGCTGCGTTGTATTTATTCAATTGGAAGACAACAAGTGGGGTCACTTTTAGAGTGGCTGTCATTATTTTGGTGATCCCTCAATCCGGCACACTAAGAAAATGAGGATATGGCACACCAACAAAGAAAAAAACCTTGCAGAAACATGGACATTTGCTATGAAAGAAAACAGAACAATGCAAGAAACTTATTTTTGGCCATGGCAAAGAACTACGGTGTTATTGCCCTATCTCGAATGAATGATTCCATGCACTTCAACATTCTAGGTCTTGACATGTTTCTATTGATTTTTCCTGCAAGGCACAACATCTCAGTCACTTTGGCTGACAGTTATGAAATTAGAACCACCTCGCTCCTCCTCCTTCTCCCTGCTTGCTGCTATTTATCAGACACCTCATTCATTAGTGATCGAATCTCGAGTATCACTGCTTGGCTCTCTTGTGTCATAAGTAATACACCTATGGCAGAAATGAGTGTAATTACAGCAGGCGCGCAAGTCAACACAGTAAATGTGTCGATGAGAGGCTGTGAGAGGTGAATGGATAGAAATCAACTTTATAGATCTGTGGTTCGCGCCCGCTCCCCACTGGAGGGCTAAGGTTTTAATTGCTGTCTGACCAGGGCTGGTCTTGTGTGAAGATGGACCATGTTGATAAAAGGTGTGTGTGTGTGGGGGGGGTGTGGAATGGCTTTCTTTCACTGCGGTTGTTGTATTGACGGCTTCCTGAGCTGGAGCAGTTGATAAGGTCCAAGGAGATGCATGGAGTCGACTGGTTTGCATATCGGGAATATGAGCTCATTTCAGCAGGGCCGAAAACCAAAAGTGTTTTTTGTCATATGGCAATTTTTTTTTTTGCCATGTGGCAAAATTTTTTTTGCCATGTGGCAATTTTTTTTTTGCCTTGTGGCAAATTTTTTTTGCCATGTGGCAAATTTTTGTTGGTGGCAAAAATTGTTCTTGCTATGTGCCATTTTTTTTTTTGCCATGTGGCAAAAAAAATTCTGCCACGTGGCATTGTTTTTTGATATGTGGCAAAATGAATTTTGGTTTGTGGGGGGGGTATATGGCATTTTTGGGGGTATATGGCTATGGCCATTCAAGTCCATGCCATTGACGGCTCTGCATGTTCAAATTTAATTTCATTTTAAATGGCAGAAAAATGTGTGGCTGTGCATTTTTGACCATACACTTTAAATTAGAGCGTATTGACATTCAACTGGCACCCAAGTAAGACTCTCTTGCATTGACATCTATGCATGTCCAAATTTTATTTTCATTTCTTTCATCTTTCATTTGCCACATACCAGAAAAAAAATGCCACAGGGCAAAAAAAAATTGCCACATGGCAAAAAAAAAAAATTGCCACATGGCAAAAAAAAAAAATGCCACATGGCAAAAACATTTTGTCGCATGGCAAAAAAAAATGCCACATGGCAAATACCACTTTTGGTTCTCGCTGTCTCTCCATTTTTGGGGTGTAGTGGGGAAGAGAAACATCGAGATCTTGCATTGGAGGTCTTGGCCGTCTTCGAAATGTGACAAAAGCTGGCAGTGTAATTGTAAGAATACAGTTGTCTACGTCTAACAACATCCCACTGTCTAATTAATAATGTGTTTAGAAAAAGCAAATAATATCACACAAATGTGACCTTCCTTAAAGGTGTTAAAATGACACGCTTGACCTTTTCCTACTCACCTTCCATTTGGGGAATACACACGACTGCAGGACACATGGCTTTGTACGTGTCATTGATCTCACTGTCAGAAGTACATGGCCCCCCACTTGCATTCCTGTGGTCACACAGCAAGGGGTAATTGTCAACCTGCCGACAAGTGACTGGAGTCACTTTTAGGGGCTACCTCCCATTCATTCATGTGGCATAGAACAGATTCCTTGTGAGTCGCTGTGTTAATCCCTTGTTCATTTTTGTGATGTTCTTGTTTTATATGGCCGTTTGTCCTGACAGAGCAATTTGTAATACATGACAGAAGCACGACGACTTTTAATTTTACACTTCACTTCGCATAATGGGTGTTCTAAAGTGTTAATTTTGCCTACATCTATGGTAAATGGTAAAAAAAAGTTTATCGCAACACTAGATAACTTTCGACCTTCATAAAATATTTTTATAACATTTAGGATGATAAGTTGACTGACAACCGTTATAAAATATTTTTATAACATTTGTGATAATATGTCGACTGACAACTAGTTGAATGACACCTCTTTTATATCTTTAGGGGTCTGTATCGCTTTCACCGGCACTAATTAATGAAGATGTCCCGATTGATCTATCGGGTCCGATCACGTCATTTTCAAAGTATCGGAATCGGCAAAAAAATATCGGACATGCCTTTTTTTTTAATATACATATATTTTTTATTTAAATCGTTTTCTAATTGTATTTAATGTTACAGACAAAATGTCTTACACTCATCCAGAGTAGTTTTGGCTTAAAATAGGGCTATCAAATTTATTGTGTTAACGGCGGTAATTAATTTTTTTTTTTAATTAATCACGTTAAATAATTAACGCATGCGCTGCACGACCCACTCACGCATTGTCGCGTACAATCTATAAAGACGCTGTTTTACCTATAGATAGCACTAAAAGGCAGCGTATAATGAGTAGAGAGAATTTTGACAGCCTTTGGAGCCATTTTTTATGTGGCTAAAGCCTTACAACACCTCTCTCAGCAATTAAAAATAACGTGGGAGACAATGTGGGGAAGAAAGGCAGTAGTTGATCATTTTCTTAACACCCTATGTTCTTTCCCAACGCAGAGAAGATATATCAATTGGTGCCCCTACGCACAGTCATGGTTGCACTTCCCATCATGCATTTGGGCAGAAGTTAAATGGCTGCGGTATCATTTACTGAAAGCTCAACAAATACACTAGATGGCAATATTTAGTCACAATATACAAAGTCACATTTATCCTTTAAGAATTACAAGTCTTTCTATCCGTGGATCCCTCTCACAGAAAGAATGTTAATAACGTAAGTGCCATCTTGAGGATTTATCGTCATAATAAACATATATAAATAAATATGCTGCCGGCCGTTCGTTGCCGTTGAGTCGGGTTGCAGGTCTTACCAAATGCGCTACTGCCCTCCAGTGGCCAGTTTTATTGCTTTAAAATGGATTTTCAGCGTTGTGCTTTGGAGCTAAGTTAAATCAGAACTTAGAGATTTCTCTTGTTAAAAAACAAAACAAAACATCTTTGGAACACTGAAACAATTAAAAATAGAACATATTTATACATTTTTGGGAGCAAATGAGTTAAAGGCATTTCGCAACACAGTCATTGCGTCTTGGTGTCGCAGAGTCGCCATGTAAACTGCCCCATACTTTCAACTTTACAAGTCACCATTGTCATGTGCTATTGTTTAGCCACAACTGGATTCATTACCTCATTACTATTCATCCTTCACACAGCCGCTGGAAACAGAAATGTCGTTCAATCCATCTGCAGGCGACCGGGAGATCAGAATTTTACGACACTGTGCGTTGGTCCTCATGGGAAATGCAGTCTTCCTTAAGGCAAATCAGTACTACTTTATCCACCTGCGTCGCTAAAATCAACCAAAACTGAAAAGTGACCTAGTTTTGCTTTAAGTGACGATTTTGACCATTCATGCTGTGTTTATGTATGTTAAACTTCTAAAAATATTTTCAGGCCAGCTCAGCCCCTCCGTTTTTGCCTTATAGACACTATGCTAATATGAGTATTAAATACCCTTAAAAAAAAAAACCCTTTAAGGCTTATTACAAACAGATAAAAAAGCGTGACTAACATACTCATGATTAATTATGGAAAAACCATGCAAAACGTTTCCGTATATAAGCGTGTTTAGTTTCGCTTTGAGTTCATAGTGTTTTCTTCCCGCGAACAGAGTAAGCAGATGCGGATGCTGACACAAAAATCTCATTTAGACATAAAGAGCAAAACGTATTTTTCACTACCAGGCATACCTACTGTTCCTCTCGCATATCACAAATAACCCCCTTGGGCAAGTCGCCGCTGTCTGCCTCATTATCATATTTATTTAAAGTATCATATGACCCATTTCGTTCCAACATGGGATCCTCTTGTCATGATTGAATGGTCGCGTATTTAAGAGCGGTCTCTCCGGAGATACTGCTGTGCATAATGGGAGCATTACTATTAAACATAATCTTGGCGCTGTCCTTGCCAAAGCAATGAAGGGAAAGCCCTCCGAACTAAGCGCTGTCTGTGATTGAATAGTTGAATTTCAGTGCTTATTGATTTAAAATATTACAGTATTTTTATTCAGTATTTTTGTACAGAATAGGGTCATTGTTGGTGAATGTAAAAAGGGGAGTGGATCCAACCATTTGTGACACGGACAGTTTAATGGTGCGTATCTGATGATTGCAGCAATAACGCACAGAAAAATCCATCCAGTATCCAGCTGTACACGTCAGTGCTAGCCTTAATAGCTGAATATGTCACTAAACGCTTTGTAGTTGCTGTTGGCCTGTGGCTGCTATGGAAGATGAATAGCAATCCAGATGTCAGGTTCAGCATGGAGTTAATGAATGGTTTCTCGGGCTGTGTTTCTCCCCACTAGGCAAATACTGCCCTTTATTGATCTGCCTCTTGGTAAAAGTATGGTTATTTGTGTTCTATTTCAATGGATGCAAAGACACTGTTGTCCGTCATTGACTTGTTGCAACGGAAGGTCTCAACTTGATCTGTCGCTTGATCCCGAGAGTTAGGTCATCTCCTATTTTCCCTCCCAAAAGCATGGATGTGAATGTTACACTATCCACCTCATAACCTCCGCAAGGTTTTACGTTTATCGATAAGTGCTGCACTTTAAATACATTGTAGGCTGAGCAGATACAGTCGTTTGGAAGATTTTCCAATACATGAGATGACACCTGATCCATTTGAAAACTTGTGTATATGAGTGATTTCTAAACGGTGGATGAAATTTTTTTTTAAACTATTGCTAGTAAGTCCTTCGAACCTTTACTTCCACTTTTGTCAATCATTTTCATTAAGTGGCAAAGCCTTACAAACAGGGCCGTTTCTGACCAATTTGGTGCCCTAGGCAACATATTTTCACCCCCCCCCCCCTATTTTCACCACATATATTTAAACGCTCACACTGAAAAGCACATTGTCTCTGTAATTTATTATATAAAAAAGACAACGAACAAGTGCAGAAATGAAAAGAAAAATTCTAATAACTATTAGTGCTGCAACGATTAATCGATTAACTCGAGTATTCGATAAGAAAAAATATTCAAATTAAATTTTGTTGCTTCGAGTATTCTTTTAATTAAAGTGTCGTTGTAATGGTTTATTTTGAATGTGTTTACATTTAGTTTTATTGATTAGGGTGGATACACTGTCCTCGAGTCTGCCTCATTTCACATGGCTGAATCCAACTGTTCCCTGTTAAGACCAACGTAAGCAAAGTTTTTGTTTGCGCTAATGTTTTTTAATGCGTTCGTGATTTAGTTTTTAGGTATATTTAGTCGTTTTTAGTGGGAATATGAGTCTGAATCATTTGTTAAGAGCATTGTAAAACAAACAAACAAACAGACAAACAAACAAACAAAAAAGTTAGCATTTTATAGCATTTAAGCTAGCGGACTTTTGCAATGTAAGTTAGCCAATTGTTCTTTTGTTGTACTTAGCTCCTCATTTATTTGTTTTTTTATACCATTTGAGGCTCATCCCAGGTATTTTAATGTTTCATGTTTCTTATCCGATTACTCGATTATTCAAACTAACTTGTTCATCGATTAATCGACAACTAAAATAGTCGATAGCTGCAACCCTAATAACTATTCAAAAACACCAATAAAAACACTTCAAAAACAAATTAAATAAATTACAATTTTTATTACAACATGACTAACACCCACCCACACAAACCTATATAAAGACACACAAAACACTTTAGAATGCAACTTTTTTTTTCACCTTGACCTATAACCTTACTCACCTTGTCTTCACTGATGCAAAAGCATCTATTGCACTTTCATATGACAGTTGTTTTGGAAGGTACACTTCTTTCCTGGACTTGGTGGGCTTGGACTTCTGCTGATGTGGATAAGTTCGCTGTAAAAGATGGCCCAGGATGTACAGAGGTAGAAGGAAAATATTTCAGAAGAGCATCTACAAATAGAAGAAAGTGGAATGTTACATTATACTAGTCCTTCTCAAAAAAATTGCATAGCATAGCAAAGCATATTGTGATAAAGTTCATTATTGTCTGTAATGTACTGATAAACATTAGACTTTCATATATTTTAGATTAATTACACACACTGAAGTAGTTCAAGCCTTTTATTGTTTTGATATTGATGATTTTGCCAAAAAAGTCAAGAAAAACCAAAAATCCCTATGTCAAAAAATTAGCATATTTCATCAGCCCAACACAAAAAAGTGTTTTTTCATACAAAAAAGTCAGCCTTCAATTAATTATATCAGCTATGCACTCAATACTTGGTCGGGAATCCTTTTGCAGAAATGACTGCTTCAATGCGGCGTGGCATGGTGGCAATCAGCCTGTGGCACTGCTTAGGTGTTATGGAGGCCCAGGATGCTTTGACAGCAGCCTTAAGCTCATCCACAGTGTTGGGTCTGGTGTCTCTCAACTTCCTCTTCACAATATCTCACAGATTCTCTATGGGGTTCAGGTTAGGAGAGTTGGCAGACCAATTGAGTACAGTAATGCCATTGTCAGTAAACCATTTACCAGTGGTTTTGGCACCGTGAGCAGGTACCAGGTCGTGCTGAAAAATGAAATATTCATCTTCATAAAGCTTTTCAGCAGATGGAAGCATGAAGTGCTCCAAAATCTCCTGATAGCTAGCTGCATTGACCCTGCCTTTGATAAAACAGAGTAGACAAACACCAGCAGCTGACATGGCACCCCAGACCACAACTGACTGTGGGTACTTGATGATGGACTTCAGGCATTTTGGCATTTCCTTCTCCCCAGTCTTCCTCCAAACTCTGGCACCTTGATTTCTGAATGACATGCAAAATTTGAGCAACAATCCAGTGCTGCTTCTCTGTAGCCCAGGTCAGGCGCTTCTGCCGCTGTTTCAGGTTCAAAAGTGGCATGACCTGGGGAATGCAGCACCTGTAGCCCATTTCCAGCACACGCCTGTGCAGGGTGGCTCTGGATGTTTCTACTCCAGACTCAGTCCACTGTTTCTGCAGGTTCCCCAGGGTCTGGAATCAGCCTTTCTCCACAATCTTTCTCAGGTTGCGGTCACCTCTTCTGGTTGTGCAGCGTTTCCTGCCACACTTTTTCCTTCCCATAGACTTCCCACTGAGGTGCCTTGATACAGCACTCTGGGAACAGCCTATGAGCTCAGAAATGTCTTTCTGTGTCTAAGCCTCTTGTTTGAGGGTGTCAATGATGGCCTTCTAGACAGCAGTAAGGGTGGCAGTCTTGCCCATGATTTCGGTTTTGAGTAATAAACCAGGCTGGGAGTTTTTAAAAGCACAGGAGTCTTTCGCAGGGGTTTTGAGTTAATTCGTTGATTAAGATGATTAGGTTAGTAGCTTCTTTGGAGTACCTTTTCCTGATATGCTAATTTTTTGAGATAGGGATTTTTGGTTTTTCTTGACTTTTTTTGCCAAAATCCTTGATATTTAAACAATAAAAGGCTTGAACTACTTCAGTTGTGTGTAATGAATCTAAAATATATGAAAGTCTAATGTTTATCAGTACATTACAGAAAATAATGAACTTTATCACAATATACTAATTTTTTGAGAAGGACTAGTATTAGTCAAATAGCTGCTGATTGTGAAACCAGCATGACATAACCATAATAGCGCCTAAATTCTTGCAGCCTACTGTACCTGTCTATTGGATCCGGCCACTATATTTGATGGGCGTAGTTAAAAGAAAATAAATTCTTGAAGCACTGCAACTACAGAGGACTATCCAATAATAATGAATTAAAAAATATATGTTAGCAATAAATAAATAAATAAATAAATATATTTTTTTACATGAACATGATTGCCATTTTAATGAATTCATGACACATTTAATAACAAATGTTTGCATTTAAATCCGTGGCACTTTTAGTCCCCCATACCACAGAACTTTGAAATTATTAATTATATATTTTATGGTGTATTTATTTAATTAACCTTGGCACTTTTAGGCAAGGCAAATTTATTTCAAAAACACAATTTAACACAAGGTAAAAGTGGTTCACATTACATGAAAATAAGCAAGACAATTTTAGTCCCCCATGGCTTTGTCCAAATTTCTCAAAAATTGGAGGGGGAGTAAATTTAACTGAAACTAATCAACAGCTGGCTGAATACTGAAGATATTTCTAAAACAACTGCCTGGCTAATGATACAGTATAATTTTGCTTTAGCACTAAGTCATATAAACTCTATGCAAATAACCACTAGCGTACAGTTGCGCTAAGTCTACAAGCTTATGCTGTTGAAAAATATCATCACAACAAACCTTTGTTTTTCTTCACGTTTATGCTCTTCTTTCTTTTTTTCTGACCCGGAGGGCTTTTGTCTTTTCATGAAGTTCACTTGTCACCGTAACGTCGCTCACTTGCGCAGGCTAAAAATAGCACCTTCAGGTAGCTCGCTGGTCTGCTGGGTGGTGAGACTAGGGTCTGTGGTGAAATTATCGCATGACAGGAAAAAGTGAAACGGGCAGAAGGCACACAAGAAAAATGATTTCAATATCATTTAAAGACTTATTATGAGCGATTTTGTTGTTCTTCTGCTTTATTGTTTCGTATAATTTTTTTGAAGACTGCTATCATCAAATATTATTTGAATATATTTAATTTGGACGCTGCTGCGCCCTTAGGCTGTTGCCTAGCTTGCCTTATGGGCGGCACGGGTCTGCTTACAAATGGCTGTTGATCATGCCAAGCCCTTAAAAGAACACGGGTAATTTTGGAAACAAATGAACGAATGAAACATTATGCCTTTATATAGTATAAACAGCTTTGAGAGGGTGTTCCAGGTCGTTTGGGATGTTGATGTTTTGGGAGTTAAAATGCTCCTCTAAAATGACAAGGACACTTCAACACCAGCCGGCCTCTGTCCCACAGCGTTCCCGTTTAGCTTCGACGCGGAAGGTTTCATTACCCCTGCATGAGTCAAAAAGCCGGGAGCTACGGACTGATACTTGAACGGAGACATAATTAATGAGTTGTGCATGTCTTCTTCCCTCGCCCCCCTCTGAGCGAAATTCTGTTCCGCGTCTCCTCGAAAAAGAATTGTAGCTGCCGAGGCTGCCACGGTAACCATGATAACAAGCACAGCATAAATGAACTATATGAGGAAAAGGGCCTACTGGCTGTGCTGAATCTGAACAATTTGTGTAAGTTTCCCTTTATGGGATAGCTTCATACATACTGTGTCAGGTACAGTATGGTCATAATTTGAGGTATGTACTGTATATTAAATCACAGGTCGAGATGAACGGTTTTTATATTGGTAAATCAGTCTAAACATTACAACAGTTGGAAAACAGTGGAAAAGCATATTTCCAGAAAAGCACATTCTGTATGAAGCATGACTTTTTATTCAGATATTCACCAGTTTGAATAATGTCTGGTTCCTGAAATCCGTAAAATATGCAAGTTAGGTTGATTGACAACTCTAAATTGAGTTGTTCAGGCACGCGATCATCAGAAAGTTGCAAATTATGTATTCTTAATGAAAATATCTGTCAAATCTCCTCAGTCTGGGCTTTGGACCCCTTGAGTACATAGTGTTGTACACTATCTGTGTACTGTGTTGTACTGTTGTAGTAAACATTGATTTGGCACCATTAAAATACAAATGTATTTCTCTTTCGCCTTTCATGCTTGCCGATTTTGAATTAATGTGGAAGTCCTAAGCCAGAATTTTTTTTTCTTTAATAGAAGAAAAAAGTGCATTTTTTTCATCAAATTAATATGATTTAATGATTTTCACCCCATGGAGAATCTTATTCTTGTGATCAAGACCCCAAGATACTTAATCTCCTCCGCTTGGGGCAGGATCTCATCCCACCCCCGGAGAGGGCATGCCACCCTTTTCCGGCTGAGGATCATGGTCTCTGATTTGGAAGTGCTGATCTTCATCCCAACCGCTTCATACTTGGCTGTGAACCGCTCCGGTTGAAGTTGGAGGTCATGGCTTGATGAAGGCAACAGCACCACTTCATCTGCAAAAGGCAGAGATGCAATGCTGAGGCCACCAAACCGGATACCCTCAGCGCCTTGTCTGCGTCTAAAAATTCTGAAAAATTATGAACAGAATCGGTGACAAAGGGCAGCCTTGGTGGAATCCAACCCTCAATGGGAACGGATTCTACTTACTGCTGGCAATGCCGACCAAACTCTGACACCGATCGTACAGAGACCGAATGGCCCTTACCAAGGGGCTCGGTACCTCGTACTCCCGGAGCACCCCCCACAGGACTCCCCGAGGCACACGGTCGAATGCCTTCTCCGAATCCACAAAACACATGTATACTGGTTGAGCGAACTCTCATGCACCCTTGAGGATCCGGCCGAAGTTGTAGAGCTAGAGCTTAGGAGCAGGAGATCACCAGGCAGATCAGTGCAGTGATGCAGACTCTGCACCGGTCCGTAGTGGTGAAGAAGGATTTACCAGTTGATCTACGTTCCTACCCTCACCTATGGTTACGAGCTGTGGGTTGTGACCGAAAGGACAAGATCCCGGATACAAGCGGCCGAAATGAGTTTCCTCCGCAGTGTGTCCGGGCTCTCCCTTAGAGATAGGGTGAGAAGCACGGTCATCCGGGAGGGACTCTGTGTCAAGCAGATACTCCTCCGCGATTTGAGGAGCCAGTTGAGGTGGCTCGGGCATCTGATTCAGATGCCTCCTGGACCCCTTCCTGGAGAGGTGTTCTGGGCATATCCCACCGGCGGGAGGCCCCGGGGACGACCCAGGACACGCTGGAGAGACCATGTCCCTGGGCTGGCCTGGGAATGCCTTGAGATCCCGCCAGAGGAGCTGGTTGAATTGGCCCCGGGGAGAGGGAAGCCAAGGGGAGAGGGAAGTCTGGGCTTCCCTGCTAAAGCTGCTGCCCCCACGACCCAACCCCGGATTAAGCGGCAGATGATGGATGGATGGAGAATCTTATCCAGCGTTGCAAAAGTTTAGCATTTAAACAATGACAACAAATTAAAAGGCATGAGGCTTTATGTCTACCTAAAACATAATGAAATTTTGACGTTTATTTGACGCTGCAATATTTAGTAACAGGCCACGGACTAGATTGTATTGATTTTGTTACTAGTAGTCTTTGTTACTAGTATATTTAATTTGCTGAGGTTTCTCATCTCTAATGCTGAACAAAAAGGTGTCCTGTCTAATTAAACAATCAAACATCGTGATCCGTCACTTCACCATTTTTGTTGTTGCTGATCTTTATAGGTTAAAAAATATAAATGCATAGAGGCTCTCAAGGTAGTCGTAAAATCCTATTTACCGTATTTTTTGGACTACAAGCCCCACCTGAGTATAAGTCGCACCAGCCATAAAGTGCCCAACGAAGAGAAAAAAAAAACATATAAGTCGCATTTTGGGTGGAAATTTACTTGATAAAATCCAACACATAGAACAGATATGTCATCTTGGAATTTAATATAAAAATACAATAGAGAACAACATGCTGAATAAGTGTACAGTGTACAGTGCATGAACAACAAAATGCGAATATACTGTCCTCACCAGAACGCTACGGCTCGGTCCTGGCTATACAGCGAGCTAAACTCCCAAATGACGATGCTGGACGTCTGTATAATTTGCTGAATCAATTTCGTCCTCGATACCAAACAGGTTCGCATCAACGTAAACAAATGATAATTAGGTGCTATTACAGCAATGACACAAACGGTTAGCATATGCTCGCTAGCATTAGCACATCGTTCAAACAGCCACACAACTGGCTCTAAGTGTCCAATCGCGGGTGGAAAACACACAACAACAACAGAAAAGATGATAAACATAGGCATTGCCTCTGTAGAGATATTTTACAAGCATAAACAATGAACGTAGGTTCGCAGCCGTGTCTCTCTCTCTCGCCCACTCGCTCAGAGACTCTGCATAGGTGTCCGTCTTCTTCTGACGTGTGAGTGCTCTTCTTCGCGTAAACAAGTGTGATTGCGCCCCCATGTGGGCGAGAAAGCGCCACAAACTAAAAGCATGCATTTCAGTGCAAAAAAGTCAATAATACAATTGACCACACATTGCCAATGGCAGAACGCTAACGTGGCCATAGCTATTAAGAGTTATTCAGATAACTATAGCATTAAGAAAATGCTAACAAGTTTAATAAACCATCAGTGTAACTCCAAAACACCAAAATAACATGTGAAATGATATCATAATGTGTTAATAATTTCACACATAAGTCGCTCCTGAGTATAAATCGCATCCCCGGTCAAACTATAAAAAAAACTGCGACTTATAGTCCGAAAAATATGGTAATAAGTTTTAAAATATTGCGAAGCCCACATGTTCCACTCATCATGAACACATTGAGTAAATCATACAAGTGACCTTAAAGAAGGTCTAAATTTTTATGGGACTGGATTTTTTTGTTACAGAACCCAAGAAAATGAACAAACAACAGAGATAACAAATAACTTAATCATCTTATATTGTTGGTATTGATTTGATGCTGGAAATGGTTTGCTGAGCAAGTGTCACGATATGACAATTCCAATTGGCTGGAAGTTGACTGCTGTACCAACAGCACAGTTAACAACACATAATGTGAGTATGACCTTTCGCTGGTGAGATTCCATTATCACTTGCCCGCAGTTGGCATGTGTACGTTTTAAAACCTCATTTCGCACCTTGGCTAGACAGCGTTAATTCATTGTGCTGTTTCCCCCTCGTCATTCTATTCCCGCCCTCGTTCAACGGCCCAGATGTTTTGGTGCAGATTTAAAGAAAGCCAGTTAACCTGACAAAATTGCTTTCTGGACCGCTGCAAAGTACAGAACTCCTGCCCTGAGCCAAGGAGAACTTGACATGGGCAGCCTCGTACATTTGCCAGTTTGTAGCTGCAATGCTAATGATGTGCGGTGGGTGGTGATGCTTGGGGGCGTTGCACATGCCGCTGCCGTGGTGTGAGAGAGGATTCTCACTTTCTGATGACATGGAGCCACATCTTTAGTGTGAACTGTCAGCCTGAAGACGTTGTACACCACTCACGCGGCCCTCTTTTCGTCCCTCCTCCCCTCTCTGTCTCATTTTCACAGCCATATTTGCTCATATGCACGTCTCAGGTCGCTGCCCTGACATTGACAACGTTGTCAAAGATTACTGTCACGCAATGTACTCCCAGCAAGAGTGCTGGCCTACATCTTTGAAGGACATTGAAGGGAGCAATGAGTGGTTAAGATGCTCCGAAACGGGAAAACAATCCTTGTTATTCTGATGTTTACCTCACTCTTCCTCTTGTTATTCCCCCTTTTCTGGATAACTTGACGGAAGCAACACGCCAGTGGGTCACAACAGGCAGCTGAATATAGTTAAAATGTTGACGTGACACTTCAATTTCCTCTCCGTCAGTCAGGGCAGCTGCTAGATCTGTCTTATTGCCTTACTAGACTGACAGCTACAGATGGATTTGGGTCTTCGATTCCCAGCAAAAAATATGTGATTACTTGCATGAAAATACTTGCTTGCGAGCAATGCAGAAAAAAATGAATCAACAAGTTATTTTGATGAGAATTTAAGTGAGCTGAATAGATACACTTTATGTAAAGTGGAAGTAATGATAGTTTGGAAATGCAATCTACTCTAGAGCACCAAATTGAAAAACGGAGACATGCATTATACAGTACATACATGCACTTAACCCCAAACTAAGGGGCTAGTCAATAATGAACGCTGAGGACCATACCATCAACAGTGTTGACTTACATCGATATAGATTTCCATGATGGCACAATTCTACTAAGCAACATTAACATACTTGCCTTGATATACAGAGGGGCAAATACGTATTTAGTCAACCACCAATTGTGCAAAATCTCCTACTTGAAAAGATTAGAGAGGTCAACATGGGTAAACCTCAACCATGATGGGCAGAATGTGGAGAAAAAAAACTGAAAATCACATTGTTTGATTTTTAAAGAATTACTTCCAAATCATAGTGGAAAATAAGTGTTTGGTCACCTACAAACAAGCAAGACATCTGGCTGTCAAAGAGGTCTAACCTCTTCTAACGAGGTCTAACAAGGCTCTACTCGTTACCTGTATTAATGGCACCTTTTTTAAATCATTATCGGTATAAAAGACACCTGTCCACAATCTCAGTCAGTCACACTCCAAACTCCACTATGGCCAAGACTAGGCATGTGCCGGTATGAGATATTGACGGTATGATAACCGTGAGCAAAAACACCGCGGTGTCACAGTATCACGGTATTGCAATTATAGCTCCAAAATGTGTTATTTTGAGATGTATGGGTTAAAAAAATAAATAAATAAATAAATCGATTGAACAGGATTTTATTTTTTTCAGAACATATTTGCAAATTGGAACATGAATATGTTAAAATAAATAAATTAACAAAAAATAGAAAATATTTTAAATTAAATAAAATAAATAGATCTTATAGTTATAGACTATACCCACAGCCACAACTCAAGTTGCTCAAGATTAGAGCAAGAACAAAATAATTGCTATAAAAAAGTAAAAACACTTCTAAATAAAATTAAAAAAATATATACTGCATGACTTTTTTTTCGGGGGGGGGGGGGGCTCAAGTGAAGTTTTGCCATTTTCAGCCACTGTGTCAACTGTAGTCTACATGATGTCATGCCTTTGTGTTGAAAAGAACATACAGAAAGAGTTATTAAGTTAGTTAAAATTGTATAAGTTAGTTAAAATGTAAGTATTGTTGTGGAAAGGTTTCATCTAAAAAACATTGGGAGTGAGACCTCTCCTAGTCCAGCGAACGTGGATTTGTGCTTAGGGCATGATCATCTTTCCCAATTAGCGATTTTTGACGATATCCTTTTTTTCCCCCCCTTCATTCCAGCTTGCTTCTCACTCAGTGTCTGTGAGACTTAAAACCTCGATGAAGTTGCTCTCCCAGCTAAGCCTAGGCTAACATTCGTCTTGTAAAGTTTTTAGTTAGTTTGTATATTGAATTTGAAAGGAAAATGTGTGTTTTGTTTTTGGCGAACTTTTTCATGGTGCTAACCCATTGAAAATACTAGTACTCACGCGTGGAAAAATACAATTGTACAACGTTTTAAATTAATTCATTTTGTAAATTTCACATACCACAATTTGAGAGCTCAATAAATTGAAGAAAAGTATGGCTTGTGTTTGGAGTGTTTGTTTTTTGGTTCGCTGGCGGTTTCGAAAAATAGCTTCATTTTCACACACAGCAACAAACGGGAATGGGTGAGCGCTGCCGCGCCAAGTCACTTCTGGCTGCATTTTTGGACATGGCAAATAGCGAATACCGTACTACGGTATGACGGAAAATTTTGATGGTTTTGAAACTGCGACGTTTTCACACCACGGTAAACCGAGAAACCGGTAACCAGCACATGCCTAGCCAAGACCAAAGGGCTGTCGAAGGACACCAGAGACAAAATTGTTGAACTGCGCCAGGCTGGGAAGACTGAATCTGCAATAGGTAAAACGCTTGGTATAAAGAAATCAACTGTGGGAGCAATTATTAGAAAATGGAAGACATACAAGACCACTGATAATCTCCCTCGATCTGGGGGTCCATGCAAGATCTCACCCCGTGGCGTCAAGATGATAACAAGAACGGTGAGGAAAAATCCAAGAACCACACAGGGGGACCTAGTGAATGACCTACAGTGAGCTAGGACCACAGTAACAAAGGCTACTATCAGTAACACAATGCACCGCTAGGGACTCAAATCCTGCACTGCCAGACGTGTCCCCCTGCTCAAGAAAGCACACGTCCAGGTCCATCTGCGGTTCGCTAGAGAGCATTTGAATGATCCAGAAGAGGACTGGGAGAATGTGTTATGGTCAGATGAAACCAAAACATCACTGCTCTAGAGGAGATCTGCATGGAGGAATAGGCCAAAATACCAGCAACAGTGTGTGAAAAGCTTATGAAGAGTTACAGAAAACGTTTGGCCTCCATTATTGCCAGCAAGGGGTACATAACAAAGTAGTGAGATGAACTTTTGGTATTGACCAAATACTTATTTTCCCCCCATGATTTGCAAATAAATTCTTTAAAAATCAAACAATGTGATTTTCTATTTTTTTCCCCCACATTCTGTCTCTCATGGTTGAGGTTTACCCATGTTGACAATTACAGGCCTCTCTTATATTTTCAAGTGGGAGAATTTGCACAATTAGTGGTTGACTAAATACTTATTTGCCCCACTGTACGAGTGACCGAACCTTTATAAATTATGAGCAATCAGTTGTCATTGCATCTGCAAGAAAATGACATATTAGCTATCACGGCTTTAGATCAACACCTCCACTTGAAATTAGTGCTGCAACGATTAATCGATTAACTCAAGTAATTCGATTAGAAAAAAATATTCAAATTAAATTTTGTGACTCCGAATATTCGTTTAATTAAAGTAGCATTGTTTTGAAAAGTTTGCATTTAGTTTTATTGATTTGGGTGGATACACTTCCCTCTAGTGGCAATAGTGAATAGGACAATACTCATTTCACATGGCTGAATCCAGCTGCTCCCTGTTAAGACCAACATAAGCTAAGTTTTTATTTGAGTTAATGTTTTTTAATGCATTCGTAATTTAGTTTATAGGTGTATTTAGCCACTTTTTGTGGGAATATGTGTTTGAACCATTTGTTCAGAGCTTAAAAAAAAAAAAGTATTTTATAGCATTTAAGCTAGCGGACTTTTGCTATGTAAGTTAGCCAATTTTTCTTTTGTTGTACTTAGATCCTAATTTATTTATTTATGTTTTTATACTGTTTGAGGCTCAGCTCGGGTATCTTAATTTTGTATGTTCCTTATTTGATTACTCGATTATTAGAACTAACTAGTTCATCAATTAATCAACTGCTAAAATAATCGATAGTAGCAGCAACTTAAAATATTTTAGAATACCAACTATTTCACTTGAGAGGCAATATTATTTTTAATATAGAATTGCACCATTGAAAATATAGGTCTTTGCTTGTGGAAAAAAAAGGCAGAAAATTGATCTTGTTTACTGTAAATGCCGAACAATCACAGCATGAAGGTGATGCACCCCCGGGGCCACTATTTGCACTCTGCGGCCTCGGAGAGATTGTCATCAAACTGAGGCGTCCTGGAGAGACAGCCAGCGGCACTGCTGAATCAACAGTCTCACTGTGGACCAGAGTAGTCTATTAGCTTTACCTACCACCTCTCACCACAGGATCTCCAAAGCACTAAATGAAGCTAGGCATATTTTCATCTTCCTGACAGCCTAGCGGGTAGCTGCAGCTGTGGGAGATGGAAGTCCGTGTCAGTTTAAGCATTCTGATAGAGTTCTGTTGGCCAAACCGCAGATATGCAGATTACTGTATCAGTCATGCACAACTTTTCTAGTTTTTGACATGTTTTTAGAAGTTAGATGTGGTAATGATTTTTCACCACTCTGGCCAATAGTCTATAGGCTAGTAACCAGTGTTGTCTTTGGCAGCCATTTTAATTTTCGTCTTAGTCTTTTGAACGAAAATACTTATTAGTCATATTTTAGTCATTTCAAAATGTTTTCATCTTTGTCTAATTTTAGTGAATGAAAACTCAGACAAATTTTGTCTAGTTTTAGTCGACAATTCTCAATGTTTTCGTCTATAAACTCATAAAGTTTTAGTCCATGAATAAATATATTAGGGCTGTCAAACATTAAAATTTTAATCAAGGTAATCACAGCTTAAAAATTAATTAATCGTAATTAATCACATTTCAAACCATCTATAAAATATGCCATATTTTTCTGTAAATTATTGTTGGAATGGAAAGATAAGACACAAGACGGATATATACATTCAACATACTGTACATAAGTACTGTATTTGTTTATTATAATAATACATCAACAAGATGGCATTAACATTATTAACATTCTGTTAAAGCGATCCATGGATAGAAAGACTTGTTGCTCTTAAAAGATAAATGTTAGTACAAGTTATAGAAATTTTATATCAAAACCACTCTTTTCGTTTTTATTAAAATTTGTATAATTTTCAAACAAAAAATAAACTAGTAGCTCTCCATTGTTGATGTCAATAATTACACAATGCTCATGGTGCTGAAACCCATAAAATCAGTCGCACCCAAGTGCCAGCAGAGGGCGACAAAACACCAACAAACACAAGTAACAAATGGACATGACACTGTGCTGTCATTTTAATCTGTTTGAGCGGGGCATGTGTGTGTAATTAATTAAAAAAATTAATTACCGCCCGTTAACGGGATCATTTTCACAGCCCTAAAATATATAAATAAAAAGTTTGCAACAATTTCTAATGAATATGACAGACGACCACATAACTGTAGAGTCTACAAGGACATCACCATTTTTATGATGATAATACACACTCAGCAGGAAAACATCACATTATTTGCAATTATTTAAACTCACCTGGACGCTACGAACTGTATGTAAAATGTTTTCCAAGAGGACACAGAGTAACCGCGCTAAATGCTAGTGCTAACGCTATGCTAATGCTATGTTAACGCTACAAAGTTTACAGTGTGATGATCACTCAGCACTGACCTTTAAAGACTAAAGCAACATGGCATATCTAGCCAAGATAAGAAAGCAAAACTTTCCAAGCAGCATCTGGGCTTAGGCTTACTCACCCGGTGAGTAAAGTGTGTAAAGCAAAGTAAAAGTAAAAAAAAAAAGTAAAAAAGTAACATAGTAGTAAAGTAGTAAGTAAAGTGTGTGACGGGGGGAACAGGGAAGAGGCGCAGCACGTCACATGAGTGACACGGCCAATCACTGCTAAATGTGTTCTTACTACACATACAATAAGAAAATATCACACATTGTGAATTTATGAAGGAAACTACGAATTTTCATCTCGTTCTAGTGTCGTCAGATGACAACTGCCATTCATCTCTTTGTTTTAGTCTCCCAACACACATTTTCAGCGCGTCATCGTGACGTCATTGTCATGAAAAAATTGTTCATTGACGAAATAGTTTCGTTACCATAATCGTTGACGAAAACAGCACTGAAGTGAAGTTCCACACTTCAGAAGCGTTTTAAAATCATCAGTCAACCTTTAAAATGCATGTGACACGAAAAAGCATGTTTACTTCATAATTCACGCTGTATTTTATGCTCCTGAATAATGTGGACCGCTTGGATGTGTGTGGAAGCGATCGCTATATTTATTTAGTTTCTTGAATCCCGCTCAATGAAAATGAGTGACTTCCGGCTTCGGTCTTGCATTGAGGAGGAAGGCGCTGTGACGTGTACGGGTGAAGGTGTCCTCTTCGCTATACAGCCGTACTGTTATGTATGTCAAAACGTCCGAGCTAGTTATGTGTGATTTTCCGCTTCGAAGACTTTGAAACACACTCGGTTCGGGTTAGCATGTCGGCTAGCTGTCACGCCTCTTGGTTTGTTTACATTCTACGAAGCCGGGGAAGGGAAATGACATATGTCCGATTTAGGTGTCATAAAATATCGTTCGGGAGGTGCGACAGTAAAGGTGAAGTCGACAGTTGGACCATTATGGAGTAATTTTGCCATGTCGTCCTGAATAAGTGCGTTTTTATTATTTCATATTCCATTTAGCACAAGACTGTTATTTGTCATGACCATGCCATTTATTTAGCAATTGGGGAAAATACTTGGATAAAAAAAATATCATGTAAAAATATTGAAGTAAAGAGACTGAAACAAAGACATTTTGCAGCTCTCTTCGTCGCGTTTCCCTCGTTGTGAATAGTTCCCCCTCGACGGGGTGACTGGTCCTTCTCAAGCCATTTATATAGCTATTGGGGAAAAATACTTGGATAAAAAGAATATCCTGTAAAAATATTTGAGTAGAGAGACTGAAACAATGAAATTTTGCGGGTCTCTTCGTCGCATTTTCCTCGTTCTGAATAATTCCCCCTCAATGGGCTGAATAGTAAAACCGATGAGCCCAGTCTCCCGCTGACGTCATCCACTTGTTGGGGACGCTAGAGCCCTATAATGGTAGGCGTGGCTAACCAGCAGATTAAAAGACTAATTTCTCATCATCCGCGCTTTGCTAAATTGTTGTATATATTCGAATCGTCTCAAAATATGATTCTAATTCACATAATAATGCTATTTAAGACTTTTTTTTCTCCTGTCGTATGCTCTTTAACTGCTGAAGTAAAAGTAAATTGGTACACAGAGTTGGTCAAATAAAAATAACGCACGCTTCTGTGGCCCCCATTCAAAATTAGGTGTTGAGTGTCAAAGCAAATAATTCTTGTGCCCAATACATAAACACTTGTTCATATTTATACAGCTTTCCCCTGGTGATGATATACTAGTAATATATCCCTGCCTCACTCTTTAAATTCTCTCCATCCCAACATTGTTTGGACTCCTGAGGAAGTTCGTGCGACTGGTGAAGGCGCAGGTGCTGCAAGCCAAAGTGCCATCCCCTCTAGCTCGCGGTCGATAATGAAACCGCGTGAGCGACGTGAAGAACTCGGCGAACTCCTTTTTCATTTCCTTAATCTCTGCCCGCAGGCTGGTCCAGTAACACTGAGCCATTATTTTCCCCTACTCGATCACTCATATCGTCTCCTATGGGGACTGGATTATAGAGAAAGGAAATCCATTGCACAAATAAAGAATGCGCTGTAATTTGATTACCTCACTAAGGAAGGTGAAAAAAATCACCATGTTCAGCTTTTTGTTGAAAGGTTAATTGCAACTTAGAGCGCTTGACTATAGTGGTTCTAACTGGATTTAATCAAACACAACAAGCCTCTAAAGGCGATTTTTTTTTCTTAAATCACTGTCCCCATTCTTTTCCCCTCGATCTCCTTCCTAACTAAACTATTTCTTGGCTTCTAATTTCGTAAAACCCCACATTCCATGTGCCATTTACAGCATGTGGAAACCAGTAAGTGCATCGGCGGGCTTTGGAATTAACAAGCTGAAGCTACCTCACCGGGTAAGCACTCACAATTGATCTGATCATGTAGAATGGCAGAGTGAAATAGAGAACCTTTGTTCAAACATGGCAACCTGCTGCAAATTACTAACAAGATTATGGTGACCAATCACAGATTGAGTAGGAGCTGGTTATTTTCCTTAATTACTGCCAATTAATTCACCATTAGGTCTATCAGTCAGGTTGCCCCAACACTATTTTTCCTTTTAAATCTAATTTCCAAATAGCTCTCTTCTAAAATTTGTGATAATGGTAAAGTGTAAGTAACAATTACCTGTTCTAATTATAGCCCGTTATAAAGAGAACAGTGTGGGTATCGTGAGATGACATTGATTATTTTCTGAAAGGATGGTAGGAACTATTACCCAATGAACTGACCGGCCAGTTGTTTGTGCCCCGTTGAACGTATCAATATTTAGCAGTAATTGAGCTAGCTGTACAGTGATATTTGAGGGTCAGAGTTCTTAGAGCTAGTGTATCGAGAATTTTGTACAGTGGTATGAACAAGTATCTGAACCTTTTGGAATTTTTCACATTTCTGCATAAGATCATTATCAGATGTGATCTGATCTTTGTCACACAGATGTAAAAACAGTGTCTGCTTTAACTAAAATCACCCAAACATTTATAGGTTTTCATATTATTATTATTATTATTATTATTATTATTTTTAATGGAGTTTTATTGTCATCATCATCGGTATCATTGACAATAATTGACAATTACAAAATGTGATATGATTTGCCCGAAGGAATTGACAATTACAAAATGTGATATGATTTGCCCGAAGGAAGCGAAGAGGACGACAAAGGCGGACGGGATGAAGCATATGCATATCAGTTCCCCGTCCCCCATACAACAAAAGACGCACATTCAGGCATGGAACATACATACATCAACTGTAAAATAACACAGTCAACAATCTGGGTTTAGTGAGTGCTTCAGGAGCTCAGAGTGTGTCTGTACACGGCGAAGGTTGAGCAGCGAACTTTAATGAGGATAGCATGCAAACAATGACAGAAGGGGGAAAAATAAATAAGTGAACCCTCTGCCTAAGGAGACTTAGGGGCCGTTTACATGGTGACTCTACGAGAAGACAAACAATTTCACGTTTGCATTTACATGGGCCTGTCTCCATTCGAACAATGTTGCAATTCTGCATGAAAACGATGTAGTATTCATGCCAGGCCCTAGGGGGCAGTGCAGATTTACAAGGTGACAGCGAATGATGCACTTTGACCCCACCAAAGTTCCTCAGCCCGGAAAAAGAAATGCCCGCCTACTCGAAGCGATGGCATTTTTCTTTTTTTCAAAAAGGCACAAAAATAGAAACATTCAACATATTTAATTTAAAAATATTATTAAAACAGTAAATTAAAGCCGACATTCCGCCATGTTTGCTGTTTTTAATGTTTAGTAGCACTGCTGCGCACGCCCAATGTGACGTGTACGAGTGCTGACGGTATCGGCGCGGTGTCACGCCGCGGGAGCCTTTGATATGCATGCGGAGATAGCCCACCTCAATCCCCCACAATCGAATTTTTCCACTTTGGAGGCAGGATTCAGAATTTTTCATCTTCGCCGACACCATATGCACGCGAGGCAACTCCGCAACACAGTCATTGCGTCTTCGTGTCGCAGAGTCGCCATTTAAACTGCCCCTTAAAGAGCAATTGAAACCAATTTTTACCTAACATTTTAAGTCAGGTGTGTGCCCGATCACTAATGAATGGTGTAAAGCTGCCCCACCCACTATAAAGCAAACACCTGGCAAGAATTGTCTTGATGAGAAGCATTGTCTGATGTGCATCATGGCTCGGTCAAAAGAGCTGTCTGAAGACCTGGGATCAAGGATTGTTTATTTGTATAAATCTGGGAAAGGATACAAAAACATCTCTAAAAGTCAGGATGTTCATCAATCGACAGTCAGAGAAGTTGTCTACAAATGGAGAGAGTTTGGCACTATTGCTTCTCTTCCAAGGAGTGGCCGTCCACCAAAGTTGACGCCAGGAGTTCAGTGCAGAATACTCGGAGAGGTAAAAGAGAACCCTAGAGTGTCTGTTAAAGACTTCCAGAAATCACTGGTAGAGTCAAATATCTCTGTGCACACATCAACTATATGTATAACTATGGCCAAAAATGGTTTTCATGGAAGGACTCCACGGAGGAAGCCACTGCTGTCAAAAAAAAAACAAAAAACATTGTTAATCGTTTAATGTTCGCAAAAAGGCACTTGGGCATTCCACAGAAGTTTTGGCAAAATATCTTGTAGACTGATGAAAGCAAAGTTGAATTGTTTGGGAGTAACACACAACATCATGTGTGAAGGAAAAATGGCTCACCAACATCAACACCTCATCCGCACCGTGAAGCATTGTGGAGGAAGCATCATGATTCTGGGCTGTTTTGCTACCTCAGGGACTGGACCACTTGCAATCATTAATGGAAGAATGAATTCGAAAGTTCATCAGGATGTTTTGTAGGAAAACCTGAGGCTGTCTGTCAGACAGTTGAAGCAAAAAGGAGGATTGATGCTGCAACAAGACAATGATCCAACACAGAAGTAAATCAACTTCTGAATGGTTTCAGAAGAACAAAATACACATTCTGGAGTGCCCAAGTCAAAGTCCAGACTTGAACCCATTGAGATGCTGTGGCATGACCTAAAGACAGCGATTCATGCCAGACATCCCAGGAATCTGATTGAACTACAGCAGTTTTGTAGAGAAGATGAGCCAAGAGTAGTCCTGATCCATGTGCCAGACTGATATACAACTACAGGAAGCGTTTGGTTGAACTTACTGCTGCCAAAGAGGGGGGCACAAAATATTATATGTGATGTTTCACTTCCTTATTTTCTCGTATTCTGTCATTGTTTGCATACTATCCTCATTAAAATATGTACACCTATAAATGTTAGGGTGGTTTTAGTTTAAGCTGTTTTTTTTTTTATCTGTGTGATTTTGACGAAGATCAGTTCACATGGTGATTTTATGCAGAAATGTGAGAAATTCCCAAAGGTTCAGATACTTTTTCATGAGTAGAGGCGATGGGTTCAGTTTGTCTGTACGTTCTCTTTCCTCATTATTTATTAAGTCAAAATTCACTCTTTAGCAGCATGACCTTTAATCGCAGGCTCGGCCAAAGCAGCCGCGGCTACCAGTCGGCTCTTCAAAGCTCTTCATCCGTGCTGTGAGAAGCAGCTATAATCCGTGGTGACATAAGCTGTAAAATTGCAGGACAAGCTATGGATATGCAATTGGGATCATGGAAGCCTAAGGAGGAAAAAAAAGATATGATATGTGTTTGGATCACAATCAGGCATGTTCCAAATGTGGATGAAAATCAGGAGTCAAATTTCAATCTGTCTCAACTGCATTGCAAATGGACAGTTTGGATCTACTTCATCAGTGCAATGTGGTAATTGTTGACACACACTTGAGTCTGTCTCCACAAACACAACTAATAATAATAATAACTAGGGTTGTTCTGATCATGTTTTTTGCTCCCGATCCGATCCCGATTGTTTTAGTTTGAGTATCTGCCGATCCGATATTTCCCAATCTGATTGCTTTTTTTTTTTTTTTTTGCTCCCGATTCAATTCCAATCATTCCCGATAATTTTTCCCGATCATATATACATTTTGGCAATGCATTAAGAAAAAAATGAATAAAACTCGGACGAATATATACATTCAACATACAGTACATAAGTACTGTATTTGTTTATTATGACAATAAATCCTCAAGATGGCATTTACATTATTAACATTCTTTCTGTGAGAGGGATCCACGGATAGAAAGACTTGTAATTCTTAAAGGATGAGTGTGACTTTGTATATTGTGACTAAATATTGCCATCTAGTGTATTTGTTGAGCTTTCACTAAATGATACTGTAGCCATTTAACTTCTGCCCAAATGCATGATGGGAAGTGCAACCATGACTGTGCGCAGTGGTACTTGATATATCTTCTCTGTGTTGGGAAATAACATAGGGTGTTAAGAAAAAGATCAACTATTACCTTTCTTCCCCACATTGCTTCCCACGAAATTTCCAATTGTTGAGAGAGGGACTGCATGTCAGGGACGCGGGCAGGCAGGTGGTGTGGACCCAATTGCAGGGAAACAAAAGCAGCAAGACAGGTGGCGGTGAATTCAAAAAAATGTTTTAATAATAACTAACAAAAGCACAAAGTACAACCAAAAGTACTGGGGATCAAAAATGAAAGGTTCAAACCAAAACTTACTTTATCGGAAGAACTAATACACGAGGACTTGGACAGGACTTCGACATCGACGTTGACATAGACATCGGCGCAGGAGACCGGGACGTCGGCACCGCAGCATACCGTTGCCGTTGACGACCACGCCGAGGTTTCTGGCGAGTGCCTTCAGGTGGCAGAACAGCCTCATTAGGCCGCAATGACCCTGGGCGACCCCGCAGACCACCCCGGGGGGGTCCCCGATAGATGGCCCAATGGGACCCCAGGTAGGAGTCTCTAGCCAGGAGCTCCGAACGGGACACAGAGGTAGGGGGGTAGAAAGAAAAATGATCAGAGGAGACAGAGGCTGTGAAATCAAAATCAGGGTCTGAATCAGAATCTGAGAATAGGAGATCATATAAATTATGATCCTCCTCAAAGTCCGAAAAATCAGAATCCAAAAAAACGTGGCGAGGCAAAATATAATCAGGGGAACGGACGGATGGTCGTCGGCGTGCATGCCGGTGCCTGCTTTTTCCCGCTGGGTCCACAATTGGTTGTGTCAATGTCTGTCTACGCGCATGTCCACGTTCATGTCAGCATTTTTCCCCAGTTCCTCGTGTTCCTCGTCCTGCTTTTGAAGTAAGTTGATTTGTCAGACTGATTTTTGTTTGTTAAGACTTATTGGATTCCCGGTCATTTTGTTGGTAC
This sequence comes from Corythoichthys intestinalis, assembly GCF_030265065.1. Classification (NCBI taxonomy): domain Eukaryota; kingdom Metazoa; phylum Chordata; class Actinopteri; order Syngnathiformes; family Syngnathidae; genus Corythoichthys; species Corythoichthys intestinalis. The sequence goes on along the minus strand of NC_080416.1, from coordinate 17,121,307 downwards.
TTTGTTTTTTGTAGGCATTGATTAAAACATTTTTGCACCACCTTTTATGCCCCGCTTCACTTTTCATGCTTTTGGGTCCACACAACCTGTCTGCCCGTGCATTCCTGACACTGTAAGGCTTTAGCCAATTAAAAAAGGCTTCAAAGGTTGCCAAAATTCTCTCTACTCATTTTACATTGCCTTTTAGCTCTATGTATATGTAAAACGGTGCCATTATAGATTGAACGCGACAATGCGTGAGTGGGTAGTGCAGCGCATGCGTCAATTGCGGTAAATATTTTAATGTTATTACCGCCGTTAAAGCGATAAATTTGACTGCCCTACTTTAAGCCAAAACCAAAGACTCTGGATGAGTGTAAGACATTTTGTCTGTAACGTTAAATAAAATTAGAAAACGATTTTATTAAAAAAAATATATATATACAGTATATTAAAAAAGGCATGTCCGATATTTTTTTGCCGATTCCGATACTTTGAAAATGACGTGATCGGACCCGATCGATCGGGACATCTTTATTAATAACACTAAAAAAGACAAACAACAACATCCATCCAAGCATAGATGACGAAAATACAATACATCAGAAATTCACAGACCATTAAATATGAAAAACAATTGCCCAGGGCTGTCAGTCATAATGCTACAGCTACCTGCATCTAAACCAAAGGGGGCAGAGGCAGCTAGGCCAACTAAATCCTATGCAATATTTATGATTTGTACGACTTATTTATTTTAGTTTACTTCTGTTGTTGCTTCCTGGTGGTTACACTTGTGTGCTGTGTCCTGATACATTTTCATCACTGGGTTGCTTTGAGTTTTCAGCAAATGTAAACCCACTGACATCAGATAAGGATTATTTTTTTAAAAAATGCATGTTAGTAGATACCCATCATTCTGGAATGTCATTGTCCTAGTTTTGGAGCATTTTTCACTTAGAGTAGAAGTACATATGTGCAATATCAAAATCCTGTGTTTGGCCATTCTTACAAAACTTCCTAGAGAAAATCTTTCAAGTGGAAGTTATTTCTACATAGGGGAGGAAAATCTAATTATTTTCTTTCATTTTTAGTCCCTGTACAGTAGATGTAATGATCAGATGTCCAAATATGTTCCTATTGAGCATTTCTGAAAACAATATGGGCTCTCTCGGCAATTAGTCTTGTCTCAATCAATGACCGTCTGCCTCTCTCTTGTCATACACAAGATATTAGATTAGCAGACATGAAGGATATCAGATCCGCGCAGAAAAGCTTTTTTGCCACTTTAATCCACTGACTGTGTTGGAAAATGTGTGCGTCTCAGATTAAGTGGATTGTATGCGTGTTCACCTCCATCTTTGGAGACATTTCAATGACGATGCAAGCAGAGGCATTGTTAAAAAGGGGAGGAGCAGCGGTGTCCATTTACCCGGGAGATAGCGGATGTAATCCATCAGCCTTGCCTGCTGCCCGTTCAGCACAGTCCGCCCCCCAGCTGGCTCCTGCTAACCGCCCCGCCACCCTTTTTGCTTCTGTGTTTGCTCACATCTCTTTTGCTTTAAAGTGCCTACAACAGGAGAAAATACGTCTTAAATAGCATTATTATGTGAATTAGAATCATATTTTGAGACGATTCGACTATATACAATAATTTGGCAAAGCACAGATGACGAGAAATTAGTCTTTTAATCTGCCATTTAGCCACACCTATCATTTTAGGGCTCTAGCGTCCCCAACAGGAGGATGACGTTGGCAGGATCATGGTTTCATGTGATTTAGAATTCAGCCCATTGAAGGAGAATTATTCAGAACGAGGAAAATGCGATGAAGAGAGCCGCAAAATGTCATTGTTTCAGTCTTTCTACTCCAATATTTTTTACAGGATATTCTTTTTATAGAAGTATTTTTCCCCAATTGCTAAATAATTGGTATGGTCATTACAAATAACAGTCTTGTGCTAAATGGAATATGAAATATTAAAAATGCACTTATTCCGTACGACATGGCAAAATTACTCCATAATGGTCAAAACTGTCCACTTCTTGCACCTCCTAAACTATATTTCATGCCACCGGAGTTAGTCCAGCTTTTGTCATTTCCCTGCCCCGGCTTCGGAGAGCGTAAACAAACCAGGAGGCGTGACAGCTAGCCGACATGCTAACCCAAACCAAGTGATGTTTCACAGTCTATTCTTGACTTTCTAAGTGAAAAATCACTCAAAACTACCCAGGCTCATGTCACACGGCGGCGGGGTTGTCGATTGTCTTCGCCGATCGACAACCAGCCCGCCGGCGAGCAAGCTCGTCGGACTAGTCGTTGGACTGCTCGTCGGACTGCTCAACGGATTCATTTCCCGGCTGCGGGCAGGAGAGCTCGTTTCCCGGGGAAGCAGCTGGAAAATGACCGTCAGACAAACTGGCCGACATCGGAGGAGCACGTAGCTGCCACATAGTCAACACAAATATGGCGTAAATGAATGCTTAAAAACACGGTGAACACGTAAACAGTGAGAGAGCGGCGTGCAGTTGCTGTGTGAAGCTAACAAGGCAGGATGTGTCTGAGGAAAACTTTTCTACATGTCCGTCCATGATCAAACATAAGTAAATATTCCGTTATTTAAAGAAAGTTTGTTGTGTTGAATTTGTAATCGCTGTACTCGCGGCCATTTTTAACACAATTTCTGATGGGGTGGAAAATTTGACAGAACACCGGGTTCACAAAGAGAGCAATATGCCAAGTATAGTGCTCCCCCGGCGGGGGGTGGGGGGTTGGGGGGGTGGGTGGTTGAGCTATAAGCCGCCGGTCGTCAGCTGAGTGGCATTCTCGGTGGACAAGGAGCTTGTCAGCCACAAAATGCAAGCCACCTCTGTATTAAAACCTGTGCCATGATACCAGTATTTGTCATAATACAAAACACAATGTTTACTCATTTCCTCATAAGTCCAATGGTCCCACAGTTGTCACACACTTGTGTCAGCCATTTTGGGTGTACAGGAACTTTCTGAAACCCAAAAAGGCTCACATGCTTCTCCCTAGTGCAGCTCCAAAGCCTGCAGCCGTTTGGCTGGTGTGATGCGAAAAATAAAAAAATTAACCTGCAAAATCAGCTGAATCCGCAGTCCATCTCCATGCTATAAAGCAATGCTGACCTGGGTGACGTCACATTCGCATTCGTCCTAAACCTGAGACTGGAGGTGGAAGTCACTCATTTTCATGGCGCGAGGTTAAAAAATTGAATAAATAAAATGATCGCTTCCACACACATCCAAGCAGTCCATTTCATTCAGGGGCATAAAACACCGCATGAAATATGAAATAAACATGCTTTTTGCTATCATACGCACTTTAACTCTCATCTGAAGGATTTTATTTTTTTATTTCTTTTAAATTAACCATTCGACATGAACTGGAAAACCTGAATTTTATATTCATGAGTCTGTTCTCCGTCCTTTGTGGGTGGATTTGGCAAAGTTCTACGTTTCCCTGTACTTGCGTTCTTCCAGTACTCTGGAATCTTTCCACAATACAAAAACATGCATAGGTCATTAGTTATTTAACATAGCTGGTTGTAAATTAATGTAACAAAACGCACACACTCGTCGCGTCATTTGACTTCGTTTCGAAGCTCTTTTGTCGAACTTTAATTGACAAATAAGGTTTTTTTAGTGCTGCAAAAATTAATCGATTAACTCGAGTAATTCAATTAAAAACACAAATTCGAATCAAATTTTGCTGCTTCGAGGATTCGTTTAATTAGAATGACAATGTAATGGTTTGTTTTGAAAGGGTTGCATTTAGTTTTATTGATTCGGGTGGATACACTGCCCTATTGTGGCAACAGTTAATATGCCATAACTCGTCTAACATGGCGGAATTTAGCTGCTCCCTGTTAAGATCAACATAAGGCTGTAGGTTTTTCTTTGAGCTAATGTTTAAACATTTGTTACTTAGTTTGGAATTATATGTAGCAGTATTTAGTGGCAATATATGTTTGAATGATTTTTTAAAAGCATAGTTTAAAAAAAAAAAAAAAAAAAAAAAAAAATTCATAGCATTTAAGCTAGCCAATTGTTCTATTTTTTTTTTTTTTTTGACGCTAAACTCAGGAATTTTAATTTATTTTAAATGTGTTTATTGCTCTTGTGAAAAGAACTTGCAATCCTACATAGTTTGAAGAAACACCCAGGTATTTTATTTTGTGTCTGCCCTTAGTGCTCTTTTGAAAGGGTGATTTTAGCAAGTCAAAATAAATATCATTCCAAGCATAAACACTTGTTTGTTTTACATATACATACAGTGGGGAGAACAAGTATTTGATACATTGCCAATGGGTTTTCCCATTGGCAGTGTATCAAATACTTGTTCTCCCCACTGTACATACCTATAATTTATTCTGCAATGCATTAAATGTTCGTAATCCGATTACTCGATTGTAAGATCTAACTTATTGATACATTACGCTAGTGCTGCAACGATTAATCGATTAACTCGAGTATTAGAGTAGAAAAAAAAGATTCAAATAAATTTTTCTGCTTCGAGTATTCGTTTAATTATTCTGGCATTGCAATTGTTTATTTTGACAGTGTTTGCATTCAGTTTCATTGATTTGAGTGGATACACTGCTCTCTAGTCTGCCTCATTTCACATGGCTGAATCCAGCTGCTCCATGTTAAAACCAACATAAGCTTAAGTTTTTTTTTTTGAGCTAATGTTTTTTTTTTTTTTTTTTTAATGCATTCGTGATTTAGTTTATGGGTATATTTTGCATTTTTTGTGGGAATATGTGTCTGAACCATTTGTTAAGATCATTAAATAAAAAAAAAAAAGTTAGCCAATTGTTCTTTTGTTGTACATAGATCCTTATTTATTTATTTTTTATACCGTTTGAGGCTCAGCTCAGGTATTTTAATTTTTCATGTTTCTTATCCGATTACTCGATTATTCGACAAACTAGTTCATCGATTAATGGACTACTAAAATAATTGATAGCTGCAGCCCTACATTACTCGATTACTTAATTAATCGATAGCTGCTACCCTGCTTCTTTTTTGTCAAATTTGTCAGTCAGTTTTGATAATTTCGCAATTTAATGTGTCTCGCTACTGGCTAACACAGTGGCTGAAACCACTGTATAACTAATTGCATTGGTGGAACCTAATAACTGAATTTAATAAACAAACAAATCATGATTGGTGGTTAATTAGTACTGCTCCCTAATAATCTGAGCTTCTAGATGCACAGAATGAAAGCAATATCACGTTCAAGTTCAGGTTGTTGTACTGTATTGCATATCATCACGGCCCTGGTGACTGGTTTCTGGCCTGCTGTAAGTCATTCACTTCCCTCATCCTTGTCTGCCAGTCGCATTCGTCTACATAAGCTTCATTTGATTAAAAGGCGTATTTTAGTGCCAACGTTTTGGGTGCTTGCATCCATCGACCTGCCTGCTTGTGTTCCTTGTAAAGCTAGGCTGTAAATAGATAAAAATCTACTGCATCTATCTTTCATTCTTGTTCATGCCCCCTGCGGGTTCATGGTTGTTTGTGCTTGGAATGTCTCAGTGTGTGTGTTTTAAACGAAAGTTTAATAAAACCAGCCTATATTGCTTTGCGTTTTGATGAAGTTTGGTTTTACCAGTAATTACATTGAGGGGGAGCGTGTGGATGGTCATATGCTATAACCATGCAAACTGTTGACATTTTCGAACAAAGAGGTTTGGCTACGTTCCACTCGAGAAACATCCTTTTCCCACTGCATTTGTCCCCAGACAAGTGCACATTTGCTGCCATGCAATTTAATGATGCACACTAGCTTTTCATGAAAAATTTCAAATAAATGTAAGATATATAGAATAAGCAAAAGAATGAAGCAGACTGAGCTGGTCCTTAGAGACACTCCAATCATCTCAGTTCGTGGTATTGAGAGGTAGATGTCTAGAGAGGTTTTTTTTTTCTTCTTTTTTTTGCAAGTCAATTGTGCTTGTTTAAGTAGTTTGCTTCAACTCTACTAAAATGTTCATATGATTTTTGATTGTGACATTAGGAAAGTTGTGTCGTCATCTCGAATTTATCGTAAACTAGTGAAAAGCTACTTAAAGAGGAAAAAAATTGCATTCCAGAATGATTTATTTTTGTTTTTTTCTATTATTATATAGTGTAGGTACAAAAAACCTGTCACCCTACATTAAATATTTTCAATACTTACTGAAGAAAAGCTGATTTTACTTGCCCATGCCACAGGAGTTCCGGAGACATTTGGCCAATTCAACAACGTGGCTAAACATGGTTTGCTCGTAGCTGTTACGTCACGGGCGGGGGGGGGGGGGGTATATTTACGCAGCAGAACATACAGTACAGTGGGGCAAATAAGTATTAAGTCAACCACCAATTGTGCAAGTTCTCCTACTTGAAAAGATTAGAGAGGCCTGTAATTGTCAACATGGGTAAACCTCAACCATGAGAGATAGAATGTAGGGGGGGGGGGGGGGGGGAATCACATTGTTTGAAGAATTTATTTCCAAATTAGAGTGGAAAATACATCATCTACAAACAAGCAAGATTTCTGGCTCTCAAAGAGGTCTAACTTCTTCTAACGAGGTCTAACGAGGCTCCACTCGTTACCTGTATTAATGGCACCCGTTTTAACTCATTATCGGTATAAAAGAGTCCACAAACTCAGTCAGTCACACTCCAAACTCCATTATGGCCATGACCAAAGAGCTGTCGAAGGACACCAGAGACAAAATTGTAGACCTGAACCAGGCTGGGAAGCCTTAATCTACAATAGGTAAAACGCCTGGTGTAAAGAAATCAACTGTGGGAGCAATTATTAGAAAATGGAAGACATACAAGACCACTGATAATCTCCCTCGATCTGTGGCTCCATGCAAGATCTCACCCTGTGGCATCAAAATTATAACAACAACGGTGAGCAAAAATCCCAGAACCACACGGGGGGACCTAGTGAATGACCAACAGAGAGCTGGGACCACAGTATCAAAGGCTACTATTAGTAACACAATACGCCGCCAGGGACTCATATCCTGCACTGCCAGACGTGTTCCCATGCTGAAGAAAGTACACGTCCAGGCCCGTCTGCGGTTTGCTAGAGAGCATTTGGATGATCCAGAAGAGGACTGGGAGAATGTGTTATGGTCCGATGAAACCAAAATAGAACTTTTTGGTAGAAACACAGGTTCTTGTGTTTTGAGGAGAAAGAATACTGAATTGCATCCGAAGAACACCATACCCACTGTGAAGCACGGTGGTGGAAACATCATGCTTTGAGGCTGTTCTTCTGCAAAGGGACCAGCACGGGTGGAAAGATCATGCTTTGAGGCTGTTTTTCTGCAAAGGGACCAGGACGACTGATCTGTGTAAAGGAAGGAATGAATGGGGCCATGTATCGAGAGATTTTGAGTGAAAATCTCCTTCCATCAGCAAGGGCATTGAAGATGAGACGTGGCTGGGTCTTTCAGCATGACAATGATCCCAAACACACAGCCAGGGCAACAAAGGAGTGGCTTCATAAGAAGCATTTCAAGGTCCTGGAGTGGCCTAGCCAGTTTCCAGATCTCAACCCCATAGAAAATCTGTGGAGGGAGTTGAAAGCCCGTGTTGCCCAGCGGCAACCCTAAAACATCACTGCTCTAGAGGAGATCTGCATGGAGGAATGGGCCAAAAAATACCAGAAACAGTGTGTGAAAAGCTTGTGAAGAGTTACAGAAAACGTTTGGCCTCCGTTATTGCCAACAAAGGGTACATAACAAAGTATTAAGATGAACTTTGGGTATTGACCAAATACTTATTATCCAGCATGATTTCCAAATAAATTCTTTAAAAATCAAACAATGTGATTTTCCTTTTTTTTTCTCTCTCATGGTTGAGGTTTACCAATGTTGACAATTACAGGCCTCTCTAATATTTTCAAGTGGGAGAACTTAAACAATTAGTGGTTGACTAAATACTTATTTGCCCCACTGTACATTTGTAAGAAGGCTTACAATAAATCATCACAGAATCAACACTGTTCTTATAAGCTGGGCTAAATTTTAGAGCTCACATTTAAGATATATTGGTTCCTCGATAAAAGCATATGTTTTTTGCAGCTGTCCAAAATATTTCTTAAGATAACACTTCCCCTTTGCCTTCTTGGTGCCCACTGAGACCCGTTAAATCCTCGCTTATGAGTATAAAACCTGTCACGGCTATATGAACAGAAGACTGTTTTAAGCATCTGCCTACGTTTTAAAAAGCATTTGACAGCATCTTAATCTAGATTTTATTTCACATGACCGTCTGAGGGGTCAGACCCTCTGCACTTGATTAATTCTAAATGCTATACGTCAAAAGCCTAGTGTGCAAACTTCTGTAAGAACATGCATTTTTTTAACATATCAAACAGCTGTTATTTATCTCAATAGCATTTCTTTTGAATTGCTTTCATCAAAATAACCCACAGATCCAGATTTCTAGGTATCATTCAATTTTATTGAAGTACAATTAGGGGCTGAGTAAAAATTCAGGAAAAATTGTAAAGTGCAGACTAACCCTTGTATGGGAAGTCCAGGAAGTCCCCGGGTTACGAACGAGTTCCGTTCCTACGCTGGCGACATAACCCGAATTTCCACGTAAGTCGGAATCAACCCTTTAAGCACCCCTAAATACCCAACCATTGAAAAACATGTATTATATGTCATATTAATAACATGAAGTAAAAAATTAGATATTACTTCCCGCGGGTGACACCGATCACACCATAATTCTTCTTACAACTGACATTTATTAATTTGTCACCGTCAAACTATGAACACACACTCGATTTATCCACATACGGGTCACGAATTCACTCCTTCGCAGTTCGTGGGTCTTTAGTGATTGGGAAGTAGCATAAATTTTGTTTTCTTTGAGGTTGTAGGCACATCTTCTGGCTCGTCAGGTTCCCGTTTCCCTGTAAAATTGAAAAATTAGCCCTCTTAGCATTGACGAACTTTACTCATTGTTTACGTAGTCCAGCTCTTTTTCTCGCGTTCGGGAACTCATGGGTACTACATTGCGACAAATGGCTATTTGTAAACCACATAGCATGACAGGTTTGAACCATTTTAGCGATTTTTTGATAAAACACGAACGCAACTCTCTCGTCGATAAACAACGATGGCACCTGCCTTGACCTTTTGTTTCCTTGTTATGACGTCTCCGCCCCATTCGGCTGTTTCCGGAACACTTTCGGAAATGTTTGTCATTTTCGATCTATTTTCGATAATTGCTCATTAATGTGATTGAATTTTTTGTTAACTTTATCAATATTTGTTATCTTGGCACATAACGGTTCTATTGATGTCTCACACCCCCTTTGCGTTTTCATACCCTTTAACACACCAACATCCCTGTCTACTCTAGATATACAACTACAGGGTAGGAGGTCGTCATGGAAATACATTGATTGGACTGTTAGCAGTACATCTTGTTTTGTATATCTATGTGCGCTTGGCCTCGATAATAACGTATCACGTAGGTCGTTGCCCATCACATTTTTTCACGGAAATAATTAGCCCCCACACTAGAATGACTGAAAAACAGATGTCTTTGGACAGATTTTTTACGAGGAAAAGGGAACTTTATGAGCCCACAATCTCGAAGAAAACAAAATCTATGCTACTTCCCAAACACTAATGACCCATGAACTGTGAAGGAGTGGATTCGTGACCCGTATCTGAATAAACCGAGTGATTCGAGCATGTCTGTGCAACAGGAATATCAGCTTGTAGAGATCGCAAATGACAGCGACCTTAAACGTACATTTGAGACAACAACTATACCGAGGTTCTGGATTAAAGTCATTTCAGAATATCCTGAGATCGCTAGGAGAGCACTGAAAACTGTGCTACAATTTCCAACATCGTATCTTTGTGAAGCGGGTTTCTCGCACTCTCCCATCTCGGGACCATCTCGTCTCAACGAAACAAGCTCAGGCCTCCCACTGATTCAGTTATATTTTACTTTCACTTAACACAACGGGGCTAAAAACAAATGTTATTTTATATTTGCTGTATTCTTCTGCCGCGCATTGCCGGTGTTCTGACAAATTTGGCATGCGTGTAACGTTAAAAATGACCGCAAATGCAGCGATTCCAAAGTACACACTACAAACTTTCTTTAAAGATAGGAATATTAACTTACTTTTGCCATGTTAGCTGCACACAACAACTGCACGCAGCTCTCTCACTTAACGACTTCGCCGTGTCGTTAAGCATTAATTGACGCCATTTTCGTGTTGCACATGTATGTTTATGATGTAAATAGTTTTTCAGCACTGTTAGATAACATTGAGAGTCCAACTGACTATGACAGAGGGCTGTTTTTCACCGCCACAAAAGCTTTGGGAGCAAAATTTTCATAAGGTTGCAAAATTTGACAGAACACCGGTCCGTGAAAAAAAGACCCAAATCACACCGGTCCGTGGTGCAAAAAAGATTGGGAACCCCTGACTTAACGGGACAATTTGAAAAATCTCTACATCAACGCATAAATCCAATCTATTAACTACTGTAATTTTCGGACTATAAACCACTACTTTTTTCCTTCCTTTTGAATCCTGCGGCTTATAATCCAGTGCGGGTTATTTGTTGATTTATTTGGGTTATTAGGTAACACGTTATTTGACAGCAGCGTCATAAGACCGTCATAATTATGACACTATCATGGGCATTAATGAATGCTTATGACTGATGTCAATAAGTGTCATCCTGCAAATTGTTTCTATAATTGCATTTCTGTCCAGCTCATATCTTTTACATCCTTTCATGCAGTGTCATTTCATATGATGGTTTTATGACAGTCTTATGGCGCTACTGTCAAATAAAGTGTTACCAAATATCGTAACTTGCAATCAATGAAACAACTGGAACAGCAACTGAAGAAATAACTAGCACAGAACATGAATTTTGATTGTTATTTACATCTACAGCGCTGCCATGCATGCTAGGAGGCATGTTGGACGACAGCAGTGTTGACAGCAGGTGGCAGCAGAGGTTGACTGTCTCCCCCAAGGGAGCAGTAATGGCCAAATGAAGCTTTTTGAAGCAATTCATAGTGGTTCATTTGGTCTTATGAGAGTCCTATGATGCCTATGTCAAATAAAAAGTTACTGGTTAATATCTCCTGGTGTAAATATTAGGGCTGTCAAAATTATCACATTAATGAGCGTTAATTAATTTTTTCAATTAATCACGTTAAAATATTTGACACATTTAACGCACACGCCCCGCTCAGACAGATTAAAATGACAGCAAAGTGTCATTTCCACTTGTTACTTGTGTTTTTTGGTGTTTTGCCACCCTCTGCTGGCGTTTGGGTGCGACTGATTTTATGGGTTTCAGCACCATAATTATTATTGACATCAACAATGGCGAGCTATTAGTTTATTTTTTGATTGAACATTTTACAAACTTTGTTAAAACGAAAACCTTAAGAGGGGTTTTAATATAGAATTTCTATAACTTGTACTAACATTTATCTTTTAAGAAATACAAGTCTTTCTATCCATGGATCGCTTTAACAGAATGTTAATAACGTTAATGCCATCTTGTTGATTTATTGTTATAATAAACAAATACAGTACTTATGTACAGTACGTTGAATGTATATACCCGTCTTGTGTCTTATCTTTCCATTCCAACAATAATTTACAGAAAAATATGGCATATTTTATAGATGGTTTGAATTGCGATTAATTACGATTAATTAATTTTTAAGCTGTGAATAGCTCGATTAAAAATTTTCATCGTTTGACAGCCCTAGTAAATATCCCATAATACAGTGAGGACCGCTGCGGCCTTATAGTCCAGTGCGGCCTATCTATGAACAAATGCCGTTTCTGTGTCAAATTTGGTGGGTGGCAGCTTATAGTCAGGTGTGCCTTATGGTCTAAAAATGATGGTACCTCCAGATGCAGAAAGAAAGAAAGTAAGAGGGCCATGGTTAGAAGCTTATGCTTTTATCAAAGCTTGAGGAATAAGTTAGAGGAACGTTTGTATGTATTGATCAATTCCAAGCCAGAGATCAACTAAACCTGTAATCAATACACAAACTTTGAGCAGGGTTGTGGTATGCATAAAAAACATGGATAGACAGCTTGAGGCTTGACATGGCCCAGCTGTTAAAAATAAATAAATAAATAAAATAAAAAAACAAAACAAAAAAAGAGTTCTTTGAGGGTAAAGATGGTCCAGAGCCAGTTTCAAACTAGAGCGCGGCTGATTTAAGATCACTCCACTGGAGAACATCAAAGCACCCTTATTCATTTGCAATATTGATCTTTTTTTTATTCGCGGACTCGCCGCTCTCTAGCATGCAAGAGCGACAACGTAATTGATTTGGCACAGTTAGGAAGAGGATTTGTCTCAGCTTGTTTTATTCTCAGGAGAGGAGACGTGTAAAGGAAAGTACTGGAAATGTGGGGGTAAAAAAAAAAATGCCGCAAACGAAATGGTTTGAACATTTGATTTTGAGATTATCAGCAGAAAAATCAGTTGAAGCATTTGCTAGGTTTTATTTTAAATAATAAAAAAGAAAAAAAATCCATAACCAAGTGGACTTTTTTTGCTGATTAAAAATTGTAACTACGCATAGAAACTGCTCTGCTAACTGAAATATTGGAATTATTTGATTTTCCTTCTCCACCCACACTTCTTCTCTCTTAGTCGTCTATGTAGGAGAATTAGACATTGCTATTATTTGACTTCTTCTTTTTCTTGGTCTTTGTCTTCTGTAGTCATTTGCGTCTTCTCTCTCCATTTGACTGGTGAAAATAACAGGTCACTGATGGTGTTATGGCTTACAATTATGTTCAAAATGATTCAACCCCCACAGTAGATAAATGTCAAACTTGCAAAGACACTTATTTTTCATCTGGTTTATAATCACATTAAGCAATGACATGTCAAATAGACCAATACAGCTGAAATAAAATATTTTTGGGAATATTCCAATTTATGGCCTTTCTGTGATTTTATTGACAAAAGTATTCAACCCCTTAGGTATGTAGTATAACTTTAGTACTTAGTACAACATCTTTAAAAGAATAACATCCTTTAGACATGAATCATAGCTTGACACAAGTTTCTTGCAATGATCCACAGGTGTATTTGCCAAAGGCCTCCAGTTCATTAACATTTTTGGGCATTTGTGCTGCAACTGCCTTCTTCAAGTACCACCATAAATTTTCAATGGGATTTGAGTCTGGCGATTGCGATGGCCACCCCAGAATCTTCCCGCACTTCTTTGCAACCGAGATGTGGTACATGTTGAGGTACACTCAAAAAAATGGGGTGTTGAACTGACATACAAAAATTATGGAAATAATTTGCACCTGATAATACTGCTTTCCTTCAGCATTTAGCAATTGTGTCCTTATAACATAAAGCGCACGTCTAGCCAACATTAGGCACTCATGTTGCGTGAACATAACACACTCTTGTCGAGCCAACATGAGGCACTCATGTTCACCCCAAAATACATGTTGAACCGACATTAAAGAAATACATAATTCACACCTGATTAAATTGCTTTCCTTCTGTATTTAGCAATTGTGTTCTTTTAACATAAAGCACACATATTTAGCCAACATAAGGCACAACTAGGGATGTCAAATTTATCGCGTTAACGGGCGGTAATTAATTTTTTAAATTAATCACGTTAAAATATTTAACTCATCCACGGAACGACCCACTCATGCATTGACGCAGACAGACTACAATGGAGCAGTTTTACGTATATACAAAGCTAAGAGGCAATGACAAGTGAGTGGAGTGGATACAGACATTCATTTGGACCGTGCTTTTAATTGCCAAAAGCTTTGACATCTCTTCCACAACAATTATAACTATTGAGGCGAGCAACGTGGGGAAGAATGACAGGAGTTGATCTTTTTCTTAACACCCCGCATTGTACACAATGCAGAGAAGATATAGTATTTGCAGCCACCACACACAGTCATGGTTGCCCCACTTCCCATCATGCATTTGGGCAGAAAAGTTTAGTCACTACAGTATCATTTACTGAAAGCTCAACAAATACACTAGATGGCAATATTTAGTCACAATATACAAACTCACATTTATCCTTTAAGAATCTATCCGTAGATCCCTTTCACAGAAAGAATGTTAATAATGTTAATGCCATCTTGTGGATTTATTGTTATAATTAACAAATACAGTACTTATGTACAGTATGTTGAATGTATATATCCGTCTTGTCTTATCTTTCCATTCCAACAATAATTTACAGAAAAATATGGCATATTTTAGAGACGGTTTGAATTGTGATTAATTACGATGAATTAATTTCTAAGATGTGATTAACTCGATTAAAAATTTTAATCGTTTGACAGCCCTAATTCTAACGTAAATGGTCGTCAATGGCATCAATTTATATATGCCTCAATGGAATCCAGTACATTGGCATCAATAGTAGCGAAATTCATGATAGTCAATGGCATGGACGTACATAGCTGTCAGTGGTATTGACTTACTTAGGCGCCAGTTCAATGTCAATGGGCTGTAATGGTAAGTCAAAAATCACAACCACCTATGTTTTCCTGTCATTGACAATGAAGGGAAAATGCTTGCCATTAAAAATGAATGGAATTCCGGTCATTTTGATATTTAAACGGTGCCGGTCGGTCAAACCGTTTGGAGTCTCCAGTGCGCCGAAAAAACGTGGATAATAAGATTATGAAAGAAAGAAATAAAAATAAAGTTAAGGAATTTTACTAGCTGGGCCTGTGCCTTGCAAAGCCTCATCTAATAAAAAAAAAAAAAAAAAAAAACACTTTTCACAAACAAAATAATAATGAAATGGTGACGGTCATTGAGCCGGCCGGCTCTACCAATGAGGTGTCACTTATTTTTTCAGGGAGTAGGCAACCCTACTTTTAAATCTCGCGAGAAATGACGAGACTATTGCAATTGGTTAGAAAGGCACGTTAACATTATGTTGCTTTAACACGATCTAATCTAGCTACTCATTCATTGTTCATGTTTATGTATGGACTGCATGATTTAATCATGCTCACCTTGGAAACATGATGTGTTCTTGCTGAAAATGCACAATGTCTTTTAGTAAACTTTACAACCTGCCGGAGTCATTTTTTTGAGTGTATGCTTAGGATCATTGTCCTGTTGGAATGTCAAACCTCACCCGAGCCGCAGCTTTGTCAAGGACTGCATTACATTTGAATTCAAGATCTCCTGGTATTGAACTGAATTCATAATACCTTGCACACGCTGAAGATTCCCTGTACCTGAAGAAGCAAAACAACCCCAGAGCATGACTGAACCCACACCGTGCTTCACAGTAGATAGGGTGTTCTTTTCTTTATAGGCATCATTCTTTCTCCTCCACACATACCATTGTTGGCCCAAAAAGTTCCAGTTTGGTCTCATCACTCCAGAGAACAGTATTCCAAAATCTTTGTTGTTTGTCCATATGGTTTTTGGCATACTTGTGCTTTAGAGTCAGCAGTGGGTGCGCCTGGGAGTTCTTGCATGGAAGCCATCATTTCGCAGTGTGCGTCTTATTGTCTGGGATGAAACCTGAATACCTTCCTATGACATATCCTGCCGTAGTTCCTCAGCTGTCATCCGGGTATTTTTGTCCATCTTTCGCTTCAGGTATCGCACAGCAGTTGCAGACAGTAACCTATTTCTACCACGCCCAGGTAGCGTTTCCACTGTGCCTTTAGCTTTAAACTTGCGGACTATGCTCCCAATTTTGTCTCTTAAAATGTTTAGTCCTTTTGATATCTTTTTATACCAAAATCCTTGCTTATAAAGTGAATCAACCACCTCTCTGAACTTTTTTGAATAAATTTGTCAATGAAGTAATCGCAGAAAGGCCATTAATTGGAATATTCCCCAAAATACTTTTGGTATTTCAGTTGTGTTTGTCTATTTGACATGTCATTATTTGATTTGATTTTAAACAAGATGAAAAATAAATGTCAAACTTGCAAAAACACATCCACAGTGAGGGCTGAATAATTATGAACACAACTGTACTTGGTTCTTGAGGTCATTGTTAAATTCCTATTCAGTGATGGTGTGATTTTTGGGTGTGAAATTTTTTCTGTCAATATACACTACACTGTATGTGCACTATGATTGACTGGTAACTACTTCAGAATGTAGTTCACCTATTGCCGGAAATCAACTGAAGTTGATGCTGCGACTCTGAATATGTAGAATAAAAAAAAATTAATGTTGAGTATGGACACAGACTATCCGAAATATTACCCGGGTTATCGCCAAACCATTTAATCCCAAGTGGGTCGTTGGACCCAAGAGCTTGACTTTGAAAGTGAAGGAGTTACTACTCATTTTGATGATTTTAGAGTGTATCTTGATAAAACCGCATGCGATGAGGTTGAGATAATGATGTTCATTAAGCCCCACAGTTTTATCCTCAGATCCCCCCTCTTTCTGACCCGCCCTTTTCTTGCAGCCTAATGACGTTTTTATGGGTAACTTCATTAGGGGAAAGGATACTAAAACCATAAACATCAGCGCCTCTCAATTGTGGCACATGTTGGCCTTGCCAAAGTTCTTTCTTCCTGGGGCACCCAAAATAAAAAAGAAAGCAAACAAAAAAAAAAAGCCAGTGCGAGTGTTTTTTTTAAAATGTTGATCTATCTGTGCATCTTTATTCTTTTGAAATCCCGCTTTTCCTCCCATCTTGAACTTAAGCAGCCTCAGGCCTTGCTGTTTTGTTGTACACAGTGGTGTGCTGATAGTCTAATGAAGACAAAGCAGTGGTGGCTTGCCAGTGCTGTGCTTAACAGAGACAGTGATTCGTCACCACAATTCGCTTGTATAGTATAGCTCTGCATTTGCTCATTACGTGCCTTGCAGGTCACTCTGTAGGCTTACACTGCACTTCTTTTTTATCTAATAAGCATAATTGTTTCATAATATACTTCAGGCACTACTTTGTTGGTTCTGGAGAGTAAACAGTATTTCCCAGGTAAATGCACCCAAGTGACTTGGAGACCTACATAAGTTCTTACAGCGTATGAAACGCAAAGGATTCAATCATTTCCACTTCTTCAAGCAATCTGTAATTGCTCTCCTACATCTACTGTAAGCAACAACCATTTTGCTTTTGTCTCATACAGTATCTGACCTAGAATAGCACGGTTCTTCCCAGGACAATTATTTAAACTGATTGAAACTCCTGTAGCTTTCTATAATAACAATTATAAAGGATTTTTTTATAGGCATCATAATCAAGTCATTGATTTGACTAAATGTTCTTCAATTTCAGACAAGATGCAGTGTTTTAAGATACAGTGGGGCAAATAAGTATTTAGTCAACCACCAATTGTGCAAGTTCTCCTACTTGAAAAGATTAAAGAGGGCTGTAATTGTCAACATGGGTAAACCTCAACCACGGGAGACAGAATGTGAAAAAAAAAAAAAAAAACAGAAAACCACATTGTTTGATTTTTAAATCATGGTGAAAAATGAGTATTTGGTCACCTACAAACAAGCAAGATTTCTGGCTGTCAAAGAGGTCTAACTTCTTCTAACAAGGTCTAACGAGGCTCCACTCGTTACTTGTATTAATGGCACCTGTTTTAACTCATTATCGGTATAAAAGACACCTGTCCACAACCCTCAGTCAGTCACACTCCAAACTCTAGCCAAGACCAAAGAGCTGTCGATGGACACCCGAGACAAAATTGTAGACCTGCACCAGGCTGGGAAGACTGAATCTGCAATAGGTAAAACGCCTGGTGTAAAGAAATCAACTATGGGAGCAATTATTAGAAAATGGAAGACATACAAGACCACTGATAATCTCCCTCGATCTGGGGCTCCATGCAAGATGTCACCCCGTGGCATCAAAATGATAAGAACGGTGAGCAAAAATCCCAGAACCACACGGGGGGATCTAGTGAGTGACTTACAGAGAGCTGGGTAACAGTAACAAGGGCTACTATCAGTAACACAATGCGCCGCCAGGGACTCAAATCCTGCACTGCCAGACGTGTCCCCCTGCTGGAGCCAGTACACTGTCCAGGCCCATCAGTGGTTTGCTAGAGAGCATTTGGATGATCCAGAAGAGGACTGGGAGAATGTGTTATGGTCAGACGAAACCAAATTGAACTTTTTGGTAGAAACACAGGTTCTCGTGTTTGGAGGAGAAAGAATACTGAATTGCATCCGAAGAACACCACACCCACTGTGAAGCATGGGGGTGGAAACATCATGCTTTGGGGCTGTTTTCTGCAAAGGGACCAGGACGACTGCAACAAAATACCTGCAACAGTGTGTGAAAAGCTTGTGAAGAGTTACAGAAAATGTTTGGTCTCCATTATTGCCAACAAAGGGTACATAACAAAGTATTGAGATGAACTTTTGGTATTGACCAAATACTTATTTTCCACCATGATTTGCAAATAAATTCTTTAAAAATCAAACAATGTGATTTTTTTTTTCTCCCCACATTGTCTCTCATGGTTGAGGTTTACCCATGTTGACAATTCCAGGCCTCTCTAATATTTTCAAGTGGGAGAACTTGCACAATTAGTGGTTGATTTGCCCTATTGTATCTATGAAAGTAACAGCAAAATGTCTCATTATTGATCTTAAAACTACTCATGTCACTCCGTATACACATTTTAAGTGATCTATCAATACTAGAGCTATAGTGTCTACTTAACAACAATAGAACATTATCTGTCTGGGAGAACTTGGACAATTAGTGGTTGACTAAATACTTATTTGCCCCACTGTATATAACTGAATTTATTATATAATTCATATAAGGTTGCTTAAAAGTTGGTGGGGACAATCTGAGCATTCTTTACAGTTGGTGATGTTATGTCCCTACCATGCCTATGCAAACCTACCCCCTTGTCTGCACTTCATCGTACCTCAATGCCACGCCATTGACCAATTACCAGCCAATCGATCTGGTAATTGAATAAAACGCTCATTCTACAGTTCTTTAATGTACAAGGTCTCAGTTGCTGAGCAGGACTTTGATCAAGGGACTGTTTGTTCATTTCTTCTATCTTTTAACAGCATATTTAATGATGCTGTCTACGACTCAAGACTGTTGGAATACTATTAACCTATTTATGACGCCTGAGGAACAAGCTAATTTCAAATTCAGCATTTCAAAGTTTTGTTTTCAGTGATTTTTTTTCTTGATTGCAACTAGACTTACATGCAAAAAACACTGTTGAATTAGAAGTGAGACAGTTTGTTATGTTAGTCATGGTGGGCTCGATAATTTACCATCACTTCTAAGATTGCTGGCAAACTTTTACTTTAACACCTCCGGGAGAATTGCACTTGCTGCAGACCTTCCTCCCATGATCCTTCGATGCCTCTCGTTATTTGGAAGTTGAGGCACGAGGATTTTGGCAGGTTGAAAACACTTTAGATAATCCTCTAAAGTGTGTTTTTAAGTGAACAGGTGCCAAAACGAATTCACCCTGCAACTATCAAAACGATGATCAAATAACGTGACTCTGAAGTTGATGACATGTCACAAAGAAGGGGAAGAACCCTCAAGACATTCTGGCATCACTGAAGAAATTCCTAAAATGGAAACATGCATGTAAAAAGCAAGAGCATCCTAGTGAAATCCATCACTTGCGTGGTACTTCCATTTCTCATTACTGCGAACGAGAACCTCAGGTTTATACACCCGGATGCCATTAGAAGATTGCGAATGGTGTCTACAGTACAACTGGCCGAATGTATCCCTGACACGTTACAGGCCGCAGACTGAAATGAAGGAGGCACCACTCAAGGGGCTCTCTGTCTTAATCCGCGGACATTATCTCGACACTGTAAGCGGGCCTTGGCTCGTTACCTCGCAGTCGAGAGCCAGTCTGGCAGGGCTGCGGGGAGAGACGGAGGCAAAACGAAAGAGAGGAAGGAGGGGGGCCTCCCCGGCCGCTGTGAATGTAATCTCCAGATTAAGGGGGCGAGACGAATTCTCGCTGCTGGCCTGACCTTGCCGAGGCATTGGAGGAGTGAAATTAAGATTTTAGCACAGGAGTGAGCTGAGGAGTTTCTTTTTTTTTGATAGTGTTCCTCTTTCGAGGGTCACGGCCTTGACTCTGTGATTTACACTAAATTTGTGTGGTCACACTGGCAGCACTCTTGAAATGCGTGTGAGGCAAACTGTGTCTGGCACTGACCATACTGCCTGCAAGCTTTGGCACACGCTATCCCAACAACCAACAGAAACGTGAACGCTCGTTTGTCCTAATTTATCAAGACAAGGGAAGCGTCGTCTTATGCAAATGCAGTTCAGTCGAGCATTAATGAGGTTATTACAGCTTGAATTCAGTGTAATCTCATAATGAATTCATGTATGACCTCACTCGTTTTAAAACATTTGCTTTTGTCGCAGTTACTCGTAGTTTCCTTTGTTTAACACTAGAAAACCCAGCAGAGGCCGACTCTGCCTTTCCGAAGACAAATACTCCTAATATTCCCAAGCAATGGCCGATTTGGCCTCTCCTCCGGAAAAACCCAGAGGTGGCCAAAATGACCCAAGTGCTTTTGAATTAGCAAGTTGTCTGACAGACAGGAACCATTCATGTGTAAATGCAACCACTAAACATAAATTGTGGTAGTATGTGGCTCAAACGGAAGGGAACACACCACGGTTGCATTTTTCATGTGATAGTTTGTGTCAGTTGAAGTGAAGCTACATTTATTTATGGAGTTTTACACTTATTACACATTTTTTAACTCACTTCTCCTATACTCCACGCACAAAAAACCCCCAGAAAAAATGGCCCAAATGTGCACATTGTTTTAAAAAAAAAAAGAAAAAAAAAAAGTGTTTTAGAACTGCAATTTGAATGTAAAGCAGGAGTTGTGTCTATAGTTTAGAAGGACTGAATCAGGGGCATGGGTCATGGATTTAAAAATACACATTTGGGCCATTTTTTTTTCTGTTTTTGAGTGTGGAGTATAGGAGAAGTGAGTTAAAAATGGCTAAAAAAAAAGTGTAAAACTCCATAAGTAAATATTGCTGGCACGAACTATCACATGAATAGTTCAACTGTGGTGTGTTCCCCTCCGTTTGGGCCGCATACCAACACAATGTATATCTAGTGGTTCCATATGAACGGCTGTTGTCTTTTGGACAACGACTTAACAATTCAAAAGGACTTAGTTGATTTTGGCCACCTCTGGGTTTTTCCGGTGGAAAGGCCATATCGGCCTTGCTTGCGAATATTAGGAGTACCAGAATTCTCCAGGACTTCTAGTGTTATATATGCTTGATAGTGTTCGCACACTTTTTTACAGTTTGTCATTTGTGGATATTTACAGTGAGGAAAATAAGTATTTGAACACCCAGCGATTTTGCAAGTTCTCCCACTAAAGCCTGAGTTATGCTCCCGCTTTGCGGTGACGGCACAGCGACTACGGCGTCATTCGACATTCGATGGTTCTCCAGCCAGGTGACGCGTTGCTCTGTAATTCACCACCAAGCCACTAGAGGGGTGTGGCGTTATGTTTGTACGGTTTTGGGGCATGCTTGTTGACTCCCTCTTGTCTAGTTTAACGGAGAAAAAATAAACAATGCTAGATGGAACGCTTGATGCCAGGTGCTGGACGACCGAGCAGAACAACCGGGAACACCAGTGCAGCGGACTATGTCGTTGAGTCCGTGCTGCATACCGAGCAAAGCCCGCAGAGACTAAAAAAAATCCATCTTTATGAGACAGGCGTCATCTCAGTTAGTTATGTGTAAATAAATTGTTACTTTGCTATCAAAAGCTCTATTTGTCTTGTTGTTTACGTTATTTTGTAAAAGGAAAACATTATTCAGATGTTTAGGATGTAACTAAAGCAAAATATAGCTGTTTTAAAGTCAAAGTTATGTTTAAAATGTATGCCTTCAAAAAAAAAAAAAAAGCTTTCTGTTTTTTCATCAGAAATTGGAAAATTGCTCAAATTAAGCTATTTTCTAATGCTGATTTCTAAAGAATGGAAAAAGATATGAACCTACTTTTTTTCCTGCTGAAAGAAGAGAGTCTAATCTTTCTTTTGGTGGTTTCCATGTTTATATAGCAATAGAACAGAATTTTCTGTGGGCGTTGCAAAATCAGTCAAAATCCAGTAAAACAGCCTGGAGCGACGGGCCTTGCTCTGGTGAAAATGGCTGGGAGTGAATGAGTTAAAGGCAACTAACAGGTCTTTGAGGCTCACCTTTCTAGCTAATAGACAGGTGTTCAAATACCTATTTGCAGCAGTATAATATTAATAAATTGTCAAAAAAATCATAGATTTTTTTTTATATTGTCTCTCACAGTGGACAAGCACCTAGCATGAACATTTCAAACCCGCCCATCATTTCTAAGTGGGAGAACTTAACAAATCACAGGGTGTTCAAATACATATTTTTCATCACTGTAAATGATTGTTTTAGTTTTTGACTACATTATTCAGCCAAGTCCAAATTTTGTTGCTTACCTCAGTTTAATACTAGCACTGACTTCTACAGCTAGAAAAGGTCAACAACGGACAATTACTTTTAAGGATTAATTGTCACCAAATAGCCAAATGTATTGCACTGGGTTGCGACTCTGTGGCTTCAACAAAACATTTTAATCCAACAATAGATTTCACATATTCTTCTTGTTCATAATGCCTGTCACATTTTTCCGACTTAAAAGGTACACACAAACCACACGCGCACAACAGATGCTCATAATTGGGTTCAAAAAGTATGCTTTTGTCTGTGTTTGTACAGACACCATGTTTTTTTCCCCCCACCTCTCCCTGGAGCTAAGTGCTAAGGTATATCTTTTTCTGCAGATAAATAATAAATGTGACATTTCTGCTCCATTGCAAAACCAAGTAATGAGTCTGTCGGCATCAGATGCACTAAAGAGTAACATATAAAATCACAGCCGCTTTTCATTTTAGACTTTTTAACTGCCTTAGACATTGCCGGTGCAAAGGGTGCAACTTGCTGTCTTCCTACGTTCAAGTCCATTATTTTTTTTCACAGATGTACATTTTGTTGATAAAGCTCAACAACAAAAACAAAATAACATGTCACTTGTGTCACGCTGTGTAATTAGAAGTGAAAACAACATTGCCTGGAGGTAACACATGTAACCGCACTTTAGCATGAAAGGATATAAGGAGAGAGAGAAAACACCACGCTGCGTTGCTTAATTGAAATGTCAAATGTTTTTCCCTATTATTTTAGACCAAAGAGATCATTAATGTTGCTCCAACTCCTGTCAGCATGTCTTTATGGCGGCTGAAAGGTTTTTAAAACGAGGCAGACATTGCCAGAAGGCAGTGCGTGTAGATAAATACCACTGCTAGATGAACACCACCCAGCGATGAGCCAGTAATGCACAAAACATGCCGTGAAACACTTTTTTTTTTTTTTCAAGTAATTGTTAAAGCACTATTCAGTTTTGCTCCACCGGAAACCAATGCATGTGTACTACATGCCTTCTTATTAGGGTTGTTCCGATCATGTTTTTTTGCTCCCGATCCGATCCCGATTGTTTTAGTTTGAGTATCTGCCGATTCCGATATTTCCCGATCCGATTGCTTTATTTTTTTTTTTTTTGCTCCCGATTAAATTCCAATCATTCCCGATAATTTTTCCCGATCATATACATTTTGGCAATTCATTAAGAAAAAAATGAATAAAACTCGGACGAATATATACATTCAACATACAGTACATAAGTACTGTATTTGTTTATTATGACAATAAATCCTCAAGATGGCATTTACATTATTAACATTCTTTCTGTGAGAGAGATCCACGGATAGAAAGACTTGTGACTTTGTATATTGTGACTAAATATTCCCATCTAGTGTATTTGTTGAGCTTTCAGTAAATGATACTGTGGCCATGCCCCAATGCTTGATGGGAAGTGGAACCATGATGGGAAGTAGAACCATGACTGTGTGTCGTGCTACCAATGGATAAATCTTCTCTGCTTTGGGAAATAACTGAAGGTGTTAAGACAAAGATCAATTGCCACTTTGCTTCCCCACATTGCTTCCCGTGATATTTCTAATCATTGGGAGAGGGACTGCAAGGCTTTAGCCAATTGAAGAATGGCTCCAAAGGCTGCCAAAATTCACTCTACTCATTTAGCACCGCCTTTTATCTCTCTATGTAGGTAAAACGGCGTCATTATAGATTGAACGCGACAATGAGTGAGAGGGTCATGCAGCGCATACATTAATTGCATTAGTTATTTTAACGTGACGCATTTTTTAATAAATTAATTGCCACCGTTATCGGGATATTTTTGATATCCCTACCTTAAGCCTAAACTAAAGACTCTGGATGAGTGTAACATATTATGTCTGTAACATTAAATACAATTAGAAAACGATTTAATTAAAAAAAAAAAATATATATATATATATATATATATATATATATATATATATATATTTAAAAAAGGCATGGCCGATATTTTTTTGCCGATTCCGATACTTTGAAAATGACGTGATCGATCGGGACATCTCTACTTCTTATACTTACTCACTTGTATTTTGTATTTGTTTAGTGATATCCTGACAAATGTCATAGTTCCTTTAAAGAATAGCATGCATTCTTGTAATTTGCAGCCTTAGGAATACGGAATAAAAAAAAAAACAAAAAAAAAAAACAACATATATTTCTTACCTAAAATTTTCATTACGCTTGATAACAAACATGACTTAAAAGTTAGGTGTTTTTCCTACGTGTTTCAATTGAATTTCCACTTGTGTCAAGCTATAAGTTCTAGTTAAGTTTTAAGTTAGTCTAAACTGTAAGTCTTGATAGGATTTTGAGTTTTTGCAGTGTTCAAAATAAATGTAGTGCTGTATTGGAGCACATTAGGGACCAGTGCTACTTGGTGTTTTATCCAGCAATGACTACTGAGCTAAAATCGACAGTTAGCATTATTATGTTTTTATTTTACACCCTAATCATTCTACAGCACTGTTTTCACAGATTAAATAAAGCCTGTATGTAAGAGTTAGCCACGCATCGACAGTTGTCATGATGAATAGAAACCTAGCCCTCCGCAGGTATAACGTTACGTGAGCAAGTGAAAGTAACTTTAATCTTATTTATGAGCGCCGAGAAGTGTACTGCTTTAAGATGGCGGCAGTTTTATTAACGCCGCCGAGTCGGTCATTTCGCATCTAGTTCTACGTACAAGTGATATCTATGACACGCATCAGACGCTACTTGCTAGGCTGCTACCGCCGTAGCAACATGCGGGCATAGTTTTTAGCAACGTCTGCGCAGTTTGTAACGGCTGTCGGCTTCAGTAAGGTTTTTTTTTTTTCATTGCTTCTTCCTCTACGCAAGTGACGTCAGCGCGTTGTCCCGCATTAAAAGTAGTCCAGGCAAAACGTGATGCTTAGAGCTGGCAAAATTAAATGATTCCTCGAGGTGAATAAAATTACTCGGATCAGTATTTAAACTCGAGTTACTCGAGTTGCTCGAGTATTTGTTTCAGCTCTAGAATGTATTGAAATCAACTCCCTCTGACTAATTAAACCGACTCGAAGATTAAGCCTAGTGTCAAAAATTCTGAACTTCAAGGTAGGGTTTAGAAGTTAGGGTTAACAGCATATCGGTGCCAATGCAAAACAATGCAAATTGAGTGCACAATAATCAACAACCAACAAATGAATTGCACAGTGGAATAAACACAAATGTGGGGGCAGGTGCAAGTGCGAGCGGGAAGTAAGCCGCACACACACCCGGTCAATTTGGCCATAAAACATGGCAGCAACTAAGCACTTTACACTCAAACTTCAAAACAAATCCCATTCATTCATTCATCCATTTTCCATGCCGCTTTTCCTCACGAGGGTCGCGGAGGTGCTGGAGCCTATCCCAGCTAACTACGGGCAGTAGGCAGGGGACACCCTGAACTGGTTGCCAGCCAATCGCAGGGCACAAGGAGACATACAACCAATCACGCACACACTCATACCTACGGACAATTTAGAGTGTTCAATCAGCCTACCGTGCATGTTTTTGGGATGTGGGAGGAAACTGGAGTTCCCGGCGGAAACCCAAGCAGGCATGGGGAGAACATGCAAACTCCACACAGGAAGGCCGAAGCCCGGGATTGAACCCTTGATCTCAGAACTGTGAGGCAGATGTGCTAACCACTCAGCCACCGTGCCGCCAACAAATCCCAAATATACTAAATTAACACGTGACCTCACGACATAAATGTGCAACATGATGATGTAACCAACGCTGAACGACTTCACAAGGACGAGCAGGAGCTACGAAATGGCCCCGCATGTAGTGGCTCCAATCTATCGCTGGAACCCTCCAGAATGAAGGAAAAATACGTTCATTGCATCGCCCCGTGGCAGTTCCTGGGCGTTCTCCTGCCTCCGCCTTTCCCTCTCTTCTCTGGCTGGGCATCCGCCCTGCACTCCGTCGCGGGTCGCTGGCTGGGCGCCGGTGTATCAGCGGGGTGTCGCCTGCACCGGCGGGGGACCCTGCCTTGCCTGGGGCTTGGTGGGCCGCTGGGGGTCCCGTGGCGTGCCGTGCCGGTTGGGGGGCTGTGGCTGTGGCTCGTGGGGCTTGCGTGCTGCTGGATGTGGTAGGGCATGCTCGGGTTGGGGGTTCCGGTGCCGGGATTGGTGATGCGGCGGCGTAGGGTTGGTCGCCAACGGGCTTACACTCATAAGAGATTCACACGATTACTGGGTTCTAGATCACAGAACTGATTTGTGTACACTCTACCCCTTTCAATCACTTAGCTTATAGTCTTATAGACACCCCCACCCCCATTCTCCTCTTTCACTGGCCAATAGGCCCCCACATGGTGTAAACCGGAAATACATCTCGCTGACGATAGCACCAGCATATTAGTAACTAGTTTAGATGTTCAATGTATTTCTTGTTGTTGTTTGTGTATGTGTTTCTTTTCTTTCTTCTCTTGTATTTCTTTTCTTCTGTCCCCCCATAATCCCTTCCAGTTCGCTGCTTTGTCATAATAAAAAGGTATTTTGAATGATCACAATGGGAGTATGTCAGACTCTCAATGTGAAACATTAAAACTGTTCAGAATCCGGGCACTTAGACTTCCATTCTCTGTGTCAAACAGCTGAACAGGACAGGTTTAAAAAAAAAAAAAAAAAAAAAAAAAAAAAAAAAAAAAAAAGAAAGAAAAATACGTTCATTTATGGACTCACACAGATCAACATTTCCTTGCACATCTCAACAGGTGGTTGCACTTGGCTTGAATGTGCACCCGCGCTCCACACTAGGGGTGTGACAAAGTATCGAAATGGTGATATATCGCAGTAGTTTGTTTCCCAAAAGGTTATCGATATGCTCCTGCCAAGAATCGAGATATTATTTTAAAAAGGTGCCAATGTCTAAAAAAAAATATTAAAAGGGAACCAACAAGTTGCTACCAAAATCTTCCATCATAATAGTGTCTGAGTTAACTCTAAGGCTGTATTGACGGTGCTCGACGCACCATTCCATTTAGACTGGGAACGTTCGTTCATTCGAAACCAGAGCATTCACAGTCATTCTGTCCGATTTTCAGGGCATTTACTGGTCACTTTCTGTTCATTTTAGGGCATTTACGGGTCATTTCCTGTTGACTTTGAGTCACCGCCTATTCATTTGGATATTTTATGGGTCACTTCCTGTTTATTTTGAGTTACAGAACAGGAAGTGACCCATATTTTTATTTATTTGTGTTTATTTTGAGTTACAGAACAGGAAGTGACCCATAAAATACCCCAAAATCAACAGGAAAACTGAAAATCAACAGGTAAATGACCTTAAATGGCCAAAAATTACCCAATTGCCTGGCGCTGGCTTTTCTGTTTATTAGTTGTTTGTAGACTATCCTAGAATGATTTCCTGAGCAATGCATCGATAATCGTTGTATCGCCATATCGTCAGATCATCGTTATCGTGAGCTTTGTATCGCAAATCGTATCGTATCGTGAGGTACCAAGAGGTTCCCACTCCTACTTCACACGCCTTTTTCAGTCTCAAAACACTTGCGTGCGTGCACTTGCATGCGACCTGAGACCAAAACAAGAAGAAACTATGAGCGGTTACTAGAGGTGTGCATCGGTACTGCCCTCACGATTCGATTCGATTACGATTCGGAAGGCCACGATTCGATTCAATTCGATTCAGAGGGTCATGATTCGATTCGGTTCGATTCGGCAATGCATCGCGATGCCTTAAAGCCTGGGATGCATTAAAATTCTAAAGCAAAGCATATTTTTCGTGAATCATGAAGCAACACAAGCGGTCAGACATTAAACAACTTTTTATTGGCTCTTGTGTCACTCCTGGTTGAAGTCAAATGAAAATACTTTTAGATATATATTTAAAACAAAAAAAAACAGATCACAACATTTAACTGGTGCTTTGAATGAGACCAGGGCTTTCTCTTTATTTTCTTACACACAGAAGCAGCCTTTCACACAGTGCAACATCTAAACTCCTGTGCAAAGTCAGTAATAAGTCATTGTATTTTAGTCACTATATACAGTGCCTTGCAAAAGTATTCGGCCCCCTTGAACCTTGCAACCTTTCGCCACATTTCAGGCTTCAAACATAAAGATATAAAATTTTAATTTTTTGTCAAGAATCAACAATAAGTGGGACACAGTCGTGAAGTGGAACAAAATTTATTGGATAATTTAAACTTTTTTAACAAATAAAAAACTGAAAAGTGGGGCGTGCAATATTATTCGGCCCCCTTGCGTTAATACTTTGTAGCGCCACCTTTTGCTCCAATTACAGCTGCAAGTCGCTTGGGGTATGTTTCTATCAGTTTTGCACATCGAGAGACTGACATTCTTGCCCATTCTTCCTTGCAAAACAGCTCGAGCTCAGTGAGGTTGGATGGAGAGTGTTTGTGAACAGCAGTCTTCAGCTCTTTCCACAGATTCTCGATTGGATTCAGGTCTGGACTTTGACTTGGCCATTCTAACACCTGGATACGTTTATTTTTGAACCATTCCATTGTAGATTTGGCTTTATGTTTGGGATCATTGTCCTGTTGGAAGATAAATCTGCGTCCCAGTCTCAGGTCTTATGCAGATACCAACAGGTTTTCTTCCAGAATGTTCCTGTATTTGGCTGCATTCATCTTCCCGTCAATTTTAACCATCTTCCCTGTCCCTGCTGAAGAAAAGCAGGCCCAAACCATGATGCTACCACCACCATGTTTGACAGTGGGGACGATGTGTTCAGGGTGATGAGCTGTGTTGCTTTTACGCCAAACATATCGTTTTGCATTGTGGCCAAAAAGTTCAATTTTGATTTCATCTGACCAGAGCACCTTCTTCCACATGTTTGGTGTGTCTCCCAGGTGGCTTGTGGCAAACTTTAAACGAGACTTTTTATGGATATCTTTGAGAAATGGCTTTCTTCTTGCCACTCTTCCATAAAGGCCAGATTTGTGCAGTGTACGACTGATTGTTGTCCTATGGACAGACTCTCCCACCTCAGCTGTAGATCTCTGCAGTTCATCCAGAGTGATCATGGGCCTCTTGGCTGCATCTCTGATCAGTTTTCTCCTTGTTTGAGAAGAAAGTTTGGAAGGATGGCCGGGTCTTGGTAGATTTTCAGTGGTCTGATGCTCCTTCCATTTCAATATGATGGCTTGCACAGTGCTTCTTGAGATGTTTAAAGCTTGGGAAATCTTTTTGTATCCAAATCCGGCTTGAAACTTCTCCACAACAGTATCTCGGACCTGCCTGGTGTGTTCCTTGGTTTTCATAATGCTCTCTGCACTTTAAACAGAACCCTGAGACTATCACAGAGCAGGTGCATTTATACGGAGACTTGATTACACACAGGTGGATTCTATTTATCATCATCGGTCATTTAGGACAACATTGGATCATTCATAGATCCTCACTGAACTTCTGGAGTGAGTGAACTGGAAAAAGTTTAAATTATCCAATAAATGTTGTTCCACTTCACGATTGTGTCCCACTTGTTGTTGATTCTTGACAAAAAAATTAAATTTCGTATCTTTATGTTTGAACCCTGAAATGTGGCGAAAGGTTGCAAGATTCAAGGGGGCCGAATACTTTTGCATGGCACTGTAAGTAAATATTAAAGAAAACGACAAAGAAAATATTGTAGTGCAGCAGCATCTTTATCGCAATATCAACCCAGGGATCAGTTCAGTTGCAAACAAAACATCCAACTAAATTGCAATGTAGAACAAAAGTAGAATGTAGGCCTAGCCCAATATATATGTGCAATCAACTTAGAAATCCAATCAGTAACTACCACATAACAATAAAAAATGATAAATTAAAATGAAGTGCAGCAGCATTTTAGCAGCCATAACAATCTGTTTCAACATGAGGAAATATCAGATTTTTGCAATTGAGAGAGCAGAGAGATAGTAGAGGTTAGATGGGGCCTAAAAAATCCAGCCCGACCCGGCTTGGAGTGACGCGAAAAAAAAAAAAATGCAGCAGCAGCAATTTATTTTCATTTCTTCGAGATGGCAGAAAAAAAACGCATGTTTCTTAATGTTTAAATAGTCTACATATTTTTTTGATCATTATAGAAGCATTTACACAACGAAATAATGCTGGGAAAGTTTAATATTAAAAAAAAAAAAACATGCGATTTTGCAGACACACAGAGGAGAAGATTCAAAAGGATCACATTTTTGTTGCCTTTGTGTGCATAAAAAAGTGTCTTTCGTAACGAATTCTCAGTTGGCAGAAAAAAACGCAAGTTTTCTTAATGTTTAAATAGTCTACATATTTTTGTGATCATTATAAAATCATTTACACAACGAAATAACGCTGGGAAAGTTTAATAAAAAAAAATAAATAAATAAAACATCCGAGTTTGCAGACACACAGAGGAGAAGATTCAAAAGGATCACATTTGTGTTGCCTTTGTGTGCATAAAAAGTGTCTTTCGTAACGAATCGCAAGCGCCACAGCGGAGGAGAAGAAGAAAAAGCAGGCGGCGCCACTGCTTCATGTGAGTGCACAAGCAAATGCACAATACAGAGTGCCTGCTCTCGGTTTTATCCCTTTTTTTTTTTATATAATTAATTCGGGCCGATCCGACCCAACCCGAACGTGGATGCTTAACATTTTGGGCCCGACCCATTCGGGTTTGGGCACAAGATCTAACCTCTAAGAGATAGGACATAACATAACAATGGCTGAAGCGGAGAAAGAGAGAGCAAGAAAGATTATTGATGCACCTAAGACATTGAAAGCTGACATCTGGAGACATTTTGGCTTCTGTGAGGTTGGTGGGAAACTTGCCCAGAGTTATGCAGTGTGTAAAAAATGAAACATGACAATAATAATACAAATGGGGAAACCAAATCCATTGCATCACCGGAATTGCGCAGGGAAGATTTTTGAACATACTTATATATTTTAAAATGCGCTGAATCGATTCGGCTTGTTGCCCGTATCGAATCGAATCGTCCATGCCCCGCATCGGGATGTATCGCCGCATCGATTATTGTTGACATCACTAGCGGTTACCATGGAAAAAGTTGGAACTTATCTAACATTTTCTATTCAAAATGCTCTTCTTACATGACTACAATATTTTTCATTCTTCATACATTATGAGGCAATAACAAAAATGGTAACGCACGAACACTAAGGAAACTAATTTTAATTAGATTACTGGTTCGGAAAAATGACCTTGTTGGATTACCCGTTACTGAAAGAAAGCAATCGGATTACAATACCGTGTTTCTTCGTAACACATTAATGGCAACACTGCTCAAGATCTTCAGAGGTTCCTCGTCATTCAAATTTATTTGTAGATTCATATGAAGACAATTTCATAACCTTTTATTAAATCTATTACAACCACTTAGTGTTCCAAGAGGCTGAATCATTGAAGAGCTTTGTCGTGCTTCTCCAAGCGACTCCATTAGAATATCGTGCACCCTACGACACATTTGCAGTCGTGGGAGAGTCTTCTACAAAATGCAGCACAACAGGAGCATTATGCTCCTGTCGGCGTTTGAATCTCCTCCTTCTGAACAGCTGTTAATGACGCTGAGGTGATGAACAGTTTACTTTCTAAAAGCCCACTCGAAGAAGTGTAGTTTTTGAGCGCCCACTGGCTGACGAATCATCCGAAGCTGCAGTTTGGCTGTAAATTGCACCTGCTGGGCGGGTGATTTGGAGGTCAATTTGAATGCGAAATGCAACATTCTCCTTAATAAAGTTAAATTTTCTCACTCGACGTGAGCAAAAGTGGGCCAAATTGATACTGAAACAATCTCAGGAGCATCACAAGATTGTTTTGAAAGTAGCACCTCGCGGAGGAAGGAATCTCTCTCGGCATGTTGCTAGGTGATGCATTAATATTAATGTTGTTATTTTTTTTCTCGGAATATGTGCGTTCGCTCCACCCTCAGGATAAACTGGGGCTCAAAGATATCTCTATCTCCCTGATTGCTCAGTTATCCTTTATCCTTGGATGAAAAAAAATTATATCAAAGAATTTTAATTATTCCCTGCAATATTAATGCAGCGGGAGCTTTATCGGTAAATCACAAGCCCCCTTTTTGCTTCTAATTTGCACATCTTTGGCTTAACGTAATTGAAAAATGTCGGTATGTAGTTCATCTGTCTACGTGTAATACGTTTGATTTCATCATTCTTATGCTAGTCAAGTACAGTAATGATAAAATATAACATTGCACAGGATTTCACCAATCTTACACTTTTTTCATTGTAATTTCATTTTTATCCAGTGGTTCTTAACCTGCGTTCTAAGTCTAAGGGGTTCGATCAAGGTGAAGACACACATAGCCCTATTTTCATACTCTGACTAAAGGCCACGTGCCGGTTTAGACTAGGTTTTGGACTGGGTTGCCTCCACTTTAAAGGTCTTATTCGATTTCTTTCAATTCCTAGCCCTCTATCTAATGGGAGGAGGAACTGGTTTGCTCAGTGGAAGGTTGACTCATGATGAGGTAGTATAACAGACCTACAGGCAGCGTGCACTGCGCATATGATAATAATAATAAAAAAAAAAAAAATAAATAAACATTTGCGTCACATTTTCCACCATGAAAATAGTATGTGATGCAAAGATGTGACCATAAAATGAGAATGTAGACATGGTGAACTCCCATGTGATACATTACACAAGCTGTTCAGACCATAAGGACACTCAGATTCCTATTCTCCGTGTCTAAGCAGCTGAACAGGACAGGTTAAAAGTAAAATAATTTCATAAAAAATAAGAGTATGTAGACATGAAATTTAATTTTTCAATGTGAAAATGAACTGCAAAACCGATCTTCCGATCTTATTTATCGGAAATTTTAACTTTCCGTAACTCTGGCAGGACTCTTCGCTCGACCGGCCAGCTTATTTTAGATGTTCCGAGGTCAAAACTTAAACAGTGGGGAGACCAAGCCTTTGCGGTTGCTGCCCCCAGGCTGTGGAATAACCTTCCCCCCGAAATCCGCACCATCACGGATGGTGGTCTTTTTAAGTCTCGGCTAAAAACACACCTTTTTAGACTCGCCTTTTACACAGATTAGGATAGCCTGGTTTATTTGCTTAAGGGTTGTTTAATGTCTTTGGATTTCATCGGTTTTATTGTTTTATTTGTTGGACTTTTATCGCGATGTGCTGTCTATATTTTTATTTATTTATTTATTTTTTATGTCATTGTATGATATTTTCCTGCGATTTATTTTTCTTGAGCCATGTTTTGTTGTAAAGCACTTTGAGGGCCTTTCGGATTTTGTAAAGGGCTATATAAATAAATTTGATTTGATTGATTGATTGATTGATTGATTGATTGATTGATTGATTGATTGATTGAAAACACGCAATTTATTTGTAGTAAATTTGAAATCCGAATACATTTCAACAGGAATTTGCTTGCTTCATTATAAAATTACAAAGGGTTTGGTGAATGCACACGTGAAACTTGTGAAGTTCCGTACCTTTAGCAAGGTAAAGAAACACTGTTTTAATCATTCAGTTTAATCTTATGATATTTTATTAAGAATAGTAAAAACTTCTTTGGGTAAAATAAATTATTTATTAATAATAAAATCAAAATAAAAAATAAAAAAAAAAAAAAAAAAAAAAAAAACAGGAATTTTTTTTCCCTGTAGAATGTTTATTTTGGGAAAATTGGGTTTTTCAGTTCACTCTTGTCTGACGGTGCAGTTTAGGTCAAGGTTTCAAATTTTTTAGTAATATTTCATTTCTTTTTCGCATGCTACTACTTATTCATAAATACCGTGATGCCCCGCTACTTCGCGCCCTCATTCCGTCGTGGATTTTTTTTTTTTTTTTCCAATCAAAAAAATAAATAAATACAGATGTTTCAAAAATGAATGAATGAATTAATGTTCCGTGTAGCCTCACTCTCTCTCTCTGCTCTTTGTTCGTCAGAGCGAACTGGAGTTGCTTATTAAAGTAAACGATGACTGACAGAGGGTTAAGCTCTGATCTTGCCAGAAACTCGACCTTCAAAGCGCCGCATGCATCAATCATCATTTAACTTGTGAAACAGTTGCTGTGGCAACTCATTGTGTGTAAGTGAGCAGCTGAAGCGGACTCACTCAATGAAGCATTTTATAAAGACAAGCATTTTTTTACTTTTTTAAAATGGATTGGGTATCTACTTTTTGTCTTGTTTAAAAATAATTCTGTAGGACAGTAACATGTTTAAAACTTTTCATAATTATTACATTTAAAGTGCTTAAAATGTCACGAAGGGGACGGAGAAAGCAGTTGCGTATCGCATACACAGGACTTAATTGATGTTGACAGGCAAAGGAAACCATCAGGTCAAGCGGTAATGGACAGTTGGCATGCTAGCGTATGCTGGAACGCTAACGACCTGAAACTGCTATTTTTTCGTGCCTTATATACTGTTGTAAGTTGGTCTTTGTGACACATTAAAGAGCAAACTGTCCTTGTGACGGAAACCTTTGTGATGCATGAGTGTGATGCAATATGGTGGCACGTGACAGAACAGACTTTGTGATGGAAGCCTGATGCAATATCAGGCAATATGCTAGCACTTGAGCGCATGTTGAGCACACGTGACATAAAAAACATTTATTAAAATTAGGGCTGTCAAAATTATCGCGTTAACAAGCGGTAATTTAAAAAAAATAATAATAATCCCGTTAAAATATTTGACGCAATTAAGGCACAAATGCCCCGCTCAAACAGATTAAAATGAGAGCACAGTGAAAGGTGTACTTGTTGTGTTTTTCGGAGTTTTTCCGCCCTCTGCTGGCGCTTGGGTGCGACTGATTTTAAAGGCTTCAGCACCCATGAGCATTGTGTAAGTAATTATTGACATCAACAATGGCGGGCTACTATTTTATTTTTTGATTGAAAATTATAAATTTTATTAAAATAAAAATATGAAGAGGGGTTTTGATATAAAATTTCTATAACTTGTACTAAGATTTATCTTTTAAGAACTACAATTCTTTCTATCCATGGATCGCTTTAACGGAATGTTAATAATGGTAATGCCATTTTGTTGATTTATTGTTATAGTAAAGAAATACAGTACTTATGTACCGTATGTTGAATGTATATATCCATCTTGTGTCTTATCTTTCCATTCCAACTATATTTTACAGAAAAATATGGCATATTTTAAAGATGGTTTGAATTGTGATTAATTGCGATTAATTACGATTAATTAATTTTTAAGCTGTAATTAACTCGATTAAAAATTTTAATCGTTTGACACCCCTAATTAAAATATACTGTATATATACATAAAAGTTGTTTTTAATTATACTTTGAGTGAAAATGTGAAAAACATGTCTTATATGTATCTTTTACCAATAATAAATCTGAATAAATACATTGAACACAAATGGGGGAACTACATCACGGTTTTTCACGTATCGCAGCGGGCTCTGTTCCCCTTTAACCGTGGAAAATGAGGGATCACTGTAGTACGTAGAAAGTGTGCATGGAGCCATTTGATTTGTTTTATAAATCTATTAACTGAAAACATTATTGCTATCCTCTTCGCTACATTTTTAAAAATCGTCCCACTGGCCACAACATAGCCAGGATGGGTGGGTCACATGTTGACCTAAGCAATTTGCGCGGCCCCCAAATTTACCTGAATGTGCGTGTTCATGAAATTGCAATAACTTTGTATGAGAAACCTACCCGCCAGGTACAATAAGGCGCAGGTCTCGGTTTGCATTGGACACTAAAATAGACCCCCAAGTGTTTTTTTTTTTTTCTTCTTCTTCTTCTTGGTGCGTCCCTCATACACTTTTACAGCATAAGAAGCAGTCAACAAAAGTAATATACGAACAAGCAAAAATAAAAAAAAATATTAGAGGCTTAGGGTACCCTTATCTTTTTCAAAATCATTTTCAATTGGAAAACACAAATCTGAGATGGATTGTGCCCTCTGTCTCACCCTTTCTCTTGCAAGTTTTTTTTTTTTTTCTTTTTCTTGTTGCCTCTCTGCATTCACAAGTTGCCCTTTCTGCAAAATCATTTTACCAGCACTGAAAGGCCGCTGTTATCCATCTGATTAAGTGTTCAAGGTTACGACACTAAATGCATCAAAGTCTACTGCGGCTACAAGAAAAAGGTGTCTGGAGCAACCTCTTTTTTTAATCTTTCATTTTTTTTGGGCTGTACCTTGTGTAAGTACCTGCTGAAGTGTCCACCCCCACTGAGCACATGAAAGGGACTATGTCCAAGTTAATGACTATCAGCTGAAATAAAAAAAGATTTAAGGTTTAGAACACGGATACATGCATGAGTGACACTGAAGAGACCATCATTTTTTATTTTGGTGGTCAATTATCATTTTTTAACCATAAGGTACATCATTAGCAGTACTTTGTTTTAATGCCAGATAAATATGGATAATTGGCTTTGCACTCCTTACAGTTAGTAGCTTGAAAATATTCTCAAATTGCTCCTATGACCTTTCAAGGACTGCGAGATGAAGCAAATATTGTTGCGCAGTTGCTTATTTGATTCCTCATCACTTTGTGGGAAATGTGGAATTTAAAGGTCAACAACTATGACTGTAAATGATGAATAATAATCAAACTTTAACCTTACTTCAGCTATTTTTTTAAATGGTAAGGTATTCCTAGAAAAGTTCAAAATCATGCATATCATTAAACTAAAACAATAATTTGATATTAATGTGACTCTACCTGTATTTCATAAGTTGTTTTTTCAATGAAAGATAATAAATTGAATAAACACAAGTTTGGCTTAGTTAATATATGACTGATTTCACAATGAATCTGTTTTTAATAAAAAGGATACTGTCAAGCTTTTGCTATTATATCAACATACAACAGACAAATGGGCTTACTTTTTGCAAATGTTTTTGCAAACAAATTCAAGTCCAACAAGAAACATTACTCATTGAATTACACATTTTTCATTTAAATTCAACACATACTTTTGTTTTACAAACAAATTGCTTCCTTAAACCAACACTAGGTAACTTTTAAATCTTTATAAAATATTTTCATAACATTTGTGATAATATGTCTGTATTGCTTTCACCGGCACTAATTAACTGCCACACAAAAAAAATCTACAAATTACTTTACGACATACATCACTTCCCCTTTTCCCCATTCATTATATAGATGGAAGTCGATGCTAACGCCTTAGCGCGAATGCTGCAAAGATGGCAGAGCAACAAAAGAGAAAACGTCCGGGAGCGAAGGGCCGTGCTTCGGTGAAAATGGCTGGGAGTGAATGAGTTAATTAGTGCCCGTGAAAGCTATAGACCCTACTCACCAACGTCACAGAATGACGTGTCGCTGTATCCGGCCGCCATATTGTCCGTCTCTGTTTAGCCCTATTCTCAATGGTTTCAATTAGTCGTTCAGTTTATAGAGCAATTCATGGAAGCCCCGGTGCTTTCAGACGCTGTAAACTCATTGGATGCGTTGCATAAAAGGCGTTATGTGGAAACGCTTCAGTCTATCCATTCGCCAGATCCATATTTGATGCCTAAACCGATATTTTTTGACCCGCTGTCTTCGCCCTCTGCCTGACATCTGCTACCCTGATATCTACAACTATCTTGTCCACACAAAATCAGCCTATTCTCACGAAAGTTTGAAAAACTTTAAGAGCAGCACTCTAAGCAACATTACCCTGTGTGATTTCTAAAATGGCGACAATCAAAACAAAAAAAAAGTTGACTGCGATGGCCGACGCTTCAAGGATAGGTGGATATTGGACTATTTCTTCAATAAAACACGCATCAACTGTGTCCGCCTCATTTGCAAAGAGACAGTCACTGTTTTCAAAGAGTTCGATGTGACGCAATATTACTAAACAAGATACGCTGACATGTACCGACAACATTACAGGGAAGATACGCAGCGAGAAATTATAGCAACTTGAAGCTAGTATATTTTTTCACAGCAGCAGTATTTCGCAAGAGTCCGAGTGTCGAAAGAGAAAGCCACGAAGACGAAACTGTTGAAATTATGAATTTAAAAAAAATAAAGCAAATGTGACTCACAGAAGGGCTTGCTAAAATTTGTTTAAATATATTGTTCTATGTAAATCACCCAAGGTATCCCCCCGCATTTTTACCACACCAAATCTGGCCCCCTTTGCAAAAGGTTTGGACACACCTGTTTAACTGATGATCCGTAGACGAGGCCAGCTTCTTTCACTTGGTACCAGCTAAATATTATTCAAAATGTAATGATGGCGGAAGAAATAAGCATCTTGAATTTGAAACTGTATGTTGTCGGCGATTAGCCTCGCAATGATCTTAATTGTGGTTGTCAGCCCAAAACCCTCTAAATATATATTAAATGCATCTTACCAGATATAAAATGACTACTACCTAAACCGTGGTAATCGTTTGGAGCCCAGTTTTTTCGTCAAATTGCAGCAGTCCATCTCGCTCTCCTCTCCGGGTCTCTCGGAATACGGTTGAACTTCAAGTCTCTCCGTCTATCTTCTCTGTTATTGCAACCAACCGCCACACACGCCTTCACCATTTTGATTATTAATGTTAACGAGCAGAAAAACACGCCATAATAGGAGGAATTTACGTAGCGGTAATGCATCAAAACGACGAGTAGACGGACAATATGGCGCGGAGGCGTGGTTGTGACGTCATGTGAGTAGGGTCTATACAGACCCCCTCAAGATATAAAAGAGGTTCAACTAGTTGTCAGTCGACATATTATCACAAATGTTATGAGAATATTTTATCAAGGTTGAAAAGTTACCTAGTGTTGCTTTAATTTAAAAAAAAAAATCAACATTACAATTGTACAGTTGAGAAATAAATCCACGCATTTATAGTCATCTTTTAAATCAATATTTGGTTTGGCCTGTGATTTTGTCTGAGTTTTGATATTTGTAAATTTGAGTTTCTAACACCCAGTTCTTCCCACTCCAAAGTCTTATATACAGTGGGGCAAATAAGTATTTAGTCAACCACCAATTGTGCAAGTTCTCCTACTTTAAAAGATTAGAGAGGCATGTAATTGTCAACATGGGTAAACCTCAACCATGAGAGACAGAATGTGGAAAAAAAAAAAAAAACTGAAAATCACATTGTTTGATTTTTAAAGAATTTATTTGCAAATTAGAGTGGGGAAAAAAATATTTGGTCACCTACAAATAAGCAAGATTTCTGGCTGTCAAAGAGATCTAACTTCTTCTAACGAGGCTCCACTCGTTACCTGTATAATTGGCACCTGTTTTAACTCATTATCGGTATAAAAGACACCTGTCCACAATCTCAGTCAGTCACACTCCAAACTCCACTATGGCCAAGAGCTGTCAAAGGACACCAGAGACAAAATTCTAGACTTGCACCAGGCTGGGAAGACTGAATCTGCAATAGGTAAAACACTTGATGTAAAGAAATCAACTGTGGGAGCAGTTATTAAGACATACAATACCACTTAACAATCTCCCTCGATCTGGGGCTCCATTCAAGACCTCACCCCGTGGCGTCAAAATCATAACAAGAACGGTGAGCAAAAATCCCAGAACCACACAGGGGGACCTAGTGAATGACCTACAGAGAGCTGGGACCACAGTAACAAAGGCTACTATCAGTAACACAATACGCCGCTATGGACTCAAATCCTGCACTGCCAGACGTGTCCCCCTGCTGAAGAAAGTACACGTCCAGGCCCGTCTGCCGTTCGCTAGAGAGCATTTGGATGATTCAGAAGAGGACTGGGAGAATGTGTTATGGTCAGATGAAACCAAAATAGAACTTTTTGGTAGAAACACAGGTTTTTGTGTTTGGAGGAGAAAGAATTCTGAATTGCATCCGAAGAACACCATACCCACTGTGAAGCATGGGGGTGGAAACATCATGCTTTGGGGCTGTTTTTCTGCAAAGGGACCAGGACGATCTGTGTAAAGGAATGGGGCCGTGTATCGAGAGATTTTGAGTGAAAATCTCCTTCCAT
The DNA here is from genome assembly GCF_030265065.1 of Corythoichthys intestinalis. Classification (NCBI taxonomy): domain Eukaryota; kingdom Metazoa; phylum Chordata; class Actinopteri; order Syngnathiformes; family Syngnathidae; genus Corythoichthys; species Corythoichthys intestinalis. Next base: position 17,080,828 of record NC_080416.1, on the reverse strand, counting down.
CAGCAAGGGCATTGAAAATGAGATGTGGCTTGGTCTTTCAGCATGACAATGATCGCAAACACACAGCCAGGGCACCAAAGGAGTGGCTTCATAAGAAGCATTTCAAGGTCCTGGAGTGGCCTAGCCAGTCTCCAGATCTCAACCCCATAGAAAATCTGTGGAGGGAATCGAAAGTCTGTGTTGCCCAACAACAGCACCAAACATCACTGCTATTGACCAAATACTTTTTTTCACACAATGATTTGCAAATAAATTCTTTAAAAATCAAACAATGTGATTTTTTTTTTTTTTTCCACATTCTGTCTGTCATGGTTGAGGTTTACCCATGTTGACAATTACAGGCCTCTCTAATATTTTCAAGTGGGAGAACTTGCACAACTAGTGGTTGACAAAATACTTACTTGCCCCACTGTATAAACCAAAGTGATAACATGCACCTGTGTATGAGTTGCTCACCCGCACTGACCACTAACCTCCATTCTCTTCTGTTTTTTTAGAAATTGAAAAGATTCAGAAGGACGAAGGCAAGGAGGAGGAAAAGTTTATCGATGTCGTCATCAACAAGAACATGAAACTGGGCCAGAAAGTTTTGATACCAGTCAAGCAGTTTCCTAAAGTAAGTCGAGACATTGAATGAGCGCCATTGTGCGGCATTTATTTATAGGTAATGCACCCTGCTCTAGTTTGGTTTTCAATTCCTCACAACAGCTCCTTGATGTTGTTGTGTTGTTGAATGTTGTCAGATGTAACATATCAAGGGGACATCTTGGCAAGGAGAACTGTATTCAGGAGCAGTTCTCGTCCCTCTCTGTCACACACAAATACACACACACACACACACACACTACATCTCTATTACACTGACCTTGATCAATGCCACTTTGATGTCTCACCATATTCATACGTCTATGAATATTTATGAATATATGATTGAGGAGAATTATCTCACAGCAGATTTCATTTTCTTGCCTCTTGCCATGGATTTCTCCATACACGACGTAAATAGCGGCCATTTCCTCTGTTCCTTGAGGCGTTTTTTTGCAAACAATATGACATTTCAGTATATTGCAACCAAAAGGGGCACACACAGCCCTCACAATAGAAAATTGGTGATAGTCCAAGCTCACACCACACTTTCATTTGGCCAGTGACAGTTTGCAATTCCGGCTATATCGGGCAACGAGTGGACATGAGGGTAGCACAGTGGAATAGTGCATAGCATTGCAGAAACAGGCATGAGTTGATGGACTTTTCTAAAGTCTGTCTGAATGTGAGTGTTTTAGAGCTTCACTAAATTATAATGCTGCTCAAACCCCAAGGTCAACAATTAGTGTGATAATATTCTCTTGACTCAAATGGACTGTTCAGGCAACATCTCCATAACCGTGCTCATAATTTGTTTACATCCTAACTATCATTGAGATTCAGATCATTACTTCCAAAGTAAATAAGATGTACACCCAAGAAGAGTTTGAATTAATTGGACAAAAGTAATGGTGAGCATAGAGGCCCATATTTTCTATGTATTGAGTCTGGCTTCACAGCTGAACACATTTGCTTTGACATATTTGATAAGTTGAGCCACTGATACGCTGTTTAGAGCTCCAACAAGCCACTGGGGGATGACAAATTCAATTTGCTCTAGTTGGCAGGTAGCAATGGCAAAAGTCATTCATCTGAATTGATTGTTTTCTCTTTTTTTTGCACTTGTACTGCCCAGCATCACCTTTTTGCTTTGGCATTGAGGTGGTGAATTCTTTTCCAAACGACTATTTACGAGAGGGTGAGCTAGTGTTTTTCTGGTTTTGTGACATTTTCTTTGTGGAAAATGACTTTTTTGGCTTGGGAAAAGCAAAGGCTAATAATATACCGTAAATATGTATATGTATAATATATATTATATGTCAAATGATTATAATTTTTAATCGAGTTAATTACAGCTTAAAAATTAATTAATCGTAATTAATCGCAATTCAAACCATCTATAAAATATGCCATATTTGTCTGTAAATTATTGTTGGAATGGAAACATAAGACACAAGATGGATATATACATTCAACATACGGTACATAAGTACTGTATTTCTTTATTATAACAATAAATCAACAAGATGGCGTTACCATTATTAACATTCTGTTAAAGCGATCCATGGATAGAAAGACTTGTAGTTCTTAAAAGACAAGTTATATAAATTTTATATCAAAACCCCTCTTCATGTTTTCGTTTTAAAAAAATGTGTAAAATTTTCAATCAAAAAATAAACTAGTAGCCCGCCATTGTTGATGTCAATAATTATTTACACAATGCTCATGGGTGCTGAAGCCTATAAAATCAATCGCACCCAAGCACCAACAGAGGGCGGCAAAACTCCGAAAAACGCAACAAGGACACCTCTCACTCTGCTCTCATTTTAATCTGTTTGAACGGGGCATTTGGGCGTTAATTGCGTCAAATGTTTTAACGGGATTAATTTAAAAAATTAATTACCGCTCGTTAATGCGATAATTTTGACAGCCCTAATATGTATATATATATATATATATATATATATATATATATATATATATATATATCTTTTTCTTCCCGCCATTGATAATAGCACTATTGTCATTACAAGTACATACTTGTGTAGAAAACACTATAATATAGTAGCGGTACTGATTAAAGTTAAAAAAAAAAAAAAAAAAAAAAAAAGAAAGCCTGCAATGTACATAGGCTAACTACCAATCTTAAACTATAGATTTGGATATTTAAAGAACGGAGGGAAAAAAATATTTAAAAGTACAACATTGTTTACTTTGTCTGCTTGTCTGATAGTAACAGGGCATTTGGCTCTCAAACAATATTCGCTATAGCTCTTAACTCAGGTCGAATGACATAATGGAATTGTCTCAGACCTTGTTTTGTCCTACATACAGCTTTATTGTCATTTTTCTCAGCATTTTATCAACATGTAATTTTGGCCTTTCTTTGTTGGATTTCATGTAAACTGATTGATTCTCTATAATCTCGAACCTATACTGAAGTGCTGTATGTATTGGTTGCAAGACCATGAAACCAAGTTTTCCTTTTATGGAAGGTACTCAGTTTTGCATGAATGAAGGACGCGATAGTACAGTGCCTTAGAAGTCAGTACACTGAATCTCTTGGCGGAATGCACTGCTGGTTCATTATTAAAGCATAAGTAGTCCCACTGGTTGTTTCCAATACTGTGATGTTCCTCGCTGCCCAAAGAAACGAGTGACTCTTCTTCCTGTCCTGCTGTCCTCAGCACGACAACCCAGTTCTCGCACTCTTTGAGCAATGGGCCATGCACTAACATATTCAGCAAATGATTAAAAGATCTCCGCTGTACACCCACAAAATAACCACCCACCACCAACAACATGCATTCTTTACCATTCTATAAGCTCTTTCAAGTTAGGGTATATAAATAACATGTTATTTTTTATATTGTTTACTTAGCATCTGCTTGCATGAAAAGAAAATAAAGGTTCTTGTCATTTAAAATGTTTTTTTTTTTTTCTTTTTCTAAAGCAACCATTTTCCATAACACAACCCTCTTCCATAACGCAATGACATCATTCCCGCCCAGCCGGGTCACATAATCCCTCATGATACCGAAAGCATTAGTACACTCCTGGAGCATTAGTCACAGGACAGATTTTTGGAGATGATAAACAGTCGGGGATTTATTTGTTTGGAAAACTCATATATTTGGATCATTTTTCCATATGATAAACTGGTATTACCACTCAAAACATATTTGCTGGTGTCATTTGGTTTTACCACAAATGTGACTTAACACAGTCAGGAAATTGCATGTCCACCAAGATGCAATTCAGGGTAGTGAAATTAGTAGTAGTAGTAGGTAGTGCTGTCACTGGAGGAACTTTTACAGCAAAGCACTTATATGGAAAAAAAATAAAATAAAAAGCACCTGCATCATTAATGTAAAATATGTGACTTATTACAGATTTATTTCTAGTTTCTGATGTGTTACCAGTAACTACTGTGTAACCATTACGGTGATCCCTCACCATATCAGGCTTAAAACTTTGCGCCCTCAGTCCATTGCGGATTTTTTTCAATTAAAAAAACAAAACAAAAAACATACAGTATTTAAAAATGTTAGATATACAGTATGCATGTATAAATTTGTGTTTTATTTTATATATATCTCATTTAAATCATAATTAATACATTTACAGGGCTTAAAAAACATTTATTAAAATGTACTAGGGCTGTCAAAAGATTAAAACTTTTAATCGAGTTAATCACAGCTTAAAAAATAATTAATCGTAATTGCAATTCAAACCGTCTATAAAATATGCTATATTTTTCTGTAAATTATTGTTGGAATGGAAAGATAAGACACAATACGGATATATACATTCAACATACTGTTCATAAGTACTGTATTTGTTTATTATAACAATAAATCAACAAGATGGCATTAACATTAACATTCTGTTAAAGAGATCCATGGATAGAAAGTAGTTCTTAAAAGATAAATGTTAGTACAAGTTATAGAAATGTTATATTAAAATCCCTCTTAATGTTTCCGTTTTTATAAAATTTGTAAAATTTTCAGTCAAAAAAATAAACTAGTAGCTCGCCATTGTTGATGTCAATAATTACACAATGCTCAGGTGCTGAAACCCATAAAATTAGTTGCACCCAAGCGCCAGCAGAGGGCAACAAAACACCAAAAAACACATGTAATAAGTGGACATGACACTGTGCTGTCATTTTAATCTGTTTGAGCGGGGCATGTGCGTTAATTGCATCAAATATTTTAGCGTGATTATTTAAAAAAATTAATTACCGCCCGCTAACGCGATAATTTTGACAGCCCTAAAATGTACATGTTTTTTTTTTTTTTTTTTTTTAAACATGTCTAATATGTATCTCTTTCCAATGCTGTTAAATCTGAATAAATACATTGAACACACCCTAAAAAAAATAGGGGGGAAAAAAATGTAAATAATTCGGTTATCGGACCTATTTTTAATTCTATCGGATTTATTATTATGATGTCATAATTCCTAATAATTATTGGTTCAATATTTATTGCACATCCCTAGTCCCCCTAGTAGTGGTAAGACTGTTTTTAGCCATGATAGCTTGCAAGGTGCAGTTCATGGCAATTACAAGAGATTCCTTTGTAGTTCAGGAGCTGCTGGTCCAAATTGCTGTAAAATAGCAATCCAAGGTTCCGCAACATGGATGCAATATCCGTCACTTAAAAATTGAACAGAACGAATTGTGCAGGTGTTGCTCAATTTTCTTTGTATTACCATAGGTTTAATTATAGCCTGTACACTCCATTATAGTCCCCTATGTCTGATCACATTGATAGAAATTGCAGTCATTCTTAACATACTGAGAAACACAATGGATCAAAATCACCAACCTTGCTGGAACTGGGGGGAAAAAAAACACCCCAACCACATGTTACTGTACTGAAGTAAATCACTAAAGCGCTCCTCTCAAAGCTATCAGGCAGGAATTGGCAGGTGCCCGCAAATAAGCTCAGTGAACAAAAGGCAAACAGAGGAAAGGGTGAGGTGAGGTGTTACCTCCTGCCAGCTAATTGATGACTTTGACGGTTAAAGGAGACAGCGGTATAAGTCACTGGCAAAGGAAACGTAGAGTAAGGCAGAAAGATTTTCACCACCTTTTGTCTCTCTTTGACCGTCTCCAACTGTGAACGGAATTGGGTTTGGCCCAAGTTAAAGTTCCTCTCGCTTTGATAAGTCTCTCAAGATAGTGCTGCTTGGCTTAGCAATGGCACCGCAATTTAGTGTCAATGACAAAACGCCACAACCTTTGTGATAATTCATTTTACAGTTGCCCAGTGGTTAAATGAAGATTGTGAATATATAGAGTATAATTCAGTGGAAAACTATTTCATTACTTAGATATGTTCTATAGAGACTTGAAAAAAAATCTTTATCTAGCAAAAGACACAATATTGACAAAATACGGATGATTTACCACCCATATTGATCCCACCGAGGAAGGAAAGAAAAGGTTTTATTGGCTTTAGTGAAAAGCTTGTGCAGGTTAAAGCCACATCAAATTGACAGGGATGTCTTTGTACTTTATCACGAGCAAACAGCTCCTTGATTGATCCCCTTACTCTTTGTTTTCTCTCCCGCAGTTTAACTTTGTCGGCAAACTTCTCGGGCCACGTGGAAACTCGTTAAAGAGGCTACAGGAGGACACCCTCACAAAGATGTCCATTCTGGGCAAAGGGTCCATGCGTGATAAAGAGAAGGTAACTCAACTCTCCTCTTTACCTTTCGGGCTAATCCCATTCATGTCAGTATAAAAATGAGTTTAGTGGCCGTTCCAATTTAAAATATTTTTTTGTTTTATTTTTTTTATTGAAAAATAAGCCCCTTTCACACACTCTGAAACACCGGGAATATCACTGGATTTAACCGTGCAGTAGTTGTATATGAAAACAATTTCCCGAATTTCTCAGATTTCTGTATAAAATCATCAAATATGATCTGATCCTTGTCAAAATCACACAGATGAAAAAACAGTGTCTGCTTAACTAAAACCTCCCAAGCATTTATAGGTTTTCATATTTTAATAAGGATAGTATGCAAACAATGACAGAAGCGAGAAAAATAAGTAAGGGAATCATCACATTTAAATATTTTGTGGCGCCCCCTTTGGCTGTTATAACTTCAACAAGATGCTTCCTGTAGCTGCAGATCAGTCTGGCACATTAATCAGAACTAATCTTGGTCCATTCTTCTCTACAAAACTGCTGTAGTTCAGTCAGATTCCTAGGATGTCTGGGATAAATCTCTACGTCTCGACTTTGACTTGGTCACTCCAGAACGTGTATTTTGTTCTGCTGAAGTTGATTTACTTCTGTGTTTAGGATCATTGTCTTGTTGCGGCATCCATCCTCTTATTAGCTTTAACTGTCTGACAGACGGCCTCAGGTTTTCCTGCAAAACATCCTGATAAACCTTTGAATTCATTCTTCCATTCATGATTGCAAGTTGTCCAGGTCTTGAGGAAGCAAAACCGCCCTAAATCATGATGCTCCCTCCACCATATTTCACGGTGGGGATGAGGTGTTGATGTTGGTGAGCTGTTCCATTTTTCCTCCACACATTACGTTGTGTGTTACTCCCAAACAATTCAACTTTGGTTTCATCAGTCCACAAAATATTTTGCCAAAACTTCTGTGGAGTGTCCACGTGCCTTTTTGCGAACATTAAACAAGCAACAATGTTTTTTTTTTTTGGCAGCAGTGGCTTCCTTCTAGGGATGGGCGATACCAGTGATTTTGGATTCGATCCGATACCAAGTAACACCAAGGCCAAATATTGCGATCCCGATCCGATATTGATACCAGAAGTACATATATATATATATATATATATACAACCCTGCAGAGTTGTCAGCCATTCTAATATCTAATGTACAACTACAGCTAGCACTAAAAAACTATTAAAAGTCTCTTTGTGTCAAATATGAATTGCAATGGAAAAACTGCTGCTTTTAATGACTAGCAAAGCAGTTTCCCTACAAACTCACAAACCAATCCATCAACAACAAAATCTGGTTAGTGTAACTCTTTAACCATGACCCTTAAATTCATATGCACAGAACATTTCCCTGCTACACGTTGTATTTTATCAAATTTTAATCTACCTAAGTCAAATATTTTTGATCTAATTAAAGAACAAATTAATAGTAGCATGTTACCACCCTCTAACGGTAGACCATTAAAACCAAATCCAATAAACAAGTCACTTGCAGTTTTTGAATTTTATTTTACTAACACAATTTTTAAACAGATTTTGAAATAATTGAAACAGACCTTTGACAAAATGAAAATAAATAGCAACAAAACATAAGAAATCAAGCATTTAATTGTTTTTAACATAAAACAATATGGAAGAATATATTTCACAGAAAAATATTAAACTAAATAAATATTAAACGTAAAATATTTTTAAAAAGCGTGCACAAAAATATACCCAAAAAATAGACAAAGAAAATATATTAATTCCAAATATCGATACTTTTGCTTGGGGATCGATTCCTAAAACATAATGCGCTGGTTCGAAATATCGATATTTTGGTATCGATCCGCCCATCCCTACTTCCTTCGTGGAGTTCTCCCATGAACACCGTTCTTGCCCATAGTTTTACATATTGTTGATGTGTGCCCAGAAATATTGGACTGTGCCAGTGATTTCTGTAAGTCCTTAGCAGACACTCTAGGGTTCTTTTTTAACTCTCTAAGTATTCTGCGCTGAACTCTTGGCATCATCTTTGATGGACGGCCACTCCTCTGGAGAGAAAAAATAGTGCCAAACTCTCTCCATTTGTTGACAACCTCTCTGGCTGTCGAGTGATGAACATCCGGACTTTTAGAGATGGTTTTGTATCCTTTCCCAGCTTTATACAAATCAACACTCCTTGATCGAAAGTCTTCAGACAGCTCTTTTGACCGAGCCATGATGCACATCAAACAATGCTTCTCATCAAGAATTCTTACCAGGTGTGTGTTTTATAGTTGGAAGGGAAGTTTTAACCGCCCATTGGTGATTGGGCACACACCTGACTTAAAATGTTTGGTAATATTTGTTTCAATTGCTCTTTAAGTCTCCTTAGGCAGAGGGTTCACTTACTTATTTTCTCCCTTCTGTCATTGTTTGCATGTTATCCTCATTGAAATATGAAAACCTACAAATGTTTGGGTGGTTTTAGATACAGCCGACACTTTATTTTCATCTGTGTGATTTTGACAAAGATCAGATCACATTTGATGGTGATTTTATGGAGAAATGTGAGAAATGGCAAAAGGTTCAGATACTTTTTCATACCATTGTATATCATCCGACTTGCTTTCTTTTATCCCTTTAACTCAGTTTCTTCTTCCAATTCTACTAGTGTGCCACATTTATAGGGAATGTGAAGGTAACATCTCTTTGGATGTAAATGAAGTCAGGGTCTTTTGTAATACGCACAAAGCCAATGCAGAAAACACACTGTGAATAGCAATGATCTGATTGTTTCAACTGTCAAAGACGAGAAGAAAGACTGATCAGGTATTTCATGAAAAGGAGAAATTTGAGGCAAAATTCATTTTAACAAGCCCTATTTATCAATGATTATGTGGGTGTCTACTGAGAGGATATAAATGACGCTAACAGCAGTTCAGAAGGAGCAGGATTGATTGCAGACTTTGTTAGCAGGGGATAAATCGACTTGGCTAGGCTCATCGGTGTCTGTGATTTGTCGGCTGCAATAATTCTTGTTATCATACAGCACATTCTTTTTGATTACGGTGATCAATAGTCTCAGACGGTCCAGAAGAGATCCGTCATGGAGATATGCTGACCCGAGCACCCGCACCTGTCTGCACATGCCTGGCGTGCGATTTAAGACCAGGCAGCTCTTTGGAGCTCGTAACAGCATCCCTCTTTTATTAATGGAGAGAGTTAGTCCTATTTCTACCGTTTCCTGACGTTTCTGGTGTTGAGTTAAGTAGAATCTGTCATAGTTGGTACTTCTGGTAGTGTGACAAGGAAGTCAGGCCATGGCATAGACAAAACAGCCAAAGGCTCTTTCAAGAGGAAATAATAATACAGCCGCCACATTCCCACAGACGCTCCCAGCCACGCTCTGATGCTTCTATTTAAAAAGTATTTTATTTATACATCCATCTATTTTCTATGTTGCTTACAGTCACTAGGATTGCAAGTGTGCTGCAACCTGACTTTGTGTAGAATAGGTGTTTTTTCATTTTTTTTATGAAACTGCCCTGCATTTTTAATGAACAATGGAGGAAAATTGAGTGCCTCCAAATAGAAGAAAAAATTCCATGCAAGCACTGGGAAAACATGTAAGGTCAACACAGGAAGACCAGATGTAAGCTCGCAACCTCTGGACTGGTTGGTGGTCGCGCTAACGAGTTGTTCAACGTGCTGCCTCATTATATTTCAGTTTTTTTGTGTTTTGTGCTTCAAGCTTCACGCGGGGTTGGAAAGTTTCCACCCTGTGAAAGATGGAAATGTCTTTGCTCAAGTCACGTATTTGACAAAGTGTTGGCCGGATAAAATTGTACAATGCTCACCATGTTTCCTCGAGACACTGTAAAGCAGCGGGATAATTGCTCTAATATTTGCTGCTCTTGTGTTGACAATTATGTCAGTGCTGAGGGGTTGAAAGGCACCGAGCTGTCGGCATCTGAGTCTGCCCGCCTCGTTATGGCACCTCAGCTGTCCTGCTGCTGTCAGGTCGTGATGATGTAGAGGCATCTCTGCTGTGCGACCCCCCTCTTGTTAACGCCGTAATTAACTCATCCATTTCCCTCCCTGGGACTTTCTCACAATCCTCACGAAAACCATAAAATTAATTTACTGTGCTTCGCTTACAGAGAGCTCAGTGTGATTGAATTCTTATTTTAATTGTCAGAGTGCATCCTTTTTAAGTGTTTTTCCTGAACATTTGTTGGGTTTAAAAAAAAAAAAAAATCATAGCATAATATCCAATAAATAACGTGTATGGTATGAGATGAACTATGTGAGAAAAATACTTTATGCTGTATTTTGGCACATTTTAACACGGGCTTCAGGTTATCATGGTTGCCAAGAGAACTATTTGTGATTGGAAACACAGAAGGTAAATAGAACAATTATTGCTTTTGATTATGCTACAGGTGACTAAACAGATAGAATAAAAGAACAAAGAGTGCTGCTGAGTTGTAAAAGAAAAATGAAGTCATTCCTAAGAAATCTTTTATGAACGTGGCTTGAGACAAACTGCTACTGCTAAAGACATTTTGACTTTAATGGTCATAATGTCCCCAGAAAGTGAATTTAATAATGATTTTTTATGGGTTTTTTTGGAACATATTTGATTTTTTTTTTTTTTTTTTTTTTGTAAGACCGTACTACATGATTTACAGAAGGTGATCCAAACAATACCTCACTTCACATGTTTACCTACAATAGAGGTAAATGCTTACTATAACACGGATACCTGTTTGACTTTTTGGAGATAGGAAATCTAGCTGGGACAGTTTTTTTTCAGGATTGTTTTATCCATCCATCCATCCATCCATCCATCCATCCATCCATCCATCCATCCATCCATCCATCCATCCATCCATCCATCCATCCATCCATCCATCCATCCATCCATCCATCCATCCATCCATCCATCCATCCATCCATCCATCCATCCATCCATCCATCCATCCATCCATCATCTGCTGCTTAATCCATGGTCGGATCCTGGGGGCATTAGCAGGGAAACCCAGACTTCCCTCTCCCCAGCCACTTCAATCAGATCCTCCGGTGTGATCCCAAGGTGTTCCCAGGCCAGCCGAGAGACATGGTCTCTCCAGCGTGTCCTGGGTAGTCCCCGGGCCCTCCCGCCTGTGGGACATGCCCGGTATACCTCTCCAGGGAGGCGTCCAAGAGGCATCCGAACCAGATGCCCGAGCCTCCTCAACTGGCTTCTCTCAACGCGGAGGAGTAGCGGCTCGACACCTAGTCCCTCCTGGATGACCAAGCTTCTCACCCTATCTCTAGGGAGAACCCGGACGCCATGCGGAGGAAACTCATTTCAGCCACTTGTATCTGGGATCTTGTTATTCGTTCACGACCCACAGTTCGTGACCATAGGTAAGGGTAGGAACGCAGATCGACTGGTAAATCGAGAGCTTCGCCTTTCGGCTCAGCTTCTTCTTCACCACTGCGGACCGGTACATTGTCCCCATCACTGCAGATGCTGCACCGATCTGCCTGTCAATCTCCAGCTAGAATTTGTTTCCATGAGTCATAACCTTATCGTGTTGGAGGGGTTTGCGTGTCCCAATGATCCTAGAAGTTTAGTCTGGAACTCCTGTCTCACCGCTGTTTCAGCAAAAGAGTCTGTGACCCAGCTTTTTATTGGCCTCTCGAGCCCGAACGAAAATCGTCCGTGCAATCAGATTTGTTTATTTGCGTGTCGTGTTCTTAACGAGCAACGCCTCTCTTGCGCGTCGGAAGTCGTCTCCATAAGAGCACAGATGGCGAACGGGAGAGCCAACAATGTGTTCCCAATCGCGGCAAATTCAGTTCTGAATGACCAAAAACACATCGAGTCGCTAAAACTCTAAAGCATGTTGAAAAAAGTTCTCCGCTCTCCTCATATGTTTACGTCCTTGCGCTAGAGTTTCTTGTTGCTTTACCAACGTCATGTTCGCCCGTCGCTGATTGGTCCACTCCGCTGTCTGTTTGCTGTGGCTTGCGCCGCCCTGGGAATTTGATCTGCGGAACAGTCGCCGGACTTTATAGCTGGAACAGCGGTGAGTCTGGAGTTCCAGGCTACTAGGAGCGATGTTGTTTGGGGCTAGGCCTGAACGATATTGGAAAAAACTATTGTTGCGATTTTTTGGGGGGGATTTGCGATATATTGCGATATTATATTGCAATATTAAAAAATATAAGTATATTTTTTAAAGATAATTTCACTAGATGACTTGAATAGCTGTTTGGAAAGACTTTGGATGACTCACCATGACCACAGTGTACAGTGATCCCTGGTTTTTTGTGGATAATGGGGACCAGAACCCGCCGCGAAGTAGCACACTCCCCCCCCCCTTTTTTTTTATTTTTTTTTTTTGTGTGTGTGTGTGTGTGTGTGCTCAATGCATTTATTCAGAATTAGCATTGGAAAGAGATAAATATAAGACGTGTTTTTTTCCTCACTTTTTTCCCTAAAGTATGATTTAAAAAAAAAAAAAGTGTATGTATATGTATGTGTCTATATATATATATATATATATATATATATATATATATATATGAAGTGCTTAAAAACCATATATATATATATATATATATATATATATATATATATATATATATATATATATATATATATATATATGGTTTTTAAGCACTTCAAATATATTTTTATGATCAGTTTTAAACATAACTGTCCAACCAAATCATATTTGAACAAGAATAAAGTACTGTAGTAGAAAAGGGCTTGGCTTGATTAAATGCTTCTGTTTATCTACCTTAGCTGCGACTCTTGGAGTGACATGTAGAAATTACAAGCTCCTCATGATCACCTCTGGCATTTATTTTATATGTCTTGAAAGTCTCCACACACACACACACACACACACACACACACATTAATTCTAGCGTGCCTTCGATGCAGAAACTGTTTAACAAGTTAAACGATGATTGACACATTGCTGAGCTGTGAAAAAGATCATAGACAACCATCATCGTTAACTTTAATAAGCAAGTGCTGCAGTGACTGTGAGGAACAAAGAGCTGGGAGGAGGAGGGTGTTAGGCTGTGCGCAGAGCAGAAAGCAAGGCGTATGTGTATTAAAAAAACAAAAAAAAACTATCGCACATCCTTGCGATGGTACTATCGCGCACATTGCGATGGCGATGTTTAAACAATATATCGTTCAGGCTTTTTTGGGGCTTTATGCATGGCAAACAGGTCCTAGGTGAGGGACCAGACAAAGCATGACTCCAAAGACCCGTTATGATGATAAACAAAAATGGACTCGGTTTTCCCTTGCCCGGACGTGGGTTACCGGGGCCCCCCTCTGGAGCCGGGCCTTGAAGTGGGGCTCGAAGGCGTGGGTCCCCCATCCTATGGGCTCACCACCATTGGGAGCAGCCAAAGGGGTCGGGTGCGTAGGGAGTTGGGCGGCAGCCAAAGGTGGGGGCCTTGGCGGTCCGACCTCCAGCTACAGAAGCTAACTCTTAGGAATTTATTTTAGTGCTTCGGTTTTCAGTTTTTACACTGTGTTTCCTTATTTTCGGTTTTATGTTGAAACAAAGAATTATTTTCGTGCAACCCTACATTCAAGGCTCTATCTGTTTTGTTCAAAGGACATACAATGATTGTTTTTGTAGTGGTGCAATACCAATGTGTGAAATCATGTGGGTTTGACCTGATTTTAAAGCCGTTCTTATAAAAAAAAAAACCCCGACACATTTACTTTCTTAATAAATGTCTCTGATGTGATTCCTTACCTGATGCTGATCTGGCAACACAATATAATCCGTTCCACACCCCCCCAAGTCTCTTCTTTAATATTTAATTTGAAAGTGGATTTAGCTCAGTTATTCCCTTCCCCAAAGCCTCGTCTACTGAAGCGCCGGCGTCCACCCTGTGTGTTTCCAGGGTGAACCGCTATTTCTAAGATTTGTTGAGAGCGGGAAAAAAAACAAAAATGGAAGATACCGCCAATAGATATGAGAAACAGACAGCTGTAATCTGTCGCTTTGGGCTGCTTAGCTGCTGTCGAACGCGGCTGGATCATGGATGCCTCTTATCAGTGCTGATAGTGTGACCTCCATCCTTCTGAAAACATCTATATGCAGATGGTGCGTTCATGCATGTTGACTATGACAACCGGTTGAGATTTCCACTAGCTGTACTAGCTTGTTGCAAGGTTTAGGGTGGTTTATTATAACCTTTTATGGTTTTTAAATGTTTTAATAACATTCATCTGAGATTTTATCTTTTCTTTGAATTTCACTGGCTGTATAGTTTCTCCACCGTTGCTTCTTATTTTGAATCAGGGGTACCCACATGACTCACTGTATCATTGGACTGAGTCATCGTTTTAAGACTATAATGATTGTTTTCCCAAGCTTTTTTCAACGCAAATATCCCTACACATGAAAGGGAAAAGCAGGGCCAGATCTGCGTCTCTCCTCACACTCTTGCTTACACGCTCAACACTGGTGGCTCAGTAAAAGCCCAGATTTATGGCAGAAATTACCATATCATTAACATACCACAGGCGCTTTTAAAAGAAGGTTATTTATAATTAGATGACATCAGAGACACTGGCTGCTGTGGTGCTGAGGAGGGATAAAGGAAAGGGGAAGTAGTGACTATTGGAAAGCCCCCGAGAAGATTTTTAGTAGAAAATGGAGAAAGTGGGACACTGAACCTGTTCTTTGTCTGATGTTATCATAGACATTTGGGGCTTTTGTTGTCCTATTTCCTGCCATCAACATTATCCTGGCCTGCTTCTGTCGGGACCTAAGCAGTCCGCAAGCACGGCACTGTTTACATGTTAACATTTCCCATTGCGGTCTTCAGCAAGGTGCAGCTGCTCTACTTGTGCGGTTTCTAGGGTGTTATTTTTTTTTATGTGCGCCTAAACCCATTTAAAAACTTCGACATGTAACTTCTGTGGTGACAGATGATCAAAAATTAAGTTGTGGAGGGATTAAAGCTCCTTTAATTCCTCCCCTGAAAGCATGTTTAGTCTCTACCCGGTGAAAATAGGATGGAAGCAAAAGTGACGTGAAACAAAGTCGGATGCAACATGTTTTTAATAGATTTACTGCCTGCTACGCTGCTTGAACTGACAAGCTGATCTATGCGAAGATGCGCAAATTGGTTTATGATCCTCTGGCAAACAGATTCCGACTACTTTCATAAAGGAAATGAAATCATATTTTACTTAGCGTTGCTTTAGATTCAAAGAGAAGCAAACAAAAAGTGTAGGGTCACAAAATTCTCATATACTGTCAACTCGAGGCACGGCTGCATCTGAGAAAAAATAAAGCGGTTTAAAATTTAACGCTTATAGTATGTATCTCCGTGCTCCCATTTAAATATCAGTGTACCATCTGGTACATTTTTGCTTTGAATTAAGGAATGGGGCGCTGGGCCGATTAACAGGGGGCCTGCATTGTTGGCGTGGCTGTCAAAGCTGACTGAGTGGAATCGGAGACAACATTCTTGTGAATAAATGCTTAAATCCCTGAATTCTTTATAGATATGGACATAAAACAGTCTCGATTCTTGGTTAAAAGCAAAAAAACAAAACAAAAAAAATGTGTGGTTAGCATTTATTTTACGTAAATATGTTGAAGTGATGCTAGTCTGTTAATCAATGTGGTGGCCACCATATGTAAACAGAGCTTTATAGGAGAAAATTCTTGTGAATAAATGCTTAAATCCCTGAATTCTTTATAAATATGGACGTGAAACAGTCTTGATTCTTGGTTAAAAGCATAAACAAAATGTGCTGTTATCATTTATTTTACGTAAATATGTCAAAGTACAATGCTAGTCAATGTGGCGGCCGCCATATGTAAACAGAGCTTTTCCGGTGAAAATTCTTGTGAATAAATGCTTAAATCTGTGGATTCTTTATAAATATGGACGTAAAACAGTCTCGATTCTTGGTTAGAAAAAAAAAATAATAATAAAAAATAAAAAAATAAAAAAATAAAAAAGTACACTTAGCATTTATTTTACGTAAATATATTGAAGTACGATGCTAGTCGTTTATTCAGTGGGGCGGCCACCATACGTATGTAAACAGAGCTTTTCTGGTGAAAATTCTTGTGTACAAATGCTTAAATCCCTGAATTCTTTATAGATATAGACGTAAAACAGTATAGATTCTTGGTTAAAAGCAAAAAAACAAACAAAAAAAAAAAAAAACATGCAGTTATCATTTATTTTACGTAAATATGTCGAAGTACAATGCTGGTCAATGTGGCGGGCGCCATATGTAAACAGAGCTTTTCTGGTGAAAATTCTTGTGAACAAATGCTTAAATCCGTGAATTCTTTATAAATATGGACGTAAAACAGTCTTGATTCTTGGTGAGAAGAAAAAAAAAAAAAAAAAAACGTGCAGTTAGCATTAATTTTGCGTGAAAATGTTGAAGTACGATGCTAGTCTGTTATTCAGTGTGGCGGCCGCCATATGTAAACAGAGCTTTTCTGTTGAAAATTCTTGTGAATAAATGCTTAAATCCCTGAATTCTTTATAGATATGAACATAAAACATTCTTGATTCCTTGTTAAAAGAGCAAAAAACCGGGCAGTTAGCATTTATTTTATGTAAGTATGTCTAAGTACAATGCTAGTCAGTTAGACAATGTGGCGGCAGCCTTACAACAAAGAGTTTTTTTATGTTGAAAATGCTTGTAAAAAAACAAAAAATATAATAATTACCTTGAATCCTCGAAAAAAATCCCTCCTGAGACAATCCTTCCTGTTTGTATAAGGTACAGCTTTCGTACTTTTTCAACCTAAATCCAGCATTAGATCGCAGCATGTGTCGCTGCGACCGACTGCGAATAACTGAAGCGGATTGTGGAATGGCCCCGTACTTAAAGGCGTGGCGCAGTGAAGGTCGACTTTGACTCGTCAATATCATTATGAAGTCTATGATTAAGAATACCGTAATATTATTAATACTGAGCTCACTTCATAGTAATGTCATGTAATATGCACACAACTGCTCTTTATCAACTAAAGTGTTAACGTTGAGAATACTTTTATACAGTAAATGTAATTCATATTGAATAAACAGCTTCAATGTTAAAGAGTGGCAGCTGTGACAAGATGAAAGCAACCAGTCACGTCTGACGGCTGCAGTCCAAAATATTTTAAACGCTGCAAATTTACAGGTTCCCCCAAGACATGTCCTTCCAGTAAAGCATCATTCTGTTACAGTAATGAGAAATCTGGGCCAATCACGCAAGCTGACAGCTAACTGGCATCCTATTTACCACACTGTTTTCCTCTGTCAGGAAGAAGAGCTGCGCCAGAGTGGTGAAGCCAAATACCAACACTTGAACGAAGACCTGCACGTTCTTATCGAGGTGTTCGCCCCACCGGCTGAGGCCTACGCTAGGATGGGGCACGCCTTAGAGGAAATCAAAAAGTTTCTCATACCAGTATGTCACACTCGCACACCCACACCTCACGTTGAAAAATATCCCCACAGCAACAATGGCCTTTTTTTAAAGCTCACTATCATGCACATACTGTACACATACATTGTGAGCGGATACTCTTGGGTAGCGACTCGCTGCACCAAGCTTATTTACTCCCCTCGACATGTATTATAGATGATCTCCGCAATGCTCTCAGCTATCCTGATTTACATCTAATTAATTATCTGCAGAACCCTCCCACCCCCTCACCCCCAACACTACCAACTGGGCAACAACCATCCCTCTCACTGGTACTTTTTTTCCACTTTCGCCATGGAACACTTTGAAACAAGGCATACAATACGTCGAAAACATGATTTTATATTGTTATCCAGTCAAGGCAAATTATGGTCTACATTTTTAACAGTGACATGAATAGCAGCTCTAAAGTACCGTAACTTTTGGACTATAAGGCACACCGGACTATAAGCCGCCACCCACCAAATTTGACACGAAAATGGCGTTTGTTCATAGATAAACCGCACGGGACTCTAAGCCGCAGCTGTCCTCACTGTATTATGGGATATTTACACCAAAAGATACTAAACAGGAACACTTTGTATGACAGCATCATGAGACTGTCATAAGACCAAATGAAAAACCATGAAGCTTTTAACTCATTCACTCCCAGCCATTTTCACAGGTGCAACCCCCTTCGCTCCTGGCCGTTTTACTGGATGTTGACTGATTTTGCAAGGCCCAGAGAAAATTCTGTTCTATTGCTATATAAACATGGAACCCACCAAAAGAAAGATTACTCTTTAGACTTAGAAAAAATTAAGTTCATATCTTTTTCCATTCTTTAGAAATCAGCATTAGAAAATAGCTTAGTTTGAGCAATTTTCCAATTTCTGATGAAAAAACAGAGCAGTTGAGCTTTTTGTGAAAGCATACATTTTAAACATAACTTTGACTTTAACACAGCTATTTTTTGCTTTAGTTACATCCCATACATCTGAAGAATGTTTTCCTTTTACAAAATAACTTAAACAAAAAGACAGAGCTTTTGATATCAAAGTAAAAATTTTATTTACACATACCTAACTGAGAGTTGGCGGCACGGTGGCTGAGAGGTTAGCACGTCTGCCTTACAGTTCTGAGATCAAGGGTTCAATCCCGGGCTTCGGCCTTCCTGTGTGAAGTTTGCATGTTCTCCCTGTGCCTGCGTGGGTTTCCTCCAGGAACTCCGGTTTCCTCCCACATCCCAAAAACATGCATGGTAGGCCGATTGAACACTCTAAATTGTCCGTAGGTATGAGTGTGTGCGTGAATGGTTATATATCTCCTTGTGCCCTGCGATTGGCTGGGAACCAGTTCAGGGTGTCCCCTGCCTACTGCCCATAGTTAGCTGGGATAGGTTCCAGCACCTCTGCGACCCTCGTGAGGAAAAGCGGCATGGAAAATGAATGAATGAATGAATGAGATGACGCTGTTGTGGCAGCGACAGCCGGAGAAACGTTTCCCTCATCGCCGCCTGTCTCATAAACTTGGATTTTTTTGAGTCTCTGCGGGGTCTGCTCGGCGAGCAGCACGGACTCAACGGCATGGTCCGCTGCACTGGTGGTCCCGATCGTTTTGCTCCCTCGTCCAGTGCCTGGCATCCCGGGCATCCTCTAGGTTGTTCTCCACTCGGTCATCTTCCGCCGGCGCCCCGGCCGTTCGTTGCCATTGAATCGGGTTGTGAGTCTTACCAAATGTGCTACTGCCCTCCGGTGGACAGTTTTATTGCTTTAAAATGGATTTTCAGCTTTGCGCTTTGGGGCTAAATTGAATCAGAACCCAGATATGTTTCTTGTAAAAAAAAAAAAAAAAAAAAAAAACGTAAAAGACGTATAAATACGTCTTTGGGACACTGAAACAATTAAAAATAGAACGTATTTATATGTTGTTGGAAGCAAATAAGTTAACCAATTGGCTGCAAAGCTTCATTGCTTCAAGAAGCTTCATTTGTCCATCACTGCTCCCTCAGGGGAGACAGTCATCCTCTGCTGTCACCACTGTTGTCGTCCAGCATGCCTCCTAGCAAGCATTGCAGCGCTACAGATGTAAAAAAACAACCAATATTCATGTTCTATGCTAATTATTTCTTCAGTTACTGTTCCAGTTGTTTCGTTAATTGCAAACTCTGGTATTTGGTAACACTTTATTTTACAGGTGCACTGTGAAACTGTCATAAGACCATAATAATTAATTATGATAATGATATATGCTATAACATGATAATAATGATTATGATAATTATGAATTGACACTGTCATGCAAATTAATAAATGCTTATGACAGTCATTTTGTATCATCTGGCAAATGATCCCACTTTTGAATAGATGTAAACAGTCCAACCTGGACATAAATGGAGTTAGTGACATAATTTGCTGGATGATACATCCGTCATAATCATTCATAAATACCCATGAAAGTGTCATGTCACAATTATGATGGTCTAATGGCAGTCTTATGACGCCACTGTCAAATAAAGCGTTACCTATTAACCAAAATAAATCAATAAATCAAATAAGCCGCACTGGACCATTAGCCGCATGATTCAAAATGAGGGGAAAAAAGTAGCCGCTTACAGTCTGAAAATTACGGTACATTCATTGGATTAGAGTTCATAAAGTCTGTAGTATAGTACAGTCTAATTGAAAGCTAGTACACTGCGGTACAATGTATTATGTTATTTGTTGTGTGTGCAGGATTACAACGATGAGATCAGACAGGCCCAGCTGCAGGAGCTTACGTACCTGAATGGAGGTTCAGAAGATGCCAAGGTACCAGCAGTAAGGGGCAAGTCAGCCACCCGTGCAAGAGGGACACCTGTTCCAGGAATTCCCAGGTAACCTATATGTGTATGTGTATGTGGCGGTGTGCGTGTGCGTGTGTCTGTGTTTGTGCAGTTGAGTTCATTTACTGTTAAAAAAGCCTCTGAGGCAGCAATTTTCTGTAATTGGATGTAGCGTAGAATCCTCCTCATAGGTTGCACTTTCACCCGCTGTGGTGTCATTAAAAGCTGCAGTACACTTACCAATGTTAGGTAGAACCTTTTAAAGACGATTTACCATGATCTTTTTTTTATTTTTCCTTAGATTTTTTTTATAACCTTTGATGTCATTTTAGCAGGCTTGGAAGACAATTTGCATTGAAAAAGCCAAGAATATCCTTTTTACAAGATTGTTTAGTTGGTCCATTTTTTCTTGCCTTTTCAAATAGCTGGCTTCTCATTAATATGTGGCTGACTGGATCAAATGTGAATGTTTAAATTTAAACTCAGCCCTCTGATTGACCATTGGTGAGCGGGTGTGTAAGTATGCAAGTGTTTATAGGCTGGACAGGTACTTGAAATCATAGATTTTAAGTGTGCTTCTTTGCAGAGGTGTTTGACTTACACTTGTAATCAAATCATAATCCACATACCAGATGGTAAACTTCAACCAGGACATACATACTGTATATTTGGACCTATCTTATACTGTGGGGCAGATAAGTGTTTAGTCAACCACTAATTGTGCAAGTTCTCCCACTTGAAAATATTAGAGAGGCCTGTAATTGTCCACCTGGGTAAACCTCAACCATGAGAAACAGAATGTGGGGAAAAAAAAAAAAAAAAAAAAAAAAAAAAAAAACAGAAAATCACATTGTTTGATTTTAAAAGAATTTATTTGCAAATCATGGTGGAAAATAAGTATTTGATCAATACCAAAAGTTCATCTCAATACTTTGTTATGTACCCTTTGTTGGCAATAACTGAGGCCAAACGTTTTCTGTAACTCTTCACAAGCTTTTCACACACTGTTGCTGGTATTTTAGCCCATTCCTCTATGCAGATCTCCTCTAGAGCAGTGATGTTTTGGGGCTGTCGTTGGGCAACACGGACTTTCAACTCCCTCCACAGATTTTCTATGGGGTTGAGATCTGGAGACTGGCTAGGCCACTCCAGGACCTTGAAATGCTTCTTACGAAGCCACTCCTTTGTTGCCCTGGCTGTGTGTTTGGGATCATTGTCATGCTGAAAGACCCAGCCACGTCTCATCTTCAATGCCCTTGCTGATGGAAGGAGACTTTCACTCAAAATCTCACGATACATGGCCCCATACATTCTTATCTTTACACAGATCAGTCATCCTGGTCCCTTTGCAGGAAAAACAGCCCAAAGCATGATGTTTCCACCCCCATGCTTCACAGTGGGTATGGTGTTCTTCAGATGCAATTCAGTATTCTTTCTCCTCCAAACACGAGAACATGTGTTTCTACCAAAAAGTTCTATTTTGGTTTCATCTGACCATAACACATTCTCCTAGTCCTCTTCTGGATCATACAAATGCTCTCTAGCGAACCGCAGACGGGCCTGTACGTGTACTGGCTTCAGCAGGGGGACACGTCTGGCAGTGCAGGATTTGAGTCCATGGCGGTGCATTGTGTTACTGATAGTAGCCTTTGTTACTGTGGTCCCAGCTCTCTGTTGGTCATTCACTAGGTCCCCCCGTGTGGTTTTGGGATTTTTGCTCACTGTTCTTGTTATCATTTTGACGCCACGGGGTGAGATCTTGCATGGAGCCCCAGATCGAGGGAGATTATCAGTGGTCTTGTATGTCTTCCGTTTTCTAATAATTGCTCCCACAGTTGATTTCTTTACACCAAGTGTTTTACCTATTGCAGATTCAGTCTTCCCAGTCTGGTCCAGGTCTCCAACTTTGTCTCTGGTGTCCTTCGACAGCTCTTTGGTTTTGGCTATAGTGGAGTTTGGAGTGTGACTGACTGAGGTTGCGGACAGGTGTCTTTTATACCGAAAATGAGTTAAAACAGGTGCCATTAATACAGGTAACGAGTGGAGCCTCATTAGACCTCGTTAGAAGAAGTTAGACCTCTTTGACAGCCAGAAATCTTGCTTGTTTGTAGGTGACCAAATACTTATTTTCCACTCTAATTTGGAAATAAATTCTTTAAAAATCAAACAATGTGATTTTCTTTTTTTTTTTTTGTCACATTCTGCCTCTCATGGTTGAGGTTTACCCATGTTGACAATTGCAGGCCTCTCTAATCTTTTCAAGAAGGAGAACTTGCACAGTTGGTGGTTGACTAAATACTTATTTGCCCCACTGAATGTGAAATAGAGGAATAAATTGGAATATGAGGCAAGGTCGCCTTTAAGTATATTTTAATTTCATGTTGTGTGCAGGCCTAAAAATTTAAATATAACTCATAAAATGATCCCCAGCATCGGTGGAGGATAT
This sequence comes from Corythoichthys intestinalis, assembly GCF_030265065.1. Classification (NCBI taxonomy): domain Eukaryota; kingdom Metazoa; phylum Chordata; class Actinopteri; order Syngnathiformes; family Syngnathidae; genus Corythoichthys; species Corythoichthys intestinalis. Next base: position 17,057,833 of record NC_080416.1, on the reverse strand, counting down.
GGACCAAGCATATCTGAGGGTAATTATTGTTGCTCCGAAAAGGTTCAAGATGGTTCAAGAAAGAGTCTTTTGAAATGTGTTGGCACAAATGCTTATTAATGTTCCCTCTTTAATGCAAAATATTCTTGCATGGCATCCCTGTCAGGATAGTCAATGTTATGCTGCAAGTACTTGCATTTTTGCAATGAAAATATTAGCATAAAAGCCTTTATAAGCAAGTGATCTTCAGGGGACTGCTTTCTTCTCTGCTATCCCTCTGAGCTTCCAGAGTTGCAGCTCCTTTGAGACATCACACAAAATAAAAATACTGGTAGCCATCCCCAGATTGTTAAAGCTTTGAAGAAGACCCCACAAAGCATGAATTTGTTTATATTTTTTAATAAAAGGAAAGCAACACTGTACACATCTAATGTTAGATTCCAAGATAACCAAGAACGCACAGGTTGTTTGTATTGCTCTGAGTCTGGATATAATTGGCTGTTTTACCTCAAGCTGTAATTAGCCCCTACCATGCATAAGAAATACAGTAAAAAAGATGGAAGGTTTCAACGCCACCAAGCTCAGTGTTTACCAAAGAAGTTTCTATTTGCTTTTAAATTCAGAAGGTGCAGATTAAAAAAAAAAAAAAAAATGTTCAGGAAAAGACTTATCCCTCGACCTGACACGTCAACCTTCTTGGCGCCAGCCTGTTCTCATTTCTATCAAGTAAACATCCACCACTATCCTTAATAGTCTGAGGAATCTGAGGTTTCAGCAATGCTTTGCACAGAAGGAATTGAAAGTATAGAAAGCAAATGACCCTCAGAGCCACCTTTAGTGGGTTTTTGCTGTTGCTTCAAATCAGTTAACTGGCCTCAAAGAAAACGTAGCGGCACGGAAAAAGCGCTAACAACATTTTTAACAAACCACAAGGTCATTCTGCCTTTGAGTGCAACTGTACCGTAGAAGCAGGTTTTTGTGTCCGTTTATTGAGATGACTGTCCAAGTTCAAGTCTCAGGGCTGCTAACAATATTTTACCACTAAATGGAGCATATCAGTTGCACATTGCAAATTGGTACTGCATAGAAAAATCATTCACTATGAATGGCGGATGATTGGTCCAGGGTGTACCGTCAGGTAGATTCTAACTTGGTTTGACCAAGTGATAATGTCATCACTAGGGCTGCATCCATCAAATATTTTAGTAATCAAGCACCGTAATTTTCGGACTATAAACCACTACTTTTTCCCCTCATTTTGGCTCCTGAGCCTTATCATCAATTGCGGCTTATTTGTTGATTTATTTGGATTAATGGGTAACAGTTTATTTGAAAGCAGTGTCATAAGACTGTCATAAGACCGTCATAATTATTACATGACACTATCATGGGCATTACTGAATGCTTATGACAGATGTCATTGAGTGTCATCTGGCAAATTATGTCACTTACTCCATTCATGTCCAGCTCGGATCTTTTACATCATTCAAATTATTCAAAAGTGAAATAATTTGCAGAATGACACTAAGTGACATCTGTTATAAGCCTTCATTAATGCTCATGACAGTGTCATGTCATTATTATGATTGTCTTCAAGTAAAGTGCTACCAAATACCATAACTACTGATTAATAAAACAACTGGAATCATAACGGCAGAAATAATTAGCATAGAAAAGAATTTTAACTGTTATTTACATCTGTAGCACTGCAATGCATGCTAGGAGGCATGTTGGATGACAACAGTGTTGACAGCAGGAGGTTGACTGTCTACCCCAAGGGAGCAGTGATGGCCAAATAAAGCTTCTTGAAGCCAATTGGTTCAAAGCTTCATGGTGGTTCCTTTGGTCTTATGACAGTCTTATGATGCCGCTGTGAAATAAAGTGTTGCCATTAATATCTTTTGGTGTAAATATCCCATAATACAGTGAGGACAGCTGTGTCTTGTAGTCCAGTGGGGCTTATCTATAAACAAAAGCCATTTTCGTGTCAAATTTGGTGGGTGGCGGCTTAGTCAGGTGTGCCTTATAGTCCGAAAATTACGGTATTCTACTGAAAATTCCATCGATTAATCGAGTAATCGGATTGAACATAATATTTTAAGGTAAAGAGCAATTATAAAGATACATGAGAAAACAAGACATTTCACCTTATATTGAACCATTTTTGACAATTAATGTATTTTAGATGGACATTATTGAAAACAGCCATAATTTGCCTCTCAGATGTGACTTAAAAAAAAAAAAAAATCACAGCTTCTACTCAAAAAACTTACTTCTCACCTAAAAATGTCATTACGCTTGTTAACTCACTTGACTTAAAAGTTAAGTACGTATTTTTCCCAAGTGAATTTCCATTTGTGTCAAGCTATTGTAAGTTCTAATTAGGTTTTTAGCTAGAGTCTAAATTGTAAGTCCTGATAGGAATTTGAGTTTTTGCAGTGTTCAAAATAAATGATGGAAACCTGCTGTATTGGAGCACATTAGGCACCAGTGCTACTTGGTGTTTTATCCAGCAATGGCTATCGAGCTAAAATTGACAGTTAGCTTTATTATGTTTTTTACACCCTTCATCACTCTACATCGCTGTGTTTTTACAGATTAAAGAAAGCCTGTATGAAAGACACGTTAGCCACGCATCAACAATAGTACTAATTAATAGAAACCTAGCCCTCTGCAGGGCTAACATTACGTTAGCAAGGCACAGTAATGTTAATCTTATTCAATAGCTCTACGTTAACTTAATTACACCTTGGCCCGAGTATCGCTCCTCCGCTCTTGGAGTAAACTGGGTGCCTTTGGTGGAGTGGGGACTAGGTGGGCGGGTCGCGCGGGGATGGTCATCAGTCGCGGGGTCCAGCCGGGGGTGCGGAAGCGTTGGCGGAGCCGCGGGTAGCTGGAGCCGGGCGGGGGCAATGTTATGCAAGCGCTGTCTTACAGTGAATACATGAAACAGTGTTCACTTTTGTCTCCAGCTTGAAATGCTCCCACACTTTTGCTTCCCACATTTTCTGCTTTGGTGCCTCTCTCTTCGCTTTCATATGATTTTTCGTCTTTACCTCTGTGTGGTTGAAATCAAATATATCTGCTGCTAGAGGTGGGAATCTTTGGGCACCTAACGATTCGATTACGATTCAGAGGCTACGTTCGATTATAAATCGATTATTGATGCCCCACCACCCCCCAGTTATTAGCTGCTTTGAATGTTTCGTACATTAGTAACAAAAATTCTCTCAGGCCTAAATAAATGACTTTTTCAGTATCAAGCTAACAGTTCAAAACAGTCAATAAAACACTCAACTCCCCATGCTGTATCAGCTGCTTTAAACTACAATTAATTAATTTAATGTTGTTCCATAATTTCCCTTCCGTCTACTTTCGACATGTGAAAGTTTTAAAACTTTCATCATTTAAAGATAGATTCAAGTCAAGATTTTGTCGATTTAGGAGTCTTTTAGATAAAAAGTTCATTAGATTCGCTTGGAAGGTTCGCTACAAAAGCCTTCCAGGGAAGTCTGCTGTGAGATGATGACTGTTTACTAACGCTGGCAAGTCTGTCATTTCGCATTTCGTTTTCTTTACATGTGCTGCTAACTCCGCCGAGTCTCATTTCGCATCTAGTTCTTTATACTGTACATGTGATATCTACCGTAGCATTATGTGGGCGTAGTTTTTAGCGGCTATCGGTAGCAGTCAGGTATTATTGTTTTTTTATCTAGTGCCGTGAGTTGAGCAATGTCATAACCCAGGTAATGACTAGCATGATGTTTACTCTCGGTCAGTTCCTCATTGCGACCCGAAGACCGTGCTGACCGTGTTTTAGTTCCATTTTACTTGGCGTATTTCAATAATCGGAATTTGGATGTTTGTGAATCGTTCTCAAAACTTCCACGGTGGAATCACGAATAATCTAAGAATCGGAAATTTTGCACACCGCTACCCGCCGCTTCCCTCCTCTTTGTGTACACACATGAGGTCAGTGCGTGCCGCATTAAAAGTAGTCCGGGCAAAACGTCATGCTAAGAGCTGGCAAAATTCAGCGATTCCTCGAGGCGGAGAAAATTCCTCGATCAATTTTTAAAATCGAGTTACTCGAATTATTCGAGTAATCATTTCAGCTCTAGTCACCACCATGTTGTGATGTACTCTGAAATGCAAAACTTGAATTGAGCCTTTTTGCAAGTTGGGCTAAAGTTTGTGTTTGGGTGCTGTGTCAGGAGTCGAGGAGGAGTACCCCCTTTGCATGCTGCCATGCCAAGAGGAGCAGCACCCAGAGGAGCCCCGCCCAGCCGCACACCATCTGCAAGGGGGAGGGGGGTGCAACGAGCCCGGGGAGCCCCCCCTACAAGTGGATACCGCCCAGCTCCACCTATTGTGCAGGACACTTATGACGAATACGTAAGTGACCTTTGCGGTGTTGTTCAACTTTTGCCTTAAGTCAGCTGGGATGAGCGCCAACCTTTTGCGACCCTGAACAGAAGAAAAATAGTAGTACAGTTTAAAAAAATATGTAGGTATGCTTTTTGCTTACACAGTCGAAAAAGTGCATATGTGGCCGTGATATCTAAATATGCAGTAGATAAATTGATGGCTTTTGTAAATTTGCCAAAACAGTCCTGTGCCACTCTGTCGAGCTGGGGTGGGTTAGTAGATCCTGCATCAGCATCACATATTTAAGAGATGGAAGAGTGGAGTTGGCTCAACTTGGGGTATTACTGCAGCGGCCCGTGCCTAAACACATGTGACAGGTTTATTCAGCGGGTTGAAATTCAAATGCGTGGAGGTCGTCGAATGACTCCTAGACCAGCTGTTTCCCATCATTGTCACTGTTGTAAACTACATCCCCTGACGCCAGCACCTGTGTATCTACTCGGGGACAGGGGGGAAAAAAATGAACTGGCCCAGCATCTGCCAAATGATAAATCTAACCACATCACGGCAAATTAGAGGCAGAATGAGTTGCTCTGTGTTTTCCAAATACATGCAGGACAAGCAGGTGCTGACAAACCCTCTTTTGTAGTCATCAGTGACATGACAAAGTAATTTCCCGGTTTGCTCACAGTTTAACATGCATTCATCATAGACTTGTATAACATATTCCAGCTTGCTATTTTTTCCTTTTCAAAGAAGACATACAATTGTGTTTCCCCAGAACTCAATATGATTTCCATTTGTCATTTTAACTGATTCTCTTTCCTGACTTTCTAAAATCACCCTTTATTAGGGATCAGCCTATTCAACAAAATTTAAGCATTTGATTTTTTTTAACCTTGAACTCCATCATAAAGTCAATGAATAGTTAACTCTTTGTAGACAATAAGTAGAATGACTGTAATTGAAATATTTTTGTCTCAATAGTTGTTCTACTACTGCCTCCTGTCCAGTGTTGGTAATCTTTAAAAAAGTAATTAATTATAGTTACAAATTACTTCTCCCAAAAAGTAATTGCGTTAGTAACTCAGTTACCTGAATGTAAGAGTAACTAGTTACTTGGCAAAGTAACTGGTGATAATTTTCATGTCCCCCCCCCCCCCAAAACAAAAACAAAACAAAAAAAACATAGGTCACACTATGTGAAGTTTTAAAAGGTTTTGTGGACAATTGGCCCTAGCCCAATTCTTTACCCTAATTTACCCTTTACCCTGAATCAACCGTTAAAAGTTGCTAAAATTGCTCCCATTATTGCATTAGTTCCCTTCTGTCTACTTTCGCCATATGAAGGTTTTAAAACTGTTTCATCATTTAAAGAGAGATTCAAGTCAAGATTTTGACGATTTAGGAGTATTTTAGATTAAAAGTTGCTTAGGTTCGCCAGGAAAGTTCTCTACAACAGAGTCTTCCTAAGACATCTTCTGCTTTAAGATGGCAGCTGTTTACTAACGCATCTAGTGGTGTGTCAGTCATTTCGCATCTAGTTATATATATATATATATATATATATATATATATATTAGGGGTGTCAAATGATTAAAATTTTTAATCAAGTTAAGTACATCTTTAAAATTAATCATAATTAATCGCAATGAATCGCAATTCAAACATCTATAAAATATGCCATATTTTTCTGTAAATTATTGTTGGAATGGAAAGATAAGACAGAAGATGGATACATACATTCAACATACGGTACATAAGTACTATATTTCTTTATTATAACAATAAATCAACAAGATGTCATTACCATTATTAACATTCTGTGTTCTTTAGAAATCAGCTGTGTCATGGATAGAAAGACTTGTAGTTCTTAAAAGATAAATGTTTGCACAAATTACAGAAATTTTATATCAAAATGCCTCTTCATGTTTTCATTTTAATAAAATTTGTAAAATTTTCAATCAAAAAATAAACTAGTTGCCCGCCATTGTTGATGTCAATGATTACTTACACAATGCTCATGGGTGCTGAAGCCTATAAAATCAGTCGCACCCAAGCGCCAGCAGAGAGCGGCAAAATCCCGAAAAACACAACAAGTACACCTTTCACTGTGCTCTCATTTTAATCTGTTTGAGCGGGGCATTTGTGCGTTAATTGCGTCAAATATTTTAAAGGGATTAATTAAAAAAATTAATTACCCCTCGTTAACACGATAATTTTGACAGCCCTAATATATATGTGATATCTACCATGTCTACCATATCTACCATATCATGTGGGCGTAGTTTGTAGGCTATCGGCTACAACAGGTATTATTGGAGCTACCTAGCATCGCGTTCGCTCGTCATCAAAACTTTCTTGCCTCCTCCCTACTCCTGCTCTGCTCTGTCGTCTCGGTGAGTCAGTCTCCCTAAGACTTTTCTCACGTCATTCAACCAATATAATAACACATAGTAACACACGCCTTTCCATCCTCAGTAACGGTAATGGCGTTGCCAAGATGAGAAAAGTAATTAATTAGATTACTCACTACTGAAGAAAATAATGCCGTTAGTAACGCAGTTATATTGTAACGCCGTTATTAGCAACACTGGTCCTTTCCCACCAGTCTTCTTCTTTGGTACAGTTGACTATAATTCTAGTTCTTCCTCAAATGATTGTTTTCTGCATAATCCACATATGTCGAAGCTTCTGCTTCAGCGGGGGAGTCCCTTAATGAAATTACTCAAAATTCAATTGCTCTCGCACGCAGCTCCATGATACCATCTCCTACTTTTTGAAGTCAATCTGATACACTTGCACCTAGAACTGTAGGATAGAATTGGAAACATTATTTTTGGATATTTCTACAGAGGTTTTATGGTTACAAAAATTGTTCAATATAGTACATATAATCTGAAAAATTATCTCAGCCTGACTGTTGATGCATACACTGGTATGAAAAAGTATCTGAACCTTTAGGAATTTTTAACTTTTCTGCATAAAATCACCATCAAATGTGATCTGATCTTTTTCAGAATAACACAGATGAAAAAACAGTATCTGCTTTAACTAAAACCACCTAAACATTAATAGGTTTTCATATTTTAATGAGGATAGTATGCAAAAAAATGACAGAAGGGGGGGGGGGGGGGGGATAAGTAAGTGAGCCATCAAATTTACTTTTTATTTATTTTATTTTATTTATTTATTTACTTTTCTTGGCATCAATAACTTCAACCAAATGCTTCCTGTAGCTGCAGATCAGTCTGGCACATCAATCAGGACTAATCTTGGCCCATTCTTCTATACAAAACGGCTGTAGTTCAGACAGATCCCTGGGATGTATGGCATGAATCCCTGTCTTTAGGTCATGCCACACCATCTCAATGGGGTTCAAGTCTGAACTTTGACTTGGCCACTCCAGAATTATTCTGAAGTTAATTTACTTCTGTGTTTTGTATCATTTTCTTGTTGCAGCATCCATCCTATTTTTAGCTTCAATTATCTGACAGACAGCCCCGGGTTTTCCTGGAAAACATCCTGATAAACTTTTGAATTCATTCTTTCATTAATGATTACAAGTTGTTCAGGCCCTGAGGTAGCAAAACAGCCCCGAATCATGATGCTCCCTCCACCATGCTTCACAGTGGGGATGAGGTTTTGATGTTAGTGAGCTGTTCCATTTTTCCTCCACACATGACATTGTATGTTACTCCCAAACAATTCAACTTTGGTTTCATCAGTCCACAAAATATTTTGCCAAAACTGTGCAGTGTCCAAGTGCCTTTTTGTGAACATTAAACGAGAGACAATGTTTTTTTTTTTTTAGACAGCAGTGGTTTCCTCTGTGGGGTCCTCCCATGAACACTATTCTTGTCCAGAGTTTTACATATAATTGATGTGTGCACAGAGATATTGGCCAGTGATTTCTGTAAGTCTTTAGCAGACACTCTAGGGTTCTTTTATAACTCTCTGAGTATTCTGCGCTAAACTATCTGCGTCATCTTTGGTGGACGGTCTCTCTTTGGGAGAGAAGCAACAGTGCAAAACGCTCTCCATTTGTAGACAACTTCTCTAACTGTCCATTGATGAACATCCAGACTTTTAGAGATGGTTTTGTATCCTTTCCCAGCTTTGTACAAATCAACAATGCTTAACCATAGATTTTCAGACAGCTCTTCTGACCGAGCTATGAAGCACATCAGACAATGCTTCTCATCAAGACATTTCTTACCAGGTGTGTGTTTTATAGTGGGCAGGGCAGCTTTAAACCACTCATCAATGATTCGGCACACACCTGACTTAAAATGTTTGGTAAATATTGGTTTTAATTGCTCTTTAAGTCTCCTTAGACAGAGGGTTCACTTATTTATTTTCCCCTCGTCAATCATTGTTTGCATGCTATCCTCATTAAAATATGAAAATCTATAAATGTTCGGATGGTTTTGGTTAAAGCAGACACTGTTTTTTCATCTGTGTGATTTTGACAAAGATCAGATCACATTTGATGATGATTTTATGCATAAATCTGAGAAATTCCAAAAGTTTCAGATACTTTTTCATACCACTTTATGATGACAAAAATGTTCAATACAGTACAATTACTCTTAAAAATCAAAGCCTGACTGTTGATGCGAATATCTTTGCATGACTTGGACACCTGCTGTTCATGTGTATTGTTGTCGCTTATTCAATTCCAATAGAAATTTACACTCATATGCTCAGAAAAGAAGCACATTCCCTTAGGCCCAGCTGTACTTGTTCTGCCATGTTGAGAGGCAGGCAGTGCTAATTTCATCTTGTTCAACTGTGCCCCTTTGTGCTTATTCTTTTTTTTTTCTTCTATAAGAACAACAGGGTGGATGAATGGTTGGAGACAGGTAGCTTGATGCTTAGGTGGGTGGACAGCTAAATGGAGGATATTTGCACAGAAGGATGATTGAGTGGGGTGTATGTACATACATATAAATGAATAGGCAAATAAATGCACATACAGATGGATTATTGGACAAACTGATGGACACATACCAGTAGGTGGGTGGATGATGGGTTGAACTGCTCTGCATCTGTTCATTCCATTCCACTGCTGCAGCACGGAGGTCATACGCTGGTCAGCATGAGCAAAACGCTACATTTTGATCTAAAATGCCTCCCAGTGTAGGTGTGCAATCGAACGGCGGTCTGTATGGGTGTAATTGATGGGCTGGTGGCCCATCCCGGATGTACCGCGGCCTGGAGGTGAAGCAGAGGCAGTGCTGCTATTCCATTTCATCTTTTCTGTGCGTGGGGATTTCTGCAGGGATATTTCATTAATGGTCAGAGCTTCATCGGAAGAGCAGGGCAGATGTGAATAAGCTTTTGATTCTGATATAACTTTACCAAAACTGAAGAAAGTGTGACAACTCAGAGAGAGCCAAGAAAAAATATACTTTATCTGCAGATATGTCAGCCATGGTGTTAGTTTTTAATACAAATCATCTGATATTCTAAGTAAAAATAGTTTAGTAATCTAATTTTCTGCTAAGTAATACTTGAGCACTGTTGACATACGACAATATATGTTTTTCAGTTCAACTTACATGTCAATAGTGGAAATTTTTAGAAATACAGGTAGTCCCCGGTTTACGAACGAGTTTCCGCGCAGGTCGGAATTGACCCTTTAAGTACCCTTAATCTCAAACTAACTATCCAAAAACTATATTATACATCATATTATAAAAACAAAGTAAAAAATGAGAGTTAACACTTTATAATAACTATCTATTTTGCTAGTTAATAGATCATTAGTAAACTGTTGATAAATGATTTATTGTTGATTTGTGAAGTATTTGTTAACAGTTTGTTAAGGATTTACAGGGTGTTCCAATATGGTTGACCCCATTCTAAATGCCCATGCTAGTTGATGGATCTTAATAAAACTATATACACTTTATGTTGAAGGTCATAAGTTTTATTGGTTAAATATACAAAGAAAAGTACAAATATTTGTTGGTTCTATGGCAGATTTTCATAAATGTGCAACATGAGCGCTGCCTGCAAAATGCCTTATCAAAATGCCTTTTCTTTTGAAGTGAACGGCATTTCTTAACCTGAAAAGATAGAAATGCCAAACGTTACACACAAAAACTTGAAATATTTCTACACAAACTGTGTTTCAGGTTAAGAACACCCTGTAAATGCTTAACAAACTGTTAACAAATACTTCACAAATCAACAATAAATCATTTATCAACAGTTTACTAATGATCTATTAACTAGTTAAACAGATAGTTATTATAAAGTGTTACCAAATGAGATATTCTTCCCTCACTTAACATCGATCACACCATAGTTCTTCTTACAACTGACATTTGTTTATTTGTCACCGTCAAACTATTAACACACATTTAGAAAATACAACCATGACAGAGCGCACAATAATGCTATAATGTAAATCGAGATATATTTGCATACAAAAACATACCTCAGTGGCTGCACAGTAATGCCGAGGGAAATAAAGTCCAGATATTGGACAATTCAACAAGGAAAATGGCAGCTACTAGTGGCACCTGTGCAGCGGTGAAAACGAACGCTGCTAGTGGGCTAATAGCGAGCTAACGAGGGGCATCGCCGAGCCTGCGCCGTTTACCCTTTCTCTAGCCTGGTACTCCAGACTCACCGCTGTTCCAGCTATTGAGTCTGGCGACCATTAGGCGGATAAAATTTCCAGGGCGGAGCAAGCCACAGCAAACAGACAGCGGAGTGGACCAATCAGCGACGGGCGGGACGAGGGACTTGCGCGCGGAAGTAAACATATGAGGAGTGCGGAGTTTGTTCAACATGGCTAGCGCGAGACAGACTGTTGTCAATGACTTGTGTCGATGTTTTTTTGGTAATTTAAAACTGATTTTAGTGTGGATTGGAACAGATTCTCGGCTCTCCGGTTCGCCATCTATGTTGTTGTGGAGACGACTTCCGACGCGGAAGAGTGACGTTGCTCGTTAAGACACGTCACGCAAATAAACAAATCTGATTTGTCGATTGATTTTGTACTTGCTCGAGAGGCCGTTAATGGGCTGGGTCCCAGACTATACTCTCAGTGTTTGAAAAACACAGGGAGAACAGTCTGGCCGTTCCAGGCAACCCTTTCTCTGCCTTCTTGTAATGTTAACTAGCGTTAATCCCTGCATCCCAACATGAAAGCAATGCTCGAAACTAACAAAAGGTAGCGCTGGCGTGACGTCGAACAAGTCCGAGTGCAACAAAGGAAAGCGGACCGAACGTATACTGTATTATAATGAAATCCCAGATATGCATAGCAAATAGAGATCAGTCATTTAGATTTGATAAAGAACAACATTAACTCATTTGCTCCCAAAAATGTAAAAGTATGTTCTATTTTTAATTGTTTCAGTGTCCCGGAGACGTATTTATACGTCTTTTATGTTTTGTTTTGTTTTGTTGTTTTTTGTTTTTTTTTTACAAGAGACATCTCTGGGTTATGTTTCAATTTAGCTCCAAAGCACAAAGCTGAGAATACATTTTAAAGCAATAAAACTTGCCACTGGAGGGCAGTAGCGCATTTGGTAAGACCCGCAACCCGATTGAACGGCAACAAACGGCCAGGCCGCCGGCGGAAGACGACCGAATGGAGAACAACCTAGAGGTGCCAGGTGTTGGACCACCGAGCAGAACGACCGGGACCACCAGTGCAGGGGACGATGCCATTGAGTCCGTGCTGCTCGCCCAGCGGACCCTGCAGAGACTCAAAAAAATCCATCTTTATGAGACACGCGGCGATGAGGGAAAAGTTTACCCGTCTGTCGCGGCCACAACAGCGTCATCTCTCAGTTATGTGTAAAAATGAATTGTTACTTTGCTATCAAAAGCTCTATTTGTCTTGTTGTTTATGTTATTTTGTAAAAGCAAAACATTATTCAGATGTTTTGGATGTAACTAAAGCAAAAAAGAGCTGTGTTAAAGTCAAAGTTATGTTTAAAATGTATGCTTTCGCAAAAAGCTCAATTTCTGTTTTTTCATCAGAAATTGGAAAATTGCTCTAACTGAGCTATTTTCTAATGCTGATTTCTAAAGAATGGACAAAGATATGAACTTACTTTTTCTAAGTCTAAAGAGTCTAATCTTTCTGTTGGTGGGTTCCATGTTTATATAGCAATAGAACAGAATTTTCTGTGGGCCTTGCAAAATCAGTCAAAATCCAGTAAAACAGCCGGGAGCGAAGGGGGTTCCACCGGTGAAAATGGCAGGGAGTTAATGAGTTATATGACAAACAATATACTGTACTAACCATCAGTGCTGAGAGATGACGGACAAGACATTCTTACGCGACTTAAAACAAAAAAACGAGAGACAAAACAGCGTCGTAAAGTCGAAATCACGTAAATTGGGTACGTCGTAACCCGGGCACGACCCGTAATGTGATTTGTCACATCTTTTTTTGAAAGCGCAAAATCTTGGTATTTTAACAGGATTTTGTCTACAATTTCCTCTGTAGCTGATTGCCAGTCAACTACAGAGTGCATATAGACAAACCATTCAGAGAATACAAAAACAGTGAAAACATGAAAGCAGGAGTCACTGTATGTGTCGCAGTACATTGGTAACACTGACTTTCAGGGTAATATTTAAAGATCAAGCACAGAGTGGTTTAGAATGTATTAGAGATGATGCCGATCGATCGGGTCCGATCACGTCATTTTCAAAGTATCGGAATCGGCAAAAAAATATTGGCCAAGCCTTTTTTAAATATATATATATATTTTTTAATTAAATCGTTTTCTAATTGTATTTTACGTTACAGACATAATATGTTACACTCATCCAGAGTCTTTAGTTTAGGCTTAAGGTAGGGTTACCAAATTTATCCCGATAACGGCGGTAATTAATTTTTTTACAAATGTATCACGTTAGAATATTTAACGCAATTAATGCATGTGCTGCACGTCCCACTCACGCATTGTCGCGCTCAATCTGTAATGGTGCCGTTTTACCTATATAGAGAGATAAAAGGCAGCGTAAAATGAGTACAGTGAATTTTGGCAGCCTTTGGAGCCTTTTTTTTATTGGCTAAAGCCTTACAATCCCTCTCCCTACGATAATAAATATCATGGGAAGCAATGTGGGGAAGCAAGGTAGCAATTGATCTTTTTCTTAACACCTTAAGTTATATCCCAACGCAGAGAAGATATATCAATTGGTAGCACTATGCACAGTCATGGTTCCACTTCCCATCATGCTTTTGGGAATGGCTACAGTATCTTTTACTGAAAGCTCAACAAATACACTAGATGGCAATATTTAGTCACGATATACAAAGTCACAAGTCTTTCTATCCGTGGATCCCTCTCACAGAAAGAATGTTAATAATGTAAATGCCATCTTGAGGATTTATTGTCATAATAAACAAATACAGTACTTATGTACTGTATGTTGAATGTCTATATTCGTCCGAGTTTTATTCATTTTTTTCTTAATGCATTGCCAAAATGTATATGATCGGGAAAAATTACCGGGACTGATTGGAATTGAATCGTGAGCAAAAAAAAGCAATCGGATCGGGAAATATCGGAATCGGCAGATATTCAAACTAAAACGATCGGGATCGGCTCGAGAGCAAAAAACCATGATAGGAACAACCTTAGAATGTATTATATAATGATGTGAAGTCTTTATCATTGTTATGAAAATGAAATTTGTACCAAAGAAAACATCCCTCTGTATTGAATGGCATACCCCAAATAGGCATCTAGTTCTTTATACGGCCGAGTAAATAAACATCCACCGCCACCATTTGAAGAAATAAGGTGATTTTGAAAATTAAGTCGAGACTTGTGCAGGGAGCATATCGATGGCGTCCTATCTGCTGCGGTGTTGTTGTGGAGCACAGTGGAGCAGCTGCGATAGCGCTGTCGTAACACACAGAAGCGGGCCCTCTGTTCGTCTTTAGTGGCCTCTGAGGCCACCCCTTATCTTTTAACAACACGCCTCTCAGCCATCCTCTGGCATACAAATGAAGGAGTCACTTAGGGAGCGCTATCTGCCTCCCTTTTGCCGGCTCTGCCCTCATCCAATAACACATCCCACCGCCACAACTCCCCTCCGCCCCCAACCATTCACTGTCACACTAATCCTGTCTAGTGTTCGGGGGCACAGCAGTGTTGCAGGCGTGTTGCGCTATTGTACTTGCTGAGATATTTCGAGTAAAGGGGATATCAGATATCTCAATAGCTTCACTCGCTGAATTTCCTACGTCTTATTTCAAACAATTTTCCACTTGTTTGATACTGAAGAAAGAAGACAATGTGATTTATCAGTCGACCTTACCTCTCACTTGTAAAGGGAGCGAGACGCTAATAAATGACAATAACACAGTGAAAGGTTAAATTGGTCCTTAGTACAAGGTTACATAGATAGCAAAATATAATTGGAGCAGACATGGGCCAGATGTACTGCAAATTTCGACCCAACTTCGTAAAACTGATCCGCCCCGGTGTCTTTTTGAACAATGGCCCAAACTCAGTACGGAGCAGTGTTGGGCACGTTACTTTAAAAAAGTAATTAGTTGTAGTTACTCACTACTTCTTCCAAAAAGTAACTGAGTTAGTAACTGAATTACTCTACAGTAAAGTAACTAGTTACCAGGGAAAGTAATAATTTCCGTTACTTTAAAAAGAAGTTGTTGTATATCAAAGAATTGGATATTTTCTGAGCAATATTCGAGTCAGTTGTATAGAGAAGAATAGACAGGTAGTTGTGTTATAGAACCTTGTAATATTTATTGCACCTCACCAGCAACAGATTAATCCTACACTTTAAGTGCAACAAAAATAAACGGTAAACAATATGATAAAATAACAATCAGCAGTTACCAATATAAAGTGAGTTTAATGAATTAAATCTAAGTCTCACAACCTGAGACAACTGGTCAAGTAGACATAGCCTATTGTAAGTATTTTGACTTGAAATATTGTTTATATCTTCACCTCGTAAGGACAAATTTTCCTCCGAATGCTCTGCCATCATATCCCTCTGCATCTGTTTTGCGTACGTGTTTGCCTCACGCGTTGTTCCAGTTTGTGTGTGAAAACACCGGCTCTGATTGGCTTACCATGACACATGACTCTAACCCTCAGCCAATCACAATCACATCCATCGCATCTATCCAGGTGGTGCATTCAGGTAGCCTCGTCCCCCTACTCCTCCCGTCACCCCCCAAAACATCTGCCGTCCTCAAGATGGAAGCAGCATTCTTTCTGGCTGACAGAGGGGGATGGGAAAAAAAGTATTAAATGGCATTATTATGTGAATTAGAATCATATTTTGAGACAATTCGACTATATAAAACTATTTAGAAAAGTGCAGATGACGAGAAATAAGTATTTTAATCTGACAGTTAGCCACGCCTACCATTATAGGGCTCTAGTGTCCCCAACAGATGGATGACGTCAGCGGGAGAATGGGCTCATCGGTTATACTATTCAGCCAATTGAGAGGGCATTATTCAGAACGAGGAAAACGCGACGAAGAGAGGGGCAAAATGTCATTGTTTCAGTCTCTCAACTCCAATATTTTTACAGGATATTCCTTTTATCCAAGTATTTTTCCCCAGTAGCTAAATAAATGGCATGGTCATGACAAATAACAGTCTTGTGCTAAATGGATAATGAAATAATAAAAATGCATTTATTCAGGACATGGGAAAATTACTCCATAATGGTCAAAACTGTCAACTTCACCTTTACTCTCGCACCTCCCCAACGATATTTTATGCCACCTAAGTCGGGCTTATGTCATTTCCCTTCCCCGGCTTCAGAGAATTTAAACAAACCAAGAGGCGTGACAGCTAGCCGACATGCTAACCCGAACTGAGTGATGTTTCAAAGTCTTCAAAGTGGAAAATCACACATAACTAGCCCGGATTATTTAACATGACGACTGGGTTGTCGATTGTCTTCGCCGATCGGCAACCAGCCCAGCTGCGAACAAGTTAGAGCTCGTCGTTCCCTGCGGGGAAGCAGCTGGACAATGACCGCCGGACAAACCGGTCGATGTCAGAGGAGCGTGTAGCTGCCAAATGGTTAACATGAATATGGCAAAATAATGCTTTACTACACGGCGAAGTCGTAAACAGTGAGAGACTCATAGTAGAGCGGCTGCAGTTGTTATGCAGCTAACATGACAATATGTGTATGAGGAGAGTTTTTTACTTGCCCATCAATGATCAAACGTAGTAGTAACAGTAGTCCTTTATTTAAAGAGATTTTGCATAATTAGTGGTTGACTAAATACTTATTTACCTCACTGTAATACAAAACACGATGTTTACTCACATCCTCGTAAGTCCCATGGTCCCACAGTAGTAGGGCTTGTTTTGGCCAATATCCACCGGTGAATGGGAACCTTTTGAAACCCCAAAAAGGCTCATACGCCTGTCCCTGGTGCAGCAATTTTTTTCTGCGACCGTTTGCCTGGCGTGATGCAAAAAATAAACAAATTAATCCACAAAATCAGCTTAATCCTTAGTCCTTCTCATACAGTAGGCTGTATAGTAAAGAGGACTCCTTCTCCCGTACACGTTACAGCGCCCTCTTCCTCAATGCAAGACCGAAGCCGGAAGTCTGTTATTTTCGTAGCGCAGGATTAAAAAAATTGAATAAATATATCGATCGCTTCTTCACACATCCAATTGGTCCGTTTCATTCAGGAGCATAAAATATTATTAGTATTATGAAATAAACATGCTTTTTCGTGTCACAGGCACTTTAAGTTTGAGCACGTGCGGTCTGGAAGGTCCTCCACGGAACAGTGCGTAACCTATCATTTGGACTGTCATAGTGCTGATCCGGGCCGCGTCTGGCGCACTGACGTTAAGCGGGTGTAATTGCTATGCAGATCTGGCAAGCTGAGGCGTCACCTGCTATAGACCCCAATCACCAACGTCACACAATCACGTAATCGCTGTATTGTGCCACCATATTGTCCGCCATTGTGTGTTGTATTGTCAATGATCGTAGTTTGAAAAGGTGGATTCACTTGCAAATTATGGAAGCCCCAGTGCTTTCAGACGCTGTAAACTCATTGGATGAGTTGCATAAAAGCCGTTATTTGGAAAAGCTTCAGTCGATCCATTCGCCAGATCCATATTTGATGCCCAAACCAATGTTTCCTCCCGTGCGATCCCGTTCCTTGTGTCAGAGCTCGTCCTGAGACCACAAAATTTCCAATCATACTCCAGCTTATGTCACGATGAGGAGTCGGGTCCCCAAAATCGGCACCGGCCCGAATATAAACCGACATTTGGTCAGCTGAGCGTCACCGTTGTCACGATTGTAAAATGAAATTTGATCGACAATGGGCCTGTGTGTGGCGAAAAATAGCCGCCCCGCGTGAAATGTTCCCCCTGCTGGGAGCACTTATTTATAACGCTTTATTGACGTAAAAACATCACATGTTTTAATGGACGCATTACAGTAATGGATTTACGACTGTAAGATCAGTTTTAAATAATTAAATTACAAAAAATATTAGTAATGTATTTTAGTAACAAATCGTGGACTGAGCCACATAACCATCTTTGAACAGAAATGTATTAGTCTACAGGTTTTCACGACCATATCCCAATGACAATCACACAGGTATGACATTTATTAGTTCAAGCTGAGTAAAATAATACGTATTCACGGTACAAGAAAGTCGTTTCCGTGTGGGCGCTACCGTCAGGGGGGACATTTCACGCAGGGCGGCTATTTTTCGGCACAACACCTGTTGTTGCCCTCACCTTCTTGCTGCGCGACCGTGGCGACGAGCTTCGTAGTCTCCGTCTGATGATGTCTGCGATCGTGTTGGCATGATATTGATGTTTTCGCCGCTGTCTAACGGCTGTCGACACAAACGCATCATGGACCGAGATAAACAAACCGTGCTGCCTTCGAGATTTGCCCTTTTAACAATGGGCACACAGCAACTACTAAAATGACCGTTTATCTTCTCTTTTACTGCAACCAACCGCCACACATCCCCTCACCATTTTGATTAATCAATGTTAACGATTGTCAGGAAGGTTTTTGGGTTCGTTTACTAGGCGGCGATTCCTTAGACATACAGAAAAACACGCAAAAATAGGAGGAATAAACGTAGCAGTAATATGTAAACACGATGAGCTGACGGACAATATGGCGGCACCAGTCAGGGGGGCGGGGTTGTGACGTCACGTGATTGGGGTCTATTGGGGTATACAGTTGTACTGCTTCGTCAAGGGGTGTGTTTAAACCATTGTTCAGGATCAAGAGCGAAATCGTAAAGAATCCCCTCTGCAGGGATTTCTGCATGATTTATGCAGCTGTTCACATATGAGCATTGAAGCTTATCTACCTCATACTTTTCAAGTTGAAGAGGCAAGACCAACACTTTTAATTGAAATCTTTTCTGAAATAGGTCACCTACACATAGTTCTCTCTAACGCACTGATGATGCACATTGTCCCACTTGCAATATGCATTGATTAAAATTTCCACAAGCTGGCTGCGAGTCGTCCTCCCACAGATTTCACCTAAAAACACCTTGGAATAGTTCCTACCTCAATGGGGATGCAATTAAAGACATAATAAACACTAAACAGGCCGTTGTTTAACCACTTTTTGGCAGTGTTGAATTTAAACCAAAGCCACAGTAGACCAGAATTAGACTTTTTTACTGTGGAATTTCGTCCAATTTTGCACAGCAATTAGTAGAAAACAGATGTATTTTTATTGGTGGAACTTGAAATATGCACAGAGCTCATGACAACACTGTGAGTGTGACTCATGTTGTTTGAAAATAGTCCAGTTAAAAAATGTTATGCAAAAAGGGCAGAATTTTCGTTTCTTATAAGAGAACTTGAGTAACATTCAGTAGCTTTCAGCCATAACTAACTATAACACTTGCAATTTCCGTGATATTATTAATTCATCTGTATCCAAACAAGGGTCAAGATAAAATGGAAAACAATAGTCTTATTAATTTATTATCAAATGGCCATATTGGGCACTATCTGGATCACACATGAATATTGTATCAAAGGCTCCTATTTTCTCCTGAGAAAAGTATGGAAATGTAAATATTTTTCTGTTTTTATGAGCATTTCACATCGGCAAGTGGAAGGAACAAAATGCGTGCGCGGTATTCAAATGCAATCGAAGAGACAGCTATTATTCTGTCCTTATTTTGGGGACTTTTTGTATGCGTTTTCATAGGCGACAGCTGAATTTGTTATCCAGTGCACACTTTGACTATATACATGTGCCAGAGCGATTTTATTTGACAGCTAAGACAACATTTTCACCACCGTGCTACATGATTTTACTTTTTGTGTCAGTGCTTATTCAATATTCATAACAACACTTGTTTTTTCCAGCCTGCACTCTGAGCAGGGTAATAGATATAACTTTAGACCAATAAAAATAAACACTACTTAGAGTTTGGAAACTCTGAGGGTGATTTTTGACCAAAAAGATTCCATATCAAACTGACATTTCTGGCATTTTACATTGTTTACTTCAGCAGTCTGCCTGTTAGAAGAACTCGTGAAACACTGCATTTTTTCTTTAGGAAGATAAGCCAGTTGCTTACTGGATGCAATTGTGATTTAATAACTTTGATTGGATTTTGCTCACTTTTAATTTTAAATCACAGGTAGCAGGGATTGGAGTGGCAGGCAATTTGTCGGCCAGTAATGTAAATGGAATGTTGTTATTGGCCTGACATGGATTCGCTAGATTTTGGGGTTGTAGGTGACGTGGAATGTTTCCTAGATGACTGATAGCAGACGATTTCAGTTATAATTGCATATGAAAGTCAAAATAAACTTGGAAAATATGAATTATTAACTCATTATTTCCCAGCCATTTTCAAAAGAGCCAGGCCCTTCGCTCCCGGCCGTTTTACTGGATTTTGACTGATTTTGCAAGGCCCACAGAAAATTCTGTTCTATTTCTATATGAACATGGAACTCGCCAAAAGAAATGATAACTCTTCTATCAGCAGAAAAAAAGTTAGTTCATATCGTTTTATCATTCTTTAGAAATCAGCATTAGAAAATAGTTGTTGAGTTAATTATCGAGAGTTGATTGAATATTTGCTTGATTGATTGAATATTTGCTTGTGCTCATATATACCTAATACATACAGAATACATATTGCCATATTTTTTCTTATTTGATATAACCAGTAAATGATTATTCCTTGCTATACTAGGTATAATGTTTAAGTGTTAAAAAGGGTCGGGGTGACAACTGCCTTGCTTCATGGCCGCAACATTGCGTAACTAGACCTTCTTCAGCATCTTATGTCTGGACTTTCGTCTTCCATTCGAGGACATCTTCCATGGCCGCAGCGTTTCATAACTGAAGTGTCTGGGTCATTCTGACCACTTTACCCTAAGTGCCCTTGCTTACACACATGTATTTAGTTAGTTCCACCTACATGCTCACACATAGCCAACCAAAATCACATGGGTGTCTCCAGCTTGCTTTCCCCCTCCCTTTAGGGCGGCACCCTTCTGTGTTAGGACAAACCCCTAATAAAAGAAAGAGCAAGGAGGTTTTTTTTAGATCAATTTTGGTGACTGTACAGCGTAATCTAGCATTTCTCTGTCTAGTCCCTCCTTGCTCTCCTTGGCCAAGAAAACTGAGTGTCTTCTCTCCTTATTTTTGGGTAATTTTACAAATGTCTACCTAAGGGTCTATTTTTGAACTTGACGATAGCTTAGTTTGAGCAGTTATCCAATTTCTGATGGAAAAAACGGAGAACATGAGCTTTTTGTGAAAGCATAAATTTCAAACATAACTTTGACTTATACACAGCTACTTTTTGCTTTAGTTACATCCCAATCATCTGAATAATGTTTTCCCTTTACAACATAAGATAAACAACAAGACAAATAGAGGTTTTGATAGCAAAGTAACAATTTATTTACACATAACTATCTGAAAGATGACGCTGTTCTGGGCGCGACAGCCGGTTAAACTTTCCCTTCATCGCCGTCTGTCTCATAAAGATGATTTTTTTTTGAGTCTCTGCGGGCTCTGCTCGCGAGCAGCACGGACTCAAAGGCATTGTCCGCTGCACTAGTGGTCTCGGTCGTTCTGCTCGGTCATCCAGCGCCTGGCATCCCAGGCATCCTACCGGTTGCTCTACTCGGTCGTCCGCCGCCTGGCATCCATTCGGTCGTCTTCCACCAGCGCCCGGCTATGCAGCTTGGCCGTTCGTTTACAGTTGAATTGGGTTGTGGGTCTTACCAAATGCGCTACTGCCCTCCAGTGGCCAGTTTTCTTGCTTTAAAATGGATTTTTAGCTTTGTGCTTTGGAGCTAAATTGAATCACGACCCAGAGATGTCTTTTTTGGGAAAAAAACAAAAACATAAAAGACGTATAAATACGTCTTTGGAACACTGAAACAATTTAAAATATAACATTTATACGTTTTTGGGAGCAAATGAGTTAAGATTATTTTTGGAGCTTCAAACTAAAATTTGGTTTAACTACTGAGAACAGTTTGTGCAAGGCTTACAGTTTACACAGACTGAAGAACTTTCTATATTTTGGGTCATTTGGGTCTTTCTCCAGTAGACATCACGATAAGTGAGTCAATTTGAATTCTGTCATTTCGCACAAAAAAAGTGCACTTGTAATCAGGCATTAGTACCTTTAGTAATAAAGCTGATTTGATGAACATTTCTCGTGCAGCTAAATCTTAGACATTAATTTCATGCATGCAAATCAGGCGCAGATGGAATTAGCCGAGAAGTGCGCCGGGGGGGATAAGAGACATGTCGCTAGGGGTCGAAACCTTTTGTGGAACATAAGTCGCGTTTATCCCGAATTAGGACGGGTGCGGCAGCAGTTCACTTTGATCTTTCTCTTGGCGGAGGCAGTGTGCGCGTGCCGTGTAGAAGGGTTGACGGGGGTACATTGCCAGAGTCCAAACAGATGTTCAAGGCTCAGGCTTTGAGGTGATGATGAGATGTGACCGCTGCATGCGTCCTTCCATTCCGCTGTCACTCAATTGACAAAAGAAGGATGCAGGCGCTACTCTAATAGTACAAGTATCATCATCACTTTGATGTAAAAAAGCTGTTTGTCTTGCATTGCTAATGACTCTTAGGTCTCCAATCTCTTCATTCCCATTTAATATTTGTTGTACACTGATCATTGTTGTATAGTTTGGACCTGTTGCTATTGTAGTCAGTTATGGTAATCATTTGAGGATGCAATTTATGGTGATAGCGTGAGGAGCAGAAGTACTTGCACCCCTTGTGATTTTAGAAGTCCACCCACTTAGAAAAGAAGTAGAGGTCTAAAATTTCAATTATAGATGAATTTCCACTAATAGAGACTCACGTTGTAATTTCCTGGGGTTCATAAGCATTTCTAACCCTGAGAAAATCAGTTCTAATATTTACTGCAGAAGCCTTTCTTTGCAATTACAGAGGTCATACACTTTTTGTAGTTCTTCACAAGATTTTCACATATGCAAACAGGGATTTTGGCCCATTCCTCCATACAAATCTTCTTTGAATCCGTCAGGTTTCTGGGGTGTCGATGAGACACACGAAGTTTCAGCTCCATCCAAAAATGTTTTATTGGATTGAGGATCATTGCATGTTGGAAGATCCAGGCACGACTCATCAAGTCTCTGACTGAGGGAAGGAGGTTGTGACTCAAAATCTGACGATACGTCTCATCATTCATTCTCTGCTTTATACAGTCCCCTTTGACAAAAAGCACCCCCATATTTCACAGTGGGGATGGTGTTCTTGGGATTGTACTCATCCTTCTTTTTCCTCCACACACGATGAGTAAAGTTTTCACCAAAAAGTTCTACTTTGGTCTAATCTAACCACATAACTTTCTCCCATGACCCCTCTGCTTCATTCAGATGGTCCCTGTCAAACTTCAGATGGTCCTTCACATGTACTGGCTTCAACAGGGGAACGTTCTGCGCAATGCTTGATTTTAAACCACTGCACAGTAGTGTTCTACTGACACTAGCATTTAAAACTGTGCATCCAGCTCTCTTCAGGTCATTAACCAGCTCCTGACGTGTTGTTTTACGCTGAGTCCTCACTTTTCTCATCATGAGTGATGCCCCACGAGGAGAGATTTTACATGGACCCTCAGTTCGAGGTAGATTGTCAGTCATGATTAGCCTTTTCCATTTTCTAACAATTGCTGCAACTGTTGATTTATTCTCACCGAGCTGCTTTTCAATTGTCCCATAGCCTTTTCCAGCTTTGTGGAGCTTAACCATTTTTTTCTCTGGTGTCTTTTGAAAGCTCTCTGGTCTTGCCCATGGTAGCAGTTGGATTACGACTGACTGTGGGGTGCACAGGTGACAATAATGAGCAAAAATGGGTGGTGTGTGGGTGGATACTCATGGGGTAAAGGCTAAGGGTGTAACAGTACATATATTTGTATTGAACCGTTTCAGTACATGGTGCTGGGTTCGGAACCGAGGCGTACCGAATGAATTTCTGACGTAATGTAACCCTTACTTTTCAAGGCTGTGAGTCGATCGGGTCACAGTTTCTTTGTGTAGATTAAAATTCCTCAGTTTTCTCTACTATAATGAGGACCAACACGGTAGGACAGTATAACCCAGAAACGTCAACGGCGCGACAACGTGGCCGCCGCGAGAACGCAGTGAAACGCGGGCGTTAAAGTCAATCAGCCAATGCACACCAGTCGCAGTGCGGCCGCATGTTAGACGCTTCCCAGAAGCGGCTCAACACGACGCACACGAAAAGAACGGCAGAGTTTATTATTTGACTCAAGACGCGACCCTCCTGCGTCAATACTCCTACCGGTAGCTAGGATCGGGCAGACTGGAAGTCACTCGTGTAAAAATATGGTGGATCCGGTCGATTTTCAAACTAATATGCAATTGTAACCCACTTTTCGAGTCCATCAGATCTCTTGAGTGGTAGATCGGGGCACAGTTGACTTGTCTTTGTTGATTTACTGCTGTCTTCTCTGCTATAATAATGACCAACACGGCCCCGTGTTCAATACAAAACCCTCCTACCACAACAAAACAAGTAGGAACTAATATTCACATAGGAACTAAAGTTATACAACATAAAATATACAATATAAATGAATACTACATCACATTTGTAAAATATAAACATGTAATAAAATAAATAAAAGCCCATTCAAATAAAATAATTTGATATTAGATAAAGCACCTGTAATTAAATAATAAGAATAATACACAGATCCTGCTTACACAATTAAAAATGATTAATTTCTGTGTGGCGCTTTAACTTAAGAAAATCCACCAATAAAGCTTTTGAAAACCGTTCATAAGAAAAAAAAATGATTCATTGTGGCATTTCATTTGTAAAATACATGTTAAAATCTTTGTCATTGGGATTGCTTTTCTCTTTAGCACAGGACTTCTTTTTTCTTCTTTCTATCAGAAAGAAAGCTGACCAATACGCGTGGTCTGAAAGGCAAATTGTTGTTGGATTATCTTTAAATACCCGCTACTTTTTGAGCAGAATTCTAGCTTGTATAGGCTAATGTTCAGATTGTTGAAAGCACAAAGGTGTGTAATAAACAACTAGCACATTCATATTTTGCATTTTGTTTTCTTACTGTACCGAAAATGAACTGACCTCAAAACAGAGGTACGTACCGAACCGAGATTTTTGTGTACTGTTACACCCCTAGTAAAGGCGGACTTTTTTAGGGTAGGCTGACAACTCTTTGAGTGTCATCATTATTGCTGATTCTCAAGGGTACAGATACTTATGAACCCCAGAAAATTACAAATAAATAATTTTTTTTAAAAAATCATACAATGTGATTTCTGTATTTTTTTTAATAATATGTCTCTATGAGTGGAAATGCATCTATGATTGAAATTTCAGACCTTTACCTATTTTCTAAGTGTGTGAACTTGCAAAATCACAAAGGGTGCAAATACTTCTGCCCCTCACCTCATTATTCAAATCTTCTTCCAGGACTACGACGACGGCTATGGAACGGCTTATGACGACCAAGGATATGAGTCCTACGACAACAATTACACTAATCACGGACAAAAGTAAGTTATGCTCTTCCTATCTCTCCTTGACTAATTGAGCAACAGCAGAATTTTTCATGATGGATTTCGTCAAATCTAACTCATCAAAAACTATGAACGTTCCTAAATTGACTTCACAGAAAGAGGGGGTGAAACACAGCTATTAATGTTTGAATGTTACAAAAAAATGCAAATTTTGAGCTTTATTTACAATCCAATTACTATGCACGAAGTAATTGGAGGCGTTCATGCTCCGATGATTTCTCTGTTAATGAGGTGTTTTTGTTTCCAGTTTGACTTTGCCATTGTTTTTTTTTTTAAAGGTGATTCCTCAAAGTGATCGCTATATTCTAAATAAACAGTCCAATTTCAAAATGGGTCACAAAGCATATAGTTTCTGTTAATTGGCGGCAACTGTATTCGTTGTAAACACTCATAAGAGGATGTGTGTCTATTTAGCAAAGGGACCTCGACAGCTAAATGCAGAATATTGATTTCTTTGTATCCAGGGAGCCATCAGTTTCTCCAAGCTGTACAAGGTCAAAAGGCATTTGCTTGGTGTCCTGCAGTATTTTAACAATGCGCAACAATGCATGTCTGTTTGCCGCCATTTTTTTACAGAAATAATGACTGTTGGCCCACTTAGAATGTCCACAATTGGATTGTATTGGCAGCAGCTTGAAGGTAGGGGGGTGAAGAAATAGACATATTTTTTCTTTAGTGAGCACAACGGTCGATAACTTCCCTTATAGCTCTGTCAAGATGTATCTCATGTCACCCGGGGTTTATCTTTTTGGGTGGTGGATAAATGATTGTTACACCCATCGCTTTTTGCAACATAATGAGGTTTGTAACCTGCACAGATATGCTTAGGGGAGGACCACGGTTCTAACATAAAACAAAATAATCGTGGGAGTCTTTTGGTGAAGATGGTGGGATGAGAGCTTGAGTCATATTATATTTTAGGAAAGGCTATATGTGGGTCAACTCTATATTTTCATGTCTGTTAACTGGCAAAAAATGAATAAGCAAATAATCGGCAGACATTGATGCACTAGAGACAACTGAGTCACTAACTTTGTTTTTCTTATATCATTCTTCTGATTCATGTTTAATGTGGAGGCCTACAGCAGATGTACAATATGTATTTAAGCAGTTTTTCCTGAATATACTATAGTAGTCCACTTTTAGTGTGATTACTTAATTATGAAGATCTTTTTTCCTGTTTTAATACAAAATTGACAAAAGACAATGGCTGAAAAAGTCCCTGAGGGTCGCAGGCACAGGAAGGCTTGAGGTGTGTATGCCCGAATCATTGTGTTTTCGTGAACGATGACGACAACGAAAATATTTCGGCAACGAACACTTTTTTTCATGATGATAACGAGTCAAAAATGATAGACTAAAACAATGAGATGAATGCCTGACGACTGACGAGACGAGAACGAGACGAAAATGCGCAATACTAGTCCTTCCCAAAAAATTATCATATTGTGATAAAGTTCATTATTTTCTCTAATGTACTGATAAACATTAGACTGTCATATATTTTAGATTCATTACACACAACTGAAGTAGCTAAAGCCTTTTATATTTTTAATATTGATGATTTTGGCAAAAAAGTCAAGAAAAAACAAAAATCCCTATCTCAAAAAATTAGCATATTTCATCTCACCAATACAAAAAAGTGTTTTTTTTTTTTTTTTTTAAGTACAAAAAAGTAAACCCTCAATTAATTATATCAGCTATGCACTCAATACTTAATCCTTTTGCAGAAATGACTGCTTCAATGCGGCATTGAGGCAATCAGCCTGCTGAGGTGTTATGGAGGCCCAGGATGCTTCGATAGCGGCCTTAAGCTCATCCACAGTGGCTCTGGTGTCTCTCAAATTCCTCTTCACAATATCCCACAGATTCTCAATGGGGTTCAGGTCAGGAGAGTTGGCAGGCCAATTGAGCATAGTAATGCCATGATCAGTAAACCACACTTTTTTCTTCCCACAGACTTCCCACTCAGGTGCCTTGATACAGCACTCTGGGAACAGCCTATTCGCTCAGAAATTTCTTTCTGTGTCTTAGCCTCTTGCTTGAGGGTGTCAATTATGGCCTTCTGGACAGCAATCAGGTCGGCAGTCTTGCCCATGATTGCGGTTTTGAGTAATGAACCAGGCTGGAGTTTTTAAAAGCCTCAGAAATCGTTTGCAGTTGTTTTGAGTTAATTCGTTGATTCAGATGATTAGGTTAGTAGCTTCTTTATTGTACCATTTCATGATATGCTAATTTTTTGAGATAGGGATTTTTGGTTTTTCTTAACTTTTTTGCCAAAATCATCAATATTAAAACAATAAAAGGCTTCAACTACTTCAGTTGTGTGTAATGAATCTAAAATATATGAAAGTCTAATATTTATAAGTACATTACAGAAAATAATGAACTTTATCACAACGTGCTAATTTTTTTAGAAGCACTAGTAGTGTCCGTCACGTTTTCACAATGTTTGACAAATAATGTGTAGTTAGCCTGCTACTGTCATAGCAGTGTCTGGTTGTTTCACTTGTGACGTGCTGTGCCCACCCCGCCCTTCCTGATTGACCAGTGTTTCATCTCAAGTCTCCATGCAGGCTTGCATACGCGTTGAGATTAGTTTTCTTGGCCAAAGAGAATATGCAATATTGCTTTAGCCTTCAAAGGTCTACGCTGAGTTATCATCTCACACCAAATGTAACTTGTAGCATTAGTTGACGTTAACATTAGGCTAATGCTAACGGCAAGCGTCCTCTTAAATTCTCGGACGACATTTTTTCAGAAAGTTCGTGGCATCCAATCAATCCATGTATTAATTTAAAATACTGTACTGTTTTCCTGCTGGTTTTCTTCCAAGCTGGTGTTGTCCTTGTGGACGCTGCAATATGTGCTCATCTGTCAATGTTCGTTCAAAATACCTTAATTTTCGGACTATAATATATAGCTATAAATTAGTATTTACATATGCAGCACTGCAATGCATGCTAGGAGGCATGTTGGACGACAACAGTTTTGACAGCAGGTGGCAGCAGAGGTTGACTGTCCCCACAAAGGAGCAGTAATGGCCAAATCAAGCTTCTTGAAGCAATGGAGCTTTGAATCAATTGGCAGCAATGGTTCATGGTGGTTTATTTGGTCTTATGACAGTCTTATGATGCTGCTCTCAAATTAAGTGTTACCGGTTGATAAATGTTGGTGTAAATGGCCCCTAATACAGTGAGGACAGCTACGGCTTAATGTCTAGTGCGGCTTATCTATGAACCAATGCCGTTTCCGTGTCAAATTTGTTGGGTGGCGGATTATAGTGCGATATAGTCCGAAAATTACGGTAGGTGGAAATCTTTATTTAATTATTATTTTTCGAGTTTATTTTATTTTTTTATTTTTTATTTTTTTTATTTTACAGACAAAAACATTTATGACTAAATGTCACCTAAAACTAGACAAAATTAGTCTTGAGTTTTGGTCAACAAAAATTAGACGAAGACAAACACATTTTAAGATGACTAAAATATGACTAAGTGCAATAAGTACTATCATCCAAAAGACTAAGACGAAAATTATAAGGGCTGCCAAAAACAACACTGGCGTTATGGTGTACATTTGGACAAGAAGTCTCCTCATAATGTTCCGCTCACCTTAAAAGCTTGCAGTCGCCAATCTGAGCGGTGACTGCTTGGCAGGCTTTCACTTGCCAGAGGATAACAAGCAGTACAATTCGCAGTCTGTCTGACACAAAATTAGACTGATGGCTTCCTATCCAAGTGGCCGTTCTACTTGCGAACATGGAGTAAATTAAAAAGGAGATTGTATTTTTTTTTAAACTTTTTAAACAGCATTGTAAATTTGGTGTGCAGTGCCTAAAAGAGTGTTTCCCCAACGTTATGTGCATTTCATTTAGCAGTTGGATGTGATTCCTGCTTGTCATGTTTCGCATACAGTGGGGCAAATAAGTATTTAGTCAACCACCAATTGTGCAAGTTCTCCTACTTGAAAATTATTTGAGAGGCCTGTAATTGTCAACATGGGTAAACCTCAACCATGAGAGACAGAACGTGGAAAAAAAACAGAAAATCACATTGTTTGATTTCTAAAGAATGTATTTCTAAATTAGAGTGGAAAATAAGTACTGTATTTGGTCACCTACAAACAAGCAAGATTTCTGGCTGTCAAAGAGGTCTAACTTCTTCAAACGAGGTCTACCGAGGCTCCACTCGTTACCTGTGTTAATGGCACCTGTTTTAACTCATTATCCGTATAAAAGACACCTGTCCACAACCTCAGTCAGTCACACTCCAAACTCCACTATGGCAAAGACCAAAGAGCTGTCGAAGGACACCAGGGACAAAATTGTAGACCTGCACCATACCACTGATAATCTCCCTCGATCTGGGGCTCCATGCAAGATCTCACCCCGTGGCATCAAAATGATAACAAGAACGGTGAGCAAAAATCCCAGAACCACACGCGGGGACCTAGTGAATGACCTACAGAGAGCTGGGACCACAGTAACAAAGGCTACTATCAGTAACACAATGCGCCGCCAGGGACTCAAATCTTGCACTGCCAGACGTGTCCCCCAGCTGAAAAAAGTACATGTCCAGGCCCGTCTGCGGTTTGCTAGAGAGCATTCGGATGATCCAAAAGAGGACTGGGAGAATGTGTTATGGTCAGATGAAACCAAAATAGAACTTTTTGGTAGAAAAACAGGTTCTCGTGTTTGGAGGAGAAAGAATACTGAATTGCATCCAAAGAACACCATACCCACTGCGAAGCATGGGGGTGGAAACATCATGCTTTGGGGCTGTTTTTCTGCAAAGGGACCAGGACGACTGATCCGTGTGAAGGAAAGAATGAATGGGGCCATGTATCGAGAGATTTTGAGTGAAAATCTCCTTCCATCAGCAAGGGCATTGACGATGAGACGTGGCTGGGTCTTTCAGCATGACGATGATCCCAAACACACAGCCAGGGCAACAAAGGAGTGGCTTCGTAAGAAGCATTTCAAGGTCCTGGAGTGGCCTAGCCAGTCTCCAGATCTCAACCCCATAGAAAATCTGTGGAGGGAGTTGAAAGTCCGTGTTGCCCAACAACAGCCCCAAAACATCACTGCTCTAGAGGAGATCTGCATGGAGGAATGGGCCAAAATACCAGCAACAGTGTGTGAAAAGCTTGTGAAGAGTTACAAAAAACGTTTGGCCTCCATTATTGCCAACAAAGTGTACATAACAAAGTATTGAGATGAACTTTTGGTATCGACCAAATGCTTATTTTCCACCATGATTTTCAAATAAATTCCTTAAAAATCAAACAACGTGATTTTCTTGGGTTTTTTTCCACATTCCGTCTCTCATCGTTGAGGTTTACCCATGTTGACAATTACAGGCCTCTCTAATATTTTCAAGTGGGAGAACTTGCACAATTAGTGGTTGGCTAAATACGTATTTGCCCCACTGTAGATGCATTATCATATGATTAAGCGGCATGTAAAAGGAATGGATACTGTAACACTGATAGCACAATTCCTTCACAACCTAGCACATGCAATCTGAGAAAAATAAGCTGTTTTTAGACACCCTAGAGACATTTAAGTAATATTTACAGAATAGCGCGAGTGCCTTAGGCAGCCTTGCAAAACCTTACATGACAGTAGGAGGGAGTCATCCTTACTATATTACTGCTTCCACCTAACAATTTTGTAAAACATCCAAGCTCCCTTGCCTTCTGAGTGCCAATCTCAGGGGAGAGCGTAAATTGTTTTAGTACCACTCCAACGTTAAGGTCAAGGCAGCTACTCATGAAATTCATTAGCAAACAACTGTGGGTCTTTCTATCAGAAAAATGAATGCACAGCACCTGGCTGGACACTTGGGATCACAAACTAGCGATCTCCTTCAAAACCCGGGTGCGATTTAAGTGCTCTTTCGTGCTTCACACTTGAACAAAAAAAAAAAAAAAAAAAACATTCTCCCCTTTACCTTTGCTTTGGTATGTTATGGATCCCAGGGGCCCGCGAGTGCGCAGATAGCTGTGTGACAATGTTTTAAATGGCAGCTGCATCCCTTGAGAGGAAGTGTAAATCTTAACACAAGAAACACTAAAAGGTAAAAAGTGAAGGCACACAAAGCACCTTTCTTGGTGTTAACAGATTTACGTCTTAAGGGCCTCTTCAAACAGGTTTGTAACTACTGCGTAGAATCAGTTTTTTTTCTTTTTCCTAAAGAACATATCACAAGTTAAAAATGTGTTTTGTCAGTCATTCAATTGTTTGTTTGTTGGACTTAGTCTTTGTGTGGTGAATTTGAAAAGATTTAAAGACACTTGTGTGAAAAGACTCTTCCAGTGAGTGGCAATGCAAGTAAAAATATCCAATATGATTTCACAGGGAATAATGGTAAATGTAAAGTACCTATATAGAAGGAGAAAATTATATCACTTTCCATATGATTGCAACATGACTCTCACTAAGCTATCATGAGCAATACCAGGCTATAGACACGTTTCCTGAGCGAAACATGAACGCCGCCATCTTTGACAATTTGTGCTCCGAACCTCCGGTTTGTCAGAACAACATGAAATGCGGTTGAAGTAAGCAGTGTGTTGACAAGTTTAAAACTGCAAAATCAAACCAGATGAACCCACGAAATCTCCAAAATGGATTCAGCACGACGTAAATGAGACTCCGAGACTTTCTGTGCTTTGCATTAACTCCTGGAAGCGCCTAAACATATGGTTGGAAGTGGAATGTTTTGGTCAGCGACCAGCTAGTAGCTATAATGCACCAGTGTATGATAGTATGTAAGATTGTATGTTTGTTCTAATCACTTCGTTGATCATTCGTGGACAAAATTATAACAACCTTTGCAGCCTTTATTAACGTGAGGTATAGATTGATACGCTGGCCGCTTGAGTGACCAAAATGAGGTGGAATTACAAATAATATTACAGTTGCTGAATGCAGAAGGGCTTTTGTTGTAACTAGGAAATACTACAAGGGATGTACATATAAACATAAATAGTATGTCATTGTTTTTTATTGCAGATATTGATCGCTATAAAACTTTTGGACTACATGATTCCCTTTCTTGTTTCACTTTAAAACGATTAGTGCATGTGCAAAACAGGTCAATAAATCACAATTTATAAAATTGTTGGAAAATATTAACGAAGATGGAGCAAAAGTTGAGCCTTCTATCATCAAAGTAGAACGCACGTAGTTTCGACATACAGTGTGTCCTTCAACGTACAGTAAAGCCTGAGTTATTCTTATGCGTTGTGGTGACGGCGTCCCGAGTATGGCGTCAATGAGCAGTCGATAGTTCTGCGACAAGGGAACGCGTTGCTCTGTAATTCACTGCCAAGCCACTAGAGGGGTGCGGCTTTGTATTTGTATGGTCTTGGGGGACTCTTGTTGACTTCCTCTAGTTTTCTTTCGGTAACACAACAATACCAACGGAGATGGAACTCTTGAATGTGGATCTTCAGCTCATCAATATTAAACAACAACAGTTGATCACACAAATGTTGAGGTGCAGGCTACGCAGAAGACTGTTGCGGAGGTGGTCGTTAGCGCAAGAATGTTTGTAAATGGCGATGATTTCGCACTGAACCAGAAACAACATTCTGAGCGGACCATTCACAGTCCATTTGCGTCATGTCACTATGCGTTGACGTGACGTGTAGTCTGAATTTTGTGGAGCTACACGTTAGCCTACGGCGGAGGGTCATAAATCAGGTCTGCTCTCATAGGTCTACCGCAGAGGCATAACTTAGCCTTAAGTGTTGTTGTGAGGCACTTCAAGTTGTCTTCTCTTGCCTGACAGCGTTTTCCACCTTTAAACAAACGAACAAAAAACTTAACACTTGCATTTATGCGTTTACATAGTTGTACCATCCTACACGTACTGATTAGCAACAGGCTAGCAGCAGATAGCATGTGTTGCAGCAACAGCAGTACAGTTGTCGTAAATAATATTAAACATCATCATAATTACATCATTATCGTAATAACAATATCAAAGACAACAAGATGTTTCATGCACAAGATTTTAGCTTTTGAATTTTTGGAGCACCGGACACATGAAAATGCAGGGTTAGGAAAAACATACCTTCCATAACACCAGCGGCAACATGGCTACATAAACACCCAGTCTTTGTGGTGGTATGGGCTTGGTTCCACATCTTGTTAGACATGTCGTCCTCCCATGTTGTGATGATGACAGATGGTTGTGGTATTTCCAAACTGCCTTTTTTGAGGGATTTTGATGAGTAATGCCACTCCAGCTCCACTGTGGTTTTGGATGGACAAAGTATAAAACGGAAGTCTCAAGCAGAAATGCGGAAGTACCTCGGAAACTTATCTATAAAGGTTTTTTTTTTCTTGAAGAAAATAAACTCATTGGATAAAAAGTAATACAAATAAATAAAGATTATATATTTTTAAATGGGTAAAATCAAATTTGAGTACCTTATTTTTCGGACTATGAGTCGCAGTTTTTTTTAATAGTTTGGCTGGGGGTGCGACTTATACTCAGGAGCGACTTATGTGTGAAATTATTAACACATTATGATATCATTTCACATGTTATTTTGGTGTTTTGGAGTGACACTGATGGTTTGGTAAACTTGTTAGCATGTTCTTTATGCTATAGTTATCTGAATAACGCTTAATAGCTATGGCCACGTTCGCGTTCTGCCTTTGGCAATGTGTGTTCGATTGTATTATTGATTTTTTTAATATTGAAATTGATGCTTTTAGTTTGTGGCACTTTCATGCCCAACTGGGGGCACACTCGCACTTGTTTACGCAAAGAAGAGCGCTCACACGCCATAAGAAGACGGACAGCTACGCAGCGTCTCTGAGCGAGTGGGCGAGTGAGAGAGACACCGCTGCGAACCTACGTTCATTGTTTATGCTTGTAAAATATCTCTACAGAGGCAATGCCTGTGTGTATCATCTTTTCTGTTGTCGTTGTGTGTTTTCCACCCGCGATCGGACACTTAGAGCCAGTTGTGTGGTTGTTTGAACGATGTGCTAATGCTAGCGAACGCATGCTAACTGTTTGTGTCATTGCTGTAATAGCACCTAATTATCATTTATTTACGTTGATGCAAACCTGTTTGCTATCGAGGACGAAATTGATTCAGCAAATTATACGGACGTCCAGCATCGTCATTTGGGAGTTTAGCTCGCTGTATAGCCAGGACCGAACCGTAGCTTCCTGGTGAGGACAGTATATTAGCATTTCGTTGTTTATGCATCATCTAACATCGTACTGTACACTTATTCAGCATGTTGTTCTCTATTGTTTCTCCATTTTTTAGGGGTTTAACGGTACACAAAAATCTCGGTTCGGTACGTACCTCGGTTTTGAGGTCACTGTTCGGTTCATTTTCGGTACAGTAAGAAAACAAAATGCGAAATATAAATGTGCTAGTCGTTTATTACACACTTTTATGCTTTCAACAATAGGAACACTAGCCTATACAAAGCTAGAATTCTGCTCAAAAAGTAGCGGGTATTTAATGATAATCCAACAACAGTTTGCCTTTCAGACCCCGCGAATTGATCAGCTTCCTTTCTGAAAGAATGAAGAAAAAAGAAGTCCTGTGCTAAAGAGAAAAGCAATCCTAATGACAAAGATTTTAACATGTATTTTACAAATGAAATGCCTCAATGAAACATTTTTTTCTTTTGAACAGTTTTCAAAAGCTTTATTGGTGGATTTTCTCAAGTTAAAGCGTCACACAGAAATTAATAAATTAAATGTGTAAGCAGGATGTGTCTATTATTCTTATTATTTAATTACAGGTGTTTTAGCTCATTTCAATTTATTTTATTTAAATGGGCTATTATTTATTTTATTATTTGTTTATATTTTACAAATGTGATGTAGTTTTCATTTATATTGTATATTTAATGTTGTATAACTTTAGTTCCTATGTGAATAGGAAAGTTCCTACTTGTTTTGTCGTGGTAGGAGGGTTTTGTATTGAACACGGGGCTGTGTTGGTTATTATTATAGCAGAGAAGACGGCAGTAAATCAACAAAGACAAGTCATCTGTGCCCCGATCTACCACTCAAGAGATCTGATGGACTCAAAAAGTAGGTTACGATTGCATATTACTTTGAAGATCGACTGGATCCACCGTATTTTACACGAGTGACTTCTGGTAGTAGTATTGACGCAGGAGGGCCGCGTCTCGCGTCAAATAATAAACTCCGCCGTTCTTTTCTCGTGCGTGGCGTTGGGCCGCTTCTGGGACGCATCTAACACGCGGCCGCACTGGGACTGGTGTGCATTGGCTGATTGACTCTAACGCCCACGTTTCACTGCGTTCTCGCGGCGGCCACGTTGTCGTGCCGTTGACGTTTCTGGGTTATACTGTCCTACCGAGTTGGTCCTCATTATAGTAGAGAAGACGGAGTAAATATAATCTACACAAAGAAACTGTAACCCGATCGACTCACAGCCTCGAAAAGTAAGGGTTATATTACGTCAGAAACTCGTTCGGTACGCGTCCGTTCCGAACCGAGCACCACGTACCGAAACGGTTCAATACTATAACATGTACCGTTACACCCTTAGTATTTTTATATTAAATTGCCTTTCAAGATGACATATCTAATCTATGTGTTGGATTTTATCAAGTAAATTTCCCCCAAAAATGCGACTTATACTCCCGTGCGACTTATATATGTTTTTTTTCCTCTTCGTTGGGCATTTTATGGCTGGTGCGACTTATAGTCCGAAAAATACGGACATGCGCCATTTCTCCAGTGTCCAAGGTAGTTTAAATTGATATTTTACATTGTACAATCCGATCAATATGCAAAACTGAAGGAAGTGCAACGGCTCATTTTATCTCGAAGCAAATTGCACTGATTTAGTGCAATGGTCCATATGATGATATGATTTGACGCGAACATTATTAAAAAAACATTTCTCTGAGAGCTGGCTCAAGGAATCTGAGGCTGACATCATGTCAGGACAGTGATTTGGTCTCGGTGAACATTTGAGCCTTTTAACTTTTTATATTATTGTTAAAAGTGCCAATTGTAGTGTAGTACAAAAACAAGTAAGCACACCTGAGAAAATGCGTTATTTTTTTTCCGGTGCTCTATTTGTATGTCCCTTTGACAAAGCCATTTAGTACAAGGGTACGCTTGATTTTTCCATCCATCAACACTCTATAATTTTAGCCGATTGGCTTCCTAGACGTCAAACCTCTGAGACACCTGCAGTGCTGTTGTGTGCCTTGATGTTCTTTCAAAGTTGACAGCTCATCAAGAAGAGTGACAGGTGCTGTGGAGGGATTTTGACCGTATCTAAGGGGGAGGGGAGATCCAATAAATACACTACTAGTCATAGTGCATATGAGTCGTTTTAAGGTGCCCCCCCACCCCAAAGTATTTGATGTCCTTTTATCAGGTTTCGAAGATAAAATATAATAATCTATTTGATCAGTCTCACTCACTTACAACCTGAAAATGTATTTGAATGACAGTCGAAAACCTTTTTTTTCGATCAGATGTCAAAAAGTGAGTGGCGGTGTTTCTCTGAAAATAGTTTCATGCATTCGCTTGAAAGTAATGTATGAGAGTTGAGGTCGGCGTCCTTCTTAGCTTTGCAATCAGCCACCATATTGAGCAATCAATGCATCCATAAGAAAGCTTTGGCATCTGAGATGTGTGAGCTTCATTTCACACTGAACTGGGGACAGGAAATTGTGCTGCTTTTTGCCTCAGATGTTTTCTTTTCTTTTGTATTGTTGTGTGCGAAAAATCACCACCGGGCTGCTGTAATCAGAAGGGTCTGTGTGGGGCATTTGCACTCAGCACTTTCCTTAGCGGGCCAATGGCAGATGAGAATGAAAGGCGTGATTGCAAAAAAGAGCATCACAGAAGTGTGTCACCGCAGGAAATATGGTCTTTTCATAAAACTGGGCATTTGGAGGAGAAAAATGGCTGGCATTTTTTCCCCCCATTTTAAAGTGACCAGTGAAAGAAGGGGGCTGATACAAAGTAAAGAAACCTTTCACAACTAAAATGCTGCACTAACATTTTTGTGCTGGTAACAAAACACTGCCCATATTGTGGTTTATTGTCCGACGCCCTCGCCGCTCCACTGGCTTTTTGCACAACATTGCTTTCGGGCTGTTTTGGGGCCAATTTGCTAGTGTTGAAGTGGACAAATGTGTAAAGGTACACTGGGCAGAACCGTACAAGTGAATCACCTGACTGGAGGAGAAACATTTGCATTGTAAAGATACACAAGTGGTGACAAAACTTTTAATTGTCTCCCATCTGGAGCTACAGTAGTTGTTAATGCAACGTGATAATGGGTTTAACAACTTCTAGTTGTTTTTCAATGCTAAATACAAGATCGCTAAGCTATAGGTGAACAAAACTAGTCTTTTATCATCATGCAAATAACACGTTAACTAACTTAAATAGAAAGAGGCTTAATTAATGTCTGGGGCTGCTTTGCTACTCTGCTTTTACAGGCTGTCCACAATTTGAATGAAATTACAAGACTAACAAGGATGCTGGAGTAAAATAGGGTGCCCAGTGTCAGAAAATTTGATGTTTAAATGACAGCTGTGGATATTTATTTCTTATTGATAAGGTACCTGAAATTAATAGTCACTGAGTCCTATTTAATCGCAAACTGCAACTTTTAACAGCTAAGCGTATCATTCTAAATGGATAACCTCTTTAATTTCACTTTAGAAACAAGCACAGTTGTGTAACCACAGGTTGATGACTGTGAATCAAAGAGCGTACCAAAAGTTTGCAATTAATTGACCAGCACGGATACAATAAAAATGTAGGGAATCAGTGTCCAAGGATCGATGCATATACAGTGGAAAAAGTATCTGAACCTTTTAGAATTTCTCACATTTCTGCATGAAATCACCATCAAATGTGATCCGATCTTTTGTCAAAATCACACAGATGAAAAAACTGTCTTTTTTTTTTTAACTAAAACCAGGCAAACATTTGTAGATTTTTATAGTTTGATGAGAATAGTATGCAAACAATGACAAAAGGAGGGAAAATAAGTACCGTAATTTCTGGACTATTAGGCGCACCTGATTATAAGCCGCCACCCACCCACCAAATTTGTCATAAGAACAATTGAACCACCATGAAGTTTTGAACTAATTGGCTGCAAGACTTCATTGCTTCAAGAAGCTTGATTTGGCCATCACTGCTCCTTTGGGGGAGACAGTCAACATCTGCTCCCACCTGCTGTCAACACTGTTGTCGTCCAACATGCCTCCTAGCATGCGTTGCAGCGCTACAGATGTAAATAACAATAAAAATTCATTTTCTGTGCTAATTACTAGTATTTCTCAGTTACTGTTCCAGTTGTTTCATTAATTGCTAGTAATGGTATTTTGAGAACACATTTGACAGTGGCCCCATAAGACTATCATAAGGATATCATAATTACGACATGACACTGCCATGAGCATTAGTAGATAAGTAGCCACTAGACTATAAACTGCAGGATTCAAAATGAGGAGAAAACGTAGCGGCTAATAGTCCGAAAATTACGGTATGTGAACCATCACATTTAATATTTGTAGCCCCCCTTCGGCAGCAATAACTTCAACCAGACGTTTCCAGTAGCCGCAGTCTGGCACATCGATCAGGACTAATCTTGGCCCAATCTTCTCAACAAAACTGCCGTAGTTCAGTCAGATTCCTGGGATGTCCGGCATGAATCGCTGTCTTTAGGTCATGCCACAGCATGTCAAGGGGGTTGAAGTCTGGACTTTGACTTGGCCACTCCACAACGTGTATTTCGTTCTTCTGAAACTATTCTGAAGTTGATTCACTTCTGTGTTTTGGATCATTGTCTTGTTGCAGCATCCATCCTCTTTTTAGCTTCCACTGTCTGACAGACAACCTCAGGTTTTCCTGCTAAA
Source organism: Corythoichthys intestinalis (assembly GCF_030265065.1). Taxonomy (NCBI): domain Eukaryota; kingdom Metazoa; phylum Chordata; class Actinopteri; order Syngnathiformes; family Syngnathidae; genus Corythoichthys; species Corythoichthys intestinalis. The sequence continues at coordinate 17,018,474 of NC_080416.1, read as the reverse complement.
CATCCGGTTAAGTTTTGAATTCATTCTTCCATAAATGATTGCAAGTTGTCCAGGCCCTGAGGCAGCAAAACCGCCCCAAATCATGATGCTCCCTCCACCATGCTTCACAGTGGGGATGAGGTGTTGATGTTGCTGAGCGATTCCATTTTTCCTCCACACATGTTGTAACGTTGTATGTTACTCCCAAACGTTTGTCTCATCAGTCCACAAAATATTTTCCCAAAACTTATGTGGAGTGTCCAAGTGCCTTTTTGCAAACATTAAACAAGCAACAATGTTTTTTTTTTTTTTTTTGGACAGCAGTGGCTTTCTCCATGGAGTTCTCCCATGAACACCATTGTTGGCCATAGTTTTACATATAGTTGATGTGTGCACAGATATATTGGACTGTGTCAGGGATTTCTGTAAGTCTTTAGCAGACACTCTTGTGTTCTTTTTTTATTTCTCTAAGTATTCTGCGCTGAACTCTTAGCATCATCTTTCGTAGACGGCCACTCTTTGGGAAAGAAGCAACGGTGCCAAACTCTCTATTTGTAGACAACTTCTCTGACTGTCGATTGATGAACATCCAGACTTTTAGAGATTTTTTTTGTATCCTTTCCCAGCTTTATACCAATCAACAATCTTTGATAGCAGGTCTTCAGATAGCTCTTTTGACTGAGCCATGATGCACATCAGACAATGCTTCTCATCAAGACATTTCATATCAGGTGTGTGTTTTATAGTGGGCAGGACACCTTTAAACCACTCATCAGTGACTGGGAACACACCTGACTTAAAATGTTTGGTGAAAATTAGGTTTCATTTGCTCTTAAGTCTCCTTAGGCAGAGGGTTCACTTACTTATTGTCCCCCTTATGTCATTGTTTGCATGCTATCCTCATTAAAATATGAAATCTATTAAATTTTGGGTGGTTTTAGTTAAAGCAGACACTGTATTTTTATCGGTGATTTTGACAAAGATCAGATCACATTTGATGGTGATTTTATGCAGAAATGTGAGACATTCCAAAAGGTTCAGATACTTTTTCCTACCACTGTACTTCCCTGTTGAGTTAATTATCGAGGGTTGATTGAATATTTGTTTGTGCTCATATATACCTAATACATATTTTTCTTATTGATATAACCAGTAAATGATTATTGCTTGCTATAATAGGTTGTAGTGTAATGTTTAAAGTGTTATAAAGTGTTAAAGAGGGTCGGGGTGACAACTGCCTTGCTTCATGGCCGCAACATTGCGTAACTAGACCTTCTGGGACACCTTCAGCATTAGACTTTCGAGGACATCTTCCATTCGAGGACATCTTCCATGGCCGCAGCGTTGCATAACTGAAGTGTCTGGGTCATTCTGACAACTTTATCTAAATGCCCTTGCTTACACACGTGTATTTAGTTAGTTCCGCCTACATGCTCACACATAGCCACTCAAAGTCACATGGGTGTCTCCAGCTTGCTTTCCCCCTCCCTTTAGGGCGGCACCTTTCTGTGTTAGGACAAGCCCCTAATAAAAGAAAGAGCAAGGAGTTTAGTTTTAGATCAATTTTGGTGACTAAACAGCGTAATCTAGCATTTCACTGTCTAGTCCCCCCTTGCTCTCCTTGGCCAAGAAAACTGAGTGTCTTCTCTCCTTATTTTTGGGTAATTTTACAAATGTCTACCTAAGGTTCTATTTTTGAACTTGACATTTAATTGGTCCTTTGAGCCGGATTGCGACATACCTGGTGTTTCCTGGAGCGGAGGGGACCTCCATTCAAAGCGTGCACATCCTCGGTTTTCAAGTGGACTGGCCTCACCTCCGCTTCTGGAGGCGAAGGGATAATGTATCTACTAAACACAACTAACTTGTTATTCGTTCACAAAAAGGGCGGAATAGTTGGAATTGATAGTGTACACGCCAACAACTACACAAAAGCATGAGCAGGTGTAAATACCTTTTACTACAACTGACACCATTATATGTTGCTATGATTACGGCGAGCCTAAATAGTAGCATACATTGAATCACATAAATACTCTCTCTGTTAAAATAAAGAATCTCCTTAATTGCTAGGAGGTTGTAAACAAGCTCCATGTGCAGCATTAAGGGGAATCTTACATAATTTAAATAATTCAGTCATGTCTGCTCGCTCCTTAATGTTGTGTTTTATGCTCCGTGGAGTTTTGTGCCTTCCCATTAGTTCTGCCAATGTCCCTACCGACAATGTAGGTGTATATGTATTTTTAAATTACAAAGAGTGTAAATTATTCATAATGTTTAATATATTATACAAAAGCTTTTACACTGAAAGGCCTCGTGGCTAATAAACACCTTACCATGAGCACCTGGTAAAGTTAAAATGGATTAGCCGTCTACCTGTGTCAATGGCACTGAAATTTGTCTGTCAAGTTTTATCGTCCTTGTTTGTTTAATGTGGAGAATATGCAGTGCCTACCAGGAAAAAGAAAACTTAACAGTTTCATCATGAGACTTGACTTTATTACCTCTGCAGCCTTCTTTAATGTCCTGTGAGGTCTCTTCAGATTCATCACTGAGCACGGCAAGAGTAATGGCGGCCTAAGAAAACACCGTCCACTTGGGACGTGTACTACATCATTCAATTTTAACACCCCCATCTGTTGGGCCCTAACAGCAACATCAGGGTTGAGGATGAGTCATTTACAGACATGACAGATGCACTACAGAGGAATGTTTTTTTTTTTCTACGTTACCTGAGGGAAAATAGGCATCGGATCACATTCCCAATGAAAGACAATTGCTTTGCTGCTTCTGTTGTCTTTTCGTGTCTTGGCCCGGACACGAATTTGCAGACAGATGTGCTCCCGCAATTTTACCAGTGAGGTTACACAAAGCAGCGGTGGCCTTCTGCTAATGAATGTCAAATCAAAAGCTGACCTATTTAAAAAGCAGAAATGTATTTCAAACTCTAACAATGCAATAGCTCAAGTGAGATCCTTATGCTGCATGACCAAGGAATGATGGCCTGCGTGGTTTTTGTTTGAAAAGAAAAGAAAAGAAAAGAAAAAAAGTCACTTTAGCTACAAATATACCAAAAGCAATGGACTATACCCCCTACAGGGGTCGGCAACCCAAAATATTGAAAGAACCACTCTGGACCAAAAAAAAAAAAAAATCCATAGAAAAATAAAAACCTCATTATGAAGGCAACACATGCTGCATTTATCTATATTAGCTATATTAGCCTACTATCAAAATGACTAAGTTGGCTACAAATACAGTGGGGTAAATAAGTATTTAGTCAACCACCAACTGTGCAAGTTCTCCTACTTGAAAAGATTGGAGAGGCCTGTAATTGTCAACATGGATAAACCTCAACCATGAGAGACACAATGTGGGGAAAAAACAGAAAATCACATTGTTTGATTTTTAAACAATTTATTTCCAAATTACAGTGGAAAATAAGTAATTGGTCACCTACAAACAAGCAAGATTTCTGACTGTCAAAGAGGTTTAACGTCTTCTAATGAGGTCTAACGAGGGTCCACTCGTTACCTGTATTATTGGCACCTGTTTTAACTCATTAATGGTATAAAAGACACCTGTCCACAACCCTCAGTCAGTCACACTCCAAACTCCACTAAGGCCAAGACCAAAGAGCTGTCGAAGGACACCAGAGACAAAATTGTAGACCTGCACCAGGCTGGGAAGACTGAATATGCAATAGGTAAAACGCTTGGTGTAAAGAAATCAACTGTGGGAGCAATTATTAGAAAATGGAAGACATACAAGACCACTGATAATCTCTCTCGATCTGGGGCTCCATGCAAGATCTCACCCTGTGGCGTCAAAATGATAACAAGAACGGTGAGCAAAAATCCCAGAACCACACAGGGGGACCTAGAGAATGACCTACAGAGAACTGGGACCACAATAACAAAGGCTACTATCAGTAACACAATGCGCCGTCAGGGACTCAAATCCTGCACTGCCAGACGTGTCCCCCTGCTGAAGAAAGTACACGTCCAGGCCCGACTGCGGTTCGCTAGAGAGCATTTAGATGATCCAGAGGAGGACTGGGAGAATGTGTTATGGTCAGATGAAACCAAAATAGTAGAAACACAAGTTCTTGTGTTTGGAGGAGAAAGAATACTGAACTGCATTTGAAGAACACCATACCTACTGTGAAGCATGGGGGTGGAAACATCATGCTTTGGGGCTGTTTTTCTGCAAAGGGACCAGGATTACTGATCTGTGTAAAGGAAAGAATGAATGGGGCCATGTATCAAGAGATTTTGAGTGAAAATCTCCTTCCATCAGCAAGGGCATTGAAGATGAGACGTGGCTGGGTCTTTCAGCTTGACAATGATCCCAAACGCACAGCCAGGGCAACAAAGGAGTGGCTTCGTAAGAAGCATTTCAAGGTCCTGGAGTGGCCTAGCCAGTCTCCAGATCTCAACCCCATAGAAAATCTATGGAGGGAGTTGAAAGTCCGTGTTGCCCAACGACAGCCCCAAAACATCACTGCTCTAGAGGAGATCTGCATGGAGGAATGGGCCAAAATACCAGCAACAGTGTGTGAAAAGCACGTGAAGAGTTCCAGAAAACGTTTGGCCTCCGTTATTCCCAACAAAGGTTACATAACAAAGAGATGAACTTTTGGTATTGACCAAATACTTATTTTCCACCATGATTTGCAAATAAATTCTTTAAAAATCAAACAATGTGATTTTCAGTTTGTTTGTTTTTTTTCCCACATTCTGTCTCTCATGGTTGAGGTTTACCCATGTTGACAATTACAGGCCTCTTTAATATTTTCAAGTGGGAGAACTTGCACAATTAGTGGTTGAGTAAATAATTTTTTGCCCCACTGTACATCATGAGCCTTCATGATTAAATGTTGATTTTTCCTGCAGTGCATCCTATAGAAAATAATGCACCGTTAACTCTGTTGCACGATGCCACCTGAAGTTTGACTTCATTACAATATCAATGATTTAGAAGAGTATTTGTGTCATGTACTGTATGTCTTCTAACAAAAAACATATTAAAACAAAACATATATTTCCCTCACCATCTTTTTCTTCCATTTTCAAACATTTTTGAAAAAGCTCCAGGGAGCCACGAGTGGGGCGCTAAAAGTGGCTCTAGAGCCGTGGGTTGCTGACCCCCGCCTTAACAGTATAGAGAGGTTTCCTAAGCGAAATATGGGTGGCGCCATCTTGGAAAATGCCTACTCCGAACTTCCGGTTTAGAATGAACAACATGAATTGCGTTTGAAGTAAGCAGCGTGTTGACAAAGTTAAAACTGCAAAATCAAGCCGGAGGATCCCACACTCTCCAAAAATAGATTCAGCACATCGTAGATGAGACGTAGATGAGATTCTATGATTGTTCTTATCACTTCGTTGATCATTCGTGGACAAAATTATGACAACCTGTCAGCCAGTGTTGATATGAGGTATAGTTTGATACGCCGGCCACTTGAGTGACCAAAATAAGGTGACATTACAAATTATACTACAAGGTATGTAAATATAAACGAAAATACTATGTCATTCTTTTTTATAGCACATATTGATCGCAACAAAACATTTGGACAACATGATTCAATTTCTTGTTTTACTTAAAACAATTGTTGCATGTGCAAAACAGGTCAATAAATCGCAATTTATAAAATTATTTGAAAAGCGGCTTGAGAGACTCGCTAAACTTTGATCCGACATTACACAGACCCACAGATAGGCTTTCTCCCGCGGTCCTCGGTAATTCCAGCTCCATAGCATATCTTAAAGTTGCTGCAGTTTAAAAGCTCGTAGTCGGATCTCTGGATCGAGCTGAAGGTCCGCCACGAGGCGAGCTACCGTCTGTCCCAGCCTTTCGGAAGCCCCGGGGTAGATGTAGTAAATACTTTTAAAGATCATCGTAATTACAATCATCATCGTAATGACAATATCAAAGGAAACAAGTCGTTTCATGAGCAAGATTTTAGCTATAGTACTTTTTTGGTCACCGGACACATAAAAAAGCAGGAATAGGAAGAACATACCTTCCATAACAAGGCACCAACACGGCTCCAAAAACACCCGGTCTTTGTGGTGGCACGAGCTTGGTTCCACATCTGCCTTCATGAACATGTTGTCCTCCCCTGTCATGATGATGGCAGATGGAAACATTGGTTCCAAATTGTCTTTTTAAGGGATTTGATGAGTAATGTTACTCCAACTCCACTGTTGTTTTAGATGGAAAAATTCTAAAACGGAAGTTGCTTGCAGACATGCGGAAGTAAAGCGAAAGTACCTCGGAAACTTGTCTATACAGTACAGTAGAGTGGGTTCTTGAAACTTAAAGTGCGTACGACACGAGAAAAAAAGTCTTAAATAGGATTATTAGGTAAATTAGAATCATATTTTGAGACGATTAGACTATATACAACAATTTAGTAATGCGCAGATGATGACAAATTAGTCTTTTAATCTGCCGGTTAGCCACGCCTACCATTATAGGGCTCTAGCGTCCCCAACAGGTGGATGACGTCAGCGGAGTCATGATTTCATTTGATTTAGTATGCAGCCCATTGAGTGGGAATTATTCACAACGACGAAAACACGACAAAGAGAGCCGCAAAATGTCATTGTTTCAGTCTCTCTACTCCAATATTTTTACGGGATATTCTTTTTATCGAAGTATTTTCCCCAATAGCTAAATAAATGGCTTGAGAAGGACCAGTCAGCCCGTTGAGGGGGAATTATTCAGAACAAGGAAAACGTGACGAAGAGAGCCGCAAAATGTCATTGTTTCAGTCTCTCTACTCCAATATTTTTACAGGATATTATTATTTTTTATAGTATTTTCCCCAATTGCTAAATAAATAGCATGGTCATGACAAATAACAGTCTTGTGCTAAATGGAATATGAAATCATAAAAATGCATTTATTCAAGACGACATGGCAAAATTACTCCATCATGGTCAAAACTGTCGACTTCACCTTTACTGTCGCACCTCCCGAATGATATTTTATGCCACCTAAATCGGGTTTATGTCATTTCCCTTCTCTGGCTCCGGACAATGTTAACAAACCAAGAGGCGTGACAGCTAGCCGGCACGCTAACCCGAACCGACTGATGTTTCAAAGTCTTCGAAGCGGAAAAACACACATAACTAGCCCGGATTATTTCACATGACGACTGGGTTCCCGATTGTCTCCGCCGATAACCGCCTGGCGGAGAGCAATTTACAGCTTGTTCCCCTGCTAATATGGACAGGAGAGCTCGCCGAGGAAGCAGCTGTACAATAACCACTGAACATTTGCATGCCAATCCATGATCAAACGTAAGTAGTCCTTTATTTAAAGAAAGTTTGTAGTGTTTACTTGTAATCGCTGTATTCGTGGCTATTTTTAACTCAAAGTTGCAATTTCAGATCGTTCGGAAAATTTGACAGAACACCAGGCACATGAGCACGAATATAGTGCTCTCCCGGCGGGTGAATGTGCGACAAGCCGCCCCGCATGCATGTCAGCCACTAAATGCAAGTCACCTACATATTAAAATGATCCCAGTATTTGACATAATGCAAAACACGATGTTTACTCACTTCCTTGTAAGTCCCATGGTCCCACAGTAGTAGGGCTTGTTTTGGCCAATATCCACCGGTGAATGGGAATCTTTTGAAACCCCAAAAAGGCGCACACGCCTAGAGCAAGATTTTTCTGCTGCCGTTTGGCTGGCGTGATGCGAAAAATAAACGTATTAATCCGCAAAATCAGCGGAATCAGTCCTTCTTATACAATAGTACGGCTGTATAGTGAAGAGGACTCCTTCCTCCGTACACGTCACAGCGCCCTCTTTGTCAACTCGAGACTGTGGCTGGAAGTCACTAATTTTCATGGCGCGGGATTAAAAAAACTAAATAAAATAGAACGATCGCTTCCACACACACCCAAGCAGTCCATTTCATTCAAGAGCATAAAATACCGTGTGTATTATGAAATAAACGTGCTTTTTCGTGTCACAGGCACTTTAAAGGTTCTTTAATGCTGCAAATAGGGCAATTGTTTTCCACAGTAGTTCCATACACAGTTCCCTAGTAGAACTTTGCTCAAAATGGTTGACTTCCCGTGACTTTTGCATGCTTTCTCTCTTGAGTGGATTTTAAGGGGTCAGTGAGCGACCCCTAAAATTACCACATAATGAATGCAGCAACTCCACCCTGGCTGGTATCAGTCATCCACGATGCCTCCCTGGCAGTACCAACGCAAATTTAGTATTATTGCGCTTGTAAAATCAGAATGTACCTTCTCGGTTCTGTAATGAGTGGTATTTTTAAATTGAAGGTAAATCGTGATGTTGAACTGTAGTTTTTTTTCTTCCTGCTGTCAATTACACTTGCGTAACTTAGAAGACGCGGAAGTGCAGCGGTGGCAGTTTCGAGCTTAACTGACGAAGTAAAATGCTTAAAATGAATCGAGATTAAATAAAACTGACAATCTAGACTTTGTTACAGGGTTAGTGGTGTCTCAAATTCATTTGTTGTTGTTTTTTTTTTGTTTTTGTTTTTTTGTTACAAGCAAATATGTAAAGGAAATCCCATCTTCTTACCAGATGTGTCTTCAAGCTCTTTTAAATTGTGACAAATGAATTCTGTAAAATAACAATAGTGAGATCTTTATGTCAAGTAAATAAAAACTGTTTTCCTTCTGGTTGCCATTCAAATGCATTGCACTTGTTTTTCTTTTCCTTGTCCCCTCTCACGATTCCCTAAGCCAATGGTTTGTGCCAAGGATATTCCAGTGACTCCACATCAATGCAAGATCCACATTGGCACATATGCCACAGGCTGATTGGAAACTACACACACAAAAAAAAACACACTGCAGCTGGCCTCACTTTTTGGCAGGAAGCTACATTAACACATTGCCTCTACTGCGTTGTGTTTATTGCCGAATTATTAGCGGTGTCAAATTTATGCTAAGCCTTGCTTAAGTCACAAGCCTCCGTAAGGAGCTGTCTCGTGTCACTGAGCCGCCAAAGTGCTCTTAAGATGATTCCACCCACTGTCCTCCATTGACCTCATTGTCTTGCAGAACAGAAGGGAAAAAAACACATTTAAACATTGATGTCACTGGCTGTTAAGTTCTGCTCTCTAGGCTGTAAGGTGGAAGGATTTGCTACAGGGCTCAGTGCATTTCAACACTAGGCTATACATTTTGGATATGCCACATAGCAAGATACCAGTGAAAGGAAGGAAAGCACTCATCACATCATAAATGAATCTATTTGGACAATGTGAGTTGTATGCGATTTTAAAATTGCTATTAGGTACTGTCTATGTATACACCACATAATAAGTAGGGTATTCGTAGGTTCCATTTATTTGTAGGTTTTTACCACATACAGTGGGGCAAATAAGTATTTTAGTCAACCACTAATTGTGCAAGTTCTCCCACTTGAAAATATTAGAGAGGCCTGTAATTGTCAACATAGGTAAACCTCAACAATGAGAGACAGAATGTGGGGGAAAAAAAAACAGAAAATCACATTGTTTCTTCTGTTGTCTTTTTGTGTCTTGGCCCGGACCCGAATTTGCAGACAGATGTGTTCCTGCAATTTTACCAGTGAGGTTAGACATAGCAGTGGTGGCCTTCTGCTAATGAATGTCAAATCAAAAGCTGACCTATTTAGAAAGCAGAAATGTATTTCAAACCGTAACAATGCAATAGCTCAAGTGAGATCCTTGTGCTGCATGACAGAGGAATGATGGCCTGTGTGGTTTTTGTTTGAAAAGAAAAAAAAAAAAAGAAAAGAAAAAGAAAAAAAAGAAAAAAGTTACTTTAGCTACAAATATACCAAAAGCAATGGACTATACCCCCTACAGGGGTCGGCAACCCGAAATATTGAAAGAGCCACTCTGGACCAAAAAATAAATAAATAAATAAATAAAAATGAATTAAAAAAAAGAAGAAAAAAAATATGTCTGAAGCCATAACAAAATTAAAAGCCTTATAATCAAGGCAACACATGCTATATTTATCTACATTAGCTATATTAGCCTACTATCAAAATGGCTAAGTTGGCTACAAATACAGTGGGGCAAATAAGTATGTAGTCAACCACCAATTGTGCAAGTTCTCCCACTTCAAAAAATATTAGAGGCCTGTAATTGTCAACATGGGTAAACCTCAACCATGAGAGACAGAATGTGCAAAAAAAAAAACTGAAAATCACATTGTTTGATTTTTAAAGAATTTATTTCCAAATTACAGTGGAAAATAAGTAATTGGTCACCTACAAACAAGCAAGATTTCTGGCTGTCAAAGAGTTCTAACTTCTGGTCCCTTTGCAGAAAAGCAGCCCCAAAGCATGATGTTTCCACCCCCATGCTTCACAGTGGGTATGGTGTTCTTTGGATGCAATTCAGAATTTTTCCCCCTCCAAACACGAGAACCTGTTGTTCTACCAAAAAGTTTTATTTTGGTTTCATCTGACCATAACACATTCTCCAAGTCCTCCTCTGGATCATCCAAATGCTCTCTAGCGAACCGCAGACGGGCCTGGACGTGTACTGGCTTCAGCAGGGAGACACGTCTGGCAGTGCAGGATTTGAGTCCCTGGCGGCGCATTGTGTTACTGATAGTAGCCTTTGTTACTGTGGTCCTAGCTCTCTGTAGGTCATTCACTAGGTCCCCCCGTGTGGTTCTGGGATTTTTTATCCCCGTTCTTGTTATCATTTTAAAGCCATGGGGTGAGATCTTGCATGGAGCCTCAGATCGAGGGAGATTATCAGTGGTCTTGTATGTCTTCCATTTTGTTATAATTGCTCCCACAGTTGATTTTTTTACACCAAGCGTTTTACCTATTGCATATTCAGTCTTCCCAGCCTAGTGCAGGTCTAAAATTTTGTCTCTGGTGTCCTTCGACAGCTCTTTGATCTTGGCCATAGTGGAGTTTGGAGTGTGACTGACTGAGGGTTGTGGACAGGTGTCTTTTATACCGATAATGAGTTAAAACAGGTGCCATTAATGCAGGTAACGAGTGGAGACTCGTTAGACATTGTTAGAAGAAGTTAGACCTCTTCGACAGCCAGAAATCTTGCTTGTTTGTAGGTGACCAAATACACATTTTCTACTCTAATTTGGAAATAAATTCTTTAATAATCAAATAATGTGATTTTCTGTTTTTTTTTTTTTTTTTCACATTCTGTCTCTCATGGTTGAGGTTTACCCATGTTGACAATTACAGGCATCTCTAATCTTTTCAAGTTGGAGAACTTGCACAATTGGTGGTTGACTTAATACTAATTTGCCCTACTGTAACATGTTACTAAATTGAAATGTTCTCAAGCAAAGGGAACGCGTTATCAGAAAAATAATATATAAGATAAAAGCAATCTTCTTGCCTTTTGGCAACAGTGGCTGCCGTCGCTTCTCCGCTGCAGTCACACCGAGTTTAAAATAAACCGTTATTCGTTACTTCCAATCTGTCACCTCCGCGCCCGGAGCGGTCGCGCAGCATCGAGGTTTCAGGTGCTTTCAGCCCTCTAATCCGCACAGCAGTGAGGTGCCGCTGTCACGAGGCAGCCTGAGTGACAGACAGGCAGACAGACATTCGGCAAGGGCCCAGCTGTGACGGCTGGTGTCGAAACCGTGGCAGACTTATGATGAATTGCCTTCACCGCGACTGAACCGATTGTTCTGTCATCGTCTCGAGTGCCTGTGAACGAATTTGCCGAGGAACTGACTTTTCTCATCTTTTTGTTTTTCATTAAGGATGCCACTACTGGTTGATCTCCATATTCACTTTCGGGGAAAATATCGTAGCAGAGTCGCACAGGCAGAACTACAAATAAAAAACACCAGAGTTGGGCTTTTTTGCTCCATTTTGCAGTTTTTGTTGGACGTTTATGCACATTGATGGACAATCAAACAAGCACAGAGATGAAGCAATTGCAATAGACATAAGAGAACAATACAAAACAAGGAGCCTGGGCTTTCGCTTCCAGGGCAGCAATTGCGCTTAGGGATGCTGAGCAGGTATATTGAGGGCTATTGAATTTGCTGAAGACAGATGAAGACTCAGCTTGCGGGGCAAAGTTATGTCTCGCTCTGCACTGGACTTACGGTGGTCACATAAATTGGGCTTTATAGAAACTGACCACTATTTAGCAATTATCTTTACACATTTGTGATGTATATACAGTGCCCTCCGTAATTATTGGCACCCCCTGAAAAAGATGTGTTTTTTAGCTTCTAATATATTTTTTTAATTCAAATAATATGGGACCTTAATGGAAAAAAAGAGAAAAATCCAACTTTCAATACAAGTGCATTCATTCAGTTGGGAAAAAATCCCACATAAAGAAAAAATTATTTGACATCAAATAATGTTTATCACAATTATTAGCACCCCTGGTGTTAATCATTTGTACAACCTCCTTTTGCCAACAAAACAAGGTCTGGGGACTGAGATGGCCATGGGAGGAGCTTGATTTTGTGTCTGGTGAACTATTTCTGTGTAGATTTGGCCATATGTTTAGGGTCATTGTCTTGCTGAAAGACCCAGTGACGACCCATCTTCAGCTTTCGGGCAGAGGGCAACAGATTTTGATTTAAAATGTCCTGGTATTTCAAAGCAGTCATGATGCCATGCACCCTAACAAGGTTCTCAGGGCCTCTGGAAGCGAAACAGCCCCACAGCATCACTGACCCACCCCCATACTTCACAGTGGGTATGAGGTGCTTTTCAGCATGCGCATCTTTCGTGGCACGCCAGACCCACTTAGAGTGTTTGTTGCCAAAAAGCTCAATCTTGAATATAAAAAGCGTGTATTAACACGCATAACAAAAATACACACGGTCCCAGTTTGGTCAGATGAGACCAAGATTGAGCTTTTTGGCAACAAACACTCCAAGTGTGTCTGGCGTGCCACGAAAGATGTGCATTCTGAAAAGCACCTAATGCCAACTGTGAAGTATGGGGGTGGGTCAGTGATGCTGTGGGGCTGTTTCGCTTCCAAAGGCCCTGAGAAACTTGTTAGGGTGCATGGCATCATGAATGCTTTGAAATACCAGGACATTTTAAATCAAAATCTGTTGCCCTCTGCCCGAAAGGTGAAGATGGGTCGTCACTGGGTCTTTCAGCAAGACAATGACCCTAAACATATGGCCAAATTTACACAGAAATGGTTCACCAGACACAAAATCAAGCTCCTCCCATGGCCATCTCAGTCCCCAGACCTTGTTTTGTTGGCAAAAGGGGGTTGTACAAAGCATTAACACCAGGGGTGCTAATAATTGTGACACACATTATTTGATGTCAAATATTTTTTTTCTTTATGTGGGATTTTTCCCCACTGAATGAATGGACTTGTATTGAAGGTTGGATTTTTCTCTTTTTTTCCACTAAGGTCCCATATTATATGAATAGAAAAAAAAGTGTGTATTTTTTACATTTGTTTTCTTACCAGGCTGTTTATTTTGCAAATTGTATCAATGTTTAAGTAATATATTGATATAACCATTCACAACTAAAGAATCAGAATTAATACACGCGTTTTATATTCCAGGTTTAGCTGTAAAACTGTGGTATGCTAAGTTTGATTGCGTTGTTTTGTGACCTTGTGTTAATTTTGAAAAGAATCATCTTAAAGAACTCAGAGGATGTTCTTTTTTGCCCTCTGCTTACAGCTCAGACGACTACTATGAATATGGACAAGGTGGCGAATCGTATGATTCATACGGTGAGTTTTTTGTTTCTTTTTCTTTTTTTCTGCATATCAGTATTTTGTCTGTCCTTGGGTTTTCCGCCTATGTCACGCTTATGTCCCCCGGCTACTTTCAGGCTTGACACCTCATTTGCTCGTCCTTTCTATTGTATATGTCTTGTGTCACTTTGTTATACAGAGGAAAGATCTAAATGTCATAGTTGTCTTCGGTTCTTATGTTTTATAGAGTCAAGTACAGACAAAGAACATAATATGTTACCGGTATGATATTGGGGCATGATACTGTCCTTGTAGCATACTGACTACATTATTGTACCAGCCACCTTTCATTCAAACATTGTGACTTTTCTGATTGAGTGGATAGCCGTTCTCGTATACTCCAACTATAGAACATTTATTTCAGTTATTATGAACAACAAATCTGACACCATTGTATGGGGAGAGATTTTTCTCAAAAATATTGAAACAAATACATCCACGATTCACACATTTGTTTTGTAGATCCACTAATATATCCATTTTTTTCACGTTATTTTCAAGATCCACAATTATATCCATGATTTTCACGATTTTTTGAAATCCACATGTATTTTTACCTGGGTCTTTCCCAAAGGGAAAGCCAAGGTAATGTTGTTCTGCAACTTTAGCCTACTTATTCTTCTTATATTTTATTAATCTTATTCTCCGTGTTTTTTCAGCACGCCGCGCAGACCGAACCATAGCACCAATCGGCACTGTTCAAGTATTGGCATGACCGGAATTTTCGCGCGACGATGGGAATTTTTCAAACGGCCCCGAAAAATTTTCCGTTCGCCCATAAATGGCAATTTTCCGAAAAAAAAAAAAGTTTTCAAAAGGTATCTAGTTTTTTATGTTATGCATCGACTTATCATGAATTATTGTTTGCAAAAATTTGACTTGTATTTGTGAATCAGCGGTCGCGTGCATTTATTTTTGGGACAAACATCACAAGGAACGGTCAAATTTTCACACACAAGCACATTCGCGATTCACAAATTTTTCAGATTCCCAAATACATCCGCGATTCTCGAAAAAAACATTATTGATTTTCACGTTTTTCATATCCACAACAACGTCAACGTTTTTCAAATCCATAAATATTTCCGCGATTTCACATGTTTTTCTAATGATGTACGTGCAATTATCATTAAATTGTTAGGGATCGCGGAACCGGTGGGGGTATTCCAACGCCGGCAACGTGACAAAACACGATGAGAGGGAGAATTCTCGTTTATTTGGGTCTTGAGCTTCAAGCGAGGCAGGAGGTGGAATGGTCGTGGTGATCACTGTGGATGCCACGTGTGTAGCTGTCAGCTGGGGGTTTGACAGGCTGGGGTTGGCAGAAGTATCCAACGAGGGGCGGGCTGATCAGGTCCTGGAAACATTGAAAAGATATCGTGAGCCGGTGGTCAAAGTCAATAGATACACTAGGGATGCGAGAATCAACTGACGTGGAAAACAGACAAGTTGTTCGGGCGACGTGGTGGTGCGTCCGCTGGGCTTTTAAGCTGGCTGATGACGATTGCTTACAGCTGGCCGCTCCACCCGTCTGACGTTCAACTTGTAATCAGGCAAAACTCCCCTCACCTAAGGCAGGGCTCAGGAAGGAGGGGTGGAGGCCCTAACAGAAATGACATTTTTAAGTATTCGGTTTTGCTTGTGAATTGTTGGAGGTGTTTGTGAACAGTGAACACGCGTGTTTATTTTTGAGACAAACGTCACTCGGTGTTTTACCAAGATTTTCTCACATACAACAAGCGGAGTGTTGTCACATTTGTGGCAAAAAACCTCCACCCGATAGATAGCCGTAATGAGTGCATAGACTATAAAAAGGATGATTCACAAATTTCAAAAACTATGACGACGGAAATTAATCGTCTTCCGTTTCTCCATATACAACTGGTAATTCCATAATTGAACACAAGCCTTAATCTGTTTTTTACAATGTTAGTTTATTAAACTGAAGTCTAAAAACAAAATACGCCCAATAGTTGTGTTTTCCACTGACGCATTTACAATGAGCCTTGACGATATTTTTCTTCAACAGGATGAACAAGACCCTACTGCAGCTGCATACATTATTATTATATATATATTTTTAATAACAATTAGGAGAAGAACATCATTTTCCAGGTCATGGCTCATTGTAAAAGCGAACGTCGTGGAAAACACAAATATTGGATGTATTTTGTTTTTCGACTTCAGTTCAATAAACAGATATTGGAAAAATGGATTAAGTCTCGTTTCCCGTTATTGAATTAGCAGTTTTTAATTGGGAAACGGGAAACGATTCATTTCTCATTAAAAAAAAAAAAAAGAAAAGAAAAAAAAAAAAAAAACAGAATTAGGCTCGTTTCGTTTTTTTGTTTTCACGAATTAGAAGGAAAAACGAATGGCGAAAAGGTACACTGACCCAAACACACCTGTTTATCCGTTGCGCGGTGTAATGTCACCCGCTCGGTGTCGCGGTCAGATTTCTCTGTTGATGGGCACTGTTTACCTTGCATCTAATCGAATTTGGGAATCATCCTTTTATAGTCTATGCGCTTAATACTGCCACCTATTGAGTGGGAGTGGAGGTTTTTTGCATCACGTGAAAATTCTCAGCTTGTGTTTGAGAAAATCTTGGTCAAGCACAAAAAATAAACGCACGTGTTCGCTGCTCACAAATACAGCTCCAACAATTCGCAAGCAAAAACAAATACTTAAAAATGCCAATTCATGATAACTGCATGCACATCATTTAAAAAAACACATGTGAAATTTGAAAACATGTTAGGTGGACATAGTTGTGGATCTGAAAAACGTGAAAATCACTCATGTATTTCTGAGAATCGTGGATGTATGTGTGAATCTGAAAAAAACGAATGTGCTTGTGTGTGAATATTTGACCATTTCTTGTGATATTTTTCTCAAAAATAAATGCACACAGCCGCTGATTCACAAATACAAGTCGAATTTTTGCATTCAATAGTTAATGACAACTGCACGCACAACATAAAAAAACAAATGTGAATTTCAAGGATATATTTTTGGTTTTCAAAAACGTGAAAATCAGATATTTTCGTGGATCTACAAAACATATGTCTGACTCAAGGATGTATTTGTGTGAATATTTTTTAGACAAATCTCTCCCCATATTATTCTAGAATTAAAAAATTGTGTGACGTTGCTTTTTTTTTTTTGCCAAGTTTCTAAATTATAGTACTGCTCTACTATTTCCTAAAGTTGTCCTAAAGTTAACTAAATTTAATTCTAAGCTGCTTAACTTAAATACTGTAGCAATATAACTAAATCGTACAAATTCTGACAATAGCACAGTTGTGACATTTTTATTACTTTGAACAAGTCAAATATTTCCCACCTTTAATTCCTAACTACGACTCTGAAGTTACAAGTACTACTTTATTAACTAGAAACTGCAATTTCGGGAGAAATTACACACCTTGGTCTTTCCTCTGTGGAGATACAAATCTTAGCCCCACTCAGGTCTATCAATAGAATGGACCATAATGCCAGTCAATGGCACTAAACAAAGTTAAAGCCATTAGAAAAGATTGGGAGAATTGGACGTCCATGTCCGTCAATGGTAGCACCCTCCATAATTGTTAATGGAATCGGGGAAGTTTGGGGGACACGTCCTATTGATATCTAGTCATTTTCTGTTGATTTGGGAAAAAAAAAAAAATTGCCATTGAAAATGAATGGGAAAAATTTTGGACGTCCATGGACGTCAATGGTATCAACTTACATAAGCGTCAATGGAATCCAAGTACATTGGCATCAATAAAATGAACAAACATGAAGAAATGCCATTGGAAATGAATGCGAAGTTTGGACGTCCATGAACGTCAATGGCATCACCCTCCATAAGCGGCAATGCAATCGGGGACATTTGGGGGACACGTCCTAATGATATCTAGTCATTTTCTGTTGATTTGGGAAAAAAAAAAAAATCCCATTGAAAATGAATGGGAAAAATTTTGGACGTCCATGGACGTCAATGGTATCAACTTACATAAGCGTCAATGGAATCCAAGTACATTGGCATCAATAGAATGAACAAACATGAAGAAATGCCTTTGGAAATGAATGGGAAGTTTGGACGTCCATGGACGTCAATGGCATCACCCCCCATAAGCGGCAATGCAATCGGGGACATTTGGGGGACACGTCCTAATGATATCTAGTCATTTTCTGTTGATTTGGGGAAAAAAAAAAATTTCCCATTGAAAATGAATGGGAAAAATTTTGGACGTCCATGGACGTCAATCGTATCAACTTACATAAGCGTCAATGGAATCCAAGTACATTGGCATCAATAGAATGAACAAACATGAAGAAATGCCATTGGAAATTAATGGGAAGTTTGGACGTCCGTGGACGTCAATGGCATCACCCTCCATAAGCAGCAATGCAATCGGGCACATTTGTGGGAAACGTCCTATTGATGTCTAGTCATTTTCTGTTGATTTGGGGAAAAAAAAAAAAATTCCCATTGAAAATGAATGGGAAAAATTTTGGACGTCCATGGACGTCAATGGTATCAACTTACATAAGCGTCAATGGAATCCAAGTACATTGGCATCAAAAGAATGAACAAACATGAAGAAATGCCATTGGAAATGAATGGGAAGTTTGGACGTCCCTGGACGTCAATGGCATCACCCTCCATAAGCAGCAATGCAATCGGGGACATTTGGGGGACAGGTCCTATTGATATCTAGTCATTTTCTGTTGATTTGGGGAAAAAAAAAAAATTCTAATTGAAAATGAATGGGTAAAATTTTGGACGTCCATGGACGTCAATGGCAGCACCCCCCATAAGCGTCAATGGAATTGGGGACGTTTGGGATATACTTCCTATTGATATCTGGTCATTTTCTGTTGATTTGGAGAAATTTAGTTTTTTCCCCATTGAAAATGAATGGGAAAAATTTTGGACGTCCATGTAAGTCAATGGCGGCACCCTTCATAAGCGTCAATGGAATTGGGGAAGTTTGGGGGACACGTCCTATTGATATCTGGTCATTTTCTGTTGATTTGGGGTAATTTTGTTTTTTCCCCATTGAAAATGAATGGGAAAAATTTTGGACGTCCATGGCAGTCAATGGCATCGACATCCATATAGTCAATTGAATCCAAGTACATTGGCATCAGTAGATTCGACATGCATGGCCGTCAATGGCATCAATGCAATGTAAATTCCATTGGAAATCCCTTTGGAAGTGAATGGGACTTTTCCCATTCGAAATGAATGGGATAGTTTTTGGCAAATTTCCGAGGAAGCGTAATTTTTTTCCAAATTCTGTATACAACTTTTATGCCCCTCACCGTCCCGGAATTTTTGATGCCCAAATTATTTGATTTGGTCAAAAATTGTAGGACTAGATACATTTTGAAACTTTTTTTTTTTTCACGGTAAATTGCCGTTTACGGACGAACGGAAAAATTTTCGGGGCCTTTTGTAAAGTTTCCTGTGTCACGCGAAAATTCCGGTCGTGCCGATACTTGAACGGTGCCGATCGGTCTAACGGTTCGGGCTGTGAAGCGCGCGTTTTTTTTCCATTCAAAATGAATAGGAAAGTTTTTGGCAAATTTCCGGGGAACCGTAAATTTTTGCCAAATTCTGTATACAACTTTTATGCCCCTCACCGTCCCGGAATTTTTGATGCCCAAATTATGTGATTTGGTCAAAAATTGTAGGACTAGATACATTTTGAAACTTTTTTTATTTTTCGGAAAATTGCCGTTTACGGGCGAACGGAAAATTTTTCGTGGCGGTTTGAAAAATTCCCATCGTCACGCGAAAAATCCGGTCGTGCCGATACTTCAACGGTGCCGATCGGTGCTACGGTTTGGGCTGTGCGTTGGCTCAAAAAAACGCGGAGAATTATTGAATAATAATAATAACTAGAAACTGCAATTTCGGGAGAAATTACACACCTTGGTCTTTCCTCTGTGGAGATACAGATCTTAGCCCCACTCAGGTCTATCAATAGAATGGACCATAATGCCAGTCAATGGCACTAAACAAAGTAAAAGCCATTAGAAAAGATTGGGAGAATTGGACGTCCATGGCCGTCAATGGCGGCACCCTTCATAAGGATCAATGGAATTGGGGAAGTTTGGGGGACACGTCCTATTGATATCTGGTCATTTTTTGTTGATTTGGGAAAAAAAAAAAATTCCCATTGAAAATGAATGGGAAAAATTTTGGACGTCCATGGACGTCAATGGTATCAACTTACATAGGCGTCAATGGAATCCAAGTACATTGGCATCAATAGAATGAAAAAACAATTAAATGCCATTAGAAATGAATGGGAAATTTGGACGTCCATGGCCGTCAATGGCGGCGCCCTTCATAAGCGTCAATGGAATTGGGGAAGTTTGGGGGACACGTCCTATTGATATGTTGTCGTTTTTTGTTGATTTGGGGAAAAAAAAAAAATTCCCATTGAAAATGAATGGGAAAAATTTTGGACGTCCGTTGACGTCAATGGTATCAACTTACATAGGCGTTAATGAAATCCAAGTACATTGGCATCAATAGAATGAAAAAACATAATTAAATGCCATTAGAAATGACTGGGAAATTTGGACGTCCATGGCCGTCAATGGCGGCGCCCTCCATAAGCTTCAATGGAATTGGGGAAGTTTGGGGGACACGTCCTATTGATATCTGGTCATTTTCTGTTGATTTGGGGAAAAAAAAAAATTTCCCATTGAAAATGAATGGGAAAAATTTTGGACGTCCATGGACGTCAATGGTATCAACTTACATAAGCGTCAATGGAATCCAAGTACATTGGCATCAATAGAATGAACAAACATGAAGAAATGCCATTGGAAATTAATGGGAAGTTTGGACGTCCGTGGACGTCAATGGCATCACCCTCCATAAGCAGCAATGCAATCGGGCACATTTGGGGGAAACGTCCTATTGATATCTAGTCATTTTCTGTTGATTTGGGGAAAAAAAAAAAAATTCCCATTGAAAATGAATGGGAAAAATTTTGGACGTCCATGGACGTCAATGGTATCAACTTACATAAGCGTCAATGGAATCCAAGTACATTGGCATCAAAAGAATGAACAAACATGAAGAAATGCCATTGGAAATGAATGGGAAGTTTGGACGTCCCTGGACGTCAATGGCATCACCCTCCATAAGCAGCAATGCAATCGGGGACATTTGGGGGACAGGTCCTATTGATATCTAGTCATTTTCTGTTGATTTGGGGAAAAAAAAAAATTTCCCATTGAAAATGAATGGGTAAAATTTTGGACGTCCATGGACGTCAATGGTATCAACTTACATAAGCGTCAATGGAATCCAAGTACATTGGCATCAATAGAATGAACAAACATGAAGAAATGCCATTGGAAATGAATGGGAAGTTTGGACGTCCATGAACGTCAATGGCATCACCCTCCATAAGCGTAAATGGAATTGGGGACGTTTGGGGTATACGTCCTATTAATATCTGGTCATTTTCTGTTAATTTGGGGAAATTTAGTTTTTTCCCCATTGAAAATGAATGGGAAAATTTTTGGACGTCCATGGACGTCAATGGCAGCACCCCCTATAAGCGTCAATGGAGTTCGGAACGTTTGGGGGAGACCTACTATTGATAACTGGTCATTTTCTGATGATTTGGGGAAATGTAGTTTTTTCCCCATTGAAAATGAATGGGAAAAATTTTGGACGTCCATGGACGTCAATGGCAGCACCCCCCATAAGCGTCAATGGAGTTGGGAACGTTTGGGGTATACGTCCTATTAATATCTGGTCATTTTCTGTTGATTTGGGGAAATTGAGTTTTTTCCCCATTGAAAATGAATGGGAAAAATTTTGGACGTCCATGGCCGTCAATGGCATCGACATCCATATAGTCAAATGAATCCAAGTACATTGGCATCAATAGATTCGACATGCATGGCCGTCAATGGCATCAATGCAATGTAAAGTCCATTGGAAATACTATTGAAAGTGAATGGGAACTTTTCCCATTGGAAATGAATGGGATAGTTTTTGGCAAATATCCGGAGAACCGTAAATTTTTTCCAAATTCTGTATACAATCTTTATGCCCCCCACCGTCCCGGAATTTTTGATGTCCAAATTATGTGATTTGCTCAAAAATTGTAGGACAAGTAGCGTTTTGAAATTTTTTTTAAAAATTGGAAAATCGGCGTTTACGGCCGAACGGAAAAATTTTCGGGGTCGTTTGAAAAATTCCCATCGTCGCACGAAAATTCCGGTCGTGTCGATACTTGAACGGTGCCGATCGGTGCTACGGTTCGGGCTGCGCGGCGCGCCGAAAAAAACGTCAACAATTATTGAATAATAATAATAATAAAGAATAATAATAAAGAAGTACAATAAAGTTGTACAACAACATAACCTTGTTCTTTCCCTTGGAAAGACCAAGGTAATAAAGTTGCACAACAACATAACCTTGTTCTTTCCTTCAGAAAGACCAAGGTAATTATTGAACTCATCAATTATTCAAAAATTAACATTAGTAATCATGTTTTTTGTCACCCCCCCAACACTTATAAATACCAACAAAATTATTGTGCTAGTTAGGCAACATGTTTTCTCTTAAACATAGCAGCAATTATATCGCAATATTATTGGAATTTCTTCTTAATACTTTGTTTAGGTCCACCTTTGACTATTTTCTTGCACTGTGGTGAAAAATGCTTGTTGTATCATTAAACGTTTAGGACATTTTCGGTATCTTTTCTTTAGTGCAAGCGATTAGCATACAATTTCCCAACTTTTCTGGCTCTATAAGCAAAAGAAGTCGGTGCGTTTAGCTCATTAGTATTTTGCATGCCACCACATAAAATAAACCTGCCAAATGGCTTTACAGTATTACCTCTGCGCAGGTCACCCAATGGGCGACAGCTCAAAGTAAGCAGATAACAGCGTCCATGTGGGGGCTTCCCCTTGGTTTCAAAACACAAGGTTAAAATGGTGTATTTCTTCAAAGTGACACTCAGCGAAAGGGTGACAGGTTTAATTAAGGGGTATCGGTTGTGTGCTGCCAGCAGCTTGTACACAGAGGACGGGGGGGGGGGGGGGGGGGGGGGGGGGGACATGCCTTTGTGTGCCTGAGCTCCAGGGAAGTCTCAGCACTGGCTGTAGATCAGACAAAAGGTGCCATCGATAGCACCACTTCCACACTGACAGTACATGCGGCTGAGCTTGGTTAATGGTAATGGTGACCTTTTTGCTCTGAGCCTTTAAACGGTCCCTTTTCAAGTTGACGTTTGATCATCTCGTTCAATTATTTGAGATGAGTCCTCCCAGGTACGAGTCAAGACTGTTGAGTCAGTAGGCCGTTACTTCACAAGTGTGAAAGGTTTTGATTTGTGAAGGTTTCAGCAACTTTGTAATCCTGTTTTAATCAGGTCAAGAAGAGTGGGCAAACAGTCGTGGAAAAGCGCAGTCGGCGAGGACGACTAAGGGAGCCTACAGAGACCAGCCGTACTCCAGATACTGAACTGTGTCAAGCCCTGCACCCCAGTCCCCGTCGCAGTTCCAACCCAAGTAAAGGATTTTTTTATGGATGTCCCCATGTTTTTAGAATGAAACCTAAACTCGAGAATTACAAAAAAAAAAAACCAAAAAATAAACATGTATTGAAAGACTTTGAACAGAAGAAATAAGGGAAGCCTCCCCTGTAGCCCTACAGCGTAATATTGAGACGCCACTGAAAATTTAGAAAAAAAAATATTAAGAGAATAAAATTGTAATGCGTATAATTATGACAATATAATCATCAAAGAAAAAAATTCAGAAGTTACGATAAAACCGCTGTTAGCTCGTTATAAAGACTGAGCCCTACCACAAGTAATTAATGCCCAACTAATTTCAACATAGTTCTTGACACCAAATATGCAGATAACTGAAATAATCATCATTTAAACAATGAATGTGTGATAACCTTCGATAACTCTAGTATTGTAGTAATCGTACAACATTTTATCCCCCCCCTTTATTCGTATACTGTGGTATGAAAAAGTATTTGAACCTTTTGGAATTTCTCACATTTCTGCATAAAATCACCATCAAATGTGATTGATCTTTGTCAAAATCACACAGATAAAAAAACAGTGTCTGCTTTAACTAAAACCACCCAAAAATGTATAGGTTTTCATGTTTTAATGAGGATAGCATGCAAACAATGACAGAAAGGGGGAAATAAGTAAGTGAACCCTCTGCATAAGGAGACATAAAGAGCAAGTGAAACCAATTCATAACAAAGAAGTTAAGTCAGGTGTGTGCCCAATCACTGATGAGTGCTTTAAAGCTGCCCTGCCCACAATAGAACACACACCTGGTAAGATTGTCTTAATGAGAAGCATTGTCTGATCAGCTGTGCATCATGGCTCGGTCAAAAGAGCTGTCTGAAGACCTGCGATCAAGGATTGTTGATTTGTACAAAGCTGGGAAAGGATACAAAACCATCTCGAAAAGTCTGGATGTTTATCAATAGGCAGTCAGAGAAGTTGTCTACAAATGGAGAGAGTTTGGCACTGTTGCTTCTCTCCCAAGGAGTGGCCAGCCAACAAAGATGATGTTAAGAGTTCAGCGCAGAATACTGTACTTAGAGAGGTAAAAAATAACCCTAGAGTGTCTTCTGTAAGTCTAGACTTACAGAAATCACTGGCATAGTCTAATATCTCCGTGCACACATCAACTATATGTAAAATTATGGCCAAGAATGGTGTTCATGGGAGGACTACATGGAGGAAGCCACTGCTGCCTAAAAACACATTGTTGCTCGTTTAGTGTTCACAAAAAGGCACTTGTACACTCCACAGAAGTTTTGACAAAATATTTTTGTCGACTGATGAAACCAAAGTTGTATTGTTTGGGATTAACAAACAACGTCATGAGTGGAGGAAAAATGGAACAGCTCACCAACATCAACACCTCATCCCCACCGTAAGCCATGGTGGAGATAGCATCATGATTTGGGGACTGTTTTGCTGCCTCAGGGCCTGGACAACTTGCAATCAATAATAGGAGAATGAATTCAAAAGTTTATCAGGATGTTTTGCAGGAAAACCTGAGGCCCACTTTCAGACACTTGAAGCTAAAAAAGATGATGGATGCTGCAACAAGACAATGATCCAAAACACAGAAGTAAATCAACTTCAGAATAGTTTCAGAAGAATAAAAAAACCTGTTCTGGAGTGGCCAAGTTTAGACTTCAACCCCATTGAGATGCTGTGGTTTGACCTAAAGACACCAAGTCTAGACTTGAACCCCATTGAGATGCTGTGGTATGACCTAAAGACAACGATTCATGCCAGACATCCCAGGAATCAGACTAAACTACAGCAGTTTTGCCGAAAAGAATGGGCCAAGATTAGTCCTGATCGATGTGCAAGACTGATATGCAGCTACAGCAAGCATGAGGTTGAAGTTATTTTTGCCAAAGAGGGAGCCACAAAATATTAAATGTGATGGTTCACTTATTTATTTCCTCCTTATGTTATTGTTTGCATACTATTCTCATTAAAATATAAAAACCTATAAATGTCTGGGTAGTTTTATTTAATGCAGTTTTTTTTTCATCTGTGTGATTTTGACAAAGATCAGATCACCTTTGACAGTGATTTTATGTTGAAATGTATGTTGAAATGTGAGAAATTCCAAAAGGTTCAGGTACTTTTTGCCTCCCACTGTAATAGATTTTAATTGTACACATTTTCAACAAATTTCCTCTCCTTTATTCTCATGACGTTATATCTTTTTCTGACTGTTATTGTACTTGGTGACACTTTTTTTCTTCTTCTCAAATTGTATTATTCTCGTAATATTTTCTTCTTTTCGGTGTGGGCCTCCCGCTGTTCTTTTAACAAAAATCCGACTCCTGCTGGGAAATGCAACTCAGCCTGCAACCCAGCCAGAATTCAAGAGACATGAATTAATCTGATTTTGGATTTTCTCCCTCAGCTATAAAAGGGAGACTGAAACGATTGTATCAAGCTAATTTCTCTTTCATAGTAGTGGTGAGATCAGCCACTTTTTGCAATTTTAGTGCATCTCCCTCGATATATACTGGACTGTCTCAGAAAATTAGAATACACAATATTCTAATTTTTTGAGACAGTCCTGTGTATATATACAGGACTGTCTCAGGAAATTAGAATACACAATATTCTAATTTCCTGACTGTCTCAGGAAATTAGAATATTGTGTATTCTAATTTCCTGAGACAGTCCTGTATATATACACAGGACTGTCTCAAAAAATTAGAATATTGTGTATTCTAATTTTCTGAGACAGTCCAGTACGTATACTTCAATGAAATCTTGGTCGTTGCTAAAGATGTAATGGTTAGTCCTAGGACGTACAGTATTGTAGATATCTTTTTGTCGAGGATTGAGTGGAAATGTGCCCCTTGTAATTATGCATTTTCAAGAAAAAAAAGTCATATTGTATACATATTGTATTGCTGTCTCTTTAATTTTGTAGGATACTAGTGCGTCAGTGTTAAAGGGCTTATGAAAGCATGGCGTGCTTTGTGGATGTTGTCAGCTGTTTCAGTCATTATACAATTGTGTTCATAAACCTCTTCTTTAATACGTTCAATAAATAGGATTTTAAATATAAAACACAAATCTGCAAAATAGTCCTAAGGCTTTTGTCGTCTGTGATATTTAATTTATTGTTTGTTTTTAAATGCGCTTAAACAGGTCGTTTTTACATGATTGTAGAGTAGAAATTCTAAAGCCTAATTATGACCTTGACTAACATATATGCTTGTGAATATGTTCCCCTCCCCCGTAGTACTTGTTGAGCTTTAATGGATTTTTTATTTTTAATTTGAGCTTATATAAGCCCTTTAATATTTCCTCCTTGTCGATGCTTAATAAACATTTTGAAAAAAAAAGACCCTGGTGTTGTTGACTCGATAAAACCCACCCTTAATTTAGACTAAAAGACATTCAAAGAGGAGACTAAACAACAAAAAATTGAGTGATTTTTGTGATTTGACGGACCGCCTCCTGCTGAGAAAAAAGGATTTCGAGTCTGTGCCGTTGTGTCTCCTCTCTGTTTGTCCGAATAACATCGTGCAGCATCCGTAAACACGAATTAACTCTGTGAGTGTTTACCCTGACAGACATGGCTCGTAGCCCTGCATGAAGGCCTCCTCGACACCCGCTCAGGCCAGATCACTTCCCCGGCTGGGGGATTGCTCTCTCTTCTTTTTGTTTTCCTATTTTTATTGCTCTTTCTGCTCTACTCCATGCGGTCCATGTGGCCCTGGCCCAGTCATTTTAAGAGCCTGCCTTTGCCCCATCCGTTAAAATGACCCCCAGCTGACCTCAGCAGAGGGAGGATGGCTGTAGCTGTTTAAAAAGACCTTCGCCCCACAAGGTAATACAACCAGACCCAGATTAACCTCTCGCCTAACATAGTTGCATATAAACGTATTCTAAACTTAAATGTAACATGTATATCCTGTCTGTTTCTAGGCCGTAAAGCTGACAATAATTAGATATCTTTAACAACAAATGTTAAACAACATGATAAATAGTTGTAACATTTCAATGAACTGATTAAAGAAACACATAATGAAAGCCTTAAACAAAATCAGTGGCTTGCTGTTATCGGTGGTCAGCGTTGGTCTAAAAATGTTTCTTATACTCCACACTAGGTTGAACTTCTGGGCTATCGATCATCTCATTGGCACACATGGTACGTAAACAACACTAGTCATGTATGATTATTTTGATTACCGTAATTATCGCACTATAAGGCGCACCTGAGTGTACCACCAAATGTGACACGAAAACTGCATTTGTTCATAGATAAGCTGCACTGGACTATAAGCGCCAGTTGTTATCTGTATTATGCAATATTTACACCAAAAGATATTAACCGGTAACACTTCATTAGACAGCGGCATCATACGATGGTCAGAAGACCAAATCAACCAAGTAAAACACTTTGAACCAATTGGCTACAAAGCTTCATTGCTTCTGGAAGCTTCATTTGGCCATCACTGCTCCCTTGGGGGAGACAGTCACTTCCTCCACTTGCTGTCAAAACTGTTGTTGTCCAACGTGCATCCTAACATGCATTGCAGCGCAACAGATGTAAATAATTACTATTCCAGTTTATTCTTTAATTGCTAGTTATGGTATTTGGTATTTGACAGTGGCACCATAAGACTGTCATTAGACAATCATATTTATGACATGACACTATCATGAGTATTAATGAATGCTTATAACAGATGTCCTTTAGTGTTATTCGGCAAATTATCTCACTTTTTAATGGATGTAAAAGATCCGAGCTGAACATAAATGGAGTTGGTAACATAATTTTCCGGTTGACACTTAATGACATCTGTTACAAGCATTTGCAGATGCCGCTGTCAAATAAAGTGTTACCAAATACCATAACAAGCAACTAATGAAACAACTGGAAAAGTAACTGAATAAATAATTAGCACAGAACATGAATCTTGATTGTTATTCACAACTGTGGTGCTGCAATGCATGCTAGGAGGCACGTGTTGCCTATTAACCCAAATAAATCAACAAATGAGCCGCACTGGATTATAAGCCGCAGGATTCAAAATGAGAAAAAAGTAGTGGCTTTAAGTCCGAAAATTACGGTAGTTGTTTTCCTATCATTGATTATGTACAGTGCTGCTCAAAAGTTTGTGAACCCCCTCAACATTTTGGAATTTTCTATTATTTCAACCTGATTTCCTAATCAATCAATTCAGTAGTTTTTTTTTGTTTTTTTAACAGTTGTGTTGTCGAGACTAAATTAAAAAGAGTTTTCATCAACTGATGTAGGTGCAAAATTGAACTGTTTGGTCACAACCAAAACCGCCATGTCTGGCGAAAAGTCAACACTGCATACCACCAAAAGAACCTTCTCCCAACAGTGAAGCATGGAGGTGGGAATGTCAAGATCTGGGCTTGCTTTTCATCCTCAGGACCTGGACAACTCCACATAGTCCAGGGAATCATGAATTCTGAGGAATATTGTCAAATCCTAGAACATAACCTGACGCCATCTGTTTTGAAGTTAAAGCTTGGCAGAAGGTGGATCATGCAACATGATAATGATCCAAAGCATTCCAGCAATACAACCAAGGAATGGCTGAAAAAGAAGAAGATTCGTGTTCTGGACTGGCCCAGTCAAAGTCCTGACCTAAATCCCATTGAAATGCTGTGGCGGGACCTGAAGCGAGCAGTTCATGCCAGACGCCCATCAAACCTCTCTCAACTGACTGCGTTCTGCAAGGAAGAATGGGCAGAAATCCCCCAAAGTAGATGTGAGAGGCTGATTAGTCACTACAGAAACCGTTTGGTTGAGGTAATCTCTGCAAAAGGAGGCGCAATATCCTATTAACTGAAGGGGTTCACATACTTTTGCACACATGATATCTGAGTTTTTCTTAAATCAACCACTTTTGTTAAATAAAGAATGACAATATAACTATTTCTTTTGTTTCAGTCCATTATTTGGAATGTCAGTATTGTGGATTTGGGTATAACTTAACATTTAATAAGGTTATTTTAGTTTTTTTTACAAAAAATCTGACCATCGCTGTGGGGTTCACAAACTTTCGAGCAGCACTGTATATCAGTTACACAGTGATAATGTAAATAATAATCAAAATTCATGTTCTGTGCTAATTTTTTATCCAGTTAATTCATTATTTGCTAGTTATGGTATTTGGTATTTGACAGTGGCACCATAAGACTGTCATTGACAATCATATTTATGACATGACACTATCATGAGTATTAATAAATGCTTATAACAGATGTCATTTAGTGTTATTCGGCAAATTATCTCACTTTTTAATGGATGTAAAAGATCCGAGCTGAACATAAATGGAGTTGGTAACATAATTTGCCGGATGACACTTAATGACATCTGTTATAAGCTTTCACTGATGCCGCTGTCAAATAAAGTGTTACCAAATACCATAACAATCAACTAATGAAACAACTGGAAAAGTAACTGAATAAATAATTAACACAGAACATGAATCTTGATTGTTATTTACATCTGTAGTGCTGCAATGCATGATAGGAGGCATGTGTTGCCTATTGACACGAATAAATCAACAAATGAGCCGCACTGGACTATAAACCGCAGGATTCAAAATGAAAGAAAAAAGTAGCGGCGGCTTTAAGTCCGAAAATTACGGTAGTTGTTTTCCTGTCATTGATTATGTATCTAAGTTACGCAGTGATCATGTGAACATCAACCTCATTTAGTTTTTAGCTGAATAATCACATGACATTCAACGTCGCTGACACATTTTACAGGCTCTTACAACTATTTTAAAAAGGTACTGATAGTTAAGAAAAATTTAGAATATTCTAAAAGCACACATTTTTAGCATACTATTATGATATTAATTTGTTTCAAATTCACGCTCATTTAAAGGGAACCTCGAACTTAAAGACTCATAGGCTCTAATAAGCCACAATTGTTGTCTTTTACTAAAATATGTCATTAGAAACATGAAATAGTTCGGTTGATTTAAAAATCTTTAATATTTAGTACATGTTTTGACCTACGGAGGGCGCCATTTTTTATGCGCGCAATGGACGCTCGGGGTGATGACGTAGTTTGTCGCTGTCACCAGACGAACACTACGGGGTTACTGCAATTCCTTCTAGGCGGCGAGACGTCCAACACATGCGCACATCAGTTAAAAACAGCGAATACTTACTATTTATGTTTTTATTGAGTCTTTTATTACATTTTCATTGCCTCAAAATACTTTTTGCATGTGTTTACCTCTCATAATTTTAAGCATTATGGTTCCTGTGACTTTTAAGCAGATTGTTGGTTGGTTGACCACATTAGTCACGTAGCATATTAAAACCCCCCTTATTTGATATTACTAAGTTTAAGTAAGTAAATCTTTAGTATGTTCTATCTGTATGCATCTAAACAAAACAAGCTGAAAGCTCTCAGTAGTACTTTGCGTGTCAAATTCGCCACTTGTTAACGTTTCGCCGGTGTAGCACATTTTGGCAGAACACCGTTTTTTTTTCCCTACTCTTGCCTCGTCTCATCCCGTCTTTCCTGTTCATTTTGCTTTTCTGGTTGTTTTGTGAAATATCAACAGCGCTATCATTCTCATTAATGTTTCTCTCGGGTTCCAATTGAAAGGGTTGAACAGATGTCATGTTTATGTTGCTAAAGTCATACTCATACAGCTCGGTAGCATAAATAATAATATATTAGGGCTGTCAAATTTATCGCATTAACGGGTAGTAATTAATTTTTTTAATTAATCACGTTAAAATATTTGGAGCAATTAACGTATGCACGGAATGACCAGTTCATGTGTTGCCTCAAACAGTTCACAATGACGCAGTTTTAGCACATTGAGAGCGAGAAGGCAGAGAAATGCAAGTGGACACAGGCGTTCATTGGACCGCGCCTTTTTTTGGCATAAGCTTTGGCAAATCTTTCACAACAAATAGAAGTATTGTGGCGAACGACATGGGGGGAATGAAAAAAGACAATCTTTATCTTGACACGCTTAATTGAACATAATGCAGAACATACGGTATACCATTTGCAGCCACTACTAAAAGTCATGGTTGCCCAACTTCCCATCATGCATTTGAGCAGAGCAGGAGACGATCTTTTTTTAACACGCTTAAATGAACACAAAGCAGAACATATTGTTTACCATTTGCAGCCACTACTGACAGCCGTGGTACCCAACTTCCCATCATGCATTTGGGCGGAGCAGGGGACGATCTTTTTACTAACACGCTTAATTGAACACAACGCAGAACATACTGTATACCATTTGCAGACACCACTGACAGTCATGGTTGCCCAACTTCCCATCATGCATTTGGGTGGAACAGTTAAGTCGCTACAGTATCATTAAGTGAAAGCACAATAAAAATAATATTCCTTTCTCTCAAAAAAATAATGTTCACAAAAAGAAAAGCGCTCAACGCAAAGAGAAATGGCCTTCCCAATCAAAATAGCTATGCAGAATACATATAAAACTTACACAGACTTTGCCTTTCTATCCGTGGATCCCTTTAACAGAAATAATGTTAATAATGTTAATGCCATCTTGTGGATTTATTGTTATAATAAACAAATACAGTGCTTACAGTGGGGCAAACAAGTACAGTATTTAGCCAACCACTAATTTTGCAAGTTCTCCCACTTGAAAATATTAAAGAGGCCTCTAATTGTCAACATGGTTAAACCTCAACCATGAAAGACAGAATGTGGAAAAAAAAACAGAAAATCACATTGTTTTATTTTTAAATAATTTATTTGCAAATCATGGTGGAAAATAAGTATTTGGTCAATACCAAAAATTCATCTCAATACTTTGTTATGTACCCTTTGTTGGCAATAACGGAGGCCAAACGTTTTCTGTAACTCCTCACAAGCTTTTCACACACTGTTGTTGATATTATGGCCCATTCCTCCAAACACAAGAACCTGTGTTTCTACCAAAAAGTTCTATTTTGGTTTCATCTGATCATAATACATTCTCCCAGTCCTCTTTTCGATCATCCAAATGCTCTCTAGCGAACCGCAAACGGGCCTGGAAATGCACTGGCTTCAGCAGGGGGACACGTCTGGCAGTGCAGGATTTGAGTCCCTGGTGGCGCATTGTGTTACTGATAGTAGCCTTTGTTACTGTGGTCCAAGCTCTCTGTAGGTCATTCACTAAGTCCCCCCGTGTGGTTCTGGGATATTTGCTCACCGTTCTTGTTATCATTTTGACGCCACGGGTTGAGATCTTGCATGGAGCCCCAGATCGAGGGAGATTGTTAGTGATCTTGTATGTCTTCCATTTTCTAATAATTGCTCCCACAGTTGATTTCTTTACACCAAGCGTTTTACCTATTGCAGATTCAGTCTTCCCAGCCTGGTGCAGGTCTACAATTTTGTCTCTGGTGTCCTTCGACAGCTCTTTGGTCTTGGCCATAGTGGACTTTGGAGTGTGACTGACTGAGGTTGTGGAAAGGTGTCTTTTATACGGATAATGAGTTAAAACAGGTGCCATTAATACAGGTAATGAGTGGAGCCTCGTTAGACCTTGTTAGAAGAAGTTAGACCTCTTTGACAACCAGAAATCTTGCTTGTTTGTAGGTGACCAAATACTTATTTTCCACTCTAATTTGGAAATAAATTCTTTAAAAATCAAACAATGTGATTTTCTGTTTTTTTTTTTTTTTCACATTCTGTCTCTTATGGTTGAGGTTTACCTATGTTGACAATTACATGCCTCTCTAATCTTTTCAAGTAGGAGAACTTGCACAATTGGTGGTTGACTAAATACTTATTTGCCCCACTGTATATTTGGTTGTCATCAGCGTAGCAGTGAAATTGCAGTCCAAATTTACCATGTAACCATGTGACGTCACCGCCCTGCGACGTTAACAACAATGGCGACCTACTTGTTAAACAAATTTTACAAATTGTATAAAAACGAAAACATTAAGAGGGGCTTCAATATCAAATGATTAACTCTGAGTCTTTCTATCCGTGGATCCCTTTAAAAGTATACAAACACAGATTATGTTTTTCTTTTGTCATAAAAGAAATTGGAATTCCAGTCTGCTCAGGTTTTCCTCTCACATTGCAAAAAAATCTTAGGTTTATTGAACACTCTAAAATACCCATAGGCGTGATTATGAGTGTAAATGTTTGTTTTTGATAAGTGCCCTGCAGCTGGCTGGCGACCAGCCCCAGGTGCCTAATGTTAAGTGGGTAGCCTCCAGCTCACTCATGATTCTGTCAATAACTGTTATAAAAACATTGGTTACATCGATTATAACTCGCATATATCTTCTCTTAAAATTATATTAGCTGCATAATATTAACATTAATGGCATTGGGCTGTGAAAAACAATTAAAACTGCTGCTTATTTTCTGATTTTAAATGGCTCATATTCTTACTTTTTCCTCTCCGCAGATGCGATGAGCTACACCAAGAAAATAACCTCCCCAAAGACTCACAAAGGATCACAAAGACATATCTGCCTTTTGGCAAGCGTGTTGGACTAACATGTTCACAGGTGAATCCTGCAGGGGAATTTGAGATGCAATAAAAGGAGTGATGCGTTAAAAAAAAAGTGTCACACGTTGTCACTCTAAGAGAGTAAACCCGTAAGCCAAATGGAGTTCCTTATTCTCTCGAGATGTTCTGTCTAAGAATATTTCCTTCAGATTTCCATGGCCACTGTACATACAGTATTTTACAAAGACAAGTGAGTGCTTTGAACTGATAGTGAACCTGCGACTTATTGGCTGAGAAAACCATAAACAGTTCTTTGCTAAGGTGAGTGACATCATGCACTCGTACTGCAGCTAATTAACCTCCACCATATCTATTTACATCATTAAATAAGTGCCTTATTGTTACCATGTTATGACACTTTTAGAGGTTGAGTCTCATTAAATGTATTAAAAAAGGCACCTATTTTTCCCCCCTTTTACTTTGTTTTGTTCCCCTTGGAATTCTGTATGCATTATCATGATGTCAGTAAACCCCACCCGTCTGCACTCTATTCTGCTTGTACCTCTTAATGAGAATCGACTTCCATGGCTGTTACAAATCCAAAATAGCTTTCAGTGGGAACTGGGTGGAGGTGGAACATTCAGTTTGACGCATAAGTCCACAGAAGCCTCGCTGCACAGTACTATGTCCTGGGTGCCAGACAATGGTTTTCCATTAGAGGAGACGAAGCCCGCCGGAGACCCCGGGCCAAGCCTCAGACACTAACAATCGACCTGACGCTCAGATCCCTGCATCCCACCTTCGGGGACCGCTTGGCTCTCTGAAGTGACTTCAAATGACAATGTTATCTAGAGCAGGCTGGTGCCAGTTCATAAAGTAAACAGGGTATGTTTGATTAAGGATGCATACAATGAAATGTGGTTGTGCGCTGTTTGCACTATGCTCCCACAGGCAGGAAACAATCCCGTTTTAGGCCTCAGTGAACAAAATGGGATGGTCGGAAGTAATAGTTGGATGTATAAAACTAAACCTGACGGTATTTAATTGGGTTTTGTGTTTTTCTCTCGTTGACACGTTTGAGTGTACAGTAGCAGTGTTGTCACATTTAATTACTCTGCATCCCAGCGTGTGACAGTTAATGAACCTGGCGTAAGCCTGCTCATTGCAGTGTTTATTCGAATAACGGGCTGTTTTACAAGTTCTCGTACAAGAGATCGATTAGTGAATTAAGATGTTAACGAAAGCTAAGGGCACTTTTACACTAGACCAAGAGGAACAGGGTCCGGATGGAGAGCTACCTCACAGCAATACTTGCAAATGAACGGACAAATAGAAGAGAAAATGCTCTCGCCCTGGGAGGGGAGGGAGCGTGGGGCGTCAAAGCATGGTGCTGAGACACTGCACGTAATGTAGCATAGCATGGCAGGGTCAGGCTCACTCCCAACTAAATGCCGAGCGAACTGAAGTTTATAAAAAATGCATAGAGGAAAATCAAACCATGAAAGGGAACCACTTGGTACCTCATATCACACAGGTGTGGAATCGTTCTCACTTTCGTGACTTTTTGGACTGTCAAATTGTCGCCACTTCCAAGACAGCAAGACTCACAAAACACTCACAAGACTCCCCGAGAGGCCCTGCCTGTCTATGCCACTGTAATTCTCACACGACACGTTCAGCAGCAGCATGCAAAACAAGTATCAACTCTTTAGCACAGCTGTGGCGGGGCTCGTGCTCACAATGAATGGCAACCGAAGCAGTTTGAAAGTTTTTCAGTGTTTTTATTAACGACGTTCCCAACAGTGTTCTGTGACAAAGAGCAAAAGTGATTTTTTACAAAAGTTAAACAAAAATTCACCATATTTACAAAAACATTCATAGCATGACGAATAAAATAAAAAGGTCGGTTACTGGATCTGCACCACTGCGTGACTCCAACTGACTGAGGTAGGCAAGGTAGGTCCCTCTTCTATAGACCCTACTCACATGACGTCACAACCACGCCTCCGCGCCATATTGTCCATCTACTCGTCGTTTTGACGCATTACCGCTACGTAAATTCCTCCTATTATGGCGTGTTTTTCTGCTTGTTAACATTAATACTCAAAATGGTGAAGGCGTGTGTGGCGGTTGGTTGCAATAACAGAGAAGATAGACAGAGAGACTTGAAGTTCTACCGTATTCCGAGAGACCCGGAGAGGAGAGCGAGATGGACTGCTGCAATTTGACAAGAAAACTGGGCTCCAAACGATTACCACGGATTATGTAGTAGTCATTTTATATCTGGTAAGATGCATTTAATATATATTTAGAGGGTTTTGGGCTGACAACCACAATTAAGATCATTGCGAGGCTAATCGCCGACAACATACAGTTTCAAATTCAAGATGCTTATTTCTTCCACCATCATTACATTTTTAATAATATTTAGCTGGGACCAAGTGAAAGAAGTTGACCTCGTCTACGGATCATCAGTTAAACAGGTGTGTCCAAACCTTTTGCAAAGGGGGCCAGATTTGTTGTGGTAAAAATGCGGGGGGCTACCTTGGCTGATTTACATAGAACAATATATTTAAAGAAATGTTAGCAAGCCCTTCTGTGTGTCACATTTGCTTTATTATTTTTTTTTAATTCATAATTTCAACAGTCTCGTCTTTGTGGCGTTCTCTTTCGACACTCGGGCTCTTGCGAAATACTGCTGCTGTGAAATTAAACTAGCTTCAAGTTGCTATAATTTCTCACTGCGTATCTTCCCTGTAATGTTGTTGTACATGTCAGCGTGTCTTGTTATTATCGGGTCACATCGAACTCTTTGAAAACAGCGACTGTCTCTTTGCTAATGAGGCAGACACAGTTGTTGCGTGTTTTATTGAAGAAATAGTCCAATATCCACCTATCCTTGAAGTGTCGGCCATCGCAGTCAACTTTTTTCTTTTTTTTGATTGTCGCCATTTTAGAAATCACACAGGGTAATGTTGCTTAGAGTGCTGCTCTTAATGTTTTTCAAAGTTTCGTGAGAATAGGCCGAGTTTCTGTGGAAAAGATAGTTGTAGATATCAGGGTAGCAGATGTCAGGCAGAGAGGGCGAAGACAGCGGGTCGAAAAATATCGATTTAGGCATCAAATATGGATCTGGCGAATGGATAGACTGAAGCTTTTCCACATAACGCCTTTCATGCAACGCATCCAATGAGTTTACAGCGTCTGAAAGCACTGGGGTTTCCATGAATTGCTCTATAAACTGAACGACTAATTGAAACAATTGAGAATAGGGCTAAACAGAGACGGACAATATGGCGGCCGGATACAGCGAATCGTCATTCTGTGACGTTGGTGAGTAGGGTCTATATTTCGCCTGGCCCCTCCCCTCAAACCAATTAAATCAAAAGTTCAGTTATCCGCTCCTGTTTGTTCAATATTAGCGTCATTATAAATTAAAGAAAAATACAATAAACAAAATAATGGTACCATTGCATCTAAATAACATTTGGAAAGAAAATAAATTTACGTGGCCAAAAACTCACCCTATACAGTGACGTCACACGCTGACGTCACGCCCGCGACGTCACATATTCAGGAAGTTATGGAGCGCAGGGTTTTGACAGGTCAGCATACGGATGGAGGATGAATACTTGTGGAAATGTTTGTTAAGAGTGAGTACGGCATCACCATGTTGTAGTGGCAGTCTAGTGTGCACCCCAGAGCCTCGCGATGCCTAACAAGTGAAACCGGCAAATAAACAACAGGTACGGTGTGAGCGTGTGCGCGCGCGCGCGTGTGTATGTGTCTTATGACTTAAATTAAAGACGCCGGGTTTGCTGTGTCACATGCATTATATTGAGGACGCCGAGTTTCCCCCGGGATCTGACGGGGCTACTCCTTCACAGCAGCACAACAACATTTAGCCATGGCTAACTTTGAAAAGCGTGCACACTAGGGCTGCAGCTATCGCATATTTTAGTAATCGAGTAATCGACTGAAAATTCTATCGAGTAATCGGATAAAACATTTTTTTTCGGTAAAGAGCAATTATAAATATACATGAGGAAAAAAAAGACATTTAATCCAGTTAGGGCAGCAGCTATCGAATATTTTAGTAGTCGATTAATCGATGGACTAGTTAGTTCGGATAATCGAGTAATCGGATAAGGAACATGAAAAATTGAAATACCAGGGCTGAGCCTCAAACGGTATAATGTATTTATTTATTTTTTTTAATGAGGATCCATGTACGACAAAAGAACAATTGGCTAACTTACATAGAAAAAGTCCACTAGCTTAAATGCTATAAAATAAAAAAAAAAAATTAAACAATGCTCTTAACAAATGGTTTCAGACACATTTTCCCACAAAGACGGCTAAATATACTTATAAACTAAATCATGAATGCATTAAAAAACATGAGCTCAAACAAAAACTTTGCTTAGGTTGGTCTTAACAGGGAGCAGTTGGTTTCAGCCATGTGAAAAGAGTCAGACCAGAGGGCAGTGTATCCACACCACTTTAATTAAACGAATACTCGAAGCAACAAAATTTATTTTGAATATTTTTTTCTCATCGAGTACTGGAGTAAATCAATTAATCGTTGCAGCACTAAATCCAATATTTAACCATTTTCAGTCAATCAATGTCTTTATTTTCGATGTACATTGTTGAAAACAGCCAACAATTGCATCTCAGATGTGACTAGAAAAAAAAATCACTTTCACTCATAAAACTTCTAGATCGTATAAAAAACAAAAAACAAACATATTTCTTACCTAAAAATGTAATTACGCTTGATAACACACATCACTTGAAAGCTTCGTGTTTTCCCCACGTGTTTCCATTGAATTTCCATTTGTGTCAAGCTATTTTTAAGTTCTTGTTAAGTTTTAAGTTAGTCTAAACTGTAAGTACAGATAGGATTTTGAGTTTTTGCAGTGTTCAAAATAAATGTATGATACCTGCTTTTTTGGAGCACATTAAAAACCAGTGCTACTTGGTATTTTATTCAGCAATGACTACTGAGCTAAAACTGACAGTTAGCTTTATTATGTTTTAATTTTACACCCTCATCACTCTACAGCGCTGTGTTTTTACAGATTAAATAAAGCCTGTATGTAAGACACGTTAGCCACGCATCGACAGTGGTCATAATCAATAGAAACCTAGCCCTCCGAAGGGCTAACGTTACGTGTGCGAGTGACAGTAACGTTATATTTATTAGTGCTGAGAAGTCTACTGCTTAAAGATGGCGGCTGTTTACTAACGCTGGCCAGACGCGGCCGAGTCTGTCATTTCGCATGTAGTTCTAAATGCATGCGATATCTATGAGACGCATCGGACACTACCTGCTACCACACTAGCATCATGCGGGCGTAGTTTTTAGCAACGTGGGCGTAGTTAGTTGCGGCTGTCGGCTGCAGTAAGGTTTTTTTTTTTTTTATTGCTTCTTCCTCTACGCACGTGACGTCAGCGCGTTGTCCTGCATTAAAAGTAGTCCGGGCAAAACGTGATGCTTAGAACTCGCAAAATTAAACGATTCCTCGAGATTAATAAAATTACTCTGATCAGTTTTTAAACTCGAGTTACTCGAGTTTCTCGAGTATTCGTTTCAGCTCTAGTGCATACTGTACTGCCGCTTCCAAGGATGCCTTGCATGTACTGTCACAGCCGGTATTTGCGGATCCTGCTACGGTTGTATTCACAAGTAAAGCAGGGTGCGCTTAAAGCGGACTGAGACGCATGATTTCTGAGTTCTGGAGTTTGTTTGTTTGGTCCAAACTAGACTTCGGAAGCACGTTCACATTTACAAAAACGAAGCGGACTATGTAGGGGTGAAAGTGGCTGGAATTTCTTGCCGGAACTCCTTGATAGATTTTTTTTGAGGGAGAGGGAGAGGGGGTCAAACCAATTTTTGACTAGGGTAACTACACTGGCACGACACCGGCGGGCGTACCAATTTCAATGGATGACAAGGTTGGCGAAAAGTATTGCCTAAGCAGCCAGATTTAGAATTACCCTAAAGAATGATGGGAAACAAAAACGCTCATTGTCAGCTTATTATTTTAAATATTCATGTAAGTTAGTTTTATTGCTGACACTGCGTTTTGGGGTCATCAACATATTGTGCCCGACCCCCGCAGCCCCAAAAGTCAAACTCCGCCTATGGGCACAATGTCACGCTAAAAAATAAGTTAAAAATATCAAAATGGCTTACCTCTTTGTCCTCTGAAAGACCATGCCAACTAGAGCTTAGATCTTGTGCCCGAACCCGGGTCGGGTCGGGCCCAAAATGTTAAGCATTCACGTTCGGGTCGGGTCGGGTCGGGCTGCTGTGCCGGACTAATAAATTATTAAAAAAAAAAATTAAAAAAAATGGAGAGCAGGCTCTCTGTATTGCGCTTTTGCTTGAGCACGCACTCACATGAACGCCGTGGCGCCGCCCGCTTTTTCCTCTTGTCGTCCCGCTGTAGCACTTGCGCATGGCCGAGGCACCGCCCTCTTTTTTATTTTCTCCTTTTCTGGCGCCTTGCGCGTGTACACAACTCCACAACTCCTCATCCACGTGGTACTTATTTTTCAATATGGAGCAGCGAGAAGTTAAAAACAAACTGAAGACGGGGGAATGGTAAATGCTTTTATAATTCTCATAAAAATATGTAGACTATTTAGATATTGAGTAAACTTGCATTTTTTTTTTCTGACAACTGTGAATTCATTACGAAAGACACTTATTTATGCACACAAAGGCAACACAAATGTGATCCTTTTGAATCTTCTCCTCTGTGTGGCTGCAAAACCGCATTTATTTATTTTTTTATATTAAACTATCCCACCGTTATTTCGTTGTGTAAATGTTTTTATAATGATCATAAAAATAT
This sequence comes from Corythoichthys intestinalis, assembly GCF_030265065.1. NCBI lineage: Eukaryota > Metazoa > Chordata > Actinopteri > Syngnathiformes > Syngnathidae > Corythoichthys > Corythoichthys intestinalis. The sequence goes on along the minus strand of NC_080416.1, from coordinate 16,977,876 downwards.
GTAGACTACTTAAACATTAAGAAAACTTAAGTTTTTTTCTGCCAACTCGAAGAAATGAAAATAAATTGCTGTGTTTTTTTTCCGCGTCACTCCAACTCCAACTGCAAATCTACTTAATTGATCGGGTTCGGGCCGGGTCGGGCCTCAATACCAGCGGGCCGTGTCGGGTCGGGCTGGATTTTTAGGCCCGAACTAGGCTCTAATGCCAACCCAACAAAATGTTTACTGCATATGAAATGTAAATAGATTCACCGAGCTGGTGTTAAAAGTCCGCGAAAGTTAATTCATACTTTACATTTTTTCCTCCAGACTTTTCGGTTTCGGGAAACGTATGAAGAAAACATCCTTCATATGTCGTAATGTCTAGAGCCGTTTCTACAAGTTCCAAAAAAGCAATGTGTGATCGGCATGTTCGTTTTTGAAAGATTACTAGAGAAAAATAGCAGAATTAACATTATTTCTATGCGAGGGCGGGTCTATAATGTCCCACTTCTGCTTTACTTCCGCTTTACGATGCGACGTCACGGTCTAAAAATAGCATGTGTGCGGTACGCCATTGGCTGATCACGACCACAATGAAGGATCCCCTAAAACTTGAGTGGCCATAATTACACAGCGCACGTTTCAGGCAAATACAGTAGTGTGAGTGAAATATTGTGTTTGTTCAGTAGCAGGTAGCAAAATCAATGCAGCAAAAAGAAAAACAGTGCACTGATCACAAACTTTCAATTTTCATACCACAGTGAACCCCACTATTCACACTCTCATTCACACACACTTTGTAGTGTATTCTGAAGTGATAATTGCATTTAAGTAAAATATTTGGAAAAAAAAAAAAATTCTGGAGCAGAAACACAGTTATAACTGTGTACGCACACGCCTCCTCTTAATTGTGTTAAAAGGGTGTAAAGTTGCCACCCCATGCCTTTTTGTTCTGTAATTAACTGTGGGCTCTTAATGTAGTGATGGAGAATCAATGTCCAAGCGCCTTGGAAGTGAGTTTTCATGTGACCCAGGGTCGCTAAGTGGAAAGTGGGATAGCCAGGGATCGATCAAGACGGTGCTTTGACTGAGGGGTGTTGACAGAGGAAGGAACAGACGAGTGGCATAATGCCTTGCGTAAATTCAAATGGTAATCACTCAGCGTTTGTGTTTGTTCTTTGCAGAAGAAGTGTTATGTTAAGGGTTGGTAGACATTCCAACTATGTATCAATTAAATTCATGCTTTTAATCAGAATGTATGTAAAGAAATCTAATTATGCCATATGTACATACTGTGCAAAACAGTCTGCCTCTTTTACTTGTGATTTTAAATCAATTTTAGTTTGTATATAATGTTGTAACTTAAGAATAAATCTTTGCCATCATGTCTAAGTCACTGCTTACACGACGGTCGTGATTTTTGGAGAATGTAGTTGTACAAGATTGTGTGGAGGAATAAAACGTACTACTGTATATTCTCACCTCTCCTTATAGGCTTAGCCCTTTTCTCATGAGGTCCACTTTAGTACACAAGCCTATTAAATTCTTTAAGATGGCCCTGAAACAGACTAGTATTGGCAAGCGGCATATTCTGAGGTTACACTAAATATTACATACGTTCAAGTGAACCATGACTCTCGCAGGCTTTTAATCCCTGTTCACTTTTGTATTAGCTTGGCCTTGCGTTTCCACAGAATCCATTCATGCTTTCCCTCAGGAAGGCAAAAGCCATCCAACGTCACAGTGCTGAATGAGCTGTAAAGTTACGCTCTAATAATGCAAACAGTCCGTGAATAGACCGCTAAGGCTGAATAGATCATGCAAAGACGCCTTCACGAAGCGCGTTAAAAGTGTTTACCTTAACACCTTTTCCGCCGCCCTCTCATGGAACGCTGACCTTCTAAATGACATTTGCCTCCCATTAAGCTGAGCATGTTTGGCATTTCAAGCACACCTCGTGCAGCCACCGCACCTTTTATAGCCGCCGCATGGCACGCTAAATAAATAACGGGAGGACAAGGATCAATGCGCTTGTCTTGTCGTGGGAAAAGTGGGATTACTCTTCTCGGGGGCTTTAATTGCTGTTTATGAAGTTTCGCTGCCGCCGCCGCTTAAATGCTCATTGCCGGGGGCTTTGGGTCTTAAATCAGCAGGTGGTTCAATTCCCTGCTCATTAGGTTGACGAGCCATTGAGCAACGCTAAATGGCTCTCAGGGTAATGTGCGAGTAATGCACCTGTAATTGTGCTTTTGAAGAGAAACACCAGTGTTGGGCTCCTTCAAATGAGTATAGTTTACCCAACTGCAATATATATATATAATATAGAGACAAAATGACACATTTTTAAGAAGATACTATGAAATAACATCACTAGTATCCAGTGTTGTTAATTGTCATGTTTTTTTTTTCTCAAAAAAACAAAAACAAAAAAAAAAACAAAAACAAAACAAAAAAAAAAACACGTCGCACAATGTGAACTTTAAAGGGTATTTGGGACAATTAGCCCTAGCCCAATTCTTTACCCTAAACTTAACTAATCACAGGTGTATTGCGGATAGTGCAATAACTAGATAGTAACCTTTGCTATGTGTGGAAGTCTTTTAATGTTGTGAATCAACTGTTAAAGTTGTTAAAATTGCTCCCGTTATTGCATTAGTCCCCTTCTGTCTACATTCGACGTGTAACTTTTAAAACTGTTTCATTATTTAAAGATAGATTTAAGTCAAGATTTTGCCGATTTAGGAGCATTTTAGATAAAAAGTTACTTAGGATCGCTAGGAAGGTTCTCTAAAACAGAGCCTTCCTGAGAAGTCTACTGCTTTAAGATGGCGGCTAACTTTAGCTTTACTAACGCATCTAGTTCTTTATACATGTTGCTAATGCCGCCGTGTCTGTCATTTGCGTCTAGCTCTATATACATATATATGTGATAGCTACCGTAGCATCATGTGAGCGTAGTTTGTAGGCTATCGGCTACAGGTCTCACACAAGAATACACATGGTCCCAGGCTTCAACTTGGACCGTGTGCTTTGGTCAGATGAGGCCAAGATTGAGCTTTTTGCCAACAAACACTCTAAGTGGGTCTGGCGTGCAACGAAAGATGCGCATGCTGAAAAGCACCTCATACCCACTGTGAAGTATTGGGGTGGGTCAGTCATGCTGTGGGGCTGTTTCGCTTCCAAAGGCCCTGGAAACCTTGCTAGGGTGCATGGCATCATGAATGCTTTGAAATACCCGGTCATTTTAAATCAAAATCTGTTGCCCTCTGGCTGAAAGCTGAAGATGGGTCGTCACTGGGTCTTACAGCAAGACAATGACCCTAAACATATGACCAAATCTACACAGAAATGGTTCATCGGACACAAAATCAAGCTCCTCCCACGGCCATCTCAGTCCCCAGACCTTGTTTTGTTTGCAAAAGGGGGTTGTACAAAGTATTAACACCAGGGGTGCTAATAATTGTGACACACATTATTTGATGTCAAATAATTATTTCTTTATGTGGGATTTTTTCCCCCACTGAATAAATGCACTTGTATTGAAGGTTGGATTTTTCTCTTTTTTTTTCCATTAAGGTCCCATATTATTTGAATTAAAAAAATATATATATATATTAAAATCTAAAAAACACATCTTAACCAGGGGTGCCAATAATTATGGAGGGCACTGTAAGTGTATAAAAAAAGAATAAAACAGTTTTTGAAACGTCAATAACACATTTGTCCAATGGGCGCATTGTATTTGAGTGAATTTATTTACCCAACAGCAAAGTCAGGGTTGACCATCTTGGCCAAGGTTGCTGTATGAAGGAATAAAGAGGAGTTACAGACTAGGATGAACGAATGGTCTGCTTCTTTAAAAGTGTCTGCGTTTGCACTCTTGTCAGCGGCGCTGATTTTTTTGTCTGGGCTTGGAAGGTGATCCCTCGGGGCCCGGGCTGAGCACGTACGAGCTTTAGCCTTACATCAGTGTTGGATGAAGAGATAAAACCCACAATGTCCCCGGGATAAGAGCCGCACCTTGTGACCTCTGAGGCGATCTCCCTTACGAGATTCTTTCTGAAAGATTTCATGCCCTTTTTTGCTGCTGTTGCGTCTCATTTCTAAGTCTGTTTGTCTGCTGACTTCAGCTCTGAGTAACTGGTACGGGCTCAAAAGACAAGGCATGTGTGTGTTGTTAAAATTAAATTGAGAACTTCTACCAGGTAGGATACAGCACCCATGTTGTAGTATTTAATATTTTATTATTTTAAAGGGCGAGAGGTTGTGGTTTGATTGACATATGTTTTCTCTTTAGTTGGTAAGGGGTTTCAACGCCGCACTGAAAACAAAATGGAAATACTCATACATTATTGAATAAAAAATTTTGTTCTGACCTGGTAAATTTGCAACTTCATGTTTAAATCATAACTTCAGTTTTATAATACACATTAATTCAAAAGAAATGTGGCTTTGTGAAATAATTTCATTTTTTTCTTATAATATTATGAGTTCAATATTAAAATCAAATCAGTCTTTTCTTGTGGAATACAAAAAAAAATTCCACTTATAATTGGCGATTAGGAATTATGTCCTTTCTCTTCTTATTACTACCAAAGAGATGTAAAATAAATAAGTGTCTTTTCTCAACATTGGTTTTTGTGAAAATTATGCAAATGTACAGTATTCTTGTAAAATTAAACCTTTTTCATGTTATTACAACTTTATTTTCATAAATTTAGGATTTTCATTCTTTAAAGGGAACCTCGGACTTCTAGACTTCGGGGCCCTAACAAAGAATTCATAATGATATTGACGGGACACATTACCCAGACATTGCACCACGCCTTCAAGTACGGGGCCGTTGTCCCACACTCCGTTTCAGTCAGTCGAAGTCGGTCACAGTTATTCTCACACACATGCAGCGATCCAACGCCGGATTTAGGTTGAAAAAGTACGAAAGCTGTACTGCATATAAACAGGAAGGATTGTCTCAGGAGGGATTTGTTCGAGGATTAATGGTAATTATTATATTTTTCCTACCATGCATGCATTTTAAAACGTTGTGAAACAAATCAATGAGAGAAATTAACCGCTCCGGCATTGGCGTCATAATTCGCAATATTTACGTAAAATAAATGCTAACTACCCGTTTTTTTTGCTTTTAACCAAGATTCGAGACTGTTTTACGTTCATATCTCCAACAAATGTAGGGATTTAAGCGTTTATACACAAGAATTTTCACTGTAAAAAGCTCTTTGTGGTGATAAGGTGGCGCTCCAGTGGCTTAAACACTAGCAGCATATTCGACATACTGTATTTACGTATAATATATGTTAACTGCCCGGTTCTTTGCTCTTTAAACAAAAAAATCGAGACTGTTTTACGTCCATATCTATAAAGAATTCAGCAATTTAAGCATTTATTCACAAGAATTTGGGATCATAAGGCAGCGCTACAGTGGCTTAAAGATTGGCAGACCAATTAACATATTCACTTAAAATACAGTGTATCACAAAAGTGAGTACACCCCTCGCATTTCTGAAGATATTTAAATATATCTTTTCATGGGACAACACTGACAAAATGACACTTTGACACAATGAAAGTATTCTGTGTGCAGCTTATATCATAGAGTTCATTTATTTTCACTTCAAAATAACTCAAAATATAGACATTATCTAAACCCCTGGCAACAAAAGTGAGTACACCCCTTAGAAACTACGTACATCCCTAAATGTTCAAATTGAGTACTGCTTGTCATTTTCCCTGTAAAATGTCATGTGACTCATTACAGGAATGCTGTCAGCATTGCTGCAGAGATTGAAGAGGTGGGGGGTCAGCCTGTTAGTGCCCAGACCATACGCCGCACTCTACATCAAATTGGTGTACATGGCTGTCACCCCAGAAGGAAGCCTCTTCTGAAGATGGTACACAAGACAGCAAGCAAATCTCATCAGACCATAGGACGTGGTTCCAGTAATCCATGTGCTTTGTTGACATGTCTTCAGCAAACTTTTTGCGGGATTTCTTGTGTACCATCCAAATGTGATGTAGAGTGCGGCGTATGGTCTGAGCAGTAAGTGGCTAAACAGTAATAATAGTCACATGACATTTTGGAGGGAAAATGACGAGCAGTACTCAATTTGGACATTTAGGAATGTACGTTTTTTTTTCAAAGGGGTGTCCTCACTTTTGTTGCCAGGGGGTTAGATATTAATGGCTATATTTTGAGTTATTTTGAAGGCAAAATAAATTAACTCTATTATATAAGCTGCAGTGAGGCTACTTTTTATTGTGTCAAAGTTTCATTTTGTCAGTGTAAAAAATATGCTTAAATATCTGCAGAAATGCGAGGGGTCTACTCACTTTTGTGATACTGTATGTAACTAGAGTCATACTCTGGAAGCCCGGCAGAGTAGTGACGTCACCGCCCTGCAACGTCAACAATAATCACGACCTACTAGTTAAACTAATTTTACAAATTGTATAGAAACGAAAACCTCAATAGGGGTTTCAATATCAAATTATTTTAACTCATAATAACGTTTATCTTTCAAAAACTACAAGTCTTTCTGTCCGTGGTTCCCTTTAAGTACTATCAGTAATCTTTCTTTGCAATTTGGCTTGTATGTATGTCAGTACGTATGCATGTAGTATGTCTTTCTTTTTTAAATTTTGACATTACAGTCTGCTTACAATAACAATTCTTACATTTGCCTCACACTTATATTTGTTATCCTCACCAATTTAGGTTACAAAACAATTTAGAAAGAGCTCTGAGTTTAATACAGTGCAGATTTTCAGCACTGCATACTACAATGCTGATAATAAATTGATCCTTCTTCGACGGGTTGAACGTTATCATGAAAAAAAAGCTCTTACATTGCATCCCATTCAAAGGTCCAGATAGAGATCAGTCTAATAGAATGTTGATACACTTCTTGTATATCTTATTAATGAGTTTGCGCTCTCACGAGCAATTTGATTAGTGGATCAATATGGCTCTCATGTACATCCATTAAACATTAAGGCTATTGCCAGCAGTCAGCCTGTTGCCATAGCAACTGGAGGCAGGACACTCAACTAGCCTTTCTCTAGTTCAAAGGTAAAAAGTCTGTTACAGCATATGTAGTACATCCAAACAATGTTTTGTTTTATATTGAACACACTTTATACTATCCATTTAACAACTGCCTTCATTACCAAGATTTGTATTATTAAGAATAAATAATAACTATGAGTTCAGTTTTCATACAATATTTGTCAATGCAAGGCCAACAGTCATTAAAAAAAAACATTGTTTTGAACCTTCCCAAGACAAAACCTCTTTTGGCCCTCCGTCCTTGGGGATCATTTCATGTTATGATGGGTCATCTTTGGGGCAAGCACAATGAGGTAATTAATTTTTAGTGTAATTATATAGCGCACTTTAATGTGCCAGGGAGCTGTTGGAATGGTGATGATAATGTGTGGGAGCAGTCGTAATTCAGCTCGGTGAAAGTTTCTCCAGATTCAAGAGGCTCAAAGTGCTCGATGTTAATTTGTCACTCGGTAGTGTGAGGGGACCTGATACCACACTCCCCCACACCCTTAGTCCACTTTTGTACTAATGGGCAATTTAATAAATGACTTGGTGGGAAGGAGACATCTCCAGGGTTTGTCAAATTGGAGACCACCAGCAGGTTCATTTATTATTTTTCTTCCTGTAGTCACACTTAACTCATTAGTCGCCACTGATGGCCATAGACGTCCAAGCCATTTGAATTAGGGGGGTTCGTTCATTCGCTGCCATCCCTCCTAGTTCAAATGGATTAAATGTTTCCTCGCGAGAAACTAAGGGGCAGATCTGCGACACGAAGACGCAATGATTGTGTTGCGGAGTGGCAAAGACGCAAACCTTGGAATCCTGCCTCCAAAGTGGAAGAATTCGATTGCGGGGGCTTGAGGGGGGCTTGCTCCGCGTGCCTATCAAAAGCTCCCGTGGCGCGGGACCACGCCGATATTGTCAGCATTTGTACACGTCAAATTGGGCGTGCGCAGCGGTGCAACTAAACATTAAAAACAGCAAATATGGCAGAACGTCGGCTGTAATTTACGGTTTTTATAATATTTGCAAATCGGTTGAATGTTTCCATTTGTGTGCCTTTTTAAACAAAAGAAAATGCCATTGCTTGGAGTGGGCGTGCATGTTGTCTTCCGGGCTGAGGAGGCCAAAGTGCATCATTCGCTGTCACCTTGTAAATCTGCACTGCCCCCTAGGGCCTGGCATGAATACTACATTGTTTTCATGCGGAATTGCGACATTTTTCGAATGGAGACGGAACCATATAAATGCAAACATGAAATTTTTCGTCTTCTCAGAGAGTCACCATGTAAACGGCCCCTAATTTAAATTCACAACAGAAAGATGAAAGGAGCCACATAATTGGACGTCTTTTCTGAAAGCGTTAACAGTCCTTCTGCATTTTTAGCTCATTTCAATAGGCAAATTTACTCTAATATTACCGTTCCATTCATATGTAATCATTAGAAAGTAACCAGCATACGCACACATTTTTTGGTTCACAGCTGTACAAGGGTGATGCGAGTAATGGGGTCATCACCCCTACTGTTTCCCCGCCTTCAGATGTACACTGATCCCCCCTCAGTCTACCTCCCATCCTTCGCTTCGTTCCACAAACACATAGCAGGGGCCTGCTCCGAGTCTCTCTTCTCTTCACCAACACCACCTGTTCTTCCAGATGTTCCCGTTGACTAATCCAACAAGGAACTGCGTCACCGCGTGTATTGGCTTCGATCCCGCCGCCTCGATTTTCCGCATCTGCGCAAAGAGCCTCAGGAGCACGGCTTCGGGGTCTTTCTACGACAGCACTCTCACACCACACTTCATTGTCACATACTTCTTTCTCAATCAGTACAGTGGTTGTAAAGTCGACAGACGCACCATTTTTTAAGCAAATAATTTTACTAATATTAATCTTTTAATTCTAAACAATAAGTTTACTGACCCTTTTACTGACACAATTTAGAATACATGTTTAGGTTTAAATGGACTCAAGGTGTTAATACATACAAACTATTTTAACTTTTACACTGCTAGCTTTAAGTTTTGGCACCCCTGTAATTCTGTCAGGTAGTGCTCAATTTCTCTCAGAAAATGATGGCAATTACAAATGCTTTGGTAGTAATCGCTTCATTTATTTTGCTTGCAATGAAAAAACATCATGATCAATAAAATCATGATAATTTTACACAAAACTCCAAAAATGGGCCGGACAAAAGTATTGGCACTCATTGAAAAATCATGTGATACTTCTCTAATTTGTGTAATTAACAGCACCTGTTACTTACATGTGGCACATAACAGCTGGTGACAGTAAATAAATCACACTTGCAGCCAGTAAAAATGGATTGAAGTTGACTCAACCTCTGTCCTGTGTCCTTGTGTGTACCACATTGAGCATGCAGAAAAGACAGAAGGCCAAAGAACTGTCTGAGGACTTGAGCAAAATTTCGAGGAAGCACGGGCAATCTCAAGGGTACGAGTCCATCTCCAAAGACCTTAATGTTCCTGTGTCTACCTTGCGCAGTGTCATCAATAAGTGTAAAGCCCATGGCACTGTGGCTAACCTCCCTAGATGTGGACGGAAAAGAAAAATTGACGAGAGATTTCAACGAAAGATTGTGCGGATGGTGGATAAAGAACCTCGACTAACATCCAAACAAGTTCAAGCTGTTCTGCAGTCCGAGGGTACAACAGTGTCAACCAGTACTACCCGCCGGCATCTGAATGAAAAGGGAGTCTATGATAGGATACCCAGGAAGACCCCACTTCTGACTCAGAGACATAATAAACTCAGGCTGGAGTTTGCCAAAACAGCTGAGAAAGCCAAACATGTTTTGAAAGAATGTTCTCTGGTCAGATGAGACAAAACGGGGAAAAAAATGAAGCCTTCAAAGGAAAGAACACGGTCCCCGCAGTCAAACATGGCGGAGGTTCCCTGATGTTTTGGGGTTGCTTTGCTTCCTCTGGCACTGGACTGTATGCATGGCATTATGAAGTCTGAAGACTACCAACACATTTTGCAGCATAATGTAGGGCCAAGGGTGAGAAAGCTGGGTACCCCTCAGAGGTCATGGGTCTTCCAGCAGGACAATGACCCAAAACACATTTCAAAAAGCACTAGAAAATTGTTTGAGAGAAAGCCTTCTAAAGTGGCCAGCAATGATTCCAGATCTAAATCCCATAGAACACCTGTGGATAGATCTGAAAATGGCAGTTTGGAGAAGGCACCCTTCAAATCTCAGAGACCTGGAGCAGTTGCCTAAAGATGAATGGTCTAAAATTCCGTCAGAGCATTGTAAGAAACTCAATGATGGAACCCGGAAGCGGTTGTCCGCAGTCACTTCGTCTAAAGGTTGTGCTACCAAGTATTAAGCTGAGGGTGCCAATACGTTTGCAAAATAAATGAAGATATGACGACCAAAGCATTTGTAATTGCAATCATTTTCTGGGAGAAATTGAGCATTTTCTGACAAAATTGCGGGGGGGGGGGGGGGGGCAATACTTTTGGCCAGCAGTGAACATAGGTGTTTTTCTTTTGATGTACACATTAATTTTGTGTTTTTACACATTATTGAATCCATTGTTGTAGTTATTATGTAAGAGAGTCATTTAGACTACTTATGAATGACCATTTCTTAATATATACGTAATGTGATTTTATCTTTAAATTGGTGTTTTTCGTTGTGTATACAATACATACTAGCTTTGTGTTTTTACAAATCACTGAACCATTGTTGTATTTATTATGTTTGAGAGTCATTTAAAACACTTGAAAAAGCATTGCTTAATATATACATAACGTGATTGCACAAATTGTATGGCTTTTGTCCTTCTGAGGTTGCCGTACACAGCAAAATATGTGTTTTTTTGTTTTTTGTTTTTTTACGCAAATTATTTTGAGTTGATTGGTGTTTATTTGGGTGTTGTTTTAACACTAGCAGTGTTAATTAGCCACACCCAGTTTAAGTGAACGTGTCAGGAAACAAAGCAGGCGCGAATACCTGTGGGGAAAGTGACACCACGACTGTAAGTAGTGTTGTCGATAAATATGTGGAGTGTGTTCGGTTGAAATAACACTTATTAGCGAGCTTCCGTGCTTAACTAAGGAAGGTAAAGTCCCTCTGTTAAGCACCAAGCACTTAACGCTCAATCGGACTTCCAGCAGATCCCAAAGATGCTAAACGAACACGTCACCTCACGGCATTAAGATGTAAACAATGCTTGCCGACTTGGCGAGGACGAGCGGGGGCGATGACTACCCGCAGATGCAAAGGCAAAGCTACGAAACGGCCGCACATGTAGCAGCTCCAACCTATCACTGGAACCCTCCAGAATGAAGGAAAAATACTCATGTATATTCATGTACACGCACAAGTCAACATTCTCTCATCTCAACAGGTGGCTGCACTCTACTCGAATGTGCACCTGCGATCCTCTCGCTTTTCTCAGTCCCAGATTACAATAGCGCGTCACTTAGTATGCGTTCGTGGCAACAACAATGACAAGTCAAATGTTACGCTGTATGTCGAAAGAATCGTATGTCGATACATTGTATGTCGAGGTACCGCTGTGTTATTTTATTTGTTTGTTCATAATGTGTGGCAGCTAAAGTTTTATGAGTCTATACAAAAAAAAAACTTTTGAGCACCTCTTTCAAGCCTGGGGGTACAAGAACACATTCATTGCTGCTCGCAGCTTTAATTCTCTTTCGTTTGCGCTTGCTGAAAATGCAATCACTTCAATGCCGAAGAAGTAATTAGCTTCTCACCAAATGTAATTAAACAGACAAAAAAGCAAACATTGCAAAAGAACAAAGAGTCAGAAAACATCGTTAAAGATTGGAATCCCCCGCGGGGAGGTTTGTTTCCAAACTGAATGGGTTCAGCCGGCCTGCATCCGTTTGATAGTTGAGACATGAGCGAGCACTCGCCATCCTGCTGAGCGGTTTTGCGTTTCGAGCAACCGACATTTGGAAAAACAATGCAGATTTGACAAAATGTTTGGAAAAAAAAGCTGAACCCTTAAACCTCAAACCATATCAAACCTTCAACCTGTGTGTATAACATGGCTCATCCAAGGTGTTAACATTTGGGAAAATAGCCTTTGTATTTGTAAAGTCCTTGCTTAACCATTTTAATCTCATCGAAAACACAAGCAAAGCACGTTTGAAGAATGTTGTGTTCATACAGTAAGCGGCACATTTGTGCCAAGAGCAACTTGTCTGACTTATGTTAATGAGCATGTTGAATGGCGGCCAGCAGCTCAGCATTGCGAGGGAGGAAGTGAGAATCAGAGCTGCCACTTATCCGCTTGCCTTCAGGAGGAAAGCTCGTGTCCTGACTTCTTCTTGTTTATTGATCACATCGAGTCAGCAAAATGCATGCTGCTATAAGAAAAAAAAATGCTGTTTTAACTCAATGAACTCTACAAAAGCAGAAACTTTGTGCCAACCATTCTTGTTGAGGTGTTTAATTAATACACAATACAGTGGGGCTAATAAGTATTTAGTCAACCACTAATTGTGCAAGTTCTCCCACTTGAAAATATTAGAGGCCTGTAATTGTCAACGTGGGTAAACCTCAACCACGAGAGACAGAATGTGGAGGAAAAAAAAAAAAACAGAAAATCACATTGTTTGATTTTTAAAGAATTTATTTGCAAATCATGGTGGAAAATAAGTATTTGGTCAATACTAAAAGTTTATCTCAATACTTTGTTATGTACCCTTTGTTGGCAATAACGGAGACCAAACATTTTCTGTAACTCCTCACAAGCTTTTCACACAACGTTGCTGGTATTTTGGCCCATTCCTCCATGCAGATCTCCTCTAGAGCAGAGGTTTTGGGGCTGTCGTTGGGCAACACGGACTTTCAACTCCCTCCACAGATTTTCTATGGGGTTGAGATCTGGAGACTGGCTAGGCCACTCCAGGACCTTGAAATGCTTCTTACGAAGCCACTCTTTTGTTGCCCTGGCTGTGTGTTTGGGATCATTGTCATGCTGAAAGACCCATCCACGTCTCATCTTCAATGCCCTTGCTGATGGAAAGATATTTTCACTCAAAATCTCGCGACACATGGCCTTATTCATTCTTTCCTTTACACAGATCAGTTGTCCTGGTCCAGACCGGGGTGGTGGTCCCCCTTTTTAAGAAGGGGGACCGAAGGGTTTGTTCCAATTATAGAGGGATCACACTCCCTAGCCCCCCCGGTAAAGTCTATTCAGGTGTGCTGGAGAGGAGGGTCCGTCAGGAAGTCGAATCTCAGATTCAGGAGGAGCAGTGTGGTTTTCGTCCTGGCCGTGGAACAGTGGACCAGCTCTACACCCTTGGCAGGATCCTCGAGGGGGCATGGGAGTTCGCTCAACCAGTCTACATGTGTTTTGTGGATTTGGAGAAGGCGTTCGACCGTGTGCCTAGGGGAGTCCTGTGGAGGGTGCTCCGGGAGTACGGGGTACCGAGCCCCTTGGTAAGGGCTTTTCGGTCCCTGTACGACCGGTGTCAGAGTCTGGTCCGCATTGCCGGCAGTAAGTTGAATTCGTTCCCAGTGAGGATTGGACTCCGCCAAGGCTGCCCTGTGTCACCGATTCTGTTCATAATTTTTATGGACAGAATTTCTAGGCGCAGCCGAAGCGTTGAGGGTGTCCGCTTTGATGACCTCAGCATTGCATCTCTGCTTTTTGCAGATGATGTGGTGCTGTTGGCTTCATCAAGCCGTGACCTCCAACTCTCACTGGGGCGGTTCACAGTTGAGTGTGAAGCGGATGGGATGAAGCTGAGCACCTCCAAATCCGAGACCTTGTTCCTCATCCAGAAAAGGGTGGCATGCCCTCTCCGGGTCGCGGATGAGATCCTGCCCCAAGTGGAGGAGTTAAAGTATCTTGGGGTCTTGTTCACGAGTGAGGGTAGGAGGGAGCCGGAGATTGACAGGCGGATCGGTGCAGCACAACTGGTCCGTTGTGGTGAAGAAGGAGCTGAGCCAAAAGGCGAAGCTCTCGATTTACCGGTCGATCTGCGTTCCTACCCTCACCTATGGTCACGAGCTGTGGGTCGTGACCGAAAGAACAAGATCCTGGATACAAGCGTCCGAAATGAGTTTCCTCCGTAGGGTGTCCGGGCTCTCCCTTAGAGATAGGGTGAGAGGCCCGGTCATCCGGGAGGGGCTTGGTGTCCAGCCGCTACTCCTCCGCATTGAGAGGAGCCAGTTGAGGTGGCTCGGGCATCTGGTTCGGATGCCTCCTGAACGCCTCCCTAGAGAGGTGTTCCAGGGATGTCCCACCGGCGGGAGGCCCCGGGGACGACCCAGGTCACGCTGGAGGAACTATGTCGCTCGGCTGGCCTGGGAACGCCTTGGAATCCCACCGGAGGAGCTGGCTAAAGTGGCTGGGGAGAGGGAAGTCTGGGCTTCCCTGCTAAAGCTGCTGCCCCCGCGACCCGACCCCGGACTAAGCGGAAGATAATGGATAGATGGATGGAGTTGTCCTGGTCCCTTCGCAGAAAAACAGCCCCAAAGCATGATGTTTCCACCCCCATGCTTCACAGTGAGTATGGTGTTCTTCGGATGCAATTCAATATTCTTTCTCTTCCAAACACAACAACCTGTGTTTCTACCAAAAAGTTCTATTTTGGTTTCATCTGACCATAACACATTCTCCCAGTCCTCTTCTGGATCATCCAAATGCTCTCTAGCGAATCGCAGACGGGCCTGGACGTGTACTTTCTTCAGCAGGGGGACACGTCTGGCAGTGCAGGATTTGAGTCCCTGACGGCGCATTGTGTTACTGATAGTAGCCTTTGTTACTGTGGTCCCAACTCTCTATTAATCATTCACTAGGTCCCCTTTGTGGTTCTGGGATTTTTGCTCACCGTTCTTGTTATCATTTTGACGCCACGGGGTGAGACCTTGCATGGAGCCCCAGATCGAGGGAGATTATCAGTGGTCTTGTATGTTTTCCATTTTCTAATAATTGCTCCCACAGTTGATTTCTTTACACCAAACGTTTTACCTATTGCATATTCAGTCTTCCCAGCCTGCTGCAGGTCTACAATTTTGTCTCTTATGTCCTTCGACAGCTCTTTGGTCTTGGCCGTAGTGGAGTTTGGAGTGTGACTGATTGAGGTTGTGAACAGGTGCCTTTTATACCGATAATGAGTTAAAACAGGTGCTATTAATACATGCAACGAGTGGACCCTCTTTAGATCTCGTTAGAAGACAGGTGCTATTAATACATGTAACGAGTAGACCCTCTTTAGAAGTTAGACCTCTATGACAGCCAGAAATCTTGCTTGTTTGTAGGTGACCAAATACTTATTTTCCACTCTAATTTGGAAATAAATTCTATAAAAATCAAACAATGTGATTTTCAGTTTTTTTTTTTTCCCCACATTCTGTCTCTCATGGTTGCGGTTTACCCATGTTGACAATTACAGGCATCTCTAATCTATATATATATATATATATATATATATATATATATATATATATATATATATATATATATACAGTATGACAGTTGTACTTGACTTTCAGTGCCATTGACAATGATAGAAAAAAATGTGTGGCTCCTTCTGCTGTGGATTGAAATTAGTCTGTAGCTAATGAAAGTCAAATCCAATTGAACTGGGAGGGTTGGCAGCAAATGAACAAATGTTCATTGTGCACCTGTCATTAAAAATATCTAAAAATATCAAAGAATCTTCAAGGGTGTTAAAGAGTTTCATTATGACAAAAGTCGTGACTTGGTGCCGTCTTGTCACATACAAAATACAAGGATTTTGTGTTGGATGTCAATTACTTGGTAGGGGCGAGAGCCTCTTGGTACCTCACGATTGACACAATTTGCGATACAAAGCTCACGATAACAATGGTATCACGATATGGCTGTACAACGATGATCGATCGTTTTCTACAAAACTAATAAACAGAAAAACAAGCTCTTTTCATCCTTCAGTTGTAAGCTTTCTACTAGAAGAAGTAAGCTTACCATTAGTAGACATCCAACCCATTTGAACTCGGAGGGTGGCAATGACTGAACCCCTCCCACTTCAGTGGCAGCCAATGCCAGGCAACAAGATGGTTTTGGGCCATTTCAGGTCACTACCTGTTGATTTTCAGTCACTTCTTGTTCATTTTGGGGCATTTTATGTGTCACTTCCTGATGATTTTGGGTCACAGAACAGGAACTGACCCGGGAATGAATAGGCAGTGACTCAAACTCAACAGGAAGTGACCTGTAAATGCCTTAAAATGAACAGAAAGTGACCTGTAAATGCCCCGAAAATTGGAAACTGTGACTGTGAAAGCTCTGGTTTCGAATTAAGAAACGTTTATTCGCCGTTCTCAGTCTTAATGGATTGGGCGTCGAGCACCGTCAATGGCAGCCCCTTTTACAAACATATCCTGTTAAATTCCCGTGTAAGGTGATACGGGATTTACTCGCGTCAATGCTTCCACGCGTGTAGAGATACCTCGGCAATGGCGGGTTGGACACTTGATGAGCTTGAATTGGCTGCAGTTACGCCTTCTGGAATGCTTCCACAAACGGCTCTGTAAGAAAACACGATTACACCAACATTGTGACAGCCGCTGCCGACCAAAAATGACCTAAAGTTATAAAATCGCACCAGCAGCTCTCCTTGCACAGAGGGTGCCAGTGGGCAACACGGAACAAGTCTGTGAAAGATTGTATTTAAGCCCAGGCGATCCAAGAGAAGGGTGCCGAGATATTAACTTGCTGGGCGCCATTCGACACCTCTGCTGCCCTTGTTTTGAAATCCCCTATGTTGTGCTGGTATTTGAGTGTATTGGTTTTGTTGTCTTATCGTCTTCCCTCCGTTGTTTTCTGCTGTACAACCTTGTTTCCGCAATTGCGGACGCTAACATTGGCAACAAAATAAACCACACATTTCCAAAGATGGATGATGGACTCGCATCCTCGGCAATTTAATTATGTGATGTTTTCAGTTTAATTTGGCTATTTCCAGCTTGCTATGTTGATAATTGCGATGTTTGTTTACTGCTTTTCGTCTTACTGTGAAGAAAGAGGAAGTAACGATCGGCCTGCCATGATACTTACGTTATCTGCCATCGTGCTGTGACCAGGGAATTTAACGCTTGCTTTCACATAAGCCTCGTCCCGGGCATATACTAAAACCGACCCATGAAATGTCTATGTAATCTCTGTGTCAGTCGACCTGGGAAATTGCATTCACATACGAGGGATGCCCGTTTAAATCCTGGGATTTTCACGGTGTTTCGGCATGTGTGAAAGGGGCTATAGAGATAACTGAGACAAAATTAATAGTGTAAGATTTTAATAGCAACTTATTGGTTTCCTTTTTTATTTTTTTAAACATTGACACCTTTTTAAAACGATATCTCGATTCTTGGCATGAGCATATCAATAACCTTTTGAGATGCAAAGAATCACGATATATCACCATGTCGATATTTTGTCACACCTCTATTACTTGGTATAGAGCCGGGGTCCTCAATTAGCGGACCGCGGTCCACGACCGGACCACGGCACAACTCTCGGCATACCCATGGACGAACGAACAAACGAGAGAAAAAAAACTTTTTTCAACATACATATATCATTTGTATGAATCACCGATCTATCGCTATGCGCTACTTTTCTATCGCAAAATTCTGTTTCATTTTTAGTCAAATATCTTCCACGTTCTCACTTCTGTTGTCGTCTCTGTGACAACGATGCGCTGATTGGCTGAGAGTGCCTGCATGCTGCTAGCTAGCGTGGACGGATGGCAGCAATGTAAGCCACCTCAAACACGAGTTGCACCCGGCACTTTGTAATCTGTTTGTACATGCTGTCGTGTACTTTACTTTTTATTCAAGAACGTGAGACATACTGTGAGCAAACGTGATTTATTTATTTCCCTGTGTTACCCCGGCACTCTCGCTGCATGCGGGCAACATTCAAGATCACAACGTTAAGCAACGTTCACTAACACCACACATGCCACCAGTTGAAGACCGAATCTAAGAAAATGGCATGCTCAAAGTTGACCAAGAGAAGAAAAGTGGACAATGAAAATCGCAGTTTCAATGAGGAATGGAATGACAAATATGCGTTCATTTTACCAACTGCAACTACCAAACCTATGTGCTTAATATGCTTAAATACGGTGGCTCTGGTAAAAAGTGAAAATGTGAAACGCCATTATGTTAAAGAGCACAGCTCTTTTGAAGATGTTTCCTCCGTAATTAGAATTGAGAAGACAAGAAATTAACAGGTTGAAGCAATCATATCAAGAGTCAAGCAAGGTTATTGTTAAATCTATGACACAACAACAAATTGCAACGGAGTGCTCAGAGTGCCTGGGTGTTGGCCAAACATGAGAAGCAGTTCTCTGATTGAGAAATATTAAAATAGGCTATGACTGAAGTAATGACAGCAATGACAAAAAAAGGAGGAAATGACAACAAAAATCAAATCTCACTCTCAGATTATCAACCACAAGACGCACTGAAGTACTGGCTGATGATGAGTAAACAGCTTTGTGACTCCCGAATGCCATTTCTCATATTGAGCAGTGTTTTTCAGTTAAAGTTACTGTCAATAATTGTTATGTTTTGCACCTTGATGTCAGAGCTTGTCATTTATATTCTGAACAAGTGAACATGTACTGTACTACTTGCTAATGAGCAGCAATTTTTTACAGTTACAAAATTTACTGTCAATAGTTATTGTTTGCACCCTAAGGGCAGATCTTCTCAATTATTTAGTGTACATGTGTAAACATTGTACTTTGGTGTTTTTTTTTTCTTTGTATTTTTAATAGGGGTGTCAAACGATTAAAATTTTTAATCGAGTTAATTACAGCTTAAGAATTAATTAATCGTAATTAATCACAATGAATCGCAATTCAGACCATCTATAAAATATGCCATATTTTTCTGTAAATTACTGTTGGAATGGAAAGATAAAACACAAGATGGATATATACATTCAACATACGGTACATAAGTACTGTATTTCTTTATTATAACAATAAATCAAGATGGCATTACCATTATTAACATTCTGTTAAAGCGATCCATGGATAGAAAGACTTGTAGTTCTTAAAAGATAAATGTTAGTACAAGTTATAGAAATTTTATATTAAAACCCCTCTTAATGTTTTCGTTTTAATAAAATTTGTAAAATTTTCAATCAAAAAATAAACTAGTAGCCCGCCAATGTTAATGTCAATAATTACTTAAACAATAGTCATGGGCGCTGAAGCCTATAAAATCAGTCGCACCCAAGCGCCAGCAGAGGGTGACAAAACTCCGAAAAACACAACAAGTACACATTTCACTGTGCTGTCATTTTAATCTGTTTGAGCGGGGCATTTGTGCGTTAATTGCATCAAATATTTTAACGTGATTAATTTAAAAAATTAATTACCGCTCGTTAGCGCGATAATTTTGACAGCCCTAATTTTTAAGTAAAAAATATTTTGTTAATTTATTTTTATTTAATCAGAATGTACATTGTTTTTTAGTTTGGTCATAAGAAAACTACCTTTACCACCTTCGACCTGCCTTGTACTTGACCAACATTAATAAATAGACCCATGCTTGTATGAAAAAAATAATTGTTTACTTTCAAGATTTGTATTTGAGGACCGCTGGTATAGTGTATGGCCCCTTTTTCCTGTAAATAGCAGGCCTTCAGCGTAAAAACATTTTATTGGGCTGTAAAAATATATTGTTGGCATGCTATTTCAACCAACTATTTTTAGTGGTGAGAAACAGATAAAAATCTGTGCAATAATGTTAAATAATGTAAAACAGGGTTGGTACAAATAAAGGCGTCTCCTTAAAAGATGCCATCTGCACACTCGGTAGATTTAAATAGACATAAACGGAATAACTAAGGCATCATTTTTTTTAAATGCGTAACATAAAAAGTTGTGGAAAGTGAACTGATAATCCTTTTTCAGGGAGGGGCATGTACAAAGTATTCAAAGATTATTATTGTATTGTTAATTTTGAGCAAGTAGAAAGTAAGACAGGAGAACAAATGTGACCCTTGTATTTCTTTTCCACCAAGCAAGCCTCACGACCCGAATCTGTTGCCACGGCAGCGTGAAATGAAGGCAAGGTTGACAGGGGTGCAGCCACTTATTGGCATTGCCTCAAAGGTAGCACCTCCCGCTGCCCTCCCCTTCAGCAGCTGTAGCGCCACATCAGCGTCAGGCGCCCGCTTCCCCTGAAGGAGGGCAGCCGTGCAGGACCGGCTAGGGCTTAATTGGAGCCAGAGGAAAGACAGCGCCGCACCCCCCTGTCCACCATCGCTACAGCTGTGCCGCTGCTGGCATGTGATGGAAAAACCAAACCTAGTGACTACAGCCCCGCAGGTCGGAGGTTGCCATGTGGCCGCTTGGCGGGCTTCTCAGGCCCAAGCCTTGCGTGCACAAGTCTGAGTGAAGCCCTCAGCGACGCCGACTGTCTCTTTCTCTGAACACAAAAGACAAAGTTAAAGTTAGCTGAAGTGTGCATGACAGCACATGTCGCCCTATCAGATGTTCACGTTGGAATCGGGCTCCACGTTTTGCGTTGTCGTGCCTCAGACAACATGCGTCGGAAGTACTGCCAGAAAATTAGTACAACGCATAATAAACATTGAACTTTTCTAAATCACTGCCATTGACGGAATCAAAACCGATCAGAACATACTCTCCCAATCCAAACTGAACAATGCCTCTACAGTCCCTGACAAAAGTCTTGTCGCTTATCCATTTTGTAGAAACAGTTGCTAATAACGTCACTTTTAATTACTAAAGTGGTTTCAGAAATGGCTCATATGAAAGCTAAGACCCTCCCAAATGATGTTAATGTACAACAATATATTTGTTTCACTGAAAAAAGATTTATCATTTAATGAAGACATAAAGGTCAAATTTTGGCAAGACAAAAGTTTTGTCGCCTGGTGGTGTGCGAGAGATCTGCAGGGTGGATGGCAACATGAATAGTCTGAAATATCAACAAATCTTAGCTGCCTCTTACATTCCTAACCATAAAAAGGGACAAATTCTGCAGCAGGATGGTGCTCCATCGCATACTTCAATGTCTACCTCAAAGTTCCTCAAGGCAAAGAAGATCAACATCCTCCAGAACTGGCCAGCCCAGTTAGCAGACATGAACAGGATGCAAGAGGAAGCATGGAAGACGAAACCCAAGAATGTTGATGAAGGTATGCAAGACTGCTTTCTTTGATGTCCCTGATGACTTCATCAATAAATTGTATGAATCCTTGCCGAACCGCATGGATGCAGTCCTTCAAGCCCATGGAAGTCATATAAAATATTAAATTTGGATCTCACAGCACCACTACTTAATTCGCTTATGTTATGTAACATAGTTCTTTATTTCAAGTACATTTTTTGTTCAATTTTCACACTACTTTCTGCAGGCGACAAAACTTTTGTCTTGCCAAAATTTGACCTTTATCTCTTCATTAAATGATAAATCTTTTTTCAGTGAAACAAATATACTTTTGTACATTCAACATCATTTGGGAGGGTCTTAGATTTCATATGAGCAGTTTCTGAAACCAACTGAGTAATTAAAAGTCAGGTTATTAGCAATTGTTTCTACAAAATGGATAAGCGACAAGACTTTTGTCAGGGACTGTAGATATTGATTTATGATCTTATGTTTTTTCATCACAAGTTGCAAAATCATCCAACCATGCGTTTCTTCTGTTGTTGATCAAGTGTTTCTACGTTGCAATCATGTAGCGAGTCAACGTAGGCAATCATCGCTGCATAAATCATCACTCCGCCCACCTCTTGAAAAAGAAAAATCTCTTGTTAGTTAGACAGCAGCTGGAGAACGTTTATCTTTGTAGGTCCGCCGCATTCGGCCGAGTCCACGATCAATAGAAAATAAACATGAAAAAGACATTTAAACCTGTGAACGGGTCATTGAGTTGTGCCAGAAAAGATGATTATTCTAATAGAAAGAATGCCGGTGAAACATTTTGAGAGACTTATAATTGAATGGCTGCTGTGATAAACAAGTTATTGTTCAGATACATTTTTTAAATGACAGTGAGGAAGCAATTACCCAGAGTTATTGAGACTTCATTTCCATAGCAAAGGTAGCAGTGAACTCGGCGTCACCCCAGCGACAGCTGCTTCCTCCATGGCTTCGTTTCACCAACAGGGAATACATCAGCATTAAAAACGGAAGGAATGCTTTATCATTTCACACTCTAATTATATCTACTGTATACACAAGGCCCATACAGTGTCTCCTTAACACATATTTCACTGTGACACTGATACAGGTTCTGTTATACATAAAAACAAAACTATATGTGCAGCTCCAGATCAATTAGAATTCCTATTTTTCTTACTTTATATACAGCACACCACACTCAAGTTAAAGTATAGGATGAAGTCATTCTAACCCTGCATGTCCCTGAGAGTATTGTTAATCATGTATCACAAGGCCTTAAAGTGTGCCAGAGATTCCGAGACATTCATTAGCCAATTAGTGTAAATCAAGTCATTTTCAAGCTGCTATTGTGAACTGGAAAATAACAACGCACTTTCTAAAAATTGTATTTGTTCTTTTTGTATAGATAATCCTGGCAGGCAAAGGCAAGGTTTGCATAGAGACAAAACACTACCAACTTTTCTGGATGCTCAAATTGTCCCCACCAACTTTTAAGCAATCTTATTTTTAAATATGTCTCGATCGATCACGTCATTTTCAAAGTATCGGAATCGGCAAAAAAATATCGGACATGCCTTTTTTAATATATATATATTTTTTACTTAAATAGTTTTCTAGTTGTATTTAACATTACAGACAAAATGTCTTACACTCATCCAGAGTAGTTTTGGCTTAAAATAGGGCTATCAAATGTATTGCGTTAATGGCGGTAATTAATTGTTTTTAATTAATCACGTTAAGTAATTAACGCATGCGCTGCACGACCCACTCACGCATTGTCACGTTCAATCTATGATGACGCCGTTTTACCTATAGATAGCGTTAAAAGGCAGCGTATAATGAGTAGAAAGAATTTTGACAGCCTTTGGAGCCATTTTTTATGTGGATAAAACCTTACAATACCTCTCTCAGCAATTAAAAATAACGTGGGAGGCAATGTGGGGAAGAAAGGTAGTAGTTGATCATTTTCTTAACACCCGACATTTTATCCCAAGCAGAGAAGATATATCAGTTGGTGCACCTACGCACAGTCATGGTTGCACTTCCCATCATGCATTTGGGCAGAAGTTAAATGGCTGCAGTATCATTTACCGAAAGCTCAACAAATACACTAGATGGCAATATTTAGTCACAATATACAAAGTCACATTTATCCTTTAAGAATTACAAGTCTTTGTATCCGTGGATCCCTCTCACAGAAAGAATGTTAATAATGTAAATGCAATCTTGAGGATTTATTGTCATAATAAACAAATACAGTACTTATGTACTGTATGTTAAATGTATATATTCGTCCGAATTTTGTTCATTTTTTTCTTAATGCATTGCCAAAATGTATATGATCGGGAAAAATTATCGGGAATGATTGGAATTGAATCTGGAGCAAAAAAAAAAAAAGCAATCGGATTGGGAAATATCGGGATCGGCAAATACTCAAACTAAAACGATCGGGATCCGATCGGGAGCAATAAAACATGATCGGAACAACCCTACTTATTTTCATTATATAATGACTTTAGTTATACAGGTCATTGAGATTGTCTTTCCAAATCCTGTATGGATAGAATTGACCCTACCATTATTACGTTACATTCACTCCTGTTTCTTGCTGAATGTGCCGGTCCATTCCACCCCCAAATGCACACAAGCGAAAATATCACATAACACTTTTTGAAATTCAGATTGCGTAGTGATTTTTTTTTTTTTTTTTTTTTAATTTAAATTTACCCATTCCCCTTCATTCAATGGAAGGTTCATCTGAAAAATCCACCTTTTACCACAAAACAGTGAAGTTTGGTGGTGGCAAAATCATGGTCTGGGGTTGCATCCAGTATGGGGATGTGCGAGAGATCTGCAGGGTGGAAGGCAACATAAATAGTCTGAAATATCTACAAATCTTACCTGCCTCTTACATTCCTTACCATAAAAAAGGGACCAATTCTGCAGCAGGATGGTGCTCCATCGCATACTTCAATGTCTACCTCAAAGTTCCTCAAGGCAAAGAAGATCAAGATCCTCCAGGAGTGGCCAGCCCAGTCACCAGACATAAACATCATTGAGCATGTCTGGGGTAGGATGAAAGAGGAAGAATGGAAGACGAAACCCAAGAATGTTGATGAACTCTGGGAGGCATGCCAGACTGCTTTCTTTGATGTTCCTGATGACTTCATCAATAAATTGTATGAATCCTTGCCGAAGCTCATGGAAGTCATACAAAATATTAAATTTGGATCTCACAGCACCACTACTTAATTCGCTTATGTTATGTAACATATTTTTTGTTCAATTTTCACAATACTTTCTGTAGGCGACAAAACTTTTGTCTTGCCAAAATATGTCTTTATGTGTTCATTAAATGATAAATCTTTTTTCAGTGAAGCAATTATATTTTTTTTTACATTCAACATCATTTGGGAGGGTCTTGGCTTTCATATGAGCCATTTCTGAAACCAATTGAATAATTAAAAGTTAGGTTATTAGCAATTGTTTCTACAAAATGGATAAGCGACAAGATTTTGGTCAGGGACAGTACTTTTGCAATATTAATACGGTGTGAATAAATGCTTAATGGCACAGGGAAGACGCAATGAGACAGAACTTTCCTTCGTGTGTGTCCATGACCAAGCGTAAGTACATAATTCCTTTCTAGAAATTTTTGGTGTTTTATTTGGAATCGCTGCATTCATGGCCGTATGTAACGTCACGCACATGTGCAGGACCTCGAATTTGCAATTTCTGATGGGGTACAAAATCTGACAGAACACTGGCCCAGTACCAACATTTAAGTGAGTTGTACCAACAGGTCTGTACCGACACTGATTTTCAAATTGAATATGAAGATAAATCTGACAGTTTCTGTGTTTGAGTGGAAAAAATAACTGCTGTCTGTAGTTCTAATATTAACTGTCAATAATAGCTTGGGTAGAAGAAATGTCTACAAAAGTTCATTTTTTTGAGCCATGAACTTTATTTAAAAATTTTGAATTAAGAACTATGAATAGTTCATTTTAAATTTTGTGAACTGCATTGAACTATTTCATGTTGAAAATGAACTTTCCCAACACTGTTCACACATTTATCTTACTGTATAAAGAAGAGCATATTAAATATGTATGTTGCACCACCCACAGTGGTTGAGGTAACAACCTGAGGGGCAAGTTGCAGGTTAGTGCCTCCCCAGCTGACCTAGGATCAGCCCTACGCAAGGCACACAATCATCATCCTAGGGCTCTTTTAGATGAGGTGTGCATAATGGGGAGGTTTTTGCTCTCTGAAGGATGAATCAATGTGGCATGAAGAAGAGAATTTCCACCCCATTTCCTCACTCTGATTACCCCCCACAACATACAGCTCCCTAATAGCTTGTTGTGTGTCATAAATCTCCTTTTACCACCGCCACCATCACAGATGTACCGCAGTGTATGCCTTGAATATTCAAGGCAAAGCGGCATTGGGATTTCGTGATTTGCTCGCAGGAAGCGCGAGGATTTGGGCGTCATGTTCCATTTGTCGGCTTAGTAAAAAGTATGAGCAACCTGTGGCTCGGTGTTAAACGGCTCCCTGCTTCATCATAAAGATGGCGGGATGCCTTCTCCTGTGCTACCTCGCCGGACTAAAATTAAGCACCAAAAAGAACCGTAAGCACCAATCATTCTTACATTTGTTGGGAATTGGGAGATAAAGGAACAATCTCACAAGGCTAATTACTGGCAGACGCGAATCAATGAATCACTAATGACAATTAATCATTCTGACATTCACGCTGTAATATGAACAAACAAGCAGAACAACTACATTCGTTTTCTTGTGTGTGCAACAGTAATAATAAATTAACATTTTGTTTAAAAAGGGGGATACATTCAGAGGTTATCCAAAGATAATGGGCCGCAACCATGATTCCCACTTGATATAAGAAAGAACATGCCGCAATGTTATTAGAATGTCGCATTGATAGGTTTCTTAAAATCAGAACAGGCTAATGGCTAATTTAGCTGGTTTTGATCTTATTGTGGCTCAGTATTATTGATGAGCTGGGCTTGTGGTAACTTAAATAGAAGTCATCAATCCCCTTGTTGTCACTTGACTGGAGTGCACGGAGGCGGATAAAACAAAGCGTCGACCTCCAACACGGCAGTGTTTGACATACCGGGAAAACTGACAATATCATGGAAAATTGATTGCTTAATTGAACGATGGCTCCTAACCCTCTCAATCAAATCAAATCAATCTATATTACCCTAAATGGCGAATGAGTTACGATTTAAAAGTGAAAATAAATATGGTGGTACTTAGGTATGGGAATCGAGAACCGGTTCTTATGGAGAACCGGTTCTGTGTGTTCCAATTTCATGGAATCGTTTGGCAATTTAATTAACAAGTCTCTAATTGATTCCAATCAGCACGATTTACCTTTTAAAATTTACCCATTTTACACGCTTTCGATTTGGCAAGCACGGCTACCTGAGTACTCATGAAGTTCAAGTTTATTGTCCCCTAAGGAGGGGAAACTTATCTTAGTACTGAGTACTGAGTACTTATGAAGGGACCTCTCATCAAGTATTAATTGAAGTGAGTCGTTGCTGAGTGAATTTGCAATATTTTTATCACAGCCCACGTCATTATTCATGAGACGACTGAAAGAAATGGTGATTTTTCCAAAAAAAAGTCTATTAATGGGTCTATCGTATTCCTCGTCGAATACTTTATAAGAAAAATATCACATATATGCATCTAAAATAATCCTAAGCGATTTTATTAGCAATTCTAATACTCCTGTTAGAAAGATTCCATGGGTA
This sequence comes from Corythoichthys intestinalis, assembly GCF_030265065.1. Lineage (NCBI taxonomy): Eukaryota > Metazoa > Chordata > Actinopteri > Syngnathiformes > Syngnathidae > Corythoichthys > Corythoichthys intestinalis. The sequence continues at coordinate 16,950,859 of NC_080416.1, read as the reverse complement.
TGCATTCGTTCCCATAGCAACCAGTCAGTTTGCTGTTATTGTCCTACGTCATGTGCGCTGCGTATTCTGGGACCGAGAGTAGGATTAAGGTGCGCATTTTAAGCAGAGGACGTCCACTTGTTAGGGGAAGTATTAATCTGTGTGCGTCCATGAACGAATGTATTTCCTCTTCATGCCATAAAGTTTTTATGATAAGTTAGAGCAGTTATCAGTGCGACCGTCAATTTGCATTGTTTATTGCATCAGCACTAATGTGATGTATTTTTTTTTCCCTTTCAGAACCACACATCTACCCACACATTCCAGTCTTCTTCCACACACATACAAATACATCAACATCTTTCCACGCATGCTCTCATCTGCTCATTGAGTGATTGTCATATCAAGTGCCATTGCCTGTATATACTTGTGCCTGTTGCCAAGTTGGATTAAAAGTGCCAAAGACCAACTCCACTCTCTGCTCCCTGTGCTGTAACCAACACCCAGAGGCGAATGAACCATAAAACATATTGAACCCAGAACCTCATACAGTCCATTAGTCCAAATTAGAATCGATAAGGGAATCGATGAAGAATCGTTAAGCAATATCGAAAATGGAATCGGAATCGGAAAAATCTCATCAATTCCCATCCCTAGTGGTATCTCTACTTACGAATTTAATTGGTTCTGTAAGTAGTGTTGTAACCTGAAAATTGAGTAAGTAGAGACGTGTTTTCAATGTAAATGCCCGTTCCAAGCACTACTGAAACGCCACATTAAATTTTATAATCGGGGTAAAACTGGAGTAAAACAACAGCTCAACACCTTTGAATCATTCAATTTACTTAACCTATTCATTAATACGTGTAATGAAGTAGAAATAGGACAATGCAAAGGAAAAAAGTGTGCTTTTTTTTGTGTATCAGTTAGGGCTGTCAAACGATTAAAATATTTAGTCGAGTTAATCACAGCTTAAAAATTAATTAGTTTCAATTACAATTAGGGCTGTCAAACGATTAAAATTTTTAATCGAGTTAATTACAGCTTAAAAATTAATTAATCGTAATTAATCGCAATTCAAACCATCTATAAAATATGCCATATTTTTCTGTAAATTATATATATATTCTGTAAAATAAATTGTTGGAATGGAAAGATAAGACACAAGATGGATATATACATTCAACATACGGTACAAAAGGACTGTAGTGGGCATTTCAATCTACTGTCATTTAAATCTGTCTATGCTGTCCTCACTCCGAAGCGTCTACTTTTTCCAAAGCTAGACAGCTAGTGAACGACACCTTAATAATTAGACTTCTTCCTTTTTCATCTGATTTATTAATAAAATTGCCTCAAACCATTGTCCTCTTTAGACTGTCGTAAAACTACAAAAAAAAGTACACAAGCATTGCATTAGCAACAACGTTAGCTTAGCACGCTATACAGGTTCACTAAACATAAACAAAAAGCGTCTCATACAAAAAATATAACATTTCGCTTACTAACATAATATGTACATTCTTTACAACAACCATACTTACTGACAAATCTTGTCCAAGGATCATATAAGCACAACATTATCAGCCCGAGACGTCGTGCAGCCATAATGAACTGGAAAGAAAACAATAAACCATGTCGCAAAGCGACCACAAGAGTTCGCTGTTGGACAGCACAAAAAGTCTTGCTGTAAAACTTACCAAAAGGCAGAATACTTTCTGAGCGGGACTTCTGCGTTAATTGCGTCAAATATTTTAACGTGATTAATTAAAAAAAATTAATTACCGCGCGTTAACGCGATAATTTTGACAGCCCTAATTACAATTAATTACAATTATCTCTAAAATATGCCATATTTTTATGTAAATTATTGATGGAATGGAGAGATAAGACACGAGACTGATATATACATTCAACATACTGTACATAAGTACTGGATTTGTTTATCATAACAATAAATCCACAAGATGGCATTAACATTATTAACATTCTTTCTGTTAAAGGTATCCACGGATAGAAGGACTTGTAGTTCTTAAAAAATAAATGTTAGTACAAGTTATAACAATTTTATACTAAAACCCCTCTTAATGTTTTCATTTTGATAACATTTATAAAATTTTCAATCAAAAAAATTAACTAGTAGCTCGCCATTGTTGACGTCCCTGCCATTCTTCCACAGTGTCTTTAACTACTTAAGGTAGTGATTGAAATACACCACAAGGTGTCAATGGCGAGTTTTAAATTACTTAGAAATCAAGCCAATTAATGTGTTTTGTCCCTTGACTGACGCCGTAGTTCCCTCCATTGTACTTCACGGTAATTTGGGTGCTAGCTTCACAACGTACGAGACCTCTGATAGTTTGTATATTGTGACTAAATATTGCCATCCAGTGTATTTGTTGAGCTAAATGAAATGTTTGAATAGAGTTTGACCAAAGCCTGAGTAAATTTTATGTGCATTTTGCATAGCTATTTTGATTGGGAATGCCAGTTCTCTTTGCATTGAGTGCTTTTCTTTTTATGAACATAATTTTTTTTTGGAGAGATAGGAATATTATTTTTGTTGTGATTTCACTAAATTTTCGAAACAGGTACATTCCTTCCATCGTTTGATTTTTCTGAAAGCGGTCCTCGGAGAAAAACGTTTGGACACCCCTGCTTTAGACTATGAGCAGGAACACTCACATGCTTACACCATACAATATTAATCCATTTTGCCTGCATACCATAAACCGATTAAAGCAATCGCTTTATAATCTACAAACAGCAATTTACATTGTTCATGATGATGATATTCCTCTGACTTTGTATGTAGTTGCTAATGAGTTGAAGGTCGCAAGTGAAATGAGCCGCGAAAGTAAACCCATGACGACAAACACTCCGATTCCCTAAGATGAAGGACGTGTTTACTGTGCGCCTACAAGGTGTGTCAGCGTTGGCGCTGGTACAGCGTGTTTGTTCAGCGTCTTCTCTCTTCGCGACACTTTGCGATCAAACTCCCTGTGATGTAGATCTTGTTGCTCCGAGTCGCCTCGTTTAAAGGCGGCGGGAATAGACTCTTCTGTTATTTTGACGTCTCTGTCAAGAACTTGACGTGCAAATGTGCCGCGAAAAAAAGCGAAGCGGTCATGAAGAGCAGCGTGGGAGCATTGAGCATTAGTCATTTGTGCGCATGAGCACTAATCAAAGAAAAAAGGAGTGATTTTCATTTAGCTCTCCCACATCTAATCATTTTATAATAGAGTTTTTGTCCTTTGGGAGAAAAATATCTTCCCCACATGGCTGCTCATTCTGCCGTTAAAGAGTGGAAGGATGTTGTTCCGATGCACATAAACACTATATTGATGACTAATTAGACTAACTCAATAGTGCGCAGAGCTAAGGATGTATTGTGAACAAAAGTGAGTCATGCACATTTGTTTGTCTTTTATTGAGCAGTATTTACTGGTTTACGAAGAATAACTGGATAAAACCATTTTAAATCTGGTGTGGTGGAAACCATTCTATCATTACTACAGAGAGGAAAATAAATATTTGAACACCCTGTGATTTTGCAAGTTCTCCCACCTAGAAATGTTGTTCCGATCATGTTTTTTTTGCTCCCGATCCGATCCCGATCGTTTTAGTTTGAGTATCTGCCGATCCCGATATTTCCCGATGCGATTGCTTTTTTTTTGCTCCCGATTCAATTCCAATCATTCCCGATAATTTTTCCCAATCATATACATTTTGGCAATGCATTAAGAAAAAAATGAATAAAACTCGGACGAATATATACATTCAACATACAGTACATAAGTAATGTATTTATTTATTATGACAATAAATCCTCAAGATAGCATTTACATTATTAACCTTCTTTCTGTGAGAGGGATCCACGGATAGAAAGACTTGTGACTTTGTATTTTGTGACTAAATATTGCCATCTAGTGTATTTGCTGAGCTTTCAGTAAATGATACTGTAGCCATGCCCAAATGCATGATGGGAAGTGGAACCATGACTGTGCGTAGTGCTACCAATTAGAGCTGTCCCGAATAGTCGACGTTGTCGACGTCATCGATGACGCAAATGCGTCGACGGGCAAAACATACCGTTGACGGGTATTGACGGGTTAAAAAAAAAAAATTACATGTGGATAAAGTTTAGAATGGCAGGCGCTCGCGATGCAAGCGGTTGTTACTAACACCCCCAAGGGGGCCGCTGTTATTTCAATGGGACCAGCATTGTCAGATTGAGCAAAGAGGAAGAAAGTGGGCGAGCGAGAGAGAGTGAACGAAAGAGAGGGAGTGAGATCGGTGAGTTTGGAAAGTGCGCGACTGCGCGGGTAGCGTGGGGTTCAGTGGATGCAGCCCCTGCGTTTTTGTTTTGGACATTAAAAGTATTTATAAAGAGCCATCCGACGCCTCTCGGTGTTTTTATGCACGCCGCCGTCTTCCTGAGGAGGACATGGGCCGAACCGACGACAACGAGCCAAGTGAATCGCCGGTTCACTCCTCACTATGGCGAGGAGTTGAAAACACCGCCAATTACCAAAAAGGGCAGAATTGGTGACACTTGAAAGTGGCATAAAGCCAAAAAAGCGGACCAGAATAGCCAGAGCCTGGAATTATATCAAGAAAAATATGGAGGGTGCCACTGTGTGTACTCTTTGCTAAGTTGAGCTCGCACACCACGGTAGCACGTCGGCTATGAACGAACACTTGAAGCGCCGTCACCCAAGTATAATTTTCGAAGACAACAAGAAACAACAAGCTAGCGGATTGTAAGTCCATACAACTTTCTAACGATGTTTTTTAAAATGGAAGTTACCTTTATGTGCGTCGTATGAACGTGCATTTTTATTTTATTTAATAAAATAATGTATATATATAATTATATAATTTTTGTAAATTATTATTACATTTATTAGGATCATGGAAGCTCCCACTTGGGAAAATATATACATACATCCTGTATATACATAATATAATGAAAATATATATGGAAACAGCACTGGCCTACTTACTGTAATCCATGACTGCACTAATGTTAGTCACTTTATATTATAAAGTATCATTGTGTATATACATTTAGTAGTATACTATAAAATTAATACTGTATATTTAATTTTTGTTACTGTGAGTTTGTGTGCCTCTCATTCAAAATATTTGTGGTAATATTTCAGTGTGCCCTCTACTTTATCTATTTTCAGGTTAAAACAAACAAAAGTTGAACAGTTTTTCCCCTTCCCCAAAAATGCAGAATGCACACCAGAAAAAGCATCTGAACTCACACAAAGTAATCTGAAAATGGTTGTCTGGGACATTTCAATTCATTTTAACATTTAGAACAATATAGACAATGGCATACCACAAAAAGAGTGAGAATAGTTTTGACTCCTGTTAAAGAGGTGAAGTCTCAGTGTTTCCGTTGACATTTTTTTGCACTAGTTAATGTCAGCTTCATTTGACCTCATTGTTTGTGATTTATTATTGATTTGGCCGAAACACCTGATGAAGCTGGGGCACACAACTGATGATGTGTCGAGCTGGTGGCACCGCTCAGTCAGTGACTAAGTCCACCCCACCCAAGAGGACCTCAACTGCTGTGCTGATTAATTTACTTTGGGATCTATAACAACTAGTCCTATTAAGAAGTCATTATTATTATTTATTATATTGATTTATGTTATTTATTTATTGCCTGGCACGGCCAGACTGTTCTCCCTGTATTTTTCAAACACTGAGAGAAAAATCTGTGAACCAGCCCATTAACGGCCTCTCGAGCAGGTACAAAATCAATCGACAAATCAAAATTTGTTTATTTGCGTGACGTGTTCTTAACGAGCAACGTCACTCTTGCGCGTCGGAAGTCGTCTCCACAACAACACAGATGGTGAACAGGAGAGCCGAGAATATGTTCCAATCCACGGTAAAATCAGTTTTAAATGACCAAAAACACATCGACACAAGTCATTGACAACAGTCTGTCTCGCGCTAGCCATGTTGAATAAACTCCACTCTCCTCATATGTTTACTTCTGTGCGCAAGTCCTTCTTCCTGCCCTCATAGTTTTACTAACGTCACGTGTGCCCGTCGCTGATTGCTCCACTCCACTGTCTGTTTACTGTGGCTTGCTCCGCCCTGGAAATTGTATCCGCTGAATGGTGGCCAGACTCAATAGCTGGAACAGCGGTGAGTCTGGTGTACCAGGCAAATTTATTTATACATTAATAAAGAATGTAGATGTTCCAAAATGTTTTTATGAATTTATAAGCTTCAACAAAAATTTCATTATTATAGTAGTAAAAAAAAAAAAAAAAAAAAAATTAGATTAGTCGACTAATCGTGAAAATAGTCGGCTGACTAATCGGGAGGAAATTAGTCGTTTGGGACAGCCCTACTACCAATTGATATATCTTCTCTGCGTTGGGAAATAACATAAGGTGTTAAGAAAAAGATCAATTGCTACCTTGCTTCCCCACATTGCTTCCCATGATATTTCTAATTATAGGGAGAGTGATTGTAAGGCTTTAGCCAATTAAAAAAGGACTCCAAAGGCTGCCAAAATTCACTCTACTCATTTGATGCTGCCTTTTATCTCTCTATATAGGTAAGACGGCACCATTACAGATTGAGCGCGAAGATGCGTGGGTGGGTCGTGCAGCGCATGCCTTAATTGCGTTAAATATTTGAACGTGATACATTTTTAAAAAAATTAATTGCCGCCGTTACCGGGATAAATTTGATAACCCTACCGTAAGCCTAAATTAAAGACTCTGGATGAGTGTAACATATTATGTTTGTAACGTTAAATACAATTAGAAAACGATTTAATAAAAAAAAAAATATATATATATATATATATATATATATATATATATATATATACATTAAAAAGAGGCATGGCCGATATTTTTTTGCCGATTCCGATACTTTGAAAATGCCGTGATCGGACCCGATCGATCGGGATGCCGAATGATCGGGACATCTCTAGTAGTTGCTTGTCCACTTTGAGAGACAATCTAGAAAAAAAATCCCGAAATCAGAGCATATGAGCATATGATTTTTTTATTTTTTTTTTATTTGTACAGTGTATCACAAAAGTGAGTTCATCCCTCGCATTTCTGCAGATATTTAAGTATATCTTTTTTTTTAAGTATATCTTTTCATGGGACAACAATGACAAAATGACACTTTGACACAATGAAAAGTAGTCTGTGTGCAGCTTATATAACAGTTAATTTATTTTCCCCTCAAAATAACTCAAAATATAGCCATTAATATCTAAACCCCTGGCAACAAAAGTGAGTACACCCCTTTGAAAAAACGTACATCCTTAAATGTCCAAATTGAGTACTGCTTGTCATTTTCCCTCCAAAATGTCATGTGACTCGTTACAGAAGTGCTGTCAACATTGCTGCAGAGATTGAAGAGGTGGGGGGGTCAACCTGTTAGTGCTCAGACCATACGCCGCACTCTACATCAAAACGGTGTGCATGGCTGTCACCCCAGGAGGAAGCCTCTTCTGAAGACAGTACACAAGAAAGCCCGCAAACAGTTTGCTGAAGACACGTCCATACCTGTCAACCCAAGGCCGTTTGCAATCTTACAAACAGTGACGTATGCCCTTACAAATTGGTGACTAATCTTACAATGTTTTATATAGCATGCAATATGAAACAAACATAAACTCAATTTTTTAAATAATATGAATTTATCGGTAGTATTGTAACATATAACCTGGTGCAATCAAAGAACAATCAATATTTTCCGCTACATCATTTTTACTAAAATTTAACAGTGACTTTTGTTATAATTGTATGTAGCACATTTGGCAATTTCTATCATGTCTTGATGGCTGCACTTCATGGCACTTTAGCTCGCAAATCAGTTTGACTTAAAGATCGTTAGTGTGTCCAATTAAAGTTGTTAAAATTGCTCCCGTTTTTGCATTAGTTCCCTTTTGTCTACTTTCGACATGTGAAAGTTTTAAACCTGTTTCATCATTTAAAGATAGATTCAAGTCAAGATTTTGCCGATTTAGGAGTATTTTAGATAAAAAGTTACTTTGGTTCGCTATGAAGGTTCACTACAACACAGCCTTTCTGAGAAGTCTACTGCTTTAAGATTACTGATGTTTACTACTTACTGCCGAGTCTGTCATTTCGCATGTAGTTTTATATGCATGTGATATCTAGGTGTAAATTGTAGGCTGTTGGCTACAGTCAGGAAATATTGGAGCCATCTAGCCTAGCATCACGTTTGCTACAGCGTCACAACAAACAATCTTCTCTCTCCGTATCTCTGACTTTTCTCGCGTCATACAACCAACGTAGTATTGCATAGTAATGCACATTGTCTCATTGCCGAAACGGTGACAAAATCCGAACGGAGAAAAAAAAAAAAAAACGTAATGCACGAAAAACGTACAGATTTTGAGTGTACGGCGTACACATTTAAAAATCAGTGCTCTCTTGTACAAATTATGACGAAACCGTACAACTTGACAGGATGCATGTAAACAAAGCACATGGATTACTGGAACTATGTCCTATGGTCTAATGAGACGTGCATGCAGTCTTGTGTACCGCCTTCAGAAGAGGCCTCCTCCTGGGGTGACAGCCATGCACACCAATTTGATGTAGAGTGCGTCATATGGCCTGAGCACTAACAGGCCGACCCCACACGTCTTCAATTTCTGCAGCAATGCTGACAGCACTCCTGTAACGAGTCACATTTTGGAGGGAAAATGACAAGCAGTACTCGATTTGGACATTTAGGGATGTACATTTTTTCAAAGGGGTGTACTCACTTTTGTTGCCAGGGGTTTAGATATTAATGGCTATATTTTGAGTTATTTTGAGGGGAAAATAAATTAACTCTATTATATAAGCTGCACACAGACTACTTTTCATTGTGTCAAAGTGTCATTTTGTCAGTGTTGTCCCATGAAAAGATTTACTTAAATATCTGCAGAAATGCGAGGGGTGTACTCACTTTTGTGATACACTGTATTATACTGTACTGTAATATACAAATAAATATTTGAAAACCGGAGATATTCAATGTGATATATCATACTGTAGACTTTAATAACAATTAAAGAGGTTGAACGTTTCCTGTGACTTTTTACCAGGTTTGCACAGACTGCGGCAGGGATTTTGCACCACCGCTCCACACCGATCTTCTCTAGATCAATCAGGTTTCTGTGCTGTCACTGAGAAAGATGGATTTTGAGCTTCCTCCAAAGATTTTCTATAGGGTTTGGGTCTGGAGACTTGCTAGGCCCCTCCAGAACCTTATACTTTTAACTGAGGGAAGGAGATTATTCCCCAAAATCTCACAATACATGACCCTGGTCATCCTCTCCTTAATGCAGTGCAGTCGTCAGTCCCATGTGCAGAAAACACCGCCAAAGCATGATGCTACCACCCCCACGCTTGACAGTAGGGATGGTGTTCTTGGGATGGTGTAAGAGCCATATTCCCTATTTGTATTTGTAATTTTACTCCTTGCCACTAGGGGCTGTAAGTCATGTCTGTCTACTGACCTGGAGTCAGCCTCGGTACGCTTAAAATGACAGCTAATCATGTCACAGGTGTTGGTAGTTAGGAGGGCAAACAGTTTTTGACTGTGGCTATTAGTGTAGCGTGCAGGAAAGGAAAGTACTCATTTTGTTTGTTTGGTTGTGAATACATTTTGAGTCTTTTGGTTTGTTACTTTTATTTGGATTAAGAGCATTTGAGTTTTGTTATTAGACGCCACTTTAAATAAATGATTGGAACTCGCTGTTTTTTTGCTTCGCTTCTTCAACTACACTGGACGCACGTCATAAACACAAACTCCTAACTATCATCCAGTACTTGACTAGATTACTAGTCAGTACAATTTAGGTCAAAAACTGCCCTTTTTGGATGTGAAAGACGATCGTTGCTTGGGACGACGATCATCAAGAGGACGTGGGGCTGCACGAAGCGTGTGGATTTTTACGAGCTCGTTTGGGAGCAGCGGGTGTCAGCTGGACAGCATTTGACATCGCCGATTGCTGACTGGAGCCGCCGTACGGGGGCCTCCTACGAGACCAGCGGCGGATCATCATCGCAAAGGAGCACCATTCATCAAGCTGGCCAACGCTTGATTGGGGTATGTTGAGATCAGCGCTGATTTGAATGGCCATTTTAATTTGTTTGCACACATTCGCATAAATTAGGGTGACCAAACGTCCTCTTTTGCCCGGACAAGTCCTACTTTCACATAGTGCCCTCGTGGTCCGGGCGGGTTTTATAAATTCATAAAAATGTCCGGTTTTTATGATTTTTCACGGGACCAATTTGAAGAGAATCCCTCCGACCGCTGGGTGGCAGCAGTTGACATGGCTCCTACGAGAATGGAGGGAAGTAGTAGTTCTTCTTTTTGTTGGCAGTTTACCCCTATCATGAGGCATTACCGCCATCTACTGGGTTGACGATTTGGCCACAGTGCCTGAAGTTTTTATTTTTTATGATAAATACATATATAATGGCAACTGTTGACTTCTGTCGGAGCTTTGACTGTAAAATCCCGTTTGGTGTCGCATCGGCGCGCTGCCGATGATTGTAAACTTTTATAGCAAAGTTTGATTTTTGCCTCAGCTAACTATCAGTAAGCTAAACCGCGCTAGGCATTATGGGAAACGTAGTTTTGAACTGCTACGTTTGGAAACATGCTGATTGAATAGTTTGTCAGTTTATTTCGGTTTTTGTTTGTGTGCAATCTAGAACATTGAATGAGAACATCAATTGAATGGGAATAACAATTTGTCAAGGACAATTGTCGTGATAGTAATTTATAAAAATGTTTTTTCGTTGGCACATAGCCTACTGTGTGTATGTGTATTGACTGGACTACATTTTTATTTATTTTTTTTTTTTTCAAACTGCATTTTTCCATCCAGAGTGAGGGGGCACACTTTATATATTAAAGTGATATAGGCATCTTTGAGTGAACTTTGAGTAAAATTCAAGTATCTTTAGGCCGGGCTTAGGCTGGGCTGAGTGTCCTCTTTTTTAGAAATCAAAATATGGTCACCCTAGCATAAATCCAATTGATTCGTGACGACATCGAAATCGCGATCGTCTTAAACTTTGCGTCGATATGAGTTGCGCAACACGTCTTTGTGGGCTAACTAAAAGCCAACTGAACTTGATGAAAGTACGGGTGTACGGGAAAAAACGTGTGATTAAAATAACACCGAAGGTTTTAATGTAGAAAATTAGTAACTTGGAAAAACAAAGGAAGTCTGGATTTGTTTAACTGTCAAAAGTAAAAGAAAATATTGCAACGTTAATGTGCGATAAAAGGCATGTAAATGAGGTTGAAAACGAATTTAACACTTTTAATGAGTTGTGTGACAATATACAAAGGGTTCATACATATATATTGGGGTTGCCAAATTTTGAGAGTTAATGATTTTATTGGGTATGCAAATCAGTGGTTATCTGACAATAGGACTGGTTCATTGCGTGATTACCATGGTGTTGGTTATGAAATGGGAGCACAACGTGGGCAAACTCAAATGGTTCAAAGTGGAAATAAAATGGGACAAACAGAAACGCAAAGCACTGTGGATGACATCTTAAATAAAGAGGAAAAAGATGATCCTCAATTCTTGGACAATGGAAATGGAGCTGCTAATGCTAAGGATGAGGAGGAAAATCAAATAAGACCACAAGACAGAATTTCAAATGTGTAGTCACAGCACCATGGCTCAATCTGCCGATCTTCAAGTAATAAATCAACGGGTAGCAGAACATCCACTTCTTCAGCCAGACTCAAGGCGGAGGCAGAGCGGCCTGCTCTCTTGGCTCGAGCTGCTGTTTTAAGGGACCCGCATGCATTAGAGGAGCAGGAGCTCGCATCAAGGAGAGCATTGGAGGGGCAGGAGCTTGCGTTGGGGAGAAAAAGGGAGCAGCTTAAGCTGGAGGTTGAAATCGCTGCCACCTCGGCTAAGCTAGCGGTGCTTCAGGATGGGAGCAGCGTCCATTCAAGGCGATCTGATGGAATGGCTTCCTACATTAAAAAGGGGGCTAGACCTAAGGTCGACCTCACCTCCCTCAATCCAGAGGCTGCAACATACGTGCCTCTACCAACACAGCAGCAAGCTTTTCTACCTCTGCAAAGTGATGTGTCATCATTGGTCATGCCCACAACCATATCCAACTCAAGGAAACCACAAGTTGATCCGTCAACATGGTATCCCACCTATTCTCAATCACAGGCAAAGCCAATTGTCAGTCAAGCCCCTCAAACACTTCAATTAAAACCAAACACAACCTTCACTCAAGGAACTCCATCACAGCAAGACCTACAAGAACAAAATCCAACAACAGGCCTCTACAATCTGCCGTAGCAACAAAATGACATAACGGCTCACCTTGTGCAAATGCCAACAGCACTACTGCTCCCACGAAGAGATATTCCAACTTACGATAGTGATCCTCTACAATACAACTCATTCATGAGGGCATTCGAGCACTGTGTTGAAGCAAAGACCACCTGCAAAGGAGACTGTTTATACTACCTCGAACAATTTGCCAAAGGGCAGCCAAGGGATATTGTTTGCAGTTGCCTGCACATGACTGCAGATAGAGGATACGCTCTGGCCAAACATTACTTAAAGAACATTTTGGAAATGAATTCAGGATAACCGCAGCCTACATGGAGAAGGTCACAGTATGGCCAAGTATCAAGCCTGAAGAGCCCAAAGCACTCCAAGCATAGGGGTTTTTTTCTCCGTGAATGTTCCAATGCTATGTGTGATCTCCAGTACTTGGAAGAGCTCAAAATGCATACAAATATAAAACTTTTGGTCCAAACTCCCAACTATCATCCAGTACTTGACTAGATACAGGGATTAGTCAGATGGTACTCCATTTTAATCTCATATGACAACATGACTTTCTCACATTACTCTTCTGGATCATCCAATTGGTCATTGGCAAACTTAAAACGGTGCTTAAAATGTGCTAGTTTAAGCAGGGCATCCTTCCGTTTCATTCATGATTTTAAACAATGACGTCTTAGTGTATTACCAACAGTAACCTTGGAAAGGTGGTCCCAGCTCCTTTCAGGTCATTGACCAGCTCCTCCTGTGTAGTTCTTGGCTGATTCCTCAACATTCTTAGGATCACTAAGATCCTACGACGTAGATCTTGCATGGAACCGCATGTTTGGCTTCTTCCATTTTCTAATAATTTCTCCAACGGTGGATCTTATATCACCAAGCTGCTTGGCAATTGCCCTGTAAGCCTTTCCAGCCTCATAGAGGTCTACAATTCTGTATCTGGTGTCTTTGGACAGATATTTGGTCTTGACCATCTTAGTAATTGGAGTCTTCCTGATTGTATGGGGTGGGCAGGTGTTTATATGCAGTTAACCGCCTTAAACAGGTCAAAAAGTCTACCTCCACTCCACTTATTCACTGGACTTTTTAAGACAACTAACAGGTCTATGAGGCTCACAATTCTACTTAATAGAAATAAATTGTTAAAAGATCATACACTGTGATTTTTGAATTTTATTTTCTTTGGATTGTCTCTCACATGGGACAAGCACCTACCATGAAAATTTCAAACCCGCCCATCATTTCTAAGTGGGAGAACATGCAAAATCACATGGTGTTCAAATACTTAGTTTTCTTACTGTATCTCTTTATTAGGTGAAGCACAATTTTTATATTTGTCTCTCCATCCATTTATTATAAGACAGCTGAATCATACAATTAATGATTAGAGAGGAATCTGCTATATTATGAAAATACAGTTGCAGATCCAGATGAGTGTGCAGGTGTTTTTTATTTTTTGGGGGGGGGGTAAAACAATGGAGTACTTCCAAAATAGATGTGAAATGTGTTCCTTCTTGTGCAGACGTCAAGTCAATTACTATTAACACAGTGTACAATGATAAGATCTTAATCATGTACCATCAACTAACAATAATTAGCATTGATGTTAGAGCAATTTTAAACTTTTAAGCAATTGCAACAGATTGCGCTGTTTTGTGCATGAGCTGAAACAAATGATTTGCATTATTATTCATTTTAACGGGAGAAAAAAAAAGGGAAACGCCATATGTCAAGGCACCACTGAAACTACTCATTACCGCGGAAACACGTGAGTGTTAAAAATAGAAAACTTGTCCTTATTAGTCTTCTAATAGTGTATGCATCGAGAACCATGTCTATTGTCGCTGTCTCCTCCCAAGCAGATTGTCAGCTCATCCCATATTCCATTGACTCCATTTGCAGCATATCGAGCAAATCCAGAGAACAGCAGCACTAAATCCACTTTCCCATTTCGCTCCAAAAACCTAAGCCCCGTGGTGACGGCCATTCTCCGCGCTCTCTTTGATTTGACATTCCATTTTATTACTCGTGGCCAGTGGGCCAGCCAATGTGGAGGGGCTAATACTGGCACAAAGTGGCCCTCCAGTGCGTCAATGAGCAAAGCGGCGTAGAGGCTGCGGTCAAGGTTATGATGCCACAAGAGCCATTTCTTTCGTATCCTCTCGCTCCGGGCCGGCGGGGAACTATTACAGAGCAGCGCGGCTTCATCATCCTTTTATCCTTTTTACATGTCATCTAAATTCGCAAATTTGAAGCCTGATTGGCCGAGACCGGACATTCATATTTACATAATCTAGTTGAGACTGGGTCATGCCTTCAATTTTAACTGGATACATTATAATATGTTCTTCTAAATTACTTTTTTTAATGTATTAAAAAGAAGGATTATAATTATGATGCCACTTTGTTGTTGTTGTTGAGCTGTTTCCAAGGTTATCAGTAGTGGTTTTTCAAAAAATTTTTGAAAATACCTTTCTCATCCTTTATTCGTCATATGATGTGAGAGTTGTTTTTTAACATTTAAAATCAATATTCATTGATTTTGATGAATTCCATCTAACATTCCAATAAATGCTGTCTTATTTGATTATTTATATATATATATATAATATATATTTCTACATTGATACTGTGATAATATACAGTATATATATATATATATTTACAGTGCCTTGCAAAAGTATTTGGCCCCCTTGAATCTTGCAACCTTTCGCCACATTTCAGGCTTCAAACATAAAGATATGAAATTTAATTTTTTTGTCAAGAATCAACAACAAGTGGGACACAATCGTGAAGTGGAACAACATTTATTGGGTAATTTAAACTTTTTTAACAAATAAAAAACTGAAAAGTGGGGCGTGCAATATTATTCGGCCCCTTTACTTTCAGTGCAGCAAACTCACTGCAGAAGTTCAGTGAGGATCTCTGAATGATCCAATGTTGTCCTAAATGACCGATGATGATAAATAGAATCCACCTGTGTGAAATCAAGTCTCCGTATAAATGCACCTGCTCTGTGATAGTCTCAGGGTTCTGTTTAAAGTGCAGAAAGCATTATGAAAACCAAGGAACACACCAGGCAGGTCCGAGATACTGTTGTGGAGAAGTTTAAAGCCGGATTTGGATACAAAAAGATTTCCCAAGCTTTAAACATCTCAAGGAGCCCTGTGCAAGCCATCATATTGAAATGGAAGGAGCATCAGACCACTGCAAATCTACCAAGACCCGGCCGTCCTTCCAAACTTTCTTCTCAAACAAGGAGAAAACTGGTCAGAGATGCAGCCAAGAGGCCCATGATCACTCTGGATGAACTGCAGAGATCTACAGCTGTGGTGGGATAGTCTGTCCATAGGACAACAATCAGTCGTACACTGCACAAATCTGGCCTTTATGGAAGAGTGGCAAGAAGAAAGCCATTCCTCAAAGATATCCATAAAAAGTCTCGTTTAAAGTTTGCCACAAGCCACCTGGGAGACACACCAAACATGTGAAAGAAGGTGCTCTGGTCAGATGAAACCAAAATTGAACTTTTTGGCCACAATGCAAAACGATATGTTTGGCGTAAAAGCAACATAGCTCATCACCCTGAACACACCATCCCCACTGTCAAACATGGTGGTGGCAGCATCATGGTTTGGGCCTGCTTTTCTTCAGCAGGGACAGGGAAGATGGTTAAAATTGACGGGAAGATGGATGCAGCCAAATACAGGAACATTCTGGAAGAAAACCTGTTGGTATCTGCACAAGACCTGAGACTGGGACAGAGATTTATCTTCCAACAGGACAATGATCCAAAACATAAAACCAAATCTACAATGGAATGGTTCAAAAATAAACGTATCCAGGTGTTAGAATGGCCAAGTCAAAGTCCAGATCTGAATCCAATCGAGAATCTGTGGAAAGAGCTGAAGACTGCCGTTCACAAACACTCTCCATCTAACCTCACTGAGCTCGAGCTGTTTTGCAAGGAAGAATGGGCAAGAATGTCAGTCTCTCGATGTGCAAAACTGATAGAAACATACCCCAAGCGACTTGCAGCTGTAATTGGAGCAAAAGGTCGCGCTACAAAGTATTAACGCAAGGGGGCCAAATAATATTGCACGCCCCACTTTTCAGTTTTTTATTTGTTAAAAAAGTTTAAATTATCCAATAAATTTTGTTCCACTTCACGATTGTGTCCCACTTGTTGTTGATTCTTGACAAAAAATTAAAATTTTATATCTTTATGTTTGAAGCCTGAAATGTGGCGAAAGGTTGCAAGGTTCAAGGGGACCGAATACTTTTGCAAGGCACTGTAAATATAAATATATATATATATATATATATATATACATACTGTATATTATCACAGTATCAATGTAGAAATATTTAAATGACCCTCATTATGTTTCAATGCCTTCTTGCTATTTTAAGTTTAATTGAAAAAGAAAAAAAAGCCAAGTGTACGTAAGAGGATTAGGGCCACTGATGGAAGAAAAAAAGATTCTGACTTTAAACTCAGAATTCTGGCTTTGAAGTCAGAATTCTGAGAATATATTCACAGAGTTCTGACTTTTAAGTGAGAATTATGACTATTTGCAGAATTCTCAGTCAGAATTCTGAGAAGTCATAATTCTCACTTGAGTTCTGAGAATAAAGTCAGCATTCTCACTTTAAAGTCAGAATTCTGAGAATAAAATCCAAATACAGTGGTATATCGACATATGATCGCTTCGACACACAATCTTTTCGACAGTCGTCGTAAAATTTGACTCGCCATTTGTTTCTACACCCGACGACATGCTCTAAAGAGGAAATCTATGACAGCACCGCAGTTTTTGTTTTCCTGCAAGAAAAGACCCAAGGCAGATTTTCTTGTGAGAGAAATCAACATGGGTTCCAACAATGTTAGTGCAGGTGGTGAAAAAAAAAGGTAAAAGGTATCGCTTACCGTTACTATTGATATGAAGATAGATATGACAGAAAAATATGAGCGTGAGGTGTGCATCCGTGATATGGCTCACTCAACAATACAGCCGTAGACGGTATATGGCGGTCCTCCGCCGTTCGCCAATCTTTATAAGTTAAGGTGGCAAATATTATTGTGGTAACATTGCCAAGAAATCGCCAGCTTCGTCAGGTTTCTAATCATTTTTTCCATCAACATCAACGCCAGCATCAAAACATTAAAATAGGAAGTAAAATAGAACTGCACTCTATTTCACGGTCACATCAGCCCCAGGGTGAATTCAAGTACTACAAAAAATGCCCGCCACATTAGAACAGGATTCGTTACATTATTATAGGTATTATTATTATTATTACTACTACTATTATAATATTATTCCGATTTTTATTAATAATATATTTGTTTTGCTCTTTGTAATTGCTATTTGCAATTGTAACAGCAGTATTTATTAAGGATTTAGTGTAGGTTTTTGGGCTGCGGAATTAATGGAATTATAATGTATTGTTATGGGAAAATCCTGCTCGACATACGACCATTTTGACTTACAAAGTCCTGGAACGAATTAACTTCGTATGTAGAGGTATCAGAATTATCTGAATAAAGTCAGATTCCTCACTTTGAAGTGAAAATCCTGCAAATAAAGTCAGAATCCTGCAGACAAAGTGAGAATTCTGCAAATAAAGTGAGAATTCTGACTTTAATCCTGCAACTAAAGTGAGAATTCTGAGAATAATGTCAGAATTCTGAGAATAAAGTCAGAATTCTGACATCATTCTCAGAATCTTGGCCACCGTTTTTATTTTCTTCTTCAGTGGCCCTAATCTTCCTCTGTACAAACGAGTTATGCTTTATATTTACGAGAAATGGGTCCTCGTTCACATTTGAAATAAGATTTTAGACAAAAAGCTTGATCCCAACACTGCCGACTGTATAAGCACGAAGCATAACTTTTTGAAAAACTATCTCCATGGCACAGGGCACATGCCTTTAGGCTCAAATCAATTTGCAAGCTTGGCCAGAACTCTTTATAAACCAACTTGTGCCTTGTCCATGCTTATTTTATTTTTTTAATAGAAAAAGATAACTTGAGTAAACAAAAGACACAGCATGTGTGGCTGAGCTTCTCATTGATCAGACCTCAGTATCAAATACATGACATCCGATCCACACGATTGGACCGCACTGTGGGTGGGCTGTGCAGTTACAGTTCTTCTTTAATACAGCCAGTAAATATGATCCACATGCTTTATTGACCAGCTACACATTTACTACAGAAGGGGGGAAATTATTTTTTTGCGGGTTCTCTGGCTTCCTCTCAAATTCCAATAGTATGCATTTTGGGTTAATTAAAAACACTACTTAATGATGCCTACCAAGTTATTAGTATTTTTATTATTGTGATTAGGGTTGTTCCGATCATGTTTTTTTGCTCCCGATCCGATCCTGATCGTTTTAGTTTGAGTATCTGCTGATCCCTATAAATCCCCATCCGATTGCTTTTTTTTTTTCGCTCCCGATTCAATTCCAATAATTCCCGATAATTTTTCCTGGTCATATACATTTTGGCAATGCATTAAGAAAAAAATGAATAAAACTCGGACGAATATATACATTCAACATACAGTACATAAGTACTGTATTTGTTTATTATGACAATAAATCCTCAAGACGGCATTTACATTATTAACATTCTTTCTGTCAGAGGGATCCACGGATAGAAAGACTTGTAACTCTGAAAGGATAAATGTGACTTTGTATATCGTGACTAAATATTGCCATCTAGTGTATTTGTTGAGCTTTCAGTAAATGATACTGTAGCCATTTAACTTCTGCCCAAATGCATGATGGGAAGTGCAACCATGACTGTGCGTAGTGGTACAAATTGATATATCTTCTCTGCGTTGGGAAATAATATAAGGTGTTAAGAAAAAGATCATTAACTACCATTCCTCCCCACATTGCTTCCCACGATATTTCTAATCGTAGGGAGAGGGATTGTAAGGTTTTAGCCAATTGAAGAAAGTCACCAAAGGCTGCCAAAATTCAATCTACTCATTTTACACCTTCTTTTAGCTCTATATATAGGTAAAAAGGCACCATTACAGATTGAACGTGACAATGCGTGAGTGGGTCGTGCAGCGCATGCGTTAATTGCATTAAATATTTTAACGTGATAATTTTTTAAAAAATTAACGGGATAAATTTGATAACCCTACCATAAGCCTAAACTAAAGACTCTGGATGAGTGTAACATATTATGTCTGTAACGTTAAATACAATTAGAAAACGATTTAATTAAAAAATATATATATTTTTAAAAAAGGCATGTCCGATATTTTTTTGCCGATTCCGATACTTTGAAAATGACGTGATCGGACCCGATCGATTGACATCGGGACATCTCTAATTGTGATCATTAAGATGGTAAATTTACCCACCTAATGCAATCCTTGGGTTGTTGTGTAGTTGTTGTCCCACAAGCTCAAAGAATACATAAACACCCTAATAGACAGCCCCTGGGGGAGGTATGATCTATATAAATCAAATATTTAACCAAAACATTAGTTCAAGCAGATGAAAATTAAATAAAACTTGTGTCAAAAATTATTTTTGTTTATTTGTTTGCTTATATGTTTTTAAATCGGACTGTGCCATTATAATGGAGAAAATAATATACGTCTTTAAATTAATGATAATATTGTTTCTAATTCAATTAACTATGATAATTATAATCCGATTATCATCAATATACTTATTGTAAAGTTTGATACATTTCAGGAGTAGTCATTTGGATTCCACTGCAAAATGACACTGAAATACTTGTTAGCACAATGTAGCCTTTACAAACCCCATCCATCATTTTTTTCTGCGGAACTGAAAATAACATTACAAGATACAAATCTCCTCAAAAAGACATTTCCTAGACATTTTCAATGTATTTGTGTAGAAGAATGATTTACACCGAACGCCACTAACTGAGCAATCTAGAAGTCGGCATTGTTTGTTTATCATCGGCGACGACGACCGTCCCTGCTTGTCGCAAAGCACCGAGGAGTCCTCCATTATCATTGTTGAGGTGCGGCGTATGTTTAATAACCTCCCCGTGTTCAAGCTGACCCCCTCTGCTCCGTAGATTGGTTATCGATCCCGCTTCTCCTTTCTCGTAGCGCTGGCGTGCGCTAGTTCCCTTTAACCCAGACGTCTAAGCGTTGGGTGCTACTGTATCTCGTTGCATGAAAAATGCTGAACGGGATGAGCCCTGTCATCTTCCCCGCCTGCCCCCTTCTTATAAATAATGATTATTTCACTGGCCCATCAATTCTGCTTTGTGGAGCAATATTTTCGAGCGCATTTATTTTTCCAATTCAATAGCTCCTCATATTTCATTACCTCAGGCGTTCTTTTTCTCCTCCGCGAAACAGAGAGCGGACACCGCTTGCTGTAATCCGCAGTGCACGGCAACACAATCGATAAACATGATCAAGAGTCTTATCAATCAATAGCACTTTGCCTCAGCATCAATCAGGACATTTGAGCAAGTAGATAAACTGCTATCTGATAGATTTAGCATTATTATTGGAAGTTTATATTGCATTACGGTATGTACAAGATATTAGGTACTAGAAGAAAAGTAAAACGGTCAATGAGATAAAAGATATTTGACTCCTATATCCATCCATGGCTGTGAATGGTAACAAAGTAAAAATTACATTTCTTCTTTTAAAATGTTTAAATGTCATGATAAAAACTCACAGTTTATTTTATTTTAAGGGGAACCAAGGATATAAAGACTTGTAGTTCTTAAAAGATAAACGTTTATATGATATATGACTTCATGTTTTAGTTTTTATACAATTTGTAAAATTAGTTTACCTAGTAGGCCATTGTTGACGTCGCAGGGCGGTGTCATCACTTGGCTACACTGCCGGGCTTTTAAAGTATAACTGTAGCGACATAAACATGTCATCTGTTCAGCCCTTTCAATTTGGACCCAAGGGTAACATTAATCAGCAGGACAGCACTGTCAATACTTTACAAAACGAGCAGCAAAAGCAAAATGAACGGGAAAGACTGGATGAGACGAGAGTAGGACAAAACCGGTGTTCTGCCAAAATGTGCTACACCGGCGAAACGTGCTACAAGAGGCGAATTTGACACCCAAAGTACTACCGTGCGCTTGCAGCTTGTTTTGTTTCAATGTATACTGGCAGAAAATACGAAAGATTAAAGGTGTGTGAAATTTCTGATTCTTAGATTATTCGCAATTCGGCCGCTGAAGATTCAAGAACGATTAACAAACTTCCATATTCCGATTATTTAAATATGCTAAGTGCATGCAGCGGTCCCACTGCCCCAAGTCGAGCTCTCCTATTTTTTATGACTACATTGCACTACCCTCCCCACACAATCCCATCACGGTGTTGGGTAATGGCTGCCAGCCGGGAACTTGGCAGGCACAGTAATAGGGTGGTAGGTGGGTCCCACACTTTTTCTCTATTGCGTGGCTCCCGGTGCATGGCCTCCCTTCTGCCTGGGCTGCCGGCCGCGGGAGTGGGGGGAGGTCGGGGCTCCGATCTCGCTCCTCGGCGTTCTCCTGCTTCCACCTTCCCCTTTCTTCTCTGCCTGGGTATCTGCCCTGCGCTCCGCCGTTGTATCGGCTGGATGTCGCCTGCTCCGGCGGGGGACCCTGCTCTGCCCTGGGCTTGGTGGGCCGCTGGGGGTCCCATGGTGTGCTGTGCCGGTTGGGGGGCGCTGTGATCCACCCCCCTGCCAGTCCTCCCTCCCCGGGCTAGCTGGGTCGGAGCCATGGCCCTGGGGTCGCATCTGCGCGGTGTCTCCGCCCGTCTGAGTGGCTGTCGCGTGTTCGGTGGGGCTCGCGTGCGGCTGGATGTGATTGGGTCCCAGTGCCAGAACTGGCGGTGGGGTGGCGTAGGGTCGGTTGCCAGCGGGCTTACACTCACAAGGGATTCACACGATTACTGGGTCCTAAATTACAGAGCTGATTTGTGTACACTCTACCTCTCCCAATCACTTAGCTTATAGCATTCCCCACCCCCCTCCCCTTCTTTCCCTGGTCAACAGGCCCCCCACGATGTCAACCGGAAATTCATCTAGCTAATGATAGCACCAACATATTAATAGTTACTTAAATGTAGGTGGTTTAAATACGCCACGTGTAGGATGGTTTAAATATGCTATGTGACTAATGTGGTCAACAGATCAACAATCTGAAGAATCTGCTACCACAAGAAAACCCAATGCCTAAAAGTATGAGAGGGAAACACATGCAAAAAGTATGTTGAGGCAATGAAAAGATAATAAAAGACTCAAAAAAAAAAACAAAAAAAAAAACACAAATAATAAGTACTTGCCACTTTTAACCGATGTGTGCATGTGTTGGACGTCTCGCCGCGTAAAAAACCAAGGCAAACTGTCAAATAGCAGCAAGTCAATATCTCGGCAACCTGCCTAGGACACAGCTGATGAGCTGGAATTCGATGCAGGTACGATGTCGAGAACTCATCCCACAGCAAAACAATCTGTCAGGCAGCAGAATTTGACAAAATCATGCCAGTCATCATACTAGCTTTGCTTGCTAGCTAGCAAGCTATTCTCCCAGTCCGGGCCAACTACGTCGTCACCCCGAGCGTCCATTGCACGCATAAAACATGGCACCCTCTGTAGGTCAAAACATGTACTAAAATTATAGATTTTTAAATCCATGGTAATATTTTTTGTGTTTCTAGTAACATATTTTAATAAAAGAGAACAATTGCGGCTTATTAGAGCCTACAAGTCTTTAAGTCCGAGGTTTCCTTTATAATAGCATTTACAGTATATAAAGAGGCCAGGGAAAAGTAAAATAGTGTTGCACAGCCTGCAGCACTTTCCTATCACAAATATATCAGTACAGTAGTCAAATGAGAGCAACAACGTGTGGGAGGGAATTCTTGCATTTCAATATGAATCATGCACTGTAGCAGCAATCTTTAAATCGAAGAAATGTGCGGGGGGGGGGGGGGGGGGGGTTTCACCTTCAATGACTGACCAAATAAAATCTATATTAGTAAAATAGTTATCCGAGTTGGTGTCTTGCATCCAAGGCACAAATGTATCACAGAGCTAGTTCAGTATGAGTTTCTTCTCCATGATCTTTGCAAGTGTTTTTGGGTTATATTGATGTGTTTGACCACTTTTGTTATGTTCAATACAACGGCGTAGGTTTGGTCTCAATATTGGTAGGGACGATATAACAGCATAACATGCATGTACTTTTTGCTGGGGACAGGACATTAATAAGACCCAACAGATTGGGTGAACAGGGATCAGGGCTACATTTCTCACCAGTATGAGCCTAAATAATTGGTAGGCTAAATTATTAATGTAAAATAAATCTGTTTTGACTTTGCTAACTTTCACACTGCAAATGTATTTATTGTAATCTGATATATATATATATATATATATATATATATATATATATATATATATATATATATATATATATATATATATATTTAAAGCTAGTCGAATAATTTTCTCCATCTTGCGTTGAGTGTTAATGGCTAGTTAACAGATTGATGTTAGATTCTTCCACTTACTTACTAGTACATATATACTGTAAATTTGTACTTGTTAAGCCCATAAATCTAAAAGTTGTCATTTTTCACCTAAATCCAGAAAAAAATGCTTTCAAATAATGTTTTGAACAATAGTTATTCTTGAATTAAGAACATTTCAGACAAACATAATGAATTAAACCTTGGTCCACTAGATTTCTTAGTTTCATTAACGTTAACAGTAGAAACCTACAGGAGGATATTTCTCTCAGAGCAGCCTCCTCTTCGAGCTCGAGAAATTCTCATGGAATAATTTTATGCTAACTCTGATGCAGGTCGGACTTTCAGTCGCAAAATTAGTGGTGTGTTCACCACCTCCACAATATTGACGTCTCTATACAGTGGCTGCTGCTGACGAAAAAAACCCTCTAATATCGCTAGTCTTCGAAGGGGATGGAGGAGGCGGCATGTTGTATTTCTGTCTGGCTGTGAATGCATATGTGTGCGTGTGGGGGGGGGGGGGGTCAAGTCATCAGCCAATCAAATATGCGTTAGACGTTAAAAAAAAAAAAAAATGGCACATTCAGCAAGTGGAAAGTGGTCAATGTCAGTCTGAACATTATGAAAGTACTGTAATTCACTGAATAATGGTAGGGTCAATTCTATCTTTACAACATACGGGAAGACAATCTAAATTACCTATTTAACTGAAGTTATTATATAATGCAAATAAGGTTGCTTAAAAGTTGTTGTGGACAATTTGAGCATCCTGAAAAGTAGTGTATGTAGTGTTATGTCCCTACAGTCCCTATGCAAACCTACACCCTTGGTTCAATAAATGATATCACTTAGCCCAAAATTCATGATGGTTTTTTCCTCCAAAAACTTTAAAAGTCAGATACTAATGAGTTCAAGTAACAATGTAAACTGAATGAGAATTGGGCCGACCAGACAGCAACAACACCTGCTAATGTTTGTGTAGTTTCAAAAGGTTAATGAATATCACCAGCAAAAAATGCAACTAAGACACCCGTTTCAACAAGAACAAACTTAAAAGTATGCAAAATTTGATTTTTTTCCATTCTCCTCCTCAGTTTACAGTGACAGCTGGTCCGCCTCATTGTTCTGTCATCCTCCCTCCTCTTCAATCAATCATTTAATTAGCAGTTCCATCATTCGTAGGGTGAAAATAACAGTGGGGGAAAAAAAGCTCGGGTAGATGAACTGATCCTCACGGGACCCTTGCCTGGCAACTGCCTTAGTCTATATGGGGACCATCACCACCTTTTTGTCACTACAGCTGGTGATAATGACGTTTGACATTCTGTGAGAACATCGATTATTCACAGAGTTCTCTGCGACCCCGAAAAATGGCAGTGGGATGTCACATGTGGCGACCTTCGCTATTCGGCACCTGACGCTTACACACCGTTGGACACACACAAGTTCAATAAATGCTAGATCCCACTGTTTGGTCAAAAAACAGCACTACCCGAACCTAGCATCCCAACAGATTTAATGCAGTCTCACAAGCGCATTGATGGATCTCGGCGACTAGGCCCCTGCGCTTCGCCTCTTTGCTTGCGGTGACTATGAAAGTCCTTTGCGCAGCTCCGACCCACTTTACCCGACTGCCTGCGTGAACGCTCGCCGCTTGAGCCCGTTCCGTAGACACACAAGCCGCGGGGGCTTGCTGGTGAATGCCGCTTTATGTTGGGGGGATTAGAAAGATTTAAGTGCTCAAGATGACTCCGTGTCAGAATTGCCATGAGAGCTGCAGGGCTGCACTTGGACTCGTTTTTTGTTTGTAAATGACAGGAGCAACTTTTGCTGTTCCACCAGAAAACAGCAGAGTGTGCTTTTAAATTTTAGAATGTATCATGAGCAGGAGAAATAGTGCCTTTTGGTCTGAGGTTAAACATTGCTAAGCCCCCTCAGTGTTGTTAATAACAGCGTTAGAGTATAACGGTGTTACTAACGAGGTTAATTTTGTCAGTAGTGAGCAGTTTTGGGCTCGTTACTTTAAAAAAAGTAATCAGTTATAGTTACTCACTTCTTCTTCCAAAAAGTAACTGAGTTAGTAACTGAATTACTCTATAGTAAAAGTAACTAGTTACCAGGGAAAGTATTTCCATTACTTTAAAAAGAAGTTGTTAAATGTCAAAGAATTTGAAATTTTCTGAGCAGTATTTGAGTCAGTTGAATAGAGAAAATAGAGAAGAACAGACAGGTAGTTGTGTTATAGAACCTTGTAATATTTATTGCACCTCACCAGCAACAGATTTATCCTACACTTGAAGTGCAACACAAATAAACAGATTTGAATTGCTTACCACAGATGTCGACAAAAGCTTTTCCTCGGGACATAAATTATACTTTACATGCACGTTCTTTTCTTTAATTTCGACTAACTTGAAATAGTGTTTATATCTCCACCTCGTAAAGGACAAATTTTTCTCTGAATGCTCTGCCATCATATCCCTCTGCATCTGTTTTGCGTGTGTGTGTTTGCCGCACGCGCTGTTCCGGTTTGTGTGTGGCTCCATTGATGGGCTGCGGGAGGACGGATGGGCTGCAATTAAGGTGACAGTTAAAGCAAAAATTGTCATAATGCTGATCCGGGTCGTATCTGGCGTGCTGATGTTAAGAGTTTAAGCACGTCCGGTCTGCACGGTCCGCCCCGGAACCTATCATTTGGACCATCATACTGCTGATCCAGGCGGCATCTGGCGCACTGACGTTAAGCAGGTGTGATTGCAATGCGGATCTGGCGAACTGAGACCAGATCCGGCACACAGTCGTCTGCTATTGGGGGAGTCACGATTCAGTACGTACCTCGGTACGGGGGTCACAATTTGGTGCGGGTTCTGTACAACAGCAAAAACAAAAAGGCTTTTTTCTCACAGCATTTCAAAGTTAGTTTGTATACCATTGCACTCTTAAAAAGGTAAAATTTTAAAAATTGTAAAAAGGGTGACCTTTTTTTTTTTTTTCATTTTTCATTTTTTTTCATCATTTCAATCAGTTAATACAAACATATTTGATTTGATAGATGCTATAGGATGTATAATAACGTGTAGAACATGAAAAGTAACGTCAGTTACTTCGCCTTATATTAGACGTGTTAGAATGTACTAGTATAATGTAATTACGTGTAGAACATTAACTCATTCACTCCCAGCCATTTTCACCTGTGCAACCCCCTTCGCTCCCGGCCGTTTTACTGGATTTTGACTGATTTTGCAAGGGCCACAGAAAATTCTGTTCTATTGCTATATAAACAAGGAACCTGCCAAAAGAAAGATTACTCTCTTATTTCAGCAGGAAAAAAAGTAAGTTCATATCTTTTTCCATTCTTTAGAAATCAGCATTATAAAAAAGCTTAGTTTGAGCAATTTTCCAATTTCTGATGAAAAAACAGAAATTGTGCTTTTTGTGTAAGCATACATTTCGAACATAACTTTGACTTTAACACAGCTATTTTTTGCTTTAGTTACTTTCCAAACATCTTAATAGCGTTTTCCTTTTACAAAATAAGATAAACAACAAGACAAATAGAGCTTTTGACAGCAAAGTAACAATTTATTTACACATAACTAACTGAGAGATGACGCTGTTGTGGCCGCGACAGCCGGATAAACTTTCCCTCATCGCCGCTTGTCTCTTAAAACTGGACTTTTTTGAGTCTCTGCGGGGTCTGATCGGCGAGCAGCACGGACTCAACGGCATCGTCCGCTGCACTGGTGGTCCCGGTCGTTCTGCTCGGTCGTCCAATGCCTGGAATCCCAGGCATCCTCTAGGTTGTTCTCCATTCGGTCGTCTTCCACCGGCGCCCTGGCATTGCGGCCCGCCATTCGTTGCCGTTGAATAGGGTTGCGGGTCTTACCAAATGCGCTACTGCCCTCCAGTGGCCAGTTATATTGATTTAAAATGGATATTCAGCTTTGTGCAATGGAGCTAAATTGAATCAGAACCCAGAGATGTCTCTTGTAAAAAAATATACGTAAAAGACGTATAAACGTATAAATACGTCTTTGGGACACTGAAACAATTAAAAATAGAGCGTACTTATGTTTTTGGGAGCAAATGAGTATAAGTTAAGTCAGTTACTTCGCCGAGTAACTAATTACTCTTACGTTGAGGTAACAGAGTTACGATTTTAATTATTTTTTTGGGAGAAGTAATTTGTAACAGTAACTCATTTTTTTTTTTTTTTAAGTAAGATTAAATACACTGGACTCCTTCAACCTTAAAAAAAGAGTCGTGGTAGGTTAAGACTGGTTGCGATTGACGACAATGGACGTCAAATCTATTTTTATTTATTCATTGATCAGTTGTTGCAAGTCCTAGACATCTATCACCACCATTGACAGCCAATGAACAAATTAATTGAATAATAATAAAGCTGTTACAACAGTAGGTAAATAGTTAATCTGGTTAATTTTAGTACTATAAGTGGTAATATGGCAAATTTACTGGGTGGTCAATGTAAAAACTGTTCATTCTCAGAGCGGATCTGGTTCATGTATTACCGTCATTAAATCGATCACAGCCATTGACAGTGATATAAATGAATTACATTTGACCTGGGATGGCTGTCAATGAGTGATCATATTTCACTGCCATTGACAGTGCTAGACGTCCAATCCAATTTGACTGCGAGTCAAAATGGATTGGACGTCTGGCGTGATCAAGACTGACGAAATGTCAACCATTCCAACTGAACTCAAACATATCATCGATCTTACCGCTGCAAAATGTTACATTTATCTCAACTGAGACTTTCTGTAAACCTGCCTCAATCAAATGATTATACGTGCACCGGGGAAAACCTATTTGTTTCCCCTCACTCTAATGGCCCCCTACATATTGGCTCTTTCCAGTCCGGTGATCACAACCTTCAATTTTATACATGCTTCTACGCGTCGACACAGGTTGTATGAATTGCAACGGGTCAGGCACATCTCGTTCAGCGTTTCATTATTCATTGTTCTCATTTTCCTTCCTCAGAGATTCATTTCTTTCAGGAAGTCATCTAGAAAGCACTGAATGCCTATTTCCTGCTAGCTGCCCCGTGGAGTGTCTGTAGGAACAGCAGTGGGAAGAAGGAGGTGTATAGGGAAAGGCAATAGATACAGATGACAAAAAAATCTGCTTTAACTCAAATTGCTTTTTTTCCCAGCCATTGATAGGAATCGCAGCATATATTAGGCTACGCATTTATTGGCGCAGATACATTGGAATCCTCGTTCCAAACTGTCTTTGCCATTGCTTTTTTTTTAGTAATGCATTTTTCTGTCTGCATGTCAAAATAACCCAAACAAAAGTGGTGATAATGCATTGTTGTGGTCAGTATGCTCAATTTATGACTCGCCGGCATGTAGCTGAATCTTATCAGCAGCTCTTGCTTGCGGTGTGACTGATGCAATGTGTGCACAATATACATTCAGGTGGCAAGACAAGAATACATCAGCTGATATGAAAGTTTTATGGCGGGCATTGTCACTGTCAACGAAAAGTGTGCTTCTCCAAATGTTGGGAGTTTTTTTTCTCTCCCCTGAAAATATGTGCTTACATGAAGATTATTACAGTTCATAAAACTAACTAACCTGCACTAATTTAAAAAAAAAAAAATTAACGTGATAATGCTTTTACCCTCATAGGGACAGTGGTCACTACAGTGGACGGCTATTCAAAAGTTGACACTTAGGTAGTCTTAAAGTGCCTATGACAGCAAAAAGCACGTTTATTTCATATTTCACACAGTATTTTATGCTCCTGAATGAAATGGACCGCATGGATGTGTGTGGAAGTGATTGATTTATTCATTCATTTTTTTCAATGCTGCGCCATGAAAATGAGTGATTTCCGGCTCCAATCTTAGGTTGAGGAAGAATGCGAATGTGACGTCATCCGGGTCACCATCTCACAACACAGCCATTGCTTTATAGCATGCAGATGGAGTGCGGATTCAGCTGATTTTGCGGATTAATTCGTTCATTTTTTCATCACGCCCGCCCAATGTGCTGCAGGCTTTTGTTGCTGCACCAGGGAGAGGGGTTTGAGGTTTTTTGGATTACCAAAAGATTCTTGTTCACCGCGATGGGCAAAACAAGTTCGACAACCGAGGAACCGTTGGACGGACAAGGAAGTGAGTAACCTTCGTGTTTTATATTATGTCAAATGCTGAGCACTGCCTGCCCACCACCGTGGGCTGGCCGATCGGTGAGAACACTCAACCCCGGTGCCGTGTGTGACATGAGTTGGGGTAATTTTGTGTGATTTTTCGTTTTCGAAAGGAAAAAAAAAACTTGGAAACGCCGCTCTGTTCGGGTTAGCATGTAGGCTAGCTGTCACGCCTCCTGTTTTGTTTACGCTCTTTCCTCCGTCTCCGAAGCCGGGGGAGGGAAATGACAAAACCCTGACTAGCTCCGGTGGCATAAAATCCCGTTTGGGAGGTGCAAGAAGTCGACAGTTTTTACCATTATGCAGTAGTTTTTCCCTGTCGTACTGAATAAAGACATTTTTAATATTTCATATTCCATTTAGCTCAAGCCTGTTATTTGTCATGGCCATACCATTTATTTAGCAATTGGGTAAAAATACATAGATAAAAAGAATATGCTGTAAAAATATTGGAGTAGAGAGATTGAAACAATAATGACATGTTGATGCTGTGTCACATTTTCCTCTTTCTGATTCTTTCCCCTCAGTGGGCTGAATTCTAAAGCAGATAAAATCGTGACCCTGCCGACGTCATCCTCCAGCTGAGGACGCTAGAGCGCTATAATAACAGGCAGGGCTAAACGGCAGATTAAAAGACTAATTTTCGTCATCTGTGCTTTGCCAAATTGTTGTATATAGTCGAATTGTCTCACAATATGATTCTAATTCTCATAATAATACTATTTAAGATTTTTTTATGCTGTCACAGGCACTTTGAGTGTAACCCTTTATAGAACAAGTGACTAAGTAATGAGTAATATTTTTTGTTTGCTTGCATAAGCAATCATTACGATATTACTAGTTTTCTTTATTATTAATATGTATTCTTAATTTTTATATGATTTTAAATCAAGTTATGTAACACTTTATAATAACTATCTTTGATAACTGGTTGATACATCAATACTAAATTATCAATAAATGATATATTGTTGACTTGTTAAGTGTTTGTTAACCGCTTGCTGTGATGTATGGATGTTAAATGCCCCTCATAAATTCAGTTTATCCTGTGTTTAGCACAAAAACTTTCCCAAACTCATGGGTTTGTACGACACTGTTATTATTATTATTATAATTATATATATATATTTTTTTTGGTTCTGCCATGGGATGGCTCAGTATGTATATTTATAATAAAAGTTTATTAGATAGTTAGCACATCTATAAACTGTTAGTTGATTGAGTATTAGTTATAAGGTTATGTATGTTATTAGGACGTTGCCCTAAAGTAGCACTTATTCCTCATTTATTAATAATTAAGAAATGAGGAGTAGATGCAACTTTTAAGTAACGTTCCAATAACAAATTAACTAGCAAGTGATACTTAATAAGTCATTAGTTAGTAAGTTACTAATAGCTTGTTCATGGTACATTAGCAATTTATAGGGTGTAGGTATAAATCACTGATACACAGGTTACAAGTCATTTTTTATTCATTAGCCATCAGTGTATTTATGAAATTTTATCTACAAGGCATTATTATAAATTATTAACAAACTGTTGACAAACGTTTAACAAAAAAAAAAAAAAAAAAAATTAAATCATTCATTAACTATCTGTTGACTAATTGTAATGGCTAGTTATTATAAAGTGATACCATTAGTTATTATAAATTCAATAAAAGCTACATTTATGAAATTAAAATGAATAAAATCAGAACGACTACAGTTTTTTTTTTTTTTTTTTTTATAGTGTTAAACTCATTGACCACCATTGACGGTGCTAGACGTCCAATTCGTTTTGACTGGGAGTGCCGAATTAGTGCCCTGCAAGTGTTTAAATAAATAAATAATTCTAATTTGTGCATGAAAGGGTTAACAAAAAAATCAATCAATTGAAACTATTTACAAAGCAAACTAAAACAACTGAAATTCAGGGGGAAATGTCATTTCTGCCTTTGTCAATTATATTCAGACTTTTTTTTTTTTTTTTTTTTTTTTTTTTAAGGTTTATTTCTAAGTACGTTTTAGTCAGTCAAATACTAATTATATTTTCAATGACAACAATATTCTTATACTTATTTTTCCTTCATGATTTTCTACTGCAGGCGTTTTGGGATTGTATGTCTTTTTCTGTTTACCTGACACAATCTTGTTTTCTCTTTATTACTTATTTCACCTTTGGCATGAGGCTGCTAAAATAGATGAAACCAAAGAGGAAATATATCTCCAATAATAATCTGTCAAAATTGAATGACTTGACATCAGATCTTGATGCGAAGAAATGAGTTGCACGCTAGCTATCAAAGTCTAGTGGCATCAAATATAACACGACAAATAAAACCTTGAGAGCACTTTTTCCTGTGAACTATGTGAGCCTGATATCAATCAAAGTCAGGCCGAACACTGTCAG
Source organism: Corythoichthys intestinalis (assembly GCF_030265065.1). NCBI lineage: Eukaryota > Metazoa > Chordata > Actinopteri > Syngnathiformes > Syngnathidae > Corythoichthys > Corythoichthys intestinalis. The sequence goes on along the minus strand of NC_080416.1, from coordinate 16,918,431 downwards.
CTGATAAGATTTCGGAGGGGGCTGTAGGGGGATCAAATTAACGGGATGCTGCTGGTGTCACTGGTGGTGTGAGATCTGTTGTCTTGTCTCCCCTTCAAAGGATGTCACCTGCCGTTTTTGCACCGATTGTGCGATCGATAGACTTTTTCAGCACCGCATTTGGAGAAATCCTACCCAAGGTGATACGGTGTGGGAAATGAAGCTTCTCCTTTTCCAAAGGAGCTCTTAGATGAGTTAATTGAATCTTTCGAGTAAGCAAATTAGCCTTATGATGTATCATGTTCTCTCTACCGAGTCCTAATGGCCTAGCTGTTTGCGAGGCGCCACCAGAGAACACGAGAGTCCCTCAGCAACGACAGACTTCAGCGTCGCGGCCCAAAATTGTACAACTCTAATTTAGAAATAGATACTAGATACTACTTCCCATGGGCTCACCACCTGTGGGAGGGGCCAAAGGGGTCGGGTGCGTAGGGAGTTGGGCGGCAGCCAAAGGCGGGGGCCTTGGCGGTCCGACCCCCAGCTGCTGAAGCTAACTCTTGGGACATGGAATGTCACCTCTCTGGCAGGGAAGGAGCCTGAGCTGGTGTGTGAGGCAGAGAAGTTCCGACTAGATATAGTCGGACTCTCCTCCACACACAGCTTGGGTTCTGGTACCAATCCTCTCGAGAGGGGTTGGACTCTCTTCCACTCTGGAGTTGCCCACGGTGAGAGGCGCCGGGCAGGTGTGGGCATACTTATTGCCCCCCGGCTTGGCGCCTGTACGTTGGGGTTTACCCCGGTAGACGAGAGGGTAGCCTCCCTCCGCCTTCGGGTGGGGGGACGGGTTCTAACTGTTGTTTGTGCTTATGCACCGAACAGCAGTTCAGAATACCCACCCTTTTTGGAGTCCTTGGAGGGTGTGCTAGAGAGCGCCCCCTCTGGGGACTCCCTCGTTCTACTGGGGGACTTCAACGCTCACGTGGGCAATGACAGTGAGACCTGGAGGGGCGTGATTGGGAGGAACGGCCCCCCCGATCAGAACCCGAGTGGTGTTCTGTTATTGGACTTCTGTGCTCGTCACGGTTTGTCTATAACGAACACCATGTTCAAACATAGGGGTGTCCATATGTGCACTTGGCACCAGGACACCCTAGGCCGCAGTTCGATGATCGACTTCGTAATCGTGTCATCGGACTTGCGGCCGCATGTTTTGGACACTCGGGTGAAGAGAGGGGCGGAGCTGTCAACTGATCACCACCTGGTGGTGTGTTGGCTCCGATGGCGGGGGAAGATGCTGGCCAGACCTGGCAGGCCCAAACGTATTGTGAGGGTCTGCTGGGAACGTCTGGCAGAATCCCCTGTCAGAAAGAGTTTCAACACCCACCTCCGGCAGAACTTCTCCCTTGTCCCGGGGGAGGTGGGGGACATTGAGTCCGAGTGGGCCATGTTCCGCACCTCCATTGTTGAGGCGGCCGATCAGAGCTGTGGCCGTAAGGTGGTTGGTGCCTGTCGTGGCGGCAATCCCCGAACCCGCTGGTGGACACCAGCGGTAAGGGATGCCGTCAAGCTGAAGAAGGAGGCCTATCGGGCCTTTTTGGCCTGTGGGACTCCGGAGGCAGCTGACAGGTACCGGCTGGCCAAGCGGACTGCGGCCTCGGCGGTTGCCGAGGCAAAAACTCGGACATGGGAGGAGTTCGGTGAGGCCATGGAAAACGACTTCCGGATGGCTTCGAGGAAATTCTGGTCCACCATCCGGCGTCTGAGGAGGGGAAAGCAGTGCACTATTAACACTGTGTATAGTGAAGATGGTGTACTGCTGACCTCGACTCGGGACGTCGTGAGTCGGTGGAGAGAATACTTCGAAGCCCTCCTCAATTCCACCGACACGCCTTCCTTTGAGGAAGCAGAGTCTGGGGACTCTGAGGTGGGCTCTTCGATCTCTGGGGTTGAAGTCACTGAGGCGGTTGGTAAGCTCCTCGGTGGCAAGGCCCCGGGGGTGGATGAGATCCGCCCGGAGTTCCTAAAGGCTCTGGATGTTGTAGGGCTGTCATGGCTGACACGCCTCTACAACATCGCGTGGACATCGGGGACAGTGCCTCTGGATTGGCAGACCGGGGTGGTGGTCCCCCTTTTTAAGAAGGGGGACCGGAGGGTGTGTTCCAATTATAGAGGAATCACACTCCTCAGCCTCCCCGGTAAAGTCTATTCAGGGGTGCTGGAGAGGAGGGTCCGTCGGGAAGTCGAATCTCGGATTCAGGAGGAGCAGTGTGGTTTTCGTCCCGGCCGTGGAACAGTGGACCAGCTCTACACCCTCAGCAGGGTCCTCGAGGGTGCATGGGAGTTCGCCCAACCAGTCTACATGTGTTTTGTGGATTTGGAGAAGGCGTTCGACCGTGTGCCTAGGGGAATCCTGTGGAGGGTGCTCCGGGAGTACGGGGTACCGAGCCCCTTGGTAAGGGCTGTTCGGTCCCTGTACGACCGGTGTCAGAGTCTGGTCCGCATTGCCGGCAGTAAGTCGAATTCGTTCCCAGTGAGGGTTGGACTCCGCCAAGGCTGCCCTTTGTCACCGATTTTGTTCATAACTTTTATGGACAGAATTTCTAGGCGCAGCCGAAGCGTTGAGGGGGTCCGGTTTGGTGACCTCAGCATTAAATCTCTGCTTTTTGCAGATGATTTAGTGCTGTTGGCTTCATCAAGCCGTGACCTCCAACTCTCACTGGAGCGGTTCGCAGCTGAGTGTGAAGCGGTTGGGATGAAGATCAGCACCTCCAAATCCGAGACCATGGTCCTCAGTCGGAAAAGGGTGGAGTGCCCTCTCCGGGTCGGGGATCAGATCCTGCCCCAAGTGGAGGAGTTCAAGTATCTTGGGGTCTTGTTCACGAGTGACGGTAGGAGGGAGCGGGAGATCGACAGGCGAATCGGTGCGGCGTCTGCAGTAATGCGGACGCTGCACCGGTCCGTAGTGGTGAAGAAGGAGCTGAGCCGAAAGGCAAAGCTCTCGATTTACCAGTCGATCTACGTTCCTACCCTCACCTATGGTCACGAGCTTTGGGTCGTGACTGAAAGAACAAGATCCCGGATACAAGCGGCCGAAATGAGTTTCCTCCGCAGGGTGTCCGGGCTCTCCCTTAGAGATAGGGTGAGAAGCTCGGTCATCCGGGAGGGACTCGGCGTCGAGCCGCTACTCCTCCGCGTAGAGAGGAGCCAGCTGAGGTGGCTCGGGCATCTGGTTCGGATGCCTCCCGGACGCCTCCCTGGAGAGGTGTTCCGGGCATGTCCCACCGGCGGGAGGCCCCGGGGACGACCCAGGACACGCTGGAGAGACTATGTCTCTCGGCTGGCCTGGGAACGCCTTGGGATCCCGCCGGAGGAGCTGGTTGAAGTGGCTGGGGAGAGGGAAGTCTGGGCTTCCCTGTTAAAGCTGCTGCCCCCGCGACCCGACCCCGGAACAAGCGGAAGATAATGGATGGATGGATGGATGGATACTAGATACTAGATACTAGGACACTGGGATACACACATGCACATACTAGTACATTAGAGGTCCCTCTTAGCCAATTGGATTCCAGGAATGCTAGGCAATAGCCAATGACAGCGCAGCTATACGTATGTTACACTCAGTAAACTATGGGAGCTGCGAGTACCAGACATACTGTATTTTTGCCTGTCGTATCCTGAAATTTCTTCAATATTTTCCCATTGAGACGCGACTCAACCTGAAAATTATGTATGTAGAGACATTCTTAAGTAGAGGTACCACTGCATAGTGTGGTTTATCAACATCCTTTGAAAACTCTTGCTGCGAATTTTATTTGTACTTCAAGTAGGGTTGGCCATCAAGCATTGATGGGATCTGGGACTAACACTCCGATGCTCCCGGAAACGTCCGAATTTTAAAATTTCGATTACATGTTTTGGTGCCCTGACCGCCAAACAAAAACAAATAGCTGCCAAACACCACGAAGAAGAAGCCACATGAAGCATGTGTTTGTGCATTGCAACTTGATTTCAATCATGGACATGGTGCGGCTGTGCTCAAAGTTTGGCTCAACTTCACAAAGAAAAATGACCAGTCAGCTCAGGCAACATTTGCAACACACCTTGATCATGCAAAGGTGGCTGCATGACCAATAGGATTAAACACCTCCAGCTTCATGGAATACAAGTGCTGAGTAGTGCATGGATGAGTGCCCCGTATTTGACACACTGTGCCGGTCCTCTAACCAGTCAGAACCAGGTAAATAAAACAATAAATTACGTCTGTCTTCTTCTGCCCCCGTGACCCAACCCCAGATTAAGCAGTAGATGATGGATGTAATATTACGAGAAGAAATCGTATTGTTACATCGGGCCAATGTAGCTATAAAGCAGCTATGTACTTTACGTAGCGCATTGCCGCCTCTGTTACAATCAACAGTATTAAAAGCATCTTTTGTTTTATAATCGGTTTTACAAATACAGTGGTATCAAAAAGTATCTGAACCTTTTGGAATTTCTCACATTTCTGCATAAAATCACCATCAAATCTGATCTGATCTTTGTCAAAATCACAAAGATGAAAAAAAAAGTTTCTGCTTTAACTAAAACCACCTAAACATTTATAGGTTTTCATATTTTAATGAGGATAGTATCCAAACAATGACAAAAGGGGGAAAAATAAGTAAGTGAACCATCACATTTAATATTTTGTGGCCCCCCCCTCTGGCAGCAATAACTTCAACCAGACACTTTCTGTAACTGCAGATCAGTGTGGCACATCGATTAGGACTAATCTTGGCCCATTCTTCTCTACAAAACTGCTGTAGTACAGTCAGATTCCTGGGATGTCTGGCATGAATCACTGTCTTTAGGTCATGCCACAGCATCTCAATTGGGTTCAAGTCTAGACTTTGAGTTGGCCACTCCAGAACGTGTGCTTTGTTCTTCTGAAACCATTCTGAAGTTGATTTATTTCTGTGTTTTGGATCATTTTCTTGTTGCAGCATCCATCCTATTTTTAGCTTCAATTATCTGACAGACAGCCTCGGGTTTTCCTGCAAAACATCCTGATAAACGCTTGAATTATTTCTTATATTAATGATTGCTTTTCCAGGCCCTGAGGCAGCATAACACCCCAAAATCATGATGCTCCCTCCACCATGCTTCACAGTGAGGATGAGGTCTTGATGTTAGGGAGCTGTTCCATTTTTTTCCATTTTTGCCATGATGCACATCAGACAATTCTTCTCATCAAGACATTTCGTACCAGGTGTGTGTTTTATAGTGGGCAGGGCAACTGCAATTATTGGGCACACACCTGACTTAAAATGTTTTGGTAAAAATTGGTTTCAATGTCTTTTTAAGTCTCCTTAGGCAAAGGGTTCACTTAATTATTCCCCCCCCCCCCTTCTGTCATTGTTTGCATGCAATCCTCATTAAAATATGAAAACCTGTAAATGTTTGGGTGTTAAAGCAGACCCTGTATTTTCATGTGTGTGATTTTGATAAAGATCAGATCACATTTGATGTTGATTTTATGCAGAAATGGGAGATATTCCAAAAGGTTCAGATGCTTTTTTTATACCACTGTAAAGAAATGCTTATTATTTTGCCTCATCTACATCAAATCATAAAAATTAGAAGAATTTATACTAATGCTTCATCATAGCTCCCAGATAAGGTGCATGTATGTTAAGTGCGTAGCAGCTCACAGCTACCTTATTCCTACGTAATATTTGCTTCTTTTTCTCTCTTACTCATATTTATGCGTTCAAACTTCATCTACACCCAGTGAACATGTGTTTTCCACTGCAGGAGACACTATCTGTCCAGAACGCTCACGCTTACTGCCCGAGAAGGCAGATATAATCATTTTGCTCAACAAAAACTCATTCTGATTATATACTGTGCCCGCTGCTAACCTGACTGGTTTTTACAAGTTGTAGTTTTTTCTTTGTTTGTTTGATATTCTGCACCAGTTTATCCCATTAGTGGGAGCTCAATAATATGTAAAAATGCCTGCAGCATAAGACACTCTACAACATAGGCAAAAGAAGACCGTATTGGCCTGAATATAAGACGGTGTTTTTTGCATTGAAATAAGACTGGAAAAGTGGGGGTCGTCTTATATTCGACATTATACCCATTCACGACGCTAGATGGTCCCAGATATCATTGAAGCGATGTTCTGTCATGACAGATCTCAGCTACTCTCAAGTTTAACCAGTTTGCATTATTTTATTGCAATGTTTTTCCTTATTCAGATTCGTTTCAAGACTACAGTTACAGTTAGACTTCACTTTGATGATTAATGCAGTTATTGCAATTTTTTTGTTTTATCACAGTAGATTGGTTTATTTACATTTCAAAAACCAGAAGCCATTCATTTACTAATGTGACTGCACTTTAGTTTACATATTTAAATGTTCTGATATTAGGATTTGAATGAGGCAAAATAACATGCTTTTTCCTCTCAAATATGTTGTTATAATCATTTGTTTCAGATGTACTGTAATTATTTTCTGTATAAAAAATAATTTGGTGTTCAAAAAGTATTTTTTCAAACATGAGTCTTGAAAAAGAGGGGGTCGTCTTATAATCAGGGCCGTCTTATATTCGGGCCAATACGGTACGTGAAAATATTTTCCCCGTGTGCTCACTAGTTAAAAATTGCCCTGTGAGATATTAAAAGTTAATTGAAAGTTCATAAAATTAAAAAAATAATAATAATCGAGAAGTTTAGAAATTAATATAAACTTGAGCTGTCAAAATTATCGCATTAACGGGCGGCAATTAATTTTTTAAATTAATCACATTAAAATATTTGACGCATTTAACGCACATGTCCCGCTCAAACAGATTAAAATGAGAGCACAGTGTCATGTACACTTGTGTTTTTTGGTGTTTTGTCGCCCTCTGCTGGCGCTTGGGTGAGACTGATTTTATGGGTTTCAGCACCATGAGCATTGTGTAATTACTAATTATTGACTACAACAATGGCGAGCTACGAACTTGTTTGTTTGAAAACAAACAAATTTTATTAAAATGAAATTATTAAGAGAGGTTTTAATATAAAATTTCTATAACTTTTACTAACATTTATCTTTTAAGAGCTACAAGTCTTTCTATCCATGGATCGCTTTAACATAATGTTAATAATGTTAATGCCAGCTTGTTGATTTATTGTTATAATAAACATGTACTTATATACAGTATGTTGAATGTATATATCCGTCTTTTGTCTTATCTTTCCATTCCAACAATAATTTACAGAAAAATATGGCATATTTTATAGATGGTTTGAATTGCGATTAAATATGATTAATCAATTTTTAAGTTGTGATTAACTCGATTAAAAATTTTAATCGTTTGACAGCCCTAATATAAACTATGCAATTTTTTTTTTTTACCCTGCCAATTAAAAGAATCAGAATCGAGAAACATTTGGAACCAGAATGGAGACGTGGAATCTGAACCTGAGCCGTTCAAATTCAAAAGATACCCAACCTTAACTTCAAGAAGACTCACTTAAATCACGATACAACATCAGGAAAAGGAACAACATAACGCCTCATTTAAAGTCTTTCATTACAGTTTCATAGGTACACATTTTCCATATTGAAAAGAATAACTTGTTGTTAAAAGGGTACTATACCGTCTTACAAGTTAGTATGCATTTAGTTTATCCAGCATCATTACCACTTTGCCTAAAATATGCTTCCATACTTATTAATGTAGTTTTCCATTTCAGCAACTTTGTTGACAAGCTGAATCTAACATGCTTAATTTTTTCACAGTCACAGCAAGATATTTCCACTTTTAGGACCAGTGATGGAAAGCAAGAAGTTTTAGTTGTTTAATAGCATTCATACAACACCTCAAGTTTTATCAGCCTCAAGCTGCACTTTAGCCCCAACATACAAATTCATTTGCACCTTTGCTGCTCCAAATGTCACCATCTCTCTCAACTTTAAGCAGCTTTCAACATTTCTCCCCTTTTTATGTTAATTCTCAACACAGTTGACACCTGTCATTTTGATTAAGAAAATGAATCATCCTCTCATATTCTAAAAATATGTCCATTGAATCTTAACGCCTGCTTCTTCAGGATCTATAATTAATGTGGTCACATCCAGCGCGGGAAGGAGAAATTTGATGTTACCCCACCTTTCCTTCTCCCTCCCTCCCTCCAGAACCCTCCTGTGCAACCTAAGAATCCCCATGAGAACAAAAGCGAGCCGCGAAAGCATAAATAGAAGCATAGTATCGAAACTCTCCGCTCGTCACCATTGCCGTTCTGACAGCTGCCTGCGCTAATTAGCCATCAAAGATCTCCCTCTTCCACCAGCAGCTAACACCCCTTCAGTATCATTTCTGCTGTCAGAGCTGGTTGTCGCTGTTTGTTCCTCCTCGGCATCAGCATAATGTTAACGAGCTTCTAATTTCGCCCAAAACTGCATGCAGCCAATTTTCGATTTCTGGGGGGAGGGATTAAAAATATCAGACATTGACAATTTCAGCAGTTGTGTTTTTTTTTTTAATTGCTCTAAATTCAGATTTTTATCCCTCCGCTCTGTTGTATGTTGCTTGAAGTTGAGATGCAGCTTTATTGGGCCTTTTTGTTGTCGCTAACACATGAAACAGCTTGTTCATCTGCATACCACTGTCAGCGCAAAGCCAGTGTGTATCCCTTGTTTGCTTTGACTTTGTCAAAGTCTTCCCCATGCGACCACTGGTTTACATCCCTTACATTTGTCACTGATGACAAATAAACCCCATTTAATCCTGTCGGCCTCCTTGGAATGCGATGATGAAGACAAACGATGGGAGGGAAATTGTCCTGTTTGTTGGAGTGCCGCAGGTGGCGCATTTTGCATAGCAAAATGGACTCCTTGGGCTCCACCAATGTTTTATCAATGGTTGAGGAGGACAAAACCGCTGCGTAAAATCTGTAATTTCAAAAACTGACACTTTCTATTAATGCATCTCACAGACAATTATATCAATTATGTAAATAGTGTGTGATAAATTAGAGTAAATGCATCTAGAGAGCAGCACCATTGCTGTCGCCTCATAAGTAGTGTTGTCACAGATTACTTGGAAAAGTAATTTAATTACTGATTACTGATCACGCCTCAAAAAAGTAATCTACTTACTTTACTGATTACTGTTTAGTCAAAGTACCGTAATTTCCCGAATATAAGGCGCACCCGTGTAAAATGTGCACCCCAAATTTACTTGTAAAATCTAGGGAAAATTATTGTACCCGTTTATAACGCGCACCCTAATTTTAGCACCAATAAATAGAAGAATACAAGAAAACAGAGCTCGTGTACAGATACAGAAATGTCATTTTACTGACTGGTGAAACACAGCACAAGCATAGCACATTGGTAGTTCAAAACATTACCATAAACTGACAATATTTACGGTAATAATATGATTTGACAACTTCTCCAGGTTAACAGAATCTAGGAGAAAACAAAACAGATGTGGCTTTTCTTTTAAAGGCTGCTGTATAACTTGCTCGTTTCATCATGATGAATAAATGTTTCCTTCATGGATTGATACGGTAAAATAAAAGTGAGAACGTAAATCGGAATTCGGAGAGAGCTCATCGCTGTCGACACGACAGTAACCAGAGGAACTATTGTTATTTGGGTTTGAGTTTCCCGAGGGACAGATATAGTTGACGGACACAGGAAGTCTGTGTTGTACGATTGTTATGATCCGAGTTGCGGGGCTGCAATAAACGTTGACTCAAATGAGTTCAAGAATTTAAATTCTGTGCTTTATGAAGAGTGAAAAAAGCTGAATTTAACACAGACGAAATCATTCAGCCTATCAGAGTGAAGTATTACCGAAACAAAATGGTGACATCACGTACCGTGATGGTCGGCAATGGATCGCTGCATACATTTATTCAACACAACGTGGCTGTGTCAAAAAAAAAAATAATAAAATAAAATCTGTTTATATAGTATATATATATATATATATATATATATATATATATATATATAATATATATTTCTGTCTCCATCCATGTACCCATTTATGATGCGCACCATGATTTTATAAGTTGATTTTTCGGGGAAAAAAATGTGCCTTATATTCGGGAAATTACGATAACTGAGTTACTGTATTGGCCCGAATATAAGACGGTGTTTTTTGCTTTGAAATAAGACTTAAAAAATGGGAGTCGTCTTATATTTGGGGTTTAGACATTATACCCATTCATGACGCTAGATGGTGCCAGATATCATTGAAGCGAATGCTGAACTTGAGGAGTAATCTCAGCTACTCTCAAGTTTAACCAGTTTGCATTATTTTATTGCAATGTTTTTCCTTATTCAGATTTGTTTCAAGACTACATTTACAGTTAGACCTCACTTTGATGGTTAATGCAGTTATTTAAATGTTGTTTTTTATCACAATTGATTGGTTTATTTACATTTCAAAAACCAGAAGCCATTCATTTACAAATGTGATTGCACCTAAGTTTACATCATTATATCCAAACCTGTCCTCAAGGGCTGCTGTGGGTCCTGGTTTTTGTTCCTATCAATGGTGCACAGACAGTTTATCCAATGAAGTTCCTGCTAAAACAAGCAGCACCTGACTGCAATCAACTGATTACACTTGTAAGACACCAGATTGGTGAAAAGGCGTCATCTGGTATTGTTGGAATGAAATCCAGCATCCACTGCGGCCCTATGTGGAATAGTTTGGACATCACTGGTTTACATATTTAAATGTTCAGATATTAAGATTTGAATGAGGAAAAATAACACTCTTTTTCTCTCAAATGCATTGTTGTAATCATTTGTTTCAGATGTAATTATTTTCTGTATAAAAATTAATTTGGTGTTCAAAAAGTCTTTTTTCAAACTTGAGTATTGAAAAAGAGGGGGTCTTATAATAATCAGGGCCATCTTATATTCGGGCCAATACGGTACTTTGAAAGTAATTTATCAGTTACTTTTGACCAATTTTTCTCCCTTTCCTGCCTCAACATACAACACTACGAAATGGCTGCGCATATACTGGCTCCAACCTATCGGTGGAACCCTCCAGAATGAAGGAAAATTACGTTCATTCATGGATGCACACACATCAACATTCCCTTGCACATCTCAACAAGTAGCTGCACTCGGCTCGAATGTACAACCGTGCTGACACACGTCAGTCCCAAACCACTTAGGAAACAAACCTTTCTAACATTTGCTTTTCAAAAATTTCTTCATAAATGACTACAATATTCCTTATTCTACATACATTATGAGGCAATAACAAAATATTAATGCACAGGCACTAAGGAAACCAACTTTAATCAGAATCCTGGTTCGTAAGAATAAACGCGCTAGATTACTTGTTACTGAAAGAAAGTAATCCGATTACAGTAACGCATTACTTAACACGTTTATGACAACACTGATCATAAGACAGCATTTTTTTAAACATTTTAGTCGGGGACTCAAACTCAATTTTGTCAGTTTATATACAGTATATAATTCGGCGCTGAAAACTATCAGCCGAAAATAGCTAAAATTGCATTGTCAATTAAAAGACCGAACGTTTACCACCAAAAAGTGTGAAGAACCATAGTCATCTTGTGATGACGTAATCAAAACAAGGTGAGAAAAAAAACTACTGGCTCATAGCCAACATTTCCGCGGTCTGGAAGTATATTGAGGTATCAAGGAAATACATAAATTAATGAGTGCTGCAACACACATTCTGATTTAAGGAGTACAATAGATTGTAATAGCCTGGTATGAAGCTTTACTAGTTTCGGCGAGAACGGAATAGTTTTTTGCTGTTGTTGTGAACCACAGTTCCACGCAAATGTACATAAAGATCTCATTTAGCTTAGCAAGTGGAGGTGTGAGACCCATTTAGAGAACATTTTGAAGATGTTTGTGTACTTGTGAGAAGGAATCATTAATATTTTATTTCCACCTGTTCGTTACAAAAAAGGCAAAAAATTAGAAAAAAACAAAATTGAATGGATGTGTACAATTCGACCTTTTGTTTTTTTCCGTTTTTTCAGCTATGTGTTTACGACATTCGGTTTTTGGTTTCGGCCAAGAATTTTTCTTTCAGTACATCCCGAATTTATCGAATATATACATACTGTATGTCGGAAAACACAGACAAGACTGAAAAAGCAGTTTCTGCTCTTGCACTCCTCTTTAAAATAAACTGCTGTATTTTAAGCCAAAAGAACTGTTGTGTTTGATAGAACAATATATGTGTATATATATGCCAAATATGCTATATATATGCTATATATGTATATATATCCAACATATATATATATATAGATAGATATAGATATAGATATATATGCTGCCATAGCAGATTCATGGCCCCGAACTATTTTTAATTTGTCCCTTTTACCCTGGAAACCCCCGTTTACAGACGTCGCGTAACCGCTTTTGTTTCAACCCAGCCATAGAAAGAACGTAATTAATTATATTTATTATTCAAAATGTCTGTCATTTTTAGCTTAGAATCATAAATTGATGCCTAATATTTTGTTTAAAAAAAAAAAAAAACGGCTTTAAAAATTTATTCAATGTCACGTCACAATGAAAAAAATGGCGTCCATACAAAAAAGTCACGGATATGTACCTCACAACTATCGATTAATTATATTTTTACTGTAGCATTTTCCCCAATATGTTAAATGATAAATAATCGAACCAGACAAAGAAGAAAAAAAAAAAAGTTTAAAAGGGTGTATAAATGAAAATGAACATCTCGACCACTCCTTGATGTCTGCGATTTCTGCATCACGACCCTTGTTATATACCTGGTTTCACCCATAAAATCCCCCCAAAATCCAGCTGTGGGTATTCACATCTGTGTCTTGACACTCAATGATACATGCTACATGGAGTTTTTGGATGGAAACAAGGCAAGTACAAGATAATATCTAGTTAAAATCATGGCGTCTTTAATTCTTCTCTCTCTCTCTCTCCTCTCGCCTCCAGATAGGGTTTTGCAGTTAATTTTTAAAAACATTTTTTTATATGCCCTCCTGTTCAAAATTTTTCTTCCCCAAGAATATTGAGATTCTAAGCTTTCCAATGATCTATCACACATGCATATAGGACAATTTTGAAATCTGGCCAAACTGGGGGTCCCACAGTGGAACTTCAAGTCACCTGAGTGTTTTCCACCATATATATATATATATCTGTTAAAAATCTTTTTAAAAAAATTTTTGGCCAACTGGACTTAAGTCATTTGAACCTCTGTTAAGTAGTTACAACTCCAAATTTTAAGTTAACAAAATTAATTTGATAAAATAAGATAAAATAACAAGTTACTTAAGAGGACCTAAAAAAGTGGAGTGAGTTATATTGTACTTAAAATCTTAACATAGGCTGACTTGTTAGAAGTTATATTTTTTACAGTGCATAATGTCCCCCCCAGAAAGTGCTAATGACTATAACATAAATTGTAAATTGAAAAGTTGATTTCACTATTTCCCCCAAAAGCCATATAAAATGTTACTATTTCCCCTCTGTGTAGAATTCAGATTGTCAGAACACAAACACTCATCAATCCAACTGAATTAACGTGTGACTTCCTGTCGCTCGTGGCTTGTACCGGACGACGGCCTCGCAACTTTTGCACTCAACACATTAGGGATGTGCTGACAAATCAGTTTAATGACCAGCAACTGGCTAATGTCACATCATGCAAGTTGATGTTATTTGGAATGATGTTGTTGTTCAAATTTTTAGTTAGTCAACAAAATACAGTAATTGTTTCCTCCATTTTTAACTCTTCATTCACATATTCTGTTTTTTTCATTTTTTATTTGTATTTTTGTAAAACCCTTACAGGGTATCTATTGAACTCATTGGCTGCCATTGATCACTCTCCCAGGTCAAACGAATTGGATGTCTTTTAATGTCGATGGAGGCCAATGAGTTAAAACAAAACCAAAAAAATCATACACTAATCTTTCATCCGTTGTGTCATGCGAGCGCAACAACTGACAGCAGGATGCTGCTCGTCTGGACATAAAAGCCATGGCGCGCCGATGTAAGATGACACGCCGCTCATTTGCTTTCCAGAGGTGAGAAGTCCTCAACACCGTGGTGCTGAATGACCTTGGCAGGACATTCACAACCAACAGCTGACCTTCACGTGATATTCTAAAACCTATTTTTTGTTGTTGATGGATTGCTCAAGCATAGAGTGAGAGAACTACATGGATCTAGGGCTGCAACTAACGATTAGTTTTATAATCGATTAATCGTCGAATTAATCAAATGATTAATCAATTAATTGGATAAATGTCACTATTTTCAATTACCTTCACAGTTTAACTTGAAGCCATTTTAGGCATGTTGTAAGTAACAATGAAGACGAAATCCAATTTCAACGCACACTCTCTTGTATGACAATTTACAGTTTGAATAGGAGTTTGTGTTGTGTCTAAGCTGTTATATGAATGGGTCTATGTATGTGCTTTCTTTATAAAAATAAATTTACTTTCAACTTTATTATGTACCAATAACTGAAGCGCCAATATGCTTCTCTAAAACACAATACAAACAAACGCTTAGGACACTGATTAGCATAATCGCTAACTAGCTTAGCTCTCCGCAATAAGTAGTAACGTCTCATCAAAAATGGATACAAACAATCCAGTGGCGTACCGCACTCTACACGTCACTTGCTCATTAATATTTTTGACGTTAGCTTCTGTGGCTCTGCTGTTAGCTAAGGGGGGACAAGCTCTTGTTTGTTCCCAATAGGAAATGAATGGGAATAGTGTACAAAGCAGATGTTTACAGAGCTAAACCTATCAATTCTTTCCGAAAATGATGTCCCTGGTGCCAAATTTACTGGTAAAGATGTGGAAGAACATACAACTGTTCAGTTAAAGAGATGGCTTGAGTGTCGACGGCTGATAAATAAGGAAAATAACGAGCCGGCCTAAGCTTGCCCTTAGCTTTTTAATCGACACCTTTTTCTTACGCCACTGACAATGACATTCACCTGTTTCAACTATCTATCCTTTACCACCATAAGCCCCATCTTTCTTATATATTATATCCTCTGGTTGTCTTAAATCTCTGACTGTTCTTTGGGGGGGACATTGCCGTTTTTGTGTAGTGATCGCAAATGCTACTCGTTGACAGCCAACGAATAATTAATTTTTTCATTAATAACAAATTTTAATTCTATTAATTTATTTACATTTCCCCCTTACTAAAGTTGTTTCTTTACAACAGAAAAAGTAACAACGGTGGCAGTCAGATACCACTTAAATTTTTTTTTTCAGGTCATTCATTGTCAGAAAGAAGCAGCACGGCAAAACGCTATGCTAAAAAAATAAGTCAAAATATCAAAATGGCTTACCTCTTGGCCCAAACAAAATGTTTACTGCATATGAAATGTGAATGGCTTCACTTTGCTGATGTTAAACTGGTCTTTTAGACGTCCGCGCCATAGTAACACAGTAGTTCCATTCTTCACATTTTTCCTCCGAGTTTTTGGTTCCGGGAAAGTATGAAGAAAACATCCTTTATATGTCGCAATGTCTAGAGTCGTTTCTACAAGTTCCATAGTAGCATTGAATATTTGGCATGTCATTTTTTGAAAGATTACCGGAGAAAGAATTCAGGAATTTAAGCATTTATTCACAAGAATTTTAACCGAAAAACCTCTGTTTACATATGGCGGCCGCCTTATTGACTGACAGACTAGCAACGGACTTCGACATATTTAAGTAAAATAAATGCTAACTGTATGATTTTTTTTTTTTTTTTTTTTTTTTTGTGCTTTTGATCAAGAATTGAGACTGTTTTAGGTCGATATTTATAAAGAATTCAGGGATTTAAGCATTTATTCACCAGGATTTTAAACGAAGAATTTTAAGCTCTTTGTCTGTGATTCCACTCGGTCAGCTTTGACAGCCACGCCAACAATGCGGGCCCCTTATTAATCATTATTATCAATATCATTATGAAGTCTATGCCTGAGTGTAGCAGTGAACTCTCTCTCTCTCTTGCTCTAATCACAGGCACGCGCAGCCTCACATTACAAACAAACAAGGCCCCAAACGGGACTGCTCATAGCTGACGGCAAAAATTATCAGATTTGTTGGCAACTAATTTATTAAACGATTTTAATCGATTAGTTGTTGCAGCCTCATTAAAAAGCTAGTTTGGATAGTAAGATGTCTGAAAATTTGAATTGTTGTTTTCCAAAGTAAAAGCAGATTTTTTTTCATGTGCTACTTTGACTTAACGAAAATATAATGAAGAAATCTGATAATATTTACAATTAAGAAGTTATATATATATATATATATTAGGGCTGTCAAAATTATCGCGTTAACGCGCGGTAATTAATTTTTTTAATTAATCACGTTAAAATATTTGACGCAATTAACGCTCATGTCCCGCTCAGACAGTATTCTGCCTTTTGGTAAGTTTTACAGCAAGGCTTTTTATGCTGTCTAAAAGCAAACGCTTGTGGTCGCTTTGCGACATGGTTTATTTTTTTCTTGCCAGTTCAATATGGCTGCACGACGTCTCGGGCTGACGCCTACGTTGTAATGTTGTGCTTATATGATCCTTGGACAAGACTTGTCCGTAAGTATGGTTGTTGTAAAGAATGTACATATTATGTTAGTAAGCGAAATGTTCTATTTTTTTGTATGAGATGCTTTTTGTTTGTTTAGTGAACCTGTATAGCGTGCTAAGCTAACGTTGTTGCTAATGCAATGCTTGTGTACTTTTTTTTTTTTGTAGTTTTATGACGGTCTAAAGAGGACAATGGTTTGATTTTATTACTGTTTATTACTATTTTATTAATCAGATGAAAAAGGAAGAAGTCTGATTATTAAGGCGTCGTTCACTAGCTGTCTAGCTTTGGAAAAACTAGACGCTTCGGAGTGAGGACAGCATAGACAGATTTAAATGACAGTAGAGTGAAATGCCCACTACAGTCCTTATGTACCGTATGTTGAATGTATATATCCATCTTGTGTCTTATCTTTCCATTCCAACAATTTATTTTACAGAATATATATATAATTTACAGAAAAATATGGCATATTTTATAGATGGTTTGAATTGCGATTCTTTGCGATTAATTACGATTAATTAATTTTTAAGCTGTAATTAACTCAATTAAAAATTTTAATCGTTTGACAGCCCTAATATATATATATATATATATATATATATATATATATATATATATATATATATATATATATATATATATATATATGTGTATATATATATATATATATATATATATGTGTATATATATATATATATATATATGTGTATATATATATATATATATATATATGTGTATATATATATATATATATATATATGTGTATATATATATATATATATATATATATGTGTATATATATATATATATATATATATGTATATATATATGTATATATAATATGAGGGCTGTCAAAATTATCGCGTTGACGGGTTGTAATTATTTTTTTTAATTAATCACGTTAAAATATTTGACGCATTTAACGAACATGCCCCGCTCACACAGACTAAAATGACAACACAGTGTCATGTCCATATGTTACTTGTATTTTTTGGTGTTTTGTCACCCTCTGCTGGTGCTTGGGTACGACTGATTTTATGGGTTTCAGCACCATTGGCATTGTGTAATTGACATCAACAATGGCAAGCTACTAGTTTTGTTTTGTTTTTTTGAAAATTTTACAAATTTTATTAAAACAAAAACATTAAGAGGGGTTTTAGTATAAAATTTCTATAACTTGTACTAACATTTATCTTTTAAGAACTACAAGTCTTTCTATCCATGGATCGCTTTAACAGATTGTTATGTACAAATACAGTACTTATGTACAGTATGTTGAATGTATATATCCGTCTTGGGTCTTATCTTTCCATTCCAACAATAATTTACAGAAAAATGTGGCATATTTTATAGATGGTTTGAATTGCAATTTATTACGGTTAATTTATTTTTAAGCTGTGATTAACTCGATTAAAAATTTTAATTGTTTAACAGCCCTAATATATATACGAGTATATCCCAATGACAAGAAGTTCCAGTGACAACAATTTCAAATATTTACCTGGACCTTTTATGCAGTTATTTAAATCTGTAGTGCTCATTTAAAACACCAAAATGTGACAAATTTAAGCTTAACGTTCAACATAATGCACATAAAACTTCTCTACAATAGGTAGACATAAACAGTTGTCTCATTCAAACTGAGCTGCACTCATTAGTTCCGCTAGTCTGTCAGCAATCAGCACAAGTTCACTGAACATTTCCTTTCAGGTTTAGCAGCGAGGTGCGGATGATATCTTGTTTCCATTCCTTATTATGCTGTCAGCAGCATTAGAGTCTGGATAGCTTCATTACAAGGTGAGAGATTTAAAGCACTTCTGCTGACTATAGCACTATGGAATCCGTGTGTCAGAAATACTGGATGTATGAGAGGTCAAATACTATCAGCTGTTGTTGGAGAAATAACAGCCTGTCTGATTATTCTCCTTCCCTGATAAAACATCTTGTGATTATTTTCCCCGTAACAGCAAAAATGCAATCATAATGCTTCTATCAACTCCAACATTGATTCAATTTGCTCTTATTTTCTGGTGTCATATCAGGCGCATGGAGCCGTATTGTCAAACAACAATATTACCTGGTGTCTGAGCATAGAAATGTGTATGGAAGCTTGCAATATAAACTCAAAATCTAACCTGAACAAGCCCTGATCGTCAAATATTATTTTTTTCATGTACTGTCAGGTCATACTGACAGTTCTTACCACTATGGTAGACTCAGAAAAATTAGCATTTTCCTCCCATCTCAGGCAATCTTTGCCCATTTTTTTCTTATCATTTTTTTTTCCTTTCAAAAAGTAAGTGAAGATTCTGCTGAAGTGTACTGTATGCCTCTCACATGCCACAGGAACATTTGCATAACATTCTTGGGGCCGGCTGAGCTCTGATGAGTAGGAGGTCCCGCTCAGTAAAGAATATAGCAAGCCAAGTGTGAAATAAAGCACACGATGAGACTTTGTAATTCGCACAAAGTGTCAACAACCAGACCGCAGGCTTGTTCCAGGAATCAAATTGCCGTATATTTCTCTTCAAGGACAGAACTGCGTGAAATTAATGCTGTACAGTGGTTACATATCATTCATCTTACTTAAATTATTTTTAAATGTGATGTATATTACCATGAATCGCAACACGCGTACTGTAGCTCATTATTAACACGCACATTATATTAGGATTGTTTTATTCCTGTTGTTTTGTTAAGCAAAATAGTTCAAATAAGTTTTCCTTCTGCTGCGAAATAGTGTTGATTAGGTATGGCTATTATTTTTATGAATGAATAAATGAATGAAGTTTTATTATTTCGAGCATGCCCAAAGAAACAGAAATACTGTGTATCTCAGAATTATTATTTCTGCTCGAAAGGGAGTGGGAAGAAGAAAAACATATTTAATCCCACCCCTGATCTCATCGTCCAGCCGTCTTATTTTCGACATTCGACATTAATTTGCCGCAGTGAAGAGAGAGAAAAAAAGAACAAAAACAACAACAAAACAGACAAAAACAACCAAACCAACTAGAGCAACAGAGTTGGCTCATTCATAATAATTTTGATTATATACACACCAATTCTAGAAGAACAGTAACAAAAATTGTCAGCAAATGTCATTATATTGTGACCAGACCATATCTTTACACAACAATTTAATGTTTTTGGATATTTTGACAGCACTTGAAGTGATTGTCTAAATTGTTCCACAGTTTCACTCCACATACATACACACAAAAAAGTTTGCGAGTTGTTCGAAATCTGGGTAAGATGGAATCTCCATAACCTCGCAGCTCAATCTTGGTCTCATCTGACTGAAGCACACGGTTCCAGTTGAAGCCTGGGACCGTGTGTATTTTTGTGTGAGACTAAGATTGAGCTTTTTGGCAACAAACACTCTAAGTGGGTCTGGTGTGCCACGAAAGATGCGCATGCTGAAAAGCACCTCATACCCACTGTGAAGTATGGGGGTGGGTCAGTGATGCTGTGGGGCTGTTTTGCTTCCAAAGGCCTTGGGAACCTTGTTAGGGTGCATGGCATCATGAATGCTTTGAAATACCAGGACATTTTAGATCAAAATCTGTTGCCCTCTGCCCGAAAGCTGAAGATGGATCGTCACTGGGTCTTTCAGCAAGACAATGACCCTAAAAATATGGCCAAATCTACACAGAAATTGTTCACCAGACACAAAATAAAGCTCCTCCCATGGCCATTTCAGTCCCCAGACCTTGTTTTGTTGGCAAAAGGGGGTTGTACAAAGTATTAACACCAGGGGTGCTAATAATTGTGACACACATTATTTGATGTCAAATATTTTTTGCTTTATGAGGGATTTTTTCCCCACTGAATGAATGCACTTGTATTGAAGGTTGGATTTTTCTCTTTTTTTCCATTAAGGTCCCATATTATTTGAATTGAAAAAAAAATATTAAAAGCTAAAAAAACACATATTTTTCAGGGGTGCCAGTAATTATGGAGGGCACTGTATATACAGTCATATATATAAATGTATAGCGGAAAACACTCAGGTGACTTGAAGTTCTGCTCTGAGACCCCCAATTTTGCCAAATTTCAAAATTGTCCGATATACCTATGTGATACATCATTGGAAATCCTAAAATCTCAGTTTCTGGGGGAAGAAAAAATTTTGAACAGGAGGGCATTTAAAAAAAAAAAAAACTGTTTAACCCTTTAACACCGAACGTGTCGGCAGCGACGCGTTTACGCATATCGTCTTTGAAGCTTCGTCACGCTGTAATTACGTCACCCACGTGCCGCTGGTTGGTCTCATTTGAAAGTGCGGAAGTTTCGCAAACGGCGAAAGAGTAGGCTGTGTGACGTTGTGTGTGACGCAGCTCCGTGACCTGTTCAAGCTCAACTGAACTACTTGTCAATATTTTGTAAAATACTTTTTTTTCAATGTTATATATATTTTTTCTTTACTATAATCTTTTCTATTTTTATGTAGATGTGTGTTCGAGAAGCTTGATTGCATGTAGGTATATACTTTTGATAAGGGGATGGGTACAACACCTAACTTCACAAACAGATATCTTCCAAACCCTTTTTGTGTTAGATGATATATATAATCTTTTTTTTTTCATTATTTTGCACTGTATATAACCTGTTTTGACCATAGTATGTGTAAAGGCCAAAAACGCCTATGACCATACCTGCTGTTTGCGTTGAATTGTCAAACATAAAACTATTCAATCTTATTTTTTTTCTATTGAATGTTTATCCTAACAAGTTGAATAAGTATGATCAAGCTTCAAAACGGTTGGTCGAGCATGTTTGGTTGTCAGTGGGATGTCAACGTTACAAATTTTGGAAAAAGATTTTGGGATTTTTTTGTCTTTTTGGGTCCAAAATGTGGATTAAAATTGGTCAGTGAAGAAAACAACAGTTTGGACATGAAGTTCAAGGTGTCCTGAAAAAAGGGACCCAACATGGCCATTGTAAACATTTTTTTCTTTGAAATATAAAGGCAACATCAAATGCATGCAAATTCGGCCAAAATAGGCTTAGGTGTTAAAGGGTTAAACAGCAAAGCCCTATCTGGAGGTTAGAGCACGCAAGAGCAGAATTACAGACGCCATGACTTTAACGAGATATTATTGCGTACGTACCTTGTTTCGATCCAAAAACTCCATGTAGCATGTATCACCAAGTGTCAAGACACGGCTGTGAATGGCCACAGCTGGATTTTTGGGGGATTTTATGTGTGAAACATGGTAATATAACAAGTGTCACGATGCAGAAATCGCAGACACCAAGGAGTGCTCAAGATTTTCATTTTCATATATTTACCCTTTTAAACGTGTTTTTTTTTTTTCAATTTTTCTTTGTTTGGATCGATTATTTATTATCTAAAATATTGGGGAAAATGCGACACTAACGAAAAAATACAATTAAGCGATAGTTATGAGGTAGATATGTGTGACTTATTTACAGACGCCAATTTTTTCATGGTGACGTAATTTGTTTAAAACTTTAAAATATGCGAGTGAATAATTTTTTAGTGATTTTTTTTTTTTTTTTTTAAGCCAAATATTAGACATCAATTAATGATTCTAATCTAAAAATGAAAGACATTTCGAATATTCCATTTCCAATAATCCATTTACTTCCATTTACAATATGCATATGAGAGAAAGGCAGTGCCCTTTACGTATCAGCTGGTGACTTTTTCCACTATGAATCCATTTTTATAGTATGAATTTATGTTAGCAGGGAGCATCACTCTTCATTACCATCTCTGATTCTAAATGGGAATTTTTACAGATCAGGATATTTTATTTAAAGATACAGTGATTATCCTTAACACCATCTTAGAAATATATCCAAATAGCCGGCGACTGCGTGCTGGATCCGGCCTCAGCTCACCAGATCCGCATAGCAATCACACCCGCTTAACGTCAGTGCGCCAGATGCGGCCCGGATCAGCACTATGACAGTTTTGCCTTAATTGTCGCCTTGTTTGCACAGATGGGTGAGCCTGAGACCAGGTGCCGCTGATCATCAGCAGCAGCTTACTTAAATCGGTCCTTGGCCTCACAGCATCGCCAGAATAACAACTCACCTACATGTATATGACTTTCAGATAAGAAAGAATCTTGTAATTCTGATACTGAACTAATTTTTGTTGCATTTGTTTTTCGCTTGCATGGCAAAACGCCTGCCTGCCCGTTCACCTGTTCTATCACCAAACTGCCCATTGACTTCTTCGGACGCTATCTAACACTCCCTCTCATCGACAATGAATTAGGTCCCCCGTTACCCCAGAACCTTAACAATACAATATGGTGTTTACAGTCTAAAAAAATGGGTCATCTTTAATGTTGAGTTGCTTGTTCCAGTTAAAATATTTTGTGAAAAAACAATGCTATGTTGTTGTATGCTGCATTAATATGTTAACATTAAAAAATAGCATGAAAATAAGTGCTGTCATTATTGCTTTTAATAGACAAATTTAATTTGCAATATAAACACTAGTGCTGTCAAATGATTAAAATTTTTAATCGAGTTAATTACAGCTTAAAAAATAATTAATCGTAATTAATCGCAATTCAAACCATCTATAAAATATGCCATATTTTTCTGTAAATTATTGTTGGAATGGAAAGATAAGACAAGATGGATATATACATTCAACATTCGGTACTTAAGGACTGTATTTGTTTATTACAACAATAAATCAACAAGATGGCATTAACATTATTAACATTCTGTTAAAGTGATCCATGGATAGAAAAACTTGTAGTTCTTAAAAGATGAATATTAGTACAAGTTATAGAAATGTTATATTAAAACGCCTTTTAATGTTTTCATTTTAATAAAATTTGTAAAATTTTCAATCAGAAAATAAACTAGTAGCCCTATTCTGTCCTCAATGTGTGTGAGTACACAAATTGACAGATAGCGAACATAAGTTCCAAAAAGAAATCTGACGGTGTGGCAAAGTTGCATGGGCTTTACTGAAGTCATCTCTTTTTGACAGGAGCACGTTTCTTGTATTTTTGTAAAACTGAAAATAACAAGGCAATGTGTCAATAACTTGCATAAATCACAAAATAACATAAAATGTACACACACGTGTCCATTTGAGCAGTAGCACTAGCCAATTAGCTCACAAGCATCTAACATTGTAACTGCATTTCACCATATATGTGAACAAATTCAAATATACATCATCAATAACTATCTAATGCTCATGAATATAAACAAAGGAGGAATATAACTCACAATCAGCTGCACTGAATCGCCAGCAGAGGGCGACATTACGCCACATAACATATGCAAGTCACACCCAAGCGCTAGCAGAGGGCGGAAAAACTCCATAAAACACAATTAACAAGTTGACCTTTCACTGTACTGACATTTAAATCTGTCTGAGCGGGCCTAGTGTGTTAATTGCGTCAAATATTTTAACATGATTAATTTAAAAAATTAATTAACGCCCGTTAACGCGATAATTTTGACAGCCCTAATAAACACATTAATGTAAAATACATTGAACAGAATGGACTCCAAATTTAATACTGAAAACGGTTTTATACAAATCTGGCCCAGATTGGGTAAAATGTGTGCCATATCCAGGCCATACATTAATGTCGTGTCTGGTACTTTGCACCAGTTCTGGCCCAAAACTGGTTGCTGATCCGGCCAGTGACTCCTAACTGAGTTTGGGCCATTGTTCAAAAAGACACTGGGGCGGATCTGTTTTACGAAGTTGGGCCGAAATTTGCAGTACATCTGGCCGATGTCCGCTCCAGTTGTTTTGCTGTCTGGGTATGGTCACTCGATGTATAATACAAAGAAAAAAAAAGCGATTTTTTTTCTTGGACCGTTTTGTCTAAAACACTCTTCCAAATCATTATTTTGTATTTGAATTACTCGAGAAAAAAATCAAATACTTGGTCGATCCATGGGTGGATCAATATTAACGTATTGGCCCGAATATAAGACGGCTCTGATTATAAGACGACCCCTTCTTTTTCAAGACTCAAGTTTGAAAAAAGACTTTTCGAACACCAAATTAATTTTTAAACAGAAAATAATCACAGTACATCTGAAACAAATAATTATAACAATATATTTGAGAGAAAAAGCATGTTATTTTGCCTCATTCAGATCTTAATATCTGAACATTTAAATATATAAACTAAAGTGCAATCACATTCGTAAATGGCTTTTGGTTTTTGAAATGTAAATAAACCAATCTATTGTGATAAAACAACAACATTGCAATAACTGCATTAAACATCAAAGTGAGGTCTAACTGTAACTGTAGTCTTGAAACAAATCTGAATAAGGAAAAACATTGCAATAAAATAATGCAAACTGGTTAAACTTGAGAGTAGCTGAGATCTGTCATGACAGAACCTTACTCAAGTTAAGCATTCGCTTCAATGATATCTGGCGCCATCTAGCGTCGTGAATGGGTATAATGTCTAGAAACCGAATATAAGACGACTCCCTACTTTTTCATTCTTATTTCAATGCAAAAAACACCATCATATATTCGGGCCAATACAGTACTTCCACAAGAATGGTTATGAAACATTGTTAGTTTGTTTTATTTGCGCTTTCTTAACGCTTCTGTCATACGTGAAAACTAGATCTCAATAAAAATGAATGCTGTTCTAAGCATGTCACACTATGTTCTTCACAGACATGGTTTTACAGATTTGGTAGGGGTTATGCATGTTTTTTTGTGTTACATGAGATGTTTGCTTTGAAAATAGTCAATATATATAACTCAAACATATTGCATGACCGTTCTCTCGCTCCCTTTTTTAAATTTAAAAAAAAAAATCTTACACTCACAGTAATTACGTTCTCAGGTTACTCAAGGTTTAATTAGAGCGTCACCCCATAATGCTTGACTGCCAGTGGTTTTTTCTTTTACCATGAATTCCCTAGAGCGTGTTCGACACCAACCAGACGGGAGTTGTCATTTGCACTAATGGAAAGGAAATGGATTTTAGGCCTAATTATTCCAAGTGAAATTTTAGTACTCTCAATTACAAGACAACAGCAGGTGAGATCAATATGGAAATGTAGTAATTTGTACTCTTTCTGCATCACTCGGTCACCACCATGGCCAGTACTAGGAAATTCCAGGTCCAGGAGCATAACCAGTGCATAGCACCCTATAACCCACCCCCAATCATGACATACTATTAAAAAATTCATACAGTATATACAGTACAGGTCAAAGGTTTGGACACACTTTCTCATTCGCACGTTTTCTTTATTTTCATGAATATTTACATTGTAAATTCTCACTGAATATAATAAAACTATGAATGAACTTGTTTGGAATTATGTACTTAGCAAAAAAAAAAAAAAGTGAAAATAAAAAAAAAACGTATATTATTTTAGTGTCTTTATAGTTGCCGCCCTTTGCTGTGATTACTTTTTTGCACACTCTTGCCATTCTCTTCAAGAGGGAGTCACCTAAAATGGTTTTTGGCTTCACAGATACGCCTATGCCTTTTCAGGGTTGATTATTAGTGGAATTTATTGCTTTATCAATGGGTTTTAGGACCTTCATTTGTGTTGCATTGAATGAGGTATGTCCAAACGTTTGGCCTGTATTGTATATACAGTATATTCATAGACTTCAGCATCAGTTGACAAGACAGTTCCTACAGACATTTTGCCATGCCTTCCCGTAGGGGGACGACCCAGGCAAAACGTTTGAGTTTGCTTTCCATGTGATAAACTCAAAGATACGCTGCATTCTAACGCCGTATTTAGGTGGAAACAGGACGAAGGTTTTACTGCGTACAATCAGGCAGGAGTGTCTCAACAGTGATTATGTCAAGGACTCAAGGTAATTGTTATATTAAATAGCACCATGCATGCACTTTGAAACGTTGTGAAAAAAATCAATGGAAAAAATTAGTGTAACTTTGGCTTGAAATTTTTACATGATATGAATAACTGCCCATTTTTTTGCTTTTAACCTAGAATGTAGATTGTTTTACGTTCAATCTATAGAAATTTTGCGATTTACGCATTTATTTTCAAGAACTGTCAACGTAAAAAGCTGTTTTGTGCCGGCCGCCACGTTGGATTTCACAATAGTCTAACTTTTGCTTGAAATATTTACGTAAAATGAATGACAACTGCTTGTTTTTTGCTTTTAACCAAGAATCTAGACCAGAGGTCACGGAACCGCGGACCTCGGTCCGGTTCTGGACCCCCGCAGTTCCGGACCACCAAGCCGTCTGGACCGGATCTCAAGCTGTCCGGACTAATACACGTTGCAACAACAAAAATCATTTTTTTCTGCGGGTTTGCAGCGCGGAGTTGGGCGACAAACAAAAACCTTAGCGGTGACGCGCGTGAGCCAGTAAATGGGAGTGAAGCATTTGAAAGTTATTTTTAGAACAGCATGTCTCACACTCGCTTTCCAGACTCCGCCGAGTGACAGCCAAAAACTGAGCCGAATGAAGTTGGAGGAAGAGGCGAAAAGGTATGGCAAATGGCGTCCTCACAACTACGCAAGATTGATGCAGAAAACAGAGTGTTTAAGTAGGAGTAGACCTACACATTTTTGTTCATTTTACCTGGCGGCAGCACAGACCGCTATCATGCCTCATCTGTTCAGAGACGGTGTTCTGCCAAAATCTGCTACATCGGCGAAATGTCCTACATTAGTCGAATTTGACACCCAAAGTAATACCGTGCGCGCTAAACTTGTTTTGTTTGGATGCATACAGGCAGAATGTACTAAAAATGCCTTAAGAAAATACTTAAATGCAGTTATACCAAATAAGGACGGTTTACAGTAGATACGCTACGTGACTAATGTGGTCAACTGCTTCAAAGCTAAAACAAAAAACCACATTGGTTAAAAGTATGAGGGTAATACATGCAAAAAGTACTTTTGAGGCAATGAAAAGGTTCTAAAAAACTAAATAAAAACAAAAATAGTAAGTACTCGCTGCTTCTGACCGATGTGCACATGCGTGCGGATGCTTGCGCAAGCGCGCTGAGCGTTGTGTAGACGTTTCGCCGTGTAGTAAGGAATGGCCGAACAACGGTAGCGCTTGTAAAAAGCAGCAATTTGAAAAGGCACTATGAGACGAAGAACGCAGCTTTTTCGCAAAGTTTCCCTATGAACTCTGCCATCCGTTCTCAAAAAATAACGGAATTAAGGGCTCAACATGATCGCTTTATTATTTATTACTAATTAATTATTATTAAATATTATTTATTACTTACTATAAATTTATTTTTTATATTTTATTTACATTTTTGAATGTTGTAATTATCAGCACGGCCACGTAAAGATACGTTTGTATTTTTTTGGGAAAAAAAGAAGCATTACAAATATTTCCGGACCCGAGATTGTTGTAATTGTTTAATTTCGGACCCAGAGGATTTTTAATTCATGACCCCTGATCTAGACCATGCATGCACTTTGAAACTTTGTGAAAAAAAATCAATGGATAAAATAGTGTAACTTTGGCTTGAAATTTTTACGTAAAATGAATGATAACTGCCTGTTTTTTTTTTTTTTTTTTTTTTTTTTGCTTTTAACCTAGAATCTAGACTGTTTTACGTTCAATCTATAGAAATTCCGCAATTTATGCATTTATTTACAAGAATTGTCAACGTAAAAAGCTGTATTGTGATGGCCGCCACGTTGGATTAAACAACAGCGTAACTTTTGCTTGAAATATTTACGTAAAATGAAGGATAACTGCCTGTTTTTTGCTTTTAATCAAGAATCTAGACGTCCGCCATGTTGGATTAAGTTGCTGTTTCTGGCAAAAACTTATATGATATGTTAAACATTGCTATTGAGCCTCAAATTATAAGTGATCATCTCTACATTTGGTGATTTTTATGCATCTTGTGTAAAATCAGAGAATTTTATTGCCATTTTAAGTTTTGTTTTACTTATATAAAAAGTGATTAATCAGGATTTTATTATGGAACGAATTTGAATTGAATTTGAATTGAATTGAATTTTTTTTATGCTGCTGCTCATTGAGACTCATTTATGCCTAAGGGAGGTGCCCATCTTAGTTTTAGGTTGCTAGTGGCTTTGGTTTTGAAAATATTTGGATTTAAGTTTTTAATGTCCCGTCAACTGATAGTGAAGTCTATGATATATTGTAAATATTTATTTTCGCAAATCAGATTATTTTTCTAATGGTGTCAAGCAACTTTGACTAGAAACTTTATTTTGGTGGGTTGGAGAAGAACCCCTGCTCAAGGATTTGCCCCTGTGCTACTGCACCTGTTGTACCCTCGTAAAACCAATGCAGGTCACCACTTTAGAGTGGAGAGAGAGAGCGAAAAGACCAATAACAAGCATTAATCAATAGTATAATCAAGGCAATCGATTTTACATAGTGAATGCTTTTGCTGTTTATCAGATATGCTTATGTTATAGCACACAGCCTCCGAACAGTTTGATAACATATCAAAAGAGTTGTCATATTGAGATAAACATTACAGTTCACTGGCTCAATTTTTAACTCATCAGCTGCCATTGACTGCAATACGCGTCCAATCCATTTGAAGTTGGAGGGTTGGCAGCAAAAAAAAAAAAAAAAAAAAAAAAAGTTCATAATAATGTGATAATAATCACCTGCTGATTGGAAATAGTTCTGCTGAATATGTAAATGAGAACGTAGGTAATAGGAGTCGACGAAAAAACTTGTAGGTGTTCTGGAGTCATAGTTCATTAGCTGCCGCCCTGTCACTTCAAATGGATTGGACGCCTTCTCGGGAAAAACTAATTTAAATTCCCAGTAGAAGGATTAAAAACTGTCATGAATATAAGTATGACTTTGTATGAGATTTTTAGCATTTCTAATCAATCACCCCAGACAACAACATTAGCTTCTGAGCAGCAAGAACAGCTGCTTTGTAATGGGCCTCCCTGTGCTTCCAACAATACAAGTGCAAGCTGCCGTAAAAGTAAAATATCGCCGCGAGGTGCAAAGTTGTAACCCGCCGTCCAAAGTGCAGCAAAGCTGACACAAGGTTGCAAACAATACGCGTGAATATTGATGAGGTTGGCAGCCAATACAGAGAGAATGTATCTACGTGACTTGTTGTTCACCTCCAGTGGATTGAGACTGCTGCTGGCATCAATCCAGTATTTTTGGTGAACTTTTCATAAATTGTTCTTTTATTTATTCAAGTAAAAGGAATGAATTAGATACTGTATTGTAAACACTTGCTGTTAAAGTAACAAGTTTGTAGAGGAAAAAGTTCTTGTATCCAGCAGAACAAAAGATGGTTATAGAACAAAATACATTCAAGTTAGAGAAATATTTTCCCATCGAACTTTTTCAGAGGCACTTCTTGCTCTCTGTGTGAAAATGTCAAAGAGTCCATCAGTTCAAAACAACTGCAGCAGCTCAGCAAGGTTCCACGCTGCATGTGACCGGCAGAAAGTGAGCCTGCCTACTTAGTGTCAAATGAAAATTAATAGACATAAATGTACTCCACAGCTTACGATAATAACACCACTGCTGTGGGCAAGTTGAGGAAGGAGCTGGGTGGGAGAAAAACCTCCTTCTAAATAGCTCATTAATTCAAATACAGAGGTCAGAGAGAGGTTTTGACTTGGTGGAGCTGACATTTTAATCATAGGTCTGCCAGTTTGTCCATTATAAGACCTATGTTTTACAATATGCATAAAAAAAAAAAACTAAAAAAAAACTTCATATGTTTGAAGTATGTGAGGATCCTGAACTCAAACTTTAGAAAACTCCTACTCAGAATAATTAGTGTAGACCAGAGGTGATTGCTCTAAGACTGGAAGGAAAGCTGAGCTTCCCCTAAAATGTCAAAAAAAAAAAAGTAACTTAATTCATACTGTTGTGTGTACATGTCATTGACGAAATATGAGCTACAATGCAATCAACTTTTGTTCAGAATCAGCTACTTTATCACTGGTTACGACGCCGCTTACTTTTCGTTCATTCACGCAGCTTCACAGTGTGGATGCTGTGCATCTCCAGAGTTGAGAGTGCATTGTTCCACCACTGCGAAACGAGACAAGTAATTGGCTTAAGGCTGGGTTTGTCCCACCTATTGGAAACTGTGCGTCTTTGGAGGTCTATGGGCAATGGGCGGGGCTCAGCTGTTCTGGATGCTCTGCTTCTTTGCATGATGATTAGATGATCTACAGTGGGGCAAATAAGTATTTAGTCAACCACCAACTGTGCAAGTTCTCCTACATGAAAAGATTAGAGAGGCCTGTAATTGTCAACATGGGTAAACCTCAACCATAAGAGAATGTGAAAATAAACAGAAAATTGCATTGTTTGATTTTTAAAGAATTTATTTGCAAATCATGGTGGGAAATAAGTATTTGGTCACCTACAAACAAGCAAGATTACTGGCTGTCAAAGAGGTCTAACTTCTTCTAACGAGGCTCCACTCGTTACCTGTATTAGTGGCACCTGTTTTAACTCATTAGCGGTATAAAAGACGCCAGTCCACAATCTCAGTCAGTCACTCCAAACTCCACTATGGCCAAGACCAAAGAGCTGCCGAAGGACACCAGAGACAAAATTGTAGACCTGCACCAGCCTGGGATGAGTGAATCTGCAAGAGGTAAAACGCTTGGTGTAAAGAAATCAACTCTGGGAGCAATTATTAGAAAATGGAAGACATACAAGACCACTGATAATCTCCCTCAATCTGGGGCTCCATGCAAGATCTCACCCCGTGGTATCAAAATGATAACAAGAACGGTGATCAAAAATCCCAGAAACACACAGGGGGACCTAGTGAATGACCTACAGAGAGCTGGGACCACAGTTACAAAGGGTACTATCAATAACACAATACGTCGCCAGGGACTCAAATCCTGCACTGCCAGACGTGTCCATCTGCTGAAGCCAGTACACGTCCAGGCCCGTCTGCGGTTTGCTAGAGAGCATTTGGATGATCCAGAAAAGGACTGGGAGAATGTGTTATGGTCAGATTAAACCAAAATAGAACTTTTGGTAGAAACACAGTCCTCGTGTTTGGAGGAGAAAGAATACTGAATTGCATCCGAAGAACACCATACCCACTGTGAAGCATGGGGGTGAAAACATCATGCTTTGGAGCTGTTTTTTTGCAAAGGGACCAGGACGACTGATTTGTGTAAAGGAAAGAATGAATGGGGCCATGTATCAAGAGATTTTGAGTGAAAATCTCCTTCCATCTCAAGGGCATTGAAGATGAGACGTGGCGGGGTCTTTCAGCATGACAATAATCCCAAACACACAGCCAGGGCAACAAAGGAGTGGCTTCGTAAGAGGCATTTCAAGGTCCTGGAGTGGCCTAGCCAGTCTCCAGATCTCAACCCCATAGAAAATCTGTGGGGGGAGTTGAAAGTCCGTGTTGCCCAACGACAGCCCCACAACATCACTGCTTTAGAGGAGATCTGCATGGAGGAATGGGCCAAAATACCAGCAACAGTGTGTCAAAAGCTTGTGAAGAGTTACAGAAAACGTTTGGCCTCCGTTATTGCCAACAAAGGGTACATAACAAAGCATTGAGATGAACTTTTGGGATTGACCAAATACTTGTTTTCCACCATGATTTGCAAATGCATTCTTTAAAAATCAAACAATATGATTTTCTGGGTTTTTTTCCAAATTCTGTCTCTCATGGTTGAGGTTTACCCATGTAGACAAATACAGGCCTCTCTAATATTTTCAAGTGGGAGAATTTGCACAATAAGTGGTTGATTAAATACTTATATGCCCCACTGTAGATAATCAAGCCGCAGGTGTCCATACCTTAACATTGGATATTTACATAGATGTTACACAGAAATATTTGATTCATCAAAAATAAAATTTCTTAACCAGATAAACATGCATCAATACCACCAACTCGTGTTGTCTGAATGCTTAAAAACAAACTAACTTTTAAAAACAGATTACTGCATGTGTAAAGATATATAACCTACCGTATTTTTCAGACTATAAGTCAGTTTTTTTTCATAGTTTGGCTGGGGGTGCGACTTATACTCAGGAGTGACTTATGTGTGAAATTATTAAGTCATTATTATATCATTTCACATGGTATTTTGGTGTTTTGGAGTGACACTGATGGTTTGGTAAACTTGTTAACATGTTCTTTATGCTATAGTTATCTGAATAACTTGATAGCTATGGCCACGTTTGCGTTCAGCTTTTGGCAATGTGTGTTCAATTGCCCAAGTGGGGGCGCAGTTGTTTATGTGTGTGTGTGAGAGTGAGAGAGAGAGAGAGAGAGAGAGAGAGAGAGAGAGAGAGAGAGGTTCGAAGCCGTGTTTTTCTCTCTCTCGAAGTTCATTGTAAGGCTTGTAAAATATCTCTACAGAGGCAGCGCCTGTGTGTATCATCTTTTCTGTTGTTGTTGTTGTGTGTTTTCCACCCGCGACCGGACACTTAGAGCCAGTTGTATAGTTTTTTGAACGATGTGCTAATTCCACCGCACGCTTGCTAACCGTTTGTGACATTGCTGCAATAGAAGCTAATTATCATTTATTTACGTTGATGTGAACCTGTTTGGTCTCGAGGACAAAATGGATTTGTAGTATTTCTATATGTAGTTTCACTCTTCAAATGATGATGTCATAATGACGGCCAAAATAAAGTCAGCAAATTATACGGATGCCCAGCATCGTCATTTGGGAGTTTAGCTCGCTGTCTAGCCAGGAACGAGCCATAGCGTCCTGGTGAGTACAATACATTCGCATTTCGTTGTTAATGCATCAAGTAACATTACTATACTTTGCACTTATTCAGCATGTTTTTCTTTATCTCTATCTATTTTTATTTTAAATTACCTTTCAAGATGACATATCTGTTCTATGTGTTGCATTTTATCAAGTAAATTTCCCCCAAAAATGTGACTTATACTCCGGTGCGACTTACAATATATGTTTTTTTCCTCTTCGTTGGGCATTTTATGGCTGGTGCAACTTATACACAGTTGCGACTTATATTTCGAAAAATACTGTAAACCACTTTTCCTTGTCTTCTAAACTTTAAGTGGTTGAAATCCTCTTAAAAATGGTTAACGGCTAGTCCTTATATAGACCCTACTCACATGACGTCACAACCATGCCCCCGCGCCATATTGTCCGTCAACTCGTCACTGTTGATGCATTACCGCTACGTAAATTCCTCCTATTATGGCGTGTTTTTCTGCTCGTTAACAATAATAATCAAAATGGTGAAGGCGTGTGTGGCGGTCGGTTGCAATAACAGAGAGGATAGACGGAGAGACTTGAAGTTCTACCGGATTCCGAGAGACCCGGAGAGGAGAGTGAGATGGGCTGCTGCAATTCGACGAGAAAACTGGGCTCCAAACGATTACCACAGATTATGTAGTAGTCATTTTATATCTGGTAAGATGCATTTAATATATATTTAGAGGGTTTTGGGCTGACAACCACAATTAAGATCATTGCTAGGCTAATCGCCGACAACATACACTCAGACATGAATGAACTACCTGAAAATATATAATTATAAGGGGATAATCAGACAGTTGTCATACAATTAATTTACAATTTCACTATTGAGGTCAAAAGCCAAAAAATAAATTCAACTAGGGACAATCTGGAGTAGTGCTATCGCACTTCATATTTATTACATA
This sequence comes from Corythoichthys intestinalis, assembly GCF_030265065.1. Classification (NCBI taxonomy): domain Eukaryota; kingdom Metazoa; phylum Chordata; class Actinopteri; order Syngnathiformes; family Syngnathidae; genus Corythoichthys; species Corythoichthys intestinalis. Next base: position 16,884,240 of record NC_080416.1, on the reverse strand, counting down.
TTATATATGTATGTAGTGAGAGTGCTATCGCTAAACTATATAAACATTAAAAGCCCTAGCTCCATTGACAAATGACATGAAATACATTAGACTTGACAGTGGATGTTAGCAAGAACAAAAGGTTTTGAATTGAAAATTGCGTAACTCACCTTCCCGAGCACAAGATAGATTCCTGCCGAATTTTCGTGGACGAGGACCTGTTTCACCCAACCAGCAACGAAGTATTTATAAGCCTCCAAGCTCTTAAAGTTTTTCAAACTTTCGGGAGAATAGGCTGATTTTGTGTGGACAAGATAGTTGTAAAGATCAGGGTAGCAGATGTCAGGCAGAGACGGCGAAGACAGCGCTTCGAAAAACATCGATTTAGGCATCAAATATGGATCTGGCGAATGGGTAAACTGAAGCTTTTCCACATAACGCCTTTTATGCAACGCATCCAATGAGTTTACAGCGTCAGATAACACCGGAGCTTCCATGAATTGCTCTATAAATTGCACGACTAATTGAAACCATTGAGAATAGGGCTAAAAACTGACGGACAATATGGCGGCCGGATACAGCGACACGTCATTTTGTGACGTAGGTGAGTAGGGTCTATACCAGCGGTCTCAAACCGACTCCACAAAGGGCCGCAGTGGGTCCTGGTTTTTGTTCCAACAGATCCAGCACAAACAGTTCAACCAATGAGGTTTCTACTAACATAAGCAGCACCTGATTGCAATCAACTGATTACACTTGTAAGAAACCAGATTGGTGAAAAGGTATTTGTCTCGTTTGGTTGGAATGAAATCCAGTACCCCCTGCGGCCCTTTGAGGACCAGTTTGAGACCACTGGTCTATACCAACTTTTTTGTAGCATTCTGTGGCAATCAAGTCCTCTGAGTGCCAGTTGAAAACGGCTAATCGGCGCTAGCATCGCGTTCTCTTGTCGCAGCAAATAGTGGATGCCCATCCATTTAAAATTGTTCTTTTGTAGCAACATATAGCACCAGACGGAGCCATAGTCATCTATTCCTGAGTTTGTGAGTAAGTCTGACGAGCTTCTGGCAAGCTTTATCGGTAGCGGGTGAGAGTCATGTCATGGCAAAATTTGGAAAGCCATTCTTTTAAAATATGTCTAATCATCCATTTTTTGTTATTTTTAACAACAAAATATGAAGCTCGTTTGTAAAACAAACAGAAAAGAAATTCAACCACGAATAAGCCGCTTCCTTATAAAAGATGCAAGGTAGAAACAACAAGAAAAAAGTAGCGGATTATAGTCCGAAAAATATTGTATTTATTCTATGCACCAGATGAACGTGAACATTCATTAGTCATGTTTGCAGCCATCTGAAGAACACGGAGATTCAATACTCAGTCTGGTCATGGCAATACGCTGTTTGGTCTCCCGAGGGCAACATATGTGCTTCATTAAGTGTTAGATGCCCCATTGTGTATGCTAAATTTGCGCCACGGATATTCACTGCCACTTGACAGTTGGCGAGCTGCTCCATGTGAAAAGCACACAAAACTCATTGACACGATAGGCATCCAAACAATTTGAAAATCGTGTTTAGATGCATTGGCAATAATTTCTTTGGAAGTTAATGGTAGAGAGAAAACATGCTGGAAAAGAACTGTTTTAATGCCTGTTCGGTCAGAAGAAAAATACAAGCAAATCTTGTTTTATCTTTTCTTTTTCACAAGTGAAAGAGGAAAACAAATCAATGAAAATCGGATTTTGGTGATTTTATCTTAAGGCAATATCGTCTAGACCTTGTAGGCATACATCTAGTCCATTCTAACTAGAGCAGAAAAAAGCACTAGAGCAAAGCAATGTGTTCAATCAAAAAAAGTCCATTGATTTCCCATGTGGATAACAACAAAGAGAATTCATTTCAGAAACGAGAATCAGAAAAAGTATCTTAACACTGACTGCGAATGTTGTCCATTAACATATTTAAATTTGACAGCTGCTGCGTTAATACAGATTTCTATTCCTTTTGCAAGATTACACTCACAAGATGTTGGATTTGTCTGCGTGTGCGAGAGTGAAACCAAAATTTGAGCCGAGGGAACTAATCATTTGATGAAGTGCCAGAGGCTTTTGCTGCCGTCGTTTATTGTGGCGATGCAGGAGGAGACGGATAGGACAAAGAGCCGTGACAAATAGCTTTGACACTCGAGTCAGTGATACAAACATCAGCCTTTGTCTAGGAAATCACCGAAGACCTGCCAGAGCCTTCATGATGAATCTCATGGCGCCAAAAATCTGTCTGCCAGTTCGGAAACTCTGTTTCTCCAATATCAGGCAGTCAGCACTTTGAGGAATGAACACCAAACTGTCTCACTGCACCAAGTCATGTTAAGGCATCTGAAAAGGTCTGACTGACAGATCAACATTCTAACCCCTATAAAAGGTTCATTTTTCTAACTATTCTTTCATGTTTTGTGAAGATTGAAAACCTTTTTACACTCACTTTCGTGACTAGGGCCAAATCCAGAGAAAGAAGGAGAACAGCACTGTCAAGTGGCATGACTCCTTCCTTGCTTTCAACATACAATGTATTGACAACTATTTCCTCAGGTTCACGGCTTTTGTGAAATTGTACGCTTTAACTTTTGACCCGGAGATGCCAAAAAAATATTTTTGGTAGAAATAAAATTTTTAACCATCAACCTGTAATATGTGAATATAATCGTCCCACTGAAAATATGTCAATTTTTGTATTTTAAGGGAGGTTAAAGGATGAGTATTGGAGGCAAAAATTGGAATCCGATGTGTTTGTGTGAAAGCCAAGTGTTTTGTTTGTTTTTAATACTTTTTTGAAAGCTATTTCCCTTATGAAATTAACAGAATAGGGTGAAAGTAGGAGAGGAACTGGAGGTGCTGGCTGGAGGTGCTGCAAAACCCGGGCCTAGGCCTCCAGGGGGCCCAGTTTGTGGCCGTGGGCGTGGTTGGGGGAGGGTCAAACAGAATAGTAAGATGATGCTTGATACTGGAATATACTATACTATACTATACTATGGAAACCCCATATTAAATACACAAAAAACAAAATCTCTAAGTGTCTGTCAATCATAAACAAAGCAAAACATTACCTTGAGTCTTTAAGTCACTGTGGCACCGCTTTATCACCACAAATTGCTTTTTACATTGAAAATTATTGTGAATAAATGCTTAAATTCCTGAATTCTTATAGATATGAACATAAAACAGTCTTGATTCCTGGTTAAAAGCGAAAAACCGAGCAGTTTGCATTTATTTTATGTAAATATTGCGAATTATGACTTCAATGCCGTAATGCTTAATCTCACCCATTGATTTTTTTCACTTTTCAAAATGCATGCATGGTACGAAAAATACAGGGTGTCCATAAAGTTTATTTACCGTTTCAAAAATGTATTAAAAATGCAATTGATTAGATATTTTATTCAGATTTGTTCTATTGTATTCAGCGTTTATTGAAGTTTTTTTTTTTACCCCTTCTAGCAAGCAAATTTCCATTGAAATTTATTCAAATTACAGGTTTCCTACAAATAAATTTGGTGTTTTGCAGTTAATTTTCATGTTGGAAAATGAAATTTCATTACTACGTTCTTTTTTTTTTTTTTTTTTTTTTTTTACTTTTCTCCTCTTCTGCTGTCTGAACAGCTTTAATGTATCACATGGGAGTTTGATATACCCCCAATGTGGGTGTTCATTGATAGACTTCATAAATTACAGTTTATTTATTTATACATTTTATTTCTATGGTTCATCATGTCTACGTTCTCATATTATTACCGTATTGGCCCGAATAAAAGACGACCCCCTCTTTTTCAGTGTTATTTCAATGCAAAAACACAGTCTTATATTCGGGCCAATACGGTATTATCATATTATGGTCGCATTCTTGCATCACATACTGTTTTATTTATGTTTTTTTTTTTTTTTATTATTATCAGCGCAATTCACGCTGCCTGTAGGTCTTTTATACTTCCTCATTCCAAGTGTGTGTCAACCTTCCACTGAGCAAACCAGTTTCTCCTCCCATTAGATAAAGGGCAAGGAGTTGCAAGAAAAGGAATAAAGCCTGTAAATTGGAGGCAACCCAGTCCAAAACCTTGTCTAAAACGACACTTGTTATTTAGTCAGAGTATGAAAATAGAGCCCTGTGTGTCTTAATTTTCACCAAACACCTTGGACTTACTCACCGAACTCCTGGGATTTAATCGAACCCAGGTTAAGAACCACTGTGTTAGAAAAATATGTCAAATATATTCCTTGAAGTGCCTCTACTGCTATTGTTGTACCAGTTTCGATTACTATTGTTGTTAACACAGATGGTCCTCAAGGTGGCTTTTACACAAAGACTATTGGGAACAGTTGCACGGATTTTGCATGTGGCCAATATGAGAATGTGCTCCTTGACATACATATGAAATGACGGCTGGCAAATGTAACAAAATGGTCCTGAACGACAATGACGCACAGCTACTTAAGTGAAGGTCACATTTGCATATGCACTATCTAAATTGAGTTGTTAGTTCAACAGCTAAAGCTAGCATTATCTTTGTGGGGGTTAAAAGTGTACCCATTACAAGTCGTGTCTTGTGTTGTTGCTAAAATGTCACTGTAAAACGTCTTGACACCGTAGGAGGGAAAGGGAAAAAAATAGTCTTTGAGGTTATTTAATATTAGGGGCCTTTTCCATCACCCACCAAATGGAGGAACCCACCCTCCCTTTGCATCTAAATGTCTGAATCACAGCCCATAAAAAATATTCTCCCTTGAACAATGGCCTTTGATTACCCCTTACCTTTTTCATAGATAAGTACCCATAGTACTGTAGCACATTATGAATACTGCTTGGTCTATTCATGAGCAGTTCCCTATAGAATTGAAGAGAGTGATTAATTTGATTGGATCCCCCCTTTGGCGCTACATTCTCCGACTTGAGACTTTTTCCAGCAAGCAGATGGGAGTGCAAGGCGACTCTTGATGACATTTATTTGCATGTGTAGTCCCACCTCTGCGCACACTTTTAAATTAGCACTTTCTATTCTTTCTCATCACCAATCGCCGTAGTGTTATTATTCACAAATATAATAGCACAGATGATATCAAATCATTTGTTGTTATTTCAAATTCACGACAATGCGTTTCATCTCTTCCAATTTGCAGATGCTTCTGGGAAAGAAAATAATAATTGTCTCACGGAATGCTTTTTTTGTAGCATCAGATAACCTGGGTTGGCATATCGGAAGCAATGTGAAAATCACCTGAAAGCATGCAATATTTTAGTAACGCTTGTGAAATACCTCATCTCATTGTGAAGCAGTCATTTCATTTTTTTTTTTTTCATTTAACCCATACTGTACATAGAGTAAACAGAAAGATTCACATTATTTATTTTGCCTTAATAACTTACTGTTACTAAACATAATTAAAACATTTACAGCATGAACATCCTGTTTTTATATAGTAAATTTGACATTTTTTTCTAACTACCGTAATTTTTGGACTATAAGACGCTACTTTTTTCCTTCATTTTGAATCACGCGGTTGATAGTCCAGTGCAGCTTAGTTGTTGATTTATTTGGGTTAATAGGTAACACTTCATTTTGACAGCGGCGGCATAAGACTGTCATAATGCCGTCATAAATATGACATGACACTATCAAGGGCATTACTGAATGCTTATGACAGATGTCATTAAGTGTCATCTTGCAAATTATGTCACTAACTCCATTTACCTGTATGTCCAGCTTGGATCTTTTACATCCATTCAAAAGTGAGATAATTTGCCAACTAAAAAGTATTTATTTGTCAAATAAAGTGTTACCAAATACCATAATTAGCAATTAATGAAATAACTGGAACAGTAACTGAATAAATAATTTGCACAGAACTGGAACAGTAACTGAATAATTAATTTGCACTGAACATGATTTTTAATGGTTATTTACATCTGTAGTGCTGCAATGCATGCTAGGAGGCATGTTGGACGACAGCAGTGTTGACAGCAGGTGGCAGCAGAGGTTGACTGTCTTCTCCAATGATGGCCAAATGAAGTTTCTTGAAGCAATGAAGATTTGCAATCAATTGGTTCAAAGCCTCATGGTGGTTCATTTGGTCTTATGACAGTCATATGATGCAAATATCAAATACAGTGTTACCGGTTAATATCTTTTAGTGTAAATATCCCATAATACAGTGAGGATAGCTCCGGCTTATAGTCCAGTGCGGGTTATATATGAACAAATGGTAGGCCTTATAGTAAGACAATTATGGTAATAGGCTGCCATTGAATCGATGGATGCCATTGAATGCGATGGACGATGGACAATCCATTTGAACTGGAAAGTCAGGCAGTGAATGAGCATTTGTTCGTTCCAATGTAAATGGATTGGACGTCTATAGGTAAACTCTACCAGTGACAAAGTAATTGGGAAAAAAAAAAACATTTTGGTCTATCATGTTTTAAGTGTTTTCATGATATTTTTCCCTTTTTGTAAAGCACTGTAATTACCTGTAATGACTACACTTCTGTGTAATGACTAAAATGAATGTTTCAATTATGTTGCAGACATATCATTTGTGTTTATGAAAACAACAAAACTTATGGGCTTATTGAAACTAGAATAAAAACTTAACATTCATGTTGATTACTAAAGTAAAAAAAATACTGAATTTCTACCTCTATTGTCAACTCATCCGCCAACATGTGTGCACATCTCATTAGAGCCGCACTATTCCGTGTTGTTAAATATGCATTAAAAAGAATGGAGTCATTAACTATATTCAGCATGTAAAGAAAAAAAAGATGGCCTCATCATTAAAAATCCATGTAGAGCCCTTCAGACCTGAGCAGAGATGATTTCACGCTTGGCTGCGTCATTTGCTAGGTGGGCCACTCCCACACACACACACACGACCACGATATCAGAGTGTGGCGTCCTTGGTTCCGTCTCCTCAGATGAGGCTCGATGGGATGGATGTGATGTCTCGACTAATGGAGCAAGGAGAACAGCACGAGGCGGCGAATAGAAGGAGCCGGGCTTTGCATCTGGACCAATGTAGGTTGATACAGTACGTTCGAGTCCAATCTGTAAATTTTAAAAATATCCCCTTTGTTTGTTTTGTTTGTTTGTTTAGCAAATGTCCTAATATTTTAAATAGCGGATTTGTTAAAAAAATATACTTTGTTTTATCACTTCGATGACACAGTATTAACGTGTTGATTTCCGAAAAATGAAAATGCGTACAACACTTCTCTGTAATGATTGTCATTGTCGACAGTTAGAGCTGTACGATATGATGATAAATACCTTCACAACGGTATAAAACATTTTAGCGACATTTTACATGTGTATTGTGTTATCGCTGTAAATCGACCTGTTCCTGCAATGTACTTTTTGGACAACAGATGGTGCCCAATTTCCGCAGACTTGCAACATTCGCTGTTTTTGGACTGTAGGATTCTGAAAGTACTCAGGTTCAGCATAAGTACATGCTGCATTCGAGGAAGATGGGAAGTCGGAATTTTCCAACCTCCAACCAGGAAAATTATAATTGGAACGGCACTCAAACTGTGAGATCCTAGTTACGAAGTCGGAAAAAAAGTACCGCGACTTCCCGAGTTGCTTCAATCTGACGTCTCTCGACAAAATGGAACTGCCCGTCAAAGAGCAGCCGGTCAATGGTAAAACACAAATTAAACATTCATGACAATATAATTAACTGCATCTATTTATCGACAAATAAATTTAGTTAACCAACACAACTTCCCGTAACACTATATGATTTTTACTGACTTTGCGTGAGGATATACTGCTATTTTATTCCATGAAGTTATGCGATAATTTGTACAAAACATATTCTTTTATTTATAGAAATAAATTATACAAATATGTTTATTTGTGTCTATTTAATATAAAGCAATTTACAGTGTGTGCTATTTACCTCAGCTGTCATCTTTCCTCCACTGTCTGATCACTAACGAAAAGGCAGGTTTGCTTGAGGTCAAAATGTCTTTTGATGGTCAAAATAAAAAAAACAACTTGACGCGATCAGCCATCTTTAGTGTTTACATTTGCTTGGAATACTTTGAGGTCGCAACTGGTACCTTCCGAATGGGATAAGTCCAACTTTCAACAACCGTAGCACATGTTCCTTTAACCATAAGTCTCGGCAGTAGTTATAGGGACTATCCTTCACCAGGCAGTCGTGTTCACACATGGGTATTGCGCCTGATACGAACTGCTGTGATGTTGTAGTCTGCACCAGTGACGCATTATTTAGTCGTCAAACCCACTTCAGGCAAAATAAAACCATGAAAACTCAGCTGAACAGAAAACGACGAAATGGTGACCGTCGAAGACACAGGGGCTATTCTTGCATGTTTGAAGAGGATAGTTTCCATTGGTGAGGTAATCCAGCATTTAACGGCAAGACTGGAAGAGCGCGCCGATTTAGTACAGAATAGTGTTTTTAAAAATGGCCACTCCTTGATACATGCGAGTATGGAAGGGGCGTGGCAGCTAATTTCAGATAATCACCTAACACCTACGTAATCGAGTTCCTATGGCCCCACTGAAAGTCCGTACCTCACAGTAGGAACTAAAATGGTATTTGGAACTCGAGTCCCTGGTCCCTAGTTCCTACATGTACGAACATGCAAAATGATATCATAATCAAGAAAATAAGTATTTGAACACCCTGCTATTTTGCAAGTTCTCCCACTTATAAATCATAGAGTAGTCTGAAATTTTCATTGTAGGTGCATGTCCACTGTGAGAGAGATAATTTACAATCCAGAAATCACAATGCATGATTTTTTTTTTTACCATTTACTTGTGTGAAAGAGTTGCAAATAAGTATTTGAACACGTGTCTATCAGCTAGAATTCTGACCCTGAAAGACCCGTTAGTACGCCTATTAGAAGTCCACCTAAACTCCATGTATTATCCTGAATCAGATGCACTTTTTTGAGGTCATTAGCAGCATAAAGACACCTGTCCACCCCATAAAATCAGTAAGACTCAAACTTGTAACATGGTCAAGACCAAAGAGCTGTCCAAAGACAAAATTGTTCACTTTAACAAGGCTGAAAAGGGTTACGGAGCAATTGCCAAGCAGCTTGGTGATAAAAGATCCATTGTTGGAGCAATCATTAAAAAATGGAAGAAGCTAAACATGACAGTCAATCTAAGTTGGAGTGGAGCCCCATGTAATATATCACCTCGTGGGGTCTCAATGATCCTAAGAAAGGTGAGGAATCAGCCCATAACTACACGACAGGAGTTGGTCAATGACCTGATAAGAGCTGGGACCACTGTTTCCAAGGTTACTGTTGGTAATACACTAAGACGTCATGGTTTGAAAGGCATGGAAGGTTTCCCTGGTTAAATCAGTACATGTCAAGGCACGTCTTAAATTTGCCTATGACCATTTGGATGATGCAGAGGAGCAAGTGCAAGTTTTGAGGACAGATAAGAGTATAATAACACTTTTTGGTTATAATTCAACTCACCGTGTGTAAGTATAACACCATTTACCATTACCATTACTATCTCAAGAACACCATCCCTACTGTGAAGCATGAGGGTGGTAGCATCATGAAGGGAAAAGGTACCATTCTCTCACACACCATATAATTGTTTGCATTAGTCTAACACATTCATTTAACTATAGTTTAGCCAGACTTCACTCAGTGGCCTTGACACAGTAAAGTTAATCACCTTAACGGGGCTCCTGAGGGGGAAATAGAAAAATGGTACCGTTTCTCGTAGGCACCGTCTAACTGTTTGCATTACTCAAACACACGGAATACAATTAATCAGGGAATAGTATCATTTCTCATATTTACTGTTGGACTGTACTGCTCTGACACACCTAGTGTAGAATAGATAGCACACCATAGTTTAATGAAAAGAAGCAAAATAAATACACAATGCCATCTTATCATAGAAGCCCAGCGTGTGCGCCACGAGCAAGATTGACGCGCCAAAACTTGCAAATCAGTTCTGCAAGGACAAAGCGCTCTTTGTCCGACAACAAGTAGAGCCAGCCCGGATAACAAAGTTAATAGCAGACGCTTGGGACGTCAAGACCAGCCTCTGTTGCTGTGGCAACCACATCCCATCCACGCACGAACCCAGACAGCCCGAAACCTGCCAGAGAGGGATGATCCCAAAGCAACGCCCGGACACACCTTCAGCCGGCCCACTACATCACGGACTTAAAAAACACTGGACACTGAGATAAGACAGATTTTGCTGCTCGGAAATATGTAGGCTTGTTTTGGATCCAGAATTGTCCCTCCGTCGTCTGTTTTTGCCTTGTTTTTGACCATTGTTGACGAATAAATTGTCAACCTGCTTTCGGCGAGTCTTTTTCAAACTTTTGGAACATGGAGTCAGTACAAAGGGTTAACACCAGAGATGAACGCGCGGAATTCCGCCTTCCCGGTTGGCGCGCGCGAGGCAGCATCGGCAGAGAGGCACTTGGTTTGGCTGTCGCTGTTTCCGTGCGGCTTGACTGGGGAGGCAAATTTAAATAATCATGCTTTCTGCGCATGGGGCAGGATGAGTGCATTGTATTAAAGAGAGGATGACGGGCCCTATATTGTGAGATTTTGAGGAACAACGTCCTTCCTTCAGTCAGAGCATTTAAAATAGGTCGTGTTTTGGTCTTCCAACATGGCAATGTCCCGAAGCACACAGCCACGAAAACCAAGGAGTGGCTCCGTAAAAAGCATAACAATGTTTTAGTATGGCCTAGCAGGTCTCCAGACCTAAACCCAATAGAAAACATTTGGAGGGAGCTCAAACTCTGTGTTTCACAGCAATAGCCCAAAAACCTGACTGATGGGTGAGCCAAGATTCCTCCTGCAGTGCGTGCAAATCTAGTGAAAAACTACAGGAAATGTTTGATCTCTGTAATTACAAACAAAGGCTACTGTACAAAATAAACATTTGTTTTCTCAGGTGTTCAAATACGTATTTGCAGCTGTATCACACAAATAAATAGTTAAAAAATATCATACAATATCATAAACTTCAGACCTTTCCATGATTCTTTTCTTCACTGTATGCCAACTTTATATACAGCAGTTTTAAAATTCAAAACCACTGGTCACAAGTATTAGTACATAATTAGACATTGCTACAAATTCAACATTTGTGGCAGGTTAACTTAATGTCAATTCAAAAAGTGAGTGGTGGAAAAGCTGTCATTACTGTTGCATAATTTTTCATCAAATAATGAAATATGGCATGTTGATATAGTGATATAAAATGGGCCATATCGGGAAAGGAGGATTTTTGTTTTTCTGTAAAACATGTAAAAGTAGACATATTAAATACAGTTTTGTGCCTTCTCAGCAGTTTTATTTTTTTCTATTTCTATTACAGACCGTTTTTGTCAATGTTTGCAGAAAAAACCAAGCTTTGAATGTGGTCTCTTTAATTCCAAAGCCTTTAATGAACAGACAAATACAGTACTAAATTAGACATGTACTAGTAATGGCAAATTGCCCCCAAAAACCAACAAATGAAAGCTACCCTGCGAAAACATCTGCTGCTCCATCATTATACTTTTTATTTATTTGTTTTTTTTTGTGCTACTGATTAATGTGATATTCTTGGACTCTCCTTAGCAGACCACCAGACAAGATGCTAAATCAACTATGCATGGCTTGACCTTAATGGGTTTTTTACTTGGAGGCTTGGCTTGGTTATTAGAGAACCAGCTCGTGTGGAACAACCTTGCCCCCCAGGGAGGAAAATTACAATCGTAGAGCGGAAACTCACATTATGGCGGCGGGGAAACGAGCGAGAGCAGGCGCCACTTATACTCTTGGCTGATGCGTACACTTGCGCTTCCAATGTGCCAACTTTGAGATCCCAAATTTCAATCTCTTTACAAACAAATTTGGCTGCATTTGAAGTTTGAATTCCCCAAAAAGTCGCTTGGAGTTTGACCAAATATGTTCAAACTTCTTACTACTTTCCTTTTAGGAATTACTACTTTACATTCAGTGGTAATTTATGTTGTCGTCCAAATAAAGCCCCAATTGTCTTAACGGATATTCTGGTATATAATTTATAGGCCCTTTAAAGCAGACGTGGCGGCAAAATGGTGGCATCATACTTCTGCTTAAAACAATGGCAGCCATTTAGCACAGACAAGGCTCCATCATCAGGGCTCTGTTTACCCTCATTTCAATTCACGCACGTCTGTAAATAAGCAGACAAAATGGCCCGGCGGAGGATTAATTTTCTCCTCCAGCTGTGTACTCTAATTGGGATAATAAGCCGAAAGGTTATCAGCGCTCCACGAGGCGTCGGCGTAATTCAAGCACCTTGTCCAATATCTCGTCCTTCTCCTTGGTTTTCCTTCAGCAACCCTCCGGTGCGCTAAGTGGATCTTAAAGGAGACTAAAGCTTGAGTTAAGGTTACGAGTACTTAATAGGACAAAAGCACCTTTGAAATTCAAGTTTAAAACATGAAGTCAACCACACCTTGGGAATGAAGACGTACAAGAAGCTAAATTACATTTTGACTGGGGTTATTTTCAGAGGCGGAGTTTGACTTTTGGGGCGGGGGGGGGCACAACATGTTGATGACCGCGAAACGCAGTGTCAGCATTAAAATTAACTTACAAGAATATTTATTATAAGTTGACGATGAGGGGTTTTTTTCCCCCCCATCATTCTTGACGTGAATTCTAAATCAGGCTGCTTGGGCAATACTTTTCGCCAAGGTACGCCCGGCAGTGTTGTGTCAATGTACTGTAGTTACACCAGTCAAAAATTGTATCCCCTGGGTGGAGCCATATGGAGGTAGATTTGTGTCTTTATTTTTCAACCAAAAAATGTCGCTTCAATAAAAAAAAAAAAAAAAGTCTTTGAATGCAAAAATAAATTTGAAACTCTAAAAACAAAAAAAAAATGCTTGTGAAAGCTATTTTTCTTTGATTTTTTAAAATTTTTATTTAATTTTTTTTTTTTTTTTTTTTGGAGCAACTTTTTTGATTGAAGTAATGTTGATTTGTTTTTGGGCCACATTTTGGCTAAGATATTTTTGTCTTTAATATTCAATCAAAAAAAGAAAAATTTCAATCATAGAAAGTTTTTGAATGTGAAAAAGTATTCAAGATTGAAAAATTTGCATTTGAACACTTAATTTTTCATTGAAAATGTTTTCTTTGATTGAAGCAATCCACTTTTTTGTTTGGGCCATATTATGATTAGGACATTTTTGTCTAAATCATTCAATCCCCAAAAATTTGCTTCAATCAGAAAAAATAAATATTTTCGATCAAAGAAAAAAATCATTTTTTAAAATATTTTGTTTTCTATTTTTTTTTTTTTTAATTATATGCAAAGCAAATGACTGTCTAAGATGCTTGAAAAATATTTTTTATCCATTATAAAAAATATTTTTTTTTCTTAATTTCATTCATTTTGTTGCAGTTTTATTGTTTTACAACTTATATATATATACATATATACATATATCGGAAAGTCAATTACCTGCAATGACACTTTTCGGACACCAGGGGGGTCTGGCCCTCCTGCCTCCCCCCCTTAAAATCCGCTTATCGTTATTTTACAATATTATGAGTTTTAAAATATACCGTATTTTTCAGGCTATAAGTCGTTTTTTTTTTTCATAGTTTGGCTGGGGGTGCGACTTATACTCAGGAGCGACTTATGTGTGAAATTATTAACACATTATGATATCATTTCACATGTTATTTAGGTGTTTTGGAGTGCCACTGATGATTTGGTAAACTTGTTAGCATATTCTTTATGCTATAGTTATCTGAATAACTTAATAGCTACGGCCACATTCGCATTCTGCCTTTGGCAATGTGTGTTCAATTGTATTATTGATTTTTTTATATTGAAATGCATGCTTTTACTCTGTGGCGCTTTCACGCCCAAGTGGGTGCGCACTCGAATTTGTTTACGCGAAAAAGAGCGCTCACACGCCAGAACAAGACAAACAGCTACGCAGCGTCTGAGCGAGTAGGCGAGAGAGAAACACGGCTGCGAACCTACGCTCATTGTGCATGCTTGTAAAATATCTGGATTTTATCAAGTAAATTTCCCCCAAAAAATGTGACTTATACTCCGGTGTGATTTATATATGTTTTTTTCGTCTTAGTTGGGCATTTTATGGCTAGTTACTATTATTATTGGGGTTTTTATTTCAGGGGAAATGAAAATGGACAATTTGGAGGCCATAACATGCTCGAAAACTCACCAAAATTTGAAGATACACGCAGCTTGGTGTAAATCTCAATAATTTTGCATCCTTGGAAAAAAATTACAAAAGAAAAAAGTTACAACATCGCCTGTTGGAATTTTTCAAAAAGGCCTCCCTTATTATGTTTTTTTTGTTTTTTTTTTTTCCAACATGGAGTGAGGGCGTGGCTGCACAGCTCAGTAGCGCCTCCTTTTTTTGTAGGACCCTCTTAAATATGGGAACAGGATATATACAATCATCACTGTCAGCAATGCCCAACACACAAAAGAAGTTTCACAAAAAAAAAAAAAAAAAAAAGGGGGCTAGTTTCAAGCATGTTAGTTTCTCATGAGATAAAGAGAGGGGGACGATCTGCCCTGACCCTGAATTGCGTGCCGTTAGAGTTGCGTTACGTCCAAGTTGTGCCGATCTGCGAGGGCTTAAGTGTTTGTTATTGGTTTACTAAAAACAAAAACAAAAAAACTAACAAAGAAAACCCAGTAATTAAAAACCATTAACATTGAAGTCAATTTCTTTTATTTGATCATTTATTTTAATTAATTATATATATATTTTTTTAAATGTATTTTGCAATTTTAAAATCACATTTTATTTCTTACCAAGCGAACCATGTTAGAATTAGGGCTGTCAAAATTATCGCGTTAACGCGCGGTAATTAATTTTTTAAATTAATCACGTTAAAATATTTGACGCAATTAACGCACATGTCCCGCTCAGAAAATATTCTGCCTTTTGGTAAGTTTTACAGCAAGTCTTTTTGTGCTGTCCAACAGCGAACTCTTGTGGTCGCTTTGCGACATGGTTTATTGTTTTCTTGCCAGTTCATTATGGCTGCACGACGTCTCGGGCTGATAATGTTGTGCTTATATGATCCTTTGACAAGATTTGTCCTTAAGTATGGTTGTTGTAAAGAATGTACATATTATGTTAGTAAGCGAAATGTTATATTTTTTGTATGAGACGCTTTTTGTTTATGTTTAGTGAACCTGTATAGCATGCTAAGCTAACATTGTTGCTAATGCAATGCTTGTGTACTTTTTTTTTTGTAGTTTTACGACGGTCTAAAGAGGACAATGGTTTGAGGCCATTTTATTAATAAATCAGATGAAAAAGGAAGAAGTCTAATTATTAAGGCGTCGTTCACTCGCTGTCTAGCTTTGGAAAAAGTAGACGCTTCGGAGTGAGGACTACGGTGACAGTAGAGTGAAATGCCCACTACAGTCCTTATGTACCCTACGTTGAATGTATATATCCATCTTGTGTCTTATCTTTCCATTCCAACAATTTATTTTACAGAATATATATATAATTTACAGAAAAATATGGCATATTTTATAAATGGTTTGAATTGCGATTAATTGTGATTAATTACGATTAATTAATTTTTAAGCTGTAATTAACTTGATTAAAAATTTTAATCGTTTGACAGCCCTAGTTAGAATACAATAAAATGCTACTAAATAAATAAACGATCAGCAATTTTGCATTTCTTTTTTTATTGGCTTCATACCAATATTGAAATAAAATATACACATATCACTTTTTAAAACCAACAACAGTCATAGAACATGTTTTATTATTTACTTACCACCATGAGCTACACAAAATGTATGAAAAAACATTGCAAAACACAAGAAAAACCTGTTGAATAAAAGACCAAATCTACTTCTATCTACTGGAGTACGGTTTTTAATTTGTCCGTTCATGCTTAATGCGTTTCTAGCCAGGATGTCATAGAATGAATAGCATTAATTGGATGGGCATCTGCTCACAGGTCACGCATTTCAATGCAAGTATATGTTGAGTTTAAATGCAACAGAGCAGAATGACTGCTTGGCATAAAAAGTCCTACTCATTAAATGTGCTCATCAAATGGGCTGCAATTACTTGTCGGTAATGGCTACAGCACAAATCATTACGGGATGCATTTGTTGAACCATTCTAACAAACTGATCTCATCAGCTCTCCTGGGTATTATATCGTTTTGTCCATTCCGTCATTTAATCGACAACCTAAAATTTGGAGTGAAACATTGATGATGAACGAGGAATGAATTTGACACCAAATGTAGTCGCATTTTTATTCCAGTGAGATTGCACTCATCAAATCATCACTTATTCAGTGTGGAAGAGTTCTGCTTCCCTGGATGGTTGTCAATTTCTAGCTGGGAGAGAGACAGAGACACTCAGTCCAGTCAAGCGTGAATAGAAATCTTGAAATTACAGTTTGGATTGCAAGTGTGTGTCAAAGGTCTTCATCTGACAAATGTGACAAAAAAATACGATTTTGTTTCATCTCTTTCAAAGATGGATGAATAAATGGTCCAGGCTTGCTTTCAGCAAACCATTATTTCCACTTGAATGTCACCCACATGTTGAAGGGTCACTCAGATCACCCAAAAGTGGCCATTAGAGAGACGAGATTGAGACTTCGTGAGGACAAAAAAACAGAAGAAGCACTTGATGTGAAAAGCGGTCTCTTTAACCTAAATTCAAATATGACTTTAATAAATACATGTCCACTGAACTGTTTTCTTCATTAATGCGCATCAACACATTGTGCCTACAGTGTCTGCATGCTGTTTTCAGATTTATCATTTAGATATTTTTGGACCTAATGTCGGCACACAAGCCTTGGTTGCTTCATTAATTTTAATATGTTGCATTTTTCTCGTGTTATGAGACATGTCAACAACCCTCGTCTTCAACTAATTTGCAGAGTGTGCGCACACGGACACCTGAAGAGTTCAAATCAGATTTTTTTTTTCTTTTCATTATTTTTGCGCAATTACATTAGAAGGACTGAATATAACAATTCGAGCACATTAGGAAAGCATGTTTATTTACTTGAATTTGTCTTGTGAAAAACTATTTTACCATCTACCATCATCACCGAAAGAGTATTCTACTTTGAGGACACAGAGGCAATTTATTTTGCTGCAAACTGCACCTTTTGTGTTTCTGATGTTTAAATTGTGTGTTGTAATCAAAAGAAATGCTTGTCTGCTTAATAATTTTGCAATACATTTCTATCTCCATTCATTAAAACTGACCTTAACTGTCTAGCATCAGTCCAGTCTAGACTTAATTTTTTCCTTTTCAATTTATTTTCCTACAATCAAACTTCAGAAGCGAGGTTAGAAAAAAAAATAAATAAAAAAAGAGCTAGGCAGAACATTATGCCATGAGAAACTGTTGTTTTTATGAAGAGTAACAGCCAATCTGTGCATCTCCAGAGGTAAACATGTCTGACATTTTGCTTTTGACCTTTTTCCCTGTTAGGCAACTTGTGTTTTGTGACAGAGATGAAAAGAAGTATATTATCTATTCTCATCTTTACAGGACAATAACAGTCGTTAGGTATAAACTAGGGCTGTCAAAATTATCGCGTTAACGGGCGTTAATTAATTTTTTCAATTAATCACGTTAAAATATTTGACACAATTAACGCATGCACTGAATGACCCTCTCGCACATTGCCTCAAACAGATTACAATGAGGCCGTTTATGGACATCAAATAAAGAGAATGTCCCCGGCCGCTTGGGGGCAGCGCCGTTCCATACTAATGTTATTTCTTCTAAACGTGGGAGAATTAGTAGTTGTGAGATGTTTATGCTGTATGCACAATGCAATGCAAAGTGCTATTTGTGCTCCACACATATTTCGGTGAGTTTTCTTTCTTTTAGTGGCAATTATGTGTCTCTTGATGTATTTTGGGTAAGATATGTACAGAGATATATATTTTATATAGGTGAGTGGACACAGGCGTTCTTTGGACCGCGCCGTTTATTGGCATAACCTTCGGCAACTCCTTCACAACAAACATAAGTATCATTTAGTGAAAGCACAACAAAAATAATATTCCTATCTCTCAAAAAACATAATGTTCACAAAAAGAAAAGCACTTCAGTCTATAGTAATGAGGCCCTATTCTCACACAGTTAAACAACAAGGCAAAATGAACTGGCATTCCATATCAAAATAGCTATGCAAAATACACATAAAACTTACTCAGACTTTGGTCACTCTGTTCTTATTATTGTTATGTTTATTCTTATTGTGATTATTATTATTATTATATTAACTCTACTTTTGATTGAAAATTTTACAAATTTTATTAAAACGGAAACATAAAGAGGGGTTTTAATATAAAATTACTATAACTTGTAACTATAACATTTATCTTTTAAGAACTACAAGTCTTTCTATCCGTGCATCACTTTAACAGAAAGAATGTTACTAATGCCTTTGTGGATTTATTGTTACAATAAACAAATACAGTACTTATGTACAGTATGTCGTATGTATATATCTGTCTTGTGTCTTATATTTCCATTCCAACAATAATTTACAGAAAAATATGGCATATTTTATAGATGGTTTGAATTGCGATTAATTGCGATTCATTGCGATTAATTAATTTTTAAGCTGTCATTAACTCGATTAAAAATTTTAATCGTTTGACAGCCCTAGTATAAACACTATGATATGTTCATATTTCATTGCTGATGTGCTTGTCAAAGCTAGGATGTTATAGAACAGGAATGTTAATTACCGTATTGGCCCGAATAAAAGACGGTGTTTTTTTGCATTGAAATAACACTGAAAAAGAGGGGGTCGTCTTATATTCGCGGTCTAGACATTAAACCCATTCACGACGCCAGATGGCGCCAGATATCATTGAAGCGATGTTCTGTCATGACAGATCTCGGCTACTCTCCCCATTCACGACGCTAGATGGTGCCAGATATCATTGAAGCGATGTTCTGTCATGACAGATCTCAGCTACTCTTTTTAATTTAACCAGTTTGCATTATTTTATTGCAATGTTTTTCCTTATTCATATTTGTTTCGAGACTCCAGTTACAGCTAGACTTCACTTTGATGGTTAATGCAGTTATTGAAATGTTGTTGTTTTATCACAATAGATTGGTTTATTTACATTTCAAAAACCAGAAGCCATTCATTTACGAATGTGATTGCACTTTAGTTTACAATTTAAATGTTCAGATATTAAGATTTGAATGAGGCAAAATGACATGCTTTTTCTCTCAAATATATTGTTATAATAATTTGTTTCGGATGTACTGTAATTATTTTCTGTATAAAAACAATTTGGTGTTCAAAAACTCTTTTTTCAAACTTGAGTCTTGAAAAAGAGGGGTTCGTCTTATAATCAGGGCCGTCTTATATTTGGGCCAATACGGTACGTCCATGCACCAGTTATATATTTTTTTTCTTTTAATTCTAAGAAAGAACCCATTTAATGTATAACTGCCATAGACAGTACTAGACGGTAAGGATGGGAATTGATAAGATTTTTACGATTCTAATTCCATTATCGATATTGCTTAACGATTCGATTCTTTATCGATTCCCTTATCGATTCTAATTTGGACGAATGGACTGTATGAGGTTCTGGGTTCGATATGTTTATGGTTCATTCGCCTCAGAGTGTCGGTTAGAGCACAAGGAGTGGAGAGTGGAGTTGGTCTTTCGCACTTTTAATCCAACTTGGCAACAGGCGCAACTATATACAAGCAATGGCACTTGATATGACAATCACTCAATGAGCAGATGAGAGCATGCATGGAAAGATTGTATTGTAAGTATTGTATTTATATTTGTGCGGAAGAAGACTGGAATGTGTGGGTATGTGTGTGGTTCTGAAAGGAAAGAAAATTACATCATATTAGTGCTGATGCAATAAACAATGCAAATTGACAGTAGAGCAGTCCATTACACACATACATGACTATTAATATTATAATGACACAAAGGTGGGGGGGGGCGCGAGTGCGCGTACACAACTAGGAAGCATGCTGCGTGCACGTGCGGTCATCTTGGCCATAAACGTGGCGAAAACTAAGCACTTTACATTCATATGGCTTATGTAATACTGGAACGGGCTCATTGGACAAACGCTGTCTGAACAGCCACGCCAAAAAAAAATACAGTGATACCTCAGCTCAAGAACATAATTGGTTCCCAGAAAGTGTGTGTAAGGCGAAAAGTTCGTCTTCCGAACATTTATTTCCCATAAGAAACCATTAAAATGAGAATAATCCGTTCCCAGGTCCCCATAAAACATAATTTTCTACTAAATAAGCCTTAAAACTACACAAAAATATACCTTATTTTATGTATAATAAATGTGCTATTGTATTATAATTAAAGAAATAAACTGTACTGTACAATAAAGTCGTTTTATTTACCTTTGTGATGGTAGTTGATGGCTTGATGGAATGGAGTGGGAGGAGGAGGGAGGGAGGGAGTTACTGTTTGGAAGGAGAGTGTTACCGGCAAAGTGCGCAGTTAGCGTAGACTCCACTGCTGTGCCCCCCACATGCTTTTGGTTGTTAATAAAAGTGCCCACAAAAAGCCATCCGACGCCTCTGGGTGTTTGTATGCACGCCGCCTCCTTTCTGGAGAGGAAATCGGGCGAACCGAAGACAACCGACGACAACGAGCCAACGTGACTCGCCGGTCCACTTCTCACTACGGTGGGAAGCTGAAAGCACCGCCAATTACCAGTCGAGGGCGAATTGGTAACACGAGTCACCTTCCATAAGGACTGTAGGTAACTCTTTTTCGGTCCCATAATAGCAAAAGTACACTCAATATGGTCCAAAATGTCTATCAAACACAAACCACGTCCGCACTCAACGAAAGTGAGGGGACGAACTGGGACGCCGTGAGCGTGCGTCAGCTTCTCGTGGCGCTTTTCGACCGCGTGCATTGGTTCGTCCGCCGAAAACTAGTTCGTCAGCAGAGACTATATGCTCGCGAATTTAATGTTCTTGAGGCGAAAAGTTCGTGAGCTTAAGCGTTCGTGAGCTGAGGTATCACTGTATGCCTAAAAAATCGGAATTGCGCATTAAGACCTGCAGTATGAACCTAACTTAGTTTATAGTAGGAAATTATTTCTATGTTACTTGGGGCTGTAACCAGTGTGTATTTGGTAAATGGTGACTACCTATATAGCACATTTATTTACATGTTTAACATGCCCAAAGCGTTTTACATTAGCACACATTTACCCTTTCACACACACATTCAGACACCAATGGTGCTGCCATGCAAAGCGATGCCAATTTATTGCGGGGCAAATTAGGGTTCAGTGCCTTGTACAAAGGCCCTTTGACAGTGGGCAGTCCTAGCCGGGATTCGAACAGGACAACTCGAGCAGTTTTTATTCATTTAAAGTCATTCATTTAGTTTTATTAACAACATATTCATTTACAAATGCATTTAAAATTATTTTAAAAAATGATAATGGTTAATAAAAAATATTGACACAATAACAATGGCCAACATTCAATAGTAAGGGTTAAATGTCTTGAGTGAATACCTATTTTTTTATGTACCAAAAAAGTTTCAAGCGTAAACTTTTGAATAGCTGTCCCTTGACAATTTTTTTTTTTTTTCAAACTGAAGCTTCTACAGTAAGACAACAACATGTTATTATGAATATACACAATATATTTCCTTTCCACTCCACAACTCGAATTTGATTCCAGAGGAGTGCAGGTGTGAATTAAAGTGACACGCAAGCCTATACCAGTCCCGTGCATGAATGCATTCTGATGATGAGCAAACATTGCCCTCCTTTGGCCCTCATTATGCAAATGAGGGATTGTCTTTTAGGTGCGGGGGAGAACGGAGGTGATTTTGTTTCAAGGGGATCCGCCGCAACCTGGCAGTCATATGCTGTTGATTAACACGCTAATGGACAGGCAGCCGAGTGGGGTGAAGTCATTTCATACCAATCACTATTCATTACCTAATGAGAGATGATGACTCGGGGGTGCTCTCCACCTCAAAAGGCAAAGTTGATGAATCATATTATCATTATTTACCTCTTTAAATTTCAAACCTGTAATTAGGAGACGCGGTGAAAAGGGATGTAGCTCTTTATTTGCAGACAGACCGTCATCTATCATAGGCTAATAGGATTTCTAGTGTACATCTCAGTGTGCTTACCTGTTGAACCACGCGGAATTGAATTAAACAGGTAATTCTTCATGAAAGTTATTTTGATTTTCAACAGAAAGAACAAGGTAGAGGTCATCAACTCATAAAGTTTCACTATTTTTGTTGTGAACTCAGTGGCTTAAAAGAATTTCCGTGAAAAAAATGCCGCAAAGAGAATATTTCGGCCACAGAGTAAACAAACACGCACAAATTATGTTTTTTTTTTTAAATTTTTTTTTAATGTTTTTATTACTTACATATAGAACAGGGGTTTTAAACTTGCAGCCTAAGGACCAATTTCAGTCCACGGGACAATATTGTGCGGCCTCCACTTGTCATCCAATTGTAGTATTAGAGTTGCAAGCACATATTTTGCATTGGGCAATAATAAAACTTCCCAAAAAAAATTTTATTAAAAAATTGGAATTGTTGTTTTCATCATCAAGTTCCCTATTTTGTACTTTTGTACTACCAAAACACAAAAATACATAAAGCCGGTAGAGTAGCCAAAAATTTTACTCAAATAAGAGTAGTGTTACTTCTAGGTAATATTACTCAAGTAAAGGTAAAAGTAGTCATCCCAAAATTTACTCAAGTACAAGTAACGTATTCTTTGAAAAGAATATTCAAGTAATCGGTAACATTGTGAGTAACTGCTTTTTTTAAAGTTTTTTTTTTCTCAGCAAAACTTCATCTATACGAACTGTTATTATTATACTGTACTGTAACCTTTTACAAGACCATATTAGACCAAAATGCTAACACAAAAAAAAATTATCGAATTCAGGCCAGAACAGCACAATGAAACATTACCCGTCCAAAGAGCATGAGTGCCCTCTAGTGGAGAAAAAATATCAATACCTCTGATTCGTATAATGGAGTCATGTGGTCATTGTTGCAACATTTCATTGGTGAAACTGAGACAGCAACTGTCGGCATCTCTGCCAAAAATAAAGTCAATATGTAGAATAAAAAGGAAAAATGTTACATCTCTAGTGTAACCCAAGGTAGCAGCTTGTAAGAGTTTTGTTTCTTCTTCACAAATCTACTCAAGTAAAAGTAAAAAGTATTGCACGTTAAAACTACTCTAAGAAGTACATTTTTGTCAAAAAGTTACTCAAGTAAATGTAACTGGGTAAATGTAACGCATTACTACTAAAGTTGCACCGATACCAGTATCGTCAGGGGGCGCTGATTGGGCCCGAATAGGTAGTATCGGTATATACGAGTACCAACTTTAAGGGCGTCGATACCATCTACTGGCATCACTTGAACGCAACTGTACTATCTTCACCAAATGAGCTAAATTCCCAATTTCCAATGCATGACATCCATATGTTTTGTCTCTAATATATCAAAGATAAATTAACACCTTAGTCTACAGTAATAAGTGTATTTGCGACAACGGAAATACGCGAAGATACGCTGCTCGTACATATATGGCATTCACTAGCGGTTAGCATACGTTTGCTTACGTCTGCTGTTATGACGATGTTGGGATCAGAAACCTTAAGACAGTGGGACACTAAGCAAACTCACGGTTTCATGATGAACAATGAGTGGCAAATTAAGAGTGTCGTACTTCAAACTCGTCTTGTTTATGAAAGTCGATTGTCATATGCTGGTGTTGTGCAGTAATAAGCAGAAGTGACTTCAATGGCGTTTGTTAACCTTCTTTCTTATTTCCCAGAAAACACTCATGCGCACACACTAGATATAATCAAATAGCAACCTAGATGTGCTACGTTAGATCCCATGCCATTAGCTGGGTGAGCCCAGAGTGACACGAAGTCCATATATACTACATTGATGAATTAAAAACTGCCATGACTGAATGGAAGTTAAGCTGGCCAAATCAATCCATACCAGTGACTATAGAAAATGCTGCAAATACTGTTAATTTAGTATGTGACACAGATGGATTTGGACCACAAATAAGATGTTTTGCTCATGTGGTAAATATAGCTGCAGCAATCAACAGTGTGCCCCACCTCACTTTACAAACAGTAAAGATTGTTCTCAGCACTTTTATACAAAACTTCTTCAGATCAGTAAGAAGTAAGCACATAAATATTATGCACTAAAATACTTGTTTATATTATGGCATTGTTATTTTTGCTTGTATTGTTAGTAAATAAAAAATATATAAGAACATAACAGTTGTATTTTCTCTTTCAGAGCATTAAATACATTAAATTGTATCGAAAATTGTACCGAACCGTGACTTAACTGTATCGTTGCATCCCTTGCAATTGCCATTTATATACATTTTTTTTTTTTTTTTTTTAACGAACAGAGTGGTATAGGAATGGTATCGGTATCGGCCGATACTGCACAGCCAGGTATTGGTATCGGGCCCAGAAAATGGTATCGGTGCAACAGTAGTTACTACCCACCTCTGCACAATACATAGTCTGTGACCTGGGCTGGCATTGAATGAGTAAAGCTAATGATAACTTTGGATTAGATGTCGACTGTAGTGACCACTGTCCCTGAAAGGATTCATCTAATAGCAACACTTAAAGCTATCCCTCATGTAAATAACCTGATATCGTCTCTCCTTCACTTCAAATTGTTAATATAACAATGTTGCACAGTGGCTGTTTAATTAGAAAGCTGTCGCTGTCCTCGCTTGCGAATTCGCCATCGTATTTCGCTGTTATTTTCTTCCTTGTATTCCTCACCAAGCAACATTAAAGAGACAGAATTTAGTGGAAGATGCATTCTTCTATTAAGACATGCAGGCAGCCGAGATGAAACTCTCACAGTGTAAAAGTAACTCTCTTAGGGATGAACACATGAATCCATAAGACTATAGTTTGTGTATGTATTCATGAAAGTTGACAGGTTGAAGCTTTTTAGATTTGAACAGACAACATAAAATGTGTACATTTCAGAGTGTATGTTGTATGTTAACAGAAGTGTTTTCCATAAATATGAAAAAGTGTAACTGCAATCTTGGGTAAATGACGACAGCTACGCATTACGCATTAGGTGCATGACTAAAGTGCATTGTGTAGTGTACAGTATATGGCTAAATTTATGATTACAAAACGTAATCCCTTAAATGTTTCTAGCATGTATTTATGATAGTGCTGCCGCTATCGAAGATTTTAGTAATCGAGTAATCGAATGAAAATTCTATCGATTAATCGAGTAATCAGATAAAAGATTTTTTTTTAGGTTAAGAGCATTTATAAATATACTTGAGAAAAAAAGACATTTAATCCAATGTTGAACCATTTTCAGTCAATCAATGTCTTTATTTTTGATGTACATTGTTGGAAACAGCCAACAATTGCATCTAACATGTGACTACAAAAAAAATTAACTGCTTTCACTCAAAAAACTTCTAGATCTAATAAAAAAAAAAAAAAAAAAACATATTTCTTACCTAAAAATGTAATTACGCTTGATAACACACATCACTTGAAAGCTATGTGTTTTTCCCACGTGTTTCAATTTAATTTCCATTTGTGTCAAGCCATTTTTAAGTTCTAGTTAAGTTTTAAGTTAGTCTAAACTGTAAGTACTGATAGGATTTTGAGTTTTTGCAGTGTTCAAAATAAATGTATGATACCTGCTGTATTGGAGCACATTGGGGACCAGTGCTACTTGGTGTTATGTTCAGCAATGACTACTGAGCTAAAACTGACAGTTAGCTTTATTATGTTTTAATTTTACACCATCATAACTCTACAGCGCTGTGTTTTTACAGATTAAATAAAGCCTGTATGTAAGACACGTTAGCCAAGCATCGACAGTGGTCATAATCAATAGAAACCTAGCCCTCCGAAGGGCTAACGTTACGTGAGCTAGTGACAGTAATGTTATATTTATTAGCGATGAGAAGTCTACTGCTTAAAGATGGCGGCTGTTTACTAACGCTGCCCAGACGCGGCTGAGTCTGTCATTTCGCATCTAGTCCTAAATGCATGAGATATCTATGAAACGGACACTACTTGCTACCACACTAGCATCCTGCAGGCGTAACTTTTAGCAACGTCGGCGTATTTTGTAGCGGCTGTCGGCTGCGGTAAGTTTTTAAAAAAAATTTTTTAATTTTTTATTGCTTCTTCCTCTACGCACGGGACGTCAGCGCGTTGTCCCGCATTAAAAGTAGTCCGGGCAAAACGTGATGCTTAGAGCTGGCAAAATTAAACGATTCCTCAAGGTGAATAAAATTACTCGGATCAGTTTTTAAACTCGAGTTACTCGAGTTGCTCAAGTATTCATTTCAGCTCTAATTTATAATATTGGTCTTGAAAGACCAAAAATCGGCTAGCAATAATTATGAATTTCTACCGCTATGAGTGTTTGTTTTTTTTCTCTTCAAAATTTCCAAACGCAACATTTTACTTGCTTGTTGTTGTGTAAACATTGTCTCCGTCAACTAAAAGGGAAGTGCTCTCCATTATAGATGAAGTGCCAAGACCGACCATCAATTTTTCACTCTAATTGCTAGGTAATCGATTAATATTCATCCTCTTGTGTAAAAATGCTTACAATTCTCCAACAGTAACGCATTCCACAACATATCTCTGATGAAAGATCCATCCATTGGATTTTCCTCTCTAATGAAAATCTCACAAAAGGGTTGGTGCTCCCGAACAAAATGACTTTTTTTTTTCTCTCTTTTCCTGTCTTCGTCTTACCTGCGTGCCATTAAAAACTGAGTACATCAAACCCTCCAGCGCAGCTCGAGAGGCATTTCCTTTCAATTAAAACTGACCCTGCCGCTTTGCGTGTCGGGTATCCCTGAATTCATGAAGTATACCGGAAGCCCCCCCCCCTTATTACTTCCCTTCCGATGGGCTCCCACTTATGTCCAACTCTCACTTTGCACGACTTTGGGAAGAAAGTGGATTTATAATTAAGTATTCTGAGCCCTCACTTCCCAACGCTATAGCAAGTATCTTACCCAACTGGAGTTTAGACATGTGAAAATAGAGTGCAAGTCATGCAGATTGTAGAAGAAGCTTTTTTTTTTTTTTTTATGTGTGCAATAAACAGGCATTTCGGCGTCCTCAACTTGCAAATTCTTAAATTCTCTCAATTAGACAGAAGAAGGCAAACATTTAATAATAAAATGGCAAAACGTAACAAACAGAACATAGAACAGTAACACATTGAAACTACACACACACAAAACAATTAGACAATTGGCTCCCTCCCTCGGTCCGCCTTTCAGTGACTTCCAGGTTCAAGGGAGGGCCCCGTTTTCAGGTAAAGTCAACTTTTAAGTCTATATGCAAATGAAGAAGTGAGTCCACTCCCAGTGGGTGTTACAAAGGCGGGGAATGCATTGAAAGGCTACCAGAGACAAGACATTAAAGACAGGAAAGAACTTATTTTGCTTTCAAAGCTTAAAGACTATCATGAACCACTCAGGTCCTACTGTAGATAAATGACCTACAGTGCTGGCCAAAAATATTGGCACCCCTGCAATTCTGTCAGATAATGCTCAATGAAAAGAAAATGATTGCAAATACAAATGCTTTGGTAGTAATATCTTCATTCATTTTTCTTGCAATGAAAAAACACAAAAGAGAATGAGAAAAAAAAATTAATAAGTAGCATTTTACACAAAACTCCAAAAATGGGTCAGACCAAAGTTTTAGCACTCTCAGCCTAATGCTTGGTAGCACGAGCTTTAGACAAAATAACTGTGAACAACGGCTTCCGGTGTCCATCAATGAGTTTCTTACAATGCTCTGCTGGAATTTTAGACCATTCTTCTTTGGCCAACTGGTACTGCAGTCCAGTGCCAGAGGCAGCAAAGCAACCCCAAAACATCAGGGAACGTCCGCCATGTTTGACTGTGGGGACCGTGTTCTTTTCTTTGAAAGCCTCGTTTTTTTCCTGTAAACTCTATGTTGATGCATTTTCCCAAAAAGCTCCACTTTTGTGGTATTTGTACTTTTTCGGCTTTCTCAGGTTAGTTTTGGCAAACTCCAGTCTGGCTTTCTTTCTCTCTCTAGAGACTCTAGCCAACTGCTCCAGGTCTCTGAGATTTGAAGGGTGCCTTCTCCAAACTGCCATTTTTAGATCTCTCCACAGGTGTTCTATGGGATTCAGGTCTGGACTCATTGCTGGCCACTTCAGAAGTTTCCAGTGCTTTCTCTCAAACCATTTTCTAGTGCTTTTTGAAGTTTGTTTTGGGTCATTGTCCCGCTGGAAGACCCATGACCTCTGAGGGAGACCGAGCTTTGTCACACTGGGCCCCTACATTATGCTGCAAAAATTGTTGGTAGTCTTCAGACTTCATAATGCCATGCACACGGTCAAGCAGTCCAGTGCCAGAGGCAGCAAAGAAACCCCAAAACATCAGGGAACCTCCGCCATGTTTTACTCTGGGGACCGTGTTCTTTTTGCTGTAAACTCTTATGTTGATGCCTTTTCTCAAAAAGCTCTACCTTTGTAACATCTGACCAGAGAACATTCTTCCAAAACCTTTTTGGCTTTTTCAGGTAAGTTTTGTCCAGCCTGGCTTTTTTATGTCTCTGGGTCAGAAGTGGGGTCTTCCTGCGTATCCTACAATAGAGTCACTGTACATTCAGACGCCGACAGATAGTACGGGTTGACACTGTTGTACCCTCGGACTGCAGGACAGCTTGAACTTGTTTGGATGTTAGTCGAGGTTCCTTATCCACTATCCGCACAATCTTTCATTGAAATCTCTCGTCAGCTTTTCTTTTCCGTCTACATCTAGGGAAATTAGCCACAGTGCCATGGGCTTTACACTTATTGATGACACTGCGCGCGGTAGACACAGGAACATTCAGGTCTTTGGAGATGGACTTGTAGCCTTGAGATTTCCCATGGTTCTTCACAATTTTGCTTCTCAAGTCCTCAGACAGTTATTTGGTCTTTTCTTTTCTCCATGCTCAATGTGGTACACACAAGGACATACGATAGAGGTTGAGTCAACTTAAATTTCAAATAATTTCCACCACCTGTTGTGTGCCACAGGTAAGTAACAAGTGCTGTTAATTACACAAATTAGAGATGCATTGCAGGGGTGCCAATACTGTACCGTATTTTCGAAACCATTGGTCCGTACCGTATTAAAGAGCGCAGGCTCATTTTTGGATGATATTTTTGTATTTAACACACGCACAAGGTGCACCGCATTATTGGGCACATGAAAAACGCACACTAGCATGTACACTAGCATGCGCGCTAGCTTTTTTTTTTTTTTTTTTTTTTTTTTTTTTAAAGCAGCAGGAGCAAAACATTCAACGTTCAATTGTACTTTATTAAAGAATTTAACAAAGTACTCAAGTCAATCCACAAATCCATCAAAGTCTTCATCTTTTGTATCCGAATTGAACAGCTGGGCCGGTCTCCATCAAACACGGCAGCTCAACTTTTATTTAGGCAGCGTCTCCCTGTTAATAATTGCCAAAGGTGGCAGTTTCTTTTTGTTTCGCGAGGGTGTTAGCCTTGAGTTTGAACTAGGCTTTGTAAGCGTGTCTCTTCGCAGGAGATGAAATTTTTTAGAGCCCTTCACCAAACCAATGTTATTTAGCCTAACGCACACACTGGAACATTACAGCTATTGGGGGCACCCCTCCTATCACAAGCAACCTTCTCCCTTTAAGGTTCTCATGCGCCTCTCACGTCCGCCTTTTCAAAAATTGCTCAGTCAGGC
Source organism: Corythoichthys intestinalis (assembly GCF_030265065.1). Taxonomy (NCBI): domain Eukaryota; kingdom Metazoa; phylum Chordata; class Actinopteri; order Syngnathiformes; family Syngnathidae; genus Corythoichthys; species Corythoichthys intestinalis. The sequence goes on along the minus strand of NC_080416.1, from coordinate 16,854,367 downwards.
AGACACATGGTACGCAGTCCTCACAATAGGCGCACTATCCGTTTTGGAGAAAATGTTTGACTTTTAGGTGCGCCTCATGATTGTGAAAATACAGTACAGTGATCCCTCGTTTTTCGCAGTTATTGAGCGATAAGTGAAAAACTGCGAAGTAATTTTTGTGTGTGTGTGTGTTCAATGTATTTATTCAGATTTAGCATTAGAAAGAAATACATATTAGACATGTTTTTTATTTTTTTTTCACAAAGTGGAATTAAAACTAGCAGGGTTTAAAAAAAAAGTATAAGGACAGTATACTTAGTCGCTACCTGACTGACCTCCAGTATTTAAAAAACAATTGCACGAGAGTCAAAGTAGGGCGTTCTGCCAGACACACAGACACCACATAGTGTTCCCATAACAAAAAGTGGAGGAATTTCAGAGACTAAAAATAAGGTAGTCATAAAATGCCCTAATAATCAGCTCTATCGCAAAGACTGAACATTTCAACTGCTGACATACACAAATGCTGTCGAGCGTTGATTAAATCTGCAACAATTTTTGTATAATGGAACTACTCAACTGGGCACTAAGTACTCTGGACAGGATTTTCTCAACAATGTGACCTACATCGAGCCAACGCCCATGTCCGGCCAACACCTTCGCGTCTTGATTTCCGTGTCTCCCTCGGCTATCCTCCTTCAACAAATCAGACAAACTCTACCCTAATCAATGAGCAAACAGAGGACAGACAGCTTGACCCAATTGTTACGTGGAATCAATGACTTTTGGGAAGATAATTCATGTGTAATGAAAAAACAAAAAAACAAAACAAAAAAAAACACAAAAAAAAAAAAAAACAGTATTTGTACCACAATGTGAAATGCCTACTCTATCATGTATTGATGTGCGTCCTTTGGTTTAATTGGGGACGGGATTTAATAAGCTCAGGCTTCTCCCTTCAGCCCTTGTCTTTTGTTCGGTTTTCTTCGGGTTAATTTTATCACAGTGCTATATTGTAACTGTCAATGATATCGATGATAATGACAATAAACAATGAACGAAAAAAAATGTATTATTTTTAAACAAGAATGCTCAAGCTGCTTACTTACACACACTGAGTTGCCACTGCAACTGTTTAACACCGAACGTGTCGGATGCGACACGTTTACGCATATCATCTTTGAAGCCTCGTAACGCTGTAATTACATCACCCACGTGCCCCTGGTTGCTCTCGTTTGAAAGTACGGAAGTTGATGTCCACACCAGTTTTTATTTGAAGTCAATCGACCAAGTAAAACGGGAGATAATGTCATTTGAGTTTTATAGTTTTATTGCACTCATAAATATGCATTAAAACGCTGCATAGACCATGTGTCTATCTCCATATTTCCATCATTTCTTGTCCTTTTTTCAAAACCGAAAGCAGCACAAAAGACTACATATCCCAAGAGCCGTTGTGATGTCTAGAAGGACGAGCCTAATGTGAACATTTTTAATAAATTGACGAGCAAGGCGCCAACTAAGGGAAAGGAGACACGCGTAGCAAGCAACGGCCGGTTGGATTGAGCGAGCGACTTTGAAACGTGCAGAATGAATCAAAAACTAAATGTAGCACAAGCTAATGCATTATAACATTAACTCAAGGAATAGGATGAGCTGTATTTGTCATTATTTTCCTCGGATCAGTCGGCGTCTCGGCGAGTAGAAGCGACAGCAGCGCGCAAACGGCGGATGAGTAGACTGTGTGACGTTGTATGTGACGCAGCTTAGTGTCATGTTCAAAAACAAAACTTTATTGAGTGCTCAAAAAAAAAAAAACTTTATTGGGTCGCATGCCTAAAAAAAATTGAACTGAACTACTTGTCAATATTTTTGAAAATACTTTTTTTTCAATGTTTGTTATTTTTTCTTCACGATGAATATTTTCAATTTTTATATAGGTGTGTGTTCGAGAAGCTTGATTGCATGTACATAAATACCTTTGATAAGGTGATGAGTACAATACCTAACTTCACAAAGAGATATCCTCCAAACCCTTTTTGTGCTGGATAATATATATAATTTTTTTTTCTCACTATTTTGCACTGTATATAACATGTTTTGTCCATAGTATGTGTGAAGGCCAAAAACGCCTATGACCATAGCTGCTGTTTGTGTTGAATTGTCAAACATAAAACTATTCAATCTTATTTTTTTCTATTGAATGTTTATCCTAGCAAGTTAAATAATTATTATCAAGCTTCAAAATGTTTGGTCGAGCATGTCTGGTTGTCAGTGGGACTTCAACATTACAAATTTTGAAAAAAGATTTCGGGATTTTTTTGTCTTTTTGGGTCCAAAATGTGGATTAAAGTTGGTCAGTGAAGAAAACAACAGTTTGGACATGAAGTTCAAGGTATCCTAAAAAAGGGACCCAACTTGGCCATTGTGAACAGTTTTTTCTTTGAAATATAAAGGCAACATCAAAGGCATGCAAATTCGGCCAAAATAGGCTTAGGTGTTAAAGGGTTAAGTTAAACGATGATTGACGCATGCGGCACTTTGAGGTTTCGACTTCCAAGCATCTCTGGCAAGATCAAAACTTAATGTCTTTTAATCATCGTTAACTTTAATAAGCAACGCCAATGCCTGACCAAGAAATTCGGCAGGAGCGACAGTGAGAGACTACGTGATCGGATCGATACAGCTATATAAAATACTGCATTTATTTACTTATTTATTTTGTAATTGATAAAAAACAATCTGCAGTGGACTGAGGGCACGAATTTTGAAGTAGAGAGGGATCACTGTATATAGAAATAAACATTGTTTTAAAGTAATGAAAGAAAATGTGTGAAATACATGAAATAGTTCTCTTCAATGTACTTTGTGATTCGTGACTTCGTTTTACAGATATCCATACCATACATAAAAAAGAAAAAAAAAAACAATTACCACGGCGCTGCTCTATCCATGATGATTCAATGCCATCACATCTTTTGTCTCAACTATCTTTACAGACAATTCTCATCTGCGAGCTATTAAATGGGTCAGTAACTTAGTAAATTAGCCCCCATTATTTTTTATTAATAGACTTCCCTCTCATAGTCCAGAGAAAGGAGGGGGGGAATGATACAGCTCAAATGAAAAGGATGAATAGCCGACTTCTCAATTCAATTCTGAAATTTAATCAAATTGCCAATTAACTGTATTAACATGGGAGGCTTCGTGTTTAGAATTGAAGCATCCCAGTTGCTCTTCGCTGCGTCTTAATAAAAGTGGGAAGGGATTCTTGCCGGGATGACCTTCAACTCCTCCTGTTCTAATTAGCTTACTGTTATGCTTTTAAGATCAATTATTAACCTGTGTGAGTGCAGAGACATGCTGGGGGATGACCAAAACAAGAGAAGAGCAATTGACGAAGGCTGTCATCACATTATTTAAACAAAACCTTCGGTTTTATGAGAAACAATAGCATCAAGAGTGTCTTGGGTAACTGGTTTCTTCATTTTTATGTGACATTTTCCTTCATTTACATTTTAAACACCGTGAATAAAATACACTGACATTTAAAATCACATTTTAAGGCGAACATTCAATTTAGCTCTTCTATAAAGAGATAGTTGAACTCATTGGAAAGGAGTTTATCCATAGTAGACGTCAAATCCATTTTACAGTGGGGCAAATAAGTATTTAGTCAACCACTAATTGTGCAAGTTCTCACACTTGAAATATTAGAGAGGCCTGAAATTGTCAACATGGGTAAACCTCAACCATGAGAGAATGTTGAAAAAAAAAAACAGCAAATCACATGTTTGATTTTTAAAGACTTTATTTGCAAATCATGGTGAAAAAGTTCATCTCAATACTTTGTTATGTACCCTTTGTTGGCAATAATGGAGGCAAAGCGTTTTCTGTAAGTCTTCACAAGCTTTTCACACACTGTTGCTGGTATTTTGGCCTATTTCTCCATGCAGATCTCCTCTAGAGCAATGATGTTTTGGGGCTGTCGTTGGGAAACACGAACTTTCAACTCCCTACACAGATTTTCTATGGGGTTGAAACGCTTGAAATGCTTCTTACGAAGCCACTCCTTTGTTGCCCTGGCTGTGTGTTTGGGATCATTGTCATGCTGAAAGACCCAGCTACGTCTCATCTTCAATGCCCTTGCTGATGGAAGGAGATTTTCACTCAAAATCTCTCGATATATGGCCCCATTCATTCTTTCCTTTACACAGATTAGTCGTCCTGGTCCCTTTGCAGAAAAACAGCCCCAAATCATGATGTTTCCACCCCCATGCTTCACAGTGGGTATGGTGTTCTTCGGATGCAATTCAATATTCTTTCTCCTCCAAACACGAGAACCTGTGTTTCTACCAAAAAGTTCTATTTTGGTTTCATCTGACAATAACACATTCTCTAAGTCCTCTTCAGGATCATCCAAATGCTCTCTAGCGAACCGCAGACGGGCCTGGACGTGTACAGGCTTCAGCAGGGGGACATGTCTGTGTGGGGACATGCATTGTGTTACTGATAGTAGCCTTTGTTAATGTGGTCCCAGCTCTCTGTAGGTCATTCACTAGGTCCCCATGTGTGGTTCTGGGATTTTTGCTCACCGTTCTTGTTATCATTTTGACGCCACGGGGTGAGATCTTGCATGGAGCCCCAGATCGAGGGAGATTATCAGTGGTCTTGTATGTCTTCCATTTTCTAATAATTGCTTCCAAAGTTGATTTCTTTACACCAAACGTTTTACCTATTGCAGATTCAGTCTTCCCAGCCTGGTGCAGGTCTACAATTTTGTTTCTGGTGTCCTTCGACAGCTCTTTGGTCTTGGCCATAGTGGAGTTTGGAGTGTGACTGACTGAGACTGTGGACAGGTGTCTTTTATACCGATAATGAGTAAAAATAGGTGCCATTAATACGAGTGGAGCCTTGTTAGACCTCGTTAGACCTCGTTAGAAGAAGGTAGACCTCTTGACAGCCAGAAATCTTGCTTGTTTGTAGGTTACCAAATACTTATTTTCCACTCTAATTTGGAAATAAATTCTTTAAAAATCAAACAATGTGATTTTCTGTTGGTTTTTTTTCCCACATTCTGTCTCTCATGGTTGAGGTTTACCCATGTTGACAATTACAGGCCTCTCTAATCTTTTCAAGTAGGAGAACTTGCACAATTGGTGGTTGACTAAATACTTATTTGCCCCACTGTAAGTTGAAGAGCGGCCAACCCTCCCACTTCAAATGGATTGGACATCTAATGCAGTCAGTGGCAGCCAATGAGTTAGAGATGATTCATTTCTATGCCACGTACACTATGTGTTATTGTTTCTCAAAGGAAATCATTTTCCATATTTGACAGAGGATTTTATTGAATGCATGCAGCTGGTTGGAGTTGAGTGCATTTCTTTCGGAAAAGTACACCATATGTACTTGTCACTGAGTGGATAATCTCAAATAATGTGGGATCAAGGTTAATCTGTGGTTAAAAAATGAAATGGATTCACAAGCTATCAAGAATCTAATCTCTTGTCAGGCATGTTTTGCGCTTTTGCTGATGTAACACATTTAGTCGAAAGTCATCACATTTTACCTATCTGGTCCAGCAGCCAGCGCGAACACGCTTTGATATCAGTCGGATTCTCTTTTACCTTCTCCTGTCGCTTTTCTTCTGCATGATAGAACGCAGACCTTTGTCAGGATCATCTATCATTACGTGGGATTAGCATTTCTTTGCATGCTGGGATCTTTTAGGATTACAGGAGGATTACTTCTTTTATATTTCTGTCTGTGCTAAATACACTTTAGTTTACCACCCAGCAGTTGTGGTAAGATACTGGTTTACCATGGAATACTTGTCCCTTATTCAATACGAGTTCCCCTTATGCTATGGACAGTATCGTTCTGCTCTATTTTGTAACCTTCATGGATGAAAACGATATTTGCAAAGGTTCACCTTGTTTTCAGGGCAATGCAGTGCCTTCTGGTTAGAAGTGTCAATTGTGAAATGTGTTGACTTAATTCTACCACATGAGTCTCAGCTTTCATTTATTTTTGGAAGCAATATATTACACATTCCGACCATTTTATATGTTTGTGGCCTGAGCGTAAAATCTGATTTGGAGGCGATGAGCACAAATGACCACTCCAGGTCAATTAACCTTATTCTTAACCTGATCATTCTTGGTCCAAAAATGAAAGGTCAAAGATCAACACGCACCTTGGCAGAATCGCATTTACAGCTACAAATCAAGTCAGAATTATTGGCGTAATTATTGACTGAGACCAAAAAAATTGACAGCCACCTATAGTTCATCACTGAATCTGCCTATTACCACCTAAAAATATAGCCAGAATTAAGGGGCTTCTGTCTAAACAAGGCATGGAAAAACATATGCGTGTATTAATTGTAAGAAGATTAAACTATTGCAACGGTATGTTTACAGGTCTTAATAAAAAAAATAATAATAATTTTTTAAAAAATCAGTCAGGAAGTTGCAGCTAGAACAAAATACTGCTGCCAGAGTCCTTAGAAATACCGTAAATTTCAGACTATAAGCCGCTACTTTTTTCCTTCATTTAGAATCCCGCGGTTGATAGTCCAGTGCGGCTTATTTGTTGATATATTTGGGTTAATAGGTAAAACTTTATTTGACAGCGGCGTCATAAGACTGTCATATGACATAATTATGACATGACACTATCATGGACATTGCTGAATGCTTATAACAGATATCATTAAGTGTCATCTGGCAAATTATGGCGCTAACTCCATCTATGTCCAACTCAGATCTTTTACATTCATTCAAAAGTGAGATAATTTGACGGATAACACTAAATGACATCTGTTATAAGCATTCATTAATGCTCATGACTGTGTCATGTCATAATTATGATTGCGTAATGACAGTCTTATGGTGCCACTCTCAAATAATGCGTTACGACATACCATAACTGGAAATTAATGAAACAGCTGGAACAGTAACTGAAGAAAGAATTAGCACAGTACATGAATTTTGATTGTTATTTACAGCTGTAGTACTGCAAAGCATGCTTGGAGGCATGTTGGACAACAACAAGTGTTGACAGCAGGTGGCAGCAGTTGTTGACTGTCTCCAACAAGGAAGCAGTAATGACCAAATGAAGTTTCTTGAAGCAAGGGATTTTTCCAGCCAATTGGTTCAAAGCTTCATAGTGGTTCATTTGGTTTTACGATAGGCACTTATAATACAGGTCGGACAACTGTGGCTTATAGTCTAGTGCGGCTTATCTATGAACAAATGCCGTTTTCGTGTCAAATTCGGTGGGTGGTGGCTTGGAAGAGCAGAAACTGCTTTTTCAGTCTTGTCTGTGTTTTCCGCCCTATATACTGTATTTCAAATTTCAAGTTATTTACTTTTCATTCTTTTTTTTTTTTTTTTTTTTGTCTTAACGATAGTGATTTTCATGTCTACTTTTATTTCCTGTTTCAGTTGTCTTTGTTTTCAACTTTCCTTTTGATTTAATGTGATTTTTATGAATCATTTTATCGCTGTTTGTGGGTCTTCATGTGATGTAAAGCACCTTGAATTGCCTTGTGCAATACAAATTCATTTGCCTTGCCTTGGCTTATTTGATTGTGGGTGGGTGGGGTGGCAGAAAACCAACCTCAGACAAAGCAAACCAAATACCGTCCTTCAGAAATGTGATGTGTTGACCGCTAGTTCGCCATGCTGCCAGAATACCCCTTTTACAACATTGTTTCTGGCCTAATTATACAAAAGTATTTCACTATTCCTGAGTGCTTTCAGTCTAATTCTTGCTCTGTGCTTAATACACACAATTATATCAATTTTCTCATCTCACTCTGAGACAGGAAGCTATTAAGTGCTTTTCCCAAGGCATCTTACTTTTTACCCCACATCTTTTTTAACCCGTCTTTGTTCAGCTTGGCATTTACTATCCATCTCGCTGTCCATGGTCCTGCCTCTAACTAAAGCTCCTTCTCCTTGTCTTGACAGGCCATCATTCCCCACCACCCTCGTATAAATGTATCTGCTTTCAACATCCACTGACCTCTGCAGCACCCCCCCCCCCCCCCCCCACACACACACACACTAACACACACAACCTCGGCTAAGCAGTGAAACAGACGTGAGCGCTCAAGTGTGCTCGCCAACAATGCTAACAAAATTGGTGGTTATTGTCCAAATCATTTTTTTCCCTCACTTTTATCCAGCACCAGGGGGAAAAAAGAGAGCCGGTCACCTTGAGGCAAAAGGTGGAAGAAAAAGTTCTGACTGCTCCGTTCAAGCACAAGCAATGATGGATGGATTTTAGGTTTTAGCCTTGTCAATCAGAGAAAAAAAGGAAAAAAAAGTCTGCTCTTGAAAACTGGAGAGAGAAGAAAGATGAATGGTTAATGGCCTGTGCAGGATTTTAGGTACGTGAGATGAATGTTAAAGAACCACAGATATGCAAAAAAATTATTGAAGTCTGCCTTTAAGTCTCTTGAACAGAGGAGAAAACATTATGAAGGCCAATAATTGTTTCTGTTCTAATTTCCATTGGTGAAATGGGAGGAATAGAGAGCAGTAGCACCATCTGCTGGTAAGACTGGCTAGCGTTCCTCGTTCATTGAGCAAATACTAGTAGAAAAATCTGACTGCACACCACCACAAGATATAATTATTTTGTTGGTATGATATCTTTTTTTCTTAATCAAAATATAACTCATGCAAATGTTTTGATACTTATACATCAAGATGACGACTACAATTAATAGTAAATTTTTGTGACTTTCGGTTTGTTCCAAAGCGAGTTATACTTAAAACATGAGCAAATGGAAAATTCCATGTAAATTTTTTGTCTAAGATATTTGCATCAATTTATTTATTTATTTTGTTTATTGAGATTTTGAGCACCCAAACCATTTAGTCATGCTTTTGATTTTCACCAATAGAATTATTTTCATATAAAAGATGATTTAAATGATAACTCACTTGTAAGATTTGGACAAAATTTGTCATGATTTCATTCACAGTTCATACTGTCCTTATGGTTTTTGAATGACAGCCTGGTCCGACGATGTCCACTCATACAAATACATAACTTTTGATGATAACTCAACAATAAAAAAGATTTTAAATTAATTTTTGCAACACTTTATTTGAACTCGGTGTCATAAGACTGTCATAAAACCGTCATAATTATGCCATGACACTGTCATGAACATTAACTCATTTGCTCCCAAAAACGTTTAAATAAGTTCTATTTTTTATTGTTTCAGTGTCCCAAAGACGTATTTATACGTCTTTTATATATATTTCTTTTAACAAGAGACATTTCTAGGTTCTGATTCAATTTAGCTCCAAAGCACAAAGCTGAAACTCCATTTTAAAGCAATAAAACTGGCCACTGGAGGGCAGTAGCGCATTTGATAAGACCTGCAACCCGGTTCAACAGAATGAACGGCGGAAGACAACCGAATGGACGTCCAGGATGCCAGGCAGCAGACGGCCGAGCAGAACAACCGGGAGAATGCAGGAGATGCCAGGCCCTAGACGACCGAGCAGAACGACCGGGACCACCAGTGCAGTGGGCGATGCTGTTGAGCCAGTGCTGGAAAGACTAAAAAAAAAAATCCATCTTTATGAGATAGGTGGCGATGAGGGAAGGCTTTCGCTGCCACAACAGCGTCTTCTCTCAGTTAGTTATGTGTAAATAGTTATTTTGCTATCAAAAGCTCTATTTGTCTTGTTGTTTATGTTATTTTGTAAAAGGAAAAAATTATTCAGATGTTTGGGATCATTAGTGCTCATGACAGTGTCGTGTCATAATTATGATTGTCTTATAACCCATCTACCAAATACCATAACTAGCAAATAATGAAACAATTGAAACAGTGAAACAAATTCATAAAACAACTGGAAGAGTAACTGATAATTAACACAGAAGAGGAATTTTGATATTTACATCTGTAGCCCTGCAATGCATGCTAAGAGGCGTCTTGGACGACAACAGTGTTGGCAGCAGAGGTTAACTAAGGGAGCAGTGATGGCCAAATGAAGCTTCTTGAAGCAATATTGCTTTGCAGCCAATTGGTTCAAAGCTTCATGGTGGTTCATTTGGTCTTATAGTGCCACTGTCAAATAAAGTGTTACCGGTTGATATCTTTTGGAGTAAATATTCCATAATACAGCTAGAACAGCTGCGGCTTATAGTCGAGTGTGGCTTATATTTGAAAAATGTCATTTTCGTGTCATATTTGGTGGGTTGCTGCATATAGTCAGGTGTGCCTTATAGTGTGAAAATTATGGTACACACTATGCGCTATTCCTCATCTGAGCCTGTGTTTGGATCCATATTTAACAGCTCGCTGTTTCATAACATCATTAAGTGTCCTAACCCTACCACAGTTTCTAACCTCAAATCCCAACCCAAAGACATGAAAAAAATCTCAATATTGCATCAAAAGTGGTATAATTTTCTGACATGTTATTACTCATATACTGTATTCACAAAATGAGAGGAAAATGACAGCTTAGGACATTTTTAAGCACCAACAGTTCATACCCTAATGACTCCCACTACAACGTAGGATAAATGCATTTCACTTCACTACAATAGCGTGAGCGAGGCTTCAATCAGCGAATGGATTTCTTGCCAGGTTGATTTTTCCTCGACACGTGCAGAATGTGTCAGTTCTCTCCTCTTTGCACCAATGCTGTAAACAAGAACACGTCTCTTATTGGCTTCTTGATGCAAAGTGAAGGTGACCAAGCAATTTCTGCTAACTTGCAGCAAATCAAATGCATTACTGCGTGTAAGTGGGTACTCCCTCATCAGTTTCCCCGCAATAGGAGAGGTGTCGTTCTGCTAGAGCAAAAAATGAGATCTATTGATTTGGGAGTAGGGGTAAAGGCAAGAAAAGGGAGTCCACAACGAGGCTCACTTGGTTCCTGAGCGCCAAATGCAGTGAAAAATGGAGGGGAAGATGAAAAGTAACACCCTGTAATCAGATTGGCTATGGATTGTTGTGGGATGAACAGATAGCTCTTGGGTTCTCCTCAACCTGGAAGTCATAAATTGGTGCAGTTGAAACGGAGCGCCGATGGGGGATTGTTGCCTTGATTCGTTTACTGTGCATGTCAACGCTACTCAATACAGAAGGGAGTCATTGTTGTTGTGTAGAATGGATTCTTAATAGAATGGATGGGAGTTAAAGGTTGTGACAAATCTGCCTCTGTGGACCAAGCAACTATGTAGTATATAACAGTGGTCCCTTACCTTTTCTTGCACCACGGACCGGTGTAATGTGGGCCTTTTTTTCACGGACCGGCAACGTGTGGCAGAAAATGACAGTAAATATAAAATCACACGTCGGGGCTAAAAACGAATATCAAGTGCAAAGAAAATGTTACTCAGCAAGCATACACTGAACCAACCTTTTTTTAACAGGGGACTCTCCTTAAACATTTCGGCAAATATCCTTGGTCGCAAGCATCATGAGTTCTTCTCCAACCGTGAAAGGTTTCTGAGCTTTAGCAGTACGGTTCGCCATGAGGTATGATGCTCTCAGTGCATTTGCTTTTGTTGCCTCGTTTGCTAGCTTTTAGCCACATATTATGCAGAATGGACTTGGTTGTAGGATCCCCTTCTGGCTCAGGCTATCTAAAGTCCGTCACTAAATCTGCTTATTACCACCTAAAAAATATAACCAGAATTAAGGGGCTTCTGAATCAACAAGACATGGAAAAACTTATGCATGTATTCATTTTCAGCAGATTGGACTATTGCAACGGTATATTTATGGGTCTTGATAAAAAATCAATCAGGAAGCTGCAGCTAGTACAGAATGCTGCAGCCAGAGTCCTCACAAATACAAGGAAGCTGGACCACATTACACCGGTTTTGAAATCGCTACACTGGCTTCCAGTGAGTTAAACGATAGACTATAAAATACTACTGCTCGTCTACAAAACACTTAATGGCCTTGGACCAAAATACATGCTTGATTTGTTAGATTCCTATAAGACATCTAGACCCCTAAGGTCGTCTGGAACCGGTCTCCTGCATGTTCCAAGAACAAGAACCAAGCAGGGTGAGGCAGCATTTAGTTATTATGCTCCTCACCTCTGGAACAAGTTACCTGAACGTCTGAAGTATGCTCAAACTGTTAGCTCTTTTAAATCAGGGCTAAAAACGCTTTTGTTTAGCACTGCATATCCATAACTGTCTATATATTTCAATCTACTTGTTTTATATTCCTGTTGTGCTTATCTCCATTGCTGATTTCAATTATTATTAGGAGTAGTAGTTTTTGTTTTATTTTTATTTATTTATTTTTATTCTATTTGTGATTAAATGTGATTTTTATGTATAATTTTATTTCCGATTTTGATTGTCTTGGTTTTTACGTTGTCAATCTTAGACAGTTTAGCCTCTTGGACTATGCCACTTTAACAGAAATTGTGTCGAAATTAAAGCCCACAACATGCTGCCTTGACATCCTTCCTTCAAACTTTTTCAAAACTGTTTTTCATTGCATAGCCCCAGACATACTTCAGATTATAAATACTTCTCTCCAAACAGGAGAGTTTCCTCAGACTTTAAAAACTGCAGTAATAAAACCTCTCCTAAAAAAACCTAATCTGGATGCCTCAGCCATTAGTAATTACAGGCCAATATCAAATCTGACATTCCTGGGGAAAATTATCGAAAGGGTTGTGTTCGAACAGATCCAGAATATATGATGCAAAACAATCTTTTTAACTCATTTCAGTCTGGATTTCGACCACAACACAGCACCGAGACTGTGCTTATCAAAGTCCTAAATGATATTCGTCGGAATACCGATGCAGGCAAATCATCTGTTCTGCTACTGTTGGATCTCAGCGCCGCATTTGACACGGTTGATCACAACATACTACTCAGCAGATTGGAATAGTGGGTAGGGCTTACTGACACTATTCTTCAGTGGTTCACATCCTATTTACATGATAGGGATTTCTTTGTGTCAATCGGAAACCATCAGTCAGAACGAACCAAATTCACGTGTGGAGTCCCTCAAGGGTCAATTCTTGGACCACTCTTATTTAACATCTATATGCTTCCATTAGCTCAGATAATGGAACAGTATGACATCTCCTATCACGCCTATGCAGATGACACACAACTGTACATTTCTGTGTCCCCACATGATTATAGTCCCTTAGTCACCCTGAGCAAATGCATTCATCAAATCAATGAATGGATGTGCCAGAATTTTCTCCAGTTAAATGTGCAGAAGACAGAGGTGATCATTTTTGGGCCAAAAAAGGAAAGGTCAAAGATAAGCAGCGAACTTAGCACAATGTCACTTACAGCTACAAATCAAGTCAGAAACCTTGGCGTAATTATTGACTCAGACCTAAAATTTGATAGCCATTTAAAGTCCGTCACTAAATCCGCTTATTACCACCTAAAAAATATAACCAGAATTAAGGGGCCTCTGACTCAACAAGACATGGAAAAACTTATGCATGCATTCATTTTCAGCAGATTGGACTATTGCAACGGTATATTTACAGGTCTTGATAAAAAATCAGTCAGGAAGTTGCAGCTGGTACAGAATGCTGCAGCCAGAGTCCTCACAAATACAAGGAAGCTGGACCACATTACACCAGTTTTGAAATCGCTACACTGACTTCCAGTAAGTCAAAGGATAGACTATAAAATACTACTGCTCGTCTACAAAACACTTAATGGCCTTGGACCAAAATACATGCTTGACTTGTTAGAGTCCTATGAGACATCTAGACCCCTAAGGTCGTCTGGAACCAGTCTTCTGCATGTTCCAAGAACAAGAACCAAGCAGGGTGAGGCAGCATTTAGTTATTATGCTCCTCACCTCTGGAACAAGTTACCCGAACGTCTGAAGTATGCTCAAACTGTTAGCTCTTTTAAATCAGGGCTAAAAACGCTTTTGTTTAGCACTGCATATCTATAACTGTCTATATATTTCAATCTACCTGCTTTCTATTCCTCTTGTTTTTATCTCCATTGCTGATTTCAATTATTATTATTAGTAGTAGTTTTTGTTTTATTTTTATTTTATTTATTTATTTTTATTCTGTGATTAAATGCGATCTTTTGTCTTCGTTTCTACGTTGTGTTGATTTAAATGTGATTTTTATGATCTTCATGTGATGTAAAGCACTTTGAATTGCCTTGTGTTGAATTGTGCTATATAAATAAATATGCCTTGCCTTGCCTTGCCTCAGCAGGTGGCCTTTTTCCTGTGAAAAATCTGTCCAAAGATATCACCGCCCACAGCACACAACCAATAGCAGCTAAAGTTAATGTTTACATTGACTGGCGCTGGGCTGTTATGGTGTGCAAACACCCTAGTAATGGTGACCAACCACCAGATGGCGACCTATACAAATATTTACTCGGATTAGTCTACCGAGTAGACAGGGATATTGATGTTTCAAGAGCCACAGGCCAGATTGCAGTTGTTAAGAATGTTTTTATTTCTTTGCGGCCCGGTAGCAAATGCACCGTGGAACGGTACCGGTCCAAGGCCCGGTGGTTGGGGACCACTGGTATAGAGCATACAGTACAGTACGTATAAGTACGTTCAAGGCCAAGATCAATGTGGTTCTTCATTAACTCATTGGCTGCCATTGCAGACTTTGACGTTCAATCCATTTTGACTGGGAGAGGGCAAATTTGCCCCTACCAGTCAAAATGGATTGAACATCAAGTGCCGGCAATGGCACTAAAACATGAGCATGTCTTCCCAGTTTAAAATGAATTGGACATCTATTGTTGTCAATGGCAGGTAAAGCATTAAAAAGAAAAAAAAAAGAAGATTGATGCATATACATTCTCTAGAACAGTGACCCCCAACCGACATTCCGGGAACCAGGACCGGTCTGTGGCGCATTTGCTACAGGGCCGCAGAGAAATAATGCATAATATTTTCACGACCGCAATCTGGCCTGTAACTCTTGACACATTAATATGCCTGTCTACTCTATTGACTAATCCAAATAGAGATTAGTGTATGTCGCTATCTAGTGGCTGGTCGCCATTACTGGGGTGTTTGCACACCTAGAGCAGCCCGGCGTCAGTCAATGTAAACAGTAACTTTAGCTGCTGATGGCTGTGTGCGGCGACGTGTTTGGACAGCTTTTTTACGGGGAAAAGGCCACCTGCTGAGTTAGAAGAGGAGCCTCCAACTTACTCCATTATGCATAATACTGTATCTGGCTAAAAACTAGCAAACTAGGTAACAAAAGCGAATGCACTGAGCGTGTCATACCTCATGGTGAACTGTATAGCCCAAAGCCAAGAAACCTTTCATGTTTTGAGAACTCATTATGCCTGCGACCGAGGATATTTGCCGTGAAGTTTTAGGAGAGGCAGCTGTTAAAAAAGGTTGATTCAGCATATGGCGATTCACATTTTCCCAACACTTAATGTCTGATTTTATCCCTGTCGTGTCATTTTATATTTATTGTTATTTTCTGCCACACATTGCTAGTCTGTGAAAAAAAGGCCCACATCACACCGGTCCGAGGTACAAAAAAGTTTGGGGACCACTGCTGTAGAATATACATTCAAAATGTCATTGTTATCTGTCCACAAAAAAACAGAGGAGTAGCAATTTTACTGCCCTCACCAAGAATAACAACAAAGCAGGTGAGATCTTGAGCTCTCTCCCTGATTGGCTCATGACTAGATACACACAATGCAGTATGTGAGTTCTCAAGACAAACTCTTGATGTTGTTTTGTCCTGAAACTAACAAAAAAGTTGATGTTGCACTAATACCCCCCAAAAGAATACAAAACATTGCTGTTGAACTTTCCGTAAAACCAAACAAACTGAAACACAAACTGTTGATGTTGCTTTTTCTTAAAAACTGTTTTCTATTTTCGAATGTGCAGCTTTGGTAAGTGAGGGAGAACGAGTAGAAAGGGAAAAAAATCAGGCTTAATCATGGCGCAAGGGGCTTGGGGAACAATTCCATCAAACAAGGAGGTCTGTGATTATTTGAGACATTCCCAAATCGTCACCATGCAGAACCCACAGTTGTGGTGATCCGTGAAATGAGGAAATGTTTCCAACATTTGGCGTATTGTGCAAATGTTACCTGGTCATCAGAGGCAAAAACGTTAGTCTAGAAATACCATTAAAACTCAGCAGGTGTTTTCACCTTCCCTCTAGAAGATTTTTTCTTTTTCTTAATCACGCGTTTGTCACCTTGTTTCAGAAGATATGCTGAATCTTTAAAAGAGCCCTAGCACACAAACCAACAGAAAAATGACATAAGAAGACAGGCAGAAACAGACACTAGAAAAGAAAGAACATTAAAAAGCCGCAAATTATAAGTTCACATCAAACAGGCTTTTATGCCAATGGCGCCACATACTTGACCTCAGAGGCGTCGCATCCCATTAGGCAAACCCAGCAATTGCCTAGGGCCCCCAGCCAGCAGGGGCCCCGAGAGGGCCAACAGATTTAGCACACGCAGCTTTACTGCACTGTCGCAGCGACAAGTGTAGGGAGTGTTTCAATACTATGGAATCATTTAGCAGATTATCTATTGATTCTGTTATCATTCCCAATCAGCACTACTAACCATATCACGTAGATTATACATGTTCAAGAAAGTCCAGTCAGCTATTAATACTACATGATTGTTTAAACAATGACTCACCAAGTACTCTCTGGAAAGTCCTTGCCGAGTTGTTTTACGTTGATTTTCACAGGCCCCCTCATTATTCATGTGACTACTTAAAGAAATGGTGATTTTTCCCAAAAAGTCTATTAAAGGGTCTATCTTATTCCTCTTCGAATACTGCATGAGAAAAATATAACCTATATGCATCTAAAATAATCCAAAACGAGTTTATTAGCAATTTAAATCCTCCTTTTAGCAAGGTTCCTTGGGTATGTGTACGTTCCCATAGCAACCAGTCTTGTTATTGTTCTACGTCACAAGCGCTGCGTATTCTGGGAGCGAGAATAGGCATAAGGTGCGCATTTTGAGCAGAGGACGGCCACCTTTTAAAATGTGTGCGTCCATGAACGAATGTAAGTACATCCATATGAGTCAGTGTAAAGTGCTTAGTTTTCGCCACTTTTATGGCCAAGATGACCGCACGTGGACGCAGCGCGCACTCGCATCCCCCCACCTTTGTGTTCATTATACTGCGCGAGTATGTATGTATGTCACGTGACTCAGAAGAGTGCTTGTTGCCTGGGGCCCTCGGGGACCCTTGCTACGCCTCTGCTGGACCTACATCCATAGCCATTTGGTGGGTCCATTATTTTCATTAAAACCATTATTTTCAGACTTATTTAATCAACACATGAATTTACACATCAAATTTCTTAATAGCACTTTAAAGGTGGGTAACCCAGAACTGACAAATTGGCTAGTGCTGTGCCATCTAGGCACACACAATAACAGCCTCAAGGCATCATTATGGGCTACATTTAGCCTTGCATGGATTTAGCCAAGTAGCCTACCTGGTCCACAGCTGAACGGTGTAAAAGGGTGTGCAGTACGCCCTAAATAGTGAGGTTTTCACATGGACATTTTTTTTCTTAAGCATGTTTGCCTGTGCATAAATTCAGCAGTTATAAAGTGGCCGAGATATTTAGCCTCATTGCAAACATTTAGCGCTGTTTTTGCCCAGAAAGAACCGAGGAAATACAGCCCCCCTATCTTCTTTAGAGCGTACAATCAAAATGTTACTTTTCTATGCAATCTATTTGATGTCAAATTGGTCCCCAAACTGAGAACAAAAGTAGAGTAACTCCTGTAAGCCAGCACTTCATGGAGAGAGCACCACCACATCATCTGCATACGTAAGATGGTTAATGACAGTGCTTCCAACAAAACAGCCTGTGTTACACCTATTGAGACGGCTGGACAAGTCAATGAAAACATTGAACAAATATGGTATGAGTATTCCTCCTTGTCTCACACCATTAATTACTTAGAAGCAAGAAGAGTCTGAGCTACCCCATCTAATGAGAAAAAGTTGATATGCAGAATACGGATGATATATTTGGGCACCCCTCCTTTGTGTCAACATAAGAAAAAGTTTGCTGTGATTAATCCGGTCAAAGGCTTCCGATGAGTCAATAAAGCATTAAACAATGTTGAGTGTCTAATAATGGTTTGGTTTTGTCCTCAAATAAATGAAGCACAGAAAAGCGAAACATTATGCAAAACAAACTATTTTATTACACTTTCATATCTGTTTAGTCGTATTGGCACAGATGAAGTAGTTATCTCTGGACTTTACATACTATACACTTCAAAATAACTACAGGATGAAATAAATAAATGGTTCTCACAGTGATGTTAAATATGTTTTTTTTTTTTTTTTTTTTTTTTTAAACATTCATTTAAATACTGTACATGAAGGATTTTCCAGGTTAGGACAAACAATGAACATACATCTTTTCACACAGACAGAAAACAGACCAAAGGTTCGTAATGCTTTCACGTCACCATTATCTTCAACACACAACAAACATGAGAAAAGAAATTGGATAACAATTTGGATTTGAAATACAATTAGCAGAACCACCATATTTGACATTAGGTACCAAAGTCTAATTAATCCATTACATGTTTTCATATGCTAATTCAGTTGTATAACGAATCGGAGTATTTCACGTGGTTGTATGGTATTTAAATTGCTTCACCCCCTTTAGTAAGTTGGTATCACAGCACTTCTTGCTTATACTGTACATACAGTGTATCACAAAAGTCAGTACACTCCCACGCATTTCTGCAGATATTTAAGTAAATCTTTTCACGGGACAACACTGACAGAATGACACTTTGACATAATTAAAAGTAGTCTATGTGCAGCTTATATAATAGAGTTAATTTATTTTCCCTTCAAAATAACTCAAAATATAGCCATCAATATCTAAACCCCTGGCAACAAAAGGGAGTACACCCCTCAAAAACTACATACAGTGGGGCAAATAAGTATTTAGTCAACCACCAATTGTGCAAGTTCTCCTACTTGAAAAGATTAGAGAGGCCTGTAATTGTCAACATGGGTAAACCTCAACCATGAGAGACAGAATGTCGAGAAAAAAAAGAGAAAATCACATTGTTTAATTTTTAAAGAATTTATTTCCAAATTAGAGTGGAAAATAAGTATTTGGTCACCTACAAATAAGCAAGATTTCTGGCTGTCAAAGAGGTCTAATTTCTTCTTATGAGGTCTAACGAGGCTCCACTCGTTACTTGTATTAATGGCACCTGTTTTAACTCATTATCGGTATAAAAGACACCTGTCCACAAACTCAGTCAGTCACACTCCAAACTCCACTATGGCCAAGACCAAAGAGCTGTCAAAGGACACCAGAGACAAAATTGTAAACCTGCACCAGGCTGGGAAGACTGAATCTGCTATAGGTAAAACGCTTGGTGTAAAGAAATCAACTGTGGGAGCAATTATTAGAAAATGGAAGGCATACAAGACCACTGATAATCTCCCTTGATCTGGGGCTCCATGCAAGATCTCACACCGTGGCATCAAAATGATAACAAGAACAGTGAGCAAAAATCCCAGAACCACACGAGGGGACCTAGTGAATGGCCTACAGAGAGCTTGGACCACAGTAACAAAGGCTACTATCAGTAACACAATGCGCCGCCAGGGACTCAAATCCTGCACTGTCAGACGTGTCCCGCTGCTCAAGAAAGTACACGTCCAGGCCCGTCTGCAGTTCGCTAGAGAGCATTTGGATGATCCAGAAGAGGACTGGGAGAGTGTTATGGTCAGATGAAACCAAAATAGAACTTTTTGGTAGAAACACAGGTTCTCGTGTTTGAGGTAGAAAGAACACTGAATTGCATCCAAAGAACACCATACCCACTGTGAAGCATGGGGGGGAACATCATGCTTTGGGGCTGTTTTTCTGCAATGGGACCAGGACGACTGATCTGTGTAAAGGAAAGAATGAATGGGATCATGTATCGAGAGATTTTGAGTGAAAATCTCCTTTCATCAGCAAGGGCATTGAAGATGAGACGTGGCTGGGTCTTTCAGCATGACAATGATTCCAAACACACAGCCAGGGCAACAAAGGAGTGGCTTCGTAAGAAGCATTTCAAGGTCCTGGAGTGGCCTAGCCAGTCTCCAGATCTCAACCCCATAGAAAATCTGTGGAGGGAGTTGAAAATCCGTGTTGCCCAACGACAGCCCCAAAACATCACTGCTCTAGAGGAGATCTGCATGGAGGAATGGGCCAAAAATAACCTCTTCAATCTCTGCAGCAATGCTGACAGCACTCCTGTAACAAGTCACATGACATTTTGGAGGGAAAATGACAAGCAGTACTCAATTTGGACATTTAGGGATGTACGTACAGTAGTTCCCATGCGGTGTAATCACTTTTGTTGCCAGGGGTTTAGATATTAATATCTTGAGTTATTTTGAGGAGAAAATGAATTAACTCTATTATATAAGCTGCACACAGACTACTTTTCATTGTGTCAAAGTGTCATTTTGGCAGTGTTGTCCAATGAAACTATATACTTAAATATCTGCAGCAATGCGAGGGGTGTACTCTCTTTTGTGATCCACTGTAGCTTGTCTGAGAGCTTTTGGGGAACAATTCTGCTCTTTTAAAAGGATCCATTTCATTCCAGTCAGTCACAATGACACTCGAGCAGAAAAGAACACTTAGCGCCGTCATCGACTTGTTGGCGACACAAAAAGCGCAGACAGCTGAGGTCGGCTTGGACGACATGGGGTTAGGACGCGACCTTCATCTCCAGGGAGGCGCTGCATGTTTAAAGGCAAACAAACAGATGCGCGCTGGGAAAAAGATGGATTTTCCAAAGCCTGCCAGAGGTTGACTCAAGGTTGTCAATAATGTGCACTTGCCGTCGAAGCGGTGCAAAGGCTAAGCATACGCGATCTTTTCATTTAATACTTGACTATCAATGCGGAAGAATAGGCAGTGCTCTAAATGGCATCATGTAAACTTCATTGACAAAATGCAAGGACGTACATTAAGGAGAATAAAGAAATGGACACAAGTATTGGGATTGAAAAATAGAAAATATAAATATATTTACTGTAAACTACTTTTCTACTTCTGTCGTCTTGGCTCTCAAGATCATTCGCACTTAACCACGTTTTGTGGATCTTGCTTTATAAAAAAAAAAAAAAAAAATGTTTCTTTGAATGTATATTTATTGATGGTGTCTATCTAGAATTGAATTGATTCCATATATATGTGTGTATGTGTTTACAGTGTATATAAAAACATTTGAAGCTGTATTGCACACTTGGTTTAAGGACTTGCTAAGCGCCATCCATTTGTTTACTAAAGTATAAGTCTAGTTGAGGTTAGTTTGCCTGGTTAGCTACACAAATACTTTTATTTAGCTCACATATTGCCTTCTGTGCATATAATTAGGAACAACCTGCTAATCCTTAAAAAAAAATAATAATAATAATAAAGAAAACATAGTTGTTTGTTTAAATTTCCTTGTGGATTAAAATAAAGGATGTTAGTGCCATGTATGCATTACCACATACAGTTGTGGTCAAAAGTTTACATACACTTGTGAAGAACATAATGTCATGGCTCTCTCGAGTTTCCAGGTATTTCTACAACTCAAATTTTTCTCCGATAGAGTGATTGGAACAGATACTTCTTTGTCGCAAAAAACATTCATGAAGTTTGGTTCTTTTATGACTTTATTATGGGTTAACAGAAAAAGTGATCAAATCTGCTGGGTCAAAAATATACATACATGGATCTGAAAAAGCGAATCATTGACTTGAACAAGTCAGGAAAGCCACTTGGAGCCATTTCAAAGCAGCTGCAGGTCCCAAGAGCAACAGTGCAAACAATTGTTTGTAAGTATAAAGTGCATGGCACTGTTTTGTCACTGCCACGATCAGGAAGAAAACGCAAGCTATCACCTGCTGCTGAGAGAAAATTGGTCAGGAGGGTCTTCACCCAGAATCAACAAAAAGCAGATCTGCCAAGAATTAGAAGCTGCTGGAACACAGGTGTCAGTGTCCACAGTCAAGCGCGTTTTGCATCTCCATGGCTCCGAGGCTGCCGCACAAGAAGGAAGCCCTTGCTCCAAAATCGGCACCTTAAGGCTCGACTGAAGTTTGCTGCTGACCACATGGACAAAGACAAGACCTTCTGGAGGAAAGTTCTGTGGTCAGACGAAACAAAAATCGAGCTGTTTGGCCACAATGCCCAGCAATATGTTTGGAGGAGAAAAGGTGAGGCCTTTAACCCCAAGTACACCATGCCTACCATCAAGCACAGTGGTGGTAGTATTATGCTGTGGGGCTGTTTTGCTGCCGATGGAACTGGTGCTTTACAGAGAGTAAATGGGATAATGAAGAAGGAGGATTACCTTCAAATTCTTCAAGATAACCTAACGTCATCAGCCCGAAGATTGGGTCTTGGGCGCAGTTGGGTGTTCGGGTGTTCCAACAGGACAATGACCCCAAACACACATCAAAAGTGGTAATGGAATGGCAAAATCAGGCTAGAATTAAGGTTTTCGAATGGCCTTCCCAAAGTCATGACTTAAACCCCATTGAGAACTTTTGGACAATGCTGAAGAAACAAGTCCATGTCAGAAAGCCATCAAATTTAACTGAACTGCACCAATTCTGTCAAGAGGAGTGGTCAAAGATTCAACCAGAAGCTTGCCAGAAGCTTGTGGATGGCTACCAAAAGCGCCTAATTGAAGTGAAAATGGCCAAGGGATATGTTACCAAATATTAGCGCTGCCGTATGTATATTTTTGACCCAGCAGATTTGATCACTTTTTTCTGTTCACCCATAATAAAGTCATAAAAGAACCAAACTTCATGAATGTTTTTTGTGACAAAGAAGTATCTGTTCCAATCACTCTATCAGAGAAAAATCAGAGTTGTAGAAATAACTGGAAACTCAAGAGAGCCATGACATTATGTTCTTCACAAGTCTATGTAAACTTTTGACAACAACAACTGTAATTGATGACCTGTTTTACAGTTTTTTTCTCAATTGCTTTGGTAGGTTTCTCAGATCAGGATTAAAATTCTCAAAACTACTTGTTCAAACCTCGCAACATTGTATCACTCGTATCCAGCATCAGGGAATGGTTTGCAACCCACAAGAGAATGATAATGGAGTTCCTTCCACCATACTCCTCAATCCAATAGAAGATTTCTTTCTTCACATGGAGATGGCAAGTGTATGATTGTCAGCCTCACACTCAGATGACTCTTCTGGATGGCGTGAATGCAACGTGCATTGACATCACAGGAGAAGCTGCATAGGCTGGATAAGGCATTCAAGCAGATTTTTTTCCACGCTGTATAGCAAGTGAGGACAACCATTGTGACGTGGATAAAAATTTGTGGCCCAACAGGGAAGAATGTCAAAATGTGTAGGAAGAATGGGAGGGAAATCCCGACATGTAGCACTCAAAATTTAGTTGTGTCGATTATTTTATGTTCATATTTCTAATTTTGCTTTAGTTTTTTCTCTTTGTGGTACTCAGTGCTGTCTTTTGCTTTCTGTATCGCAGTGACATGGTCTGTCAAGAAATTGTAAAAACAGTATATAAGTGTAAACAGAATCTTGTCCCGTCTCTTGCAATCAATCTCCCACACACAAAGGTGTAATTTGCAATTTTCATCATAACTTATGTACGCCATCTTCAGCATCAGCGCCTTCTACCAGAGTAACTGTTCAATTGAGAGCATGACTAAGCAATTTGACTGTCTTGTCTGTACACAATGAAACAAGGACTTGTTCGTTGACACAGAAATTTAATTTTGAGCGATACACTAAGTATTTTGCACAAAAAAACTGGCTTTTGCAGGTAATCCATGTTGTTTTGCTACTTGAGGCTTGAACAAATAGTTTTGAGAATTTCAATTCTAATCTGAGAAACGCGCCAAAGCAATTGAGAAAAACTGTAATAAGACAAATATGATGAAATAAAGCCACAATTGTGGATTACTACATGATAAATCAAAATTTTATGGGTGAACTTTTTATATAAGCTATATACAGTGCTGGCCAAAAGTATTGCCAACCTTGCAATTCTGTCAGATAATGCTCAATTTCTCCCAGAAAATGATTGCAATTACAAATGCTTTGGTATTAATATCTTCATTTATTTTGCTTGCAATGAAAAAACACAGAATAGAATGGGAAAAAAATTAAATCATTATCTTTTTACACAAAACTCCAAAAATGGCCCGGACAAAAGTATTGGCACCCTCAGCCGAATACTTGGTAGCACAACCTTTAGACAAAATAACTCCGAACAACCGCTTCCGGTATTCATAAATGATGTTCTTACAATGCTCTGCTGGAATTTTAGACCATTCCTCTTTGGCCAACTGTTCCAGGTTTCTGAGATTTGAAGGGGGCCTTCTCCAAACTGCCATTTTCAGCTCTCTCCACAGGTGTTCTATGGGATTCAGGTCTGGACTCATTGCATGCCACTTTAGAAGTGCTTTCTCTCAAACTGTTTTGTAGTTCTTTTTGAAGAGTGCTTTGGGTCATTGTCCTGCTGGAAGACCCGTGACCTCTGAGGAAGACCCAGCTTTCTCGCACTGGGCCCTACGATATGCTGCAAAATTTGTTGGTCGTCTTCAGACTTCATAATGCCATGCACACGGTCAAGCAGTCCAGTGCCAGAGGCAGAAAAGCAACCACAAAACATCAGGGAACTTCTGTCATGTTTGACTGTGGGGACCGTGTTCTTTTCTTTGAAGGTCTGGTCCCCCCCTACAAACGCTATGTTGATGCCTTTTCCCACAAAGCTCTACTTTTGTCTCATCTGACCAGAGAACATTCTTCCAAAACATTTTTGGCTTTCTCAGGTAAGTTTTGGCAAACTCCAGCCTGGCTTTTTTATGTCTCTGGGTCAGAAGTGGGGTCTTCCTGGGTATCCTACCATAGAGTCCACACCCCTTTTCATTCAGATGTCGACGGATAGTACGGGTTGATACTGTTGTACCCTTGGACTGCAGGACTACTTGAACTTGTTTGGATGTTAGTCTAGGTTCTTTATCCACCATCCGCACAATCTTGTTGAAATCTCTCGTCAATTTTTCTTTTCCATCCACATGTAGGGAGGTTAGACACAGTGCCATGGGCTTTACACTTATTCATGACACTGTGCACCGTAGACACAGGAACATTCAGGTCTTTGTAGATGGACTTGTAGCCTTCAGATTGCCCATGCTTCCTCTTGACTTTGCTTCTCAAGTCCTCAGGCAGTTCTTTGGTCTTCTTTCTTTTCTCCATGCTCAATGTGGTACACACAAGGACACAGGACAGAGGTTGAGTCAACTTTAATCCATTTTAACTAGCTGCAAATGTGATTTCGTTATGTGCCACAGGTAAGTAACAGGTGCTGTTAATTACACAAATTAGAGAAGTATTACATGATTTTTCAAAGGGTGCCCATACTTTTGTCCGGGCTATTTTTGGAGTTTTGTGTAAAATGATAATGATTAAAAAAATAATAATAAATAAATGAATAAATTACTACCAAACTAACCAAAGTATTTGAAATTGCAATCGTTTTCTGGGAGAACTTGAGCATTATCTGACAGAATTGCAGGGGTGCCAATACTGTTGGCCAGCATTGTATTATGTGAAATGCTAAAAGTCAAAATAATATAAAATTATCATTTTTTTAAATCTAAATTTTGAAAGTAATTTCTTACGGCTGGATTAAAATACTTTTTTAAACAAAACAAAACAAAACCAAAAAAAATGCAGTAAATGCCAGTTAGTTGTTAGTGCAACTTATTGCAAATCTATTATAGTGTTCTAAATGTACATATCAGCTCTTAAATATTTTATATATTTTGTATTGCATTTAATAATGACATGTGCAACGCTAAATCAGATTTTTTTTTTTTAAATATCAGACTCTTTGAAAAATAATTGACTGAAAGGAGTAAATCAGCACAGCCTCATTTAGATCACATTTCTTCTATCTGATACTCATGAAAACACTGTCCAAAATAAAAAGTTCAAATTTAACTTATGATTAACGCTACATAAAAGGAGAAAATCACACAAATACAAAGCAGCTTTCAGCATCATTACCATACTTTTGATATAAATCTTGCATTGGATGTCATTATCTTGTGCATGTGTTCCTAATAAAATGGCAACTCTGATGATGATGGCTACTCCAATCTATGGAAATTCTCGGAATTTTACGCAACTAGCATTGTGTTAGTGCTGTGGCTGAAAGGTTATTGATAAGGCCAACGAAGCATCTATGCGGGATAGATGTTACATAATATGTTACAATTTGCATGGCTACTAGTCACACTCACACCACCGGGTGAGCGCCTGAAACAGTCACGATAAACGAATCGCTAACCATCCTGACGAACAAATACTCACGTCGTTTCAAGCAGTTAGTTATGTACATAGAGACCTGGTGGTGGTAAAAGCACCGTTATTTGAAATAGTCCAGTCCCGCCACCAAGAAGAACTTCTCCAGGAAAAGTTCTGAGTCCAAGACAGCGATGTGCGCGGCTCGGCCGATCAGCGTGTTGGCTGTGTTGGGCAGAGCGTGGAAAACATTTTGACGGATGAGACGGCAATCTTTGGCCTCCATCAGAGGCTGCAGAAGGTTGTTAATCATCTCCGTGTAGACGGGGCCTGATGGATTATAAAATGAAGGGATTCAAATGGACAAACAGAGGGTTGATAATTCACAACTTGAGATAGTTATTTACTTTTTTGTTGTTGTTCTACACTGACCTAGTTCTATCAAAACATACTTTCTTTTCTGTCATTTGTTTGATACACTTTTGTTTTAAAATTTGATGTTCTTGTCTTGTGTGTGTCTCTGTACCTTGTTGTGTCTCCTCATTATTTCTATGATTCTGTCTTGTATTGTTTGTTGGGGGAGATAGTTAGTACTCGATGCCCTTGTGAGGGTAAGTGCTTACAGACTACAGAGAATGTATGATTGGACGTAGTGATTCCAGCTCACAAATGTTCATGTTGTTTTGTCTCTTTTAAAAATAGTTTGTAAGTCAAAGAAACTGTTAGGAACATGTTTTAGTGTCTACACTATGATAAATTTTTTAACATATTACACTGAGACTCTAAAGTAGGTCTTCTCCGTTATTTTCCGTTACGCCCACCACACCCCTCAGGAAGCCATAAGGTCTTGCACCCCCCAACTCTCCTCCACCACTGCAAATAGTATCATTTACCTATAAAATTATTATTATAAGTACACGTCTTCATAACATTGTGTCGTTTTTAATATTTTTTTAAAATATATATATTTAAAAAAAAAGGGTAATATAAATCCATTTACAATGAAGTATAAATTTATCAACATTGTTTTGTTTGTAACAGAAAATATTAAAGCACAACAATTGCCAGAATTAAAACAAAAGACAAAAGTCACATCCAAACTGTAACAATACACTCAAAGTACTATATTAGTAAATAATATTTGGGCTGTGCCGAGAGTCCTGGTGTGTTTTTGGAACGTTTCTCGTCGCTCTTTGGCCCAATAGCGTTTTTGACTGTTTTTGAAATTTTGAAAAAATGCGTAAGCACCCCCCCTTTACAAAAAAGTCAAAAATTGACTACCCACAAAAGTACACTTTTTTGGCATATTTGGGCTGTGCTTAGAGTCCTGACATGTTTTTGGAACGTTTCCCGGCGCTCCTTGGCCCAAAAGTGTTTTTTGACTGTTTTTGAAATTTTGAAAAATTGCGTAAGCACCCCCCCCCCCCCCCGCCCTTACAAAAAATTCAAAAATTGACTTTCCCCAAAAGTCAACTTTATTGGCATTTTTGGGCTGTGCCGAGAGTCCTGACATGATTTTGTAACGTTTCCCGGCGCTCTCTGACACAATAGCGTTTTTTTTTTTTTACAGTTTTTGAAATTTTGAAAAAATGTGTAAGCACCCCCCCCCCCCCCCCCCTTACAAAAAAGTCAAAAATTGACTACCCACAAAAGTACAATTTTTTGGCATATTTGGGCTGTGCCGAGAGTCCTGACATGTTTTTGGAACGTTTCCCGGCGCTCCTTGGCCAAAAGTGTTTTTTGACCGTTTTTGAAATTTTGAAAAAATGTGTAAGCACCCCCCCTTACAAAAAAGTCAAAAATTGACTTTCCCCAAAAGTCAACTTTGGGGGGCAAAACAGCGAGTCAAAAGTTTGGACACGCCTCATCATTTGTGCTTTTTATATATTTTCACTACTATTGTAAATTCTCCCTGAAAATATCAAAACTATGAATGAACAGGAGGAATTATGTACTTGAAAACAGGTGTTATATTCTACATTCTTCAAAGTATCCACCCTTGAGGTGTCTCCAAACGTTTGGCCTAACTGCATGCATTATGAAATTCTTTGTAGGATTCTTGTTCATTTCATTCGTTTTTGTTGTTTGTTTTATTGCTTTACAACTTTTATAGACAGCATTTTAACAGCTCGGTCTTTATTTTAAAGGGGGAGTTCAGAATTTTTGACATAAGGCTTAATCTTCGAGTTAGCGGGGGTTTAATTAGTCGTTGGAGTTGTTTAGAACAAATTCCGTGCAGTTTGTCAGTTATTTGTTAGCTTTAGGGCTCCGGAGTGGCTGAGCTAGCGCAAGTCAAAGGTGGTTGAAATCAACACCATCGACTAACTGAAAAATGTGAAAAATTCAATTACATGCGATGAAATTTTTCTGTTGAGGCAGCAAAGGGAGAAAACTTGGGAAAATTAACTGACAAATTATTTTTAAAGTAACTTAGTTACTTTGATAATAAAGTAATCAGTAAAGTAACTAGATTACTTTTTGGAGGAGTAATCAGTAATTAAATTAGTTTTTCAAGTAATCTGTGACAAAACTGCTTACTTTTGTTGCCAGTGGTTTAGATATCAATGGCTATATTTTGAGTTATTTTGAGGGGAAAATAAATAAACTCTATTATATAAGCCGCACACAGACTACTTTTTATTGTGTCAAAGTTTCATTTTGTCAATGTTGTCCCATGAAAAGATATACTTAAATATCTGCAGAAATGCGAGGGGTGTACTCACTTTTGTGATAAACTGTATTTGAGAAGTACTGCTCTAAAGTAAGAAGTCAATGTTATGTTCTGGTCATATTTACCTGTAGTTTTGTCTCTGAGAGCAGTTTTGCACATCTCTATTCGGGCAGAATGGAAAGGAACATAACGGTCCTGTGGAGACGCCACCAGAACCACATTCTTGAAGAACTGAAGCCCTGATGGAAATAAAACAAAACAATTGAAAGAAACTGCTACGTGCGTGTGCATGCGTGTGTGTGTGACAGAGCCAAGGAGTCAATTTACTGTAAATGGCAAAGCACAATCCCAAAGTGCAATGACAGGCGAGACACAATAAAACAGTCTTTTTCTTTTTGGTTTCCTGTCAGCGAGTGCTTTTAAAAGTGCACTCTGGTGGGTTTTCATTGACAGGGTGTCAGATTGTGCCACTCGTCACCATTTGTGTGTGTGTGGTTCGGTGGGTGGGTTTGACAAAAAGCATTTCCGTGATTATCGTCGTCAAGGCTGGGCGACAAACGACAGGGTTGTTGCACTCACACAGCGGGGAGGCCTTTCACAGGGAGAAACTTGACACAAATGCCTATGAATATTTGGTGCTTTCTTTTATTTTATTATTTTTTTTTGTGTGTGTTTTTTGCAATATCGTGTCTTGGCAGTTGTCGTACCTGGTTTCTGACTTAAGAGATAAAGGAACGTTTTTCGGGGATCCACGTGGTCTCTGAAGGTGAGCTGCAGCAAAGATCCGGATTTCTTCAGCTTCTGCATTAGCCAAAGACCTTCAACATACCAATAATGCACTTCGATAAGTAGATAGACGCATAGCCTTCTAAATGAACAACTTAAAATGTCAAGATAATTATTGGAGGACATTTTGAACAACGTTCATCTTTCAAGCATTATTTTTAAATATAATCAAACACAATAGGGTGCATTTTTAACACCTTTGGGTATTTAAAATGGGTAGACATTTTGAGTTATTGAAAATATTGCATATTGATATTTATATGAATGTGCTCACTGTTCTCTCAAAGATTACTATACAGTAATTACTAAAAGCAGTTCATTAGATAAAGCAATACATAAACATACCACATACAGTATGATTCACCAGAATCTTTTTGTCTGTCAGGCTTTATTAGAGGACTATGTATCACATGGTCTTCAAACTTGGTGGGAGTATGCATCTTGGGCAGAACACAAGTTTCTATACAGTGGTACCTCTACATACGAATTAATTCTTTCCAGGACCTTGTTTGTAAGTCGAAATGGTCGTATGTTGAGCAGGACTTTCCCATAAAAACACATTATAATTCCATTAATTCGTTCCACAGCCTGAAAACCTACACTAAATCCTTAATAAAAACTGCTGGTACTATTGCAAACAGCAATTACACAAAGCAAAGCAAATAAATTATGAATAAAAATCAGAATAATAATATAATAATAGTAATGATAGTAATAATAACTAGAGGCGTGCGAAAAAAATTCTTAGATTATTCGCGATTCGCCCGTGGAAGATTCAAGAACGATTCACAAATATCCAAATTGCGATTATTGAATTATACCAGGTAAAGCGGAAGTAAAACACAGTCAGCTCGGTCTTTGGGACGCAATGAGGAACGGACCGAGAGTAAATATCATGTTCAACTCATGGCGCTAGATAAATAAAACAATCATACCTGACTGCGGCCGACAGCCGCTACAAACAACGCCCAGTTGCTAGTTGCTACAAACATACGGATACAGTAGATATCATATATATGTAGAACTAGATGCAATATGAGAGACGACGTCGTTGTTAGAAGATGTATTATTGAACAGAGATGCGAAATGACACTTTCCGGCATGAGTAAACAGCTGCCATCTTAAAGCAGTAGACCTCTCTAGGCTCTGTTGCAGCGAACTTGATTAACTTTTTATCTAAAATACTCCTAAATCAGCAGAATCTTGTCCTGAATCTATCTTTAAATGATGAAATAGTTTTAAAACTTTGACAGAAGTAGACAGAAGGGAAATTATGGAATAACGGGAGCAATTTTAACAACTGTAACAGTTTATTCACAACATTAAATTAATTGAATGTAGTTTAAAGCTGCTGATTCAGAATGGGGACTGGAGTTTTTTATTTACTGCTGTTTTTGTACATCTGTTTACTGTTATATGTTAACTTGATACTGAAATAGTAGTTCGGTTTAGCCTGAGAGGATTTTTAAATAATTTTGAAAACTAATGTACAAAACAAAACAAACAAAAAATGAGGGGGGTGCATCAATAATCATTTTATAATCGAATCGGAGCCTCTGAATCGTAATCGAATCGTTAGGTGCCCAAAGATTCCCAGCTCTAATAATAACTGTAATAATGTTAACGAATCGGTTTCTAATGTGGCAGATGTATTTTTGCAGGGTATACCTGAATGCACCGCGTGGTTGATGTGTCAAAGTGAGGGAGGATTTTTTACTTTCACTTTTCATGTTCAGCCGCGGTGGACAGTAGGCATGTTGTGTTGCACAAGTTCTGAAATGAATGATTAAAAACCTGACGAACCTTGCGATTTCTTTTGCGATGTTGCAATAATAATAATAATTGATTTCCAACCTCGTTTCAATGGTAAACCTCACCTTTTTCTTTTTTTTCACCACCTGTACTAACATTGTTGGAACCCATGTTGATTTCTCCCACAAAAAAATACGCCGTGCGCCCGTCTTGCGGGAAAACAAAGAAACTGCGGCGCTGTCATAAATCGTCAAATTTCGAGCACAAGGGTAGATTTGGTCTCAATATTGGTAGGGACGGTATAACAGCATACCCTGCATGTCCACTTTTTGCTGGGGACAGGACATTTATAAAACCAAACAAATTGGGTGAACGGTGATCAGAGCTACATTTCTCACAAATATGAATTTTTAACTGATAGGCTAAATGATCAATGCAAAATAAATCTGTATTATTCTAACTTTCACACTGCAAATTTGTAACATCTTAGTCTGATAATTTTTCTTAAGTTTAGTTGAATAATTTTCTCCATCTTGTTTTGAGTTTTAAAGAATAGTTTCAAGAAATCTAAGTGAGTAAAATTATATGAAGAACTGGTAGATATTTTCACTTATTAGTAGTAGATCTACACTGAAAACAAGGGAATTTAACTAGTTTTAAGGAGGTGTGTTTTTACAGTACATATGTATTGGTTCAGGTGATACACTGTTTGATTCAAACCTTTATTTTCAAAACCTAATAAAGAAACATTTTGAAATCTTCCAGAATTTATTAGCAAATTTAAATTGGAATATTTGAACATAAATTATATTAAAAGACAAAATAAATGCAAACCTGTTAATAATCTCTTAATTACCCAGGTATGCCAAAAATAAACATTTGTCTTAAGACTTTCAGGATCAAAATTAGTGGTGTGTTCCCCTACCTCCACAACACTGATGTCTTTTTCATTACTTACAATGGCTGCTGCTGACGGAAAAAAACGAATACAGGTATTCCTTGTCTTTGAAGGGGGCTGAGGAGGCTGCATTTTATATTTGTCTCGGGGCTGAGGTTGCATGTGTGTGGGAGGGAAGGGGGTCAAGTCATCAGCCAATCAAACGTACATTTGATTAAAAAAAAAAATTAACTGGCACATTCAGCAAGTGAAAAAGTAAGTCAAATAAATCAGAAAATACTGAAAGTAATTCACTTAATAATGGTAGGGTCAATTCTATCCTAAAAACATATGGGAAGACACTCTAAATGACCTATGGCGGAAAATACTCAGGTGACTTGAAGTTCCACTCTGAGACCCTCAATTTAGGCAACTTTCAAAATTGTCCGATATGCATGTGTGATACATCATTGGAAAGCTTAAAATCTCAATTTTCTGGGGGAAGAAAAAAATGTTGAAATTTTTTAAATGTTTTTTAAACAGAAAAACCCTATCTGGAGGTGAGAGCACACGAAAGCAGAATTACAGACGCCATAACTTTAAGGAGATATTATCACGTACTTACCTTGTTTCAATCCAAAAACCCCACGTAGCATGTATCACAGAGTGTCAAGACACAGCTGTGAATGGCCACAGCTGGATTCTTTGGGGTTTTATGCGTGAAACATGGTAATATAACAAGGGTCGCGATGCAGAAATCGCCAACATCAAGGAGTGGTCAAGATTTTCTTTTCATAATTTTACCCTTTTAAATGTTTTTTTTTCTATTTTTTTTTTTTTGGATCGATTATTTATCATTTAACATATCGGAGAAAATGCGACAGTAACAAAAAATAAATACAATTAAGCGATAGTTATGAGGTAGATATCCGTGACTTTTTTACAGACGCCTTTTTTTTCATTGTGACACAATTTGTTAAAAAGTTTAAAATATGTGAATAATTTTTTTGTCTTTTGTTTTTTTTTTTAACGAAATATGAGACATCAATTAATGATTCTAAGCTAAAAACGACAGACATTTTGAATAATAAATATAATTAATTACCTTTGTTTTATGTCTGGGTTGAAACAAAAGCGGTTGCGCGACGTCTGTAAACGGGGGTCTTCAGGGTAAAACGGACATATTAAAAATAGTTCGGGGGCTTCATGCGCCATAAATCTGCTATGGCAGCATATATACATGTTGTTCTATCAAACACAACAGTTCTTTTGGCTTAAAATATAGCGGTTTCTTTTAAACAGGAGTGCAAGAGCAGAAACTGCTATTTCAGCCTTGTCTTTGTTTTCCGCCCTGTATAGCTAAACTAATTATACAATGCAAATAAGGTTGCTTAAAAATTGGTGAGGACATTTTGAGCATCTTGAAAAGTTGGTAGTGTTATGTCCCTACCGTCCCTATGCAAACCTACGGCGTTGTTCGAGCATGTCGTCGGATGTAGAAACAAATGGCGAGTCAAATTTTACGTCGGATGTCGAAAAGATCGTGTGTCGAACGGATTGTCGAGGTACCACTGTATTCTTTTGTGATTACTTCAGATATGGAGTAAAAATCATCCAAAAATATGATGTAAATCAGACATTTTTTTCCACATCAGGCATCAAGATCACAATGGGTACCAACCTGTCCCCATTAATTCAAAGAAAGGATTGGGCATCTAATGCCATTAATGGAAGCCAATGAGTTAATTGCCAATGAGATGTGCAAAAATGCCTTACCTGTGCTGACCAGTGTGCTGTTGTTATACAGTGTGCCCAAGTGAGGGCCTGAAAGCGAGAGGAACGTGTGAAGCCTCGGCAGATAGCAGCGGAAGCGAGGCCTCGTCAGCACCGAGCGGATGATGACGTTACCCAGAGAGTGGCCGATAAAGCTGTTGGTGTTAGAAATTCCCGTTTTAGAGAGAGACTTAAAACTGATTGCCTGCACTCATTAAATTGTTCAATGTTATTATGTCCTCAAAGGACACTGAATGATGCTTGCAAAGAAGACAAAGCATGAGAATTAATTGCAGTGGATACAGCTAGGCCTAGTCACTAAGTTTAATTACTCCACTATTGCTGCAACTCCATTGAAAATCCCTCATCGCCGTACCGACTCCTTCTCCTCTGTCTCGACACAACTCGCTACAAGAAATTAACCGGATGCTTTTTGCCTCACACGCACTCAACTCTCCAGAGAGTGTAGCTCGTGACAGGAAAGTTGAGTGGGAACTCTTCTCCCTGGCATTTTGAGGGCAATTAAGAGGGAAGATGAATAGTGTAATTTGATGAGAGCTAGGCAACCCCTCTCTGTATTAAGCGAACAGTCAATCAAGTATATGTTCCAAAACCTTTTGGCTATGAATGATAAGAGCGTTTCATACATTCTGAGTTTGCCGGGGTCAATAAATTATCATGGGGACCCACTACGGGCTGGATTTTTGCTGTCTCTGCTGCCCTCTACTGACATTCCACGAATACTTTTAGGATGGAAAATCAGTTTAGGTGAAACATTTAACATTTCTTTTGGAGTAAAAACAGCTCATATACCCTTAATAATATTTCTAATTGTTTTCATTTGACACAAGACGAAAACATATAAGGACACACTTAACATCAACTGGAAAAAAGCAAAAAATACAAAAGTAGACAAACACTATACAGTATTTCAATTTCGTGGTCAAAACTGGGAATTATATCTAAATAGTTTTGGAATTTTATATCGTTAGACATTGCGGCCTTTTTTAAATAGGTGGAAACTGACCTTATCCTGCCAATAGTGAGATTGTACAACTGGATATGTTGAATAATCTCATCCAGCAATCTGTCCGTCATTGTATCAAAATCAGCAAACGTGTCAGTCTGCAAAAACAAAACCATAAAAGAGGACATTACCCGTATTGCCCCAAATATAAGACGGGCCTGATTATAAGACGACCCCCTCTTTTTCAAGACTGAAGTTTGAAAAAAGACTTTTTGAACACCAAATTCATTTTATACAGAAAGTAATAACAGTACATCTGAAACATATGATTATAACAATATATTTGAGAGAAAAAGCATGTTATTTTGCCTCATTCAAATCTTAATATCTGAACATTTAAATATGTAAACTAAAGTGCAATCATATTCATAAATGAATGGCTTCTGGTTTTTGAAAAGTAAATAAACCAATTAGGGCTGTCAAAATTATCGTGTTAACGGGCGATAATTAATTTTTTAAATTAATCACGTTAAAATATTTGACACAATAAACGCATGCACTGTATGACCCGCTTGCACATTGCCTCAAACAGATTAAAATGAGGCCGTTGATGGACATTAAGAGTGAAGCGAATGCCACCGGCCGCTTGGGGGCAGCGCCGTTCCATACTAATGTTATTTCTTCTAAATGTGGGAGAATTAGTAGTTGAGCGATGTTTATGCTGTATGCACAATGCAATTGCTGTTGGTGCTCCACACATATTTCGGTAAGTTTTCTTTCTTTTAGTGGCAATTATGTCTCTCTTGTTGTATTTTGGGTAAGATATGTAAAGAGATATATATTTTATAAAGGCGAGTGGACACAGGCGTTCTTTGGACCGCGCCGTTTATTGGCATAAGCTTCAGCAACTCCTTCACAACAAACATAAGTATCGTTTAGTGAAAGCACAACAAAAATAATATTCCTATCTCTAAAAAAAAGTAATGTTCACAAAATGAAAAGCACTTCAGTCTATAGTAATGAGGCCCTATTCTCACACAGTTAAACAACAATGCAAAATGAACTGGCATTCCATATCAATATAGCTATGCAAAATACACGTAAAACGTACTCAGACTTTGGTCACTCTATTCTTATTATTGTTATTTTTATTCTTCTTATTATTATTATATTAACTCTACTTTTGATTGAAAATTTTACAAATTTTATTAAAATGAAAACATGAAGAGGGTTTTTAATATAAAATTACTATAACTTGTAACTATAACATTTATCTTTTGAGAACTACAAGTCTTTCTATCCGTGGATCACTTTAACAGAAAGAATGTTAATAATGCCATTTGTGGATTTATTGTTACAATAAACAAATACAGTACTTATGTACAGTATGTTGTATGTATATATCCGTCTTGTGTCTTATCTTTCCATTCCCACATTAATTTACAGAAAAATATGGCATATTTTAGAGATTGTTTGAATTGCGATTAATTACGATTAATTACGATTAATTAATTTTAAAGCTGTGATTAACTCGATTAAAATTTTTAACTGTTTGACAGCCCTAAAACCAATCTATTGTGATAAAACAAAACAAAAAATGCAATAACTGCAGTAACTATCAAAGTGAAGTCTAACTGTAACTGTAGTCTTGAAACAAATCGGAATAAGGAAAAACATTGCAATAAAATAATGCAAACTGGTTAAACTTGAGAGTAGCTGAGATCTGTCATGACAGAACATCACTTCAATGATATTTGGCGCCATCTAGCGTCGTGAATGGGTATAACGTCTAGACCGCGAATATAAGACGACCCCCACTTTTTCAATCTTATTTCAATGCATAAAAACACCGTCTTATATTCGGGCCAATACGGTAATTATTTTCCCTTTTTTTCAGTGTTAATTAACTGGACTTCCTCTATAACTGTACCTGGTTTCTTTCAGACATGAGAAAATCCAGCCGCGATCCTGGCAGGCCTAACTCAATGAACGTCTTCACCAAGCGAAGGTCTGCGCTATTTCCTGGAAGCAAAGATCAAATTATTACACACCATGTCTGAATCAATTACCTTGACGAGCAGAAATTAAAGCAAGCCCCCTGCATCCCTTCATAATCAGTTTTAATAGCAGGACTCACCATCTAGCCCGTGCACACACACCACAAGGTGGATGCCATCGTCAAACTCCTCGTCATCCTCCTCTGGGGGGAAATAGGGCAGGTCTGATGCCAGTAGAGGAAGATCGCTGTATAAGCCACCTTGGAAGCTCATCCCTTTAAACAGCTCCTCTTTGGCTTTGAAGAAACTACGTATGTGTGTGGGTACAAGCAAATGGTGTAATTAAAAATGTTGTACAAATCGTCGAAACTCTTTCAGTGCAATCAACGATAACAGACGTCCAAGTCACTCATTTCAGCCTTATGCTGTGAATTGAAATTAACTTTTTACAAGTAGACGTCCAATCCGTTTAAAATGGGAGGGATGGCAGTGATTGAACGACCTCTGCCAGTTTAAATAGATTTGACATCTACTGCCGTCTTTGACAGTCAATAAGTTAAAAGATAACATGTAACAAAAATGTGAGCACAGTGGTACCTCTACATACGAATTTAATTCATTCCAGGTCGTAAATAGTCGTATGTCAAGCGGGATTTTCCCATAAGAATACATTATAAATCGATTAATTCGTTCCACGGTCCAAAAACCTACGCTAAATCCTTAACTCCTTCAGACCTGAGCATGCTGCAGAAGGACATGACGCGTTCGCGTCTCTAAACCAATAAATACACTGAATTTAGTTGCCATTGCCACTTCTTAAAGAGATGGTTGGATGAAACACTGCCCATCGAAATCAAATCATGAAGTTTAGCATGCTGTCTTTGCTAATTTTGGCTTTTTGAAAATGGCAAAATGCACCTTCAAAAAGGCAAACATAAGTGCTCATTTCTTATCAAAAACACATTAACATTAAAAATAACTATATAACTCTCAGTTCTTGTCCTTTTTTTTTGGGGGGGGGGGGATAGTAAAAATACGGGAGAAAAAAAAACTAATAAAAGCATGAAATAAAAGCATGATTTTTTTTTTTTTTTTTTTTTTTTTTTGCCCAGCAGAAAAAATGCGGGTCTGAAGGGGTTAATAAATACTGCTGGTACAATTACAAATAGCAATTACACATAGAAAAAGAAAAAAATTATAAATACAAATCAGAATAATAATCATATACCCTAATAATAATAAAAATGTAATGAATCTGGTTCTAATGTTGCGGTTATGTTTTGCATGCTGTTCCTGAATGCACCGTGTGACTGACGAGTGTGTGTGAGTGTTGAGGAAGAGTGGGAAGTTTTTAAGTTCTCTTTTCATGTCTGTTGCTGTTGTTATTGGAGTCGGCTACGGCGGACAGTAGCCGTGTTGTGTTGCACAAGTTCTGAAATAAATGATTAAAAACCTGACGAAGCTGGCGACTTTCTTGCCGATGTTACAATAATAATAATGATAATCAGAGTCGTCCTTGAGATCCTGGACATATTCCAGCCGTATTGTCGAGCCAGTTCACTGACGCCCACACCAGGCTCATATTTTTCCATCTATTCCATCTTAATTTCAATGGTAAAGCGTCATCTTTTTCCTTTTTTAACCAGCTTCACTAACCTTCTTTGGACCCATGTTGATTTCTCTCACAAGAAAATCTGCCTCGCGGGAAAACAATGAAATTGAGACGCTGCCATAGATCGTCGTATTTCCAGCATGTCGTCAAATGTCGAGACAAATGACCAGTCAAATTTTACGTCTGATATCGAAAGGATCGTATGTCGACGCGATCATATGTCAACGTACCACTGTATTTATTTCAACACAAAATATGACCTTCATAGTTGCCATTAAGTACCGTAATTTCCCGAATATAATGCGCACCCGTATATTACGCGCACCCCAAATTTACCTGTAAAATCTAGGGAAAATTCTTGTACCCGTGTATAAAGCGCACCCTAATTTTAGCACCAATAAATATGAGTCTCGTGTCTCTAACTTTTATAAAGTAAGCGGTTGCAGCAATTTTTAATCCTTTTGTCAAATTTTTTTTCTAAAAAATAGAATATTAATTTTCTGTGGTAAAATTGCTCACAGTATACGATAATAATTTTCACAAAGTAAGGAGTTGTAGTGAGTTTTAACAGACTTCACCAGCGGAACTAATGTTGGCAAGTTGTGTAGTTCCCGAGGGGAAGAGTTTAGTTAAGGGAACAGCCAGAAGTAAACAAATGTCCCGCGATTTGCGTGCAAGACGTACGTTGTTACTTTGTGAGTTTCAATGTAAATAAAACAACGCGGCTTGGCTCAGTGGTTCGACACTCTTCCTCAGACTCCTGTCCTAGCTCGCCACACGGTCAACATTTATACGAAACAGATCGCCGTTACGTTCTCTTCAAGACAATATCGCCATGTGCCGGCATGTTGCAACGATAAGGTATAAAAATGTACCGGTAAATAATAAATGAATAGTACAAAAAAAAACATTTTAATTCTATTAGATGTGAAAAATATCACGAAAACAATTTTTTACCACATGAAACTTGATTATTATATCACTGTTGTTCAGATTAGGTAATATTGTGCTGGTCCATGCTTACAATGGAACATGAATCATGATGATTTTTTTCTGTCTCCGTCCCTGTACCCGTGAATAACGTGCACCCATGATTTTACGAGTACATTTTGGGGAAAAAAATTGTGCATTATATTCGGGAAATTACGGTAGTTTGTCAAGTAAAACTTGTATGATGTTTGACTAAAACCAAAAAAACTGACTACTGGACCTGTGTATTAAGTGTGTAAAGACAAACCTCAGCATGCGTTCGTTGGTCTCGTGGTCCATGCCGAGATGGTCGGCTAACGTTGAGGAAATGATACCAAACGACCCCAGAGGCTGATTGGTAACGGGTGAGGTAGTCTGGCGAGTGGACATGCCACTCATAGATGGAGAGTCTCTTAGAACAGAGGAAAAGGGTAGACAGGTGGGCGCACAGGACACTGACATGTTCACCACTTCCACCACCTTCTTGTTGACGAAGGCCAAGCCTGAGTTGGGCACCTTCGACGGCTTCGTCTGGCCGTCTGATGCCTCGTTCCCACTGGCTGATATCCCGTTATGTTCAATGTGTGACGTGATCTCATCGTTTGTCGGCCTTGCCAGGTCACAGCCTTGTGATGATCTCAAAGAATCAAATGCAAGTTGCGTTCCGGACTCCCGATTGTAAGGTTCAGTCTGATGGAGACTTTGGCACTCATCAGCACTGATGACAGTCTGCTGGTCCATTGCGCTTTTATGACCACTTGGCTCATGTCCACTACTGCAGGGAAGTGCTTCCAAAGCCACATCCTCCACAGAGACACTTACTCCACTGATGTGATAATTCACATTCTCCCCATGGCAGTCCATAACAGCACTATCCTTGATGCTAGGGCCCTCCACGGACTCGCAACTTAGTGCCGACTTACATTTGTAGGTCTCGAAAATGTTTTGTGGTTGATTTGACATTTCAGAACTGACGGTCCTTTCAGTACTATCGTTTGTCATTGAGCGTGTGTCGAAAATCGATGATTCCGACTGCTCTGAGTTCAATGAAAAGGGTTTGTGACCAGAATGTATTGTGTCATGTAATTCCTGAATTAGAGGCATGCAGTCCTCCTCATTATCATCTGGGCTACTGATTTGCGGTGCAGACATGGACTTGGTTAGTTTGCCGCCCGGGCTCTGCTCACGCTCATCTTCATACGGCAGGGAGCTTATCGATGTCAACGAGGCTTGTATACCTCCGCTCGGAAGGCTACCGTTGCTCTCCATTTGCAGGCCCTCCAAAGAGCTTCGTAGGACTGGATGGCGAAACACTTTCTGCCGTGGAATCTCCCGTTCGCTGGAGAAATCCAAAGGAGGGCGACTACGTAGCACTGCCTCAACAGGCCAAACCACAGAGCTGGGTTCACTCTCGATACCCGAATCTGAAATGACCGAGGACGAGCGCTTTATGATCTTCGAGATGACTTGACCTCCTCGGTTGGGCATATCCCTTCTGAGCCCACCAGGGGACGAAGATGAAATACAATGTGGAGAGACTACGAGAGCGCCAATTGGCGCATCATCATTTAAGTCCTCCGCGAACTGATTTAGCGGCATATCGAATTCATTGTCC
Source organism: Corythoichthys intestinalis (assembly GCF_030265065.1). Lineage (NCBI taxonomy): Eukaryota > Metazoa > Chordata > Actinopteri > Syngnathiformes > Syngnathidae > Corythoichthys > Corythoichthys intestinalis. Next base: position 16,813,036 of record NC_080416.1, on the reverse strand, counting down.
TCACTCTTTTGGCTAATGCTGTCCTTTGAGGCATTGTATTGGTCGATGTGATCTTCAGGAACAAGAGACGCATTCACATTCTTTTGAATGTCATCTTTTTGAGAAGAATTGACAACACACGATTTTTCCGTAACTGAACTATCGCTTTCCCTGACTGATGTGAAATTGTTTGATTCCTGCAGATCAGCTACTGGTTGTTCAATGTTTTCCTCCATTGGTATTGTGTTTGGAGAATGTCTACAGTTGGTGTTACTCTGCTTTCCTATGAGTGACACATATGTGGTCAAATCCATGCAGTCGTCGCTATCCGAAGGATCCTGGGACGATACTTCAAAGCATTTGGCTCTTAGACTATTTAGATGAGTCCTTTTGGCAGCCATGATATTAGCACTGGAGTCAGTCGGATCTTCGGACGTGGCAAGAACTGGCACATGGTGTAGCCACTCTGGACAGAAAAGACCAGGGCAGTTCTAGAGCAAATATTTTGTCCTATAACATACCTCAAAACACTTCTTAGATACTGCACCTGTTTGAGAAAACTCCACATATCTGTCTTCGAAGATTATGGGAAGGCTGTTCAGGTCACCATCAATTTCCAGGCACTCGACAGGTAAAGGAGGCATCTTGGCCAAGTAGTCTGAGCAGCGCACTTCTGCAGCAATCTGACCTTGTCTGTTGATTCTTGAACACACAATAATAATTTTTTTGCACTGGTTTGTCTATATGTGTTTATCTGTTTTTTTTATACTTACAGCTCTTCTTGAAATGTCAATGATGTCTCTTTGGGATGCTCTGTGAAGAAATATGCCTCTGAAAATCTCCTCACCTTCAAGAAACATAATCACCATAAGGATCATTTCGGGGTTAAAATGCCACAAACAGAGGAGCAAATAGAATATTCCAAAAGAGATACTATTATGTTTACATTTCCAATTCAGAAATGCATCATAATTACAACACAGGGACTAGGACAATACATTGCCTGCAGGACTAGATTCCTGGTGTATTTTTAACCCCAAATAATTACAGCACACTTGTTAATTGAAAATCCTTTGACGGGTGAAGGCTTGCCAACATCCCGCTGCGACTGAGTACTTCATATCCAAAGCAAACATGTTGATTACTTCTAGACAAGTGCAACAAAGCAAAATCACCCCCCGAAGAGACACACCGAACACACTTTTCTCATAATTTTAAATGGTCCAGTAATTACAACCAGTTTTGTCACTATCTGATAACTTTCTTCCGGTAATGAGTAATCTAACAAATTCATTTTTCCAAACCAGTTATCTAATTGAAGTTAGTTTCCTTAGTGTCTTTGCGTTACTATTTTGTTATTGCCTAATAATGTACATAGAATGAAGAATATTGTAGTCATGTACGAAAAGCATTTTGAATAGAAAATGCTAGAAAGGTTCCCACTATGTCTTCGTTTCCATGGTAACCGCTTACAGTTACTTCCTGTTTTAGTCTGAGTCACATGTGCTAAGTGTGTGCACATTCGAGCCAAGTGCAGCCTCCTGATGAGGTGTGCGAGGGAATGTTGATCTGTGCACGTCCATGAATGAACGAGAGTATTTTTCCTTCATTCCGGAGGGTTACAGTCATAGGTCGGACCCCTACATGCGTGGTTGTTTTGTAGCTTTGCCGTTGCAACTGCGAGTACTCATCGCTCCAAGTTGGCAAGCATTGTGTACATCATATTCGTGTTGCACATTTATGCCATGAGGTGACGTGTTCGTTTAGCATCTCTGGGATGTGTTGTGAAGTACTGTGCAAAAGTTTTAGGCAGCACACCTGCCTAAAACTTTTGCACAGTACTGTATATTTTCATTATGTTATGTATATACAGGATATACTGTATGTATATATTTTCCCCAAGTGGAAGCTTCCATGATCCTAATAAATTTAATAATTAAAAAAAAATATATACAGTACTGTGCAAAAGTTTTAGGCAGGTGTCCTGCCTAAAACTTTTGCACAGTACTGTATGTCCGATAGAGTGTAAAGGGCTTCGTTATCGCCACTTTTTGTGGCCAAGTTGACCGCGTGTGTGCACGGCGTATTTCCGGGTTGTGCACACACATCCGCGCCCGCCCCCACCTTTGTGTTTATTGCACTCTGCAATTCATATGTGTGCTGTTGATTATAGTGCAGTCATTTGCATTGTTTTACAATGGCACTGATATGATGTTACCCCCTATACCTTACCCCGAAATTTAGAATTGTTGACATCAGGCTTAATCTTCAAGTTTAATAACGGTTTAATTAGTCGGTTGAGTTGACTTCAACAAATTCCATGCAGTTTGTCAGTTATTTGTTAGTTTCAGGGCTCCGGAGTCGCTAAGCTAGCGCAAGTCTATGGTGGTTGAAGTAGACTCCATCGACTAATTAAACCTCCGCTAACTCAAAGATTAAGCCTTATGTGAAAAATTCTCATCTTCCCCTTTAAAACAAATTATCAGAAAGTTAATTACATGGGATGACATTTTTATGACATTGTCATTCTTATGTTGAGGCAAAAATGGGAGAAAAAAATGTAAAAAGTAACTGATACATTACTTTTAAAGTAACTTAGTTACTTTGCCGATACAGTAATCAGTAAAGTAACTAGATTACATTTTTGAAGCGTGATCAGTAATTAAATTACTTATTCAAATAATATGTGACAACACTGATTACAACGTAGTTTCTGTGGTTACAATCGTTGTCAATGAAACTATATAAGGTGCTCAGGTCGCTTGCATTTGTATTTGTATTTATGGCATTGTGTTTTGTATTTCCAGTTCAATAAGGTGACATAGCATGAGAGAAAGTTGAAGACATGAACATAATTCTTAATTCTTTGTTAATGCCATTTACCCGAAGTGTGTGATGTTCCTGGGCTAGGTATGTCAGAACATGGGGATTGAGGACAGAAGCTTCCAGGAAATGGCTCCACAAGGCAACCAGCCGTGTGCAGAGGTGGGCTACGTCCTTGCTGATTTGCTCAGCCACCTTCTCGTGGCCCTCCTGCAGCTGCCATGGACAGAGCGTTGGGAAATGATTATAATCTCTGAGGTACAAATGACATGATATATTCATATATGTGTTATGTGTCTTTACCACATACCTGTAACTCTATTGCAATCTGATTTAAGGTCTCTTCGACAGGCACGACTTCTAGGATGAAGTAGTGTTGAAATGACAGAGAAATGTAACATATATAATTATGTGTATTTAAACATGATTATTGAGATATTACTGTTCACCTGTTTCCACTGGTATCTGCTGTAGCTGTGGAATCTCCTTCATTAGTGCAGTGCAGTAGCTATTGAGGCCCCCATATGCGGACAGCAGGAGGCGACAGAGTCTTCTGTGCCATGTGTGAGCTCTCTGCAGGCAGTCCTCACTGGGTACATAAAAACTTCCCTGGGGGAGAGAAGAGTCAAGAAGGGAAATGTCATCAGCTATGTAGGCCAGTGGTCGCCTCTCCAAAAAGGCTCTTACTTAATAATGGCCGTGTACACATATTTGAACTTTATAGCCATCTCTGAAACAGTTGTGATGGCGGCTGGTTGACCTTGTGTTAAAAGAGAGCCTATTCGCGCATTGGCAAAGTCATAGTAATTACGTGGAAGATCAAATAAGATGGGGGAAAGAAATGGAGCTTAAACACAGCTTGCTGGGAGCCGTAAAGGCACATCAATATCGTCAGCATGGAACGCAGCAGGATGTAATGTGGCCTTGTTTTTGACCTTGAGGTCAAAACTCCTTGATTTGAAGTCAAATGTTTAGAAAATGGGAATAATATGTGAAAACCACTGGCAAATGTTGCTGTCTGGAAGTAAAACAAACCATAGTGCAGTGCTTCTCAATTATATTCTGTTATGCCCCCTCCCCCTCCAGGAAGACGTAAATGTTCCGCCCCCCCCCCCCAACTCTCTGCCGCCACTGTAAATATACTGTAGTATCATTTGTATGCAACATTCTTATTATTATAAGTAAGGTTGTTCCGATTATGTTTTTTTGCTCCCGATCCGATCCCGATCGTTTTAGTTTGAGTATCTGCCGATCCCGATATTTCCCGATCCGATTGCTTTTTTTTTGCTTCCGATTCAATTCCAATCATTCCCGATCATTTTTCCTGATCATATACATTTTGGCAATGCATTAAGAAAAAAAGGAATAAAACTCGGACGAATATATACATTCAACATACAGTACATAAGTACTGTATTTGTTTATTATGACAATAAATCCTCAAGATGGCATTTACATTATTAACATTCTTTCTGTGGGAGGGATCCATGGATAGAAAGACTTGTATTCTTAAAGGATAAATGTGACTTTGTATATTGTGACTAAATATTGCCATCTAGTGTATTTGTTGAGCTTTCAGTAAATGATACTGTAGCCATTTAACTTCTGCCCAAATGCATGATGAGAAGTGCAACCATGACTGTGCGTCGTGGTACCAATTGTTATATCTTCTCTGTGTTGGGAAATAATTTAGGGTGTTAAGTAAAAGATCAACTACTACTTTTCTTCCCCACGTTGCTTCCCATGATTATTCTAAATTTTGGGAGAGGGATTGTACGGCTTTAGCCATTTACAAAAAGGCTCCAAAGGCTGCCAAAATTCTCTCTACTCATTTTTACACTGCCTTTTAGCTCTACAGTGCCTTGCAAAAGTATTCGGCCCCCTTGAATCTTGCAACCTTTCGCCACATTTCAGGCTTCAAACATAAAGATATGAAATTTAATTTTTTTTGTCAAGAATCAACAACAAGTGCAACACAATCGTGAAGTGGAACAACATTTATTGGATAATTTAAACTTTTTTAACAAATAAAAAACTGAAAAGTGGGGCGTGCAATATTATTCGGCCCCTTTACTTTCAGTGCAGCAAACTCACCCCAGAAGTTCAGTGAGGATCTCTGAATGATCCAATGTTGTCCTAAATGACCAATGATGATAAATAGAATCCACCTATGTGTAATCAAGTCTTTGTATAAATGCACCTGCTCTGTGATAGTCTCAGGGTTCTGTTTAAAGTGCAGAGAGCATTATGAAAACCAAGGAACACACCAGGCAGGTCCGAGATACTGTTGTGGAGAAGTTTAAAGCCGGATTTGGATACAAAAAGATTTCCCAAGCTTTAAACATCTCAAGGAGCACTGTGCAAGCCATCATATTGAAATGGAAGGAGCATCAGACCACTGCAAATCTACCAAGACCCGGCCGTCCCTCCAAACTTTCTTCTCAAACAAGGAGAAAACTGATCAGAGATGCAGCCAAGAGGCCCATGATCACTCTGGATGAACTGCAGAGATCTACAGCTGAGGTGGGAGAGTCTGTCCATAGGACAACAATCAGTCGTACACTGCACAAATCTGGCCTTTATGGAAGAGTGGCAAGAAGAAAGCCATTTCTCAAAGATATCCATAAAAAGTCTCGTTTAAAGTTTGCCACAAGCCACCTGGGAGACACACCAAACATGTGGAAGAAGGTGCTCTGGTCAGATGAAACCAAAATTGAACTTTTTGGCCACAGTGCAAAACGATATGTTTGGCGTAAAAGCAACACAGCTCATCACCCTGAACACACCATCCCCACTGTCAAACATGGTGGTGGCAGCATCATGGTTTGGGCCTGCTTTTCTTCAGCAGGGACAGGGAAGATGGTTAAAATTGACGGGAAGATGGATGCAGCCAAATACAGGAACATTCTGGAAGAAAACCTGTTGGTATCTGCACAAGACCTGAGACTGGGACGGAGATTTATCTTCCAACAGGACAATGATCCAAAACATAAAGCCAAATCTACAATGGAATGGTTAAAAAATAAATGTATCCAGGTGTTAGAATGGCCAAGTCAAAGTCCAGACCTGAATCCAATCGAGAATCTGTGGAAAGAGCTGAAGACTGCTGTTCACAAACACTCTCCAACCAACCTCACTGAGCTCGAGCTGTTTTGCAAGGAAGAATGGGCAAGAATGTCAGTCTCTCGATGTGCAAAACTGATAGAAACATACCCCATGCGACTTGCAGCTGTAATTGGAGCAAAAGGTGGCGCTACAAAGTATTAACGCAAGGGGGCCGAATAATATTGCACGCCCCACTTTTCAGTTTTTTATTTGTTAAAAAAGTTTAAATTATCCAATAAATGTTGTTCCACTTCACGATTGTGTCCCACTTGTTGTTGATTCTTGACAAAAAATTTAAATTTGATATCTTTATGTTTGAAGCCTGAAATGTGGCGAAAGGTTGCAAGGTTCAAGGGGGCCGAATACTTTTGCAAGGCACTGTATATACTGTATGGGTAAAATAGCGCCATTATAGATTGATCGCGACAATGCGTTAATTGCGTTAAATATTGTGACGTGATAAATATAATAAATATTAATTCTCGCCGTTAACGCTATAAATTTGATAACCCTACTTTAAGCTTAAACTAAAGACTCTGGAAGAGTGTAACACATTATGTCTGTAACGTTAAACACAATTAGAAAACGATTTAATTAAAAAATATACTGTATATATATTAAAAAAAGGCATGTCCGATATTTTTTTGCCGATTCCGATACTTTGAAAATGACGTGATCGGACTACACCTCTGCATAACATTGTGTTCTTTTTAATATTAAAGAAAAACTAATATAGATCAACTTACAATAAAGTGTAAAAAAAAAAAAAAAAAAAAAAAAATCCATACTGTAAAAATACTGAAAAATTATACCTAATAAAATCAATAAATAATAATAAATTCAAATTGATTAGCATATTAACTCACGAGGACAGTATGCCATACAATTAGACCGAACAAATAAAAATCAATAGAACAAAAACAACAGTTTCTTTGGAAAGGAGAACAGTTTTTATTTTGGCTGCAGGCAGTATCAGCTCCTTTGCTATGGTGTGGGGTTATTTTGCACTGAGCAACTTGGTATGCCACCTTATATGATGCTGACAGTGCTTGCTGGTTTACTGATTTAACACTGACAAAGCGGGAGGATTGCTAACAATATTCGGCACATTTTCGCTGAAAAAAATAATTTCTGCTGTACGCTGTGAACGTTTTTAGACAAAGTAAACAGACTGGTCTTTCCGCGCCCGCACTGTACTAAAAGGCAAAGCCAAATGCTACATACGCTTCGTCATATTTCCTTGTTGCATTTCATATGTCCAGTGCTCTTTGCTGTATGCTCTTGTTTGGTTCAAAAACATTGCGCACACGCTGAAAATGAGGGGGGCACTGCCACCCACTGAGTGGATGTGCAATTACACTTTAATCTAGTACGGCAAAAAGTATGTTCCCCAAAGTCACATGCCCCACTATTTGAGAAGTACTGCCATAGTGTAAGGAATTACAGTATAAGACTTTCCCAGCAGATGTCTCCCTATCAAAGCATTAACACAAAAATGAATTTGTTTGTTCCTTAAATGACCTCAGCAAACTGATACAGCCTTTGCAGCCATGATGCCGCATTCACAATCCTAATTTATCATCTGGAGGAGACATCATATCAGATATCAGCAAGACACCGCTCGTGCCCGGCCTCAAGCTGCTTCCGTCGACTGTTTTCTGTGGTGAGAGAGTCTTAGCGCTCTTACTTGGAAAATACAAAACAGCGCATGCCTGGAGTATCTACGGACATACTATAATTTAAACTTGGTCAATTCAGTCTCTGGCCCTATCATCATACCTTTGTGTGCTCTGTAATCGTTGAGGCACAGTATAAGGCGACCAGGAAGGAACATCTGTATGTAAACTTTCATAATTCTTTTTTCCTATAAGAAGCCTTTAAGGCCGCAGAGTGACGGCTGAACAAAGTAGCAATGTTCTTGTTTGAACTAGTCATTATACTAAAAACATTGTTTTTGGCTGTACTAACAAAAATTGGCTTCACTCCATTTCTATAACCTCTGTGACAAATAGTAAAGTGCAAATGTTTTTTTCCCATTATGCAGCGGTAGCGGTAATAATTCATCAAATTAAAAATAATATTACAAAAACTGATTAAGAAACATCAGTTTAGAACATTCAGTCTTGAAACTTATAATTGATTCATTGACTCCTCGTGAGGAATAAGCAGCATGGAAAATGAATGAATGAATGACTCCACTTATTCAATCAATGAAATAAAGTCCAGCTAAATCCCAATTGGAAAGCATGCTCATGCACCAAAATTATATTGCATCTTTTAAAATTATGATATTATACAAGCCAACGACAACTAAGAAAGAAATCTCACTAAATAAAATTGAGCGTATAGGAAGCCTTTCACCTGCAGCTATGTTGTACGTGGCGCTTGTGAGAAGAACTCATTACTGGGATCAAAAGACACCTCGTCACCACCCCTCCCTCCTCCTGGTCTTGTTCTATAGCCAGAGATTATTAAAGTGGCCAGCCAGCAGTGGGAATAAAAGCAAAAGGAGATGACTGGGGTACTCATTAAGATTTACAGTGGAGACGGTGACGTTCAAACGAACCTGAGAAGCAAGTTTAAAAACTATAGAACCATTTTACACCCGTACAGGGAAGCATCGAATGGTAAATGTGTTGTGAACGTATATTGCTGTATCACGTTTTGGTAGTGGAGAGGGCCTGATGCCAAGTAGTGCAGAAAGTATACAAGTGTTTTCTGAATTCAAGACGAGCCTGGTGAATTTAATGTAACAAATTCAGAGCAGATATCAGAAATTTGTTCCACTTGTTGGCTCAGTCAGTTTAAAACCCTGTAATCTGTGTTAGAGTCCATTTTTTCTTTAGCCTCAAGTGACAAATTCCAAGGGTGACACAAATCCAAGATCTAATTCCGATTTGGCTGAGCCGTAATGCATCATTATGGACATCCAATGCAAAAAGCAGTCCTAATCTATTGAGTCTGCTGTCTCTAAATGAAACCACGGCTAGACATACTTAAAGATAAACTTTAGTATAAGTTGAAATAATTTTATATTAAAACTCCTCTTGAGGTTTTCGTTTTTATACAGTTTGTAAAATTAGTTTAACTAGTAGGTCGCCATTGTTGTTGGCGTCACTGGACTTCGCTGCTGGGCTTCCAGAGTATGACTAACAACATAAACATGTCATCTGTTCAGCCCTTTCAATTTGAACCTGAGAGGAACATTAATGAGCAGAACAGCACTGTCGATATTTCACAAAGCAGCAAAAGCAAAATGAACAGGAAAGACGGGATGAGATGAGTAGGACAAAACCGATGTTCGGCCAAAATGTGCTACACCAGAGCAACGTCCTACAAGAGGCGAATTTGACACCCAAAGTACTACAGTGCGCTTTCAGCTTGTTTTGTTTAGATGCATACAGACAGAACATACTAAAGATGCCTGAAGAAAATACTTAAACGTGGTAATATCAAATAAGGGTGGTTTAAATATGCGATGTGACTAATGTGCTCAATAGATCAACAATCTGCTTTAAAGCTACCGCATAGACTTCATAATGGTATTGACGGGGCGCGGGGCTGATTAATAGGGGACCTATCTCCGTCAAAGCTGACCAAGTGGAAACAGAGACAAAGGGCTTTTTACGTTGAAACTCTAGTGAATAAATGCGTAAATCCCTGAATTCTATATAGATATGGACATAAAACCGTCTCGATTCTTTGTTAAAAGAGCAAAGAACCTGGCATTTAGCATTTATTTTACGTAAATGTTACGAACTATGATGCCAATGCTGTAGCGGCCAATTTCTCCCATTGATTATTTTGACAACGTTTCAAAATGCGTGCATGGTACGAAAAATAGAATAATTAACTTGGACTCTCGAACAAATCACTCCTGAGACAATCCTTCCTGTCTGCATGCGGTACAGCTTTCGTACTTTTATTCTAAATCCGGCGTCGAATTGCTGCATGTGTCACTGTGACCGACTGCGAATAACTGAAGCGGATTGTGGGATGGACCCCCTGTTTAAAGGCGTTGCGCAGTGGCTGGCCAAATTGACCAATGAATACAATTATGAAGTCTATGGCAACCACAAGAAAACTCAATGCTTAAATGTATGAGGGGAAACACCTGCAAAAGGTATTTTGAGGAAATTATAATGTAATAAAAGAATTACAAATACTAAGTACTCACTGCTTTTAACCAATGTACGCATGTGTTAGACAACTCGGCGCGTAAAAAACCAAGGCAAGCAACGAAGGGATCGAGAATACAAACTGTCAAATGGCAACAGTCAATGTTGCAAAAAGTAACATTGCAAAAGTCAATCTCTTGGCAACCTGCCTAGGATCGGTTTAAAGACACTGCTGATGAGATGTAATTGGATGCAGGTACGGCGTCGGGAACTCATCCCACAGCTCTGTAACAAAACAACCTGACCAGCAGCAGAATGTGACAAAATCATGCCAGTGGTCATATTAGCTTCGCTTGCTAACTAGCACAGCTATTCTCCCAGTCCAGGCCAACTACGTCACCACCCCGAGCGTCCATTGCGCACATAAAACAAGGTCAAAACATGTACTAAATATTATAGATTTTTAAATCAATGACAATATTTTATGTTTTTCTAGAAACATATTTAGTAAAAGTGAACAATTGTGGTTTATTGGAGCCTACAGGTCTTTAAGTCCGAGGTTCCCTTTAAACAGACTACACTGTCATCGCACATGGCATCGGCCAACTGGAGTATCTCCTACATAATTGGAGATGACACTTCTTCATCCCAGAACGGAGGCCTTACCTCAGAGTTGATGGGCTTGCAATACCCTGCACCAAACACAAGGTTTTCCACAGAAATTGCAGCTGGGTCACTGGTGTTCTCTGGTGTACCTTTTCCCAGCCAGGAGCCCTTTCCTGTTCGAGCAAAGCTGTAGAAAAGAGCACATTTTCAAATGCAGAACGCATATGGTATACTCAATTAACTGCAAAATATGAGGGGTTGTAGCCCCCCTGATATCATAGCTTGGCGGATGAATGGCTAATTAATCCCAAGCAAGAGGACTACATCAAAACAACCGCTGTGCTTTGTGCAATTTTAAAGATATGCAAATAACCCGCTTTTTGCTGTACCTGATTAGCGGCTGATGTAAGGCAACCAGTGAGGCGTGGATGGAGACAGAAATGACGGACAGATGGAAATAGTCAAACATGACAGGAACATGATGATGCAAGCCTCTCCGTGGGTGGAAGTGGAGGTTGAGGGTGCGGCTGCTGATCAACGGGACGGCGGCGATGTCCGACAATCTGGAAAAGTAGATGGTATATCTATGAATACATAAGCTATGCACAGACACGTGCAAAAACATTTTGGGGGACTGGTCCTCAAGCCCCAAAAATTTTAACCATCTGTCAAATTATTTTTCATAATCAAAAAACAAATACGACTCAACTTACTGTTGTTCATTATCGGTGAAGTGCAGATCCAGCTTCAACTGGAAATCTACTTCGCTAAGGGCCTCCTCCACCTGAAAACACAAGAGCACTCATTAAGCGTCCAGATCATAAATTAAGTTTTAATATTAAGTTGACTAGACCTCAGATACGTATTTTTTCATTTTCACAAATTTTCTGTATCTTATTCTAGAACTAAACCACTGTGCCACTGTCCCAAATCAAATCAGTATGTGGGTAACCAGCTTTTATAGTACCTATATAAGTGCAGTGGGGCAAATAAGTATTTAGTCAACCACTAATTGTAACTAAAGTTCTCCCACTTGAAAATATTAGAGAGGCCTCTATTGTCAACATGGGTAAACCTCAACCATGAGAGACAGAATGTGAAAAAAAAAACAGAAAATCACATTGTTTGATTTTTAAATAATTTATTTGCAAAAAATAAGTATTTTGGTCAACACCAAAAGTTCATCTCAATACTTTGTTATGTATCCTTTGTTGGCAATAACGGAGGCCAAACGTTTTCTGTAACTCTTCACAAGCTTTTCACACATTGTTGCTGGTATTTTGGCCCATTCCTCCATGCAGATCTCCTCTAAAGCAATGATGTTTTGGGGCTGTCGTTGGGCAATATGTACTTTCCACTCCCTCCACAGATTTTCTATGGGGTTGAGATCTGGAGACTGGCTAGGCCACTCCAGGACCTTGGATTGCTTCTTACGAAGCCACTCCTTTCTTGCCCTGCCTGTGTGTTTGGGATCATTGTCATGCTGAAAGACCCAGCCACATCTCATCTTCAATGCCGTTGCTGATGGAAGGAGATGTACACTCAAAAGCTCTCGATACATGGCCCCATTCATCCTTTCCTTTACACAGATCAGTCGTCCTGTTCCCTTTGCAGGAAAAACAGCCCCAAAACAAGATGTTTCCACCCCCATGCTTCACAGTGGATATGGTGTTCTTCGGATGCAATTCAGTATTCTTTCTCAGACAAACACGAGAACCTGTGTTTCTACCAAAAAGTTCTATTTTGGTTTCATCTGACCATAACACATTCTCCCAGTCCTCTTCTGGACCATCCAAATGCTCTCTAGCGAACCGCAGACCGGCCTGGACGTGTACTTTCTCCAGCAGGGGGACACGTCTGGCAGTGCAGGATTTGAGTCCCTGGCGGCGCATTATGTTACTGATTGTTGCCTTTGTAACTGTGGTCCCAGCTCTCTGTAGGTCATTCACTAGGTCCCCCCGTGTGGTTCTGGGATTTTTGCTCACCGTTCTTGTTATCATTTTGACGCCACGGGGTGAGATGTTGCATGGAGCCCCAGATAGAGGGAGATTATCAGTGGTCTTGTATGTCTTCCATTTTCTAATAATTGCTCCCGCAGTTGATTTCTTTACACCAAGCGTTTTACCTATTGCAGATTCAGTCTTCCCAGCCTGGCGCAGGTCTACAGTTTTGTCTCTGGTGTCCTTCGACAGCTCTTTGGTCTTGGCCATAGTGGAGTTTGGAGTGTGACTGACTGAGGCTGTGGACAGGTGTCTTTTATACCGATAATGAGTTAAAACAGGTGCCATTAATACAGGTAACGAGTGGAGCCTTGTTAGACCTCTTTGACAGCCAGAAATCTTGCTTGTTTGTAGGTGACCAAATACTTATTTCCCACTCTAATTTGGAATTAAATTCTTTAAAAATCAAACAAAGTGATTTTCTTGTTGTTTTTTTTTTTCCACATTATGTCTCTTATGGTTGAGGTTTACCCATTAGTAGGAGAACTTGCACAATTGGTGGTTGACTAAATACTTATTTGCCCAACTGTAAATGGTTACTAGGACGAAGCTAAAATACAATACAAACAATATTGCTGATTTTAATGCAATTACTTCGCAATGATCAACTGGGTACAGTGTTTAAACTAGTTATGCAATGTGTACTATAAATAGCTAGCCTTATATTCAGCATCTCCTATACTCCATCTCAAGTCTTATGCAAAGTAAGGGAATTAATGTGGCATAGAATCAAAGCTGCCCAGCCTAGTACGAAAACAAAACAGCATGAAACCGGCCAATTGATGGTGTCTTTTGAAGGTTGAAGGTGATGTTAATGGATTCGCACAGCGGTGGAGATGAGAGTGCATCCGCGCTGCTCCCCACACAACAGTAAACACAGCGTACTTTGCTCCACTGTCCAGTATTGATATCGCCATCGATCAAAGACAGATCGCACATAGTGGGGATGGGGCGCTATTTTGGTCTGCGCTCGCGCTATCTCAGGAAATGAGCGGCCTCTAGAAGGTTAATGAGCCAGGAGCCTTGGGGAGAGTTCACTAGTGACACTCGACATGTCTTAATGCTCCTCTGTCTGCTATAAAAGTTAACTTTTATGCAGATTTATATTCTGCATTGTCCACTATTTGTAATTCAACATGTCTTAAATGTGCCATGCTCATTGAAAAACAACAAATCAAAACTAGATATAATCTATATAACCTTTTTGCTAATACTATTATGTGTACGTCACTTCACGCTGACGCAGAAGGCTAAATGGCGCGTGTAGGGAAATGACGCACATAATTACACTGTTGCAAATGGGATGTGCATTAACACAAATGGCGGTAGCTATACAGTCCCTGACAAAAGTCTTGCTGCTTATGCATTTTGTAGAAACAATTGCTAATAACCTGACTTTTAATTGTTCGATTGGTTTCAGAAATGGCTCATATGAAAGCTAAGACCCTCCCAAATGATGTTGAATGTACTGTTTAACTGAAAAAAAGATTTATCATTTAATGAAGACATAAAGGTCAAATTTTGGCAAGACAAAAGTTTTGTCGCCTACAGAAAGTAGCGTGAAAGTTGAACAAAAAATGTACTTCAAATACAAAAATATGTTACATAACATAAGCGATTTAAGTAGTGGTGCTGTGAGATCCAAATGTAATATTTTGCATGACTTCCATTGGCTTGAAGGACTGCATCCAATTGGTTCGGCAAGGGATTCATACAATTTATTGATGAAGTCACCAGGAACATCAAAGAAAGCAGTCTTGCATGCCTCCCAGAGTTCATCAACATTCTTGTGTTTCGTCTTCCATGCTTCCTCTTTCATCCTACCCCAGACATGCTCAATGATGTTCATGTCTGGTGACTGGGCTGGCCAGTCCTGGAGGATCTTGATCTTCTTTGCCTTGAGGAACTTTGAGGTAGAGATTGAAGTATGCGATTGAGCACCATCCTGCTGCAGAATGTGTAGCTTTTTACGGTTAGGAATGTAAGAGGTAGCTAAGATTTGTTGATATTTCAGACTATTTATGTTGCCTTCCACCCTGCAGATCTCTCGCACACCCCCATACTGGATGTAACCCCAGACCATGATTTTGCCACCACTAAACTTCACTGTTTTGTGGTAAAAGGTGGATTTTTTCAGATGAATCTTGCATTGAATTACACCACAGTCGCCGCAAATATTGCAGGAGACCTACTGGAGCCCGCATGGATCCGAGATTCACTCAGAAAACAGTGAACCACTACTTAATTCGCTTATGTTATGTAACATATTTTTGTATTTGAAGTACATTTTTTGTTCAATTTTCACACTACTTTCTGTAGGCGACAAAACGTTTGTCTTGGCAAAATTTGACCTTTATGTCTTCATTAAATGATAAATCTTTTTTCAGTTATATACAGTACTGTGCAAAAGTTTTAGGCAGGACACCTGCCTAAAACTTTTGCACAGTACTGTATATTTTTATAATATTATGTATATAGAGGATATACTGTATGTATATATTTTCCCAAAGTGGAACCTTCCATGACCCTAATAAATTTAATAATTAAAAATATATATATACAGTACTGTGCAAAAGTTTTAGGCAGGTGTCCTGCCTAAAACTTTTGCACAGTACTGTATATATTTTTGTACATTCAACATCATTTGGGAGGGTCCTAGCTTTCATATGAGCCATTTTTGAAACCAATTGAATAATTAAAAGTCAGGTTATTAGCAATTGTTTCTACAAAATGGATAAGCGACAAGACTTTTGCCAGGGACTGTACAATATTTCCTATGTACAATGAGTCCATGTGCAAAAAACAGGATAATAACAATGTAAAATACAGCTCATAAAGTTTTCAGTTAGGGGCTTCAGTTTAAGCTTTACAATGTGAATCAAATGAAATAAGAACAACAATTCTAGAACAAACAAGTTTATTATTTTATTTTATTTTATTTGGGAATTGAGGATATGATGTACATTTCTCTTAAGGAGAAGCATTTATATTGCATAGGATCCCAATAATCAGCAATGGAATGAACCCAGAAAGAACAAAAACATGTGCTTGTGTTCCTGGGTGCACAAAATGTCACCCGCGTGACTCACCCTCTCTCCATCCAGCAGCAGGTGCACTTTGAACACCATGCAGTCATTGACGGTGATATCCTCATTCCTGTAAAGGATCTGGAATATCCGGCTGAATACATTGCCGTCGTACACCCCCGGGGAGCTGAAGCTGCATTCACCTGCTGTGCAACAACATAGCATATACGTTACTTACAAATGTCGGCAGCGACACTTGCTCACCAACCGTGACGGGGGCTGAACTCCATTTATGCAAATGGTTTCCTACTGTTTGAGGGACATTATTTGGCATTTGGGAAACTGTCAGTAGTGTTGATGTTAAACTCCAGCCCTAACATGATGATATTGTGGAAATCACCTAATCATTTTACAAAAGTTTTAAAATGCGATAAATTGTTCCAAATTTAATAGATAGAAATGGTTGTTTGTTGACTAAATTCAAGTTTGATATCAATGTCACAAAATGGCTTGTCAAATGGTGTTGAAAATCTACGTACCGGAATTTTCTGACTATAAGCCGCTACTTTTTTCCCCCTCATTATGAATCCTGCAGCCTATAGTCCAGTGCGGCTTATTTGTTGATTTATTTGGGTTAATAGATAACATTTTATTTTACAGCGACGTCATTAAACTGCATAAGACCGTCATAATTATGACATAATATTATCACGGGCATTGATAAATGCTTATGACTGATGTCATCAAGTGTCATCCGGCAAATTACGTCACTAACTCCATTTATGTCCAGCTCGGATCTTTTACATCCATTCAAAAGGGAGATAATTTGCTGGATGGCACAAAATGACATATGTTATAAGCATTCATTAATATTCATGGAAGTGTTATGTCATAATTATGATTGTCTTATGACAGTCTTATGGCGCCACTGTCAAATAAAGTGTTACCATAATCCATACAGTAACTCGCAATTAATGAAACTAGAACAGTAACTGAAGAAATAATTAGCACAGAACATGAAGTTTGATTTGTTCCATCTGTAGTGCTGCAATACATGCTAGGAGGCATGTTGGATGACAACAGTTTGACAGCAGTTGGCAGCAGAGGTTGACTGTCTCCCCAAAGAGAACAGTGATGGCCAAATGAAGCTTCTTGAAGCAATGAAGCTTTGCAGATAATTGGTTCAAAGCATCATGGTGGTTCATTTGGTCATATGATAGTCTGATGATGCCACTGTTAAATAAAGTGCTACCAAATTCCATAACTAGCAATTAATGAAACAACTAGAACAGTAACTGAATAATTAGCACAGAACATAAATTTTGATTTGTTATTTCCATCATTAGTGCTGCAATGCATGCTAGAAGGCATGTTGTATGACAGCAGTGTTGACAGCAGTTGGCAGCAGATGTTGACTGTCTTCCCAAAGAGAGCAGTGATGGCCAAATGAAGCTTCTTGAAGCAGTGAAGCTTTGCAGCCAATTGGTTCAAAGCTTCATGGTGGTTCATTTTGTCTTATGACAGTCTGATGATGCCACTGTCAAATAAAGTGGTACCAAATTACATAACTAGCAATTAATGAAACAACTAGAACAGTAACTAAAGAAATAATTAGCACACAAGGTGAATTTTGATTTGTTATTTCCATCTGTGTCGCTGCAGTGCATGCTAGGAGGCATGTCGGATGACAACAATGTTGACAGCAGTTGAGAGCAGAGGTTGACTGTCTCCCCAAAGAGAACAGTGATGGCCAAATGAAGCTTCTTGAAGCAATTAAGCTTAGTAGCTCATTGGTTTAAAGCAGGGGTCCCCAACCTATTCCACAAAGGTCCACTGTGGGTGCAGGATTTCATTCCTACCAAACAAGATGACAACACTTTTTTCCCAATCTGGTGTTTTACAAGTGCAATCAGTTGATTGCAGTCAGGTGTGGCTTGTTTTAGCAGAAGCCTCATTGGTTCAACTGTCTCTGCTGGATCGGCTGGAACAAAAACCAGGACCCACAGTGGGCCTTGAGGACTGGGTTGGAGACCCCTGGTTTAAAGCTTCATGGTGGTTCATTTGGTCTTATGACAGTCTTATGATGCTGCTGTCAAATAAAGTGTTACCAAATTCCATACGGTAACTCACAATTAATGAAACAACTAGAACAGTAACTGAAGAAATAATTAGCACAGACATTGAATTTTGATTTGTTATTTCCATCTGTAGCACTGCAATGTATGCTAGGAGGCATGTTGGACGACAACAGTCTGACAGCAGATGATGGCCAAATGAAGCTACTTGAAGCAAGCTTCATGGTGGTTCATTTGGTGGTATGATAGTCTGATGATGCCACTGTCAAATTAATGTTACCGGTTTATATCTTTTGGTGTGAATATCTCATAATACAGTGAGGACATCTGCAGCTTATAGTCCAGTGCGGCTATGAACAAATGCCGTTTTCAGGTCAAATTTGGTGGGGGGCGGCTTATAGTCAGGTGCGCCTTATAGTGCGAAAATTACAATAGTACTGTATATTTTAAAGGGTGAGAAGCTCGGTCATCCGGGAGGGACTCAGGGTCGAGCCGCAATTCCATGTTGAGAGAAGCCAGCTGAGGTGGCTTGGGCATCTGGTTCAGATGCCTCCTGGATGCCTCCCTGGAAAGGTGTTCCGGGCATGTCCCAAAGGCGGGAGGTCCCAGGGACGACCCAGGACACGCTGGAGAGACTATGTCTCCTGGCTGGCTTGGGAAGGAGGAGCTGGATAAAGTGGCTGGGGAGAGGGAAGTCTGAGCTTCCCTGCTAAAGCTGCTGCCCCCGCGACCCGACCCTGGATTAAGCGGAAGATGATGGATGGATGGATGGATGGATGGATGGATGGATGGATGGATGGATGGATGGATGGATGGATGGATGGATGGATGGATGGATGGATGGATGGATGGATGGATGGATGGATGGATGGATGGATGGATGGATGGATGGATGGATGGATGGATGGATGCATGGATGGATGGATGCATGGATGGATGGAAACATGTCGTTTTTATGTTGTTTACACAAGTGTAGAACCTTCATCTTATAATGTACTACAACTAGTGTAGCTATTGTACATACGTTAATATCTAGATGTTAAATTTGTGTTATTCAAAAATTGCAGTTTCTAGTGCCGTCTTATTTTGGAACACTGCTCAAGTTAAAAAATAATAATGCCAAGCAGTTTCATCAAGGTCCCTGCATTTTAACTAGTTCACTATGTATTTCTCATTGTGCTATGTTTATATTTTAGCTGTTTAAAAAACAGAGCACATCCACATCTCAGTCCTAAAGCAGAAGAATGGCATAGATAAATTAAAGCTGCAGAAACTGCACACAGTTAAAAAATTTTAAAAAATAAAAAGTCCTGTGATGTACTGTACCAGCATCACTGCAAAATGATGCCTGTTCTTTAGCCAATGTTATTTTCACACAAACTGCACTGGTGTCCAGCTGCGAGCCCCGAGGGGGTTTTGAAATGCCCCGTAGAGACGGTGTGCCCGTCTGTCTCGCTCTGATCGGCCCTTCTCCACAGGGCTCCCACCTGATCATTCTGACGCTCCCTGCACCATCAAACAGTCCCAAACATGTCGGGTGGGAGTGAGGGATCATGACTCCCGTCAACGACTTGTTAGATGCGTGAAGGAGACCTGTTTTTACCGTCACGGGAGTGTGCTGCTCTCACCTCATTGACTGACAAATGGTGCGGGAGATTAGTGATGGGAATATTAAATGTTAGGAACGTGAGTGAATCACGGTTTAGGGTGGTGCTGAGGGTGCAGGGCCCGGGCCTCTATGGGGGCCAGTTGCTTAAGGGCACTTTCACATCAGGCCAAGAGGACCAGGATTCGGTCGGAGAGCTATCTCGCAACAACACTTGCAAATTACTTGTTGAAATGTCACACTGCTCCCACCAAACTTTCCAAGTAGCATCACGTGGACGAAAGGCGCATTCATTGAAGGGACAAATTTACAAGAGGAAATACCTCCCTCCTGGGAGGGGAGGGAGCGTGGAGCGACTCAGCATGGTGTTGTGATGCTGCACGTAATGTAGCATAGCATTATATTTACGTGTTAAACTGTATATAGGATTTGTTTTTTTGTTGTTGTTTTTTTGCTACTGTCTTTTATTTTGCAATGATAATATAACTGTGCATCTGTATCTGTATGTGAAGTTTGTAGGCATGTAAGTTCCAATAAAAATGAAAAACAAAACGTAACTTAGCATAGTCACCGCTCGCCCAGCGAACTAAAGTGTATTAAAAAATGGATAGAGGAAAATTAAACCACGAAAGGGAACTGCGTGGTACCCAAAGTCACACAGGCGCACGATCACTCACGGTTGTGACTTTCTGGACTGGATTGTCGCCACTTCCAGGAGAGCGAGAGGCTCCGCCTGTCTTGGCCATTCACTCACAATTGCCTCATTAGAACCTGATTCTGTGTGTCAAATGCAACTGCTTAGCACAGCATAACATTTGGCAATGGCAAATTGTCTGTCATCTTGCCATTGTTGATTTCGAATATCGTCCGCCCTGTACTTCCGCTTCCAAGAATGCCCTCTGTGTACCGTCACAGCTTAGAGCATGACAGCTCCACGCTGTGACGCTGCACGTAAAGTAGCAAAAGCGCACTCTGCTCTAGTTGCATTCACAAGCGATGCAGGGTGCGTTTAAAGAGGACCGAGACCCACAATTTATCAGCAGACCAGAGTTTGTTTGTTTGGTCCGAACTAGAGTTCGAATGCGCATTCACATTTGCAAAACAAAGCAGACTATCTGAGAAAAAGAACTCTGGTCTGTTTAGCTCATTTTCTCCCAAAAACGTATAAATACGTTCTATTTTTAATTGTTTCAGTGTCCCAAAAACGTATTTATACGTCTTTTACGTTTTATTATTGTTTTTTTGTTTTTTGACAAGAGGCATCTCTAGGTTCTGTTGCACCTAAACTGCAATGCACAAAGCATAAAACTCATTTTAAAGCAATAAAACTGGCCACTGGAGGGCAGTGGCACATTTTGTAAGAACTCATTTCGGGCCAAGAAAGGAAGTGAAGAAAAATAGTCAGGAAACGGAAATTGGAGGGATCTTTTAAAGACACGTGAGAATTTGAGAAAAATGTGGAGAACGATCGGGGAAAAAAAGGCAAACGAAACTGGAGGAGTGTTTTGAAAAGAAAACGAAACCATCGTCAAAGAAGGATTAAAAAAAATCTATCTTGATGAGACAGACAGTGACGGCCACTACAGCATCAGGTTCCACACGCGTTCTGCGAAACTCACGTTGCGTTACTCCTGAGCCCGAGTTTGAAACCAATGATGATGATGATGAAGATGATGAAAAATGTGAGACCAATCTTGACCCGGACTCATCAGATTACTGGGAGCCACCTCATTCAACCAGGAGCAGCCGAGAGCCTTCCCCGTTGTTATGTGCACAAATTGTTCAACGGTTCAATAGTTTAGTTATGTGTAAATAAATTGTTATTTTACGATCAAAAGCTCCATTTGTCTTGTTGTTTGTTATTTTGTAAAAGGAAAACATTATTCAGATGTTTGGGATATAACTAAAGCAAAAAATAGCTGTGTTAAAGTCAAAGTTATGTTTGAAATGTATGCGTTTACAAAAAGCTCAATTTCTCTGTTTTTTCATCAGAAATTGGAAAATTGCTCAAACTAAGCTATTTTCTAATACTTATTTCTAAAGAATGGAAAAAGATATGAACTAACTTTTTTCTGCTGAAAGAAGAGAGTCTAATCTTTCTTTTGGTGGGTTCTATGTTTATATAGCAATAGAAGAAAATTTTCTGTGGGCCTTGCAAAATCAGTCAAAATCCAGTAAAACGGCCGGGAGCGAAGGGCCTTGCTCCAGTGAAAATGACTGGGAATGATTGAGTTAAAAAGGACCAAACAGCGCTAGTGTGAAAGTGCCCTAAATGTTTAAATATCTCTGCCAGCCGCTTGGCCGGTTGTATGCTGGGGCCTGCAAAAAATGTCCACTTGCACCCGCCAAACACCCTGTTCACATTAGTTCTGCCACTGGCGTGAATATACTACTTTCTTGGCTTGCTGATATAAAAAAATTGCATTTTTGGATTGAATTTTGATCAATCAGTCCGTTTTGAGCCTCGGTGTAATTGCTGAAGTTTCTGTGCCATTCCAGAATGTGAAAGTGAGCATTTCAGCACCTTGAAAATATATTTGGGGGGGGGGGGGGGGGTGCAACCATGTGTGTATAAAATTGACCCCAATTCCAAGCTCTGAAAATTATGTATAGTAGCAAAACAATGTGATTCTGCGAGAACTAACAAAACAGCTTCCAGGTAAAACTCAAAGCCAACTAGCCATTAGTGTTAAATACTCTAATTCAGACCAGGCCCAATCACTAATGAAAGCCATGAGTTTTTTACACAGGTTTTAAACACGTGTTGAAAGCAATCAAGATAATGCTCAATCAAAATAACACAAGCTTCCAACCTGATATCGTTCTGACTGTGTTCTATTCTGTTCCATTCTATTTTAACCAAATAGTGCATGGAACTAACATGTGCACTAGTCACACATCAAACAGTTATTGCATAATGAGATGCTTCCGTCTGTACACGTTTTGGGGCGTTATTACATCCTGCACTTTAAAACTTGCTGAAATGCCCCTAAGCTTTAGTCACAGTGATTCTGTGCCAGAAATAATCTGCTTACAGCCCTTTGGTAGTCTACATCTGCTGTGTGTTAAATTGTGTGTATATATTTGTGTACGTGTGAGGTAGTGGTTTCCAGTCCTATCAATAAAACACACAAAACTCTCAGCGTACAATTGCTCTTCATGATACTGTGACATTCTGCCCTGAAAATCAGGATTTTATCATCGTTGAATGGCCATCATTAAATGCTTCAGTTGAGTGTTTGGCGCAAGCTGTCGCATACACAAGATGTGTTTGTCTGGGGCCAAATAACATAATGTCAAGCATGCACTTCAAGAGAGCTCACACTAAGAGATTATTTCCCTTTGCTCCATATGCAAAATGTTTTTTTTTTTGTTTTTTTTTAATGCAATCAGACGACGAGGTGAGTGGGCTTTTAATTCATGACCTTGCGAAAGGTGCCGCAGAGCAAGGAGCGGACGGCAGACTTACGATCTGGATATGGATATGAATATGTCATGTAATTTTCCCTATGACACTTTCACTTAATGAAACAGTCGGGGAATGAGTAACTTGCCTACTTAAAATGACAACTCAAAGCTGAAGTGAGCCCTATTCGTTTGTAAAGCCTTTTTTTCACAACAAATACAACCTTATCATTAACATGTAAATTCTACTTTTGAAAAACAGCTTTTTTGGAGTAAATGTATTGACGGGACACGGGGGGTGGGGCCGATTCATAGGGGGCCTATCTCCGGCAAAGCTGACCGAGTGGAAACACAGACCAAGAGCTTTTTCTGTTGAAAATTCTTGTGAATAAATGCTTAAATCCCTTAATTCTTTATCGAAATGGACGTAAAGTAGTCTTGATTCTTGTTTAAAAGCAAAAAAAAAACAAAAAAAAAAAAAACGTCCAGTTAGCATTTATTTTAAGTAAATATTGCGAACTATGATGCTAGTCAGTATGCAAATTAGCGGCTGACATATCACAGACAAAGAGCTTTTTCCATTGAAAATTCTTGTGAATAAATGCTTAAATCCCTGAATTCTTAATAGATATGGAGGTAAAACAGTCTTGAGTCTTGGTAAAAAGCAAAAAAAAAAAAAACCTGCAGTTAGCATTTATTATACGTAAATATTGCGAACTACGATGCTAGTCAGTAAGCAAATTGGCGGCCGCCTTATGTAACCAAAGAGCTTTTTCCATTGAAAATTCTTGTAAATAAATGCTTAAATCCCTTCATTCTTTATCGAAATGGACGTAAAGTAGCCTCGATTCTTGTTTAAAAGCAAAAAAAAAACGTCCAGTTAGCATTTATTTTACGTAAATATTGCGAACTATGATGCTAGTCAGTATGCAAATTAGCAGCTGACGTATCACAGACAAAGAGCTTTTTCCATTGAAAATTCTTCTGAATAAATGCTTAAATCCCTTCATTCGTTATAGATATGGACGTAAAACAGTCTCGATTCTTGGTTAAAAGCAAAAAAAAAGAAAACCTGCACTTACCATTTATTATAAGTAAATACTGCGAACTATGATGCTAGTCAGTAAGCAAATTGGCGGCCGCCTTATGTAACCAAAGAGCTTTTTCCATTGAAAATTCTTGTGAATAAATGCTTAAATCCCTTCATTCTTTATCGAAATGGACGTAAAGCAGTCTCAATTCTTGTTTACAAGCAAAAAACAAACAAAACAAAACGTCCAGTTAGCATTTATTTTACATAAATATTGCGAACTATGATGCTTGTCAGTAAGCAAATTGGCGGCTGCCTTATGTAACCAAAGAGCTTTTTCCATTGAAAATTCTTGTGAATAAATGCTTAAATCCCCGAATTCTACATAGATATGGACGTAAAACAGTCTCGATTCTTGGTTAAAAGCAAAAACAAAAAACAAAAACAAAAAAAACAGGGCAGTAAGCATTTATTTTACGTAAATATGTCGAATGTGCTGCTAGTCTTTAAGTCACTGTGGCGACCCCCTTAGTACAACAAAGAGCTTTTTGCGTTGAAAAATTCTTGTGAATAAATGCTTAAATCCCTGAATTCTTTATAGATATCAATGTAAAACAGTCTCAATTCTTGGTTAAAAGCAAAAAATCGGACAGTTAGCAATTATTTTACGTAAATATTGCGAAGTATAATGCCAATGCTGTAGCGGCTAATTTCTCCCATTGATTTTTTTCACAACATTTCAAAATGCATGCATGGTACGAAAAATATAATAATTACTTTGAATCCTTGAACAAATCATTCCTGAGACAATCCTTCCTGTTTGTATGCAGTACAACTTTTGCACTTTTTCAACCTAAATGCGGCGTTAGATCGCTGGCTAATAAATGAAGCGGAGTGTGGGTCGGCCCCCTTCGGGAAGGCGTGATGCAGTGAATAGGGAATGTGTCACGTCAATATATTATGAAGTCTATGGTATAATTAAAAAAAAAAAAAAAATTTAATATATATTTGAATAAATAGTTTTTAAACACTTCAAATGTAATAATTATGACAAGTTTTAAACATGTTACTGTCCCACTGAATTATTTTCAAACAATAATAATGTAGAAATATGCTTGTCTTTACTAAATGCTTCATTTGAGTGAGTCCACTCAAATCCGCTCAAGCTTACAATGAGTTGCCACAGCAAGTGTTTAACAAGCTAAACAATGATTGACACAAGTAGCACTTTGAAGTTTTGGCTTCCAAATATCTCTGGCAAGATCAAACCTTAACGTCTATCAATCATTGTTAACGTTGATAAGCAACTCCAGTGCACTGCCTGACCAAGAATTGGTAAATAAATAAATAAATAAGTAAATAAATAAATAAATAACCCGTCCCCATTAAAATCTGTGGAATTCATAAGCAAGTATTGCATATGATTCATGTCCTGTTTAAAATTCCACAAAAGCCATAAATTAACAAGGGAAGCAAATAACTTCCCATATTGATTTGTGTCACCATGTTCCTGTCATCTTACCAGTAATGACATGAATCAAAATCATAACTATAGCTCATACACATCCGCCAAAATGTAATTTCCATATTCCAAAAGGGCTCGCAATAAAATATGCCCTCTAAAGAACAGAACTTTTTAAGAGCAGAAGACCCACAATCCTGCCAGGATGTGCACACACACTCACACTCGCACACAGACACGATTTGCCGGTCCGGAGAAGCTAAAAATAACTTATTACAGTGAATCATTATTGCCAGTGAATTGGCTTCCTGTATTGCTGGAAAAGCAGATTGTAAGGCTCAGAAGGGTTCAGCAAGAAGAAAAAGCAAGTTGTCAAGCATGTCAACTGGATGCACAGGCATTTAAATATGATTTGTGGGACCGTGATGCAGACAAAGCAAAGCATTTCATTGCTTCAGTAAATACTTTGCATTGACTGCAAAAGACGTTCAATCCATTTGAATTGGAATGGATTAGACATCCATCTTCGACAATGGCGGCCACTGTGTTATTGAACATTAACTGTGTTAACAAAAGTAAATAAAGCTTATCAGTGTATCATTCATTCATTCATTCCATACCTGTTTCAGAATTCAAAATCGGAAAACGGATAACGACTTCTTATTTAATTTCTCGTTGTAGAATCCCCCATTTGTTTTTTGTTTTTTTCCAATCATTTTGTTTTTTAAATTAAAAATAGGTTATTAGTAGGGGTGTAACGGTACACAAAAATCTCGGTTCGGTACGTACCTCTGTTTTGAGGTCAAGGTTCCGTTCATTTTCGGTACAGTAAGAAAACAAAATGCAAAATATAAATGTGCTAGTTGTTTATTACACACCTTTGTGCTTTCAACAATAGGAACATTAACCTATACAAAGCTAGAATTCTGCTCAAAAAGTAGCGGCTATTTAAAGATAATCCAACAATAATTTGCCTTTCAGACCCCGAGTATTGGTCAGCTTTCTTTCTGAAAGAAAGAAAGAAGAAACAAGAAGTCCTGTACTAAAGAGAAAAGCAATCCCAATGACAAATATTTTAAAATGTATTTTACAAATGAAATACCTCAATGAATCATTTTTTTTGTTATGAACGGTTTTCAAAAGCTTTATTGGTGGATTTTCTCGAGTTAAAGCGCCACATAGAAATTAAAAAATGTAATTGTGTAAGCAGGATCTGTGTATTATTCTTATTATTTAATTATTTCAATCAATTTTATTAAAATGGGCTATTATTTATTTTATTATGTGTTTATATTTTACAAATGTGATGTAGTATTCATTTATATTGTATATTTTATGTTGTATAACTTTAGTTCCTATGTGAATATTAGTTCCTACTTGTTTTGTTGTGGTAGGAGGGTTTTGTATTGAACACGGGGTTGTGTTGGTGATTATTATAGCAGAGAAGACAGCAGTAAATCAACAAAGACAAGTTAACTGTGCCCCGATTTACCACTCGAGATCTGATCGACTCAAAAAGTGGGTTACGATTGCATATTAATTTGAAAATCGACCGGATCCACCGTATTTTTACACGAGTGACTTCCGGTCTGCCCGATCCTAGCTACCGGTAGTAGTATTGACGCAGGACGGTCAGATAATAAACTCTGCCGTTCTTTTCGCGTGCGTCGCGTTGAGCCGCTTCTGGGACGCGTCTAACACACGGCCGCACTGTGACTAGTGTGCATTGGCTGATTGACTTTAATGCCCGCGTTTCACTGCGTTCTCGCGCCGTTGACGTTTCTGGGTTTTACTGTTCTACTGTGTTGGTCCTCATTATAGTAGAGAAGACGGAGCAAATATAATCTACACAAAGAAACTGTAACCCGATCGACTCACAGCCTCAAAAAGTAAGGGTTACATTACGTCAGAAACTCGTTTGGTAGGCCTCCATTCCGAACCGAGCACCACGTACCGAAACGGTTCAATACAAATACATGTACCGTTACACCCTTAGTTATTAGAGATTATATTTTTGTCCGATTTGTATCGTTTTCGATGTGTTGTGACCCATAAGTTGTTGGATTTTTTTTCAGACCAGTCTTTAACTGCGCTTTAACCCTAAATGTGACACGCTTCCCCTCTTTAAAAAGCATATACCGTATTTTTCGGACTATAAGTCGCAGTTTTATTCATAGTTTGGCTGGGGGTGCGACTTATACTCAGGAGCGACTTATGTGTGAAATTATTAACACATTATGATATCATTTCACATGTTATTTTGGTGTTTTGGAGTGACACTGATGGTTTGGTAAATTTGTTAGCATGTTCTTTATGCTATAGTTATCTGAATAACTCAATAGCTATGGCCACGTTCGCGTTCTGCCTTTGGCAATGTGTGTTCAGTTGTATTATTGACTTTTTTTATATTGAAATGCATGCTTTTAGTTTGTGGCGCTTTCACGCCCAAGTGGGGGTGCACTCGCACTTGTTTACGCGAAGAAGAGCCCTCACACGCCAAAAGAAGATAGACAGCTACGCAGCGTCTCTGAGCGAGTGGGCGAGAGAGAAAGAGTGAGACACGGCTGCGAACCTACGTTCATTGTTTATGCTTGTAAAATGTCTCTACAGAGGCAACGCCTGTGTGTATAATCTTTTCTGTTGTTGTTGTGTGTTTTCCACCCGCGATCAGACACTTAGAGCAAGTTGTGTGGTTGTTTTAACGATGTGCTAATGCTAGCGACCGCATGCTAACCATTTGTGTCATTGCTGTAACAGCACCTAATTATCATTTATTTACGCTGACACGCTTGATACCTGTTTGGTATCAAGGATAATATTGATACAGAAAATTATACGGACGTCCAGCATCGTCATTTGGGAGTTTAGATCGCTGTATAGCCAGGACCGAGCCGTAGCGTCCTGGTGAGGACAGTATATTCGCATTTTGTTGTTCATGCATCATCTAACATCGTACTGTACACTTATTCAGTATGTTGTTCTCTATTGTATTTTTATATTAAATTGCCTGTCAAGATGACATATCTGTTCTATGTGTTGGATTTTATCAAGTAAATTTCCCCCAAAAATGCGACCTATACTCCGGTGCGATTTATATGTTTTTTATCTCTTTGTTGGGCATTTTATAGCTGGTGTGACTTATACTCAGGTGCGACTTATAGTCCGAAAAATATACTCGTCAGCCATCCTTGACAAAAACGTAGAGTAATAATAACTGTAAAACTATAATGCTGCTCGATTCACTCATCTATGGAATCACCCGGTAGAGACTGACTGACCTTCCCCAGGAAAAAAAAAATGGCACTTTGGCGTCACAACACATCAAAAATGAAACAAAACGAACAAAAATACCATGATAATTCCCTTCATTTCAAAACAGCGAAAAATAGGCCATTATTAGTTTTCGTATTTTTGATTTGAAAATGAGAAATGAAATAAGTTGTTATCCGTTTTCCGACTTTGGATTCTAAAACAAGAAATAAAAAAACAAGTTGTCATCCGTTTTCTGATTTTGGATTCTTAAACAGATATGGAATGGATTAATGATCGACTGATATTATTTTTTTCAAAACGAGAAATGAAATAAGTCGTTATCCTTTTTCAGATTTTGGATTTCAAAACGAGAAACGAAATAAGTCGTTATAAAAGCTCTGCACGATTATGACTCACAGGAACTAACAAACTAGATTATGGTACAAATGATGTTCATATTCATGACATATTTGACATTCTACAGCAGGGTATGACAAAGTGGATGCACTCACTTGCATTATCTTGGGTTGTCACTATTAACCTGTGGAGCACACGAGGGGAGACCTTCAACCCTGTTCGAACTTGGTAGAACCTAAAGGAGCAAAATACTGTATAAATACATTTTGAAATGCAAATCAGGCAAACTACATCACCACGTAACTATTTACTATCGTAATCCAACATGCAATACAAATAAATTGATACATTTTTAAACGAAACAGTGTTGGTGATGTAAATCCTAAGTGGTTAAATAGGGTTTCTTTACAGGGCCTTCTCGAGGATGGCAATCAACACAGGCAGCACGAGTAGATTAAATCGATGCGGCTTTGCGCTAAAGAAAAGTCTCAACTCTCCGGGGAGATATTGGACAATCGGGTACAGCGCTTTGTGGCAGTAAACATAATGATCACATCAGTGCTTTAGTGACAACGTTCCAAAAGATGACAGTCAATAAATGCATAATATATGTTATGGCATGGAAAGGGTGACAAGTTAATGGACATAAAATTTGGTTTCTGTCTTGTTTAGATGATTGTATAAATACTGTAAAAAGAACTTTATTTTTTTAAACCGCTTAAAGGCAAAGAAAAGATTCAATTAGAATGATATTACAAAGTGTCGCTATGGTAATATAAAATTCAACACTCCATTACGTAAAGTACGTAATGTACTCTTAATGAGGACCAAGGGCATATGTTTGGTCTCAACATTGGTAGGGACGATATAACAGCATAACCTTCATATACAATTTTTGCTGGAGACGGGAAATATAAGACCAAACAGATTATTGAACGGGGGTCAGGGCCACATTTCTCACGAATATGAACCTAATTTATTGATAAGCGAAATGATCAAGGCAAAATAACTTTTTTTATTATTTTTTTAACTTTTTTTTATTAACTTTTATATGAATTGGTTTACGTGATACAATGTTCGATTCAAACCTTTGTTTTCAGGAACTTCTAAAGAAACATTTTGAAGTGCAAGTCCCTTTATTAAAAAAATGGGGAGCTATCCAAGAATGGATCCACTTCTGGGGACACTGGAGCACCCCAAGATTCAAACTAAAGTATTGTAATATAAAAGTGATTTAGGGAAAAAATTCATGGGGAAGAAATCTGAGATATCCAAGGACCGATCCTCCTCCTAGACTACCCCAAGACTCTAACCAACCTATTCCCATGAAATTCTGATGTGTGAATTCATTTCACAGATTTTTTTTTTTTCATGTCAGTTCATGTTCATGTCAGTGTCCCTCAGAAGTGGGGACTTGTACTCTGGAGCCACTGCATTGCATTACGATAATGCACACAATGTAAACAATGATCCAAATGAGGGACGGCTTGATTGGCTTCATTGTTCTTTGTGGAGGCTGGCTTGACTGCAGTAGTTTTCAAGTTAGCAAGTTTCACAAATATTAATGTTATGCTAACTCTGATGCAGGTTGGACTTTTAGTAGCAAAATTAGTGGTGTTTCCCATCTCCACATAATTAACGTCTTTTAACATTACTTGTGTGGCTTGTATCGGCCGAAAAAAACTTCTAATATCCCTCCTCTTTGAAGGGGGTGGCCATGTTGTATTTCTGTCGGCGGGGTTGTGTGACTATACGTGTGTGTTTGCATCGGGGGGTCAAGTCATCAGCCAATCAAACGTGCATTTGAGGGGGAAAAAAATGGACAGGTACATTCAGCAAGTGAAAAGGGATACATGTACAGTGGGGCAAATAACTATTTAGTCAACCACTAATTGTAACTAAAGTTCTCCTACTTGAAAAGATTAGAGAGGCCTGGAATTGTCAACATGGGTAAACCTCAACCATGAGAGACAGAATGGTGAAAAAAAACTGAAAATCACATTGTTTGATTTTCAAAGAATTTATTTCCAAATTAGAGTGGACAATAAGTATTTGGTCACCTACAAACAAGCAAGATTTCTGACTGTCAAAGAGGTCTTACTTCTTCTAACGAGGTCTAACGAGGCGTCACTCGTTACCTGTATTAATGGCACCTGTTTTAACTCATTATCGGTATAAAAGACACCTGTCCAAAAGCTCAGTCAGTCACACTCTAAACTCCACTACGGCCAAGACCAAAGAGCTGTCGAAGGACACCAGAGACAAAGCTGTAGACCTGCATCAGGCTGGGAAGACTGAATCTGCAATAGGTAAAACGCTTGGTGCAAAGAAATCTACTGTGGGAGCAATTATTAGAAAATGGAAGATATACAAGACCACTGATAATCTGCCTCGATCTAGGGCTCCATGCAAGATCTCACCCTGTGGCGTCAAAATGATAACAAGAACGGTGAGCAAAAATCCCAGAACCACACGGGGGGGACCTAGTGAATGACCTACAGAGAGCTGGGACCACAGTAACAAAGGCTACTATTAGTAACACAATGCGCCGCCAGGGACTCAAATCCTGCACTGCCAGACGTGTCCCCAAGCTGAAGAAAGTACATGCCCAGGCGCATCTGTGGTTCGCTAGAGAGCATTTGGATGGTCCAGAAGAGGACTGTGAGAATGTGTTATGGTCAGATGAAACCAAAATAGAACTTTTTGGTAGAAACACAGGTTCTCGTGTTTCGAGGAGAAAGAATATTGAATTGCAACCGAAGAACACCATACCTACTGTGAAGCATGGGGGTGGAAACATCATGCTTTGGGGCTGTTTTTCTGCAAAGGGACCAGGATCTGTGTAAAGGAAAGAATGAATGGGGCCATGTATCGAGAGATTTTGAGTGAAATGACCTTCCATCACCAAGGGCATCGAAGATGAGACTTGGCTGGGTCTTTCAGCATGACAATGATACCAAACACATAGCCAGGGCAACAAAGGAGTGGCTTCGTAAGAAGCATTTCAAGGCCCTGGAGTGGCCTAGCCAGTCTCCAAATCTCAACCCCATAGAAAATCCGTGGAGGGAGTTGAAAGTCCGTGTTACCCAACGACAGCCTCAAAACATCGCTGCTCTAGAGGAGATCTGCATGGAGCAATGGGCCAAAATACCAGCAACAGTGTGTGAAAAGCTTGTGAAGAGTTACAGAAAACGTTTGGCCTCCGTTTTTGCCAACAAAGGGTACATAACAAAGTATTGAGATGAACTTTTGGTATTGACCAAATACTTATTTTCCACCATGATTTGCGAATAAATTCTTTAAAAATCAAACAATGTGATTTTCGGGGGGGGGGGGGGGGGGGGGGTTCCACATTCTTTCTCTCATGGATGAGGTTTACCCATGTTGACAATGACATGCCTCTCTAATATTTTCAAGTGGGAGAACTTGCACAATTAGTGGTTGACTAAATACTTATTTGCCCCACTGTATGTATGTATGTATGTATGTATGTGTGTGTGTTTGCGTCTGTGTGGCGGGAAGAGGGGTCGGGAGGTCACGTCATCAGCCGATCAAACGTGCGTTTGAGGGGGCAAAAATGGACCGGCACATTCAGCAAGTGAAAAGGGATAAATGTAAGTCCGAGCATAATGAAAATAATTCACTTAATAATGGTAGGGTCTATTCTATCCTTACATCATATGGGAAGACAATCAAAATTACCCATATAAATGAACTCAATGCTAATGCAAATAAGGTGGCTTAAATGTTGGTGAGGACAAATTGAGCTTCCTGAAAAGTTGGTAATGTTATGTCCCTACCGTCCCTATGCAAACTTATGCCCTTCATGAGGACCCAACCTTTGGGCAAGGAGTCACTCATTGGCAGTCATTGACAGCATTAGACGGTACCCTCCTGGCTCAAATGGATTGGACGTCGACTTGTGATGAACTCATTTAAATTCACAGTAGAAGAATGTTAATTTTTTTTTTTTTTTTTTAAACGCAATTTGTATTTCACACCCATCTTCAAATTAAGATTGAATTAGTCTAATTTTTACAGTTCATTGAAACGATGACAATGTCATTGCAACCATTCAATTATTACATTATGTTTCATTTTGATGCTGGCTAAGGTTTTAAAGCCCTGCAGATGCATTTTTATGTCATGATATCGCCTCTGTCTCATACATAATATGAATATGTGCACTAATTGCCCATCAGCATTGATGGGTGGAAAGGTTTGGGCA
This sequence comes from Corythoichthys intestinalis, assembly GCF_030265065.1. Taxonomy (NCBI): domain Eukaryota; kingdom Metazoa; phylum Chordata; class Actinopteri; order Syngnathiformes; family Syngnathidae; genus Corythoichthys; species Corythoichthys intestinalis. The sequence continues at coordinate 16,779,964 of NC_080416.1, read as the reverse complement.
TTTTAATTTGCAGACAAATTGGATTCTAAAGTTCACACCATTGTGTCAATCGTAGGTTATAGCCATTAGTTAATGAGAATTGCAGCACTCGCGCTCATGATGGATTAAAGCGTTGTTGCTTCACTTGTTTAACATATAACATATGCAATATTTCTTACCCTCGCTGAAAAAGATCCACATTGTGAAACTTGTGCAACTCTACGGAAAACTCCAATGTTCCCTGTACTTCAGACATGATATAATCGCAGTCATCACCTGCCAAAAAAGAACATGCAAAGAAGAACATTTGATTTCAGGTACTGTTATAACGCTATAAGACATTTGATTTCAGTTACTGTTATAACACTATCTATTCACTGACATTTACTTTCCAAGTCTTAGTCTAAAAAATTGGAGAATTATCACACTGACTTTACTGTAAGTCACAGAAATGTGGCTATTGAGAAAGGACTTAGACCTAAAAATATGACCAGTGTACTGCATCACAGACAGCCTGAGGCCTAACGGACACAAACACAGCATGTTTGTTTTCTGTTTAACCAACAATGTCTGGATCCCATTTGGACAACGCAGACTGAGATTTATATTCTCAGGGATATTGCTAAAATGTGTAGAAGGGAAAATGCTCAGCCACTTTAGAGAAGGACACTCTTTATAGCTAAGTGTATTCAGTAACTGTCTATCAAATGCATACAAATGTAATGCGTAACGTTTTAAAACATAATGTGGTTGATCGGCACTGGGAAGAGATCCAAAAATGGCATTACTCTACTATATTGAATGTACGGCACTGAAAATTGTAGATTTACATAGCGTTTATAATTGATTATGGGTTTGCAAGCTCAGTTTAGGATGAGTTGTCTTCTGTCACTCATTTTCAAGTGCATGAAAGTTGGTACGATTCCAATGAGGGAAATTAAAATAGTCTGGAACCACACTTGATGAAGTGTTTTAACTGTTTTAAAGGAGTTCAATAATATGATACTTTTAATTATAGCTTCAGCATTAGCTAAAATTAAAGTGTAAGCTTGTGCCAGAAGAATGCATGGTGACTGAGGTTATCAAATCCCAGATGATATTTATATTACATAATTTATAATTAAAACCGCAGATGCTTTTAACCCTCCTTTTACACAAGTTTTGTTGGGTCGGTTTGACCCAAGGAACATGCAAGTGTCGACATATTATTAAAAATTAGGCTAAGACTCATCGGCTGCCATTGACGGCGATAGACATGTAATCCATTTTTGATTGAGAGGGGGCGGATGAATGTTTGTTTATCGCCGTCAATGGCAATGAGATTTAAACGTGTCAGACAATTTTTAAAACTTTTAATCTAGTTTCAAACATGTGCCACTAACCCCAATTAACACTAACAAAACACATTTAATAACACAAAATACCTTTTGTTTTTTTTACAGAAAGGTCAATTTGATATCTATGAAGGAATTTGCCCCCACGGTCAAGTCGCACGGAAATGGCGACAGCCGAACGAAGTGCCGCTCTGCCGATGTCGCCTCCGCACGAGTCAACCGGGAGGGCTGAAATTCCGCGTGTTCACCTCTTGTGTTATCCCTTTGTACTGGCTCCATGTTCCAAAAGTTTGAAGAAGGCTCACCGAAAACAGGTTGACAATTTATTCGTCGACAATGGTCAAAAACAAGGCAAAAACAGACGATGGAGGTACAATGCTCGATCCAAAACAAGGCTACATAGACAAGTTTCCGAGCAGCGAATCTGTTTGTTATCTCAGTCCAGTGTTTTTGAAGGCTGCTGTGGAGTGGGCCGGGCCGAAGGGTGTTGTTTCGGTATCATCCCTCTGTGGCCGGTTTTGGGTGGTTAGGTTCGTGTGTGGATGGGACATGGTTGCCACATCGACCAACACTGGTCTTGACGTCCCAAGCGCCCACTATCAACTTTGTAATCCTGCCTGGGCGAGACGCTACTTGTTTTAGGACAGAGCGCCCTGCTCTTTGTCCTTGGAGTGGTCAGGAGAATTGATTGCAAGAGTTGGTGCGTCAACCTTGCTCGTGATGCACACATTGGGCTTCTGTGATAAGATGGCATTGTGTATCTATTCTGCTTCTTTTCATTAAACTATGGTGTGCTATTTATTTTATATTAGGTGTGTTAAAGTAGTACAGTCCTACAGTAAATATGAGAAATGATACTATTCCCTGATTAATTATATTACGTGTGTTAGAGTAATGCAAACAGTTATATGGTGTGTGTGAGAAAAGATATTTACTGAAAGGAATAGTTGCCTAATATAAAATAACCCCATTAATAATGTCACTGCAAAATATTTGTTAAAATGTTTCATAAATAAAAACTGAACTATTTAAAATATGGGGAAAAACAAGTCAATTTGACCTCCATGAGTAAACATCCAAATGAAAAAAAAAACATTAAAATACCAATTTCACATCAAACGATGTGTTAAAAATTAAAACGGGTCAATATGACCCATCGACGTAACAGGGGGTTAAAAATGCAATAAAATAGACATCTCTAAAATAAAAAAATTAAAAAATAAAATAAAAAAAAGATAAATGGTCATTCTATATAAGGTATGTGTTCACAGCTGACTGGTGGAAATGCACTGAAGCAAAAAACGACAATGACAATTGATTGCTATCATTTTGCTGATTCTGCGCTGAGTTTGACAATGATGTACATTCACTTGCAGCTCCAAAGAACAGAATTCTTGTGCTCAAACAAACACAGATAATAGTCATTACTTTACACTTGTTTGAAGATGAAAGGCCCTTATTCTTTCACTTCACAATAATTTTCATCATTTTGTCAGCTCCTCTCTCTAGAAATGTGTTAACTTTGCATAGACTTGTAAATTGAACATCATGTACTGCCAGTAACGACGGTCTTCCCCAAAACAATCTATCTTCATAATGTGGTGATTACGTAAGACGGACACACAGGCAGACCTCATCGGCTTTATTATTGGAATCCGCTTGAAAATTCATCAATAAGTTAATTATGTCACCAAAGCACCCACGCTGAACAGAAGAAAGGCTCACGTTCACCCCGCAATGGCCTGTGATGCCTTTTTTGACAACAATGAAGCAAGAAGAGATGAGGAAAATATCTCCTTGTAGGCTGCAAATATATCTTAAGCAAAGAAAAAAATGCACTTTAAAGACTTTCTTGTCCAGCGAGGCTGATATTTTTGTGATGCCAAGCAGATTAGATAACAGACTTACATATTTTTGCTCCATCGGGGCAGCATATTCCATGTGGGATGGTGACGTTTGATTGCATTATTGTTGTTTTAACACATGCTTTTACCGCTGCACCCACCTGGACAAAGTCATGCATTTCCCAGAAGATAAAGGGAGACAATGTGTCCTTGGCAAGGAAAACACTGAGCCAGAAATCATGTGATGTCATAATCTTTGCTGAAACCCCCCCACTACCCTGATGGTGCCGTATTAAGCTCTTAGCGTTTACAGCATTACAATGCAGTGCTTGGGAGTGAACAGAGTTAAATGCATATCAATTTGACTAAAGAAGTAAAAAAAATAATGTCTTAATAAGAGTATTTTCACTATCTTACACTCAAAGCTTGTAGGCAGACACCTCTTTTGTAAACTTGTCTGCACGCCATTCCATCTGTCATGTGCTAAGATAGGCATGACAGTGACTATTTGTTCCTCGCCTGTTGCAAAGCATCGACATGATCTTGTGCTCTCCTGCTCCTGTGTTGCAATATAAGCAGCAGCAGTCACATGAGAGGCCGCACACAAGGCAACACTGCACATGAATGCAACACGTACTAAACGCGATATGGTGAGCCTACCGTATATTTTCAGACCGCGAACCACAAAGATAGCAGTGACAGAGCGGTGCAGATGTTTCGAACCGTGGCATCTGTGCACAACTAATAATAGATGACACACTGCATGTGACTTGTGCAGTCAGTTTACACTGTATTAAAATTGTAGTAATTCTTAACTCCCTACGTTCATTTTTCACTTGAAACGAACAATGTGTCATTCATTATGCCTTGTCTAAATACAATTTCCTCCATTCAAAAGCTTGCATAATCACTCCTAACTCAAAGTGCAGTGAGGCATGGATCAAATCGGGCCTATTGAAATTCGTCTAAAACAAGGTGCAATTTCATTGTTTTTTCATTAACTGCTATTGAATATAACATGAGTTGCAATGATACAAAGTTGAAATTAGAGGGGTGGGGCATGTACCGTAATTTTTGGACAATTGGCCACTACTTTTTTTCTTCATTTTGAATCCTGCGGCTTATAGTCCAGTGCAGTTTATTTGTTGATTTATATGGGTTATTATTAGAGATGTCCCGATCGATCGGGTCCGATCACATCATTTTCAAAGTATCGGAATCGGCAAAAAAATATCGGCCGTTATACCTATATATAGAGCTAAAAGGCAGCGTAAAATGAGTAGAGTGAATTTTGGCAGCCTTTGGAGACTTTTTTTAATTGGCTAAAGCTTTTCAATCCCTCTCCCAACGATTAGAAATATCGTGGGACACAATGTGAGGAAGAAAGGTAGTAGTCGATCTTTTTCTTCACTCCCTATGTTATTTCCCAACGCAGAGAAGATATATATCAATTGGTACCACTATGCACAGTCATGGTTGCACTTCCCATCATGCATTTGGGCAGAACAGTGAAATGGCTACAGTATCATTTACTGAAAGCTCAACAAATACACTAGATGGCAATATTTAGTCACAATATACAAAGTCACATTTATCCTTTAAGAATTACAAGTCTTTCTGTCCGTGGATCCCTCTCACAGAAAGAATGTGAATAATGTAAATGCCATCTTGAGGATTTATTGTCATAATAAACAAATACAGTACTTATGTACTGTATGTTGAATGTATATATTTGTCCGAGTTGTATTCATTTTTTTCTTAATGCATTGCCAAAATGTATATGATCGGGAAAAATTATCGGGAATGATTGGAATTGAATCGGGAGCACAAAAAAAAGCAATCGGATCGGGAAATATCGGGATCAGCAGATAGTCAAACTAAAACGATCGGGATCGGATCAGGAGCAAAAAACATGATCGGAACAACCCTAGTTAATATATAACACTTTATTTGACAGCGGTGTCATAAGACGATCATGTCACGATCATGGGCATTACTGAATGCTTATGACAGATGTCATGAAGTGTCATCCGGCAAATTATGTCACTAACTCCATTTGTGTCCAGATTAGATCTTTTACATCCATTCAAAAGTCAGATCACACTAAATGACATCTGTTATAAGCGTTCATAAATGCTCAAGACAGTGTCATGTCATTATTATGATTGTCTAATGACAGTCTTATGGCGCCACTGTCAAATAAAGTGCTACCAAATATCATAACTAGCAATTAATGAAACAACTGGAAGAGTAACTGAAGAAATAATTAGCACAAAACATGAATTTTGATTGTTATTTAAATCTGTAGTGCTGCAATGCATGCTAAGAGGCATTCTGGGCAACAACAGTGTTGACAGCAGGTGGCAGCAGAGATTGACTGTCTCCCCCAAGGGAACAGTGATGGCCAAATGAAGCTTCTTGAAGCAATCATGGTGGTTCATTTGGTCTTATGACAGTCGTATGATGCCGCTGTCAAGTAAAGTGTTACCGGTTAATATCTTTTGTTGTAAATATCCCATAATACAGTGAGGACAGCCATGGCTTATAGTTCAGTGCGGCTTATCTATGAATAAATGTCGTTTTCGTGTCAAATTTGGTGTGTGGCGGCTTATAGTCAGGCGTGCCTTACAGTGCGAAAATTACGGTAATTGATGCCAATCCCAAATAACCTGTGAATTTGCCAATAGATCTCACAATAGTGCAAATAAAGCACCTCCTCTCACTTCAACATAGTTGCTTGTCCAAAAATACGTACATTCATAAAAAAAATATATTTTAAAAACATGTGAAGGAAGGAGATTAACTGTACATCATTTACAATCCTATTGTGTTTTTCTTTTTTAATTAGTGTAGTGACTTAAAAATAACTTTCTGATACATTGTGCCATAAGCTCGGAAAGTACAATTTATATTTTATATAAGAGCAACCCCCAACACACACACACTTTTAGCATTTTTATAATTGAAGACAAGTACAGTAAATGTCCTTGGTATTACTGAAATTGTACTGTTTGACTCCAAAACTAAGTTGGCATTGGTGTCGATCTGCGTTTCAACTTGTATTTCGGTACATGATTTCTGATAGTGATGCATTTAAGATGCAGAAAGTTGAACACATAAAATGCGCAAGACTCATTCACTCTCACTGAACGTAGTTCGTAGTAATGTCCAGTAATAAGCATCTCGAATCATTGTCTACCATAAAAACCTCTTTCACGCAGTCTCCTTGTCTGCTCTGTACTGTACGAGCGCACACAGACTGACCAATACATACAAAACCAATGCAGACAGAGCAAAGTGTGACATCCTTACCTTAGGAATGATCCAGGATGTGATATGATCCAGTGTGTTAATGCAGATGGATGCGCTTCTGTGCAATGTTTATATCTCTGCTTGCACCGCTACTGCTGCTACTGCTGCTGCTGCTGTTGCCATGGTTATTCATCCAGACCCTGCGTGTACTGCAGTCCCCCCACTTTTCCTCTCTTGCGCGTGCTCTATCGCTCTTCATCAATCCGTGTCTCTCCCATCCACATGGAGAGGAGGAGGGGGATGTCAAATTTGGGCATTTGTAGCTTAATCTGCCTTTGTCCTCGCCCCCCAGTGTACAGTCCATGCACAGGCGAGCGTACGGCTGCGGTATTAATAGTAAAGCGTGCAGACGCGGCGCCGTGTGTGTCCTGCTGCTGCACTCTCGCATCGTGCGTCCAGCCAGCCAACCAGCCGGCTGACATCAGAGCCAGCCCACTAAAAGCTGAAGTGAGTCTTCAGTATGAGGAAGGAAGGAAAAGTGATAACTCATGCTTAACATGTGTTGATGCAAAATAAGATCAACGTTGTAGATAAGTTGCAGAATGACAGTATCATCATGATTAATTCACTGCCATTGGACTGCTATTTCAGTCAATGGCAGCGAATGAGTTAAGGTTTAGGAAGCACTAAGTTAGATGGTTGTCTGCACTCTCTTCCCATCTTCACCTTCCTTTTAAAAAGCCAAAGTCAATCGCGGCTTTTCTCACATGGCTCTATGCCATAGGCTTGGAGCACTCTTGATTAAGGATGGAGCGCTATTGATTCTATTCCCAACTGTTCGCCGGAGTATCAGAATGAAAAAGCCTGGCAGAATCAGAGAAGTTAGGCCGCAAGGACGCTGACTGCCAGGTCAATAATAATAAAATATTACAGGAAAACATCTGTCCATAATTCCATAACGACTTCTAATATCAATTCGTTTGAATGTAATTTTATTAGCAAGAATTTTGTCATGGCATGGCGAATGAGGTGTTTTGCACTTCCACCTTTTAGTTTGGCATTAGACTGTTCGAATCCAGACAAAACATTTTTTCGCAGACTAAGGAGGACTCCAAACTAAGGTGAATGTCAATAGAAATGCTTTTTTTTTTATTTTTTTACCCCTTTTTCTAATTTTCAACCAAATTTGTTAACGAACATAAACGAGCTTTGCTAAAATAAGCCTATTTTTACCTCATGGAAATAGCCAATGCTCAATTGATTAGGAATCGGGCTAAGATTAGCAACAAATGTATACAGTAAAAAAGTAAAATTTAACCTTGACAACTATAAAGACTGATTGGATTTTCACACCAAAATATGCTAGTCAATGAGTTCGTGAATACATGTAACAGTTAAATAGGTTGTACACTTCAATACAGTGGTACCTCTACATATGAATTTAATTTGTTCCGGGACCTGGTTTGTAAGTTGAAATGGTCATATGTCTAGCGGGTCTTTACCATAACAATACATTATATAATTCGATTAATTCGTTCCAGAGCCCAAAAACCTACGCTAAATCCTTAAGTAATACTGCTAGCACAATTACAAATAGCAAATACACAAAGCAAAACCAAAAAAACTTAAGTACAAATCAGACTAATAATATTATTATTATTATGTAAAGAATCGGATTCTAATGTTGCGGTTGTTTTTAGCATGCTGTTCCTGACTGCACCATGTGACTGACGACAGAGTAAGAGAGGCAAGGGCGTAGTTATTGTACAAGGGTCAGGGCTACATTTTTCCCAAGTATGAACCTATTTAATTGATAGGCTAAATGATCAATGCAAAATAAATCTGTATTCACGTATACTAGCTTTCATGTGTATTGGTTCAGGTGATACAATGTTTGATTCAAACCTTTGTTTTCAAAAACTACTAAAGAAACATTTTGAAGTGAAAAGTCCCTTTATTACAGCTACATCTAAGGCTACCCCAAGACTCAAACCAAAGTACAGTACTGTCATTAAATTTTGATGTGTGATTTCATTTCACAGATATTTTTTTTTTCATGTCAGTGTCTCACAAAAGTGGAGCTCCTTGTTTTTGTTCTTAATAAAGGGACTTGCACTCTGAACCCACCGTGTTACATTACCGTAATGCACATAATGCAAACAATTATCACAGCTAACAGCTAACTCAACTTCATTGTATCTTGTGGAGGCTGGCTTGACCGTAGTAGTTTTGCAGGTTAGCAAGTTGACACAGTTTAACGTTATGCAAACTCTGATGCAGATTGGACTTTCAGTAGCAAAATTAGTTGTGTGTCCCCCCCTCCACAACATTGACGTCTTTTCACATTACTTACAGTGGCTTGTGCTAGCCGGAAAAAAAACTTATAATATCCCTCCTCTTCGAAGGCGGTGGAGGAGGCGGCATGTTGTATTTCTGTCGGCATGGTTGTGTGAGCGTGTCTGTGTGTCTGTGTGGCGGGAGGATGGGTCAGGGGGTCAAGTCATCAGCCAATAAATGCATGTAATTAACTTTCCTATGTATTAAAATTAAAATTAAGCGTTGTCTGGTAAAAATATTGTCTATAAAAGTTGTAAAGCAATAAAACAACAAAAATGAACGAAATGAACAAATATTTTCATAATGGGTCAAAATGATTTTTTGACCCATTGGTTGTGGGGCCTAAGGTTGTGACTAGCACCTTAGACGATCATTTGCTTTGCTTTGCTTTGCTTTGCTTTGCTTTGTTTTGCTTTGCTTAGCCAAAATAACCCGAGGACCGAAGAGGCAAAATGGATATACGTAATTTTTTCAAACCTTGGCTTTCAAAAGCGACAAAAAGTACTGAGCAAGAACCAAGGAATGAAAATGTGGACCATGAAACGCCAGAAAGTACCGCCAAAATGGTGAGCGGAGTTTCAATTTGCCCCACTAAAGACGTTAATTGTACAACAGAGCCACCACCGGTGTCTTACCAATGTAGTTACCCCAATCAAAAATTGTATCTTCTGGCCGCGGGAGCGCAGACACACATATTAGTCATGAGTTATATCGACTTAAAGAATTACTTGAAGCCAGAAAAGAACCACAGTTATGTATTTTGGACATCAGCATTTAATAAACTGAAGAAACTCCATACAGGACTTGAATTATAGTAATAATATTTATAGGTCATCCTACGAGTAAAACCGTAAAACATTGCATTTTTTACATTCAGTACGTATTTTACGTTATAAGACAGAAAAAAACCTTGTAGATAACTACATCACCAAAACACAGAAATCAAGCAAATCGGTGCAGTGCAGTGGCTCCGCCCAGAGGATGCAATTTTTGACGGGGGTAACTACATTGGCACGACACCGGTGGGCGTACCATATTCAATGGATGACGATCTTGGCGAAAATTGGAGCTGTCCTAAGCAGCCTGATTTAGAAGTCCCCTCAAGAATGATGGGAAACAAAAAACACTGATTTTCAAATTATTATTATAAATATTCTTGTAAGTTAATTTTATTGCTGACACTACGTTTCGGGTCATCAACATGTTGTGCACCCCTGCCCCAAAAGTCAAACTCTGCCTTTGGACAAATGACAAGTCAAATTTTACGTCTGATGTTGAAAGGATCATATGTCGATGCGATCGTATGTCGAGGTACCACTGTACATGAAAATGTGCATCTAAAATTTGATGTGCACTTTTTAATTTGCCCTAAAATTCTAACAAATGGACTTGGACATTGGGTCAGAACGAAATAACCTGGATGTTGTACAAGTAGACATGTAACTTTCAGTGTTTCAGTGCACTCCAACTATTATGATTTTGATGATCCAAGTAGACTGCAGCTAAGGGCTGGAGTTGTTTATGTGCACAGGTCATGAGAGTACTAGTCATGAGGCCTGATGAAAAAAAGCAACCTTTTTTTCCCTCTTACTGCTGGCTGTGACTGTGCTTGCTCAAACTCTCAATAATGTTAACATGGTCCCATCGAGGTCAGACAGTATGCCAGCTCACTTGGTCATTCTATTATCATTTGTGTAAATAAAATATGGTGGTTTTTAATTATTGTGGTTATAGTTTGCCTCTTTGTGGAACTGCAAGACCAAGTCATACACTTTAGAATCCTGTCTTGTAAAATCCAAACAGATATTATTTCTGTTCAGATCAAAACGGTCTTTTCCTGTGAAGCAGGTGTTGCTATCCAAAACATTCATACTTTAAAACCACAAATGTCATTCACTTAGGCCTTCAGCGGCACGCGTCAGATGGTCTCTCACTTACATAAAACGTCTGTTTACAATCTTGCGAACGACAGTCAACATATAATGCTGAAGCTTAATTCTGCTTAACGGAGCGTGCTTAGCTTGAAGCGAGAATGTTGCGTATTCAGGCATATGTAGCATGTGTGCTTAATAACAAGGCTAGCTCATGTCAACACGACGAGTGACATGCATTCTTCAGGCAAACTGATTCCAACACGTGATTATAAAATGGACATCTCATCACCTGCGCTCTGCTTAGTCACTATTACGAGGATAATTATTACAAGATTGAAGGAATTCGGCCCCCCGGCCAAGCCGCGGAAACAGCGACAGCCGAACGAAATGGATGTTCCGCTTGGACCACTCCCGCAAGTCGGCCGGAAGGGCCAAAATTCTGCACGTTCCCTCCGGTGTTAACCCTTTGTACTGACTCCATGTTCCAAAAGTTTGAAGAAGGCTCACCGAAAACAGGTTGACAATTTATTCGACAGTGTCGACAATGGTCAAAAACAAGGCAAAAACAGACGACGGAGAGACCCTGCGGGACCCAGGGTCCGCAAAACATGGCTACATACAGTGGGGCAAATAAGTATTTAGTCAACCACTAATTTTGCAAGTTCTCCTACTTGAAAAGATTAGAGAGGCCTGTAATTTTCAACATGGGTAAACCTCAACCATGAGAGACAGAATGTGGAAAAAAAACAGAAAATCACATTGTTTGATTTTTAAAGAATTTATTTCCAAATTAGAGTGGAAAATAAGTATCTGGTCATCTACAAACAAGCAAGATTTCTAGCTGTCAAAGAGGTCTAACTTCTTCTAACTAGGTCTAATGAGGTCTAACGAGGCTCCACTCTTTACCTGTATTAATGGCACCTGTTTTAACTCATTATCGGTATAAAAGACATCTGTAGACCTGCACCAGGCTGGGAAGACTGAATCTGCAATAGGTAAAACGCTTGGTGTAAAGAAATCAACTGTGGGAGCAACTATTAGAAAATGGAAGACATAAAAGACCACTGATAATCTGCCTCGATCTGGGGCTCCATGCAAGATCTCACCCCGTGGCGTTAAAATGATAACAAGAACGGTGAGCAAAAATCCCAGAACCACACAGGGGGACCTAGTGAATGACCTACAGAGAGCTGGGACCACAGTAACAAATGCTACTATCAGTAACATAATGCGCCGGCAGAGACTCAAATCCTGCACTGCCAAACATGGCCCGTTGCTGAAGAAAGTACACATCCAGGCCCGTCTGCGGTTCGCTAGAGAGCATTTGGATGAGCCAGAAGAGGATTGGGAGAATGTGTTATGGTCAGATGAAACCAAAATAGAACTTTTTGGTAGAAACACAGCTTCTTGTGTTTGGAGGAGAAAGAATACTGAATTGCATCCGAAGAACACCATACCCACTGTGAAGCATGGGGGTGGAAACATCATGCTTTTGGGTTGTTTTTCTACAAAGGGACCAGGACGACTGATCTGTGTAAAGGAAAGAATGAATGGGGCCATGTATCGAGAGATTTTGAGTGAAAATCTCCTTCCATCAGCAAGAGCATTGAAGATGAGACTTGGCTGGGTCTTTCAGCATGACAATGATCCCAAACACACAGCCAGGGCAACAAAGGAGTGGCTTCGTAAGAAGCATTTCAAGTTCCTCGAGTGGCCTAGCCAGTCTCCAGATCTCAACCCCATAGAAAATCTGTGGAGGGAGTTGAAAGTCCGTGTTGCCCAACGACAGCCCCAAAACATCACTGCTCTAGAGGAGATCTGCATGGAGGAATGGGCCAAAATACCAGCAACAGTGTGTGAAAAGCTTGTGAAGAGTTACAGAAAACGTTTGGCCTCCGTTATTGCCAACAAAGGATACATAACAAAGTATTGAGATGAACTTTTAGTATTGACCGAATACTTATTTTCCACCATGATTTGCAAATAAATTCTTTAAAAATCAAACAATGTTATTTTGTGGTTTTTTTTTTTTTTTTTCTCATGGTTGAGGTTTACCCATGTTGACAATTACAGGCCTCTCTAATATTTTCAAGTGGGAGAACAATTAGTGGTTGACTAAATACTTATTTGCCTCTCTGTAGAAATGTTCCAGAGCAACGACTGTGTTACCTAAATGATCAGTTCTTTTTGAAAGCTGCGGTGGCCTGGGCTGGGGCGAAGGCGTGGCTGGGTGTCGTCTTGAGATCATCCCTCTGTGGCAAGTTTGGGCGGTGAAGTTCATGAGTCATCCTTCGTGGCTGGGATGTGGTTGCCACGGCGACCGACTCAGGTTTTGACGTCCATCAACTTGTTATCCTGGCTGGGCGAGGGTGACTCCAATGCTACTTGTTTTAGGACAGAGCGCCCTGCTCTTTGTGCTGGAGTGCCCGATTGCAAGAGTTGGTGTGTCAATCTTGCTCATGATGCGTTGGGCTTCTGTGATAAGATGGCGTTGTGAATCTTTTATGCCCTCTATTCTGCTTCTTTTCATTAAACTATGGTGTAAGTGCTATTTATTTTATGTTAGGTGTGTTAGAGTAATAGAAACAATCCTACAGTAAATATGAGAAATGATAGATTACCTGACCTGATTGATTATATTATGTGTGTTAGAGTAATGCAAACAGTTATATGGTGTGTGTGAGAAAAGTAACTATTCCCTTCATTAAAGCAAGAATGTTGCGTATTCAGGCAAATGTAGCATATGTGGTTAATAACAAGGCTAGCTCATGTCAACATGACGAGCGACATGCATTCTTCAGGCAAACTGATGCCAACGCGTGATTATAAAATGCACATCTCATCACCTGCGCTCTACTTCTTCACTATTACGAGGATAATTATTACGAGATTTACACACAGGCCGCACATATCATTAGGGGGCACCCAAGAGAGGTAAGTTTACGCACATGGGCCCCGGGGCTCCGGCATCTTTTTAAGTGTCGGTAATAAAACATTGACACCACCTCCTCAAGAACTCCTGGCCAATGGGACGCCATTAAGCAAACTTTTATTTGGCCTCAGAAAATGCTTGAACATCCCTGCGCGGCCGCTCGACCTCACTCCTCAACATGCGCAGGTAGGAACCGGCTGAGGGGTGGGGGATTCTAATTCTAATTCAACTTCGGCATCCGTACCACATTGCCAAGTCTCCGTCGCTGTGAAACATGGCCTTCTGCTCCTCTCCTTTGACGAGGTAAATAACTCACGTCAGATCAATGTCAAGGCTCCTCATCACTCAACTTTATCGTGACCTTCCATAAAGAGGCCCTCCGGAGAGTGATTTCAAGTCTTGCTTTACATCTGGTCAATTAACGGCCAACGATGTCGCTGGGAAATAAACTTCCTGAGAGGCAATGAGGAGAACTCTATTGAAAAACATTTGCAGAATGGAAGGAATAATGGGGAATGACATGAGATTGATTGTACGGCGTAATTAGTTATGGTACATATAACGAGTAATGGTATTTGGCAGCTATTGCAGGTTACTTATAGGTCAAGGGCTTACACATAAAAGATAGGAACCTCAGAAGACCTTAGGTTTCAATGTAAGACACACAGTATTCATTTTAATGTTTTTTTGTACAGTAATTTTGTGAAATTCACCCATTTTCATTAAGTACATTGAGAATATTTATGATTAGCAATGTCATTTATTTGAACAGGAGTTATTAGTACAAGTTATTTTAAAAGAGTCTTCGATTGTTTTAGCGCTCATTTACATCGGAGTGGGACAATTTGAGGTCAAGATCCCAAGTAACGTGTACAGTGGTACATCGACATACAATCCTTTCGACCTCCGACATAAAATGAAGACAAAATACGACGATTTATGACAGAGTCCCAATTTCTTTGTTTTCCCGCAAGACGGACATGGTGGATTTTCTTGTGAGGCAAATCAACATACATTTCCCGAATATAATGCGCACTTTCTTCTAAAATCATGGTGCGCATTATAAACGGGTACATGGATGGAGACAGAAATATATATATATATATGTTGTTGAAGAAACGTATGCGGCGATCCGTTGCCGACCATTCCGGTACGTGACGTCACCATTTTGTTTCAGTAATAATTCACTCTGATCGGCCGAATGATTTCGTCTGTGTTAAATTCTGCTTTTTTCACTCTTCATAAAGCACAGAATTTATTTTCTCGAACTCATTTGAGTCAATGTTTATTGCAGCCCTTGGACCATTGCAACTTGGACCATAACAAACGTAACAACACAGACTTCCTGTGTCCGTCAACTATATCTGTCCCTCGGGACACTCAAACTCAAATAACAATAGTTCCTATTGTTACTGTCGTGTCGACAGCGATGAGCTCTCTCGGATTTCCGACTTACGTTCTCACTTTCATTTTACCGTATCAATCCATGGAGGAAACATTTATTCATCATGATGGAACGAGAAAGTTATACAGCAGCCTTTAAAAGAAAAATCACATCTGTTTTGTTTTCGCCTGGATTCTGGTAAGTTCAAGATGTTATCAGCTCATATTATTACCGTACATATGGTGAGTTTACGGTAATTTTTTTAACTACCAATGTGCTATGCTTGTGCTGTGTTTCACCAGTCAGTTAAATGACATTTCTGTATCTGTACACGAGCTATGATTTCTTTTATTCTTCTATTCTAGTGGTGCTAAAATTAGGGTGCGCGTTATATACTGGTACAATAATTTTCCCTAGATTTTACAAATAAATTTGGGGTGCGCGTTATACACGGGTGCGCCTTATATTCGGAAAATTACGGTAGGTCCTAAGAAAGTTTGTGCGAGTGGTGAATAAAGGAAAAAGTTGTCGGTTACCATTGAAAGTAAGATGGAAATGATAGAAAAATATGAGCGTGGTCTGCGCGTCATTGAACTGGCTCGACAATATGGCCAGAATATGTCTACGATCTCGACGGTCCTCCTCTAACCTCCGTTCGCAAGTTTTTACAAGTTAAGGTGACAATTATTATTATTGTTGTTACATCGCCAAGGAAGTCGCCAGCTTCGTCAGGTTTTTTAATCATTTATTTCAGAACTTGTGCTACACAACACGACTACTGTCAACATGGAAAAAAAGTAAAAACTTTCCGGTCTACCGGCCCTCTCGCTCGTCAGTCACATGGTGCGTTCAGGAACAGCATGCAAAACACAACCGCCAAATTAGAACCTAGTTTGTTACATTGTTATTATCATATTATTACTATTCCAATTTGTATTCATAATTTATTTGTTTTTCTATATGTAATTGCTATTTGTAATTGTACCACCAGTATTTAAAAAAAATTTAGAGGATGTAGGTTTTTGGGCTGTCGAATGAATTAATCGAATTATAATGTATTCATATTAGGGCTGTCAAACGATTAAAATTTTTAATCGAGTTAATTACAGCTTAAAAATTAATTCATCGCAATTAATCGCAATTCAAACCATCTATAAAATATGCCATATTTTTCTGTAAATTATATATGTATTCTGTAAAATAAATTGCTGGAATGGAAAGATAAGACACAAGGTGGATATATACATTCAACCTACGGTACATAAGGACTGTAGTGGGCATTTCACTCTACTGTCATTTAAATCTGTCTATGCTGTCCTCACTCCAAAGCGTCTACTTTTTCCAAAGCTAGACAGCTAGTGAATGATGCCTTAATAATCAGACTTCTTCCTTTTTCATCTGATTTATTAATAAAATGGCCTCAAACCATTGTCCTCTTTAGACCGTCGTAAAACTACAAAAAAAAGTACACAAGCATTGCATTAGCAACAACGTTAGCTTAGCACGCTATACAGGTTCACTAAACATAAACAAAAAGCGTCTCATACAAAAAATATAACATTTCGCTTACTGACATAATATGTACATTCTTTACAACAACCATACTTACGGACAAATCTTGTCCAAGGATCATATAAGCACAATATTACAACGTAGGCGTCAGCCCGAGACGTCGTGCAGCCATATTGAACTGGCAAGAACACAATAAACCATGTCGCAAAGCGACCACAAGAGTTCGCTGTTAGACAGCACAAAAAGCCTTGCTGTAAAACTTACCAAAAGGCAGAATACTGTCTGAGCGGGACATATGCGTTAATTGCGTCAAATATTTTAACGTGATTAATTTAAAAAATTAATTACCGCGCGTTAACGCGATAATTTTGACAGCCCTAATTCATATGGAAAAATCCCACTCGATATACAACTATTTCGACTTACAAACCAGGTCCTGGAACAAATTAAATTTATATGTAGAGGTTCCACTTTATTTATAAACCTCTGTGGTATTCAAATGTGTTCATGATTTTTTTTCTAACATATTCTGCTTCAACTACTTGAGTGACTGTGAAGGCTGCCTGCACTTTATCAATACTGTACCTCATTCAGATGCTAATCAACAAACACAAGAGGGCACTTAGTGTTTGCATGGCTCCTAATGTGATTTGAATGGAGTATCAACATTTGTTATGCTCATCTGAAAATATATGGACATTTTATTTAAGAGAATGCAACAAAGGCGACGATAAATTCTAAATTATTCTGACGTGTTAATGCAAGATATGGTGGACTTTTATCACTTTATTGTTCAGCAACGTTCACACCGACATTGCAGAATTAATTTGTCGCCTGTAAAATATCACACACCATTTAGGTGTCAATTGCGGGTGATAATGAGAGGTAAATGTTCATTATAGCTTAAATGATTTAAAGAAAAGATTGACATCGCCACTCATTATAACCTAGACCAGCATTTTTTCCATGCATAACTGACGGTATTTCAGAAACGTGACAGATGCGTTGGTACCTTAGAGATGGACTGACATAAAAAGATGCCAGCCAGCCCTGAGGGGGTTTGAAGGGGCTCGGAGGCTGACGTCTGCCCCTGCAAAGACCTTCCTGCTGACAAGGCAATCGGTCACCTCTCTTGGCATTTCACTCACACGTCCGTTCACACATTTCTGCAAGAGAGTTAACACTGAGAGCGGTTACGCCCTTGACAAGTTGAGGCTTTTTTTTTTTTTAAATTCATGTCATTTCGCTTTTTGCTGTTTCAGTTACGACAGAACTTTCCATGCCTTTTTTTCCCCTCCAATTTACTTTATTGGCTGCCATTGACAGTGATAGATATCAAATCCATTCGAAGGGAGAGGGCACCCTCCCTAGTTCAAACAGATTGGACATCAACTAGTGATAAACACATGTAAAGGCAACACTAGGTAACTTTTCAACTTTTATAAAATATTTTCATAACATTTGTGATTAGGTGTGGGAACCTCTTGGTACCTCACGATACGATACGATTTGTGGTATAAAGCTCACGATAACGGTGATCTGACGATATAGCGATACGATGATTTTCGATCCATTGGTCAGGAAATCTACAAAAAACTAATAAACAGAAAAACAAGCTTCTGCTGTTAATTGGAATGAGTTTATCACTAATAGACGTCCAATCCATTTGAACTGGGAGGGTGGCAGCATTCGTTTATTCGCTGCCATCCCTCCCACTTCAAACGGATTGAACGTCTATGGCCGTCAGTGGCAGCCAATGCCAGGCAATGAGTAATTTTGGGCCATTTAAGGTCAATTACCTGTTGATTTTCAGTTAATTCCTGTTGATTTGGGGGTATTTTATGTGTCACTTGCTGTTTATTTGCGTTACAGAACAGGAAGTGACCTGGGAATCACCCAAATGAATAGGCAGTGACTCAAACTCAACAGGAAACGACCTGTAAATGCTCTAAAATGAAAAGCGAGTGACCTGTAAATGCCCCGAAAATCGAACCGAATGACTTAATGCTCTGGTTGTGAATGAACGAACGTTCCCAGTCTAAATGGATTGGGCGTCAAGCACCATCAATGGCAGCCTTTTTTTTTTTTGGACACCTTTTTAGAACGATATCTCGATACTTGACAGGAGCATATCGATAACCTTTTGGGATACAAAGTATCACGATTGTTTTCCGAAATTTGAATCAGTAACAGGCACACTTTTGCTCAATAGACGATGTTTATTGATTAGAAAATGCAGAATAAATGAGATTCATTGATCACAATCCCACAAAAGCAAACAAACAGATATCAAAAACAAGCAAACAAATGGTAACGTGATGCTAGATTTGAGTTTATCAATCTCAGAATCCCCGCGTTACGTTATAGCACAACTAGTTGTCCCTTAGAAATGAAAATCGCTTACCGTGACAAACGAGTGGGAAGCCATCAACACTCCAGTAAAGCGGCAAAAGGACAAAGCCAGGCGATCCGTACGTGACCCGCAGGCGGACTTCCCACTCGTTTGTCACGGTAAGCGATTTTCATTTCTAAGGGACAACTAGTTGTGCTGTAACGTAACGCGGGGATTCTGAGATTGACGAACTCCAAATCTAGTATCACGTTACCATTTGTTTGCTTGTTTTTGATATCTGTTTGCTTTCTTTTGTGGGATTGTGATCAATAAATCTCATTTATTCTGCATTTTCTAATCAATAAACATCGTCTATTGAGGAAAAGTGTGCCTGTTACTGATTCACCGCGAACCTGGAAATTTCGGAAAACAACGATATATCACCATTTCGATATTTTGTCACACCCCTATTTGTGATAATATGTCGACTGACAACTATTTGAATGACACCTCTTTTATATCTTTAGGGGGTCTGTATCACTTTCACCGACAATAATTAACTTTGGAGGGAGGCAGGAACCCTTCCACACAAAAAAAAACATACTGCTTCACTGCTTTACATTATACGTCACTTCCCCCTTTCACCATTCATTATAAAGATGGAAGTCGATGCGAATGCTTTTGTGCGAATTCTGCAAAGATGGCAGAGCAACAAAAGAGACAAAAAGTTTTGTCTGAGGAGGAAAAAAAATGCAGGCTACCAGGATATACAGAATAAACATAAGCCTGGCTTTCACTCACTGGCGTAAAATGGCTGAACTCGTCAATGCTGATAAGTTCGGGTGGGATGGGGGTTAGCCACACTTAGCCACACAGTTACTAACCGTCATGCTATTCATCCTTCACACAGCCGCTGGAAACAGAAATGTTGTTTAATCCATCTGCAGGCGACCGGGTGATTGATTGATTGATTGATTGATTGATTGATTGATTGATTGATTGATTGATTGATTGATTGATTGATTGATTGATTGATTGATTGATTGATTGATTGATTGATTGATTGATTGATTTGATGACACTGTATGGGTATGAGCTGGTCCTCATGTGTAAGGCAGCACTGGTCCTCATGGGAAACGTAGTCTTCCTTAAGGCAAACCACTACCGCTTTCTTCCACCGGCTTCGCTAAAATCGAGCAACACTGAAACGTTACCAGGTGCTGAAGGATGAAAAGAGTATCGATGTCAGTGAAACTATTGTTGATCCGCAACTGTAATTTTCATACACGCATTGCTAATTTTTATAAAGACAACTACAGTAATGTTTCCCATTATTTCTATGCAGAAAGCAGCCACGTGCGGTGACAACACGGACATATTCACCTGTCTTCACAGTTCTTGCTTCCCTACTGTTTTCTTCAGTACTCGGACGTGAGTCAATATACAATCTCAAATTTCCTTGCTTGCTTTTGAATTACACTACAAGTGTTAAACTCAAGCCCTGTGGCCTTGGGTAATATGCATACCGTATACTTGTGGTTAAACGGTATACAGTATATTTACCACTGATTATGTGTATGTAATTAAGGAGCCAGTCAATGTATCGGATTATTGTTAAATCCTGTACAGTTCCCTGTGTCCCCTTTATCATAAAACACTAAGCGAAGTGCCCAAAATAGCAGCCATGCTATACTGGTCTGTGTCGTGCTGAAGATTACATCAGATTAAAAATCCCCCCCTCTGAAAATCGCAATTTTCCCATTGTCTGCGCTTGTTTAGGGAATCCGTAAATGTAATATGACAGTAGTAAGCTGCAGATGAAGTAAGAGTGCATCTTTTTTTCAAAGCGTGACGATACCATGTGACATCTTCATTGTGGTTCATCTCATGCTCGTTGCACAAATGCCTTGCTTTGCCCGTATAAAGCGACGGTAGGCAGGCAATAACTTTAACAGTTTGCGTATGCGGTCAGATAAGTGTTTAGTAGCACACACGAAAAAAAGTATCATAAATTCCATCTCACTACTTTGGTCTCATGTCTCAGCGATTATGTGGGCTCAGTGAAGGGCTTCCAGATGTGTCGCAGGCTGACTCAGGTTGTTGATTAGGGGCAACTCCAAATGGCTGGCACCATTGGGACTGTGGGAAAGAAAAAAATATAATCATAATAAGCGGGCACACCTGGAAATTTGGTTTTAAGAAACAATAGTGTTGTGAGAAAAGGTATTCAGTATCATAATACACTGTATTAAAGATGTATGTGCTTAAGATTTTGAAAATTTTCTTTCCTATCAGAACTGGACTTTAACCGACTGGATGGGGACACTGTGTGCCCACCCATGAGAAGTGGACAGGATGATCTACCAGGTGGAAAACTTTTAATACAACATCAAATACTACATTGTAAACCTCCATATGTTCTTTAATTCAGTAATTCACTAATATCAACCGAAATTTTATTGAATTTCCTGTTTTTGTGTTCTGGCCACAACATAAGTGTCATTTGATTGACGCCATCTAGTGGCATCTTGGTGGTAATAAACTATGTTGAAGTGAGTTGATGAGTTTTATTAGAAACATATAAGTATTGTTTTGTTGCCAAATCGTACCGTTAGGTAATGATAAACTAGGGCTGTCAAACGATTAAAAATTTTAATCGAGTTTATCACAACTTATTAATTAATCATAATTAATCGCAATTCAAACCATCTCTAAAATATGCCATATGTTTCTGTAAATTATTGTTGGAATGGAAAGATAAGACACAAGACGGATACATACATTCAACATACTGTACATAAGTACTGTATTTGTTCATTATAACCATAAATCGACAAGATGGCAATAACATTATTAACATTCTGTTAAAGCGATGCGTGGATAGAAAGACGTGAAGTTCTTAAAAGATAAATGTTAGTACAAGTTATAGAAATTTTATATTAAAACCCCTCTTAATGTTTTTGTTTTAATAAAATTTGTAAAATTTTCAATCAATCAATCAAAAAAAAAAAAAAAAAACTAGTAGCTTTTACACAATGCTCATGGTGCTGAAACCCATAAAATCAGTCGCACCCAAGCGCCAGCAGAGGGCGACAAAACACCAAAAAACACAAGTAACAAGTGGACATGGGACTGTACTGTCATTTGAATCTGTTTGAGCGGGGCATGTGCGTTAAATGCATCAAATATTTTAACGTGATTAATCAAAAAAATTAATTACCGCCCGGTAACACGATAATTTTGACAGCCCTATAATAAACCTTTCTCGGGGTGTCAATTACAAGTTGATTTTCACTTTTTCGCTAAGGAATTAAATGCCCAGGAAAATTTAGAACACGCTTGATTATTCAGAAGGAAAGCAATAACGTCAATGATTTTAAAAGGAGTCTTATCAAATTCCTGCGAACACAAGTAATGTGATTATAAATGAGGCAAATAAATGGTTCCGCTTGAGCTTGAAAATGTGATTAAAATTATTCAAACTCAACCACATTGTCCCCAAGGCTGCGTTTAAATTATGTCCTGCTCGCCAGCCAGCACAAACAACCCCACAACTGCTATCCTTTCTCCCTTTGTTCAGACTAACTGTTGTAGACAATATAGATAAAACTTTCATCTAACGATTTCTTCTTGCTACCACAGGTTTCGATTTGATAACCCAATTCCAACTGGATGTCATCCCACTGAAAGGAGTGAGGAAGGTGGACGGCTCGACTCCCCTCCAGGTGGCCTACCGCCTCGACCGGGAGGCCAACTTCCAAATTCCAACCATGTAAGTACAGTTTTTCAGTGTAGGCTTTCAAAGAACAGATAAAGGCACGCGTGATTGTCGCCGGGCGCACTCATGTAGCAGGTGTTGCATTATTACAGGTTGGCTACAGATGTTACTGCGTGGCGAGCGACACGTAATCAGTAGTGAAAACATGTCAGAACATATTTGACATCAAGTGGACCATAAAGGGATGTTTTGAATGCATTACAGTGGAGAAGTTGAAGAAAACAAGTCTTCTCGGAATTTCTATGGGATGTCATTGATCATTCATTCATTTTCCGACAAAAAAGAAATGATCAGGAAAAAACAGGATTTTAATGTTAAGGCATCCATCTTAATTTAGTCAGTTAGGGCAAATATTTTTGGCAAAAATCTAGATGAGTGTTTTTCAACCTTTTCTGAGTCACGGCACGTTTTTACATTGGAAAAAATCTCACGGCACATTACAAACCAAAAACGTTCCACAATGACTTTCTGTACAGTATATTTAACTATTAAATAATTTATAAATATTTATAATTACTCAGTGTGAAACAAGCCTGTTTAGATCAGAGGTGGTTAGAGTATCCAAAAATTTTACTCAAGTAAGAGTAGCGCTACTTCAAAATAATATTACTCAAGTAAAAGTAAAAGTAGTCATCTAAAAATGCACTTAAAAACAAGTTTAAAAAAGTATCCAGTGTAAAGAATACTCAAATAATAAATAACATTTTGAGTAACTGCTTATTTTTGTTAGATTTTTTTTTAAACAATGTTTTTTTTCTTCTTTCAGCACGAACGTATCTATATGAACTGTTGTTATAACAATAATGTAAATTAACCCATTACATAACCACATTAAGCCCCCCCCCCCCCCCCCAAAAAAAAAAAAAAATTATTGAATTAAAGAAGAGGGGGAAAAAACAGTAATGAAGCATTATTCGTCCAAAGAGCATGTGCGCCCTGCCCTCTAGTGGAGAAAATAGTTTCTTATAGTTCCGAATACTGTAGTTTCTTCATAGTTACTATTATGAAATAAAATGATCATATTTCCATTTTTCCGTTGTCAATCGGTGCCAAATAAAAACTGGGAAGGAGTTTTAAATCCGCGCTTTCGATTCATGTTGAGGGCAGTGCTCTTTGTCAAATATATCATATGTTACGCTGCTTTAAAGACGCGTGATTGAACAGGCGCGTTCGATCAAAGAACGGCAAGCTTGCGTCTGATTGGTGTAATAGAGTCATGTAATTATTGTTGTGACGTCTCATTGGTGAAATTAGTAGTGCTACTCTTGGCAATAGCATCGCTAGCAAAAAATAAATGAAAAAAATAAATCTAATATGTAGACTAAAGAGGAAAAATGTAATGACTCTTGTGTAGCCCAAAGTAGCATAGAGTAAGAGTAACGTTTTTTTCTTGACAAATCTACTCAGGTAAAAGTAAAAAGAATGGCTTAGTAAAACACTCTTAGAAGTACATTTTTCGGTAACACTTTATAATAACAATCCGTTTTACTAGTTAATAGATCATTAGTAAACTGTTGATAAATGATTTATTGTTGATTTGTGAAGTATTTGTTAACAGTTTGTTAAGCATTTACAGGGTGTTCCAATATGGTTGACCCCATTCTAAATGCCCATGCTAGTTGATGGATCTTAATAAAACTATATACACTTTATGTTGAAGGTCATCAGTTTTATTGGTTAAGTATACAAAGAAAAGTACAAATATTTGTTGGTTCTATGGCAGGTTTTCATAAATGTGCAACATGAGCGCTGCCTGCGAAATGCCTGATCAAAATGCCTTTTCTTTTGAAGTGAACAGTATTTCTTAACCTGAAAAGATAGAAATGCCAAACGTTACACACAAAAACTTGAAACATTTCTACACAAACTGTGTTTCAGGTTACGAACACCCTGTAAATGCTTAAAAAACTGTTAACAAATACTTTACAAATCAACAGTAAATCATTTATCAACAGTTTACTAATGATTTATTAACTAGTAAAACAGATAGTTATTTTAAAGTGTTACCCATTTTTCTCAAAAAGTTACTCTAATAAATGTCATGGAGTACATGTAACACGTTAATACCCACCTCTGGTTTAGATGAACACAAAGCTGATATCCTGGCAGGAATTGAAGAAAGACACATTTGAAGCTCTTCTTCAACAGCTCTCAGTGTCTCTCTGTTTTTATTTTTTTATAGTAGTTATCCTTGAAAAACTCAGAATTCTCAGACAGGCGGACTTTAGCAATGTCTTTAACCGCAGCAGGGCCGAGCATCACACTGACAATTGCTTTGCAGCCAGGTAGTATTAATTTCTCTGCCACAGTGTGGGACTTTTTGGTTTTAGCAACAAGCTCATTAACAAGGTAACTGGCTTTTAGGGCTTTCTCATTTACCTTTGTAGCTTTTCTCAAAAAAGTTGCCTTCTTCTCCGTGTTTTCCCGAAGGCGAACAAAATAGTACATTGACTTGTTTTGAAGTAACGTGTGTTTCGTTTGGAGCTTTCGTTTAAGCATGCTTAGCACCACGGCGCTGTTGGATAGCTGCTTGTGTCACGTTCAAGAACAAATTTCTAGTCATCAGCCACCTTGCTGTCCTCGACGATGTGTTAGAATAAAACACAGGGGGAGGATTGACGGTCGTCACATATGGATAAAATGGAAAAGACACTTTTGTATAAATCAACACTTGGCGAGTCTAATGAAATGATGTACAGTAGACGTGCTGGGGTTCACATTTACGCGGACAGCAAGGCGGCTGATTGCTAGAAATCCGAGCAGTTCTTGAACACGACACGAGCAATACCTCGCTCATCTGCACATGACCAAAACCTTATAGTACCTACTGCTTCCTTCCTACTGCAACTCTGCCCGACGACGCAAAAAAAAAAAAAAAAAAAAAAAACGCGATATTGTATAATTTCTCACGATATTGGCTAATTTTTCGTGGCACACCTGACGATCTCTCATGGCACACCGATTGAAAAACACTAATCTAAATACAATGTTGAGCTGCACATACAATTTTTTTTAATGAAAATGTATTGTAATCTTTTACTTATTTTACAACTAAGCAAACAAAGAAATAAAACATTAAAATATTTTGTTATGATCTTGTAATACTAATTATAGGGCAGTTTTCACTCCAAATACTTATACATTTTCACAACAAAAAGTTACTAGTGTGACGCCTATTTGGTAAAGATTTATCTTCTGCTGTGTGTGCTCCCTGAAGCCTATGAAACAAAAGTGAGATAAATAACGAGTGCTGACAACATCACTAGGTTCCTGTAAAAAATTCACGAGTTCGTAATTAAAGGCTGGACTTGGCAGCGTGTCCGGATTAGCATTTTCTTTTTCTTTCTTTTTTCTTTTCCGGAGGGGGAATGCAAAGTTTAAAATTTAGACGTGGGCGCCTTTTAAGAGCTGCCAGTAAATCAAAATTGAAAATAAAAAAAAAAAGAGAAGAAAAAGCTTTTAGTCATAACCTTCATTTTTCTATAATTATAGTTTTGTCCTAATGGTTCATCAGGGACTAGTGACGTTCCCTAAATAACAACCATCAAAACAACAAGTGATGTGTAATGAATGCCTTAGTATTTGGTGATCATTCCTGCTTATTAGCCGTGTGAGCTTAGCCTTTGTAAGACGTTTTTTCAAAGAAATGAATTAAAGAGTGTTCAGGTAATGGCACTTTACATAATCAAAGCTGCCACCCTTCAGCTTTGGCCACATCGACGCTGATCCTCCGGCAGGCCGGCTTGATCACAAGCTGTTATGTAACATCCCACTGTCACACTGAATGCTAATACGTGTTTACTGCTATCCAGTCCAGCACCCGCCACTTTAAAGTCGGTGCTCGCCAAGGTGCTCTCGACTGCACATCCCCTTCTGCAGGGCAAAGGCATCACATACTTGAGAAATTCTGACCTCAGGCTCATGCTAAAAAGAGCTTCATTTGTTTTATTGGGTAACAGGAAACTTCTTTTATTGGTGCTCCTTTGATGTTTACAAGACGATAAAAATAAATAAATAAACGAAAAAGCGGGCCGCAGCACTCATCTATGAATTCACCACCTACAGTGAATCTGGCTCATTAAAAAAACACACAGAGCGGAGGCTGGTCTAAGTGAAAGATTGAATTACACCCACTGAGGAAGAATAAGCCACAGTGCCTGAATAATCAGATAGTAACACGTGTAGATATTACCTTATGGATCGAATTAGTTCTTTTTATGCCAAGCTTTATAGTTGAGATTATTCATTAACCTCAATTTGACTTTGACTGATAATATCATGATTTACATTAGAACAAGATGACACATGAAAAAAAAAAATATTTATGTATTGTATTCATGGATTACCGTAATTTTCAGACTATGAGCCACACCTGACTATAAGCCGCCAACAGTGTTGTTTATCTTACTTTAAAAAAGTAAATAATATCAGTTACAAATTACTTCTCCCAGGAAGTATTTGCGTTATTAACTCAGTTACCTGAATGTTAGAGTAATTAGTTACATGGCAAAGTAACTGGTGATAATTTTCATGGTTTTATTTTGTCAAAAAAAAAAAAAAAAAACACGTCACACAATGTGAAGTTTAAAGGGTTTTTGGGACAATTGGCTCTAGCATAATTCTTTACCCTAAACTTAAATAGACACAGGGGTATTACGGATATTGCGATAACTAGATAGTAACCTTTGCTATGTGTGGAAGTCATTAATGTTGTGAATCAATCAACCGTTAAAGTTGTTAAAATTGCTCCCGTTATTGCATTAGTTCCCTTCTGTCTATGTAAGTTTTAAAACTGTTTCATCATTTAAAGACAGATTTAAGTTAAGTTTTGCTGATTTAGTAGCATTTTAGATAAAAAGTTACTTAGGTTCGCTAGGAAGGTTCTCTACAACAGAGCCTTCCTGAGAAGTCTACTGCTTTAAGATGGCGGCTGTTTACTAACGCATCTAGTTCTTTATACACATTGCTAATGCCGCCGTCTCTTTCATTTGCATCTAGTTCTGTATATATGTGATATCTACCATAGCATTATGTGGGCTTAGTTTGTAGGCAATCAGCTACAGTAGGTATTATTGGAGCCACCTAGCATTGTAGCATCGCGTTCGCAACGGCGTCACACTCCCTTGCCTCCTCCCCACTCCTGCTCTGCTCTCTCGTCTCCGTGAGTCCGTCTTTCTCAGACTTTTCTCGCGTCAGTCAACCAGCATAGTAACGCACGCACGGTAACGGCGTTGCCAAGATAAGAAAAGTAATTAATTAGATTACTCACTACTGAAGAAAATAACGTCGTTAGTAACGCCGTTATAACAACATTGGCCGCCACCCACCAAATTTGACAGGAAAACGGCATTTGTTCATAGATAAGCCCGCACTGGACTAAAAGCCGCAGCTGGATATAGGATATTTACACCAAAAGATATTAAACGGTACCATTTTATTTGACAGCAGCATCAATAGAAAGTCATAAATCCAACTGAAACACCATTGCTTCAAGGCGCTTCATTTGGCCATCACTGCTGCTTTGGGGGAGACAGTCAACCTCTGCTGCCACCTGCTGTCAACACTGTTGTCATCCAACATGCCTCCTGGCATGCATTGCGGTGCTACAGACAAAACTCATGTTCTGTGCTAATTATTTCTTCAGTTACTGTTCCAGTGGATGGATGTGAAAGATCCAAACTGGACATAAATGGAGTATGTGACATAATTTGCCGGATGACACTTATGACTCATCTGTCATAAGCATTCAGTAATGCCCATGATAGTGTCACGTCATAATTACGACGGTCTTATAATAGTCTTATGACGCTGCTGTCAAATAAAGTGTTACCTATTAACCCAAATCAATCAAGAAATAAGCTGCACTGAATTATAAGTCGCAGGATTCAAAATGAGGGAAAAAAGTAATGGTTTATAGTCCAAAAATTAAGGTTGGTGCTGTTGTAGTTTGTATTAAAGAAAGAATAGTTACATTAAAAAAAATAATATAATTTAAAAAGTGGCATCTCATGGGAACCAATGAGATAATAAGTCGTCATCTTAAAGTGTTTATAAGATAAAATCGTATGCAGGCAGTCCCCGGGTTACGAACAAGTTCCGTTCCTACGCAGGCAATGTAACCCGAATGTCTGCGTAAGTCGGAATTAACCCTTTAAGTACCCCTAAATACCACCCAAATCTCAAAACAATTTTCCAAAAACATGTATTATACTTCATTGCACTTTCTCGCCAAGATGTTGGAAGTACATCCTCACTTGTCAGACATCCGTGTGGTTTGCTCACATTATTCAACTGCTCACAACATCAACACTTGCAGATTTAAACTAAAATAAAAAATAAATTAAATCAGTTTCAACTTCAATAACGGCAATTCAAATTTGCTGCAACTGCTAATACATGAATAACAATCCACACAAATGATTAGCATGTACTGCATCAGTTAGCGTCCGCCCATCATCAAAAACAACCACATAAACCCGCCCCAAGTATTCGACCACAATTGAAAACGCACAATAAACAATACAAAAGGTGTTATATACAGGTGTTCCTTCTGTGGATGCTTCACAAGCAACAAGTGTGCGCGCAGGCTTGCATCTGTAATCTGTCCCTTCTCTCTCTCACTCGACTGCGCGACCTCTTTGGGAGAGCAACTGCCTCTTCGTCATGTGTGCTAGTGCGCTGTTCTTCGTGTAGGCCAGACATGTCCAAAGTCCGGCTCGGGGGCCAAATGCGGCCCGTGGTCATATTTCATCCGGCCCCCAGCCTCTGTCATAAAATCAATAACGTCCGACCCGCACACAGAACTAATAAATTGGTCAGCAGTACTGCTACCAGCATATGAAGTAACTTAGACACTAAATGCTGCTCCTCATTTACCCACTAAATGGCAGCAGCACTGTAAGCAACATTACCTTGTGTGACCCTTTACTCCCAATTTTCTAAAATGGCAACAATCAACAAATGAAGAAAGTTGACTGCGACGGCCGAGACTTCAAGGATAGGTGGAAATTGAACTATTTCTACACTAAGGGACCATTTACATGATGACTCTCCGAGCATACGAAAAACTTCAAATTTGCATCTATACGGGCCCGCTCCATTCGAACAATGTCGAAATTCCGCATGAAAACGATGTAGTATTCATGCCAGGCCCTAGGGGGCAGTGCAGATTTACAAGGCGACAGTGAATGATGCACTTTGACCCCAACAAGCTCCCAACAGCCTGGAAAAAAATATGCCCGCCCACATGAAGCAATGGCATTTTTCTTTTGTTCAAAAAGGCATAAAAATGGAAACAATCAACATATTTGATTTAAATAGTAAATTAAATTAAAGCAGACATTCCGCCATATTTGCTGTTTTTAATGTTTAGTAGCACCGCTGCACACGCCCAATGTGACGTGTACAAGTGCTGAGATTATTGGCGCGGTCTTGCGCCGCAGGAGCTTTTGATATTCATGCAGAGCAAGCCTCCCTCAATCCCCCGCAATCGAATTCTTCCACTTTGGAGGCAAGATTTAGACTTTTTCGTCTTCAACTTACGTCTTCGCCGACACCATATGCACGCGAGGCGATTCCGCTACTCAGGCATTGCATCTTTGTGTCGCAGAGTCGCCATGTAAACTGCCCCTAAAATACGAAACAACTGTGTCCGCCTAATTTGCAAAGAGACAGTCGCTGTTTTTAAAGACTTCAATCTGAGGGGATATCACCAAACAAGACACGCTGACAAGATTACAGGGAAGATACGTAGCG
Source organism: Corythoichthys intestinalis (assembly GCF_030265065.1). NCBI lineage: Eukaryota > Metazoa > Chordata > Actinopteri > Syngnathiformes > Syngnathidae > Corythoichthys > Corythoichthys intestinalis. The sequence continues at coordinate 16,749,651 of NC_080416.1, read as the reverse complement.
AGAAATTGAACCAACTTGAAGCTGGCTTAATTTTACAGCAGTAGTATTTCGCAAGAGCCAAAGAGGTGAAAGAGAACGCCACAAAGACTAGTTGCGGGATTGTTGAAATTATTAATTAAAAAATAATAATAAAGCAAATGTAATACACAGAATGGCTTGCTAAAATTTGCTTAAATATATTGTTCTACGTAAAGGATGTCAGCCAAGGTCGGCCCTCCACATTTTTACCACACCAAATCTGGCCCCCTTTGCAAAAAGTTTGGACACCCCTGGTGTACGCAAACACGTTCTTCTTAGTGTGTTCATGTGCTCTTACTCGAGTGATATTCGTACTACCAGCTCTACGCTTCCTGCGCCAAAAACCATGCATCATAAACCAAAAGTCAACATTAATAAAAAACAAAACAAACAAATGAGACTCCGGAGTCGTAAAGTAGAAATCACATAAGTCGGGTACGTCTCGTAACTACCGATATTTCCTAAAATCAAGCATTAAAGTGCATTTTACTGTAATTTCCTGATTTTTAATTTGGGGAAAAATGTATTTGTATTTTTCAATTGTGCTCTAGGCTTAACTTTCCTCGCGGTTTCCCCGATGAGTACTCCTTCATGGTGACGTTCCGCATGATCAAGAACACAGTGAGCAAAGTGTGGAACGTTTGGCAAATAGTGGACGAGGACGGCCGCAAACAAGCAGGGATGAGATTAAACGGTGACCAGCAATCTCTGGAGTACTTCCTAACCAGCCCCGATGGCAACCTACAAACCGTCACCTTTCCCGGCCTGTCCGTGCTCTTCAACACCAAGTGGCACAAGGTGATGATCGGCGTGGAGCGCGACATGGTCACGCTCTACGTGGACTGCCAGCCTGTGGACCAGAAGCCCATCAAGGGCAAGGGGCCCATTAACACAGAGGGAGACACTCTCATAGGCCGGTTGGATGCAGATCCCGGGGCATCCGTAGTGGTAAGCAGTGACAATACATTACGAGGAAGGCATTACAAACATAAAAAATAACAGCATCATTCCTCCTGCAAGTGACACTAATGTATTTTTTTTTTTCAGTTTGAGCTCCAGTGGATGCTGATTCACTGCGACCCAAAGAGAGCCCAGCGAGAGAGCTGCAATGAGCTGCCTGCCACCGAGGTACATGCGACTCAGATGTGTTCAGCATCTGCTGATGCGGTTTGTGGTTTTCATCCAAGTGGGCGGCCCTTTTGCATGCTGGGAGAAAACAAGATGCTGAGATGGAATTGTACAAGTGTAACCAACACACTGATGTGAACAAGGACTCTTATAGCACTTAATATATGAAGCCTGGATGCACCACATTAAGAAATTTTGTTTCTGTAAACTGGGGAAAACTACAGTCAGTCTGCATGCTGTTGGTAATTCCAGTGGTTACTGTTTAATTTAACTTCAGACCAAAATGGTTCGTGCCACATCATTTCTTGGAAGAGTTCAACCACCCACAGTAATGACATTGCCATATGCAATGCATTTAAACTTGATTGTTCTTGATTGACTTTTAAAAGTAACGTGTACATTTTGTTTTTTGTGAATGTATCGATATTAACTTTTCATCCAAGTGTGCATGTTAGAGTGTTGGGAAAGACTTTTTTTCAATAGCATGCTTCTTACTCTAGGGCAGTGGTTCTTAAACTTGTTAGAGGTATCGAACCCCACAAGTTTCATATGTGGATTCACCAAACACTTCAGAATTAGATAATAGAGCGTTTCTAATTCAATACCAACATATCTAAGCTAGTGAGCTAATAATTTAGCAAACTCCTGTTTAAAATTCTTCTCATTTTGACAGTATGATTTATAAACGGGTCAAAATTTGAGACCACGCTGCCCATTGGTCTGTTGTATTCCCTCATACCAAATACAAGACAACCTTCCACTGAGCAAACCAGTTCCTCCTCCTATCAGGTCGAGGACTAACAGTTAAAAAAATGGATTAAGCCTGTAAATTGGGAGCAGACAGTCCAAAACCTGGTCTAATAAGCCACTTTTCCTAGATTTAATTAGCTTACGAAAATAGGGCTCTGCCATAGACTTCATAATATATTGACGGGACACGTGGCGCGGGGCTGATTAATAGAGGATCTATCACCGTCAAAGCTGACCAAGTGGAAACATAGACAAAGAGCTTTTTACGTTGAAAATTATTGTGAATACATTCTTAAATCCCTGAATTCTTTATAAATGTGGACGTAAAACAGTCTCGATTCCTGGTTAACAGAAAAAAAAAAAAAAAAAAAACGGGCAGATAGCATTTATTTTACGTAGATATGTTGAATGTGCTGCTAGTATTTAAGCCGCTGTGGCGCCGCCTTATCACCACAATGAGCTTTTTACGTTGAAAATTCTTGTGAATAAATGCTTAAATCCCTGAATACTTTGTAGATATCGACGTAAAACTGTCTCGATTCTTGGTTAAAAGCAAAAACAAAAGCAAAACAAAAAAACGGGCAGTTAGCATTTATTTTATGTAAATATGTCAAATGCGCTGCTTGTCTTTAAGCCACTGTGGCGCCGCCTTATAACCACAAAGAGCTTTTTACGTTGAAAATTCTTGTGAATAAATGCTTAAATCCCTGAATTCTTTATAGATATGGACGTAAAGCAGTCTCAATACTTGGTTAAAAAGCAAAAAAAACGGGATGTTAGCATTTATTTTAAATAAATATGTCGTATGGGCTGCTAGTCTTTAAGCCACTGTGGCACCGCCTTATCACCACAAAGAGCTTTTTATATTGAAAATTCTTGTGAGTAAATGCTTAAATCCCTGAATTCTTTATAGACATGGATGTAAAACGTCTCAATTCATGGTTACAAGCAAAAAAAAAACAAAAAACGGGCAGTTAGCATTTATTGTACTTAAATATGTAAAATGTGCTGCTAGTGTTTAAGCCACTGTGGCGCCGCCTTATAACCACAAAGAGCTTTTTACGTTGAAAAATTCTTGTGAATAAATGCGTAAATCCCTGAATTCTTAATAGATATGGATGTAAAACAGTCTCGATTATTTGTTAAAAGAGCAAAGAACTGAGCAGTTAGCATTTATTTTACGTAAATATGTTGAATGTGCTCCTAGTATTTAAGCCGCTGTGGCACCGCCTTATAACCACAAAGAACTTTTTACGTTGATAATTCTTCTGAATAAATGCTATAATCCCTGAATTCTTTATAGATATCGACGTAAAACAGTCTCAATTCTTGGTCAAAAAGAAAAAAAAAAACGGGCAGTTAGCATTTAGTTTAGATACATTTGTCGAAAGGGCTGCTAGTCTTTAAGCCACTGTGGCTTAAAAAATTATTGTGAATAAATGCGTAAATCCCTGAATTCTTTATAGATATGAATGTAAAACAGTCTCGATTCTGCATTAAAAGCAAAAAAAAAAAAAAACGGGCAGTTAGCATTTATTTTACATAAATATTGCGAATTATGACGCCAATGCCTTCTCGGTTAATTTCTCCCATTGAGTTTTTTCACAACGTTTCAAAATGCATGCATGGTACGAAAAATAGAATAAATACCTTGAATCTTCGAAGAAATCCCTCCTGACACAATCCTTCCTGTTTGTATGCGGTACAGCTTTGGTACTTTTTCAATCTAAATCCGGCATTGGATCGCTGCATGTGTTTGAGAATAACTGTGACCGACTTCGACCGACTGCAGCGGCGTGTGGGACGGCCCCTTAATTGAAGGCGTGGCGCAATGTCTGGGGATAGTCTCCCGTCAATATCATTATGAAGTCTATGGCTCTGCGTTTCTTTACCTTCGCTGAAACCCTTAGACTTACATACCAAACCCCAGGGTTCGATCAAACCCGGGTTAAGAACCACTGCTCTAGGATTTTAGTCCCTCATTAAACACAATTTCAAACTCAGATAAGTATTTAACTAATTCACTGCCATTGACTGTGAAAAACATCGCATTTGTTAGCATCAATGGCAGCAAACAAGTTAACAAGGTGTACTACATTAATGTATGCAAAGTGTTGAATCAAACATATACTTTCATTCATGCATTTGCCTGATGAGCTGCAGGCTAACATGTTGACTGACGGCTGGGAAGTGGTTGTGTACAAGGAATTTTTTCCTATTGAAATGACAGCATGATAACTCACTGCAATGAATTCTTAGCAGATGCACTTCTGCTGGCTCTTACGGTGACGAGGGGGTGTGACTACTTTCACTAACTCTGCTATTTTTTTCTGATTTTTCTGGCTCCTTCAGATGTTTGCCAATGCTGAGGTATTTATCTATCTACTCTACTCAACTTTTTTTTTTTTTGCTTAAACTCCATTTCAGTGCACCGGTGCAGGACCGCCTCATTGCTTTGTTGCAAATTTAAGTTATAATGGTGGCTTGGTGGTTGAAAGAAAGCACTTTAACATTTGCATACAATACTACTGATTTGACTGATTCACCTGCTAGAGCACAGCATATTAAGGAATTCACTAAATTTGGATATTTATTTAATTGTGACGTAACAATAGGCTATTTTTATGACTGACTGTCCATTACATGTCACAGCCTGACAGATCAATCCCAGGCCCCCCTGGAGCCACTGGCCCTGAGGGTCCTCGTGGGCCTGCAGGGGAAGATGGCAGAGATGGACGAGATGTAAGAATTTCAATCTGAAAAGACTCAATATACCGTATTGGCCCAAATATAAGATGGTGTTTTTTGCATTGAAATAAGACTGAAAAAGTGGGAGTTGTCTTATATTCGGGGTCTAGACATTATCTACCCATTCACGACGCTAGATGGCGCCAGATATCATTGAAGCGAATGCTGAACTTGAGGAGTAATGTTCTGTCATGACAGATCTCAGCTACTCTCAATTTTAACCAGTTTGCATTATTTTATTGCAATGTTTTTCCTTATTCAGATTTGTTTCAAGACTACAGTTACAGTTAGACCTCACTTTGATGGTTAATGCAGTTATTGCAATTCTGTTGTTTTATCACAATAGATTGGTTTATTTACATTTCTAAAACCAGAAGCCATTCATTTACGAATGTGATTGCACTTTAGTTTACATATTTAAATGTTCAGATATTAAGACTTGAATGAGGCAAAATAACATGCTTTTTCTCTCAAATACTTTGTTATAATCATTTGTTTCTGATGTACTGTAATTATTTTCAGTATAAAAATTAATTTGGTGTTCAAAAAGTCTTTTTTCAAACTTGAGTCTTGAAAAAGAGGGGGTCGTTTTATAATCAAGGCCGTCTTATATTCCGGTCAATACAGTATTTCTGTCTATTATTTGAAGTTTTTTTCATTTTTTTTTTTCACAATTTTCTCTGTAGGGACTTCCAGGGTCTCCCGGCAGCCCAGGTCCGACTGTAAGTATGAAATAAATAAACCCTTTAAAAATTCTATGGCTTTACCTTTCTGTCTTACCCTTAAATCAAGGTAAAGTGACTCGCACTTAAGGACGTAAACCTTGATCCTTTGATGGCGTCCGAATAGTCAGCCTTGCAAGGCTAAGCAGAGCAGTCAAACCATCAATTTTGCAGCCCATCCAAGCATGGAAGTGAAGTGATAGCGAACTGATAACAGAGAGCCTTTGAAAATGATTGAATACTTGTTGTTCTTTTTCTATGAGACACATGAGAATGAATGCCCACTTCATTTTGGAAACTGCTGCATTGATTCAACTGATACACTGATGGGGCCAGCCTATTCTTTGCTCGGGAAATAAGAAGAATCATTTATCATCATTACTATTGATGTGTCCTGCATCACTATCTAAATAACCTTCGAAAGAGCAAAACATGGCACTGGACCACAATTTTTGGGCTGTAATTCCCTTCATTCTCGTTCTAATGCACGCATCAAAAGTCTGTTCACGTAGTTTGTCAATGTTGCCTCGTCAATACACAATCACAGAACCCAATCAATCTGTATTAGTTAACCATACATTTTCATCACCATCCTAAAGACCAGCTACCTGAAGCTAAAATGAACATGACGCAAAAGGTGAGCTCATCACTCTCATTAGTCTAGTGCTATCCAGAACTTAAACAAGCATAGAAACAATGATTTATGTTCACTGTCACTACCTTTGCACAGTCGACCAACTATGAGGCAAGGAAGATAAAGCGCTCCTATTTGTGTTGTGTGCGTTTTTCAGGGCAGCAAAGGCGAGCAGGGGGAAATTGGACTTCCTGGGCAACGAGGTCTACAGGGTCTTTCAGGACCGCCTGTAAGAGAAAAACACTCAATTAATCTCTGCACTTTTTGATATCTGCTACACTACCAATGTGATCTGTTTTGCTTTCCATAGGGTTCTCCTGGCCCAATGGGTCCCAGAGGGCCAGTGGGTGAAAGAGTAAGGAACCATTTAAATCTCATTATAGTCTTCTAGTAGTAAGAGGGAGGATAAAATAACCGTTACACTAATCTGTTTGTCCCTGTTCTTAGGGTCTTCCTGGCTTTCCTGGGCCTCCAGGTCCTTCTGTGAGTGAATGGCATTCTTTTACCTACATCGGTAACACTTTACATTAAGGGTCCCTTAACTAACATTAGTTAATGCATTTTTAGACAATAACTAATGTTTAAGTAACATTACAATAATTAATATAATTGCTTATCTAACATTTATTAATATATTAATTAACATGAGTTAATGCATTGACTAATGCATTAGCTAATGCATTAGCTAATGCATAACCAGACAGTAAGCAATGGTTTGATAAAATTAAAAATGTACAGTGGGGCAAATAAGTATTTAATCAACCACCAATTGTGCAAGTTGACCTACTTGAAAAGATTAGAGAGGCCTGTAGTTGTCAACATGGGTAAACCTCAACCATGAGAGACATAATGTGGAAAAAAAAAACAGAAAATCACATTGTTTGATTTTTAAAGAATTTATTTCCAAATTAGAGTGGAAAATAAGTATTTGGTCACCTACAAACAAACAAGATTTCTGGCTGTCAAAGAGGTCTAACTTCTTGTAACGAGGTCTAACGAGGCTCCACTCGTTACCTGTATTAATGGCACCTGTTTTAACTCATTATCGGTATAAAAGACACCTGTCCACAAGCTCAGTCAGTCACACTCCAAACTCCACTATGGCCAAGACCAAAGAGCTGTTGAAGGACACCAGACACCAAAATTGTAGACCTGCACCAGGCTAGGAAGACTGGATCTGCAATAGGTAAAACGCTTAGTGTAAAGAAAATCAACTGTGGGAGCAATTCTTAGAAAATGGAATACATACAAGACCACTGATAGTCTCCCTCTATCTGGGGCTCCATGCAAGATCTCACCCCGTGGCGTCAAAATGATAACAAGAACGGTGAGCAAAAATCCCAGAACCACACGGTGGGGACCTAGTGAATGACCCACGGAGAGCTGGGACCTCAGAAACAAAGGCTACTATCAGTAACACAATGCACCGTCAGGGACTCAAATCCTGTACTGCCAGACGTGTTCCCCTGCTGAAGCCAGTACACATCCAGGCCCGCCTGCGGTTCGCTAGCGAGCATTTGGATGATCCAGAAGAGGATTTGGAGATTTGTGTTATGGTCAAATGAAAACAAAATAGAACTTTTGGGTAGAAACACAGGTTCTCGTGTTTGGAGCAGATGTTACGTAATACATTATGTAAATTATAACATAACCTTAAGTATGGTATTATTTCACGTGAACGTACCTCAAAAGCATTACTTAACCTTAATTAACCTTTAATGAATGTTTTTTGGACCCTTATTGTAAAGTGCAACACACGTATCCCAGAGCAAGGTTTCTCATTTCAAAATAACATAATCACTTGCTAGTGCCAGTATACATTAATAACTATTTATTAATGCACTAATGTATTTGTGAATTAATGTTAAGTAATGTATTATATATATTATAATCTAACCTTAAGTATGATATTATTTCACATGAACGTACCTCATACGTATTACTTAACCTTAATGAACCATTACAGAATTTTTTGGACCCTTATTGTAAAGTGTAGCACACGTGTCCCTTAACTAAGAAATTAAAATGCTTAAGTTAACAAACCCTAACCCTATATAGGCCAATATAGTTTTTTTTTAATTTTACCAAACTTTTAGTTACAGCCTGGTTATGCATTAACTAATGCATTACCTAATGCATTAACTCATGTTAATTAATATATTACTTTTATTAATATGTTAGATAATCAATTATAATAATTATTGTAATGTTACTTAAAAATTAGTTATTGTCTAAAAATGCAATAACTAATGTTAATTAAGGGTTCCTTATTGTAAAGTGTTTCCTCTACATCAAACAAAAATTATCAGTCATTAAATAACCAACTGTGTTTTGTACTGTTTTCTCGACAGGGCCCAGCAACTGAAGGACCTGCTGTATGTAGTTGCAACGCCAGCCTAGCCTGCTATACTGTTAAAGTGCTGCTTTAAGTGACAGCATATCTGTTTTGGACAGGGACCACCAGGAAAACCAGGAATTCCGGGGGATGAAGGAAATATCGGGCCTGAGGTCAGAGTCCTAATCAAAATCCAAGAGTTAGAAAATGAAAATTTTATAAGTACTCCAAGGTAGTCAGTAATGCTGTGAATGAATATCCAGTTATAGAACAGTAGTTTTATTATTTCCTCCAGTCAAATAGACTTCCAGTCAAGCATTTGGTCAAGATTTTGTGGTACTAAAAGTAGGAATGTCCCGATCTGATGAAGTGATCAGAAATTGGACCGATTGTGCCATTTTTCAGACGATCGGAATCAGGTGAAAAGTATCGAGTTTTCAATTTAAAAAATATTATTTATATTTTTTTGCTTCATACTCGTATAGTGCCACACCTCGCTCGTGCTAACCAGTGGAGCCAAACTGTCCAGTACAGCTTGCATTTGGTACTTAAAGTTAACAATGATTGACAGGTTGTATCTTTGATCTTGCCAGAGACGCTTGGTAACTCTAGGATCAAAGGCGCAAATGCGTCAATCCTCGTTTAGCTTGTTATACACTAGTGGTAGTGTGCTGTGGCAACTCATTGTGTAAGTGAGAGACTGTACTCAGAGGTGTGAGCATCTAAGCGTGAGTGAATTTCAGTGGACACACTCAATGAAACATTTAATAAAGACAATCATTTTTCTACGTTATTGCCTTTTAAAAATATTTCACATCATGGAGGCGGCACAGTGGGACAGAAACATGTTTGAAAAATGTGCTCAAATAAAAAAAAAAACAACAACAAAAAAACGTTTTTTATCGATATTGGATCGGAACACTGTATCGGCAGATTCTAAAAATCAGGTGACTTGGATTCGGGTGCAAAAATATGCAATTGGGACATCCCTAATCAAAAGGTTTGATGACAATTCTTGCAGGGCGCACCAGGACCCAAAGGGGACAGTGGAAAGCCAGGACCTCCCGGGCTTCCAGGACCTCCTGGTCCAGTGGTAAGAAAAGCCTGATTGAAGCTATTTGTTGTTCCTGGTTTCCTGGGTGTTAATGTTTGAATTTAAAAATGCTGATGGTAAGTAAGGCTAGAGTAACTGGTCAGTGTACGTCTGCAACAATTTCAATCATGATGATTTTCTGCCAGTATTCTTAACTCATTGGCTGCCATTGACAGTGATATACGTCCAATCCGTTTGAAGTGGTAGGGTGGCAGTGAATGTTCGTTCATACGCTGTGAACCCAAGGGCGTAGGTTTGGTCTCAATGTTGGTAGGGACAATATAACTTTAATAATAACCTGCATGTACACATTTTGGGACGGGACGGGACATTAATAAAACTAAACAGATTGGGTGAACTGCAGTCAGGGCTACATTTCTCACCAACAAGAACCTAATTCATTGATAGGCTAAATGATTAATGCAAAATAAATCTGTATTGACTAACTTTCACACTGCAAATTTACAGTATGACGTCTTGATCTGTTATTGTATCTTGAATCTAGTCGAATAATTTTTATCTTGTTTTGAGTTTTGAAGGCTAGTTAACATGTTAATCAGTCAGATTCTTCCACTTTTAGTAAATATTACCGTTTGTTCTTATTAAGCCTATACATCTAAAAGTCAGTCATGTTTCACATAAATCAGGAAAAAAATGCCTTCAAATAATGTTTTGAACAATATTCTTGAATTAAGAACATTCATTCAACCTATTTTTTATTTTTTAACCCATCTTGCTCAGCTGCTTGACACAGAGAATGGAGATCTGAGTGTCCGATTGGTCTAAACCGTTTTAAGATATCACATGAGAGTATGAAATACTCCCATTGTGATCATTCAACGTACCTCATTTATTAGCGAACAGGAGGGGAACAGAAGAAAAGAAGAGAGCGAGAGAGAGAGAGCGAGAGAGAGAGAGAGAGCGAGAGAGAGAGAGAGAGAAGAAGCACAAACAACAATAACAAATACATTGAACGCCAACACTAACTATGAATATGTTGGTGCTATCATTAGCTAGTCGTATTATTGAATTAAGAGCATTTCTGGCAAACAAATTTTTTTAAGATTAAATATACAATTTTTATTTTTTTTTTTTACTTAAAATAAGTCTGTTAAGCTTATTTTCAGCTAGCTATTTTATAGTATTTCAAGAAATCTGAGTAAAATTTATTTAAAGTACAAGGAGATAATTTCACTCATTTCTAGTAGATTTAGACTGAAAACAAGGGAATTTAATTTTTTGAAAACTTACAAAATAAATGCCTGGATTTTATTAGGAAATTTAAATGTAATTATCTGAACACAAATTATATTAACGTATACAAGAAATACAAACTTGTTAATCATCTCTTAAGTATCCAGGAATGCAAATAAATAAATAAATGAAAATAAACATTTGTCTTAATACCACTCCATATTGTCTGTCTAAATAAATGAAATACAACAACAACAAACAAAAACTTCTTATTTAGGGAATAACAAAAATAAATAAATATTTTGCCTTCTTACAGGAAAAACACTACTGATTTTGTCCACAAGAACAGCCAAATTAACGATAACAAAGTAGAAAACACATACAGAATGACACCTCTCCTACGCAGCTTCCTACTCCTTTAGCAAGTTCGCACAGTTTAAAGTAATAGTAATGATAAACTGTGATGCAAGATGTGATGTCGGACTTTCAGTAGCAAAATTAGTGGTGTGTTTCACAACAATTACGTTTTACATTACTTACAGCAGGCTGCTGCCCAAAAAAAAACCCGTCTAATATCCCTCCCATTTAACGTGATTCTGTACTGTGAGAGTTGCATGTGTATGTGTGGAGGGGGAGCGGGTGGGGGTGGTGTGGGGGTCAAGTCATCAGCCAATCAAACGTGCATTTGAGGGGAAAAAAACATGGAATGGCACATTTAATGTAAATAAGGTTGCTTAAAAGTTGGTGGGGACAATTTGAGCCTCCTGAAAAGTTGGTAGTGTTTTGTCCTTACCGTCCCTATGAGAACCTACGCCTTTGGTGGAACCTCGCACTTCAAATGGATTGGACGCCAACTAGTAATAAACGTATTCAAATTCACATCAGAAATAGTTCAGCTCGTCAAGTGGTGATTATTATGTCTTTTTTTGCTGTTCATTTTCATCTCTGGGACTTTCTGTTATGGGTGCTTGATCTGTTTAAACATCTAAAGCCCCTCTGGATGTTTTAGATGTGACTATGTTGTGTTTTAGGGGCCTCCTGGTGCCAGTGGTGAGGGAAGTGGGGAAGCTGTGAGTCTGTCTTTCACCCTGTCATCATACTTCTTTGATGCATGACTGCGAATATGTCAGAGAATGAAGAGCAGAGGAGTTTGTGTTCTTTTTTTCAGTCTGTATGTCTATAATATATTTTTAGTGTCCTGCAGCCTGCCCTGCTGGGCCCCAGGGATTGGCTGGGCTACCAGGCATGAAGGTGAGCAGTGAGAAACTTCCAAAAATCACTGCTTATTAAATTCAAAACACTAACTACAACAATTGTCTATCGCTTATTACTGGATTGTGACCATTAGGGACACAAGGGTATGCCTGGTGAAAATGGAAAAGATGGTATACCTGGAGAAAAGGTATTTGACACAATGAAAAAAGTCGTACAAATACAAGATTTATTGTCAGCATGTGATTTTATTTGTTGTTTCTACAGGGAGATTCAGGACCTGAAGGTCCTCAAGGAACTCCAGGACGCATGGGAGATGATGTAAGACTATTCATTGATAAAATGGTGGATGACATTGGGTAACTTTATTGTTCATAATGTGATATTTGTTTACCTCAGGGTCAAAGAGGACCTATTGGATTACCCGGTTCAAGTGGAGAAAAAGGAGATAAAGTAAGTTTATACAATTTTGGGAGATGTCTGCTACAGATATAAAAATGGTTAAATCCAGGGGCGGAACTTAGCGCAGTGCTGTGTCGATATGGTGCAGCGTAATTAGTTTTAAGTGTTATAACAATTAAACCCCCCTCCACACACACACACACATACCGGATGATCATCTTGAGGGGCTGGCTGGCGAATAATTGTCCATTAGCATCCTCCCATCAGACGATCCACTCGGGGGTCCCCGTTTATGGAGATCTGAGTGTCCGATTGGTCTGAACGGTTTTGCTGTTTCGCATTGATGTACTGTATGACACACTCCCATTGTAATCATTCAACATACCTCATTTTTTTAGGAGAAAACAGTGAACAGGAAGGGGTTATGGGGGAACAGAAGAAAAGAAGGAGAGAGAGAAAGAAGAAGCACAAACAAAAACAAGAAACACATTGAACGCCTACACTAACTATGAATATGTTGGTGCAATTGTTAGCTAGTTGTATTTCCGGTTGACACCATGCGGGGAGCCTGATGACCAAGGAAAGGAGGGGGCGGGTTAAGTCTGAAAAATAACTGATTGGGAGGGGTGGAGTGTACACAAGTCAGCCATGTGGTCTAGAAACCATTTTTTTGTGAATCCCTTGTGAGTGTGAGTATGTCGGCATCCTAGTCTATGCTGTTTTATCGCTGATCCTGACACTGAGGTTTTCTACTTGAGTGTGTCCAGTTCACATTTGTTCTGCCACTGGTTAAATCGTACTTGCTGTGGTAATATGGTTAGGAAAATTATAGATTTGAGTGCTTGTTGGCTAAAGTATTCAAGATATTTAATGTTAAAGTTTGATTACAAAGATAATTGGTGTAATATATAAGATCCGTTTTACAAGTTGCTACCTTTGATACAAAATAGATGTATTAGTATGTGTCACTGCTTATGAAATGTGTCCACATTGATGCATTTTGATCAATTTTTTAGGTAGTCAGGTATTTACCCAGAAATAACCATTTCCATTTCAATTGCATTCCTAAATTGCTTGGACTTTAATATTTCGGTCAGATACTGTATCTCAAAAACTAGAGCCAATTGACACTTTCGACCTCATTTTTCCTTTTTAGTGACCCAAATTTAATTAAGTCTCACTACTTTTATCCAGGAAGCATTTTGCTTGTAGACCAGTGTAATCACTTATTTAAGTCTTAATTAATGCCGAGTCTGTTATAGGCACGGCAAGGCAAATTTATTTATCCAGCACAATTCAACACAAGGCAATTCAAAGTGCTTTACATCACATGAAGATCATAAAAATCCACATTAAAATCAATAGATCGTAAAAACAAAGACAAGCGAAATAGGAAATTATACATATAAATCGAATTTAATCACGAATAGAATAAAAAATAAATGAAAAATAAAACAAATACTACTACTCCTGCTAATAATTGAAATCAGCAATTGAGATAAGCACAAGAGGAATAGAAAGCAAATAGATTGAAATATATAGACAGTTAAGGATATGCAGTGCTAAAGAAAAGCGTTTTTAGCCCTGATTTAAAGGTGCTAACAGTTTGAGCATACTTCAGACCTTCAGGTAACCAGAGGTGAGGAGCATAATAACTAAAAGCTGCCTCACCCTGCTTGGTTCTTGTTCTTGGAACATGCAGAAGACCGGTTCCAGACGACCTTAGGGGTCTCGATGTTTCATATGAATCTAACAAATCACGCATGTATTTTGGTCCAAGGCCAATAAGTGTTTTGTAGACGAGCAGCAGTATTTTATAGTCTATCCTCTGACTCAATGAAAGCCAGTGTAGCGATTTCAAAACCGGTGTAATGTGGTCCAGTTTCCTTGTATTTGTGAGGACTCTGGCTGCAGCATTCTGTACTAGCTGGACCTTCCTGACTGATTTTTTATCAAGACCTGTAAATATACCGTTGCAATAGTCCAATCTGCTGAAAATGAATGCATGTATAAGTTTTTCCATGTCTTGTTGAGTCAGAAGCCCCTTAATTCTGGCTATATTTTTTAGGTGGTAATAAACAGATTTAGTGACGGACTTTAGATGGCGATCAAATTTTAGGTCTGAGTCAATAATTACACCAAGGTTTCTGACTTGATTTGGAGCTGTAAGTGACATTGTGCTAAGGTTCCTGCTTATCTAATCACTTATTTAAGTCTCAATTAATGCCGAGTCTGTTATAGGGTCCGCCAGGTTTCAATGGCATGCCTGGACCCACCGGCCCACCCGGAGCTCCTGTAAGCAATCATGTTGTGCATTTACGCCTTTAATGTTCTCTGGCATTGACTATGAATGTACATTTTTAACCTCAGGGTGTGGAAGGGCTGCGGGGACGTCAAGGTTTGGAGGGACCCAAAGGTGATGAAGTGAGTATTCCAATTCAACATGTTAAATAATAGAATATCATTTCAAATTTTGGAATGTATGATCGGGCCATGTTTATTAGGGCGCAATAGGACCTCAGGGGGAGCAGGGCATTCAGGGAGAAAAAGGAGATGTTGTAAGTTGAATTGATTGGTTTTCAAAAATTTATGGATATTCTGCTGTTGCATTTTTAACAAAGCACTTACAACCACTTGTTCTTTGTTTGACCTGTGTGGTCGGGCATAACAGGGAGCGTCAGGCAAAGATGGAATAAATGGAATTCCTGGAGTTGATGGTGCTAAGGTGACTTTTCAGCTTTAAATGACTAATCATATTTTCAAAAAGATTTTTTTGCGTGTCAACATAAATTGTGAATTTACTAAACAGGGAGAACCTGGTCCCTCTGGAACAGTCGGTGTCAGAGGAGTTGTGGGTATTCCTGTAAGTCCCATAAATATTTATTGCATTCAGAACAATTCGTGTAC
Organism: Corythoichthys intestinalis; assembly: GCF_030265065.1. NCBI lineage: Eukaryota > Metazoa > Chordata > Actinopteri > Syngnathiformes > Syngnathidae > Corythoichthys > Corythoichthys intestinalis. The sequence continues at coordinate 16,734,508 of NC_080416.1, read as the reverse complement.
ATTATTATTATGACTCTATAGGAAGTATTGTAGTTTCTATAAATGTCTCTAAACGCATTTTGATGGTAATTTTATCATCTTTTATCTCTTTAGGGTCTTCCGGGCAAGCAGGGAGTAATTGGACCTCGTGGTGAAAAGGTATACTTTTGTTTTATGTTGACTAAATCATGTTTCTAAAATATGCATTGACTATTATGATTATCTTTAGGGTGATAGCGGTGCTGAGGGACTTCCAGGGCCTATTGGACTTCCCGGAAAAACTGTGAGCTTCATTGAATGGAACCTTTAAAAATGTAACACTTTTTGTTCAATATATTAATTCACGCATTTGTACAGGGTGAGGCTGGAATACCTGGAGAAGATGGAAAACCAGGAGACAAAGGGTCAACTGTGTGTGGATATTTACTTACCTTTTTTATGTATATTATTTCAGGCTTAGCATTAAATATGTGATTTGTTTTAAGGGTGAAACTGGGAAACAAGGGCCAGTTGGGCCTGCAGGGCCGCCAGGCATTGAGGTGACACCTTTTAATATCATTTGGGGCTATATCAGAGTGATGTTCAAATGATAAATGAGCAGACTGGTTTAGAATTGTTTTGAACCGATCCTCAACAGGGTGAAAAGGGAGAAAAGGGCAGCACTGGGGGGAAAGGAATGAAAGGTCACACTGGGCACAAGGGAGATCAGGTTATACAACATTCTACTTCCAGAAAATGTCCTTGAGCAAACATGAGTCAAATAGACTAATTAGTATGCTGTCTACAGGGACCAATGGGACCAGAAGGACCAAAGGGAAGTTTGGTATGTCTACTGTTCTCAAGAAACATTATTATTCCTATTTAATGAATATATTATGTCATTTTTTAAATTATTTTGTTACTAGGGTAATACAGGTGTTCCTGGAGATCCTGGTGTCAAGGGAGACCAGGTATGTATTTGTATTGGAACTAGGCATGTGACGGTATGAAATTCTGACGGTATGATAAGATTGAGCAAAAATTCCACGGTTTCACAGTATCACGGTTTTGCAATGATTTTTATTTTTTAAAACATATTAGCAAATTGGAACTTAAGTAGGGCTGCAGCTATCGATTATCTTTGTAGTCGATTAATCTATCAACTAATTAGTTTGAATAATCGAGTAATCGGATGAGGAACATTTAATGCGTTGCAGAATACATTTTAGGAGATTTAAAACATCGGTTAGCTAAGATTGCACTTTCAAAATAGCATTAAATGTGAATACAAAATAAAATTCCCTGAGTGTTTCTTCAAAGTATGCAGAAATGCACTTTCATTTCAAAATAAATTAAAACACTTGAGCTTAGCCTCAAACAGTATCAAAAAATAAATAAATGAGGATCTAAGTATACGAACGAAAAGTTGTATAACACCTTCCTGTTCGCTGCTTTGTCATAATAATAAACGAGAAAAAAAAAAAAGTTGGCTAACTTGCATAGCAAAAGTCTGCAAGCGTAAATGCCATAAAATACTTTTTTTGAACAATGCTCTAAACAAATTGTTCACGTTTCCACAAAAAACTAAATGTACCTATTAACTAAATTACGAATGCATTAAAAAAATATTTTAGCTCAAACAAAAACTTAACTTATATTGGTCTTAACAGGGAGCAGCAGGATTTAGCCATGTTAAATAAATTATGTCATATTAACTGCTGCCACTACAGGGCAGTGTATCCACCCAAATCAATAAAACTAAATAGAGAAATTTTCGAAACAAACCATTACAACACCACTCTAATTAAACGACGAATTAAAGCAGCAAAATTTGATTCAAAGCTTTTTTCCAATCGAATTACTCGAGTTAATCGATTAATCGTTGCAGCATTACACATGTTGGGTTAAAATAAATTTTTAAAAATTACAAAAAAATAACAGAAATATTCTAAATTAAATGAAAATAAATGCAGTAGTCCTTTTGGTGAGCGTAAACCCACAGCCACAGATCAACTTCATTGCCATCAGAACATTCATTCATTCATTCATTTTCCATGCCGCTTTTCCTCACGAGGGTCGCGGATGCCATCAGAACAAAAATAGTTAAATCATTTTCCATAAAAAGCACACTTGTATAACTCGTATCATCCTTACATTATACGCACGCTTTCTTTCTCAACACAGACATTTGCCAGAGAGAAAAAAAACACCATATGTTTTACCTATGCTAGACAAACTAAACACGCTCTCTCGTAGCTGGTGGGAAATGTTCATGACAGTGTTTACTAACCTTTAATTTTGTATAAATGCGAAATCATAATGGAGGTCCTGCCTTCTTGGCAGCCACCCTCCGCAAACATGTTTCACATGTCAGTTGTCCCTCCTCCTCTAAGCCGCGGCCGTCTGTAACATTTCTGTAGCTGAAGTATTCCCATAAAAGCAATTTTGTTTTCTTCGATGGAGGGGGGGAAGTTCAGGAGTTTCACCTCCTCCAGCCATCGTGTAGCACAGCTGACTCACTGACACTGAGCAACAACCGGTGGGGGAGGGTTGAACCTTGCAGCTGCAAGCGGGGGATTTCCCCCTGCATTTTTGGGACATAAAAAAAGCCACTACCGTAAAGACGGTATAACGGAAAATTGTAGCAGTTTTGAAACCGTGATGTTTCATACCACGGTATAACTTGAAACCAGTAGTCGGCTCATGTCTAACTGGAACAACGATATTTTACTTAATGTAAGATTTCAGGACAATTTAAACATACCTCTTCTCTTGGTTGTGTCTTTCAGGGCCCACCTGGTATTCCTGGAGTTAGAGGAGAGGTGCAATTGTTATCTTACTGCTTATCATCATTGGAGAACCATAGAAAAAAAAATAGCCCGTATTTAAATTGGACTTACAGCGGTTGATAATGTCAGAATGTAATTGAGGTACACTTTCTTACTCAGCATGGATCAAAGGGCATGAGAGGAGCAACCGGAGCTGAAGGAAGACCAGGTCAACCGGGACATGAAGGTTTGGCCGGTCCAATGGGTGCCCGAGGTTTGGAAGGAGAGCCAGGATTACCTGGAGCACCGGGTCCCAGAGGTCTACCTGTAAGTGTTTTACCTGCTACCATTGCCATAATCTGCTCTCAATGCATATATAAAAAATTGAATGATTATTATTGAACTTCCAGGGCCCAAAAGTGAGTGATGAAAAGCTTCGGGAAATGTGTTCAGCTGTTGTTGAAGGTAAAGTCGATGCACTTTGACTTAAAATAGTAGAACAAATTTACTTGCGCTTTCTCTTTCCAATGCAGAACAATTAGAAGAATTCATGAAAGATTTCCTGAAAAGGCCTGCTGCCCTAGGAGCCCCTGGTGTACCAGGAGTAGCTGGGCCACCTGGCCCTGCTGGAGCAGATGGAGCACCAGGAATTCCAGGAGCTCAAGGGCCGATGGGTGCTAAAGGCCATCCTGGTTTCTTTGGGATGCCGGGAGCACCTGGAAAGAAAGGTCAGTTTGACATAAATTGCTCCTGAAATAACCAACATTCTCAGGTCAGAGTGTAGATTTTGGGACCTTTTGCAAGTGCCCAGCTATCAAATAGCTTCCTTTCTGTAGGTGATCCTGGATCTAAGGGTGATAAAGGCGATAAGGGTGAGGATGGTGTTGGAATCAAAGGAAGTGCAGGATTACCAGGTGCACCAGGTAAAACAACTGTTGACATGTTAAGATGCAAAACAACAGACTCTTTTTTTTAATTTAAATAATCACACCACATTAGGTGTCCCGGGTGCTCCTGGCATCGGCAAGGATGGCAAGGACGGAGAACGTGGTGAACAAGGAAGCCCCGGTATCCCTGGCACAGCTGGCCTAAAGGGTTCCCCTGGTCCACCAGGTCTTTGTGATCCATCAACCTGTATAAGCCGAAATCCACCACCACTCTTTATGTACAGCGGAAAGAAGTCGTCAGTTTACAAAAAAAAGTGAGACACCACAGCTCATTTGGCACACTCAGATCTTCAACCTTCAAGTGACGGAGTTTCTTGGGTGGTCCACAAGTCCAGTTTTGGTATTCTTCTGGAGACGACATTGGAACTGCGGATGTTAGCGACACAAAGGGAAATAAGACACGGGACAACTGTAGAAACTGTATAGACATTTGGACTTGTGGGTGACTGTAAAGTAAGCTCACCAGAAGGTGTGTACCTACTAAAAAGAAGCTCCCAAGAACAAGCTTCTGAATTTAGTTTCTTTAACAAAACAGTTATGAACAAACTGTAAAATAGAAAAGACTTAATTTTGACTACATGCATCATTTCATTCTTAATAAGCTCACAGAAACTTTGACATGTTCTTTTACAGCTCTCGACAGGGTTTGGACCCACTGAGTTTCAGTCCAATTAAAAACCAGTTAGGAGGAGACTTTAGTAGTATTACCTTTTGGTGCTTTTGCTCTCAAGACAAAACTTCAAAAGATTTCACTTGAAGTGCAGACCCACGGCTAAAATGTGCTTGTTGATGTAGAATCATTACAGTAAACATCATAGCAATGTTCTTTTTCAAACATTGTAATAAATTGATATGTTTTGGAAGTGTTGCATACCTTGCCAGCGAAATGACGAGCCTTTTTTTGTCCTGAAGCAGCAATTAAAAACATTATTGTATTGGCACAATAACATAAAATGATATCCCTGCAGTGAAACAGCCCCTTATTGCACCAAATGTCCCTTAAAAGATTAGTGAGGTTGTCATTCTGTGTTGCCCAGACAAAAAGAAAGTCAATATTGTACCCTGTGCATGCAAACTGCAAACATCGGATCAAATATAATTATTTCACCTGTTAAACCACCTCAAGAACTAGCTCATCCTACCTACAACCAGTCTGTATAGAAGTATAAACCATGAACTACAATCCCCTATGGTAATGCTCCAAGTGATGATATACAGTGGTATGAAAAAGTACCTGAACCTTTTGGAATTTTTCACATTTCTGCATAAAATTACCATCAAATGTGATCTGATCTTTGTCAAAATCACACAGATGAAAAAACAGTGTCTGCTTTAACTAAAACCACCCAAACATTTACAGGTTTTCATATTTTAATGAGAATAGTATGCAAAAAATGACAGAATGGGGGAAAATAAGTAAGTGAACCATCACATTTAATATTTTGTGAGCCCCCCTTTGGCAGCAATGACTTCAGCCAGATGCTTCCTGTAACTGCAGATTAGACTGGCACATCGATCAGAACTCATCTTGGCCCATTCTTCTATACAAAATTTCTGTAGTTCAGTCAGATTCCTGGGATTTCTGGTATGAATAACTGTCTTTAGGTCATGCCAAAGCATCTCAATGAGGTTCAAGTCTGGACTTTGACTTGGCCACTCCAGAACATGTATTTTGTTCTTCTGAAACCATTCTGAAGTTGATTTACTTCTGTGTTTTGGATCATTGTCATGTTGCAGCATCCATCCTGTTTTTAGCTTCAACGATCTGACCGACAGCCTCAGGTTTTCCTGCAAAACATCCTGATAAACTTCCATTCCATTCCACTTCTCATTCTTCCATGAATAATTGCAAGTTGTCCAGGCCCTGAGGTAGCAAAACAGTCCCAAATCATGATGCTCCCACTAACATGCTTCACGGTGGGGATGAGGTGTTGATGTTGGTGAGCTGTTCCATTTTTCCTCCACACATGACGTTGTGTGTTACTCCCAAAAAATTCTAGTTTGGTTTCATTAGTCCACAAAATATTTTGCCAAACCTTCTGTGGAGTGTCCAAGTGCCTTTTTGCAAACATTAAACGAGCAACAATGTTTTTTTTAGAGAGCAGTGGCTTCCTGCATGGAGTCCTCCAATAGCTGATGTGTACACAAAGATATTGGACTGTGCCAGTGATTTCTATTAGTCTCTAGCAGGCAGTCTAGGGTTCTTTTTTACCTCTGAGTATTCTGCGCTGAACTTTTGGTGTTATCTTTGGTGGATGGCCACTGCTTAGGAGATAAGCAACAGTGCCTAACTCTCTCCATTTGTAGACAACTTCTCTGACTGTCGATTGATAAACATGCAGAATTTACAGATGGTTTTGTATCCTTTCTCAGCTTTATACAAATCAACAATCCTTGATCTTAGGTCTTCAGACAGCTCTTTTGACCGAGCAGACAATGCTTCTCATCTAGACAATTCTTACAAGGTGTGTGTTTTTGTAGCGGGCAGCTTTAAACGACTCATCAGTGATTGGGCACTCACCTGACTTAAATTGTTTGGTAAAAATTGGTTTCAATTGCTCTTTAAGTCTCCTTAGGTAGAGGGTTCACTTACTTATTTTTCCCCCTTCTGTCTTTGTTTGCATGCTATCCTCATTAAGATATGAAAAAAAAACATGAATGTTTGGTTGGTTCCAGTTAAAGCAGGCACTGTTTTTACATCTGTGTGATTTTGACAAAGATCTGATCACATTTGATGGTGATTTTATGCAGAAATGTGAGAAATTCCGAAAGGATGAGATACTTTTTTATACCACTGTATTACTAAATAAATTAGTTGTAGTGTCTTCACATTAAAAAAAAAGTCTCGAATTCTGGTTTGAGATTAATTTATTCCAATCTTTATAGTACAGTACATTACATAACTCTTTGAAGTACTTACAATATGACATCGTTTTAAAAACACTTTAGCACCATGTTCCCCAGATAATAACAGAATATATTGCGGTACGGAATAAATGGACTTCCAATTGTCAAATTAGAGAACAAAAGAGGAATATTTTTATGATTTGATCTTCCAGATTAAAGCTGAAACGGATAATAGACATGGAATAAGGGATCATTTATTTTTAAGCTATGCATTATCTCAATGAAATAAAATACAATAACGATCGCTCTACAGAGAGCATTTCAGGTTTATTTTTTACTTTTTTTTTTTTTTTTATAATTGTTCATTCTTCAAAAGGATGTCAAATAGAATACATTTAAATCAGACAACCCCATAAATTGTTGATGACTAGCACATTTGACAATATAACAATATACTAAGGGACGAATGAATTAGCTCACTTGGCCTGTTCATGAACGCTCTTAATAAGACTCACCCATGAGTCATAAAGTGGATCAAAAGAAATTGCTTTCAAGCAATGGGCCTTTAAATTTTTTTGCAAGAACGAATGTTGCTCGTTATTCATCTTAAATAAAAATGAAACTTGAAATTTCATTCATTTTTAATTAATGTGCAAAATCTTTTGCAGTTGCGATTTTTTTTTTTTTAACGTGGTGAACTACATTTGAAAATGAAATCCTATCATTCTCTCCCAGAGGTAGAGATGCTCAAATCAATGATTTGGGAGAGCGTGAGGCGAGTTGCATGGCCGTAGGTTTATTCCATCGTTAAAGCTTAATTTAATCAAAAAGAGGGTGCTACAACTCACCTCTATATTTGGCAAACTGGGCAGAATGATCCCAGTTGGGGCTACATAAGAAACACAAAACACACACACTCCCATAAACAATCATTTGTAATACTGACTAAGAAACAAAACATGGCTTCCCAAAGCTCCCCACTCAACTACTATCAAGAAATCAATAACCCCTATACCAAGCAATTACCCAACAGACTGACCAGCGGCCGATCTAGCAACTGACACTGAGATAAAAATTAAAGCTTGACATACCTGGAGGGACCTGCATTATTCGTCTTGTCTCCTGATATATTTTACAGGAAGCATGCAAGTCAGAAAAACATAATTAGCTGCCCTCTTTACCACCCGTTCCATCTGAAAAAGTTCCCAGAGTCCAATCCCCCGAAATTATAAGCATCATACCCCAAAAAAAGAAAAAAAGAAAGCAATTAATGACCATCCACACGTATTGCTTCAGTCCTCCAAAAGTGAGGTTATTTACCCTCGAAATGTTCTGGATTCAGACACCACAATGTTCATAAATACAGCTCTTCGTCAAGATCTTGGTGCCTTCTTGAAAAAAATTGTTTAAGTTCCCTTGACATTTTTGGTGTGAGGTCTGTTGGCAAGGCTGGCATAGTAGGCACATTGGGATGGGTCACATTGCCCAGGAGGTCCCGGAGGGCCAGGTGGACCGTGTGGGCCGGGGTTTCCTGGCTCCCCTTGAGCTCCAGCTTGTCCTGGGCTTCCATCTTTGCCATAACCAGGGATACCAGCTGGACCTGTAATGTACAATAAAACACTTTAGCCTACAAATCCAATAACACAATGTAAAATAGAAAGTTTTGTTTGTCGTTATTACCAATTGCACCCGGAGGGCCTTGCTCTCCTCTTTCACCAATCCCATTATCTCCCTTGTCTCCTTTAGTCCCCGTTTCACCTGGAAAGAACAATAGCATTAGTGCATCATGCCAAGTCATAAAGACCAACCACACATACCGAGACAGGTTTGCCCATGTTGGCTATGACAAGAATCACAGTTTCTGATGACCAGAAACTGCTACCAACCAACATATTGATTGTACTAACAACACATTAGCCCCTTTCAGACTTATATGCCGCTAAATTCCTGTGTAAGGTAATGCAGGATTAACAGTGTCACGGCTTTCAGACATGGGGAGATGTACCCGGAATTACCCGGGTTGGACACTTTCAGACTTGGCCCGTGTTGGTGACTCAGCAATCTCTGTGGGGGGAGTGCGAGGGGCGGGATTTTATAACCCGAACATTACGTCATTTTTGGTCGGCATCGGCAACAAAATAAACGACACATTTCCAAAGATAGACGGTGGACTGTCTCTTCCTCGGCTCCAAGATCCAGTAGTAATTTAATTTTGATATGTTTCCAGTTAAATTTTGCTATCTTTCCGTTTTGCCATGTTGATAATTGCGATGTTTGTTTACCGATTTTGGTCTTACTGCGAAGAAAAAGGAAATGACGATCTGCCCACCATGATATTTACGTCATGATTGGGATTTCTGTGCGTCAATCGGAAACCATCAGTTAGAACGAACCAAATTCCTGTGTGGAGTCCCTCAAGGGTTCATTCTTGGACCACTCTTATTTAACATCTATATGCTTCCCCGAGCTCAGATCATGGAACAGTATGACATCTCCAATCACACCTATGCAGATGACACACACCTCTACATTTCTGTGTCCCTCACATGATTATGGTCCCTTAGTCTCTCTGAGTAAACACACTCATCAAATCAATAAATGGATGTGGCAGAATTTTCTCCAGCTAAATGTGGAGAAGACAGAAGTGATCATTCTTGGGCTAAAAAAAGGAAAGATCGAAGATAAGCACGCACCTTAGCACAATGTCACTTACAGCTACAAATCAAGTCAGAAATCTTGCCTTAATTATTGACTCAGACCTAAAATTTGATAGCCATCTAAAGTCCATCACTAAATCTGCTTATTACAACCTAAAAAAATATAGCCAGAATTAAGGGGCTTCTGACTCAACAAGACATGGAAAAATTTATGCATGCATTCATTTTCAGTAGATTGGACTATTGCAACGGTATATTTACAGGTCTTGATAAAAAATCAGTCAGGAAGCTGCAGCTAGTACAGAATGCTGCTACCAGAGTCCTTACAAATACAAGGAAATTGGACCACATTACATCAGTTTTGAAATCGTTACACTGGCTTCCTGTGAGTCAAAGGATAGACTATAAAATACTACTGCTCGTCTACAAAACACTTGATGGCCTTGGACCATAATACATGCGTGATTTGTTGGATCCCTATGAAACATCTAGACCCCTAAGGTCGTCTGGAACTGGTCTCCTATATGTTCCAAGTACAAGAAACATGTCTGGAACCAGTCTCCTTTGTGTTCCAAGTACAAGAACCAAGCAGGGTGAGGCAGCATTTAGTTATTGTGCTATTCATCTCTGGAACAAATTAACTGAAGGTCTGAAGTGCGCTAAAACTGTTAGCTTCTTAAAATCAGGGCAAAAATGCTTTTGTTTATCACAGCATGTCCATAACTGTCTATTTCAAATTTCAAGCTATTTGCTTTTTATTTCTTTTCTGCTTTATTTCCATTTCCGATTTCAATTTATTGTGCATGTATGATTTTCTTTCCTGTTTCGATTTGCTGTGTATTAACATTCTTAATGTGATTATGACCTTCATGTGATGTAAAGCACTTTGAATTGACTTGTGTTGCATTGTGCTATACAAATAAATTTGCCTTGCCTTGCCATCAGCCTTCGTGCTGTGACCCGAGAATTAAACGGCAGCTTTCACACAAGCTGCGTCCCAGGTAAGTCCTAGACATTATACTAGGACACGACCCGGTTAATGTCCGTGTCATCTCCTTGTCAGTCGACCCGGGAAATTTGTTTCAGACATAGGGGCTTCCCGTTTAAATCCCGGGATTTAACCGGAGTTGAGCGTATGTCTGAAAGGGGCAATTGAAAGTCAAAACGAGTATGCCTATGCCTGGTGGTAAAAGGCATACTACACCCTGGATTGGTTACCAAGCAATCATAGGGTACGGTGTGACAGATGATCATTCCCATCTGTGGTCATTGCTAGGAAACAATCACATGCTTGTGGCACGTCAACCGTGTGAGCCACTATACATGCGCGAGAAGCTGGGACTCGTATCCGTAATCCCGATTCAGATATTTGAGTTGACAGTATCAAACACCTTTCGAATGGTTAATCCATGCTCAGTTTTGTGAGCCTGTATAGCACTTTCTCTACACCCTATGGTGCTTAAAGTGCATTTCACCGAAAAGTATGCAGTTGCGTGTTGGCTGCTGCTTCTCCCTTCGGAAAAGTTGTTTAGTTGAAAATGGCTTACTTCAACCAGGATCCCTCGCTGAGTTGGGCTTTGTTCATTTTGATCCCGTAAATCCGTCCTTGTCGGCTGGGACCAGCTTCATCCTTGATTGCTATAGCTAAGCTAGAAGGGTAGAAGTCTCTCTCTTTGGAGACCCGTGTTGGCACTCGCTTTGTTTCTCGCTATGAGTGAGTGAGAGGCCAACAGCAAAGTAACGACAGAATCGTTGATACACTGCCCGGATGGGCTTTATTGACTGACTGTTTAACAGTTTAATTTAAGGCTCATTAGCTGGCTATTCACATTCCAGCCCACAATCTTCCAGGTGTCTTGTTTGAAAGTGCCTGATTCCACACAAAACATTGCATATCCCACATACATTCGTCATTCTTACATTCAAGTTTTGACAATATACGCAACAAGACTCTTTCTGATTCAAGTCCAAAAATTTGCTGATTGCTTTTCCATGCTCACTCAAATCCCAATTGGAATCACCACCAATTCTTACACAGTCCTATTGAAAAGCATTGACGTCGCTACCTTTAGGCCCCATGGGTCCCCTCGATCCTTCGCCTCCATTCAGTCCAGGTATGCCCGGTTCACCTGGTGGGCCAGGTCGTCCAGGGAGGCCATCTTTACCAGGAGGACCAGGTGGTCCTGGTCGTCCTGCGGAGCTCTTAACGTGGGCTGGTTGTATCTGAGCCATTAGGTAGGCCATTTTAGCTGGAAACACAAAAAGCGTTTTCAAGTACATTTGATGAAACCAGTGTTGTTTTCGTCAACAAACAATTTTTTCATGACGATGACGTCACGATCACGCGCTGAAAACGTAATGAGATGGATGCCAGTTGTCGTCTGACGACACGAGAACGAGATGAAAATTCGCGGTAGTTTTTGTCATAAATTCACAATGTGTGATATTTTCTTATTGTTTGTGTAGTTAGAACGCAGTTTAGCAGTGCTTGGCCGTGTCACTCATGTGATGTGCTGTGCCTCCCGCCCCACACACACACTTAGTAAGCCTGTGCCCATTCCATGCTTCCTTTGTGAAACATATGTGTCAAGTGCTGCTTGGTAAGTTTAGCTTTTTTATCTTGGGTAGATATGCCATGTTGCCTTAGCCTTTAAAGGTCTGTGCTAAGTGATCATCACGTACTAAACTAACTTGTAGTGTTAGCATAGCGTTCGCGTTAGCATTTGCATTTAGCGCGCTGACTCGGTGTCTTCTTAAACTCTTGGAAAACATTTTACATCCAGTTCGTGGACTCCAGGTGAGTTTAATTAACTGCAAATAATGTGCTGCTGTCCTGCTGAGTGTATAATATCTTCATGAAAATGGTGATAACCTTGTAGACTCTACAGTTATGTGCTCGTCGGTCATGTTCATTCGAAATTGTTGGAAACCTTCAATTTATTTATTCATGGACTAAAACTTTTGAAGTTTATAAACGAAAACATTTTGAGAATTGTCGAAGAAAACTTGACGAAATTTGTCTGAGTTTTGGTTGACAAACTAGACGAAGATGAACACTTTTGAAATAACTAAAATATGACTAAGACTAATAAATAAGTATTTTCATCCAAAAGACTTAGACGAAAATTAAAATGGCTGCCAAAAACAACACTAGATGAAACCCTTCATGTATGAAAAGAACCCGAGTGGTGCCAGTGCCCCACCGTCCAGCTGTTTTGACAATTCCTCCTGGATGAGCCTTCTCATATGCTCCATTGATACGGACTCCCCCTGGAAAGATGTCAATGTCCCTCGATGACAAAATTATTTCCACTATATTGTGCATGCACAGTAAAATTGTTTCAAGGACTCACCCTCGGGCCTGGAATTCCAGGGTTCCCGGAAGGTCCTTGTGGACCAGGAGCACCAGTTTCACCTGGTGGTCCTGACATACCCATCATCCCAGTGTGGCCCTTTCTGCCAGGTGGTCCTGTATTTCCTGGAATACCTGGCTCTCCTGATTGTCCTTTGTCTCCTTTTATGCCTGAGTCACCCTGAATTAGATAAGAACATTTGCAAGTTAGGTTTTTCAGCAGAGCACTTTGCATGAAATTACGTTCGCGTACTTACTTTGTCCCCCTTAATGCCACGATCGCCCACTCGGCCTGTCATTCCCTACAAAACACCGCAAAAAAAAAAAAAACATAATTGAGACTACTGTTCTATTTAATGATATAAGTGATTTTACAGTAGCTACCTGTTTCCCTTCTGGACCAACTGGACCAGGTGGACCCTGGAAATCAGGATAAATGTCAAAATTAGAGAGGTATAAATCTGTAAACCTTTTTAACCAACAAGCACTTACCGGAGGCCCTTTAGGCCCACTGAAGCCTGGTAATCCTGGATTGCCGGCCTCTCCCCTTTCTCCTCTTGCACCCTGAACGATGGAGAAAAACATGGCCGTTAATCACACACAAAATATATTCTTTCTCATCCTTGAGCGTACTCCAAAAAGCCTGCTCCTTAGGGAGGATTCAGCAAGATTAACATTTAGCTTAGCGTTCTAAGCAACGTGGTGCAGTACTGAGGATCAAAATCTCATAAAGCAATCTTTTCTGTCAGATTTATTTTATTTAGCTGTAATGGATTAAAATATTTTTAAGGGCCAAGGACCAGAGTGGATTATACAATTAGAGAATGTTGGAATCACTATATGTAACAAAGACTTGACATTATTTGGTTATTGTACAATCCCGTCTCTACTCTACTACACACTATCCTCCTTTAACCTCTCGGCTTCCTTCCCTCTTCCCTCCTCGAGGACATTTCTGATTATCTGCTATACCACCCATCCGCACGCCACCTCCTCCCGAGTAACCATTTATCAGCCTGAAGACCTGCAGTCGCCTTTCTACGCTCCAGTGTTCATGGCCTGGTCCTTGTATCACCCCACACTCCTTATACAAGTGGACTGACATCATTTGAGTGTGAAATCACTCAATTACACAGAGAGCAGAGGCTTCAGAAGCTTTAAGAGGACTCGGGTGGCACATTGAATAGATGAGTGCTGCAAGTAAGCGACAGTCACTGAGCGAGTCCTCAGTCTGCCATGAGGAGATTTACCTTAAGATGTATAATGTGAAACTTTTAAATGGGAATTCAAGATTGAAAACGAACAAAATAGAACATGCAAAAACTACAGAAATTCCCATCAAATATAACAGCATACCGTAATTTTCTGACTATAAGCCGCCACCCACCAAATCTGACACAAAAACGGCATTAGTTCATAGATAAGCCGCACTGGACTATAAGCCAAAGCTGTCCTCACTGTATTATGGGATACCATAGTTACTAGGGTTGGGAATCTCTGGAATAAAGCCGATTCAATATGTATCTAGATGCACAGGTTATGACTCGATTAAAAAAACGATACATTTTTAAGGCAGAGCGATTAGATAAAGTTTAAGAACGATACGGTTTGATACAGTGTGAAAACGATACGATAGCAAACATTTGTTGTTTGTTCATACAGTATTTTAAACAGATAAAAAAGACCAAATTTCTACAAGCAAAATTAAACAACAAAAGTTCATACCAATGTATTTTTATTTCTGAGACATGAAAAAAAAATGAGGTCAACTAGATGACCATCATTTTGTTGGCTGGGATTGATAATAAAATAAAACTCCAGTGACAGATAACAATAAAGTGCAGTAATTCAATCTCTGTATTTCCTGGCGTTTTGAACACAAGAGGTAGATAATTTAAGTGCAACCTTTCAACGTAAACATCTTACAAACTAAAATTATATGCAGGAGCACTAGAAAAAAAATAATTAAACCTGCTAGTGTTATAATAATAAATAAATAATAAATAAAGCATAAAGCTATTATTCTCTACCTCTGGTATAATTGGGGGAATAAAAACATGGCATTTTAGCCAGATAGGTCAATAATCATTATTCTAACCTTATACACAGCAAAGTCATTCACTTATGCCGGTGCTTCCACATTTTTAGTCCTCATCACTGTCCTTTTTTGAAGGGCAGATTTTTCTTGAGGAATATCAACTGATCCACATGTTCATGTTTAAGTAGACTGCATTTTGTGGAAACAATATCTCCAGCAGGTCGTGCCATTGTAGTGGGTTATTTTTCAGGGTTAGAAACTCACGATCTCTGTCCCATACAAATCTGGCTGCCGTCTTCACTTCAAAGTCCGACGTGAGTTGAAAATCAATCGCTGTAATTCGTAACTTCCGCCTGGCAAGCTGGCGATCGCGCTCGTGTTACTTGTCCATTGTTTTAGCCTGCGCGAACTGTGGTTTCGTTTGCTCTGGCATAGTTATGACACGCCCGTCACGATCGAAATGCATGATGGGAAGTTGAGGCAACCAAGACTGTGAGTGGTGGCTGTTCATGTTATGTGATGTAGGCTCTCTCACTTGAAGTGCGGCGATCCTTCGGGTCGAACAGAGGGAAGGCACTGTGCAGCATTATTGAAGTACAGGCTAATTGTGTGTCATTCATTTACACATTGCTTGGTATATAAAATTAGTAAAGCAATGGTATGGACGCTGATAACCAGTTTTTACATTCGCGTCAGCCGTGTCCTTGTCGTACTATCGATACATCTAAGATTTACTGGCTATTTACTGTCGAATGGTTAGTATCAATACAGCCGTATCGCTCGCCTGTAAAACCAGATATCCGGTCGTATCGGTTTATCGTTCTCAAGCTTAATAGTTACACCAAAGATATTATGCGATAACTATAATTTTTAAATATATATGTATAAAATAATTTAAAAGTGTCATCCTAAGACTGTCATAAGAACAAATGAAGCTTTGAACCAATTGGCTGTAAAGCTTAATTGTTTCAAAAAGCTTTATTCGGCCATCACTGCTCCTTTGGGGGAGACAGTCAACTTCTTCTGCCACCTTCTGTCAACAATCTTGTCGTCCGACATGCCTCCTAGCTTGCATTGCAGCGCTACAGATGTAAATAACAATCAAAATTCATTGTTCTGTGCTAATTATTTCTTCAGTTACTGTTCCAGTTACTGTCAGTGCTGTTGTATATGACAGCGGTGCATAATACTGTCAGAAAGCTATCATAATTATGACATGACACTGCCATGAGCATTAATGAATGCTTATGACAGATGTCATTTTGTGTCATCCGGCAAATTATCTAACTTTTTAATGGGTGGAAAAGATCCGAGCTTGACACAAATGGAGTGACATAATTTGCCGGATGACACTTAATGACATCTGTAATAAGCATTCATTTATGCCTATGATAAGGTCATATCATAATTATGACAGCCTTATGGCAGTGTTACAACGCCGCTGTCAAATAAAGTGTTGCCTGTGAACCCAAATAAATCAACAAATAAGCCGCACTGGACTGTAAGCCACAGGATTCAAAATGAGGGGAAAAAAGTTGCGTCTTATCGTCCGAAAATTACGGTAATTGGTTATAAATTATTACATTTTATATACTTCAAAGCTCCATTTCAGTATAAGTTGTACAAGGATGTTTTGTTGCAAACATTATTTCCATTCTCATTTTTTCCCCCCGTTTTCCAACATCAACATCAATCAAACTGTTTATAGTGACAGTGTAGCTTTTGAAGATGATGATATTGTTGTTGCTGAATGAAATTTATATTCCCGCAACTGGCATATTCTGGAGTAGCACCATATAACTCACTGGAGTTCCTGGGAGACCTGCTTTGCCCGACGGGCCTGGTTCACCCTGTTTGCCCTGGGAAGGAAAAAAAAAGAGAGAGAAAGGAAGTGATGGACTCATTTCCATTTCCATTCTGCTTGACATGACACTTTGCTGAGTCGTGTGTTCATGCTCACTGGCTCTCCTCTTGCTCCAACGAGTCCCTCTGGTCCCGGAGGCCCCTTTGGACCCTGCCATAACAAAGCAAAAGCTTAGAAATATACACATGGAAGAATCAAGGTGTTCTAGCCTTTAGCAGTGAAGGCAGATGGGTCAAAAGTTGATCCCTTTTTGATGATAAATGGGACAAAACTCTTCTAATAAAGCAATCTCCTGCAGTGTAATATATTACAGTGGGGAAAACAATTATTTGATACACTGCCAATGGGTTTTCCCATTGACTGTGTATCAAATACTTGTTCTCCCCACTGTATACTGCTATTGAGTAAATAAATAGACATGATTAAATGTTACTTTGGCATTCTGCTCCAAGCTTGTTTTAATCATCACTGGGTTTAATTTCAGAAGACGATGGGACACAATGCTCCACCCTGAATAGTGCTTTCTGTATTTATAACAGTCTAGGATTTTCTACGGTGCAATATTAACCATATCTCAACTATACAGCCTAGCTGGGATGAACAAAGATATATATATTCATGCAACCGTCTTTATTTTTCCAGGAGGGAACTCCAGCACCTGCTATGCCACATGTTTCTAGTCATGAGAGACACATCCTTTATTGAAAAATATAAATAAACCGTACCTCTTTTCCAGGTTTGCCATCACGACCAGGTGCTCCAGCTTTTCCATCTTCCCCCTGTTTGACACATAAAATAACATCCTCAATGTCTTGTATACTGAATATTTAATCGTATACATAATAAATGCAAAGTACATATATAAATTACCTATGAATGTACTTACCTTATGTGTTCAGTCTGGCTAAAGCTTTGTACTGTAAATGTGAGATACTGTCTATATCTATTTATACCTATAATTTATAAGCTAGGGCGGAAAAAACACACAAGGCTCAAAAAAGGAGTTTCTGCTCTTGCACCCCTCTTTAAAATAAACTGCTGCATTTTAAGCCAAAAGAACTGTTGTGTTTGATAGAACAATATATGTATATGCTGCCATAGCAGTTTCATGGCGCATTATGGCCCCGGACTATTCTTAATTAGTCCGTTTTACCCTGGAGACCCCTGTTTACGCACACTTCACAACCGCTTTTGTTTCAACCCAGCCATAAAAAGAAGTAATTATATTTATTGTTCAAAATGTCTATCATTATTAGCTTAGATTCATTAAGTGATGTCTAATATCTAGTTAAAAAAAAAAAAAAAAAAGACTTTAAAAAATTATTTTTACTTTTAAAACAAATTACATCACGATGAAGAAAAATACATCTGTAAATAGGTCACGGATATCTACCTCATAACTATCGCTTAATTGTTTTTTTTTTTTTTTTTTTTTTGTTATTGTTGCATTTTCACCAATATTTTGGATAATAAATAATCGATCCAAACAAAGAAAAAAAAAAAAAAAGTTTAAAAGGGTAAATATTTGAAAAAGAAAATCCCGACCACTCTGTTTTGTCCGTGACTTCCACGTTGAATATTAATATAAAAGTTCGGATTTTTATAACTACATCGCTTGAAGTTTAATTCTTCCTTTGTTTTATATTCATGAGTGTTGTGTAGTATATTGTAGATGTTTATACTTTGTTTTGTTATCATTTGTGGTCAAACGTGGTTATTATTTCATTGCTTGCTTGTACTACCCGTTGCTATTCAAATTGACACATGGTGTATACTTTGCGTTATTTTTTACTTTATTTCATGGTATTAACTCAATGTTTTGCTGTTTTTAGTTTTACAAAAAAATATCATTGGTCTTGTCAAGAGAAAGATGGCCACAGTAAAGTCAAGTCAACTTTGCTCCAGCATCTGACTTCTCTTTAGAGCCTGATCTGTTCGCCTTATTGGCACTTATTCTGCACTAGAACCAAAAAACTGATGTTTGCACTAGAACCAAAAAACTGATCTTTCCACTATTTTTATTTCAACAATAAATATAGCAATGCAATATAGGAGCTTTTTCCATAACTTTAGTTGAAGTTTTCACAGAATGTTTATTTGGAAAACCTTGAAGTTGTTATAGTTATCATGATTTTAGATGATTATTAATCATCAAAAAAAATGTTGAAAAAGGTAAAGATTTGAAAAAGAAAATCTAGACCACTCCTTGATATCTGCATTTTATGCATTGTGACCCTTGTTATATTACCGTGTATCAACCATAAAATTCCCACAAAGTCCAGCTGTGGCCATTCACAGCTGTGTTTTGACACTCCGTGATACATGCTACATGGAGTTTTTGGATCAAAACAGGGTAAGTACGTGATAATATCTTGTTAAAATCACCATGCCTTTAATGATGCACGCTCATGCTCACTCCTCGAGTTACCGGAAAAAGCCAAAAAAAGACATGCATTGCAGTAGAACCCTAGTGCGAGAATTATGGACGCAGTAGGCTAACTGACTAGCGTGCTATCCATTATCTTTTCAACCCAGGTTGCCGTTTGGATTGCTTATGATGGGATGATATCGATGTATTAGATACATTAAATACTTAAATCATAAAGCCTAAGTCACATACCAATTTCCTTTACTAGTGTACATCCACCCACATGTCTTAGTGTATTAATATTAATTATCAAAGACTTGAGTAGACAAAGGAGGATCATGTAGAAGTGTTTGTTATTTATTCTGTGCCAGGATGGGTGTCCAAAACCCTTTTTTAATGAGCTTTCCAATGATCTATCACACATGCATATAGAACAATTTTAAAAATTGGCCAAAATGGGGGTCTCAGAGCAGAACTTCAAGTCACCTGAGTGTTTACCGCCTTCTTGTTTTATCTTGATGGTATGTAGGAATTGTCATAATTGTAATTTGTGATGTATGAGTTTGTAGATCCAAAAATACTGAGCGTTTGCATCATCTATGACGAGTACTAGCTTCACTTCAATCGCGATAACTTTTCTTACCTTTGAACCGGGAGAACCGGGTTCTCCTCTGTGGCCCTTGAAGCCCTGAACAGCAAGAGATATTGTTGTGAACTGGCTGCAACTACCTCTCTGGTCAGTTAAACATAAATCAACTTACTGGAAGTCCCCGCAGACCAGGGTTTCCAAGTGGTCCAGGTTCACCTTGTTTGCCCTGGAATCAGAAACAGTTTGAGCTAGATACAAACAGAAAAATATGGCAAAACTTTTCTACTTACTGGTTCTCCTTGTTCGCCTTGCATGCCGTCTTTTCCTATTTTTCCAGGTGGACCCTGAAGAAGTGTAGAGTAAGTTGATCATTACACTACAGGTGAATGTGAACACTGATGCTGGAAAGTTATTCTTACGATCAAACCAGGTAGACCTGGAGGACCCTGGATTCCTTTGAGGCCCTCTTTGCCCTGTTAAAAACAATGTCATTAAAATTAATACTCACAATGACAACAGTAAATGCAAGACAGATTGAATGAATGTTTACCTTCTCTCCAGGAGGTCCTTGTGGACCAGGAGGACCAGGTTGTCCATCATTACCCTGACCGAGAAGAAAATGTTGTCAAATTGGGCAAATAAGTGCCGCATCTGAGACTATTTGGAGCTTGCATTAGAAACTATAATGTAAAAAAAAAAAAAAAAAAAAGAGAGAGAGAGAGAGAAATTTACCGCTGCACCCATCATTCCAGCAGGGCCAGGATGACCTGGAGGTCCAGGGTGACCCTGTTAAGTAAAGAAGAAATGATTCAAACATGACATTTGCCAAATATTGAGATGATGAATAATTTGTGTGCCTACTTTTTCTCCTTTATCTCCAGGCATTCCGGAAGTTCCACGATCGCCTTTAAGTCCCTGAGAGAATTAATTAGATAAAAAAATGCATTGTTTTTTTTTGTTGTTGTTGTTGCAAATGATTAATAACCAAAAATAACACTTTTCAGACACTATGTATTATAAGTCACAAAGTAGCTTACATACAAATGTTTGGATATTTGAAAACATCCAGGAATTATTTTAAAAGTAACTCCTTATTGGGCATGTACGATATTCTGACGGTATGAGAACCTTGAGCAAAAATATCACTGTTTCATGTTATCACGTTATTGTAATTACAGCTTTAAAATGTGTTACTTTATTTGGGTTTTTAAAAAAATCGATTGAACAGGATTTTTATTTTTCAAAACATATTAGCAAATTGAAACATAGGTATAATGTTAAGTTTAAATAAATTTACAAAAATAACAAAATATTCTAATTAAAATAAATGCAGCTCAATATTATTACCATCAGAACAAAAATAATTGAAATATTTTCCGTAAACAAGATGTGTGTATGACTCGTATCGTGTTTACATTATACACACACTCTCTTTCTCAACACAGACAGTTGCCAGAAAGAAAAAACACCATGTTTTACCACCACTAGACACACTAAACACGCTGGAGTTAACTCTCGTAACTGGTGGGAAACGTTCGTGACAGTGTTTACCAACCTTTATATATGTATAAATGTGAAATCATATTGGAGGTATTGCCTCCTCGGCAGCCACCCTCCGCAAACATGCATACACGTCGGTTGGCAATCTTCCTGTAAGGCGTGGCCATCTGTAACTTTTCTGTAACCGAATTATTCCCATACAAGCGATTCGTTTTCTTTGATGGAGGAAAAAGTTCAGGAGTTTCACCTCCTCCAACCATCGTGTAGCACAGCTGTCTCACTGACACTGAGCAACAACCGGTAGTAGAGGGTTGTGCCTTACAGCTGCAAGCGAGGGATTTCTCCATGCATTTTTGGGACATAATAAATAGCTGATACCTTCGGGACGGTATGACGGAAAATTTTTGCAGTTTTGAAACCTTGACGTTTTCATTCCATGGTACACCTTGAAAGTGGTAATCGCCACATGTTTATTCTATATAGAACTTTTTAATGTGAAGTGTCAATGTCAGGATTTTCTGACATTAAAAACACAAAAAGACTCAACCAGCAGTTTTATTTATTCTTAATCATCCGAGAATATCATCAAAAAAGGAGACTTTCAAAATTTAAGATAAATCCTGCTGATCCTTCAAAAAAAAAAAAGCAATTCGGATCATCCACACAGCACAAGCACACAAGCACACACAAATGAACTCAACATCAAATCCAAGTTTTTAAAATTTTATGATTTGATACACTTCAAAACTGTTCAGATGATGTACAAGGCCCATACAAATTGTCTTCCGTACAACTTACAAATTTACTTCCAAGAAAGGGAATCGACTTATGATTTGAGAGGGAACAATGTGTTTACCTATGCTCAAGTTAGAACCACCTTGAAATCTTTTTCGATTACCGACATAGGCGCTCGCCTCTGGAATGCTCTTGACCCTGCATTAACCAACATATGGTCCCTAGCAGCATTTAAAAGAAAATATAAGGACAGTATTCTTAGTCGCCACCATGATTGACCTCCAAGTTTTGTAAATCAACAGAACTAGAGTCAAACAAAGGCGTTCTGCCAGACACACAGACACCACAAAGTGTTCCAATAACAAAAGTGAAGGAACTTCAATGGCTAAAGATAATGGTAATCATAACATTCCCTAATAAACAGTTCTGTCGCAAAGACAAAACATTCAAGTGCTGACATACGTGAATGTTGTCCACCTTGATTAAATCTGTAACAATTGTGTACAATGGAGTTACTAAACTGATCTATGGACAATGGACAGGTTTTTCTCAACAATGCGACCTACATCGAGCCAACGCCCATATCCGGCCAATACTCTCATGTCAGGATTTTATGGAGGATGGCTGGGAGAAATGGAGGCCCATATGTTTGACCGCGGCAGAACGAGGATGTGGAAGAGGTTTTCCTCCCTCGGCTATTCCTCCTTTAACAAATCAGACAATCTTGTCCTAACCAATGAGCAAACAGTTGATTCACAGCTTTACCCATGTGTTATGTTATATCAATGACTTTCGGGGGAGAAAAAAAAAAAAAAAAATCACTGTACATGTAACACAAAGTGGAATATCGACTCTATTATATACGTAATGATGTGCGTCCTTGGTCTAAAGGGGACGGGCCTAGATAAACTCAGGCTTCTCCCGTCAGCCCTTGTCTTTTCTTCGCTTTTCTTCAGGTTAATTATATCACAATGCTATCTGTAATTGTCAATGATACCGATGATGATGACAATAAACAATAAACACACAGTTTTATTTAAAGATGTAATAATATATTTAACTTCAGTTATGACAGAACTGTTTCCTTGCCTCCAGTTTATAAAATGGAGTAAGTTTTTTTTTTTTTTTTTCATTCGCTGCCATCCCTCCCACTTCAAATTGATTGGACATCTACTAATGATAAAATCATTCAAATCCACAGCAGAAGGATAAAAAAAAAAGCTACATCACTGGACGTCTATCGCCCTCAGTGAGTAAATATAGTAAAAATGAGATTACAGTATTTGCATCTGGCAGTGTCAGCAAAAATAAAGGAAGAGTTAACTTGCCTTCCCTCCATCCGCTCCAGGTGGTCCTTGAGGTCCCGGTAGTCCCGGTGCACCCTGTAACGACATAGCAGACAATCAGTCTTTGTCCTGAACACTAAGCGCGCCCTAATTGCTCGCTAGTGCCCCCGGAGGAGGCCCTACTAATGATGCAGACTGTGTTTGGGCGAACATTGATTGATGAGAACACATTAGTACCGTTGACCTCATGCCTAGTTTTTAAACCTAATGAATGCACACACAGCCAGACACCCACACTCTTCATTGACTTTACATTAGGGGAAAGGTGAAATTAACAACAAAGCAGAATACGAATGACTCTGTCCTACTTGGTAGCCATCTTGACCATCTTTTCCAGGAGGGCCGTGTTGTCCTTTGTCTCCTGGTAGTCCCGGGAGACCTGCTGGCCCAGGGGGACCCGCTGGACAATCTGAGCAGATGTCCTAAAAGATGCAAACAGAGGGCTGTAATGTAAAATCTTTACTTACTATAACTATTTTTAAAACTTGAGTCGGGTTTACCTTAAGCTTTATGTCAGAAAGGTCTGCTGCTTTTCCCTAAGAGGAGATGAACATTAAATATCAAAAGATGCTCAATGGCGTATTTCAACTCTTTAGCTGCCATTGACAGACAAAAGGGATAGGATGTCCAGCCCCCCAATTTAATTTCTTTTAATGGGTATTTTTTTAAATATTAATATAAAAGTTCGGATTTTTATAACTAAATCACTTGTAAGTTTTATTCCTCCTTTGTTTTAAATTCATGAGTGTTGTCTAGCACTGGTATATTGCAGATGTGTAAACTTTTTATGTTATCATTTGTGGTAAAATGTGGTTATTATTTCATTGCTTGCAAGTTGTACTACCAGTTGCTATTCAAATTGACACATGGTGTATACTTTATGTTATTTGTGACTTTATTTCATGTTATTGACTCAATGTTTTGCTGTTTTTAGTTTTTACAAAAAATATCATTGCTCTTGTCAAGAGAAAGACGGCCACAGTAAAGCCAGGTCAACTTTGCTCCAGCGTCTGACTTCTCTTTAGAGCCTGATTTATTCGCTATCTGTCTGATTTGTTCGCTATCTGTGGATTTGTCTACTCACACACACATTGAAGACAGAATAAGTGCCTTATTGGTGTGTGTGAGCCTTACTGGCACTTATTCTGCACTAGAACCAACAAACTGATGTTTGCACTATTTTTATTTCAACAATAAATATAGCAATGCAATATAGGAACTTTTTCCATAACTTTAGTTGAGGTTGTCGTCTTATTTTTCACAGAATGTTTATATGGAAAACCTCAAAGTTGTTACATTTATCATTATTTTAGATAATAAATAATCATCCAAAGAAAAATTGGGGGAAAAAAAACGTTGAAAAAGATAAATATTTAAAAAACGAAAATCTCGACCACTCCTTGATATCTGCATTTTCTGCATTGCGACCCTTGTTATATTACCGTGTTTCACCCATAAAATCCCAAAAAAGTCAAGCTGTGGCCATTCACAGCTGTGTCTTGACACTCGGTGAGACATGCTACACAGAGCCTTTGGATCAAAACAAGGTAAGTACACGATAATATCTCGTTTAAATCATGGTGTCTTTAATGACACTCTCTCATGCTCTCACCTCAAGTTAGGGTTTAGGGGTTTAAAATTTTATTTTATTTTCTTAAATGCCCTCCTGTTCAAAATGTTTCTTCCATTCCAAAATTTTGCTATCCAAGGATGTATCACACATGCGTATAGGACAATTTTGAAATTTGCCAGACCGGAACTTCAAGTCACCTGAATGTTTTCCACCATACTGTATATATTCTTGGGCTGAGTTGAATTTAAATATTAAAAAATTTGAAAAGAAAAAAAAAAAAAAAAATGTTATTCAAGCCATGCTCACAGGCTCTCCAGGTGATCCCTTCTCTCCTGGCCTTCCTGGTAGTCCCTAATTGGCGAAGAAGAACATATTTTTACTGCATTAAATTAATTGGACAAATACCTTAATTTTAATCTTAAAAAAAAAGAAAATCAAATCAAATAACAAAATTGTAGCCATATTTGGACTCACGTTATGCCCTGGTGGCCCATCAGGACCAGCAATGCCAGGTAAACCCCTCAATCCCTGAATATCAAGGGGGGGAAAGTGAAAATATAATCAAATGATGGAGTAAAATGAACAAAATACAATTCAACTAACAGGGGCTCCGGGATCCCCGTTGTTTCCAGGAGGGCCCTATGAAAAGACAAAGATAATCATTTTAGAGATGTTCTCAATTCGAACAGTACAGTATTTTGTAATTGACCTGAGGTCCAGTTTTGCCTTCCCCTGGGGAGCCTCTATCTCCTGGTAATCCAGGCTCTCCTCTTAACCCTGGTGGACCCTGAGAAAAAAAAACAAGCTTATTCTACCTTCATCATCCTCAGTGCTATGTATTATTTGCAAAGCTCATATTGTCAGGTCAAATGCATACAGTATGTCAGGTCTCTCGTAAGTCAAGGCAACAATGTGTTTGGCTTAGGGAGGGAAAAAAAAAACTATTGCCGCACACAGTAAAAAACTACATAAAATATCCTACCTTAGGCCCGGGGGGTCCTTCATTTCCACGTGGTCCAGGTTCCCCCTGTCATATCACACAGTTACATCTGTTAGATATTTCAGATAGACAAACACCTCATATGATATAAGCCACTTAGGCTAAATCATTAGGCATCAGAAAGTGGTACGAGTTCATTTTTCATGCTCGTAAATAGCAGCAGCAAGGCTCGGGGCCGCACCTGGCTGCTATAAAATGAAGAAATAAATAAAAATCAAGCGTGCTTCCTGTTTGCTAGTGCCTCGTCAGCAGCTCTGGGGTGGAAAAAAATAGATTGGAGGAACACGTTGCGCCGCAGCATAAAATGTGCAAGTAAGGCTCGTGGTTCAACATGTATGCCACATTGTGCATGTTTACAACATGTGGAAGGAAAGATCTGTTTGTGAGAGTCAATGGGAGCGAAAAGTGGATACATAAATGCATATTGATAAGTAAATCTAACATTTCTTATCCCCAATATATGATACAAGTAGGACAGGCTGCAGTGCAACCTCCTGAATTTAAAGAGTAAACACAGATGGTGTACTATTGTGTATACCGTGATTTTCGGACTATAATGTGCACCTGACTATAAGCCGCCACCTACCAAATCTGACACCAAAACAGCATTTGTTCATAAATAAGCCGCACTGGACAATAAGCCGCAGCTGTCTTCACTGTATTATGGGACATTTACACAAAAAGATATTAACCAGTAACACTATATTTGACAGCGGCAGTGGCAACTGTCATAAGATCAAATGAACCACCAAGAAGTTTTGAACCAATTGGTTGCAAAGCTTCATTGCTTCAAGAAGCTTCATTTGGTCATCACTGCTCTCTTAGGGGAGACAGTCAACCTCTGCTGCCACCTGCTGTCAACACTGCTGTCGTCCAACATGCCTCCTGGCATGCATTGCGGCGCTACAGACAAAATTCATGTTCTGTGCTAATTATTTCTTCAGTTACTGTTCCAGTTGTTTCATGAATTGCTAGTTATGCAATTTGGTAACACTTTATTTGACAGTGGCGCCATAAGGCTGTCATAAGACCATCATAATTATGGCATGACACTGCCATGAGCATTAATGAATGCTTATGACTGATGTCACTGCCATGAGCATTAATGAATGCTTATGACTGATGTCATTTTGTGTCATCCGGCAAATTATTTCACTTTTGAATGGATGTAAAGATCCGAGCTGGACATAAATGGAGTTAGTGACATGATTCATAATGTCATTAATGCCCATGATAGTGTCATGTCATAACTTTTGGCAGTCTAATGACACCGCCATCAAAGAAAGTGTTACCTGTTAATCCAAATAAATCAACAAATAAACCACACTGGACGACAAGCCGAGGGATTCAAAATGAGGGAAAAAAGTAGAAGTTTATAGTAAAAAAATTACAGTAATAATTTGTATCTTACAGTTAGCCCATCTTTTCCCTTCCCTGTTGGCCCTGGGGGTCCAATCGAACCGGGCTCTCCAGGTGGTCCTCGTTGACCTGTTTGTCCTGGCTTGCCTGACTCACCCTAAAAAAAATAGTAAGCGTAATATGTCAAAATTCATTAGCGTACAAAGTAATATACAGTAGTAGTAGTAGTAATAGTATTGATACCATTTTGTTAATGTAGTAAAATGATTCATATCTGCATTTGTTTTTTCCAAAACAAAATCATTCTTAAATACAGCAAATGCGTACAACGACTACTACCAGTGATAATAACAACAAAAACAACAATAACATCAATTTGGGAGCAGTAAAATATGAATTTTCAAATATTGCACAGGACGATGCTACACGGCTTATTTTCGAAACCTTCATGTAAGAATATCATCCAACCACACAAAAATGAACTGTGTGACCTTGTCTCCTCTTTCTCCGGCTGGCCCTGGGGGCCCAGTGACACCCGGTATGCCCTAAAAAAATAAAACATAATAAAGCCAGTCATCGTAAACTAGTATTTAGTCGCTCTCTATACAATAAAATTGTGCATGTAGACCTACCACGTTGCCCGGTAGCCCGCGAGGCCCTTGAGGACCTGCTACACCAGGAGGCCCCTGGAGCAAACACATTAGTGGTTACTATACCATTTACTACATACTCTTAATGGGCTTCTTACAGTGAATCACTTGAAATCCATTAAACTCACTGGGTCCCCAATACGTCCGGCCTCTCCTTGAAGTCCTGAATCTCCTTTTGCACCCTATGAGGAAGAAAAGTCCAATCAACTATGACCGATCAATCGATTGATCCAATTTATTACAGCTTTTACATGCTTAACTAGCACATTCTTACCGCTAGGCCAGGTGGACCTTTGAAGCCTTGCTCCCCGGGTAATCCTCTCGGGCCCTTCAGAGGATGACATTTGTTAGCACATTTAACATTGTAATTTAATTTTTGTTTAATGCCTCAATTAGCTTTAAAACAATGACAATTTTGAACGTATATTTTTGACACATTTAAGCAATGTATACACATGAATTGAATGTTTTTCTTTTATACATGAATACCTATTGTCTTAGAATAATCAACCAAGATTATACTGTACATTGCACATTATGATGAGACGACAAACATCTGTTTACAAGAATAACTCTCAACGCTCCTGCCATGTACAATTCATTTTCTATCTCTAGTGACATCTGGTGGATTTCTTAGCTCGTTGCAAGATGTAATTTAGGGACTACTGTAAAGCGAGTGTAAAACAACAATAATAATGAAACATAATAACTATGAAAAACTTATTTATGAAGTCGTACCATTTCTCCAGTTTGTCCTTGGTCCCCTTTCTCTCCTTTTTCTCCTGGTTTTCCCTACAAGTTACAGATAAAGTCAATGTCAGTTCAGTTTATTTACAAATCATTCAAAGCATACAATACATGTCATATACCAATAGATACAGTATATGTTTATACATTTAGATGCGCGAAAAAGACACTCTAAGGAAGCCATTTAAAGCTTTTAGTAGGGGCTTGGTTTTCCACAAATATTATATATTGGCCAGATATCTTTAAGGCCTGCACAATATAATGTTTGAACGCAATGTGCGCATGTGCAATAGTCCCATCACAGGACGTGGGATTCGTTTTTTTGTTTGTTTTTTGTTGTTGTTGTAGATTTGTTTTGCTTCATAAAAAGTAGCAATTGTGCAGAGACATGGCTTCCTGGATCCCTTTTCTGTACACTAATCTTCATCATTCACAGATAAACCCCCTTAGCCTGGATTAAACAGAATACAAGGGATGTCCCGATAGCATATTTTTGCACCTGGTTCCGAGTTAACTGATTTTGAGAGTCTGCCGATACAGTCCCCATCCAGTACCGGGGAAAAATAAAGTTTGTTTAAAAAAAAAAAAAAAAAAAAAAAGCCTCTCACTTACACAATGAATGAGTTGCCACACCACACACAGACTGTGTACCAAGTTTAACGATGGTTAACACATTTGTGCCTTGGATCGTAGCGCTACCGAGGCGACTCTGGCCAGATCAAAGTTACAAACCTGTCAATCATCGTTAACTTTAAGTTCCAAACGCCAGCTGCACTGGTGACCAAGAAAAACAGTTTGATCGCACTGCTTAGTAAAAGAGAGGGTGAGAGGCTGTGCGAGCATAACCAAAAAACTTTTTTTTTTTTTTTTTTTGGTAAATTAAAAATCCGATCCTTTTCACCCGATTCCGATCCTCTGAAAACTGCCACGATCGCCCTAATTTCCAAACACGTGATCGGATCGGGACATCTCTAATGAATGCAATGTGGTCATAGTGAGTCAACAAAAGTCTTCCCAGATAGAGCTATTCAAGTCCTCTGGTGAAAATTACAGTGCCTTGCAAAAGTATTTGGCCCCCTTGAATCTTGCAACCTTTCGCCACATTTCAGGCTTCAAACATAAAGATATGAAATTTAATTTTTTTGTCAAGAATCAACAGCAAGTGGGACACAATCGAGAAGTGGAACAACATTTATTGGATAATTTAAACTTTTTTAAGAAATAAAAAACTGAAAAGTGGGGCGTGCAATATTATTCGGCCCCTTTACTTTCAGTGCAGCAAACTCACTCCAGAAGTTCAGTGAGGATCTCTGAATGATCCAATGTTGTCCTAAATGACCGATGATGATAAATAGAATCCAAATGTGTGTAATCAAGTCTCCGTATAAATGCACCTGCTCTGTGATAGTCTCAGGGTTCTGTTTCAAGTGCAGAGAGCATTATGAAAACCAAGGAACACACCAGGCAGGTCCGAGATACTGTTGTGGGGAAGTTTAAAGCCAGATTTGGATACAAAAAGATTTCCCAAGCTTTAAACATCTCAAGGAGCACTGTGCAAGCCATCATATTGAAATGGAAGGAGCATCAGACCACTGCAAATCTACCAAGACCCGGCCGTCCTTCCAAACTTTCTTCTCAAACAAGGAGAAAACTGATCAGAGATGCAGCCAAGAGGCCCATGATCACTCTGGATGAACTGCAGAGATCTACAGCTGAGGTGGGAGAGTCTGTCCATAGGACAACAATCAGTCGTACACTGCACAAATCTGGCCTTTATGGAAGAGTGGCAAGAAGAAAGGCATTTCTCAAAGATATCCATAAAAAGTCTCGTTTAAAGTTTGCCACAAGCCACCTGGGAGACACACCAAACATGTGGAAGAAGGTGCTCTGGTCAGATGAAACCAAAATTGAACTTTTTGGCCACAATGCAAAACGATATGTTTGGCGTAAAAGCAACACAGCTCATCACCCTGAACACACCATCCCCACTGTCAAATATGGTGGTGGCAGCATCATGGTTTGGGCCTGCTTTTCTTCAGCAGGGACAGGGCAGATGGTTAAAATTGACGGGAAGATGGATGCAGCCAAATACAGGAACATTCTGGAAGAAAACCTGTTGGTATCTGCACAAGACCTGAGACTGGGACGGAGATTTATCTTCCAACAGGACAATGATCCAAAACATAAAGCCAAATCTACAATGGAATGGTTCAAAATAAACGTATCCAGGTGTTAGAATGGCCAAGTCAAAGTCCAGACCTGAATCCAATCGAGAATCTGTGGAAAGAGCTGAAGACTGCTGTTCACAAACACTCTCCATCCAACCTCACTGAGCTCGAGCTGTTTTGCAAGGAAGAATGGGCAAGGATGTCAGTCTCTTGATGTGCAAAACTGATAGAAACATACCCCAAGCGACTTGCAGCTGTAATTGGAGCAAAAGGTGGCGCTACAAAGTATTAACGCAAGGGGGCCGAATAATATTGCACGCCCCACTTTTCAGTTTTTTATTTGTTAAAAATGTTTAAATTATCCAATAAATTTTGTTCCACTTCACCGTTGTGTCCCACTTGTTGTTGATTCTTGACAAAAAATTAAAATTTTATATCTTTATGTTTGAAGCCTGAAATGTGGCGAAAGGTTGCAAGGTTCAAGGGGGCCGAATACTTTTGCAAGGCACTGTATTATACTTTTAACATCGCAATATATGGCAAACCCCCAAAAAGTCGCAGTGTCAGTTTTTTCCAATATCGTTCAGCCCTAATATCTTTGTCCTTATGTATCCTTATCGACACATTTGTTCCTTGAACATAACAAAGAAGGAACGACAAATTTAACTCGAAAACACAATATCTGAATTGCAACTTTTTATCTCTTCAAAGATAATATTTTCCCAGGCATCAACTTACAGGTTCGCCAGGCTCAGGAATGACACTTGCTATCTGCAAAGCAAAAAATATTCAAAATGTATGCCAAATACTAGAGGATCAATACTATATACATACAGTATTTCCAATTCATTATTAATGTATTTATGCTACAAAAATTACAAATTGTAATTTACATTTCCAGGCACACCGGGCAGTCCTCTGGCCCCTACTTCACCCTAAGTACAGTAAAAGAATACAATACACATTGGAATTAGAAATGAGAAACATTAGATCAGGGTATCATTGGTTAAACAATGACCATTTTTTCACCTTATCGCCCTTTTCACCTTTTGGGCCGATTGGACCGTCTTGTCCCCTGTCACCCTAATGAATACAATCAATATAGAAGTTAAATAGGTCAGATATTGAGGGGGAAAAACACAGTTATGTTATTTATACATACAGGAGTTCCTCTCTCTCCTCTCGCACCAGCAACACCAGCTACACCGGGAGGGCCAGCCAATCCCTGTTAAAATATCCCCAAAACCTTACTTTCTTCAATCTTTTTTTTTCTCTAAGACAGTCCTTGGTCAACTTACTCTCTCCCCTGGAGGTCCTCTTGGTCCAGGAGGCCCATCATCTCCCTATAACGAGTTGGTGAGATGTTCATATGGAAAAATCATACTCACAAAATGCTGCTTAGTGTGTTTTGTGATAGAGCTGTGTGTTAGTCACAGTACTTTTGGTCCAGCTTTGCCAGGAAAACCATCTGCTCCACGCTCTCCTCTAGGCCCCTTCAGAGACATCATACCTTCATTAAGACGTCATATAGTACAGTACTCTGTTGACTGTGTAGGAAATATACCAGTGTAATGTGTTTACCAATTATAATTGTGAGGGCAACATATTGTATGTTTTCCTAATTTGGTTGATATTACACAATATGGTTCCTTATACAGGGTGGGGCAGAGCTACTTGCTTATTTAAATTTGGCGCACTGAAGCGATGGATGCTCTGCGGATGGTAGGGTTGGACTCATATTAGAGAGTGGTGCTTAAAGTTTGGTTCTTAACGTGCGTTATTTATTTTGTGTTTATTTTTCAAGAACCCCAGTGAGCATCATGGAATGGACAAAGTAGGAACGCGCTTTTGCTGTTGAGGCATTTTTTTCAAGCGGTCGCTCAGTCATCACAACAGAACGTGCATTCTGTAGACATTTCAATATTGCCCCCTGTTCCACACCCATCTGGTTCAGTGTAGGCAGAAAACATTCATTGATCATGTTGACATAATGGTCAGATGTCACCGATACTGCCTGTTCGTTTTCTTCGAAAAACCATGGGACAATTATGTCAACACGCAATAGTGCACCAAACAGTTACACGTAGTGCGTGTCGAGGATGTTGATGAAGTTCTCTGGGGTTTTCAGGACTCCAATACTGCATGTTTTGCTTATTTACAGATCCAGACTGATGGAAGTGAGCCTCATCACTGAAGAAAGTAAGTGTGTCATCAGGCAAGCCCAAAAGCGCCACACAAAACATTTTCACAAGCAATAAAGTCACGTGGATTAAGTTCCTGCGCCATAGCTAATTTGTAGGGATGAAATTTCAATTCTTCATGGAGGATTCGTCTCACAGAACGAGCAGATAACCTATGAGCAGATGCCTGTTTGCGGGCAAACCGCCAGGGAGATCTCAAAACAGATTGGCTCACTGCGTCAATGTTTCTGGGTGACCTTGCTGTTCGTGGGAGGCCAGGTTTCTTTTTCTTTACATCACCCATTTCCCTGAAGTTCTTTACCGATGTAACAATAGACTGCCGGCCCGGAACAATATCTCGGGGGACAATATCGAAATGTCTACAGAATGCATGTTGCATTGCGACCATTGAGCGACCGTTTGAAAAAAATGCCTCAACAGCGAAAGCGCGTTCCAGCTTCGTCCACTCCATGATGCTCAATGGGGTTCCTAAAAGATAAACACAAAATAAATAACGCATATTAAGAACCAAACTTTAAGCCCCACCTTCTCAAATAAGTCCATCCCACCCATCCTCAGAGAAACCATCGCTTGAGGGGGCCGAATCTAAATAAGCAAGTTGCTCTGCCCCACCCTGTATCAGTTTGTTACCAATAATTTTCTTCCTAATTTCAGTGTCAATCACCAAATATGGTGCGTTGCTTCCATTGGAGTTACTCAGTCTCTTTACTTGCTCTAAAAAGTACTTCAAAAGAAACTAACCATGGCACCGTCATTTCCTGGAAGACCATCCAGCCCATCTTTACCAGGAAGACCCTTTTGATGGAGGACATTAAGTTATGCAGACATGAAATATAACAGTGTTGGCTTAATTCATTTAAATAATTGAAACTCACAGGCTTTCCAGCCTCGCCAGGTTTGCCGGAAAATCCAATTTCACCTGGCAGACCCTTTCAAATGAAAAAGGGAAATTATTAAACAACCCACAAAGCTAATATATTTTGTCAAATTATGTATTAATAATATATAAATGCATGTGATTTATTCTTCTTACAGGTGGGCCTGTGTTGCCATTGTTTCCTGGCGGTCCAGGTGGACCCTGCGGGCCCTGCAAAATAAACATTTACAGCCTAAATAAAAGTTTCAAGCAAAAGCTTGCCGGAACATTATTTGGCTCAACCTGCGAAGTTAATTTGAAGCTGAAAGACACCCTCGAGAGAAGCAAGTCATTTTTTATTCCACTTTGAATTAGTGAGCAGTCCACACTTTTAAAATATGTGATAAATTTCCAATGTTCTTGCTCATTGCTTAATGGTATGAAAATGAACACGTTCTTACAATAGGTCCTGGGAGTCCATCAACTCCAGGCAATCCGCTTTCGCCTTTCTTTCCCTGCAAGACAAATTATGATGGAAACTGATGAAAACCTTATTAATAAAAATAAATTAAAAAACGCATTTCTGGTCTTAAACTATAACGATGACAATAAACCACACGTTATCGGAGCATCTACAGTACGACTGTTTATTGCTGCACATTTATGCATAAGTAAAGGTAATAGCTCTCAGTAAACTAATACCACCTAAAACAAGTACTTAGCTCTCCAAGTATTATAATTATGACAATCAATAACATACAATGGTATGGCATTATTATATATCATTGAGCCTAAATACAGTATATGACCGTATTGACCCAAATATAAGACGACCCTGATGATACGACGACCCCCTTTTTCAAAACTCGTTTGAAAAAAAGACTTTTTGAACACCAAATTAATTTTTATACTGAAAATAATTACAGTATGTCCGAAACAAATGGTTATAAAAACATATTTGAGAGAAAAAGCATGTTATTTTGCCTCATTCAGATTTTGATTTAACATTTAAATATGTAAACTAAAGTGCAATCACATTCGTAAATGAATGGCTTCTGTTTTTTTTCCAAATGTAAATAAACCATTCCATTGTGATAAAACAACAAAATTGCAATAACTGCATTAACCATCAAAGTGAAGTCTAACTGTAACTGTAGTCTTGAAACAAATCTGAATAGGGAAAAAAACATTGCAATAAAATAATGCAAACTGGTTAAACTTGAGTAGCTGAAATCTGTCATGACAGAACATCGCTTCAATGATATCTGGCGCCATCTAGCGTTGTGAATGGGGAGAGTAGCTGAGATCTATCATGACAGAACATCGCTTCAATGATATCTGGTGCCATCTAATGTCGTGAATGGGTATAATGTCTAGACCGTGAATATAAGATGATCCCCTATTTTTCAGTCTTATTTCAATGCAAAAAACAGGCCAATACAGTAATAGAAAATACCAGTACATATAGAATTATTTGAATAAAATGTATTGGAATGTGTCCAAAAAGTTACTAAGTACTAAAAAGTTAAATACAACTGAACTGTACTAAGGTGATGTTTCTTTGACATACCATTAGAGGGAGACTGTCTCCCACAGTAATACTCACTGATCTAAATGAAGTGTTTGCCTGTATTAGTATTTTGGAAGTTACCACTGTAAGAATTTTAATGGAAAACCAGTGGACCTAAGTGGGTGGATGTCTCATAAAAGCAAAATACTGCTCATTAATTAGCGCAAAGAATTAACGTTCAGGCTCTCTCAATCGTCTCACTGGGCTACGATTCATTTAGCAATGAGATTAAACGCTGCCAGCTGACATGAGCCATATGTTTGGTTTGCGGGAGGACGTCTCAAGAGAGAAAAATCATCCAACCAGAACGTGGAAGGTTGTTTGTTTGTGCGCAATTAGTTCATTTCCCTTGTGGAGGGGTGAGGGCTAAGAAAGAACTAATCGGAGAATTTGGTGGAGGATGCAGATCCAAATTGACTCATCGGTTGCCTTTGACGGCAATAGATGTCATACCGTTTGAAATGGGAGAGCAGACAACGATCATTCGCTACGGTGATAACAGTGAACATTGCAGGTTCTCAAAATTATGGACAAGTTTCTGATGTACTTCCGCTTTACTTCTGTATGTCTGCAAGCAACTTCCGTTTTAGAATTTCTCCATCCAAAACAACAGTGGAGCTGGAGTAAAATTATTCATCAAAATCCCTTAAAAAGACCATTTGGAAATACCGCATACATCTGCCATCAGATTCACGACAGGGGAGGACAACATGTTCATGAAGGCAGATGGGGAACCAAGCTCGTGCCACCACAAAGACCGGGTGTTTTTGTAGCCATGTTGCACTGTGTTATGGAAGGTATGTTATTCCTCTCCCTCAATTTTCATGTGTCCGGTGCTCAAAAAATACTAAAAATATATATACATTTTTGTATGCTATTTTTCCAATAATTTTATAAATTGTGATTCATTGACCTGTTTTGCACATGCACCAATCGTTTTAAATAAAACAAGAAATGGAATCATGTTGTCCAAATGTTTGATTGCGATCAATATCTGCAATAAATAAGAATGACATACTATTTTTGTTTATATGTACATACCTTGTAGTCTTTCCTTGTAACAACAAAATCTGTGTCAGCCCTTCTGCATTCAGCAAATGTAATATAATTTGAAATTTGACCTCCTTTTGGTCCCTCAAGTGGCCGGCATATCAATCTATACCTCAAGTCAGCACAGGCTGACATGTTGTTATAATTTTGTCCACGAATGATCAACGAACTGATAAGAACAATCATACAATGTCATCAACGTCTCATCTACGTCGTGCTGAATCCATTTTTGGAGATTACGTGGGTTCCTCTGGCTTGATTTTGCAGTTTGAACTTCTTCAACACACTGCTAGCTTCAACCGCTCATGAAGTATTTTCTAAACCGGAAGTTCGAAGCAGAAATTGTCATCGATGGCGCCACCCATATTTCGCTCAGGAACCTTCTCTATCAATTATGTTTTTCCCCCATAAAATGACAATTCTCACCCTTTGGCCAAACTCCCCAGGCTCTCCTGGGATTCCCTGTCGTCCTGGAGGGCCCTTTGGAGAAAACATGTTAGTTCAGTGGGTGTCTTTGTGAATAGCATTAAAATCTGGGAATGTCTTTGTGAATAGCATTAAAATCTGGAAATTGAATATTCCCCCCATGACAGTGCAAGTGAAGATGAAAGGAAAATTTTAATACAGTATGTACTCACAGGCGGTCCGGGTGGCCCATCGGCCCCTGGAGGCCCCGGAAGGCCAAGCTCTCCCTAAAATTGATCAGGTATTAAGTATTTGCTTATACAGTCAGTCAAACACAAACATAACTGTATAAACTATCTCACCTTTTCTCCCCTTAGGCCCTCTTTTTGATACTGAAAAAATAAAGACCCACTTTTTAAAAATCAATGTTATATCTTTTTGTTGTTGTTTCTGTATGTTTTCACTTGTGCACTTACCACATCACCAGGTAAACCACGAATTCCTCGCTCCCCCTGTGACACAGTTCCCACAAAAAGTCATCAAACATAAAAAAACTCTTAAATTCCCTTGGGCGACATGATAACAACTAGCTCGCAATACAGTAACAGTACTCGTAAAAGGCCAATTGCAATGCATTCTGGGTGTGTGTGTTATTGTGTGCGTGCACATGGGCGTTGTGAGACTGAGTAAGATGAACAGAGTTACTAATTGCAGGTAAGCAAATGAAAGCTCTTACTTTTGATGGTACAAAAAGAGACAGAGGAATGTCTGGGCTGTTTACACACATGCTTTAAAAACGAATTATACCTTCAAGAAATGATTTATATCTGTGGATAATGACATTATTATTGACGCTTACCTTGTCACCTTTTATCCCAGCAGCCCCCGGCAAGCCAGCTTGTCCTCTCAAGCCCTAAATACAGAAAAACTGTTATGATAACGACAAGAAACAAACATGCCATGCTTTGTTCACAACTTACGTCTTTGCCTTGAATGCCGGGCTTTCCCGGGAATCCGTCCAAACCACGCTCTCCCTAAAATAAAAAAGATTAATTGCGTTTTTTAAAAAATGAAATAAGACGCTTTCAAATAATCGGCACAGTGAGAAAATAACTTTTATTGATAAAAAATGCACTGTACTATGTTTCAATAAATGTAAAGAGTGTGCAATTCCATGCTTCCAGAAATCTTTAGTAAGAGGTTCAGGCATAAGCGGATTTTAGGGGGGGGGGGGGGGGGGTAGCCCCCACCCCTGGTGGCCTAAAAGTGTCATTGCATGAAATTGACTTTCCTATCTTTATAAAAGTTGTAAAGCAATAAAACTGCAACAACAATGAATAAAATGAACAAAAAAATATATTTTTATAATGGGTCAAAATTATTTTTCGAACAGATCATGTGACTAGCACCTTAGACGGTCATTTACTCTGCATATAATATTTTTTTTTTTTTTTTAAAACAGGGGAGAGCAATTGTATTTTTCAAATGATTTTTTTCATTGATTGAAAATATTTTTTTGATTGAAGCAACTTTTTTGGGGATTGAATGATTCAGACACAATATCCTAACATTAATATGGCCCAACCACAAAAAGGATTGCTTCAATCAAAACTTTTTCAATGAAATATTGTGTTCAAATGCAAATTTTTCAATCTCAAATATTTTTCCGCATTCAAAGACGTTTTCTATGAAATTGTTCTTTTTTTTATTGAAGTGATTTTTCTTTTTGAAAATATATATTTTTTTGAAGCAACTTATTTTTTTATTGAATAATAAACACAAAAACGTCCTGGCCAAAATGTGGTCCAAACACAAATCAACATTTCTTCAATCATAAAAGTTGCTTCAAGCCAAAAAAAAAAAAAAATTCAAAGAAAAACAGCTTTCACATGCATTTTTTTAAAGTTTCAAGTTCATTTTTGCATTCAAAAACTTTTTTTTTTTTTGATTGAAGCGACTTTTTTTGATTGAAAATATATATTTTGATTGAAGCAACTTTTTGGGGATTGAATAATAAAGACACAAATCTACCTCCATATGGCTCCGCTCGCTCAGGGGATACAGTTTTTGACTGGGGTAACTACATTGGCACGACACCGGCGGGCGTACCACATTCAATGGTTGACGATCTTGCCGAAAAGTACTGCCTGAGCAGCTTGATTTAGAATTCCCCTCAAGAATGATGGGGAAAGAAAAAGCGCTCATTGTCAACTTATTATAATAAATATTC
Source organism: Corythoichthys intestinalis (assembly GCF_030265065.1). NCBI lineage: Eukaryota > Metazoa > Chordata > Actinopteri > Syngnathiformes > Syngnathidae > Corythoichthys > Corythoichthys intestinalis. Next base: position 16,695,730 of record NC_080416.1, on the reverse strand, counting down.
TTGTAAGTTAATTTTATTGCTGACACTGCGTTTCGGGGACATCAACATGTTGTGCCCCCCCTGCCCAAAAAGTCAAACTCCGCCTATGGGTTCAGGATGACATGGTTTTTTGCACAAAAGCGCCACAAGATTGCCGACTTCCACTATAGGAGTTGCTGTGCACCAAGATACCACTAGATGGTGCTTCAGTAATACTTTTATATTGGACCACAAGGGTGTAAAAAGTACCATGAGTTGTCCGGAGGCTCCCTCTAGTGGTACACAACTAAATAACTGTCCCTGTAAAGTTCAGTTGTATTTAACTCGTTAGTTCAATTAAAATTTCATTTTTAGAAATTGTTATTTAAGTACAGTTTTCATTCAATTGTTTTTAGAAACCCGGTTTTTAAATGCAATTTTAATTCAATTTTTATGTGCTATACATTTTAAGTAAATCAATACGTGGGTAGTTATTTTCTAACAATTCTTAATTTTTTCATTTAAAAAAATCGTTTCTACAGGGTTGGATGTCCGTGCATTGGGTTTTTAAGGGCCTTTCAGATTCAAATAAAAACACTCCAGCAGTCATACTGCTGTGAGCGAGGAGAATAGAGGTCAGCTAAGTGACTTCGAGTCTCTTCATCACTTTCACAAGTACTTCCCCGCTCTTGACCCTGTGGAAGTTGCTGAATCGCAGTTTGAGTGACAGGCAGAACACCTCACAGTGCAGTTTTTGATGAGATCTCAGTATGCTGACAGCCTGCTCCATATCCTTGTTGCCGTGTGGAAAAGTCATCAAAGGATTCTGTACTTACTGCTATATTAACAAAAGATTAAATGGAAACTGACAGGTTGCTATTTACATCTATAGCATTACTGCTTTAGACATGAGGTGTTATGATGTTTGCGGAAGCATTAGACATCAACAAAACGTCTGTGGGTTTGGGAATTAGCTGCACTGTAGCCAAAAAGTACCCCCACATTTGAGGCAGATGGGAAGTGAGGAAAGTGAATCAAAGAAGTCACATCTGTTTGTGCAATTTTTATGTCCCTGGGTTTGCAGGTTCACCGAGAGAAATGGTCTCGTTCTCACAATAAGTTGTCCTCACCTCAGGCGTGACAGAATGTAATGCTTGTTTAACTTAACATCTTCATTATTTAAACAGATTCGTGATTTAGTAGGACTTCATCCAAAGAGAAATGTTAGTTTCCAATAGTTCAAAAAGAATATTGAAAATATAACTATAATTTCTCTGACATTTTCATAACCTTTAAGTGAAACAATCATATGTGTTTTTGAGGAACTATCAAAACGTGTCCAACTAGGGATCAATGCATAAGGACAGAGGTGCACACTTCACTCCACAAATACAGCATCACTTACACTTAGGCCTGTCGATCCTTTTTCACCTTTTTTTCCGTCGCCACCCTATAAAGAAATTTAGACATGTTATGATATAGTATTCATTCACTATCACATATTAACAGTGATTGTACACACACTTACACTGACACCTTTTGGACCTGGTGCTCCTGGATAACCTGCGTCACCTTGAACGCCCTACAAAGTAAACAAACATGACATTATAATGTGACACATAAAAGGCAAGGCAAGGCAAATTTATTTATGTAGCACAACTCAACAATAGGCAATTTAAAGTGCTTTACATCACATGAAGATCATAAAAATCACATTTAAATTAATAGGACGTAAAAACAAAGACAATCGAAGTAGGAAATAAAATTATACATAAAAATCACATTTAATCATGAATAGAATAAAAAATATATATATATATATATATATATATATATATATATATATATATATATATATACATAATAATTATAACAATATTATTAATAATTTTGCACAAGAGAATGGAAAGCAAATAGATTGAAATATATAGACAGTTATGGATATGCAGTGCTAAACAAAAGCATTTTTAGCCCTGATTTAAAAGAGCTAACAGTTTGAGCATACTTCAGATCTTCAGGTAACTTGTTCCAGAGGTGAGGAGCATAATAACTAAATGCTGCCTCAATGCAAAAGCATGTTTATTTCATATTACATGCTGTATTTTATGCTGCTGAATGAAATAGACCGCGTGTGTGGAAGCGATCAATATATTTAAGAAGAAGAAAAAGAAGGCGAATGTGACATCAGCCGACTAATCCTCTTCACAATACTGCCATTACTATCGTATGCAGGAGAACTGCGGATTCAGCGGATTAATTTGTTTATTTTCTTGCGTCGCACCACTCCAATGTGCTGCAGGCTTTTGTTGCTGCACCAGGGAGAGTGGTGTGAGACTTTTTGGGATTTCCAAAAGATCATGTACACCACAAAGAAAGGGCAAAGCAAGTCCGACAATCAAGAGACCATTGTCGGATGACTAAGTGAGTAAGCTACATGTTTTATGTTGAGTCAAATACTGGGATCATGGCAAACGTTTTAATGAGGTGGCTTGCATTTTGTGGGTAATAATGATCCCTGTCCACCGAGAATGTCACTCGGCCGACGACTTGTCACACACCATGGTCACCGGCCAATAAAGGCGTGCCTGCCTATAGAGCGCTATCCTCGGCTTGGGCCCGGGGAGCCCTCCGCTCTCGTCTCCAGTTCTCCATTGTGTCCAGACTTCCAGCCCCCTCGGTCCTCTTTGCATGCCCGCCTATAGAGTGCTATACTCGGCTTTGGCTTGGGCAGCCACGCGCTCCGACGTCGGCCTTTTTTTTCACCGAGAACGTGCCATTTTCGGCGTTCATTCCCCTCTGCGTCCCTGGCAACAAGCACTGCCGGGGCTGCAGCAGAACGACCAGCCGAAACTTGCTCACCGTCTGGGGGTGGCCAATCGGTGAAGACAATCAACCCCGCCGCCGTGTTTGACATGAATCGGGGTAGTTTTGTGTGATTTTTCTTTTTCAAATGTGAGGAAAAGACTTGGAAGAGTCGCTCGGTTCGGGTTAGCATGTCGCCAAGCTTCACGCCTTCTGTTTTCTTTACGCTCTTTCCTCTATCTCTGAAGCCGGGGCAGGGAAATGACAAAAGCCGGACTAACTCCGGTGGCATAACATACCATTCAGGAGGTTTAAGAAGTCGGCAGTTTTGACCATTATGCAGTAATTTAGCCCTGTCGTATGAAATAAATGCATTTTTAATATTACATATTCAACTTAGCACAAGACTATTATTTGTCATGACCATACAATTTATTTAGCAATTGGGGAAAAATATTTAAAAGACTATCCTGTAAAAATACTGGAGATATGAAAACAATGATGACATTTTTTCTGCTCTGTCGCATTTTCTTCGCTCTGAATCTTTCCCATTGGGCTGAATTGTAAATCAGCTGAAATCGTTACTCTGCTGACGTCATCACCCAGATGGAGGCGCTACAACGCTATAATGACAGGCGGGGCTAAATGGCGGATTAAAAGACTCATTTTTCGTCATCTGAGCATTGCCGAATTGTTCTATATAGTCGAATCGTCTCAAAATATGATTTTTCATTCACATAATAATGCTGTTTAAGATTTTTATATGCTGTCAAAGACACTTTGTTATCAATTTTTGAGTGAAAGTTGGTTCTAAAAAAACAAGCCAAACTGCAAATATGCTATGATTAACTGTAATAATGTTACTATTTGACTACAATAACCTACCTTTTCTCCAACAAGGCCAGGAAGTCCTGGATTCCCAGTCAACCCAGCCTCTCCCTATCAAAAAAAAAAAAAAAAAAAAAAAAGGTGTTCATTTCATTCTCAAAATAACACCACACAACAAGTATTTACTTTGTCGCCTTTTTCTCCAGATAAACCATCGAAACCAGGAGTGCCACCAATTCCCTGTTAGATCATAAAAAAAAAAAAAAAAAAAAAAAAAAAAACCTCAGCACCAGTTGGAGAACTGTTTGGATTTTAAATTCACTGTAAATCCAGGTTCAGACGTGCCAGACCTTCTCCCCTTTTTGTCCGGGGGCACCCGTCAGCCCAATGCTGCCTCTATCACCCTGTTAAAGCAAAGTATTTGTTATTTTCACGGAACGACGGGCCACACTTGAGCATGCAGGGCGAAGGCGTGCTGTCACAACCTGTTAGCTCCATAAAATAAGGTTAAATTGGATGGTTTGTTAGAAGGAATCAATGTTGAACACTAGTGGTTATCAAACTTGGGGGTGCGCTCCCTAGGGGTGGCCCAGTGTTATGCCTAGGGCGACATTTAACTTTTTATTATGCGTTACATTTTTTCAACTGAAGTGACCACAGCAATAATTATTGTATTTATGTTTGTATTTCAAGTTTTTGTTGATTCCAAAAGAATAATGTTTGCAAGATAAGGTAAGCTAAGAGGATGAAAATAATTTCATCTCCAAAAGGGGGCGCTGCAAAAAAAAAAAAAAAAAAGTTTGGCAACCACTAATGTACACACAAGTTTGGACACACACAAAGAGTCACATTTGACAAAAGCACATGGCTCAAATATCTTGAAGTAATAGCAGGTATGCGCGTATACCTGCTATCCCACTTGTCAAATTTATTGTCTTAAAATTGTATCAGTTGGCAAAAAAAAAACTTTAAAAAGATTGTTTGTTGTATGGATCTTGAACCAGAAAGTCTTCACAAAGAACGTTTCTGAAATTACCTTGCGAGGGTTATATAATAAACCAATTTAACATGACATACATACATGCCTTCCACTGTAAGCGGTGTATGTACAGTATATAATTTGAACACACGTCATTTCTTTCATCCGAGATTAAGATAAAGACCGTCTCCGTTCACGAGAGACATTACTTAAAACAGCATTACTTCACAGGGGAAATGCCCTTGTGAGTGAGTCGTTGAAAGGTGCAATTAGAGGCATGAAAGTGGGATGAATTCACTTTCACCCCGTGCAACTCAATGACCCAACCTGTGTTATTTTATACCGCAGTGCAGGGCTGGTTTGTGTCACAATTTTAGCTGTTTAAGCAACAAATTGTGCCCAGAAGAAATATGCATGCAGAAATGAAATTCCTGCCATTGGCAGCGATAGAAGCCCAATACTGTGGCTCTTTTCATCTGTCTGCTATGAATTTAAAGGAGTTTGTGACGAGTAGACATCCAATCCATTTGAATTGGGAGGGTTGGCAGCGAATGAACATGCTTAATTTGCTGCCAACCCTCCCAGTTCAAATGGATTGGACATCTATTGTTGTCAGTGACAGGCAATGAGTTAAAAAGATCACTGCTAGCACCCCTCTCGGTCAAAATGGATTGGACATTTATAACTGTCAATGGCACCTAATGAGTTCAATGGGTACAGGTAGTCCCCGGGTTACGAACGAGTTCTGTTTCTACGCTGGCGACGTAGCCCGAATTTCCATGTAAATCGGAAACCCTTTAAAGTACCCCTAAACCTCAAAATAACTATCAAAAACATGTATTATACGTCATTGTACTGTCCTCGCCAAGACGTTAATGCTAAGTCCGAGCTAAATAGTGAGCTAAACTCTCGAATGACAATGTCAGATGTCTATGAGGGTTTGCTGACTTTTTTCAGATGCTCATGACATCAACACTTGCAGAATAGAACTAAAATATAAATGCAATTAAATCAGTTTCATCTTCAATAACTGTAATACAAATCAGTTAGCGTCCCCACATCATCAAAAATGACGTAATTTTCGGACTATCAGCCGCTAATTTTTCCTTCATTTTGAATCCTGCGGTTTACAGTCCAGTGCGGCTTATTTGTTGATTTATTTGGGTTTATAGGCAACACATGCCTCCTAGCATGCATCGCAGCGCTACAGATGTAAATAACAATCAAAATTCATGTTCTGTGCTAAATATTTATTCAGTTACTGTTCCAGTTGTTTCATTAATTGCTTGTTATGGTATTTGGTAACACTTCATTTGACAGTTGTGTCATAAGACTGTCATAAGATGGTCATATTTATGACATGACACTATCATGAGGATTACTGAATGGCTAAGACAGATGTCATTAAGTGTGGCAAATTATGTTAATAACTCCATTTTTGTCCAGTTAGGATCTTTTACATCCAGTCTTATGACCCCACTGTCAAATAAAGTGTTACCAAATACCACAACTAGCAGTTAATGAAACAGCACAGAACATGCATTTTGATTGCTACTTACATCTATAGCGCTGCAATGCATGCTAGGAGGCATGTTGGACAACAGCATTGTTGACAGCCAATTGCTCCAAAGCTTCGTGGTGGTTCATTTGGTCTTATGACAGTCTTATGATGTCGTTGTCAAATAAAGCGTTACCGGTTAATATCTTTTGGTGTGAATATCTCATAATACAGTGAGGACAGTTGCGGCTTATAGTCCAGCGCGGCTTATCAATGAACAAATGCCGTTTTTGTGTCACATTTTGTGGGTGGTGGCTTATAGTTAGGTGCGCCTTATAGTGCAATAATTACAGTATTCCACCACAATTGAAAACCCACAACAAACAGTACAAAAGGTGTTATATACAGGCGTTGCCTCTGTGGATGCTTCACGATCAACAAATGTGCGCGCAGGCGTGCAGCTGTAAACTATCCCCTCTCTCTCTCTCTCTCTCTCTCTCTCTCACTCATCTCTTGCCCACTTCTTGTACATAAATGCGCTCTTCCTCCTGTGTGTGCTTGCGTTCTTATTCGTGTGTACATGCGCTCTTACTTGCGTAAGGAAGTACTACCTGCTCTGCGCTTCGTGCGCCAAAATAAAAGCATGCATCACAATCGACTGGAGACGAAATGACGGACGAGACTCCGGCGTTGTAAAGTCAAAATCACGTAAAACGGGCACGTTGTAACCCGGGGACTACCTGTATAGTATAATAGCATGTCTGGTGCTTTTTCTTTTGTCTTTTTTCAAAATGTACGCTATGTAAAGAAGTAGAATGGAACATGTTCAAGTGGGACGAAAAGCTTTAGTAATACATGCTATTGATGAGAATACATGCTGACAAACTATAATAAGACCCATGCAGCGCAATCAGCGACAGGTTTACTTACCTTCTCCCCTCTATCACCTCTAACTGAGATGACTTTGCCCTGCAAATAATTAATCAACAAGGATTAATTATTATCGAGGCTGGCAGAAAGCCAGAGAGACAAGGAAGGGAAAGCATGCGGTCCGAAATGACTTGTGTGTTTGGTATTAAAACTCATTAATGAATCTATTTTTAATTGAGTTTATCCATACACTTTCTCCTTTTTCGCCTCGGAGGCCAGTCAGGCCGGTGGCACCTCGAAGCCCGGCTTCACCCTGTGAAAGTAGTCCACACAGTCAAACACCATAACGGTGTGTAATTGCCAAACAAAAGATGGCTAAAAGGTGGGGTAGAAGACCTTTTCACCCTTTTGACCTGCACGGCCAGGTGCACCTGCCTCTCCCTACGAGGAATGAAACATCGTTAAAGAAAATGCCTGGAGGGAATTCAAGTCAGGAGGACCAATAGAAGTAAAGGAGGCATTCACCTTGTCTCCGGCAGGGCAGGAGCAGTTGGCTTGGGGGCCCCTTTGCTGCTCCACTGTAGTGGGTGTTGGGGTGGGAATCGGTAAAGGAGGCGCCTCGGTCACAACCTTCTTTGGACACTAAAATGACACACAATACATTAAAATATTGCAGAAATTATTTGGGTGTATGCAAAAAGGTCATCCAGAGATCAGTATTCAAGCTCGGTTGGAACATATGAGTTGTGGTATGATATTATTAGATATTGCAATATTTCATGAAACCAACACACACACCAAGTAGTCAAAAAAAAGGCCAAAAATAACTGGAAGTTCACATGAAATTCCATTGATGTGTACTTACAGGGCCATTGGGTAAATCGCAGCATGTTTCCAACTCGGCATGTTTGGAGTCGCAGTAAATAACCATCCTCTGGAGGTCAAACTGTGCGGTAAACAGACACATGAGCGACCCCGTGGACTAGAAAGATTGATGACGCTTTGCAAAGAGACTCACATCAATGGGCACGCTGTCATATAATCTCTTTCCAATGACAGTCTTTCCTTGGATGTCGATATCCTCTCTGTCGCCAATGGGCAGCGTCTGGATGTGTTTACAGTCCAGGTAGAGAGAGACAGTCTTGGCCTCCACGCTTAAAGCAATCTTGTGCCAGTTGCGGTCGAACAGGTTGTCCACTTCGGAGTTCTTGAACACGGCTCGGACCGCGTCACGGGTTAAGCCGACGGCGTTGTACTCCACCGCCTTGTTTTCACCATCTAGCCTAATGGACACCTGACATGACAGATTAAGGATAGGATTGTGTTGGGGGAGAAAAAGGCTGGTGTCATTTATATAGAAATAATTGACAAAGAATCGGTGACTAGTAACAAATAAATGAATGGATTAATTTAGAAACTTTGAGTGATAAAAAATCTGAATCTTATGAAGTCATGACACTTTTTAAAAAAATAAAATAAAATAAAATAAAATAAAATAAAATAAAATAAAATAAATGCTCTGAACAAACCAACCGAACCAACAAAATTAATTACACAAAATTGAATAAACAAAATAAATAGATACAATTTCTCAAAAAAAAAATGTAAAACAGAACAAAGTGAGCACCATATTTTCCGGACTATAAGGCGCACCTTCAATGAATGGCCTATTTAAAACTGTTTCCATGTATAGAAGCACCACATTATAAGGTGCAGTAGTAGTAGTGGTGTTATACATCCACTAGAATTGGCTGCACAAGCCATGATTAAAGGGGAAGTTCAGAATTTTTGACATTACGCCTAATCTTCAAGTTAGCGAGCATTTAATTAGTCGGTGGAGTTGAATTCAACAATTTCCATTGTAGTTTTTCAGATATTTGTTCGTTTCAAGGCTCCAGAGTGGTTAAGCTAGCAGGAGTTTATGGTGCCTGCTTAGCACGCCAATAAAAAAAAAAACGTTATTAACAGATCTAACATCGTCACATAAATTCAAAATGCAGTTCACTGTTCCAAATACCCATGCGGCCAAAACAATGTCCCATCAAACTGCCGTATTTCATGTCATTCTGCAGGACAATTTTTGTATATGCGTAATGCGACCACAATAGACCACAATAGGCTTCGGCCACTCGTGTTCAATCTGCTGGGGAGTGCCTTTTGTTCCCACAAAAAGAATCAGCGGTGAAAAAAAACAATGTGATATCAATCCGCCACGCTTGCCTAGGCAGCATGTTCTCTGCAGAGCTGCTGGATTACAAATGTTGCTGTTCATACTACAATTATTGATATAAAATAGTCAGTTTTGATAACTTTATCTTGAAAACATAGCCAAAACTATTGATTACACGGGTCATCAGTTGCTCTCATGCGTGCATATGTTTTTTTTTATTAGTATGGTTAGCAGTATCATTGACTCACGTTAGCTTAGCCACTCCGAAGCCCTGAAACCAACAAATAACTAGCAAACTGCATGGAATTTGTCGAAATCAACTGCACCTATTAATGAAACCTCCACTAATTCGAAGATTAAGCCTGACGTCAAAAATTCTGAACTTCCCCTTTAACCAATAATGATCTTCTTTATATATAACGCGCATCAGATTATAAGGCACATTGTCTGTTTTTGGGAAAATAGAAGGCTTTTAGGTGCGGTTTATAGTGCTGAAAATACGATAGATATAAGACTTTTTATAAACTCACAATAGATTTGACTAAAATCAAACTTAATTTACATTCTCATCAACATACAGTATGATTATACTTATTTATCATTCATGTCACATTTGTTTGTTCATACTAATAATTTTAATTTAATAATAATGTAAATAATCATGATCCTGCCCCAAATTAAGGGAGTGATTCAGAAAAAAACTGAAAACCTTTCCACTTATTGCCTTTTTGGGATTGCTGACCCACCTGTGGGATTCCATATTTGTCAAATATCTGCCAAAGGTACCAATCTTCTCGCCTTGAGGTTTTCCTGAATTTAAACGTCGTCACAAAGGCGTATTCATCTGGCAATCCCTGGGGGAACACGTCTCTGTGGAAAGAAAGCACTTTCACTTAATATTACAACAAATAATGGATAGTTGTAGTTCTGTAATGACAGTGTATAATATTAATCACATTTCCTATCTTCATGCAGTCAGTGGGTGGTCCTGAGACCAGCGGTTTGCCCACTGTGTATTTCCAACATTTTGTTTATATTGCATGCCCAATGAGTCTCTGAGGAATACATAAAATGGACCAAGCCAAATGTGTCAAACGCAGTACAAAGTGAGTCAGAAGAACAGCACATTTTCTTTTTAATTTGATTTCACATCACGTCAAATCACAAGAACGCCTTAGATTATGTAGATTAAAACACTTTTTATTCCTCTAACCAAAGCTTAGCAAGAGTAAAAAGTTAGCATTTTTAATCATCATTTTTTTCCTAGCTGACAAATGCATTAATTAGGGCACGATTTAAATTAGCTTTTGGAGGGATTGGTTCCAGCAGCTTTACATCGTTCTCCAATTATGATTTAGATAATTGGAATTGGAACATTTCCATTCCACTACATGCATATAAGTATCCATGCACATGATAAACAATTGTTAAAGATGTTAAAGAGACTCCAAAAGTATTATCTAAATACTTATACAGTGGGGCAAATAAGTATTTAGTCAACCACTAATTATGCAAGTTCTCCCAGTTCAAAAAATATTAGAGAGGCCTGTAATTGTCAACATGGGTAGACCTCAACCACGAGAGACAGAATGTGGAGAAAAAAAAAACAGAAAATCACATTGTTTGATTTTTAAATAATTTATTTGCAAATCATGGTGGAAAATAAGCATTTGGTATATACCAAAAGTTCATCTCAATACTTTGTTATGTACCCTTTGTTGGCTATAACGGAGGCCAAACGTTTTCTGTAACTCTTCACAAGCTTTTCACACAGTGTTGCTGGTATTTTGGCCCATTCCTCCATGCAGATCTCCTCTAGAACAGTGATGTTTTGGGGCTGTTGTTTGGCAACACGGACTTTCAACTTTTCTATGGGGTTGAGATCTGGAGACTGGCTAGACCACTCCAGGACCTTGAAATGCTTCTTACAAAGCCACTCCTTTGTTGCCCTGGCTGTGTGTTTGGGATCATAGTCCTGCTGTAAGACCCAGTCACGTCTCATCTTCAAAGCCCTTGCTGATGGAAGGAGATTTTCACTCAAAATCTCTTGATACATGGCCCGATTCATTCTTTCCTTTACACAGATCAGTCGTCCTGGTCCCTTTGCAGAAAAACAGCCCCAAAGCATGTTTCCACCCCATGCTTCACAGTGGGTATGGTGCAATTCAGTATTCTTTTTCCTCCAAACAAGAGATCCTGTGTTTCTACCAAAAAGTTCTTTTTTGGTTTCATCTGACCATAACACATTCTCCCAGTCCTCTTCTGGATCATCCAAATGCTCTCTAGCGAACCGCAGACGGGCCTGGACGTGTACTGACTTCAGCAGAGGGACACGTCTGGCAGTTCAGGATTTGAGTCCCTGGCGGCGCATTGTGTTACTGATAGTAGCCTTTGTTACTGTGGTCCCAGCTCTCTGTAGGTCATTCACTAGGTCCCCCCGTGTGCTTCTGGAAATTTTGCTCACCGTTCTTGTTATCATTTTGATGCCACGGGGTGAGATCTTGCATGGAGCCCCAGATCAAAGGAGATTATCAGTGGTCTTGTATGTCTTCCGTTTTCCAATAATTGCTCCCACAGTTGATTTCTTTTCACCAAGCGTTTTACCTTTTGCAGATTCAGTCTTCCCAGCCTGGTGCAGGTCTACAATTTTGTCTCTAGTGTCCTTCGACAGCTCTTTGGTCTTGGCCATAGTAGAGTTTGGAGTGTGACTGACTGTGGTTGTGGACTGGTGTCTTACATACCGATAATGAGTTAAAACAGGTGCCATTAATACAGGTAACGAGTGGAGCCTCGTTAGACCTCGTTAGAAGAAGTTAGACCTCTTTGACAGCCAGAAATCTTGCTTGTTTGTAGGTGACCAAATACTTATTTTCCACTCTATTTTGAAAATAAATTCTTTAAAAATAAAACAATGCGATTTTTTTCACATTCTTTCTCTCATGGTTGAGGTTTACCCATGTTGACAATTACAGGCCTCTCTAATCTTTTCAAGTAGGACAACTTGCGCAATTGGTGGTTGACTAAATACTTATTTGCCCCACTGTACATCTAATAATAGTGTTTCCCTTTTTCCATGGCAAATCCTTAAATTGATCATCTAACTTTGAGGTAATGCTTCTTCAGCATTAGCTGGTGTAGACAAAAAAACTAAGCCTAATTTGACAAGGATTTTTTTTTTTTAAACAGTCCAAGCTTGAACAATTTGACCTAAATGGACAAGTTCCTGTTTAATTTCAACCTTGGTTGGATAGTTGTTTTTTTTTTGTTTCCTAGCCAACGAAACTTGACCTTGACGTCTAATTACTATCACCATTTCCATGAAGCATACAAAATACAATATGAACTTTTAAACCAACATGTGCAGATATTGCAATGCTTTAGCTACTTACTCAGTCTGCTGTACAATGGGCATAGTGCCAAGACGGACATATGCACTTTGACCCTCATCAAGTCTGGTGCCCAAAATATCTCTGACACTGAAGTACTCCATCAAGTCAAAGCCTGCATGAGAACACAATAAAAAGAAGCACACATACGTCACTCCAGTATTGAGGTCAAGTAAGGATTTATATGAACGTCAGTGACGCTGTGTCAAATGTTGGCTCGTGTGTTCCAAGGAGAGGGAAAAAATAAGTCACTATCACTGGTACACTCCCCAATTGTGAGCCTTTAAGTACACGTGCACAAGTTTGTCGTTTGAAGTGGCGCAGCCACAGACCGTGTACAGATTTCGTGTGGCGAAGAGGGGACACTCCCTTATATAATAAACAAACTCTGTAGCTATGGTGACGCACGCACAATTGGACCAGTTTGTCCAGATGAGTTGATGGTCATTTCTGTACCTCTTAAAAGGCATATAAGGATTTCATGCACAAATTACGATTTTTTTTCTTAAATGTTTTATTAGATTCATATAGGATTAGGAGTGGAAACCTCTTAGTACCTTACGATACGATCTGATTTGCGATACAAAGCTCACGATAACATGATCTGACGATATGGCGGTACAAGGATTATCAATACATTGGTCAGGAGATCATTCTAGGATATTCTACAAACAACTAATAAACAGAAAAACAAGCTTCTGCTGTGAATTGGAATGAGTTTATCACTTGTAGACGTCCAATCCTTTTGAACTGGGAGGGTGGCCATCCCTCCGACTTCAAACGGATTGAACGTCTAAAGCCAGTAGTGGCAGCCAATGCCAGGCAATGAGGTCATTTTGGGCCATTTAAGGTCATTTTCCAGTTGATTTTCAGTTACTTCCTGTTGATTTGGGGTATTTTATGGGTCTCTTCCTGTTTATTTTGTGTTACAGAACAGGAAGTGACTTGGGAACCCCAAATGAATAGGCAGTGACTCAAACTCAACAGAAAATGACCTGTAAATGCCCTAAAATGAACAGAGAGTGACCTGTGAATGCCCTGAAAATCGGACAGAATTTACCTGGGGGTGGGGGGCAGTGGACACGCTCTGCCCACCCAAAGAAAACTGGATGTAGTACTAACGGCAGTCTGGGCACCGCGTATGGTATCCCATTCATATGGTACTGATGTGTTCTAAGTTTAAACCTTTGCGTTGTTACCTCCTCTTTCACCTTAACAATAAATAAATAAATAAATGAAATGTTGGTTTTGTTTCTAGGGGGCGCTACACACATTTACGCATATTTTGATTTTCTTTTTTTTTTTTTTTTTTTATTTTTTTTTTTTACATTTTATCAAAGTTTTCACCAGTGTTCACCTGGCTGTTGAGTTTGGTGAGTTTTGAAGCATTCTGAGGGGTCAAAGTAGGGCTCAAAGCGTCGGCGGGACAAAAATGACTGCTCGGGGAGGCTACATAGTGTAATTGGAATTTGTCTTTACATGGTATCAAACATTGCACCTATCTTCACTTGCCTGCTTATTTTGGTGCATTTTGAAGCATTCTAAGGGGGTCAAATTGAACTCAAAGGGGCTGCGGAACAAAGAATAACTATAATAATAATTTTAAAAACCGAGGAACCACAATAGGTTACCTAAAAAAAACATTGTCACCTGCATGTCCATACTGTTCAGTTATGGATGTGTTCTAAGTCAAATAAAATCAAATCAACTTTTATTTGCTTTAGGGTTTTATTGTTTTATTTGCTGGACTTCTATCGTGGTGTGCTGTTTTTGTTTCATTTCTTTTTTTCTTAATGTCATTGTTAAATACTTTCCTGCCTTTTATTTATCTTGAGTCATGTTTTGTTGTAAAGCACTTTGAGGGCTTTTCAGGTTTTGTAAAGGGCTACATAAATAAATTTGATTGATTGATTGATTGATTGATTGATTGATTGATTGATTGATTGATTGATTGATTGATTGATTGATTGATTGATTGATTGATTGATTGATTGATTGATTGATTGATTGATTGATTGATTGATTTGTTTAGACCAAATCACAACAACAGTTATCTCAAGAAAACAAAGACATGTTTTAAGGTGCAGTAGCCCTACGCTGGATTTCGACCTACTTGAGCATTATAGGTTGTTTTTTTTGTTTTTTGTTTTTTTGCCGACCCAGGTAAGACTAATGCCCACCCACACCGGGCATCCTGGTAACACCACTGGACAGAATGACGTTAATGCTCTGGTTTCAAATGAACGAACGTTCCCAGTCTAAATGGATTGGGCGTTTGCCCCGTCAATGCAGCCTAAGAGCTAACCAAGACATTATTATAGTGGAACATTTTGGTAGCAATTTGTTCGTTCATTTTTCTTTTGGACATTCATTCATTCATTCATTCATTTTCCATGCCGCTTTTTCCTCACGAGGGTCGCGGAGGTGCTGGAGCCTATCCCAGCTAACAACTGACAGTAGGCAGGGGACACCCTGAACTGGTTGCCAGCCAATCGCAGGGCACAAGGAGACATACAACCATTCACGCACACACTCACACCTACAGACAATTTGGAGTGTTCAGTCAGCCTACCATGCATGTTTTTGGGATGTGGGAGGAAACCGGAGTTCCCGGAGGAAACCCACGCAGGCACGGGGAGAACATGCAAACTCCACACAGGAAGGCCGAAGCCCGGGATTGAACCCCTGATCTCGAACTGTGAGGCAGGCGTGCTAACCACTCACCACCGTGCCGCCCTTTTGGACATTCATTGACACTTTTTTAAAACGATATCTCGATTCTCGGCAGGAGCATATCGATAACCTTTTGAAATACTAAGTATCACGATATATCACCATTTTGATATTTTGTCACACCCTATATAGGATAGTGGTCTCAAAATGGTGGCCCGGGGGTCAATTGCGACCCAAAGGACATTATTTTGCAGCCCTCATTTGACATCCAATTGTAGTATTAGTGTTGCCACCATATATTTTGCAATGGGCAGTAAAATATATATATATAGAAAACAATTCAAAATAAAATGAATTAATTAAAGGCCGCACAGTGAAAGAGTGGTTAGCACGTCCGCCTCACAGTTCTGAGATTTTTGGTTCAATACCAGCTCCGTGCTCACTGTGTGAAATTTGCATGTTCTCCCCGTGCCTGCGTGGGTTCTTTGCAGGTACTCCGGCTTCCTCCCACATCCCAAAAACATGCAGGATAGGCTGACTGAACGCTCCAAATTGTCTGTAGGTGTGAGTGTGTGCGTGGATGGTTGTCTTTCTCTATGTGCCCTGCGACAGGCTGGCAACCAGTTCCGGGTGGACCTTGCCTCCTGCCCATTGTTAGCTGGGATATGCTCCAGCACCCCTGCATCCCTTGTGAGGTTAACCGGTCCAGTACTTAGATGAACGAATGATTGAATATAATTAATCAATTGAAGGAGCTATATGTATATTTATCATTATGCATAATAGTGTATTTTTCTGTGGGAATTTTATTTATGTATGTTTTGTTTTATTTTATTTACCTCTTTTGACCTTACATAGCTTAACTCTTTGGTTGCCATTGACAGTATGGACGTCCAATTCATTTAAACTTGGAGGAGCTGTAAGCGATCGGATGATGGTCTCTCACTGTCAATATAATGAAGAAAATAAGTATTTGAACACCCTGCTATTTTGCAAGTTGTCCCACTAAGAAATCATGGAGGGGTCTGAAATTTCCATCGTTGTTGCATGTCCACTGTGAGAGAGATAATCAAAAAAGAATAAAATGACAATGCATGATTTTTTAACGATTTATTTGTGAGACACAGCTGCAAATAAGTATTTGAACACCTGTCTATCAGATAGAATTCTGACCTGTTAGTCCACCTGTTAAAAGTTCAGCACCACTCCATGTATTATGGTGAATCAGATGCTCCTGTTTGAGGTTGTCAGCTGCATAAAGACACCTGTCCACCCCATACGATCAGTAAGACTCAAACTAGTAACATGGCCAAAACCAAAGAGCTGTGCAAAGACACCAGAGACAAGGCAGGAATGGGCTACGGAGCAATTGCCAAGCAGCTTGGTGAAAAAAAGGTCCACTTTTCGAGCCATCATGAGAAAATGGAAGATGCTAAACATGACGGTCAATCTCAATCAGAGTGGAGCCCTATGTAAGATATCACCTCGTGGGGTCTCAATGATCCTAAGAAAGGTGAGGAATCACCCCAGAACTACACAACAGGAGTTGATCAATGACCTGATAAGAGCTGGGACCACCGTTTCCAAGGTTACTGTTGGCAATACACTCAGACGTCATGGTTTGAAATCATGCATGGCACTGAAGGTTCCCCTGCTTAAACCAGCACATGTCAAGGCCCGTCTTAAGTTTGCCTATGGCCATTTGGATGATACAGAGGAGTCATGAGAGCAAATTTTGTTGTCGGATGAGACCAAAATAGAACTTTTTGGTCATGATTCCACTAACTGTGTTTGAAAGAATAAGAATGATGAGTTCTATCCCAAGAACACCATCCCTACTGTGAAGCATGGGGGTGGTATCATCATACTTTGGGAGTGTTTTTCTGCACATGGGACAGGATGAGTGCACTGTATTAAAGAGAGGATGACTGGGGCCCTGTATTGTGAGATTTTGGGGAACAACCTCCTTCCCTCAGTCAGAGCATTGAAGCATGACCCGAAGCACACAGCCAGGATCACCAAGGAGTGGCTCCATTAGAAGGTTCTAGCACGGCCTAGCCTGTCTCCAGACCTAAACTCAATAGAAAACCTTTGGAGGGAGCTCAAACTCCACGTTTCTCAGCAACAGCCCAGAAACCTGACTGATCGAGAAAAGATCTGTGTCAAATCTGTTGCAAACAAAGGGTCCTGTACTAAAGATAAACATTCATTTTCTCAGTTGTTCAAATACTTATTTGCAACTGTATCACACAAATAAATAGTTAAAAAAATATACATTGTGATTTCTGGACTTTTCTTTATAGATTATCTCTCTCACGGTGGGCATGCACACACAATGAAAATTTCAGATCCATCCATGATTTCTAAGTGGCAGAACTTGCAAAATAGCAGGGTGTTCAAATACTTATTTTCTTCACTGTCGGTGTTCAATATCAATTTCCCTCTTTTACTCACTACCATAGACGGAGTTTGACTTTTGGGGCAGGGGGGGGCACAACATGTTGATGACCCCAAAACGCAGTGTCAGCAATGAAATTAACTTACAAGAATATTTATAATAATAAGTTGATAATTAGCGTGTTTTGTTTCCCATCATTCTTGAGGGGAATTCTAAATCAGGTTGCTTAGGCAATACTTTCCGCCAAGATCGTCATCCATTGAATTTGGTACGCCCGCCTGTGTCGTGCCAATGTAGTTACCCCAGTCAAAAATTGTATCCCCTGGGCGGACCCAGTTGCTTAAATCAAAATATATATATTTTCAACCAAAACAAGTCACTTCAATCGAAAAAAAAAAATGTGTTTGAAAGCAAAAATAAATCTGAAACTCAAAAAACTTGAAAAAATGCATGTGAAAGCTATTTTTCTTTGATTAATTTTTATTGTTTTTATTTTTATTTAAGTCAAGTTTTGTTTTTTTGTTTTGTGATTGAAGCAACTTTTTGATTGAAGTAATGTTGATTTGTGTTTGGGTCCCATTTTGGCTTGGATATTTTTCTCTATTATTCAATAAAAAAATAAGTTTAAAAAATATACATTTATAAATAAAAACACTTCAATCAAAAAGAAAAACATTTTCAATCAAAGAAAAAAGTTTTCAATGCAAACAAATATTTGAGATATATTGGTGATATATAAAGAAATATATATATATATAAAGAAATATATATATATATATATATATATATATATATATATATATATATATATATATATATATATATATATATATATATATATATATATATATATATATATATTTAATATTTGAAAAATTTACATTTCAACACTTAATTTTTCACTGAAAAAGTTTTGATTGAAGCAATCCTTTTTGTGTTTGGGCCAGATTATGATTAGGACATTTGTGTCTAAATCATTCAATCCCCCATAAAGTTGCGTAAATCAAAAAAATATATATTTTCAATCAATGAAGAAAATCATTTTAAAAAAACATTTTTTCTCTAATTCATATATATATTTACAGTGCCTTGCAAAAGTATTCGGCCCTCTTGAATCTTGCAACCTTTCGCCACATTTCAGGCTTCAAACATAAAGATATGATATTTAATTTTTTTGTCAAGAATCAACAACAAGTGGGACACAATCGTGAAGTGGAACAACATTTATTGGATAATTTAAACTTTTTTAACACATAAAAAACTGAAAAGTGGGGCGTGCAATATTATTCGGCCCCTTTACTTTCAGTGCAGCAAACTCACTCCAGAAGTTCAGTGAGGATCTCTGAATGATCCAATGTTGTCCTAAATGACCGATGATGCTAAATAGAATCCACCTGTGTGTAATCAAGTCTCCGTATAAATGCACGTGCTCTGTGATAGTCTCAGGGTTCTGTTTAAAGTGCAGAGAGCATTATGAAAACCAAGGAACACACCAGGCAGGTCCGAGATACTGTTGTGGAGAAGTTTAAAGCCGGATTTGGATACAAAAAGATTTCCCAAGCTTTAAACATCTCAAGGAGAACTGTGCAAGCCATCATATTGAAATGGAAGGAGCATCAGACCACTGCAAATCTACCAAGACCCGGCCGTCCTTCCAAACTTTCTTCTCAAACAAGGAGAAAACTGATCAGAGATGCAGCCAAGAGGCCCATGATCACTCTGGATGAACTGCAGAGATCTATAGCTGAGGTGGGAGAGTCTGTCCATAGGACAACAATCAGTCGTACACTGCAAAAATCTGGCCTTTATGGAAGAGTGGCAAGAAGAAAGCCATTTCTCAAAGATACCATTTCTCGTTTAAAGTTTGCCACAAGCCACCTGGGAGACACACCAAACATGTGGAATAAGGTGCTCTGGTCAGATGAAACCAAAATTGAACTTTTTGGCCACAATGCAAAATGATATGTTTGGCGTAAAAGCAACACAGCTCATCACCCTGAACACACCATCCCCACTGTCAAACATGGTGGTGGCAGCATCATGGTTTGGGCCTGCTTTTCTTCAGCAGGGACAGGGAAGATGGTTAAAATTGACGGGCAGATGGATGCAGCCAAATACAGGAACATTCTGGAAGAAAACCTGTTGTTATCTGCACAAGACCTGAGACTGGGACGGAGATTTATCTTCCAACAGGACAATGATCCAAAACATAAAGCCAAATCTACAATGGAATGGTTCAAAAATAAACTTATCCAGGTGTTAGAATGGCCAAGTCAAAGTCCAGACCTGAATCCAATCGAGAATCTGTGGAAAGAGCTGAAGACTGCTGTTCACAAACACTCTCCATCCAACCTCACTGAGCTCGAGCTGTTTTGCAAGGAAGAATGGGCAAGAATGTCAGTCTCTCGATGTGCAAAACTGATAGAAACATACCCCAAGCGACTTGTAGCTGTAATTGGAGCAAAAGGTGGCGCTACAAAGTATTAACGCAAGGGGGCCGAATAATATTGCACGCCCCACTTTTCAGTTTTTTATTTGTTAAAAAAGTTTAAATTATCCAATAAATGTTGTTCCACTTCACGATTGTGTCCCACTTGTTGTTGATTCTTGACAAAAAAATTAAATTTCATATCTTTATGTTTGAAGCCTAAAATGTGGCGAAAGGTTGCAAGATTCAAGGGGGCCGAATACTTTTGCAAGGCAC
The DNA here is from genome assembly GCF_030265065.1 of Corythoichthys intestinalis. NCBI lineage: Eukaryota > Metazoa > Chordata > Actinopteri > Syngnathiformes > Syngnathidae > Corythoichthys > Corythoichthys intestinalis. The sequence goes on along the minus strand of NC_080416.1, from coordinate 16,675,464 downwards.
TGTATATATAGGATATATATTATGCTCGAAAAATAATTTCGACCCATTATAATTTTTTTTTTTTTTGGATCATTTTTATATGTTTTATATATACTAGTATATAGGAGAGTCAATTACATGCAATGGTACTTTTTGACCACGGGGGGGGGCTGCCCCCCCCTTAAAATCCGCTTACGCTCACTACAACAACACATACAGTACGCTGTGACCTGGGCTGGCAGTGAATGAGTTAAGATAATGACAACTTTTGAATAAATATCCACTGTATTGACCACTGTCCTTGAAAGTGTTAAGAAACAGTTTCAGATTCTAGTATGTAATTTTTGAAAGGAGAGCCCAGAAGTTGTTTTTTTTTTCATATAAATATATATATATATATATATATATATATATATATATATATATATATATATATATACATAAATGCCATTAAATCAAGGGGAAGCAACGCATGTGAAAATAGCAATTACATAGGAAAAAGCTATGATTTACAAATCTAAATTCCAATAAAATTCAGATAAAGCTGATGAATTGAACAGCTTTCTGATTTGACCCTGTTACTATTTTTTTTTTAGGTGTACCGTACCGCTCGTGCAATGCAAGCTTGCATAGCGCACACTCAGTGCACACCACGCTGCCTCTGCGTGGTTGTTTGGAGGCCATCGTTGCACACAGTTGTAATTTGGACGGGCGATGCTTGCTGTACTGTATAATCAAGTCAGAAAGTTATTTTGGACGGCTCCAAAAACGTCAGGGGGGAGGAGGGCTGGAGTGGGATGAGGAGAACCTGCGGGAAACGCCAGATGAGTTCACTGACTGGTGGACATGGCGAGGCTCTTTTGATTGGACCAGATGTGAGTATTTACGCCACAGCACGTTCAGACGGAAGGGTTCGACCAGACGGCCTACGGCGGATACAAAACCGGAATAGACCGCAGTTGTCTTGGTGGTTATGACCTGACAACTCACTATGACGCTATGCATTCTTCTAATCTCAAGAAACGAAGAACAGCTCTGTTCAAATTTGAGTTATGTTTCCTGACAAGGGGATTGACTGGAATGTTGGAATGAATAGCAAACATTTATTTTCTGTACTTCTATATACGGTCGCGAGTAAGCTATAGCCCATCACAGCTGAGTTTGGGAGTAAAGACAGATTACCCTCTGGACAGGTCACCAGCCAACCACAGGGCACAAACACAGAAAGAGACAACCACTGACACTTATTACATAGACACAAACTCTGAGAGGGAACTGAAGAAATACTGTCTACAGGATGTTATGTATTGTAATTGTATTTATCCAGGAATATATTGCAATCACACCTACGCAAGATTTGGAGTCTTCATTAAACCTATCATGCATGTTTTTGGAATGTGGCAGGAAGTACTGGAGAAAACCCACAAAATGGGAACCAAATACACATCCCACAGGAATTGAATCCACAACCTCTGGACTGTGAAGCAGATGTGCCAACTACTTTATTGTGATGCGAAATAATAATCAACAATTTAATTCCATGATAAAAACTACTGTTAATTATCCCAACTGGGATAAAAACCCACCTCACCTGCAATCCTTATGAGGGCAACCCATATAGATAATGAATGGAGGAAAAGTAATGCTATTTATCACTGTTAGTTTACCCGTTCGATTTACAAGGGTGTTTTATTCCACTTTTGTCAAGAAATTGAAGATTTCCCAACACTAATTCCTCAATGAATAATTTATGAATCTTAACCATAAAAATGCAAATCAGTATGTTGTTATACACTCCAATATATAACGTGTGCTGATCCAATTTATGACCTTAATGGAGATTTGCTCCCTACTGAATGCATATCAAATATATAAGCCTAATGTCTTGTTGGTGGAGTTGACCTTCACATAGCTTCTATTTTAGTTTTAAAATGCAGTTTCAGATGAATTTGTGTGCATAACCAGTCAATGTAAAACCTGACCCTCATCTAGGAAATAGGAATGAGGAGCCAGCTCAATCAATAACACTCCTCTAGGGGAAACGGACTACCGCTAATGGATGAAGACTAATTGACATGATTTCCTCTGCAAACTTCGGCACCTCTTATTTCCACAATCGTACAAACAGTCCATCCATCTGTTTTTTCTCTTTGTGTAATTCACGTGGGTGGGAGATCTAGACAGGAACTCACAACCCCCCCAATGAAAGACACTCTTGTAACAACATCCCAAATTTCTGGAGAAATGTTGTCCAAGTGTTCTCAGAAAAGTTTAACGGGAAAACGGGAACATCTCACAGGACAGTCCAAAAGTTTTCCAAGTAGAGGACTCACACGTATTTAAAGGGTCAATATGATAAGCCCTTTTCCAATTTGGAAAGTGCACTCATCACTGTCATGTTGGTTACACTAGAAGATCACTTTAGGTTGACCATGCATCCTTGGAGGATGTTATTACAATATTCAATGTGAATGTAATACCGAGTTCAAAGCCCATCAAGCTTTGAAGTGTGCACTTTCTTGACAGTGATTCCAATGGAACATGTCAAACATAAATAGACATAATACATCCAAAATTCCCCCCATATGAACTTTCCAAGTAAAGTTGAAGATAAGCTGAATATTGGGAGCTTATCAACCAACCCAGAAAGAGTCATGTCTACTTAATCAAAACATAGGAATTAGGACTGTGACAGTGACAGACACCGTTGCTACAGTGTGTTTTGCACATACCTGGAACCTGCTGAAGGCCATGACTGCTACTGTTGTGTTGAAAGCGATCAGGTTGGACTTTCATGTTTGGACACAGTACATCTGAAGAGAAACGAGCACATGTTAGGAAGCAAGTTATGCTTTTATAATCATATACTTATATACAGGGGTGAAAGTGGGCCAGAATGGTCAGGAACGCAGTTCCGGTATAAGATTCAGGGCCGGAATGCTGTTCCGGTACACGGTGCTTTGATTCCGAAAATATGACAGCAACTGTCAAAACGCTATGTCCAAAAAAAAAAAAAAAAAAAATGCTAAGCTGCCACACATGCATTTCAGCACAATCTACCAACATCAGATTTACATACACAAGTGTTAACAACAAGCATAATAAAGTGCTTGTGTGGCGTAATCCGTTTCTACCAATATTTATTATTGATTTAATTCCACGGACGGCATGGAGGTTTTCCCAGCTGCTGCAGTTATCTGAGTCTGACGATGATGAGTCACGTCAATGTGCGAATGCACGCAGCAAAGCAAAATGCCTGGACTCATTTGTCCGTTCAATTGGCTGATATTCTGACATGTGATCAGCAGAGATGGTTAGCTCTGATTGGTTCAAATGTGCATGTTTTCTGGAACTGCAAGAAAAAAAAAGTTTGTTGAATTGATGTGACAAACAAAGGGCAATGCAACATCAAATTGATCAAATCTTTAAGTGCACCGAAACAGTTGGGTTTTGTTCATTTATGTTAGGATACTTATTCATTTCCTTATAATTTAAAAAAGTCAATGTTTGCACGATATTCAAAATATATTCCATTTCACTCTGCATAATATAACTCATTTGTACTTCTTTTTCTGAATGCATTTACTTATATCTTTATTATTTAAAAAAAAAAAAAAAAAAAAAGTAAATGTTTACATTAACTTCAATTTTGATATATATCCTATGTTCTTAAGTAGTTAAAATTGAGATTTGGCATTTAGTATGTGAGGAAATGAGGGAATATGAAAATAAGGAGATGGAGGTTGGGGTTATTGCTGTTTTTGTTAACATTTATTTTGCAAATCATTGAAAAAATACAATTTTGAATGAAAAATTAATAATAAATAAAATTTCTGGCTCCGCGGTGGCCTTCACGTCGGGGAGTTCCGGCAAGAAATTTTAGCCACTTTCACCCCTGCTTATATATATGTGTGTATATATATGTACACCACAATTTTTGTACTATAAGGCGCACCTGACTATAAGCCGCCACCCACCAGATTCGACACAAAAACAACATTTGTTCATAGATAAGCCGCACTGGACTATAAGCCGCAGCTGTCCTCACTGTATTGTGGGATATTTACACAAAAAGATAATAACCAGTTACAATTTATTTGACAGCGGCATCATAGGACTGTCATAAGACCAAATGAAGCACCATGAAGCTTTGAACCAATTGGCTGCAAAGCTTCATTGTTTCAAGAAACTTCATTCGGCCATTATGGTAACAGTTTATTTGACAGTGGCGCCATAAGACTGTCATAATACAATCAAAATTAGGACATGACACTGTTATAAGCATTAACGAATGCTTATAACAGATGTCATTTAGTATAATCTGGCAAATGATCTCACTTTTGAATGGATGTAAAAGATCCGAGCTGGATATAGATGGAGTTAGTGACATAATTTGCCAGATGACACTTAAATGACCTTTGTCATAAGCATTCAGTATTGAGATATATATATATATATATCAGGGGTCGCGTTAACCGGAAATTTTCCGTCGTTGACCGGTTTTTTAAAACGGTGACGGAAAAAACTGAAGTCCGTCAGTCATTTTGACAGGTTGCAGAGAAGATAGACGGAGAGACTTGAAGTTCTACCGTATTCTGAGAGACGCGAAGATGAGAGCGAGATGGACTGCTGTAATTCGACAAGAAATCTGGGCACCAAACGATCACCACAGACTATGTAGTAGTCTTTTTATATCTGGTAAGATGCATTTAATATATATTTAGAAGATTTTGGGCTGACAACCACAATTAAGATCATTGTGTGACGTTGGTGATTGGGGTCTATATCGTTGCCTCCTTTTCTTTGGGGGCGGAGTTGTTGGCGGTAAGCAGAGTAAAAAGGGAGAAAAATACCACGACTTCCGTGTCTAATTTTTCGCCGCCAAGCAAGCGTTACAATATTAATTAAAAATGAATGAAAACTAAATACTATTGAATATGTCATCATTATCATTTTAAAAATTTAAGTGACGGGTAAAAATAGACTATGACCGGATTTTTATGACCCTGTCAGTCAAAATGACAGACAACGAAAATGTCTAGCGCAACCTCTGATATATATATATATATATATATATATATATATATATATATATATACTGTATGTATGTATGTGCGCGTGTGTGTGTGTATGTGTGTATACAGTAGTAGTGAGTCCCTCTTCAGCAAATAGGTGAAGTTGCAGATGTCAAAGTGCGTCACTGTAATGCTTTGACAAATGCATCCTGTAGTTGGACGTGACATGAAGAACACAGACAAATACCATATGAGCTGACTTTCTGCGAAAGGGGTTTTCATGTTCATGTCTGAGAGTAGAGAGCTTGTTTTGGTCTGGAAAGCCAGGGGGCCCAGTCGCAAGTCAGTCTTATATTTCCGCACAGACGTATTTTACTCATTGTGATGACAGAAGGAAAGACAACCCTGCCAGTATTTAATGGCAGGTTTGCTATTTGTGTAAAGACGGCAGCTCTGTTACTCCAAAAAGACATCCTGTTTGTTCTGTAAAGTGAAAGTAAACCTTAATTTGGCATGATGGTCGTACAAAATAGGAGATCGTTCACCTGTGTCTATGATAGCGATAATAATCACAGTTTATTTGTGAATTGATGAAAAAGGTATATCATTGTGTATAATTGATTGTATACAAATACTTGGGGATATAGAATGTATGCCCACTGTTTCAGTGGAAAATCATAAACAAGTAAATATGCCGCAAGCTGTTCTGAAAGCTATACTGTACATTTGCTTACACCACAAAACCGAGTGCTTTCTATTGGATGTTAGCTTTAATTGTATTCTATAAATCACAGCTTGAAAATGATGCACGAAATTTGACTAAATTATGCAATCATGTGTGTTTTTTTAACTTGAATCTGAAATTGTTAGGCCTTGTTCAGACTGGCAGGCAACATCAGAGATTGAAACTAGATAGCTCTTTTGTTGTCTGAACAGTCTCAAAGCACAGAAATCTGATATTTGTGAGACTAATTGATACCACTTATGGGAGGGAGTGTCATATCAGATTTGGACAAGATGCTTCTCAGTCTGAACAGCTCAAATGGAATTTGACTATGTTACATCAATCTATGCTGGATGACGCCTTTGTTACCACAGCAACCTGTCAGGTGTATCAATAATGTGGACCAGTCTGAACAGGCCCAAATCTGAATTGGACACTTGCTAAAATAGTGTGAACAGTCAGTCTTAAAATATCAGATTTGAGGAGGAATCCGATTGGAATCAGATATGCCTGTACAGTGGTATGAAAAGTATCTGAACCTTTTGGAATTTCTCACATTTCTGCATAAAATCCCCATCAAATGTGATCTGATCTTTGTCAAAATCGCACAGATGAAAAAACAGTGTCTGCTTTAACTAAAACCACCCAAACATTTATAGGTTTCCATATTTCAATGAGGATAGAATACATACAATGACAGACAAAAGTAAGTGAACCATCAAATTTAATATGTTGTGCCCCCCCTTTGGCAGCAATAACTTCAATCAGATGCTTCCTTTAGCTGCAGATCAGTCTGGCACATCGATCAGGACTGCTCTTGGCCTGTTCTTCTCGACAAAACTGCTGTAGTTCAATCAGATTCCTGGGATGTCTGGCATGAATCGCTGTCTTTAGGTCATGCCACAGCATCTCAATGGGGTTCAAGTCTGGACTTTGACTTGGCCACTCCAGAACGTGTATTTTGTTCTTCTGAAACTATTCTGAAGTTGATTTACTTCTGTGTTTTGGATCATTGTCTTGTTGGAGCATCCATCCTCTTTTTAGCTTCAACTGTCTGACAGACAGCCTCAGGTTTTCCTGCAAAACATCCTGATAAAGTTTTGAATTCATTTTTCCATTAATGATTGCAAGTTGTCCAAGCCCTGAAGTAGCAAAACAGCCCCAAATCATGATGCTCCCTCCACCATGCTTTACGGTGGGGATGAGGTGTTGATGTTGGTGAGCTGTTCTATTTTTTCCTCCACACATGACGTTGTGTGTTACTCCCAAACAATTCAACTTTGGTCTCATCAGTCCGCAAAACATTTTGCCAAAACATCAGTGGAGTGTCCAAGTGCCTTTTTCCGAATATTAAACGAGCAACAATGGGTTTTTTTAGACAGCAGTGGCTTCTTCTGTAGAGTCCTCCCATGAACACCATTCTTGGCCATAGTTTTACATATGGTTGATATGTACACAGAGAGTGCCAGTGATTTCTGTAAGTCTTTAGCAGACACTCTAGGGTTATTTTTTTACCACTCTGAGTATTCTGCGCTGAACTCTTGGCGTCATCTTTGGTGGACGGACACTTGTTGGGAAAGAAGCAACAGTGCCAAACTCTCATTATTTGTAGACAACTTCTCTGACTGTTGATTGATGAACTTCCAGACTTTTAGAGATGGTTATGTATCCTTTCCCAGCTTTATACAAATCAGTAATCCTTGATCGCAGGTTTTCAAACAGCACTTTGGACCGAGCCATGATGCACATCAGACAATGCGTCTCATGAAGACAATCCTTACAAGGTGTGCGTTTTATAGCAGGCAGGGCAGCTTTAAACCACTCATCAGAAATTGGGCACACATTTGACTTAAAATGTTTGGTAAAAAATGGTTTCAATTGCTCTTTAAGTCTCCTTAGGCAGAGGGTTCACTTACTTATTTTTCCTTCTTCTGTCATTGTTTGCATGCTATCCTCATTAAAATATTTTTTAAAAAAACTATAAATGTTTGGGTGGTTTTAGTTAAAGCAGACACTGTTTTTACATCTGTGTGATTTTGACAAAAATCAGATCACATTTGATTGTGATTTCACGCAGAAATGTGAGAAATTTCAAAATTTTCACACCACTCTACAGTAGTCTGAATGCAGACTTAAAGACGCCTATGACACGCCTCTATACTACCATATTCGGGCTGCCGGTATTAGTATAGTAAATTTGAATAAAATCTGACGTATCGTTTATCATTTCAGCAGTTATTTTACTTGCTTTTACAATATATTTTTGGAACAGAAATAAAGGAAAGAATGCTCTTCACTCCTTTTTCAAGCGATAATCGGACAGGCCTTTATTGTCTGTGAAGCCCACAAGTCCCAGTAGAAATTGACCAAGGGTTGTGCGTCACCGTTTTTTAAAGAGCGCTACTGTCGCGCTTCCATGACACTCTGCATGCCGGACAACTACTCCCTGCACTTGTGGCACTCCAAACTATAATTAAGGCTCCCGCTGCAATTTAAAATGGAAGCCATGCAAAAAAAGCTTTCCTTGTGGAACGGAATATCTCAGACAGTTTATTTGTTTTATCAGAGGACTGAAAATGTGATTGCAAACTTCAGTTCATTCAATCTTTATTTTATGTCCCCGTTGCATATTTTAACTGTTTGAAATCATTATTTGGTTAATTTTTCAGGTTCAGGTGTTTATTTGTTTTTAATTTGTACGTGTTGATTAGAAGGTGAAGGTAATGAACACTGACATCAGGGCGGCAGCACTGGACACACTTAAAAACAACGAGAGCTGTAATTTTCTGGGTGAAAATAGCTTGCACTGCTTGGCAACTCAACCACTGATATACTTATATCCTCACTGTGGTCATTCAAGAGATTACAGAAATAAAAACTTGCTTCTAAGGAAAATTTGGCCTCCTGCTGTCATCTACATTTAGGAAACACTGCCACCCAAGGGTTCCGTTATTCAAGGTTAAAGGGTAGACGCATTGGAATGAGTAGCCAAGGTTTCTTAGAAACAAATCTTTGTTTTTGTTTTTTTTGACTGGACCAAGTGACAGGTTACAGTGAAACCACAAAATTAGATCCTTACAATTTGTACTGTATTCCCTCTTCATTGAAGAAGACACAAAGCCTTATTCTCTTCCCTCACGGCGTTATTTTAAGCTGGAATTTCCATGCATTGGAGTATAGCACATCCATCATTCTCCTTGGCGTATTTATATGGAGAAAAATAGAAGGGCACCAACTAGTTAGGTAAGGCTACATACCAGGAAGACTAAAGGGCTATTTACTGTCTAGTGCCCTCCCAATTTATCTTGACATACAATGCACTGAACAACACAAAACATTGTTTAAAAGCCACTGGCACAACAGTATAGAGTGTACACTTGTAGCTGGGCAGAATTCATTTTGGCGCATTACCGAGTGAATCACCACCACCACCACTCCAGATTAAAGTGATTATAAGTTAATACAAATTTTATGTGGAGTTAAAATGTAGTACTATAATTTTCGGAATATTATAAGCCAGACCTACCAAATTTGACAAGAAAACTATTTGCTCGTGAATAAGCCGCACTGGACGATAAGCCACAGGCATAGTCACACCTCAAGTTTACTGTTGTCGCGATACTATATAATTTTCAACTCGATAGCTATACTAAAAAAAAATACTCAATACCATTTTCAATACTACGTAAATAAAAAATAAAAAAATAAAATTTAAAAAACACGTTTTTTTAGGCACTCGTTCAGTGCCATTGGACGGTGTTAGCCGTCCAGACTTATGGCTTATGAAAAATTAAAACTCTGTAACAGAGTTTATGACTACTAGATGTCCAATCCATTTGAACTGGGAGGGTGGCAGCGAATGAGTGTTCATTCGCTAGCAACTCTCCCACTTCAAATGGATTGGACGTCAAGTGCAGTCAACAGCAGCCAATGAGTTAACACGGAAAATGCAACAACATCCTCCATTACTGTCAAGAGTGGTGCAGAATAACATTTACCCCATGACAACAAATTTTTTTTAACCTGTGATAGCCCAAAAATCAATAGATAACTGAGTAATCATACATACCGTATTGGCCCAAATATAAGACGGCCCTGATTATAAGACTCCCTCTTTTTAAAGACTGAAGTTTGAAAAAAGCCTTTGAACACTAATTAATTTTCATACAGAAAATAATTACAGTACATCCGAAACAAATGATTATAAAAATATATTTGAGAAAAAAAGCATGTTACTTTGCTTCATTCAAATCTTAATATCGCAACATTTAAATTTGTACTCTAAAGTTCAATCACATTCGTAAATGAATGGCGTCTGGTTTTTGAAATGTAAATAAACCAATGTATTGTGATAAAACAACAAAATTGCAATAACTGCATTAACCATCAAAGTGAAGTCTAACGGTAACTGTAGTCTTGAAACAAATCTGAATAAGGAAAACTATTGCAATAAAACAATGCAAACTGGTTAAACTTGAGGGTAGCTGAGATCTGTCATGACAGAACATCGCTTCAATGATAACTGGCGCCATCTAGCGTCGTGAATGGGGAGAGTAGCTGAGATCTTTCATGACAGAACATCGCTTCAATGATATCTGGCGCCATCTAGCGTCGTGAATGGGTATAATGTATAGACTGCGAATATAAGACGACCCCCTGTTTTTCATTCTTATTTCAGTGCAAAAAAACACCATTGTAAACTCTCACTGAAGCTAATAAAACTATGAATGAACGCGTGTGAAATTACGTACTTAGCAAAAAAAAAAGGTGAAATAACTAAAAACATGTACAATGTTCCAGTATCTTTAAAGTAGCCACCCTTTGCTCTGATTACTTTTTTTAATACTCTTGCCATTCTCTTGATGAGCTTCAAGAGGGAGTCACCTAAAATGTTTTTTGACTTCACAGGTATGACTTTCCAGGGTTGGTTAGTGCAATTTATTGCTTTATCAATGGAGTTGGGACCTTCATTTGTGTTGCACTGAGGTGTATCCAAACTATTGGCCTGTACTGTAAATATAATTGATGTATGGGTGAATGTCTAAAAGTCAAATGTCAGGTTTATGGTAAAATTAAAACACTTATGCAACACACTGATGCAACCACATTACACTATAGCAGTATTTTTCAACCAGTGTGCCAATAGGTGGAGTTTGACTTTTGTTGCGGGGGGGTGGGGTGGGGGGTTTGGGTTTGAAAGTTGTGACCCTGAAACGCAGTGTCAGCAGTAATATTAACTTAGTCACAAGATATATGCTCGGACAGTAGCTTAGCCCATGCTCGTACATGCAGGCATCCTAGCTGTGTGTGTGTGGGGGGGGGGGGTGTGCGTGTGTGTGCGTGCATGCGTGAGCGCGTGTATTTCTGTCTGACCTAGTGGAGAAGTAGACGCTGCATCCCTTTTTGACTGAATAGTCCCGCCAGCAACATTTATGATAATACATTGAAAATTAGCGGGGTTTTTGTTGTTGTTATTTTTGTTTCCCATCATTTTTTAGGGTTAACGTCTTGTTTCCCATCATTTTTTAGGGTTAACATCTTTTAGTGGAGCAAACTTTTGGCGGTGCTCTCCGGCGTTTCATGGTCTTCATCTTCAATCCTTGGTTCTCGCTCAGTAGTTGTTGTTGCTTTTGAAAGCTTAAGTTTGAAAATATTACGTATATACACCTTCCCTCTTCTGTCCTCAGGTTTTATTTTTTTGGGAGGGTCAAGCAAATCAAATGACGGTCTCTAAGGTGCTAGTCACATGATTTGTTTGAAAAATAATTTTGACCCATTATAAAAATAATGTTGTTCATTTTATTCATTTATTTTATTGCGTTACTACTTTAATAGACAATATTTTACCGCCAAAGTCTTAATTTATATAAAATATGTATTTTTAAAAAATAATTTCATTCATAAAATTTAATAGGGTGGTCACTTGTCTGGTATTTTGAAGGACACTCAGCCTTGTTAGCAGGACACGGACGTCATCAGGCGGAGTTACAGTTGGAAGGAAGGAGTAGGTGGGAAGGCTCTCGGTTGTGTGCAGGTGAGCGAGGTATTACTCGTGTCGCGTTCAAGAACTGCTTGGATTTCTAGTCATCGGCCATCTTGCTGTCTACGACAATGTGTTAGAAGAAAACACAGGGGGAGGATTGACGGTCGTCACATATGGATAAAATGGATAGGATACTTTTCTGTCTATCGACACTTGATGACTCTAATTAAATGAAGTAGAGTAGATGTGCAATCCAAAGTGAGTCTTGGAAAAGATTTTGACTCAGATGAAGGCTCTAGTATGAGTGGTGGTAAAAAAATATATATATACATTTATATATATATATATAAATAAAGCGAAAACCTCAAAGGTAAGGTAATGTTTCGTTCGGATTTACTTTCACCGGGGATGAGACGAAACCTATTCTATTAGGTTTCACGTTCCATCAAGTTTCACATTGAGTAAGTATAACAATTGAAAATTATATTCTATTTAAATATACAGTACAGAAAGTCATTTTGGAACACTTTTGGTTTGTGGTGTGCCGCAAGATTTTTTCCAAGGTAAAAACATGCCGTGGCTCGGAAGAGGTTGAAAAACACTGCACTATAGTAATTTGATCTAATTTTGTTGGCATTAAAAAAAAAACTTCCTTTTTTACAGCCGCGTGTAGATGCTTAAGTCACTATTTCTTTACTGATCATTAGCAAGCAATCATTTTGTGTATTAATTTATAAAGTGTACATTGATTTAATGCATCTTTTCCTGTAGTGAAAAATTGCAAGTGCTGTACATAGGTGAAAAGAAACAAGAGTAGACCACAGAACCATTCGACTGTAGGAAGCAGAATGGTAAGAACATGCGCTCGGCGGTCAGAGTACGCCTTTGAAGGTTCAAACCAAGGCCTACTCTAATGAACTGCAGATCAAGGGTGTGGCGTCTTCAAACCAAGAACATTAATTGAGTGACAAACGACTTACTTTCGCACAGCCTCCTCCTGAGTCGGCCTCTGATCTTATCAATGGCGTTAAAGTCCGTCACGTGGAAGACATGAGCGTTCTTTGGCTCAGCCGCAATCTCCTCCAGCTCCACTTTCAGTGCCTCTCCAATGCCTACAGCGAACATCCTAATGCCAGCCCTGGCAGCCGCCCTGGACGGCTCCAGCACATAATCCTGACTTCGGCCGTCCGTGAGCAAAATGGCCACCTTTTGGATCCCCCTGGCGGCAGGTCTCGCTCCGTTTTGCTCTGAAAAGATGTTGTTGGTGGTGTAGCTGATAGCATCCCCGGTCATAGTATTCCCCCCAAGGTAACGTATGTTCCTGGCGGCTTGCTTCACTTCCTCCAGAGTCCGGTGTCTCCCCAGGTAGAACTCAGTAGTGGGCCGGTCACTGTAGCGAACCACGGCCACTCTGGTCTTGTCTGGGGCGACGTCAAAAGACTCCACCAAATTGGCCACCCATTGCCTGATCTTCTCAAAGTTCTCCTTGCCAACACTAGATGAAGTATCCAAGATGAACGCTAGATCATAGTGGACGTTTTTGCAGCCTGGCATAAACAAAAGATACACATGAGCATCATCCTGTGCCGATTAGCTAACACGTTCTTATCCAAATGATCTTACCTGCCCTCTGTGCTTTCACGCTCTCCCCAAAAAAAGTCACTGCCAGGATGACCAAGACCAGTGTGATCCTAAATCCCAGTCGGAATTCCATCTTGGTCTTGGTGTGGGTTGGTTCCCTTTAGTTTATTAGCACCATCCAAGTCTCTGGTGTGTGGAAACATCAACAGCATTTACTTCCCAAGTGGCAATTAAGAGGAGGAATGCTTAACTTAAAACAAGCACAAGTTGGCCGGTTCTTATTTCGGAAAGAAAACCAAAATGTAACTGGTAATAAAACAATGCGTTTGATTATGTCTACTGCTTCGTCTAATGCAAATCAGATGGTTTCTCATCTAAATATTTTTTTAATCTAGTGTCCAGTTTGAATTTCTTGGTTTCTGCTCTGCACTCTGGAATTGAATGTCATCTATTCTCAAGATAATAATACCTATGACAAAAATATACTAGCCTCCCTGAGGAAACTGGTCTCACCAAAGATTGTTGGGAAAATGTGCCAAACTAGTTTTATGATGTCCAAACACCACTATGGCATGAGAAAGAAAATATGACTTTGCAGTTTTTAGACGTGCTTCATGCTTTTAAATTTAGAAGTCCATCGAGGTGATTCTTGGTTTTCTTAGTTGTAGGTCTCTGAGGATCATTCTACTGTCCTTCCACACGATTATATGGTAGGTGCCACTTGTGCCTGTGTGGCAATGACACAAATGTGTCACATTAACACAAAACCTTGTTTGGGATTATTGTACACAAGTGATGGGTGTATGACTGGTTCTAGCCATAACACTGTCTCATCACTATACTGGAAAAGGTGATTCAAAGTCCAAGGTGATGTCTATGGGAGATTAGACTGTAATTAACTTTGTGCACTTATTCAACCACCTTAAATATTTATATCTAACCAATTAGTTGTCTCACGTGTAGTCAGTTAGACCAAAACCAAAGTTAAAAGCTGATGTATTCCTCTAGGAGTTTACGAAGTTTAAATAGCATTTCAGTTCAGCACCAATTGCTGCCAATGACCACAAATTACGCTTCATTGAATACGCTAAAAGTATTCTGATAACAAAGCTACCGTAATTTTTGGACTATAAGCCGCTACTTTGTTTCCTTCATTTTGAATCCTGCAGCTTATAGTCCAGTGTGGCTTATTTGTTTATTTATTTGGGTTAACAGGTAACACATATTTGACAGCGGCGTCATAAAACCGTCATAACTATGACATGACACTGTCATGGGCATTACTGAATGCTTATGACAGATGTCATGATGTGTCATTCGGCAAATTACTGTATCGGCCTGAATATAAGATGACCCTGATTATAAGACGACCCCCTCTTTTTCAAGACTCAAGTTTGACAAAAGACTTTTTGAACACCAAATTAATTTTTATACATAAAATAATTACAGTACATCTGAAACAAATGATTATAACAATAAATTTGAGAGAAAAAGCATGTTATTTCGCCTCATTCAAATCCTAATATCTGAACATTTAAATATGTAAACTAAAGTGCAATCACATTCGTAAATGAATGGCTTCTGGTTTTTGAAATGTAAATAAACCAATCTATTGTGATAAAACAACAAAATTGCAATAACTACATTAACTATCAAAGTGAAGTCTAACTGATATCTTGAAACAAATCTGAATAAGGGAAAACATTGCAATAAAATATTGCAAACTGGTTAAACTTAAGAGTAGCTGAAATCTGTAATGACAGAACATCGCTTCAATGATATCTGGCGTCATCTAGCGTCGTGAATGGGAATAACATCTAGACCGCGAATATAAGACGACCCCCACTTTTTCAGTCTTCTTTTCAATGCAAAAAACGCCGTCTTATATTCGGGCAAATACTGTATGTCACTAACTCCATTTATGTCCAGCTCGGATATTTTACATCCATTCAAAAGTGGATGACACAAAATCACATCTGTTATAAGCATTCATTTATGCTTATGACTGTCTCATTTCATAATTATAATGGTCTGATGAGAGTCTTATAGCAACATTGTCAAATGAAGTGTTCCCAAATACCAAAGCTAGCATTTAATCAAACAATTAGAACAGTAACTGAATAAATAATTAGCAGAGAACATGACTGTTGATTGTTATTTACATCTGTAATGCTGCAATGCATGCTAGGAGGCATGTTAGACAACAACAGTGTTGACAGCAGGTGGCAGCAGAGGTTTACTGTCTCCCCCAAGGGAGCACTGATGGCCAAATGAAGCTTCTTGAGCAATGAAGCCAATTAGTGCAAAGCTTCCCGGTGGTTCATTTGGTCTTATGACAGTCGTATGATGCCGCTGTCAAATAAAGTGTTACCGGTTAATATCTTTTCGTGTAAAAATTACATAATACAGTGAGGACAGCTGCAGCTTAAAGTCCAGTGCGGCTTATCTATGTACAATTACCGTTTTTGTGTCAAATTTGGTTGGTGGCGGCATATAATCAGGTGCGCCTTAAAGTCCAAACATATTACAGTAGTTTACTCAAATGTAGTCAGTTAGACCAAACCCAAAGTTCAAATCTGATGTATTCCTCTAGGACGGGGGTCAGCAACCTGCGGCTCAAGAGCCGCATGCAGATCTTTAGCGCTGCCCTCTTGGCTCCCTGGAGCTTTTTCAAAAATGTTTGAAGATGGAAAAAGATGGGGGAGGGAATAATATTTTTTGGCTTTTATATGGTTTCCGTAGGAGGACAAACATGACACAAACATTATTCTAATGCATTAATATTATAATGAATAAACTTGAGGCGGCATCGTACAACAGTGTAGTAATGTGGTGCATTGTTCTCTATAGGATGCACTGCAGGGAAAATACAGGTTTACAATATTTTCCACACTACAGTCCCTGACAAAAGTCTTGTCGCTTATCCATTTTGTAGAAACAATTGCTAATAACCTGACTTTTAATCATTCAATGATTTTCAGAAATGGTCTTGGGGTTACATCCAGTATGAGGGTGTGCGAGAGATCTGCAGGGTGAAAGGCAACATAAATAGTCTGAAATATCAACAAATCTTAGCCGCCTCTTACATTCCTAACCATAAAAAGGGACAAATTCTGAAGCAGGATGGTGCTCCATCGCTTACTTCAATCTCTACCTCAAAGTTTCTCAAGGCAAAGAAGATCAAGATCCTCCAGGACTGGCCAGCCCACTCACCAGACATGAACAGGATGAAAGAGGAAGCATGGAAGACGAAACCCAAGGATGTTGATGAACTCTGGGAGGCATGCAAGATTGCTTTCTTTGATGTTCCTGATGACTTCATCAATAAATTGTATGAATCCTTGCCGAGCGGCATGGATGCAGTCCTTCAAGCTCATGGAAGTCATACAAAATGTTAAATTTGGATCTAACAGCACCACTACTTAATTTGCTTATGTTATGTAACATATTTTTCTATTTGAAGTACATTTTTGGTTCAACTTTCACACTACTTTCTATTGGTGGCAAACTTTTGCCTTTCCAAAATTTGACCTTTAAGTCTTCATTAAATGATAAATCTTTTTTCTGTGAAACAAATATATTTTTGTACATTCATCATCATTTGGGAGGGTCTTAGCTTTCATATGAGCCATTTCTGAAACCAATTGAATAATTAAAAGTCAGATTATTAGCAATTGTTTCTACAAAATGGATAAGCGACAAGACTTTTGTCAGGGACTGTGTAAGGCGCATTGGGGTATAAGGCACACCTTCAATAATTGGCCTATTTTAAAACTTTTTTCGTGTATAGGGCGCATTGCATTATAAGTTGCAGTAGTAGTGGTGGTTGGCGTTGTGTTACGTTATGCATCCACAAGATGAAGCTGAACTAAATGGAATGT
Source organism: Corythoichthys intestinalis (assembly GCF_030265065.1). Classification (NCBI taxonomy): domain Eukaryota; kingdom Metazoa; phylum Chordata; class Actinopteri; order Syngnathiformes; family Syngnathidae; genus Corythoichthys; species Corythoichthys intestinalis. The sequence continues at coordinate 16,658,301 of NC_080416.1, read as the reverse complement.
CATGCCATTATTAAACAATATTGATCCATATATAAGGCGCACTGTCAATTTTTGAGAAAATTGAAGGCTTTCAGCTGCACCTTTTAGTGCGGAAAATACGGTAATCATGAAGGCTCATTATGTATTTGTAACTTAGTCATTTTGATAGTAGGCTAATATAGCGAAGATACAGTACATACAGCATGTGTTGCCTTCATTATAATCAATTTTTTGCAGCTCCAGACATATCTGTGTTTTTTTTTGCTCCAATATGGGTCTTTCAACATTTTGGGTTGCCGACCGCTGCTATAGGAGTTTACGAAGTTTAAATAGCATTTCAGTTCAACACCAATTGCTGCCAATGACCACAAATTACGCTTAAGTGAACACGCTAAAAGAACTGTATTCTAGGAACAAAGCTAATCTTTTTGTGGAAACCACATACAGATGTGTACTTTTTTTGGGTGTATTGAACATAAAATGAGTGTTCAAGATGGTTGCAGAACCAAGTGATTTGTTAAATCAAACCGGTGAGTCGTATTGTTACAGTATGATGGGCTTCATCTAGTTTAATTTCATTGGATGCTTTCTGTTCCATTTTGCATTTTGCTCATCAGATGACATCACACAAATTAGCTTATAGCTGCTAAGCTAATCTACAACGGCTAATTTAGCATCCTATTTCTGAAACGCAGGAAATAAAAGTGCTAGAATGAACCATGTTACAATTAAAATAATGTGGTTAATATCCCATTCATTGTTTTGCTGTAAGAAACAAAGTAAATGGCTTAGAGAGGACACTTTTACTATACAAAACTACTAGTATCAGGTTGATGTCATCGCATATTTGCCGGACAAAGTGAAGGTGGAGTACATTTTGGAGGAGAACCACCTATTTACTCAAGGTACTGTAAATTGTATTCTTATCTGATGGTCCATTAGGCTATTTCTACCTCTTGCTTTCACTGGCGCTATTCAGCCGATCAGGCTTGTTACAGCAACTAATTACCACCAATTTGTCTGGGAAAGCCGGCCCTGTATAACCACTCCAAAATTCTTCAAGGTTTCCCCACAGGTCTCACATTGTCTCAGTCGTCTTCCTTGTAAGCAGCCACGCAATATGTTAAAGTAATAATCGAGCTGTTTGTTGCCGAGTTTTAGGATGCGTGCTTGTTTCCACTTCCTCTCACACTCTGTCAATTGTAGACTTGGGAATGCAAGTGAAGATGTATAAAACAGAACCATCATGTTAATGATTGGTTAAATCTGAAAAGCAGAACATGCTGTATTGTCCCTGATGCAAACCCATGCAAAAAGACCAAAAATATCCAACGATTAAGTTGGTTTAATCAAAACTCTGACTTGTTCTTACCTGCCTTGTCAATCAGCTCCACTGTAGGCGTCAGCTCGACCCCTTGCCTGCAGGCCCTCGCCACCCGTATCAGCAGCCCAGCAGCATCTTCATCCAAATTGCACTAAAGTGGCGTAAAATCCTGGGTGAAAATCCAGTGTGCAGTTCAAACTGTGAGATGGGTTGAAAGAACCTTGTGGATGGCTGAAGCAAGTGGGAGGGAACAGTGCAGTGGTGGTGGTGGTGGGAGGGGTGTTGGGTTTCATGCATGTCGGTGATGGTGTTGGGGGGGTAAAAACGTGGTGGCTTCTGTAGCCTATGCTTCACTCACACATAAAAAGCGTGGCCAATTATAGATCCAACTTTCAGGATATTTTGGTCCCCCACCCCGCTTACTTTTTACCCCTTCCTTTCAAGCTCAAGCTTCTCTAGCGTTTTCACCATCCTGCCACCACAAGTGTCCAGATTGCCACAGTGGAACCGCCCTTTTGAGGCCCGGCCGTGCACTTCTGGTGCAGGCCTGTGTTTAAGTTGGCCAAATGATTACAGAACAGCATTACATACGGCGTACCGTTAGATGTCGGAACTTCCAGTGGTTCTGTGATCCTATTACATGAATTATGCACTGGTCTGACATCGCATTCGCATCAGACCACAGCATCTGTCGTTTTTAAAATGTTTTCATGGATGGTTTGCCTTTTCGTTAACTCAGTCGCTACCATTGGAAAAAAATAGAGCTGAATTAACATAGCCATGCTTTTTCTAGAATTGTTGTCATTTTTATCCAAGGCCTATCTTAGCTAAATTTAAGGCAGAACACTCAGTACTGGTCATTACGATGCCAAAGTGAGGCACATAGACGTCTCACGTACACACCTATTGCCAATTTAGAGTCTTTAATTAACACAACTTGCTTGTTTTTGTTATGCGGGAGGAAGCAAGGGAGAGAACACTGAAACTTCACACAGAAAGGCCCGATTCAAGATCTTTTTTATATCCAAAAGCTTTGATGTGCTAACCACGTTCCAGCACGCTGCCTTTCATTTGCCTATATTTTTTGCAAAATGTACTCAAAGTGAATGAGTACATCAAACAAACAATTTTACAACCCACATGACATTTTCCTTCGAAGGCAAATGTTGACCTCATGTGTCGTATGTGACTGGACGGAGGATAAATGGAGGGTTATGGTGGAGAGTTTCCATAGCAAGACAGAAACACCCCTTCAAAACAAAGTACATTGGTAAGTCGGTTTCCTTCGTTTTTATTTACTGTTATTGTGTGTTCAAATACTGATTACAAAACTCCTTGCGAATTTTAACAACAATAATTCTGAATGTTGACAGTAAAAGTCCTTACTTTAAAGACAGAGGCCTGTGCTGATTCGAGATTGAAAATATCCATGCTGTGTAAAGCAGCCTGATGTCATGTGTGGTCAGACTGTCACACATACTTCCTGTAAGTTTCTGCATCACTGACAGCTCGATGGTAATTTGCTTTTAAAGACATCCGCCACTTCTTTGGAAATAAATCTCTATCGAGCTGATGTGGCAGTAAAATGCTCCAAAGCATATAATGTCAACATTTAGATGTGACAGACAACAAATAACAGAGCCGTTCCATGCCAGGCCTATTTCCAGCACCTTTGTAGCCAAGGAAAGTGAGAGCGGCTCTCGCCAGGCTATGTTTAGATAGGCTCGGTGTGAAGGAGAAGGGAAATGGGATGATGATTCTGAGCAGATGTGAGTTATGAGCGATGGTGTCGGTCTGGAAGAGCGTCTGGTGCTGTTGGTGATAGGGTTAAAGACGGGCCTGTGATGCACCGGAGGAGGAGAGTAGACCATCTGTCAAACGACTGACCAGCCAGCCTTCATCCTCCCACGTCTGCAAAGTGGATCACATCAAATCAAAATTGATTTATTATTATTTTCTATATGTTCTTCAGTGACGAACACATTCCGAAAAAGCCATCACTGAAATGAAGTAAGGCAAAGCAAGACTAGGAACTAAATAGCAGACAATTCGACTTGAGTGACAGGTACTCGGACTCCAGTCGCATATTTGATGTCTCACAACTCGACTCGGAGAAACGTATAGACTTGAACTTGACTCGCTTGAGCTGGGAGGGTCCAAGACTTGAGACTCGACTTGTGAGGCAATCACTCGAGACGCAACTTGGCTTGAATCGTGAACCACTGACTTAAGACTCAATAAGCTGACTCGAAAAACTTGAACCGTAGATTGATTCTCGCCTGCCAGTGACCCGCTTGGTTGCCGTGGCCGCTCTCACCACACCCTCATGGAACATGATGGCAATCAACTGAGCGCAGACCGAGACAGTGGACGCATCATGGCAAGTTCAGCAGGGCCAGTTCCCAAGGTGATTAATTTTGCCAACACAATGGTGAAGGCCTCGACTAACCTGTGACTTGGCTCGGCTTGACTCGACATGACCTCGAGACTCGACTCAACATGACTTTGTGATTCGACTCAACATGACTTCGTGGCTCGACCCAACTCAACATGATCTCACGACAGGACACGACCTCGCGACTTGACTCAACTCGGCATAACCTTGTGTCTCGACTCGTCATAACCTTGTGACTTGACTCGGCTCGACTCGACATAACCTCGTGACTCGAATCAACATAACCTTGTGACTTGACTTGACTCGGCTCGACTCGACATAACCTTGTGACTCTACTCGACATAGCCTCATGACTCGACTCGACTTGATTCGACATAAATTCGAGACTCGACAACAACAAGTAAGACGGAGGACTTAGTTGTGACTCGGATCATAGTGATTTGTGCAACTGTGCTAAATAGAACCAGAAAATTGAACAAATTACTGTCGTTTATTTACCAACAAATGATTCTCAGCAAATCAAGTGAGATGGAAAAAAAAGATTAATTCGATGAATTACAGATCATAGTTTCTTGTCAGATACAAAATATTATATGACTTGGTCCCTGAATCAAAACATCACAATGGATATTCATGACACTTTCTCGTCCCCCCCATGCACTTTCCTAGCTGGCATCTAGCGCCTCGGACCTCCAGGTTGCTTTGTTCCACCGCCAATCCCACTGAAGCAATGACTTGATCCTCTTCAAGGTGTCGCTCTTTCCTCAGCCTGGCACGCCTTCCAACTTCTTTTTTGGGGGCTTCAAGCTGGGCATCGCCGCAAACCGTGCGACATGAATGAGCAGGAGGTGCCATTTTGCTGCACAAATGAGCGCCGGTGCCTCGACACTGAACACCTTCCAGGCGAATACGACAGCTCGCTGCCACGGGCTCCAATTTTGGCAGATGAGGCCTCGAAGGTCTCATTTCTTTAAGGTTCGCAGAACACGCCGTAGCTTTGACTGCCATAGCTTCTTGCTGAAGAAACAGCAGTTTTTGCTTCTGGATCTTCACCACGTGGTCAGACAGAGGCGCTAACTTCAAAGGGCGTCTCATTGTTTCCCTCGGCGACTCAGGGCCCGGCAATTTCAGAGGCACCAGATCCAACTGCGCTGAGGACGTTAGGGAGCTCGAGGGTGCCGTAAGATGACCCGTGGCTTCCTTCCCATGTGTCGCTGACAAATGGCAGCCAGGTGTTTTTGAATGGCAGCCATTTTTAGCCAACGGGCGAAGGTTTCGACTGTTCGGACGCAAGGCGGTATTTTTAACTTGGAGGCTTGGCATTTTTTCCTGTCGAGAAACATCCTGAACAAAAGACGGCGTGTGTCAATCCCAACAAAAACACAACTATGAATTTCAATCATCCAGACTAATGCACAAAAATATTAAACATAGTGATTTTTTTGTCAAATGAACCACACATTAGTGGTTTAGTACATAAGTACAAAATCTACATACAGTTTTTACTGTTACAAAATTTTATGTACTTGAATACACACATATTTCGTTTGCTTAAACATTTTTTTTTCTTTTTACTTTTGTGTAGTTACTTATTTGCCATTTTTATTTGCATAAATTATTAATTTGTTTTTTATTAAAGCAAACACATAATACTTTTTGTGGGGTCATTTAAAAATATTACCAACAATATGTCATTTTTTAAATTACTTTTAGCGAAAAATGCTGCATATATTAGAAAACACAATTGTAAACTCAATACATAAGTAATAAATTGAATAAGAATGGAAACTGTACTGCAGAATGAAATGAAATATAACCTGATGAAGAACAATCACATTGTGTTATCAATTTTTATATAAATATACATTTTATGGCTCTAAAGTCCAGTAGTATAATTCAGGTGAAATGATGAAATAATACATGAATAACAAAAACAATATTTTGCAAAGAAGTCACTCTTTTGAGGTAAACAGACAAATGTAGGCTATAGAACGTTAATAAAACTTCATATAAATTGAATATACTGTTTTAAGAATTGGTAAGATAAATATATTTGAAATAGATGAAGAAATAGTCATTAAAATGCAAGACAGCAAGTTTTTGAAGATACAAAACAAACTCACCGGTGTGTCTTCCTTCATGTTTTCTTCATCTTCATCGCCTGTTTGTGGAAAAAAGATTGCTGCTTCTTAAACAGGTTTAAGCAGTCTTAATGGGATTATGGAGATTACACTCACTAAGAAGTAAAAGTGGCTTCTAAACAAAGATTGAAAGCCAAGTGAAGAAATGCCATACCATGATTTTTATCGACTTTTTTGTCATCACTTTCATTGTTCATTTTCACGTATTGAAGATCCATACTCGGATGAAAGGTTACATCAGCCAGTTTTTCTTCATTTTACCACTAGATGATGCCAAAGACCTCATTTGGGACAGAGCATCATTTTCATTTTGACAACTATAGAATGAAAATCACAGTACAGTACTTGAATAATAACCTCGATTAGTTTCTTAAATATGTAGACTAATATATCTTAAAGCTCTTTCAGGCAATCATCATTATTAATGACAACATCATTACTTTAAAAAGTAAATGTCTTTAGTGTGCCATTGTTATGAAGAAAAGGCACGTAAAAGAAAAATGTATACTATTATCAGAGGTGGGTAGAGAATGTTTCTTTTACTCAATTAAGAGTAGTGTTATTTCAAAATAACATTACTCAAGAAAAAGTAAAAAATTGTCATCCAAAAAATTTACTCAAGTAAAAAAAAAAGTTCGGTGATAAGAATATTCAAGTAATAACATTATGAGTAACTGCTTAATCCCTTCAGACCCGATTTTTTTCTGCTGTGCAAAAAAAAAAAAAAAAATCTTGAATCTACTCAAATATAAGAGCAAAGTGCAATTTTTGGTCAGGGATATTTCATGCTTTTATTGGTTATTTTTAATGTTAGGTTTTGTTTTTTTTTTTTTTTATGAGAAATGAGCACTTATGTTTGCCTTTTTGAAGTTGTGTTTTGTTTCGGTCATTTTCAAGGAGCCAGAAATAGGCAAGAGGGCATGCTAAACCTAATTATTCCATTTCGATGGGTAAAGTCTCGTCCAATCATCTCCCAGAAGTGGCAATAGCAACTAAATTCAGTGTACTTATTGATTTAGAGACGCGAACGTGTCATGTCCTTCAGCAGCATGCTCACATCTGAAGGGGTTAAAGTGTTTGATTTTTTTTTTTTTTTTTTAAACAATGGTACTTTTTTTTTCTCAGCACGAAGTTATCTATAGAAACTGTTATTATTATACTGGACTATTATACAAAACAAAACAAAAAACGAACATTGAATTGCGGCGAGAAGAAAAATCAACAGAAATTAAACATTATTCCTCCAAAGAGCATGAGGGCCCTCTAGTGGAGAAAACATATTTTCTATTATGAAACTAAAAGGATCACATACTTGGTTTTCCATGGTCAGTCAGTGCTAACTAAAATCTGGGAGAGAGATTAAAATCTGCACTTTCGAGTCATGTTCACGGTGGCGCTCTATGTCGAATACTTACTTTTTTTACAGTGCATTAAAGACGCCATGTGATTGAACAGGGCGGTGTGATCTTAGAACGGAAAGCTTGAGTCTGATTGGTGTAATGGAGTCATGTGATTACTGTTGCGACGTCTCATTGGTGAAACTGGTTGAGCCGCTATTGGCGTCCCTGGCAAAAAAATAAATAAAAGAAGTGAAATCTAATTTGTAGAACAAATAGGAAATATTAACGACTAGTCTAACCCAAAGTAGCGGAGTAAGAGTAGCGTTTCTTCTTCACAAATCTACTCAAGTAAAAGTAAACAGTATGGCTTAGTAAAACTACTCTTAGAAGTACATTTTTATCAAGAAGAGTAAATGAAACGGAGTAAATGTAATGCGTTACTACCCACCTCTGACTATTATAGGATCTAGTTTTTTTATAGGGTATCGTTTCAGTTATCATTTGATTATCATCAGTCGCAAGGGCGTAGGTTTGCATAGTGATGGTAGGGATACAACACAACCACCGTTTCGGGATGCTCAAATTGTCCCAACCAACTTTTAAGAAACCTTATTTGCATTATATAATGACTTCAGTTGTATGGATAATTTAGATTGCCTTTCCATATGTTGTAAGAATAGAATTGACCATACATTTATCATGTGAATTACGTTCAGACTTACATTAACCCCGTTTTGCCTGCTGAATGTGCCAGTCCATCGTTATCCCTCAAACGCACGTTTGATTGGCTGATCACTTGATCCCCCCCACCCCCACCCACACACACACACACACAAGCACTCGCACTCCCCATAAAAATGCAACATATCGACAACATGCTGCCTCCTACGCCCCCTTCGGAGAGGAGGGATGTTGTGGAGGTGGGGAACACACCACTAATTTTCCTAGTGAAAGTCCGATCTGCATCAGAGTTAACATAACACACTGTGTGAATTTGGTAACTTGCCAAACTCAAGTAGGAAGCTGCTTAGAGCGACGTGTGTTCTGTTTTCTACTGTTAAGGTTAATTAAACGGATATGTGGTAAACCAAGGTTTCCCTTCCTTCTTCCCAATTTTCATGTTTATTTTATTTATTTTGTCATTGGCCTATCAATTATTTAGGTTCATCTTTGTGAGAAATGCAGCCCTGACCCCCGTTCACACAATCTGTTTGGTCTTATTAATGTCCCATCCCCAGCAAAAAGTTTACATACAGGTTATGCTGTTATATCGCCCCTACCAATGTTGAGACCAAACCTACGGCCTTGCAACAAATAACCTACCTTTCCCCCAACAAGGCCAGAAAGTCCTGAAAAAAAAAAAAAAATGAAATGAAATATTGGTTTTGTTCCTAGGGGGCGCTTCACAAATGTACACATATTCTGATTATTTTTTGTTTGTTTTATCAAAGTTTTCACCAGTGTTCGCCTGGCTGTTGAGTTTGGTTTGTTTTGAAGAATTCTGAGGGCGTCAAAGTAGGGCTCAAAGCGTCGGCGGGACAAATAATTACTGATAGGGGGCGCTACATAGTGTATTTGGAATATGTCTTATCAAAAGACTGCACCTGTCTTTTTTTTTTTTTTTTTAAATAACCTGTCCTGTTCAGCTGTTTGACATGGAGAATGAAAGTCTAAGTGCCCAGATAGTCTGAACAGTTTTAATGTTTCACATTGAGAGTCTGACATACTCCCATTGTGATCATTCAACATACCTCGTTTATTATGACAAAGCAGCGAACAGGAAGGGGTTATGGGGGAACAGAAGAAAAGAAACACGAGAGAAGAAAGAAAAGAAACACAAACAACAGCAAGAAATACATTGAACGCCTAACTACACTAACTACTAATATGTTGGTGCTATCGTCAGCTAAATGTATTTCCGGTTGACACCAAAGACTGCACCTGTCTTGACCTGCCTGCCGATTTTGGTGCATTTTGAAGCATTCTAAGGGGGTCAAATTAAGATCAAAGGGGCTGCGGAACAAAGAATAACTATAATAACAACAAAACTGAGGAACCACAATAGGTTACCTAAAAAAAACATTGTCACCTGCATGCCCATACTGTTCAGTTAAGGATGTGTTCCAAGTCAAACAAAATCAAATCAAGGTTTATTTGTTTAGACCAAATTACAACAACTGTTATCTCAAGGAGAAAACAAAACATGTTTTAAGGTGAAATAGCCCTACGCTGGATTTCGACCTACTTGAGCATTGTAGCTTTTTTTTTTTTTTTTTTAATTGTTTTTTTGGGGGGGGTTAGGGTCACATAACATCACATAACAAGTATTTACTTTGTCGCCTATGTCTCCAGATATCCAGGTTAGTCGTAGTTCTCATATAATTTTTGAATTTCGTCTGAAGTATTTCAATGAGTGAAGGGCTAAAGTACCTCTCAGTAATACAGGCAATATTACATTTGATGATTTGCATTGATTCAATTCCCTTCTGTTTCATCCCTTCTTGGCTTGCTCTCTAATCAGAGTGTGATAATGAACAAGATTCCGCAGCCTGCAAGCATTCTGCAACTCAATATTGGAGAGCTTTCCACAAGTTGTTGTGTGTCCTGAGCGCTCCTGGCAGGAACCTTACTGGAGCACACAACCTCGACAATCCCAATCGCCGGTTATAATTTTAGCTCCATTACTCCCACATCAGGCTCATTTATTGAATTTGGGAGGCTGACTGGCGTTGACTTTCCACAATGGATGAGCTGGTGGCAAACAAGCAGTTGAGCTTTCCGACAACACATCAATTTTTCATGAGACTCGTCTGCTACTGGCCTTGGGTCTTGAAAAAAGTGCCTAAAGAAAAACAGGTGTGTGTTCCTCCTTATTGCGATGCTCCATCACGGTTCAGCCACATTTTCTCAGTTTACGTCTGCCAAATTACAGCTCTGGACAGAGCGAGGGGGGCCCAAACGCCCCTTCGCTTGCGCTCTTATTGTGTTGCCTTTTTCCTGGCCTGACGTTTACACGGCGTACGCTGTAATTATGGCGGTGTGGTCCGCTTATCATTTGCCCACCTCCTGAACGTGCAGCTGCAACGCACATGGGAAAAGGGCAAAATAAAGGAAATGCTGCAGTTGTGTATTTTCTTCGATAAGAATAGAAGAAATTGTTTATCTCGCAAACGTTAGACCACAGTTTGTCGTCTTCACAAGAACAAAAAAAGACATGACCTTTCACCGCAAATGTTGCAAGCAAGGAACATGTGGTTAGCCAGGTTAGCTTGGCTGGCTAGTAAGTAGCATAGACTGTGACAAATTTTGAAGTTTTGAAGTTGTACTTTATCAGTAGAAGGGTTGTCAGTGAATGAATTTTTTTTCATCCTGACACCATTACAGTGCTATAAAAAGCAAAATCTTACAAATTAAAATGGTGTTATATTGAATAAAAGATGTCTAATTTCTATTTTATGGCATCACAGAACAGGCAAAACATGACGTGTTTTGAGGATGGCAATTGATCTAAGGCAGATAGTTCTGTTCATGTTTGTATATGTGACTTCTGTTGAGAAAAACATTTAACATTTGTCTACACGCAATACATTGCAGAAAGTCAATTTCATTTTTCAGACTTCAATCAAATCTTAAGCACGATTAGAGTTGCAAACCGTCCCTTTAAAAATGAAAACGGTCCTGTGAGCTTACAAGGAACGCGCCTTGTCCCATATTATCATGAAAATCGAAATAGTGTTTTATTTGTAAAACGAACAGATACTGGTATCATGCTTTACAAGAATATGTTGGAGGATGCATTCCCCCACCTCCACTGCTTTCCGACCAATGAGCTGACAGAACAATGACAACCCTGCTCATCTCATTGGTTGAGAAGGTACTGCAGCTGCAATGGTGGAAAAGGAAGACAACATAAGAATGTTGGAGAAAAGAGGATTGAGTGAAGTGTGAGTAAAAAGCATGTTCAAAATGATGATAATGTGTTATCTTGTTCTTCTCTGTGTACTTATTTCCATTGATTGTTTTTGATGATGTGCGTACGCTAACTCATACATGCTAATCATTTGTGTGGATGGTTATTGCTGTATCAGCAGCTAGTTATAAACGCAAATTTGAATTGCTGTTATTGAAGATGATTTATTTGTATTTTTATTTTAGTTTCATTCTGCAAGTGTTGTTGTGATGAGCAGCTGAATAAAGTCAGCAAACCACACAGACGTCTGACATCGTCATTTCCGAGTTCATCTCGCTGTCTAGCTAGGTCTTGGCGAAGACAGTACAATGACACATAATACATGTTTTTGGGTAATTATTTTGAGATTTAGGGGGTATTTAGGGGTACTTAAAAGGTCAATTCCGATTCACGCAGAAATTTAGGTTACGTAGCTAGCATTGGAACGGAATTCGTTCGAAACCCGGGGACTACATGTATTTGTATAATATTTTTGTGTTCTGCCAATTTCGTTTGCATTTCCACATTAATATTTGTAGTGATAATTTGCGAAACTGTTATTGCTGATGGGACTTTGAACGCACCTCAATTGTTAAAAATAGATTACCTCAGAGTTTGTTTGCACGTTTTAAAAAAGTACTTTGATAAACAGCCAATAACACTACACAAACACAGAAAAAGGCTCAGGAACTAAAAGGGAACCTCGGACTTAAAGACTTGTAGGCTCTAATAAGCCACAATTGTTCTCTTTTACTAGAAGATGTTATGAGAAACACATGAAAATATTGCCATTGATTAAAAATCTACAATATTTCGTACATGTTTTGACCTACGCAGGGCGGCATGTTTTAAGCGCGGAATGGATGCCCGGGGTGATGACGTAGATTGTTACTGTCACTCGACAAATGCTACCGAGTTACTGCACTTCTACGCAGCGAGACGTTATATACATGCGCTCATTGGTTAAAAGCGGCGAGTACTTACTATTTGTGTTTTTGTTGAGTCTTTTGTTACCTTTTCATTGCCTCAAAATAGTTTTTGCATATGTTTCCTTCTCATACTTATAAGCATTGTTTTATTGTGGTAACTTTAAAGCAGATTGTTGACCACATTAGTCACGTAGTGTATTTAAACCACCCTTATTTGATATTACTATGTTTAAGTATTTTCTTAAGGCATTTTTATGACGTTTTGCCTGTATGCATCTAAACAAAACAAGCTGAAAGCGCAAGGTAGTACTTCGGGTGTCAAATTCACCTCTTGTTGTACGTTTCGCCGGGGTAGCACATTGTGGCAGAACACCGGTTTTGTCATACTCTCATCTCGTCTCATCCCGTCTTTCCCGTTCATTTTGCTTTTGCTGCTCGTTTTGTGAAATATCGATAGTGCTGTCATGCTCATTAATGGTTCTCTCGGGTTTAAATCGGAAGGGCAGAACCGACGGTATGTTTATGTAGCTAATAAGTGACACTGTGGAAGTGACGTCACCGCTCTGCGACAATAACGGCGACCAACTAGATAAGCTAATTTTACAAATTGTATAAAAACGAACACATCAAGAGATTTTAATATCAAATTATTTCAACATGTAATAACGTTTATCTTTTAAGAACTATAAGTCTCTCTATTAGTGAAGGGTTAAATTATTCAGTTTTAAATGTAGCATTCCAGATGTTTATTCTAGTATTTTTTGTATTAAAAATACATTGCTGATAATTATTGTTTTTCATGTGCTTATATCCCTCAAATGTGTATATAATTAATTCCGTTTTGAGTAAAATCGTTACAATTGTAAAACAATAACCAAAAAAATAAGTAAAGGGTGACGGTTATCGGGCCGGACGACTTTACCAATGAGGTGCCCTTTATTTTTTGTCAGCCAGTTGACAACCATAAGAAGTCAGATTTCGTCTTAACACAAATCAAATAAATCTACTGAGCGATGGCTTGTAATTCGATAAACTTGTCGGTGCACTCTTAACTCAAGGTATGGTAATATTCGCCTGCATTCAAAAAATACGTGGTAGTTGATTTTTGACAGACTATGCATGGTTTCTCCGACAACAACTCGCATTTTCATTCAAGCTCAGTCAAAATATTTTTTTAAAATGTGGGAAGAAGTCAGAGTGCCCAGAACAAAAAAATAAACATGCAAGGAAAACATGCAAATCCTCTTGGCGGTGAGGAAGACATGCAAACCACAAGTGTACTTTTCTCTATAGTAAAAAGGCAATTCTCCAAGTTAATACCACACAAGTTTTTAGTGTAGCAGCCATAATAGAAGAAGACAGAAGGCTTTGAGAAGCTTAGCATTTGTTTGTTTTATTATTAAAGTGTGCTATGGCTTGACCCAGCTGTGCCACGCCACCCAGTGAGTCACCCGCACCGAATCATGCACACACTCTAAAAGAACCGAGAGAAAAAAAGGTGCAAAGGGAAAAGTAAACATTCAAATAAACTACGTAGATGGTTCGTTTACCCTTGGCCTTATGACACGAGGCATGACTGTGTAACCGCATACAAGACTCCTGTTATAGGATTACGGTACACTTGATTTGTTCAGTCACAGACAAATAAGCATAATGAGACACATTAGAGTAGACGTGTGGCGTTGCTAACAGAGGAATGGCCATCAATGCCACATGCAAACCAATACAGTTTATCTCAGCTTTGAGGGTTTGGGGGAAAACACAACATGCCTTATGCCAGCGATGGTGTGTGTGTGCGCGTGCCTGCGAGCACGCCATCTGTCGAGGGCCATAAGCGTAACATGTGGCACGGCAGCTAACAAATCAGAGTCATATGTGCGCATGTGGTGGATAAGGAGTGGGTGGGAGTGGGCTGGGAAAATGATATGACATTTGGGTCATGATGAACCAATTAGTGGTGGTTATTTCCACAAAAATAACTCAATTTGGCTGAGAAACTTCCCTCAAAGTTTGGATTTTTGGTAAAAGAAAGATTAAATTGTCATTAAAATTTCACATCATGGCACATTATTCAGAAATAAATCGCAATTGTGTAATCCGCGAAGGCTGAACAAACAACCGTGCTTTCTCATCGTACATTTTAAGTTATTTTTTCTGTATCATCGACTGTATCATAATGATTTGTACACTAATCACCCGCCAGATCATACAGTGGTATGAAAAAGTATCTGAACCTTTTGAAATTTCTCACATTTCTGCATGAAATCACCATCAAATGTGATCTGATCTTTGTCAAAATCACACAGATGAAAAAACAGTCTGTTTTCACCAAAACCACCCAAATATTTATAGGTTTTCATATTTTAATGAGGATAGTATGCAAACAATGACAGAAGGGGGAAAATAAGTAAGTGAACAATCATATTTAATATTTTGTGGTCCCCCGTTTGGCAATAATAACTTTAAACAGATGCTTTCTGTAGTTGCAGATCAGTCTGGCCCATCGACCAGGACTAATCTTGGCCCATTCTTCTCTACAGAACTGCAGTAGTTCAGTCAGATTCCTGGGGTGTCTGGCATGAATCGCTGTCTTTAGGTCATGCCAAAGCATCTCAATGGGGTTCAAGTCTGGACTTTGACTTGGCCACTCCAGAATGTCTATTTTGTTCTCCGAAACTTCCAGACTTTTAGAGATTGTTTTGTATCCTTTCCCAGCTTTAACCAAATCAACAATCCTTGATCGCAGGTCTTCAGACAGCTCTTTTGACCGAGCCATGATGAACATCAGACATTGCTTCTCATCAAGACAATTCTTACCAGGTGTGTGTTTTATAATGGGCAGGGAAGCTTTAAACCACTCATCAGTGATTGGGCACACATCTGACTTAAATTGTTTGGTAAAAATTGGTTTCAATTACTCTTTAAGTCTCCTTAGGCAGACGGTTCACTTACATGTTTTTCCCCCTTCTGTCATCGTTTGCATGCTATCATCAATAAAATATGAGAACCTATAAATGTTTGGGTTGTTTTAGTTAAAGCAGACACTGTTTTGTAATCTGTGTGATTTTGACAAAGATCAGATCACATTTTGATGGGGATTTTATGTAGAAATGTGAGAAATTCCAAAAGGTTCAGATACTTTTTCATACCACTGTATTAGGAACTGTTATGAAAAATTAATGCATTTCAGGTTCTAAAATGTAAACATCCCACCTGAAATTAGCATGGGCAAAATTAAAAGAATTATCTTCAGAGCTTTGCAGTGAGTCTGTGTAACATCTTGCAGGACTGTGAACAAATTGCGTGTGGAATTATGAAAATATTATAACTCTGTCTTGGTTGTCTATACATAAAATGTTGCTATAATCAGTTCTATATGTGTAAATACCGTATGCCCATTTGTGCAGAAAGCACAGTTTTTTCAAGGCACGTCTACGCAAATGTGTAAAAAATACATATGCCTCTTTTTTTGTTGTATTTATTCCAAAGCTTGATACAAACATATAAGCCGGTCGTGTTCCCATAACGAAACAAGGTTTATCCCATACACCAATACCTTGCCTCTGTACATTTATCATGACTCAATTTAAGATTTTTATCCAAAGTAGAGTGGTGGCGCTGGGTTTTTCCTATGTGATAAGACAAGGCAAGATGGACAAGGAATTTGAGCCCATAAATATGATTTCTTGTCTGCTATAACTTAATAAAGGAAGGGGGAAAGAGCTCTTAGTCTTGTGCAGTTTATGAAAAGCTAGAATTGGTATACAAATTATATACAGTTGAAATGCTTTCACCATGCGCTCCTAGACTGGCTGAGTGTGAGAGAAAAGGCAGATTTGGGCTTTAAAACAGGCCAGAATGGTCTCAAATATCTACAAAGGAGACCTGGCCTGGCGAGATGATGCACCTCAGTAGTCTTTCTTTTGGAAAACTTCTTGAAATATTTGAAGGAGACTGGAGGTATTTACATTGTGTGTCATTTTAAGTCTGAGCAAAGCAAAGCAAAACATAAAGACAAAGGCGATTGGTTCAAACCTGAGAGCAAACATTATTGGCGAGTTTGACCAGTTGGGACATTAGAATGCAATGCAGTAAAGCAGATTTCTTTTAAAAACACAAAACATATCAGAACCATCAAACGTGACCTACAGGTAGTCTCCGGGTTACAAACTAGTTCCGTTCCTACTCTGGTGATGTAACCTTTTTTCCACGTAGATCAGAATTAACCCATTAAGAACCCCTAATTTCTGCCTAAATCTCAAAATAACTATCCCAAAACATGTATTTAATAAAGTAAAGTGAAAAAACAATAAGATACTGTGAGATAGCATGGCGTTAAATGCCGTTATGCCGTCAATGACTTTTCGGGCGGGTGAGTTGCCTTGCTGAGAGAAAAGGGCAATGTGGAACTAGTAGGGAGGCGAGATATCATGGCCGCTCAGGTCGCCAGCGTAACCTCTCTCAATGCCAGCCCGCCGTCCGAACTCAGAAAAACGGATTGGGACTCACTAGAGAAGTCGGCGTTCGGGAGCATGAGAACAAGGAAGTGGGACCTGACGCCGTCAGGAACTATAGACAGCGGCAACGCTGCTGTAGGTGGAGGGGATCATGAAGAATAGCAATGGGAACTAGGTACTGTTTACACAAATTTAAAATTCAAAAAAAAAAAACAACAACAACAACAACTTGAGACAGAATGGCGGATGAGACTCCAAGTTGGGTACAACGAAACCCGGAGACTACCTTTATACGTAACCTCTTGGAACAAAAAATCCAAAGGATCGTGCTGAAACATTTCCCTTCCAGATATCTAATTTCTGTGTAATACAGAACACATAATTATCTTTTTTTTTGTTTGAAATGTATCTAGTAATATTAATACTTTATTCAGTCATCTCTTTAGTTGCTAAATTACATGCTCTATAGGATTTAAGTCAAACACAAATGAGAAAGTTTGCTTGATATCAGTTGGTCAACACAATGCAAATTATTGGAAATAGAATTACAGTGGTATCTCTACTTAAGACTGTCTTTACGAATGCTATTTTTAGGTTACGACATATTTAAACAGGAAAGTATTGTCTATTGTGAAAAAAATTCAGGTTAGGAGAGGCAAAAATACTATACAATACTGTAAAAGATACATATGTACTTCCTTCTTTCTGCTTTTAAATGTCGCACCATAAGATTCTGGTGCCCAATTGGTCATAATATTTTCCCATCACACCTTATAATGGGATTCTGCTCTCCTATTGGCCTATTGTTGATGACGTTTCAATTTGGGACGCAACTGTGTTATTGTTGCTATTGCGGGTGGACGTCCGAGCCAAATGAGCACAAGGCTCCTCATGTTTTCTTCTCACGAAGAGTTTTTTTAAGCCCACAGACGGTTCATTACATTCATAGCACATTAGAGGATAGGTCTTCTTGCGTTTCTGTGTTTTGTGTGTGTGAGATAGACAATAGGCACCTTTGATCTCGTGAAAAACGGCATGGCCTCACTCAAAAGGTTTTTTTTTTTTTCATTTTTTCTTAACATTTTGTTCTATTTATCTACTTCATTACAGGCATTAACAGTTAGGCTAGGCTACGTTACGTTACGTTACGTTACGTTACGTTAGGTGTTTATGAATGATTTTTTTTTTTATTGTCATTGTCATTATCATCATCAAATCATCATCAAACAAAAATCATCAAAATCATTATCAAAATCATTAACAGTTTCAGAGTGTGGAACATTTTCAGAATTTTGTTTTCCCGAAGGAAAGACAAAGATGAAGACAGACAAGGACGACGGGAAGGTTAGGTTAGGTACATGGAATGATTCAAAGGTGTTTGGCTGTTATCCGGTTTTACCCAAATTATAAAATTCAACGTGGCATGTCAGTAGTGCTTGGAATGGATAAGGCATGTAAAATGGGTCTCTATTTATGATTTTTGGGGGTTACAAGACTACTTCCAGAATAATTTAATGTCATAATTAGAGGTACCACTGTAATCGAAAGATAGAAACTCTTGCTAACTCATTCATCTTGGGATGTCAAAGCCAAATATCTTTATTCTGCAGCTAAACTAAAATAGGTCTCACTGAGAATGTCTTTCATTTTCATTATGGAATTCTGAATTTGTCAAATGACATTTCAGCTAGAAAATGTACAGTATTCTCGATTATATTTAAATCTGGGGATTTTCCCAAAAAGGTTTGGCTAGTGGGTTTTATATCTTCCATACCATGTATTCGATTACAGCTGTGAAAAGCTGTACTGGTGGTAACAGCAGCATGATCCTTTGGATTCCAAACAAATCCGGTTGAGGACAGACAAAAGTATGTGAAAAACACCGATTATTACTGTAAATGCACATGCATTTGTGTGTGATGGCTTGTAGAAAATCCTCCTCTTCATCTGCGCAGTGGTTTTTCAAGCTAAGGTGAAACCAGCGTCCTCCTCCTTTATGAAAAATAACATTTCCCCAAGTGTGCATCATATGGTAGGAAACCAACGTTCGTAGATAAGAGTTTTTTGAAGTCCGTCTAGAAGGTCTGAGTGGTTGTGTGTGGTAATCCCTTGAAAAAATAGACATCCATGCTTCATGCTTTTGCATCCCATGAGAGTGTTCTCCATCAGGAGCAGGAAAAAATAGAACAAAAAAGGAAAGTGCTTGTAATGAGGTTTAGTCAGGGCAGCCTAGACGGACTTTCTCCTCCTCATGAGCTGGAGTTTTTCCGTGAAGCTGTGAAGACCCGGAGACACCGAGCTGATGGGTGACGGGTAAAAGCTGTTCTTCAGCGTGCTGGGTGAGATCTCCTCAATCTTGTAGGAGATGGAGTGGTAGTAGTGGCCCGGGTTGAGCTGCGAGCCTAGCGAGTTCTGGTTGGAGAAGGCACATCCCAGTCCGCCCATCAGCCCCCCGGAGGTGGCCAGCTCGTGCGAGCGGTAGCGCATGCAGGAGCACACCGAGTGCAAGTCGCTCATCTCGTCCCGGTGGCTCTCGCGGGCTCCCCGCCGCCTCCCTCGCTGCAGCGACTCGTCCTGGATGTGGATGATCATGCTGCTACGGTTCCCCGCTAGCGAGGCTCGTTCCTCGGCGTCCCGCCGTTCATCCTCACTGTTCATTGTCAGGAATCGCAGCACCACCAGGTTAAGGAAGGCCCCAATGACCGTGAGGCCCACCAGGATGTACATGAAGCTGAAGGCCACGTAAAGGGGCTTTTTCTGCAGCGCCCTGTTCTTCTGCAAGGCCACAAAGTCCCCGAAGCCTATGGTGGTCAATGTGATAAAGCAGTAGTAGTACGACTGGAAGAAACTCCAGTCCTCGTAGTGTGAGAAAGCGGCAGCGCCGATGCAAAGCGTGCCGATGCAGGAGAAGAAACCCACCGTCACCATGTTCTCCATGGAGACGTCGGTGATGCTCATACCGCAGCATTTCTTGATGCGTTTCAGCAGGTACTTCACGAACGTGTTCATCCTCTCACCAAGACTCTGGAACATCACCAGAGTCAAAGGGATGCCCAGGACGGCGTAGAACATGCAGAAGGCCTTCCCCGCGTCGGTTCCTGGTGCCGCATGCCCGTAGCCTGACGGAGAGAAGAATGAATTGCATTATAGTTGGAAGTTTTTTGTGTACAGCGGAAGCTGCCAAAACATTTGGAGGTGGAACTGGCACACACCACAGTAGGGGGAGAGGAAGTTATCCAATTAGTTTGCAGAGAGTTAGATGAGTTTGGAGGAAGGAGGGCTAATGCCGAGCCAGTGACGCTTTTAGCTGATGAAACTTAAGTTGCTGACTCACAACCATTATGGTCCTCGCAAAAGTCCTGCACTTTAAAGCGCTCGATTATGAGGAATGTATTCCGAACTGCTCTTGCGTACATCATTGCTATTATGAGAATAATATAGTATATAATTGAAAAAATGCAGCAAAACAACTCCCCTGAAATTTTGATCAATTCGCTGCTTTGATTGCAAAAGTAAATGAATCTCAAGCTATTTATTTCCTTCAGGTAGGATTCAGAATACATCATTTAAAGGGAACCTCGGAATTAAAGACTTGTAGGCTCTCATAAGCCACAATTGTTCTAAATACAGTGGGGCAAATAAGTATTTAGTCAACCACTAAGTTGTCCCACTTCAAAAAATATTAGAGAGGCCAGTAATTGTCAACATGGGTAAACCATGAGAGACAGAATGTGGGAAAGAAAAACAGAAAATCACATTGCTTGATTTTTAAAGAATTGATTTGCAAATCATGGTGGAAAATTTGGTCAATACCAAAAGTTCATCTCAATACTTTGTTATGTACCCTTTGTTGGCCATAACGGAGGCCAAACGTTTTCTGTAACACTTCACAAGCTTTTCACACACTGTTGCTGGTATTTTGGCCCATTCCTCCATACAGATAACCTCTAGAGCAGTGATGTTTTGGGGCTGTCGTTGGACAACACACACTTTCAACTCCCTCCACAGATTTTCTATGGGGTTGAGATCTGGATACTGGCTAGGCCACTCCAGGACCTTGAAATGCTTCTTTCGAAGCCACACCTTTGTTGCCCTGGCTGTGTGTTTGGGATCATTGTCATGCTGAAAGACCCAGCCACATCTCATCTTCAATGCCCTTGCTGATGGAAGGACATTTTCACTCAAAATCTCTCTATAAATGGCCCCATTCATTCTCTCCTTTACACGGATCAGTCGTCCTGGTCCCTTTGCAGAAAAACAGCCCCAAAGCATGATGTTTCCACCCCCCATGCGTCACAGTGGGTATGGTGTTCTTCGGGTGCAGTTCAGTATTCTTTCTCCTCCAAACACGAGAACCTGTGTTTCTACCAAAAAGTTCTATTTTGGTTTCATCTGACCATAACACATTCTCCCAGTCCTCTTCTGGATCATCTAAATGCTCTCTAGCGAACCGCAAACGGGCCTGGACGTGTACTTTCTTCAGCAGGGGGACACGTCTGGCAGTGCAGGATTTGAGTCCCTGGCAGCGCATTGTGTTACTGATAGTAGCCTTTGTTACTGTGGTCCCAGCTCTCTGTAGGCCATTCACTAGGTCTCCCAGTGTGGTTCTGGGAGTTTTGCTCACTGTTGTTGTTATCATTTTGACGCCACGGGGTGAGATCTTGCCTGGAGCCTCAGATCGAGGGAGATTATCAGTGGTCTTTTATGTCTTCCATTTTCTAATAGAATGGAGTTTGGATTGTGACTGACTGAGATTGTGGACAGGTGTCTTTTATACCGATAGTGTGTTAAAACAGGTGCCATTAATACAGGTAACGAGTGGAGTCTCGTTAGACCTCGTTAGAAGAAGTTAGACCTCTTTGACAGCCAGAAATCTTGCTTGTTTGTAGGTGACCAGATAGTTATTTTCCACTCTAATTTGGAAATAAATTCTTTAAAAATCAAACAATGTGATTTTCTGTTTTTTTTTTTTTTTTCCACATTCTGTCTCTCATGGTTGAGGTTTACCCATGTTGACGATTACAGGCCTCTCTAATCTTTTCAAGTAGTAGAACTTGCACAATTGGTGGTTAACTAAATACTTATTTGCCCCACTGTATGTTATTAGAAACACATAAAACATTGCCATTAATTTAAAAATCTATAATATTTAGTAATGGTTATGACCTACAGAGGGCGCCATGTTTCAAGCGCGCAATGGACGCTCGGGGTGATGACGTAGTCGGCCTGGACTGGGGGAATAGCTGTGCTAGCTAGCAAACAAAGCTAGTATGACGACTGGCACGATTGTCACATTCTGCTGCCGGTCAGATTGTTTTGTTAAAGAACTGTGGGATGAGTCACCGACGTGGTACATGCATCCATTTTTAGCCCGTTAGTAATGTCTTTAAAGTGATCCTAAGCAGGTTGCCGAGAAATTGACTTGCTGCCATTTGATGGTTTTTATTCACGATTCCTTCGTCGCTTGCCTTGGTTTTTTATGCGACGAGACGTCCAACACATACGCCCATATGTTTAAAGCGGTGAGTACTTACTATTTGTGTTTTTATTGAGTCTTTTATTACCCTTTCACTACCTCAAAATACTTTCTGCGTGTGTTTCCCTCTCATACCTTTAAACATTGTGTTTTCTTGCGGTAGCTTTAAAGCAGATTGTTGATCAGTTGACCACATTAGTCACGTAGCGTATTTAAAGCACCCTTATTTGATATTACTATGTTTAAATATTTTCTTAAGGCATCTTTAGTATGTTCTGCCTGTATGCATATCAAGAAAACAAGCTGAAAGCGCACGGTAGTACTTTGGGTGTCAAATTCACCTCTTGTAGGACAATTCACCGGTGTAGCACATTTTGGCAGAACACCAGTTTTGTCATACTCTCGTCTCATCTCATCCCGTCTTTCCTGTTCATTTTGCTTTTGCTGCTCGTTTTGTGAAATATCAACAGTGCTGTCCTGCTCATTATTGTTCTTCTCGGGTTCAAATTGAAAGGGCTGAACAGATGACATGTTTATGTCACTAGTCACACTCTGGAAGCCCGGCAGTGTAGTCCAGTGACGTCACCGCCCTGCGAAATCAACAACAATGGCGACTTACTAATTTAATTTTATTATTGTATGAAAACGAAAACATCAACAGGGGCTTTTTATATGATTATATTATATTAAATTATTTTAACTCATACTAATGTTTATCTTTTAAGAACTATCAGTCTTTCTATCAGTGGTTTCCTTTAACAACTTGACATATTTACAACTGCAAATGTAGTATTTTGATTGTGACATATGATGTATATTTTCTTAGCAAAATGAAAAAAATCACCATTCTATAGTATTAAGGCCAGACTGTTAAAAAAATAAAGTTGGAATCTAAACAAAAAATATATCTATTTTATCACTACAATGCTTTAATAGTTTGACATATTTTATGATTTGGGGGTGGTGTAAAATGACTCATATCTAATATGAGAATAAAGTACAGTGATCCCTCACTACTTCGCGGCTCAACTTTCGTGCATCAGTGCATCGCGGATTTAGTAATCTTGTTTTTACTATCTTTTTATGAGAGTATAAGAGTTCTAAAAACAAATTTAGGTACATTTTATTTGCATATACTTACACATACTTATATGAGTGAGAAAGAATAAATCTATAGTACTTTTTATATTGTTTATACATTATTTTATGGATAGTATGTTATTTACAGTATGTTATTAATATTTTATTTTTCATCTTTCAAACTTCTTATATGTTCTAATGATAACATATGCATTCATTGGGTTTTATATACATTTATTGATATAACATATACATAAAAAAAATTAGGGCTGTCAAACGATTAAAATTTTTAATCGAGTTAATTACAGCTTAAAAATTAATTAATCGTAATTAATTGCAATTCAAACCATCTAAAAAACATGCCATATACTGTATTTCTGTAAATTATTGTTGGTATGGAAAGATAAGACACAAGATGGATATATACATTCAACATACGGTACATAAGGACTGTATTTGTTTATTATAACAATAAATAAACAAGATGGCATTAACATTATTAACATTCTGTTAAAGCGATCCATGTATAGAAAGACTTGTAGTTCTTAAAAGATAAATGTGAGTACAAGTTATAGAAATTTTATATTAAAACCCCTCCTAATGTTTTCGTTTTAATAAAATTTGAAAAATTTTCAATTAAAAAATAAACTAGTAGCCCGCCATTGTTGATGTAAATAATTACTTACATATGCTCATGGGTACTGAAGCCTATAAAATCAGTCGCACCCAAGCGCCAGCAGAGGGCGGCAAAACTCCATAAAACACAATTAACAAGTGGGCCTTTCACTGTTCTGTCATTTAAATCTGTCTGAGCGGGGCATGTCTGTCAATTGCGTCAAATATTTTAACGTGATTAATTTAAAAAATTAATTACCACCCGTTAACGCGTTAATTTTGACAGCCCTAATATATATATAGATATGTATATAAGAAATATATATTTGTCAGGTTTTTTTGTCTTAATATTACCTTAACAAATTTCTCATTTTTGTAAAATAAGTCCAAGTTACATATTTATTTCACATTTTAGGGGGGTAAGACTGACAGTACAATAAAATTAAGTAAATAAACTAATTTGTCTTTTTTTTTTTTTTTTTTTGAGAAATTAAAGCTGTATTTCATGAGAAACTTTATAATTATTTAATTTCAGGTAAAATACAGGAGAATAATTTTGGAAGGATTGCCATATTGCTTGAAATTGAAGTTATTTTAAACTGTTTGTGCTCTTGTAATGACTCAATTATCCATTGTTGTCTTGGGAACAGACGTATTTGTTGCGCAAGGCGCAGGTGCTCTTGCACTTTGTGTGTGTGCACAGGTGAAGCTTGACTTTCTTTGTGGAGAACCGCTATCACAAAGAGAATGCTTTGAAATGAATGAGAATGGTTGGTCAGCGGGTAAAGACAAACAATAATTATCATCTGTGGTCACTCACAAATGTTACGTCATCATATCTTGACATAAAGATTTATTGGAGAAAGTAAATTGTTAAATTTCTGATACCAACGCAATTTGAAATATATAATATATATATAAAGTTTGACATACCAGATGACGTGTATTTAAAAAGTAAAAATGTTTGTGTGCTGGGATATTTCTGTTCAGTGATAAATTATGGTAAAAAAATATATATTGCCTCAAGTAAATAAAGCTCCACTAAATCCCATAATAAAGTGACAAACTGCACACTTGTTGTGCGAGAAGCCGAGCACCTGGCATGTTCTACAATTTTGAGACCACATGCACACCGCTTTGCTCTCGTACCGCATGAGTCAACGTTTGTTTGGCTGCTTTGCACTTCACTTATTTGGAGCGTCAGCCCACGCCGACACCAGTGTGAGTGCGTGTGCATGCGTGTGTTTGTGTGTGTGCGAGGGCCGCAGCAGCGCTGGACTTTTGAGTCATTGATGCTCAAATTGAACTGACACAGCATGAAAGGGCAAATTCCATTATGATGTCGCTCCATTATAATATCACACATTTTTCAATTATCTCATCATGCAAATCGTAACAGCCTAATGAATATATCAACAAGGAAAAAGAGTTCAGAGCGGCAAGAAGACGAATGATAATGCGTGTTCAGGTCTTTAACAACCTGACAGCATATGGTTATAAGATTTCTGCATATTATGCACGCAATTAATAATGACTACAGTCACACTGAGAGGTTCCTTTTCATTCAATTGGCTAAAACTGATTAAATAGTGAGAATGTTCTGAATGAATTTGCTTTCCATCCTCGAATAAGAGGTAGAAGATGGATGGACACATGGATGGATGCTGAGCATTACCATTTTTCATGTTATCTATAGTTACCAGTCGTGTTTATTTTAATATATTCCTCAATTCATCCATTATCTACTGCTTAATCTAAGGCCGGGTTGTGAGGGCAGCAACTTTAGCACGGAAACCTAGACTTCCCTCTCCTCAGCCATTTCAACCAGCTCCTCAGGCGGGTTCCCAAGGCTTTGCCAGGCCAGCCGAGAGACATAGTCTCTCCAGGGTGTCATAGGATGTCCCCGAGGCCTCCCGCCAGGGAGGCTTCCAGGAGGCATCCGAACCAGATGCCCGAGCCACCTTAGCTGGCTCCTCCTACCACGGAGGAGTAGCAGCTCAACTCTGAGTCTCTCCTGGATGATCGATGTCTTAACCTATCTCTAGGAGAGAGCCCAGACACCCTGCGGAGGAAACTAATTTCGGCCACTTGTATCCAAGATCTTGTTCTTTTGGTCACGACCCACAGCTCGTGACCATAGGTGAGCATAATAATGTAGATTGCCTGGTAAATTGAGAGCTTTGCCTTTCGGCTCAGCTCCTTTTTCCACACAACAGACCGGTACAGAGTCTGCATCGCTGCAGACACACCACCAATCCGCCTGTCGATCTCCCACCCCCTCCTACCCTCACTCGTAAACAAGACTCCAAGATACATGAACTCCTCCACGTGGGGCAAGATCTCATCCCAACCCAGAGAGGGCACGTCACCCTTTCAGACTGAGGACCATAGTCTCAGATTTGGAGGGGATGATATTCACCCCAACTGCTTCACACTCGGCTGTGAACCACTCAGGTGAGAGTTGGAGATCACGTTTTGATGAAGCCAACAGCACCACATCCTCTGCAGAGATGCATTGCTGAAGCCACCAAACCAGACTCCCTCAACCCCCCTAGAAATTCTGTCCATAAAAATTATGAACAGAATCAGTGACAAAGAGCAACCTTGGTGGAGTCCAACCCTCGCTGGGAATGAATCCAACTTACTCCCTGAAATGCGGAACAAACTCGGACACCGGTCGTACAGGGACCAAACAGCCTGTTACCCTGTATTCCCGAAGCACCCCCAACAGGACTCCCCAAGCGACACTGTCGAACGCCTTCTGTAAATCCAGAAAACACATGTAGACTAGTGTGGCAAACTCCAATGCACCCTCAAGGACCCTGCCGAGGGTGTAGAGCTGGTCCACTGTTCCACAGCCGGAATGGAAACCACACTGCTCCCCCTGAATCCGAAGTTCAACCTCCCAACGGACTCTCCTCTCCAGCACCCCTGAATAGACTTTACCAGGGTGGTTGAGTAGTGTGATCCCTCTATATGGTAAATGGTGTTATACTTATATAGCGCTTTTCCACCTTTCAAGGCGCTCAAAGCGCTTTACACTATCTCGCCATCCACCTACTGGTGACACAGCACCAGGAGCAACGTGGGGTTCAGTATCTTGCTCGAGGACACTTAGACAAGTTCATCAGGGCGAAGAATCGAACCCACAACCTCTGGGTTGGGGGAAAACTACTCTACCACTGAGTCACGCCACCCCAGTTGGAACACACCCTCCGGTCCCCCTTCTTAAAAGGGGAACCAGCACCCTGGTTTACCAATCCAGAGGCGCTGTCACCGATGTCCATGCTATGCTGTAGATATGTGTCAGCCACTACAGCCCCACAACATCCAAAGTCTTTAGGAACTCCGAGCAATCTCATCCACCCCCGGGGGCCAGTCACCGAGCAGCTTTCCAACCACCTCAGTGACTTCAACCCCAGAGATAGAGGCGGGGTCTCCTAAGTCCCCAGACTCTGCGTGTCGGTGGAATTGAGGAAGTCTTCAAAGTATTCTCCCCACCGACTCACGATGTCCCGAGTTGAGGTCAGCAGTACCCCATCTCCCCTATACACAGTATTAATGGTGCACCGCTTTCGTCTTCTGAGGTGCCGGATGGTGGACCAGAATTTCCTCAAAATGTCATTAGCTGTTGTTATTTTTTTAGAAATACAAATGATTGAGATTCATTTTCATTCAAATTTCACAAATTCCACAAGATTACACAAGTGTGGTTAATTTAACCAAATTTGAGACACTACAATGATCCCTCGCTACTTCGCGATTCAAACTTCACACCCTCAGTCCGTCACGGATTTTTTTCAATTTAAAAAAAAATACAGATGAGCTGTCCCGAGTCAGTCACTCTCCCTCCCTCTCTCTCTCCCTCCCTACCTCCCTCCCTCCATCCCTCCCTCCCTCTCCCTGGTCTTTGTTGGCCAGGCAACGAGTGCACTGGAGTTGCCAATTAAAGTTAACGATGATTGACAGATATTTAATATTTGATCTTTCCAGAGAAGTGAACTTCAAAGCGCTGCATGCGTCAATCATCGTTTAACTTGTTAAACAGTTGCTTTGGCAACTCATTGTGTGTAAGTGAGCAGCTTTGAGAGGACTCACTAAATAAAGCATTTAATAAAGCCACGCATTTTTCTGCATTATTCTTGTTTAAAAATAATTCGGTGGGACAGTCAAATATTTAAAATTTATCCGAATTATTACATTTTAAGTGCTTAAAAATATATTAATGTAACCCCTTTTCCTTTGTCCGCTTCGATTTGGAGCTTCGAACTCCTTGACTCTGTATTGTGTTGTGTTTTAAAATGTTTCCAGGGGACGTGGATGGTTTTGACTTTTATTGTCTGCATTACACACACGCATACGATGCGAGCTGGTCAGTCTCACGGCCTCGCCACAACATGCTTTACTGATGACAAAATACAACTGGCATAAGTAAATAATGAACAATAACTGTGCCTGCATAACACACGCACACGACTCGAACTGGTCATTCTCACGGCCTCGCCACAACGTGCTAAAGAATAATTAAATTGCTTAGCTCTGCGGCGCTAAGCTAATAGCAACTTAGCAATACTACCCAACTCAACTTTGCTGATGACAAAATACAACTGGCACCACCCGCGACGCGCCCAGCTATTTCTAGTCACCGCGTGAGTTGAGGGGCGCTATTGTGCCTTCTAATGTGAACATATGGAATCACACAAATCCATTATAACTGTAACATATATATACCGTATTGGCCCGAATATAAGACCGCCCTGATTATAAGACGACCCCCTCTTTTTCAAGACTCATGTTTGAAAAAAAGACTTTTTGAACACCAAATTAATTTTTATACAGAAAATAATTACAATACTTCTGAAACAAATGATTATAACAATACATTTGAGAGAAAAAGTATGTTATTTTGCCTAATTAAAATCTTAATATCAGAACATTTAAATATGTAAACTAAAGTGCAATCACATTTGTAAATAAATGGCTTCTGGTTTTTGAAATGTAAATAAACCAATCTATTGTGATAAAACAACAAAATTGCAATTATTGCATTAACCATCAAAGTGAGGTCTAACTGTAACTGTAGTCTTGAAACAAATCTGAATAAGCAAAAACATTGCGATAAAATAATGCAAACTGGTTAAACTTGAGAGTAGTTGAGATCTGTCATGACAGAACATTACTCCTCAAGTTCAGCATTCGCTTCAATAATATCTGACGTCATCTAGCGTCGTCAATGGGTATAATGTCTAGACCCTGAAAATAAGACGACTCCCACTTTTTCAATCTTATTTCAATGCAAAAAGCACTGTCTTATAACCGGGCCAATACGTTTTTTTTTTTTTTTTTTTTTTTTAATGTCTTTACAGTATGTATATGTATATATATATATATATATATATATATATATATATATATATAAAACTTTCCAATGCTAAATCTGAATAAACACATTCAACACACAAAGGGTGTTTACCGTTTTTCACATCGCGGCGAGTTCTGGTCCCCATTAACCGCGAAAAACGAGGGATCACTTCATTGCATTTATGAACCCATCCACAGTGTCCAGGATGGCACCACCGTCCGCTAAGTCATAACATTTTATATCATCCTTCATTAACAAGAAAGTGCGCACTCCAGGATTTTCTTTTTTCCACTTTTCTTAACGGTTCCACTCTGATCCGCTCCACTTAGGGACTACAATTGCTCCAAATGAACAGTTGGCCGTAAAAACAACACACACGAAAAAAGACACTAAATTAAAGATAGAAGTCACATGAGTCCTCAAACTGAATGGTTGATTAAGATTAAAATGACTTCCATTTCTGACTGATGCTGAACTTATTCACTGGGTGTTTCCTGACCCACCAAGGAATAGCCTGCACACACCTCAATTAGACCCAACAGTGTTTGAATTACGTTGCGAGGGAGCCAATAAATCATTCCATCAAAACAGTCACAGTCCTTAATAATCAAGCTCCCCAAAGTGAAACATTGCTTTTTGCCCATGAGGACAGCCCTCTCCAAGTGAGCAGGTAACACTTGACTGTTTATTAAGAGGTCCAAACGTCTTTTTCATTTCCCAGGGACCCAGCAACATTTACCACATGACACATTTTTTAAGAAAATGGTCGACTTGAATCCCAGTGGGCAAAGCAAGCCAGCTTTATCGGAACTTCACAGTGTGGCTGTTAGAAAATACATTAGCTCCAAACAGTTCGCACACAGGTGTTAAAATAAAAAGCCGTAAAACCAGCCGAGAAGGTCTGTTAACTTTGCTTTAATGGGGATGCTTTGATTTTCATGGAGATAATTGGGCTCCAGGGGGTCATAGTAGCATGGCATTTGATGGCTGAAGGAGGGGGTGGCGCACACCTATTGATGCAGAGACGTGTTTTAAATCGAAGTCACCAAAGTTGAGAAAAGGGCAGATTGGCTCTGCTTTAGGGCTCATAGGGGCAGTTTACATGGCGACTCTGCGACACAAAGACGCAATGACTGAGTAGCAGAATGGTCTCACATGCATATGGTGTCGGCGAAGACGAAAAATTCTGAATCCTCCCTCCAAAGTGGAAGAATTCGATTGCAGGGGGTTGAGGGGGGCTTGCTCCGCATGCATATCAAAGGCTCCCGCGCCGCAAGACTGCGCCGATAACGTCAGTACTCGAACACATCACATTGGGCGTGCGCAGCGGTGCTACTAAACATTAATAACAGCAAATATGGCGGGATGTTGGCTTTAATTTACTGTTTTAATAATATTTTTTAATTAAATATGTTGAATGTTTCCATTTTTGTGCCTTTTTGAACAAAAGAAAAATGCCATTGCTTAGAGTAGGCGGGCACATATTTTTCCAGGTTGAGGAGCTTGGTGGGGTTAAAGTGCATCATTCGCTGTCACCCTGTAAATATACACTGCCCCCTAGGGCTTGGCATAAATACTACATTTTTTAAATGCAGAATTGCGACACTGTTCGAATTGAGACAGGCCCATATAAATATAAATTTTTGAAAGTTTTCGTATTCTCAGAGAGTCACCATGTAAACGGCCCCTGAGTGGCTAAATTAGTTTTCCAAATCAGGTTTACAAGTTACAAAATCCAGGGATAAATGAGGCACTATATGATGTTTCCATGTTTTAAAATCTATAAATTTGACGACGTTCCTGGCAGTACCGTGTTGTTTGGACTACAGTATTAAGTCGCAACTGAGTATAAGTCCCATCAGCAAAAAAAATGGGCAATGAAGTGGAAAAAAATATATATATAAGTCACATTGGAGTAAAAGTTGCCTTCTGGGGGGAAATGTATCTGATTTATTTTGAAGTCCAACAGAACAGACATGTCATTTTGAAAGGCAATTCAAAATAAAAAAAAAAATAGAGAACAACAGGCTGAATAAGTGTACGGTTCTATGCTAGAGGTGTGCTTAAGTGTGAAAATAACGTCAAATGATGTACAGTGATCCCTCGTTTTTCGCGGTTAATGGGGACCAGAACCCGCTGCGATTAGTGAAAAACTTCGTAGTGCACTTTTTAACACTTTTTTTCCGTGACTTCCACACCCCTTCTGCCAGTCACCGTTTAATCCGGCCGGGAGAAACTTGGCTTCATCGCCGCTAGAACTCTGCCCACTCCTCTGGCTCATGATCGATTCCACTTGTTGCACAAGAAAACATCGAGTCTTATTTTAAGGACTAGGAGAAATTGTAATAGCCTTGTAAAGAGCTTTACTAGTTTTGGCGAAAAACGGAATAGCTTTTTGTTGTTGTATTGAACGACAGTTCCACACAAAAGAACGTAGAGATCTCCTTTAGCTTAGCAATTGGAGGCGTGACACCCATTTTACGAGTGTCCCAAACTTACCGTGAGATGCAATTTTTGATGAGGTGAGAAATTTGACGGAACCGTTCGATGGGGTTTCAGAATCGGCACCTTTCAAACTCTTGAGCCTTCGGGGTTGTCAAACCAATGCCAAGGCAAAGGCTATTAATCAGAAAATAATTATATATACATATTTATACATATATACATATATATACATATATAAATATATATGGTGTTCCAAAATGGTTGACCCCATTCTAAATGCCCATATCACGGAAACTACTTGATGGATCTTAATGAAACTAAATACACTTCATGTTTAAGGTCATAAGTTTTATTGGTTAAATTTACAAAGAAAAGTACAAATATTCGTTGGTTCTATGACAGATTTTCATAAATGTTCAATATGAGCGCCGCCTGTGACTCTGCACACGTTGAGTCGGTATTAGAACTCCTGCCAAACTCGCTGAAATTTCTTGAAATTTTTGGTGCCAAGTCTTATTTTGTTTTGTTTTTGGTGCCTTCTTTGCAAAATTTGTGAATAAGGCACGTTGCACTGTCTTCGGTGAATGAGTCCGAGCATACTCTAACACACAAAATGCCTTTTCTTTTGAAGTGAACGGCATTGCTTAACCTGAAAAGATAGAAATGCCAAACGTTACACACAAAAACTTGAAACGTTTCTACACAAGCTGTGAAAATTTGAGGTTATTCCAACGAAAATTGTCAAAATTATTGGACTATGAAATGGGGTCAAACATTTTGGAACACCCTATATATAAATTGGTGCTGTCAAATTTATCGCATTAACGGGCGGTAATTATTTTTTTTAATTAATCATGTTAAAATATTTGACGCATTTAACGCATGCACGGAATGACTCGTTCATGCATTGCCTCACACAGTTTACAATGACGCCGTTTTAGCACATTGAGAGCGAAAAGGCAGAGAAATGCGAGCGGACACAGGCGGTCATTGGACCTCGCCTTTTATTGGCTTAAGCTTTGGCATATCTTTCACAACAATTATAAGTATTGTGGCGAGCGACGTGGGGAAGAATGACAGGAGACGATCTTTTTCTTAACACGCTTAATTGAACACAACGCAGAACATACTGTATACGATTTGCAGCCACCACTGATGATGAAGTCATGGTTGCCCAACTTCCCATCATGCATTTGGTCGGAACAGTTAAGTCGCTACAGTATCATTTAGTGAAAGCACAACAAAAATAATATTCCTATCTCACACAAGAGACAATCTTTTTCTTAACGTGCTTCAATGAACACAACGCAGAACATACTGTATACCATTTGCAGCCACCACTGACAGTCATTGTTGCCCAACTTCCCATGATGCATTTGGGCGAAACAGTTAAGTCACTACAGTATCATTTAGTGAAAGCACAACAAAAATAATATTCCTATCTCTCAAAAAAATAATGTTCACAAAAAGAAAAGCGCTAAATGCAAAAAGAACTGGCATTTTCAATCAAAATAGCTATGCAAAATACACATAAACTTACTCAGACTTTGCCTCGGCTAAATCTCTAATTAATTTAAAACTCGCCATTGACACCTTGTGGTGTATTTCAATCACTACCTTACGTAGTTAAAGACATTGTGGAAGAAAGAAGTAGAAGAGCCCATGTGACGTCTCGCTCGGCGACGTCAACAATGGCGAGCTATTAGTTTATTTTTTTGATTGAAAATTTTACAAATTTTATTAGAACGAAAACATTAAGAGGGGTTTTAATAGAAAAGAACTTCTCAAATTTATCTTTTAAGAACTACAAGTCTTTCTTTCCATGGATCCCTTTAACAGAAAGAATGTTATTAATGTTAATGCCATCTTGAGGATTTATTGTTATAATAAACAAATACAGTACTTATGTACAGTATGTTGAATGTTTATGTCCGTTTTGTGTCTTATCTTGCCATTCCAACAGTAATTTACAGAAAAATATGAGAGATGGTTTTAATTGCGATTAATTTCGATTAATTTTTAAGCTGCGATTAACTCGATTAAAATTTTTAATAGTTTGACAGCCCTAACATATAAAAATATAATATACATGTGTATTTTTCACAACCCCCGCCAAACCACTGAAAAAAACTGCGACTTATAGTCTGAAAAATACTGTATATACATTTCATGATGAAACGGTAAACTTAGGCAAAATTGATGTTTTCATGTTTTCAGCATCACTAAGCTACTGTACATGATGCAATGATACTTCATAATTCATTAAGTCAAAAAAAAATCATGTTTAGTTAAGGTTCTACCACAATGAGGTTTTTATCAGTTTCCCTGCTTCATGCAATATTTATAACGTAAACCAAGGCCCAAACGTAATCTGGCTATTAACGTTACAAGTGTGGAGCACTTGCTTAAACCAGCACCTTTTGCTCTTTTGATCCATGGGTTAATCTGCCTCCAACCTTCTCAGGTAGCCCAGAGGTGTTCATTGCTGCAGGCTCTGGCATTTTAATGAAGGTCAAGAGCGGCTCGGAGGCAAGAAAACGTCAGGTGAGTTAAGAGGGTGTCGGAGGGCTGAGGTTAACCGGCAGAGTACAAATGTCATTTTTTTGTCTGACTTGGCAAGAGTCGAATGTATGTACTTAGAACACAAAAAAGGTTGAATTATTACCGTAATTTTTGGACTATAAGGCGCACATGACTATAAGCCGCCACCCAACAAATCTGACACGAAAACAGCATTTGTTCATAGATAAGCCCCACTGCACTCTAAGCCGGAGCTGTCCTCACTGTATGATGGGATATTTACACCGAAAAAATGTTAACCAGTAACACTTTATTTGACAGCGGCATCATAAGACCAAATGAACCACCATGAAGCTTTGAACCATTTGGTCGCAAAGCTTCATTGCTTCAAGAAGCTTCATTTGGCCATCACTGCTCCCTTGGGGAAGACAGTCAACCTCCTCTGTCAACACTGTTGTCGTCCAACATGCCTCCTAGCATGCACTGCAGCACTGCAGATGTAGATAACAATCAAAATGTATGTTCTGTGCTAATTATTTCTTCAGTTACTATTCAGGTTGATTCATTCATTGCTAGTAATGGTATTTGGTAACACTTTATTTGACAGTGGCGCCTGAAGACAATCATAATTATGACATGACACTGTCATGAGCATTAACTCATTAACTCCCAGCCATTTTCCCCGGAGCAACCCCCTTCGCTCCAGGCCGTTTTACTGGATTTTGACTGATTTTGCAAGGCCCACAGAAAATTCTGTTCTATTGCTATATAAAAATGGAACCCACCAAAAGAAAGATTAGACTCTCTTCTTTCAGCGGGAAAAAAGTTAGTTCATATCTTTTTCCATTCTTTAGAAATCAGCTTTACAAAATAGCTTAGTTTGAGCAATTTTCCAATTTCTGATGAAAAAAATGGAGAAATTGAGCTTTTTGTGAAAGCATACATTTCAAACATAACTGACTTTAACACAGCTATTTTTTGCTTTAGTTACATCCCAAACATCTGAATAATGTTTTCCTTTTACAAAATAAGATAAACAACAAGACAAATAGAGCTTTTGATAGCAAAGGAACAATTTATTTACACATAACTAACTGAAAGATGACGCTGTTGTGGCCCCGACAGCTGGTTAAACTTTTCCCTCATCGCAGTCTCTGCGGGCTCTGCTCGCGAGCAGCACGGACTCAAAGGCATCGTCCGCTGCACTAGCGGTCCCGGTCATTCTGCTCAGTCATCCAGCGCCTGGCATTCCGGGCGTCCTACCGGTTGTTCTGCTCGGTCGTCTGCCGCCTGACATCCATTTGGCCGTCTTCCGCCGGCGCCCCAGCCGTGCGGCTTGGCCGTTCATTGCCGTTTAATCGGGTTGCGGGTCTTACCAAATGTGCTACTGCCCTCCAGTAGCCAGTTTTATTGCTTTAAAATGGATTTTCATGTTTGTGCTTTGGAGCTAAATTGAATCAGAACCCAGAAATGTCTTTAAAAAAAATAAAAATAAAAGAAACGTAAAAGACCTATAAATACGCCTTTGGGACACTGAAACAATTAAAAATAGAACGTATTTATACGTTTTTGGGAGCAAATGAGTTAATGAATGCTGATAACAGATGTCAATTAGTGTCATCCTGCAAATGGTCTCACTTTTGAATGGATGTAAAAGATCCGAGCTGGACATAAATGGAGTTAGTAACATAATTTGACAGATAACACTGAACAAATAAGCCGCACTAATGAGGGAAAAAAGTAGCGGCTTATAGTCCGATAATTACGGTACTACCACAAAGCTCACCACTGAAGGGTCATTGTGACTTCCAAGGAATGTTTGATAATTATCGGTAAATCCTTTCATGTATGGTTTGGAATATTAACAAGAAAGGTCATTTGAGCACATTTCTTGTTTACATGATCACTCCCAAACCTCCCATTACAAATGGATTGGACGGCCAATTGCAGCTAATGAGTTCATCAGTTCCCCAGAAGTAGAGCACATGAGGGACAAAACATTAGCAACGGCTCGGCATGATGCGGTACACGTCTTCGCCATCAGACACCTCAGGTATGATAGTCAAACACCTCAGGGAAAGAATGTTAATAGCAAAGCACGCCGCCTGCATTTAGATGTCTGTATTTCATGTTGTCAGACTTATCCGGTGTAGTTATTGTAAAAGGAAACGTCTGGTCGCATGCGCTGGCAATTACCGGCTAA
The DNA here is from genome assembly GCF_030265065.1 of Corythoichthys intestinalis. Lineage (NCBI taxonomy): Eukaryota > Metazoa > Chordata > Actinopteri > Syngnathiformes > Syngnathidae > Corythoichthys > Corythoichthys intestinalis. The sequence continues at coordinate 16,622,086 of NC_080416.1, read as the reverse complement.
ATGAACGGGAATGAATTCACTTCGTGCTATGTATCCGTCTTTGTTGGCCTTTTTTTTTTTTTGTCTTCAAAGGGTCGGTAAGAATGTCGAGTAGAAGTGTCCGAAGTCTGTATGTTTTTCAATCTAGGCTGGTTTCGGTAAAAATCAGACGGCGGTAATTGTAGCTTTCTTATCCATGGCAGGGACGAATCTAATGATATTTATAGCCACAGTTAAAGTTGAAGCTTAAACTTTGACAGAACTACAATAATTGTATTTGGGCATTAAAAATAAGAAGTACGAATGATTTAAGGATTCAGCAGGAAGAAAGAAATAGGCGGCCTTCAGTTCTGAGCACGAGGAGGCAACAGATGCACGTGCACGCCAAACAATGCGAAGAGCTGTCAAGACGATGCACACATCTTCGCCGGCGTTTGCCGCATGACAGCGACAGCTTGTCACTTTGGAAAATGTGAGACGGCGTCTTAACAGAAGGCTGCTGGTGACCAGCATGACCCGCTTGGTCCAAAGGTCTCAGGCCCTAAAGCCAAGCTGCAAATGTACATTTATAGTCCAGCCTTCAGTGCTCGGATCATTGACAAACAGTGGTGGAATGTAACTAAGTAAAACTACTTTGTAACTGTACATCAGCACATTTTTGTGTATCTGTATTTTACTTAAGTACAAATATGAAGTGGTACTTTTTACTTTTACTTCACTACATTTTACAGCACGTATCTGTACTTTTTACTCCTCTACTTTATGTAACTGAGCACTAGAGGCAGCAACACGAGTACAAGCAAAATTAGGCAGGTTAATGAGGTTTTGGAGTTTTTGAGCTTGTTAAGCTTCTGTTTACAGTGCAGTCAATTTTATTGCTTGTTTTTTTTTTTTCATTCTGCACAGTTTTAAATAAAACCGAGCGGTCAATCATTTTTCTGGTTCTGTCTTTGAATATTGACAGAGATGTCTGTATGTATACTAGTATACCTGTACAGCATATGTATATACCGTATTGGCATGAATATAAGACAGTGTTTTTTGCATTGAAATAACACTGAAAAAGAGGGGGGTCGTCTTATATTCGCGGTCTAGACATTATACTCATTCACGACGCTAGATGGCGCCATATATCATTGAAGCGATGTTCTGTCATGACAGAGCTCAGCTACTCTGAAGTTTAACCAGTTTGCATTATTTTATTGCAGTGTTTTTCCTTATTCAGATTTGTTTCATGACTAGAGTTACAGTTAGACTTCACTTTGATGGTTAATGCAGTTATTGCTTTATCAGTTGTTGTTTTATCACAATAGATTGGTTTATTTACATTTCAAAAACCAGAAGCCATTCATTTACGAATGTGATTGCAATTTAGTTTACATATTTAAATGTTAAGATATTAAGATTTGAATGAGGCAAAATGACTCATTTGAATTATTTGTTTTGGATGTACTGTAATTATTTTCTGTATAAAAATTAATTTGGTGTTGAAAAAGTGTTTTTTTTCAAACTTGAGTCTTGAAAAGAGGGGGTCATCTTATAATCAGGGCCATCTTATATTCGGGCCAATACGGTAAAGTTTGGACGTAAAGTTTGACTCGCCATTTTTTTTCTACAACCGACATGCTCAAAATACGACAATTTATGACAGTGCAGCACGATGGACGCACGGCGGATTTTCTTGTGAGAGAAATCAACACGGGTTCCAAAAAGGTTAGTGCAGGTGGTGAAAAAAAAGGAAAAAAGTGATGCTTACCATTGAAACGAAGATGGAAATGATAGAAAAATATGAGTGTGGTGTGCGGGTCCGTGAACTGGCTCGACAATACAGCCGTAAGATGTCTACGATCTCGACGGTCCGCCTCCAACCTCCGTTCGCCGGTCTTTGTAAGTTAAGGTGACAATTATTATTGTGGTAAAATTGCCAAAGAAATCATCAGCTTTGTCAGGTTTTTAATCATTTATTTCAGAACTTGTGCAACACGACAGCCTACTGTCAGAACAACAGAACATTAAAAGAAAGTAAAATCTCTACCGCACTTATCTCACAGTCACGTCAGCCACACGGTGCGTTCAGGTACAGCTAGCAAAACACATCCTCCACATTAAAACCCAATTTGTGACATTTTTACTAGGGCTGTCAAACGATTAAAATTTTTAATCGAGTTAATTACAGCTTAAAAATTAATTAATTGTAATTAATCGCAATTCAAACCATCGATAAAATAGCCCATATTTTTCTGTAAATTATTGTTGGAATGGAAAGATAAGACACAAGACGGTACTAAACATTCAACATACGGTACATAAGTACTGTATTTGTTTATTATAACAATAAATCCACAAGATGGTATTAACATTATTAACATTCTGTTAAAGCGATCCGTGGATAGAAAGACTTGCAGTTCTTAAAAGATAAATGTTAGTACAAGTTATAGAAATTTTATATTAAAAACCCTCTTAATGTTTTCGTTTTAATAAATTTGTAAAATTTTCAATCATAAAATAAACTAGTGACTCGCGATTGTTGATGTCAATAATTACACAATGCTCATGGTGCTGAAACCCATAAAATCAGTCGCACCCAAGCACCAGCAGAGGGCGACAAAACACTAAAAAAACACAAATAACAAGTGGACGTTACACTGTTGTCATTTTAATCTGTTTGAGCGGGGCATGTGCGTTAAATGCGTCAAATATTTTAACGTGATTAATTAAAAAAAAAAAATTACCGCCCGCTAACGCGATCATTTTGACAGCCCTAATTTTTACACAAATTATTATTATTATATGGTATTATTATTCTGATTTTTATTTATAATTTATTTGTTCTGCTATGTGCAATTGCCATTTGTTATAGTACCAGCAGTATTTATTAAGGATTTAGTGTAGGTTTTCGGGCTGTGGAATGAATAGATGGAATTATAATGTATTCTTACGGGAAAATTCTGCTCGACATATGACCATTTCGACTTACAAACAAGTTCCTTGAACTAATCAACTTCGTATGTAGAGGTAGCACTGTATTCTGCACCTACTGACCAATGCGTGAATCACAGAATGAGAACAATGTGTGGCATATCCATACATCTCAAAGGAGTTGAGAAACATATTTTGAAATATGAGAGTCATAGAATTAATTAAACACGTAAGTCAAATCACCACTCCACGAATAAACAGTGAGTCATCAAACAATTTATATCAACTCATTATAGAGCTGCTCAACAATTTTTTCTCCTGGTTAACAACACTGCCGGCCAGAGATAAAACCACCTCGGAAGGGGTTGGGGGGGTGACTATGAAGAAATGACTCATGCAAACTTCAAGGCGAAGTAAAATTTAATAATTCTATTTAACAGTAATTTGCTCCCTTTCAAATGCAGACGCTTTGAAATGTTTGTACTCGGTGATGTCGGCATTTTAGGGAGTGACTGGAGCCTCCCCCGATAATGGATGGCTGCGCGACAACAGCATCATATGAATGACGTGATAACCTGCTTGTACCAGGATATTTTTCACTAAATTGGCAAATGAATAAAACTTAAAAACGACAATAACAAAATCTTGACAGAATTAGCAAGGCTTCTGTTCTTGTGTCATTCTCCAGTGAATCCACTTCACAGCCAAACAAATGAGTTAATTTAATGACATTTAGCCGAGAGGCGGGTAACACGCCAGACTATTTGGACAGATGCAAATGGGAATCAAAGCTATTTCCAGCAGCTCAAACTTTTACGTGGCTTTGCCCATAAAGAGACAAGAGGGATGCCAATGAATGGTGAATTATTTAAAAGTCGTTAATGTCTGTAGTGTAGAGGGAAAGTCGGAGAGAGGTTTGCCTCACCCATAAGCTGTAACAGAGTTTTAATGCTACTAACAAGGTGTTATGGTCTCATTATGAGCAATGGCAATAACCATCAGTAATTTTTAGAGAGGGATTGTGATTTGAGGCTGTTGTTTTCTTCAAGCAACACAAATTGGCATGTCACGACCTGTAGTTTTGTTATGAATGCGCCAAACAGATTATTACAGTGTAGGAGATACTTTACTTTAAAAAAAGAAATGCATGACTGAAATGAATAACCTAACAAATATGTCATGTTATTGGGCGCGCTCGGGCGGGGGGTCCCGATGCCGGGATTGGTGATGGGGCGGCATAGGGTCGGTCGCCAACGGGCTTACACTCACTAGGGATTCACACGATTACTGGGTTCTAAATCACAAAGATGATTTGTGTACACTCTACCCCTTTCTATCACTTAGCTTTTAGACTCCCCCACCTTCTTCCCCCTCTTTCCCTGGTCAACAGGCCCCCCACATGGTGTCAACTGGAAATGCATTTAGCTGACGATAGCACCAACGTATTAGTAGTTAGTGTAGCTCAGCGTTCAATGTATTTCATGTATTTAATGTTGTTGTTTGTGTTTCTTTTCTTCTGTTCCCCCATAACCCCTTCCTGTTCGCTGTTTTGTCATAATAAATGAGGTATGTTGAATGATCACAAAGGGAGTATGTCAGACTCTCAATGTGAAACATTAAAACTGTTCAGACTTCCATTCTCCATGTCAAACAGCTGAACAGGACGGGTTTAAAAAAGCAAAAAACAAATATGTAAATAATAATTATAGATTTACATAGTGTAATTATTACTAGAGTTGTCGGATATTATCAGAGGTGGGTAGTAACACGTTACGTGTACTCCATTACATTTACTTGAGTAACTTTTTGAGAAAAATGTACTTCTAAGAGTATTTTACGAAGCAATACTTTTTAATTTTACTTGAGTAGATTTGTGAAGAAAAAAACGCTACTCTTACTCCGTTACTTTGGGCTACAAAAGAGTCTTTACATTTTTCCTCTTTATTCTTCATGTTAGATTAATTTTTATTTTTTGCTAGAGATTGCAATTGTATGTTTATTGTACTGCTATTGCCAAGAGTAAGGCTACTAATTTCACCAATGAGACGTTGCAACAACAATCTCATGACTCAATTTCTTAGATTTTTCGCGATTTGGCCGTAAAAGATTGGAGAACAATTCACATCCAAACATCCAAATTACAATTATTTTATCATACCAGGTAAAGTGGAACTACAACACAGTCAGTACGGTCTTCGGGACGCAATGAGGAATGGACCAAAAGTAAATCTCATGTTCAACTCACGCCGCTAGATAAAAAAAAAAAAAACAATACCTGGCTGCGGGCGACAGCAACTACAAACAACGCCCAGTTGCTAGCTGCTACAAACATAAGGCCACAAAATACTATGTTAGATAACACATATATATATAGAACTAGATGCGAAATGACAGATGGCGGCGGCGTTAGAACATGTATAGAGAACTAGATGCGAAATTACAGACTTGTCGGCGTTAGTAAACAGCCGCCATCTTTAAGCAGAATACGTCTCTGGAAGGCTCTGTTGTAGCGAACCTAATCATCTTTTTATCTGAAATACTGCTAAATCGGCAAAATCTTGACTTGAGTTTATCTTTAAATGATGAAACCATTTTAAAACATTCACATGTCGAAAGTAGAAGGAAGGGAAATTATGGAATAACGGGAGCAATTTTGTCAACTTTAACGGTTGATTCACAACATTAAATTAATTGAACGCAGTTTAAAGGGGATGTTTCGGCAAAGGGGGTGTGAGACATCAATAGAACCGTTATGCGCCAAGATAACAAATATTGATAAAGTTAACAAAAAAATCAATCACATTAATGAGCAATTATCGAAAATAGATCGAAAATGACGAACACTACCGAAAGTGTTCCGGAAACAGCCGAATGGGGCGGCGACGTCACGACAAGTGATTGAAAGTCGAGGCGGAGCTAGGTGCCATTGTTTTTTAACGACGAGAGAGTAGCGTTGGGGTTTGTTTGACCAAAACATCACAACGATGGTTCAAAACTGCTGTGCTATGTGGTGTACAAATAGTTGTTTATCGGAATATAGTATCCATGAGTTCCTGAACGCGAAAAAAAAAAGCTGGACTACACAGAAAATGGGTAAAGTTCGTCCGTGCAAAGAGGGCTAATTTTCTAGACACAGCCTCCGGCACGCTTTTCTGTGGTGCGCATTTTCCAACTGAAAGCTTCTCGAACTATGGACAAGAGAAATCGGGTTTTGCTAAAAGATTGCTGCTCAAAGGAGATGCGGTGCCGACCATAGATGCACAGCCACCTAAATGTCCCGAGATATCAAGAGAGAGACGATGACTGCTAAAGGAGGCTAAAGCTACGCAAAGAAGGGAGCAGCCAAGCTTGAAATGGCCAGAGTGAGTACTCTTTTATAATTAATAAAAAAAAATGTCACGCCTTTGGATACAGGACTCGACACATGTATAAATGATCGTTCGTAAAATATATAGAACAAATCCTCTGATCCCGTTCATATTTGTGTCTGTTGGCAGAGCGAAAAGCTATGATAGCGCAATAAATTATAATTATTCTATGCATTCCTTTATTTTGCAGTCACGGTGTATCAGCTTCACAAAAAGAAATGCTAAACAAATCATTGGTGTTTCCCACACGATCTGCTGCCGATGTTTCGTCAGTGTCATTGCTCCCCTCAATGACCGTTTCATTACGCTGCATTGGCGTTCGTTTGGGCTCAAATTGGTCACCTATAACACCGATTAAAGCTTTGCAACTCTCCTCGTCACCATTAGATGAACATTCGTTACGTCCTTCTACGTCGGATTCGTCGCTGAAACTAGAAACGAAATTGTCTGCCATTATCGCCGCCATTCAGTATTAAAGCACTGAGCCTTTTGCTTGTTGAAGAAACAGCCCTCACTGCCAACTCTGAATTCTCTTTTATTGACAACGAGCGGTGTTTCTTCATGAGGGAACCTGGAATATGTGCAGGACGAACACAATGCATCAGCATAAACAGCTCAAAACACCCCCAATTCTCCCCACACTAGAAGGAATTATATTGATGCAGACAGGCGCTGCCCCCCTAGTGGCCGGTGGCACTCTCTTCACTTGACGTGACGTCACGCACACAATCTGCCAGATCTCGGGCGCCGGTCGTTTTAGCTTGACAATCGAGCCAAATTTCTCTCATTTTCTTGTGTGTAATTACACGAAGTGGCATGATATGAATACAAAAGGCATGCGTTTATGGATAAATGATGGAATATCAAAATTTTCCCAGGGCGCTACATCCCCTTTAAAGCTGCTGATACAGAATGGGGACTTGATTATTTTATTTACTGTTTTGAACTATAAACTTGATACTGAAATAGTAGTTTGGCTTAGCCTGAGAGGATTTTTTAAACATTTTTGGTACTAATGTACGAAACATTAAAAGCTGGGGGGGGTGTAACTCCATTACACCAATCAGACGCAAGCTTGCCGTTCTATGATCACGCCAGCCTGTTCAATCACGTGGCATCTTTAAAGCACCGTAACAAATGAGTATTTGACATAGAGCGCTGCCCTCAACATGAATTGAAAGCAAAGATTCAAAACACTCTCCCAGGTTGGCACCGATTGAAAAACGTAGATATGATCCCTTTAATTTCGTAATCCGCGCTATGAAGGAACTACAGTATTCACTATTCAAACTAGGAACTATTTTCTCCACTAGAGGGTGAGGAATGCTCTTTGGACAAATAATGCTTCATTACAGTTTTTTTTTTTTTTCCCTCTCTTGCCGGAATTTAATGATCACTTCATATAGATAAGTTTGTGCTGAGAGAAAAAAAATACCATTGTTTAAAAAAAAAAAAAAAAAATCAAAAAAAAAAAAAGCAGTTACTCAAAATGTTACTCATTAATTGAGTATTCTTTTCACTAGATTTTTTTTACTTGTACTTGAGTACATTTTTTGGATGGCTACTTTTACTCTTACTTGATAATATAATTTTGATGTAACCCTACTATTACTTGAGTGAAATTTTTGGCTACCGTACCCACACTGAATATTACCGAGCAGCCAATAATATCGTCACATAAAAGCATTTTAAAATGGATACCATCGACATCAGTTTTTCTTTATCGGTTTTGGAAAAATATGCGTGCTGCCTTCAAAGTGAATACAGAAGCCTTCTACCTACTGCTTTTGTACAAGGACTTGTCACAGCTTAGCACAGGAGCTTTGCTTATTGACCATTAAATGTCTCCAAACTAAGATGCTTGGGATTTATTATGTGAGCAGGCCATTTGCATTCATGGTGCAAAAATGAAATGAACAATAAAATGATTGAAAAATAATAGATATGCTAAGTCGACGACGGGATATATCAGTATCGGTTTGATATCAGCATCGGATTTTTATGAGATGGACAATTTCGGAATATCGGTTAAAAAGTCATTATCAGACAACTCTATTACATACCGTAGTATGCGATGTGATGTACAGTGATACTTCGTTTTTCACGGTTTATGGGGACCAGAACGCGTCGCGATAAGTGAAAAACCACGGAGTAGCGCCACCGCCACCCCCCCAAAAAAAGCAATATACTATATATTATTTTAATTTATTCAATTTTTTTCTTCAATGTATTTATTCAGCTCTATAATTGGAAAATGATACATTTTAATAACATAAGACGTGTTTTTTTTACCTTTTCCCCAAAGTAGACAGACGGACAGACGGACAGATAGACAGATAGACAGACAGACAGATAGACAGATAGATAATTATGATAAGTTTTAAACATGTTACTGTCCCACAGAATAATTTTTAAACAAAAAATACGCCCAATCCATTTAAAGAGTTCAGGGTAGAGAAAAAAAATGCTTGTCTTTCTTAAATGCTTCATTGAGTGTTCACTCAAATCCGCTCCAGCTGCTCACTTACACACAATGAGTTGTCATAGCAACTGTTTAACAGGTCAAACGATGATTGACGCATGAGGCACTTCGAAGGTCGTTGTTTTTGTCAAGACCAAAGCATTACTGTCTGTCAATCATTGTTTACTTTAACTCATTTGCTCCGAAAAACTTATAAATACGTTCCATTTTTGTTTCAGTGTCCCAAAGCTGTATTTATACGTCTTTTACGTTTTTTTTTTTTTTTTAAAGAGAAATCTCTGGGTTCTGATTCAATTTAGCTCCAAAGCACAAAGCTGAAAATCCATTTTAAATCAATAAAACTGGCCACTGGAGGGCAGTAGCGCATTTGGTAAGACCCGTAACCTGATTCAATGGCAACAAACAGCCGGGCCGCCGGCGGTAGACGACCGAATGGCGTCCAGGATGCCAGGCGGCGGATGACCGAGCAGAACAACCTAGAGGACACCCGGGATGCCAGGCGCCGGACGACCGAGCAGAAAGACCGGGACCACTAGTGCAGCGGACGATGCCGTTGAGTCCGTGCTGCTTGCCGAGCAGACCCCGCAGAGACTCAAAAAAATCCATCTTTATGAGACAGGTGGCGATGAGGGAAAACTTTACCCGGCTGTCGGGGCCACAACAGCGTCATCTCTCAGTTAGTTATGTGTAAATAAATTGTTACTTTGCAATCAAAAGCTCTATTTGTCTTGTTGTTTATGTTATTTTGTTAAAGGAAAACATTATTCAGATGTTTGGGATGTAACTAAAGCAAAAAAATAGCTGTGTTAAAGTCAAAGTTATGTTTGAAATGTATGCTTTCACAAAAAGCTCAATTTCTCTGTTTTTTCATCAGAAATTGGAAAATTGCTCAAACTAAGCTATTTTCTAATGCTGATTTCTAAAGAATGGAAAAAGATATGAACTTACGTTTTTCCTGCTGAAAGAAGAGAGTCTACTCTTTCTTTTGGTGGGTTCCATGTTTATATAGCAAGAGAAGAGAATTTTAATGGGGTTGATCCGGTGAAAATGGCTGGGAGTGAATGAGTTAATAAACAACTCCAGGTCAATCTCTGACGAACAAAAAGCAGGGAGAGGGAAGGGAGGGAGCGAGTGTGAGACAGTGTGATCGGCTCAAGACAGCTCATCTGTAATTTTTTTTTTTTTTAATTGAAAAAAAAAAATCCGCGATGGACTGAGGGCACGAAGTTTGAAGCGCGAAGTAGCGAGGGATCACTGTATTGCAGTGATCCCCAACCACCAGGCCAGGGACCGGGGTCAATGTCGTATTTGCTAACGGGCCGCAGAGAAATAATAAATAAATTGCTAACGACCTAAATCTAGGCTGTACCTCTTGACTAATCAGAGTAGAGATTTGTGTACGTCACCCTCTAGTGGTTGCCCGCCATTACTGGGGTGTTTGCACACCTATTGCAGCCCAGCATCAGTCAATGTAAACAGTAACCTTAGCTGCTGATGGCTGTGTGCTGCGAGCGGCGATGTCTTTGGACAGATATTAGAAAGGCCACCTGCTGAGTCAGAAGAGGAACCTACAACCAAGTCCATTCTGCATAATACATGGCTAAAAGCTAGCAAACGAGGCAACAAATGGAGGCACTGAGAACATCATAACTTGTGGCAAATCGTATTGCTAAAGCCAAGAAACGTTTCACGATTGAAGAACTCATTATGCCTGCGACCAAGGGTATGCCGTCAAGTTTTAGGAAGGGCCGCTGTTAAAAAAAAAAAAGGTCGATTCGGCGTATGTTGAGGTACATTTTCCCTGCACTTAATGTTCGTTTTTAGCCCCGTCATGGTGCAAAAAAGCTTGGGGACCACTGATATATGTTCTTAACAAAATGGCCGACCTGTTGGCACACGCTGCTTCAGTACACTGGCATATGTATTCTTCTTTGGCTTTCTGACCCCATCTTCCTCAATACAGCTGTCCTGCACATTTTGAGTGTGCTTTTATTGTGGGCAATCTAATCCAATATAATAATCATGCTGTCTAGTCAGCCCCTTGAAATGCTCCAACTGTGAGGTTGATGGATTATTTGGGCTAAGAGATGTGCTCACTATCAAAAATCGTCACAGTTTGTGAACAACATTTGAGAGGATTTGGCCTCATGTGCACAAGGAAAAAGGCAAACTAAAGTGCAGTATAAACTCTCTCCTTCAAACATTTCAAAGGACACCAGTGCAGCTCGCTCGCCCGCGTCCCAGGTGTCACCCTTCGCCCGCACTATAGGCTCCTGCACCTAATGAAGCTCATCGGCCAGTGTCAGGAATTACGGCCAAGCGAGCGCTGCTAAGCAACAGGCACTTGGCCGTTCTCATTCGAAAATCACTTCCTCAGAGAAAGTGACACCACTTGGCCTGTTGTGGCCCTGACCCCTCAGTGCAGTCGCACTCAAAACCACTTTCACCTCAATCACGCCAAACTCTACACGATCCTCCCCCGCCAAACTTAATTCACTAAACCTAAAAACGATAACTATACACAGTCTGTCCAAAGAAAAGCATGAAACAAATCCAATTTTAGAGTTAAATGTAAATATACTCCAATTAGCGGTCTTATTATTTCTACATAGCTCTGTTGTGACTGTCATTATTTGATTTCAGCTTATTGTATTCATCAGTCTTTTGCTCTTAAATTTAACTAAATATTCGATTAAGTTAATATTTTAGGAAAAAAATTTTTTTTGAAAAACCAACTACTATTAGGCATGGCTCTACACTAACATTTTTTACTAGGAGCATAGTGGCCCCGAATTTAAAATTTTAGGGGCGCACACTGAAAATCGACATACAAAATTTTTGAGAGACAGCGAGAACGTGGCTTTGCCATGTGGCAAAAAAAATTTGCCTTGTGGCAAAAAAATTTTGCCATGTGGCATTTATGTGCCAACATTTTTTTGCCATGTGGACATTTTTTTTTGCCATGTGGCAATTTTTTTTTGCCATGTCACAATTTTTTTTTGCCATGTGGCTTTTTTTTTTGCCATGTGGCAAAAAAAAATTTCCATGTGGCATTTATGTGCCAACATTTTTTTGCCATGTGGCAATTTTTTTTTGCCATGTCACAATTTTTTTTTTCCATGTGGCAAAACATTTTTGCCATGTGGCTTTTTTTTTTAATGTGGCAAAACAAATTTGCCATGTGGAATTTTTTTTTTTGCTGAAAATTACTGAAATTTTCTTCTAATTTTCACCGTTCAACCGATCAATACTTTCAAAATAAATGCACTAAACTACAAACTTATAAATATATATTTTATTCTCCATCAGTTTTGAAATCAGTCAAGCAGTATACTAGATACTGGATATATATTTTAATCCCTTCAGACCTGAGTATGCTGCTGAAGGACATGACGCGTTCCCGTCTCTAAACCAATAAATACACCGAATTTAGTTGCTATTGACAATTCTGGGAGATGATTAGATGAGATTTTACCTATCGAAATCAAATCATGAGGTTTGGCATGGCCCCTATGCTATTTTTGGCTCTTTGAAAATGGGCTGTAGTGTAGTCATATATCATAATTTTAACTAAAAAATAATGAATGAATAAATGACTAGGCTGGTGGAATTTGTTTTCAGTACAGCTTGGTATAGCTTCCAACATCAAACAAATATATAGAAAAGATTAGACAAATAGTTAAAGAAAATTAACAAAATTATAGATATATGTATTCAAAGCATATAATCACTGTTTTCAGGGTTTGTATGTAATGAAATAATAGTATATCATTTCAACTTAATCGCACTATACAGATAAAGTCAGTAGTAATAAATGTATAAATAAAGGCCAATATTTAGAAGTAGCATTTTTTGAAATGACAAATTCATTTTTGTAATGACACGACCTGACTCCCATAGCTATATCCAAACCGAACCATCGGAATGCATCAACAATGACAGAATCAAACAAAACTCAAAAAAGATGCACGGAGCTCATCTCACAGGTTTACAACCTGTGTGGGTCAGCGCTCGTGCCGGCTGCTGTATATTTGTTTTTCTCCCTGCAGGGGTGCCATATTTAGCATCAGAGACACTACTCGTGCTTTTTCCAAAAGAAAGAAATAAATAGCAATTCAGAGCGAGCGGACCACACACTGTTCATGAGCCGCCAACGCCGATTTTCATGCTGCTGTTGTGTGCCGATAACTCAGAGGAGTTACGCGCACACGAGTGCTCGCACGCACACACTCCCACGGAATCAAGTCAAGTGGTTGTGAGAAGACTACGTGGGAGCGCATTACAGCACAAAGGCTTCACGGGGAAGATAAGTGTCAATGTCCAGCAGGAGAAAATTAGGAGCAGGTGGTCTTGGAGAAGTCGCGGGGGATAGCGACCGAACCCTTTTACGAAAAGCAAAAATCTGCAAGTAATTGGAATCCATTCGAAAATTTCTACTGTACTAATTGCCTTTAGATGCCAGAAGATAGCGGTAAAGGACTACTTTTTTTTTTTTTTAATCTATGAAGCTCCTCAACTTACTTCCCAGTTCGCTGGCATGGCACCAAAATGACAAATTACCGCCAAAGCAATAGTTTTATATTTGCAAATTCGTCCATGAAATTATTTGATGGTCCCATGTAAAAATGTGCTTTGGTGTCGAAAGACTTTGATGAAGAGAGGAAAAGAGCTTCATTATAGCCCCTTTTAAATTCCAGTCTAAGACGATGTGGGATTTACCCGTGTCACGGCTTTCACACATGGGGAGATGTACCAGGAATTACCGGCGTTGGACACTTTCAGACTTGTCCCATGTCCATGCATGCCAGTCTCATCAGACGATAGGACATGGTTCCAGTAATCCATGTGCTTTGTGGACATGTCTTCAGCAAACTGTTTGCGGGCTTTCTTGTGTACCGTCTTCAGAAGAGGCTTCCTTCTGGGGTGACAGCCATGCACACCAATTTGATGTAGAGTGCGGCGTACGGTCTGAGCGCTAAAAGTCTGAACCCCCACACCCCCACCCACCCACCTCTTCAATCTCTGCAGCAATGCTGACAGCACTCCTGTAATGAGTCACATGACATTTTGGAGGGAAAATGACGAGCAGTACTCAATTTGGACATTTAGGGATGTATGTAGTTTCTAAGGGGTGTACTCACTTTTGTTGCCAGGGGTTTAGATATAAATGGCTATATTTTGAGTTATTTTGAGGGGAATATAAATTAACTATTTTAAAAGCTGCACACAGACTACTTTTCATTGTGTCACAGTGTCATTTTGTCAGTGTTGTCCCATGAAAAGATATTATGAAATATCTGTAGAAATGCGAGGGGTGTACTCATGTTTGTGATACACTGTGGATGGATGGATGGATGGATGGATGGATGGATGGATGGATGGATGGATGGATGGATGGATGGATGGATGGATGGATGGATGGATGGATGGATGGATGGATGGATGGATGGATGGATGGATGGATGGATGGATGGATGGATGGATGGATGGATGGATGGATGGATGGATGGATGGATGGATGGATGGATGGATGGATGGATGGATAGAGAGAGAGAGAGAGAGCGATAGTATATATTGTACATATGCAATATTCTATGTGCAATACTTACCGTAATTACGTGCAATATTAACGTGAAAGATTTAATGCCTTTACTGTCAAACTGCTGCTATTTCACTTCGATTATTTGCGCCGTCCGAACATAAAACTCTCATACGCGTTGTATATTTATGTTTATTTAGATTTTATACTTTATACTTTATACTTGTAAGTCACTTTTGAGATTTTAACTTGTCCTGCACTGTAAAGGGAGATGCTCCACAATTACAGAGTACAACTGTATAATGACAATAAAGGGCTTCTATAAGTTGTGATTGTATATAGAATTTATCAATCATCTATTTATATATTTTTTATAATTGATTCTGCATGTTTTCCTCAAGTATTAAGTTTCTGATGTGAAAATTGAGTGATTTATTAGCTGTTGATAACTTTTGGGCGAAAACATTTATGTTAAATATTGCTATTGATCATGAAAATATAGATCATTATCTCTGCATTTGGTGATTTTTGTGTATTTAGTGTAAAATCTGAGAATTTTATAGCCATTTTAAGTTTTTTTATTCTTATATAAAAAATAATAAATCTGGATTTTATTAGGGAATGACTTTGAATTTTTTGATGCCGCTGCTCATGGAGACTCTTATATGCCTAAGGCCTGTTTATGTTGTAGGTCGGTAGCAGCTTTGGTTTTGAAAATATTTAAATTTTATTTTATTTTTTTAAAAATAGGCCCCCTATGAATCTGCCCCGCGCCCCGCACCCCGTGTCCTATCAATATATTACGAAGTCTATGGATGGACGATGGACTGTCTCTTCCTCGGCTCTAAGATCCATTAGCAATTAAATTTCGTTACGTTTCCAGTTTAGTTTCTCTATCTTTCCAGTTTGTCCTGTTAATAATTACGGTGTTTGTTTAGGTCTTTTCATCTTACTACAAAGAAAGAGGAAATGACGATCGACCCGCAGTGATATTTACGTCATCAGTTGTCACCCGGGAATCAAACGGCTGCTTTCTCACGTGCCGGGTAAGTCCGAACATTATACTAGAACGCAACCCGGTTAAAGTCCGTGTCATGTCTGTGTCAGTCTACCCGTGAAAATTGCTCTCAGACATAAACGCTATCTGTTTAAATATGTATGCGTATGTCTAAAAAGGGCTTAATTAATAGAAAACATGCTGTTTGGGATGATTTATTAATCATCCATAGACAGTTACTGCGGGAAACCTTGAAATAATGTAAAGTTCAAACTGCAAAGGCAATGTAAATAGATAAACATTGCTAATATGTCTCGGACTGGATCTTAGACTGTGCAAGTGGACCTAATAGTGTGAAAATTAAGTCTATATTTGGACCTTGTTGAATTTTTAGCATTTCTTATCAGTACTGGTGTACCTAAGGTAGTTTTATGAATTGGATTAATTCAATAAAACAGCATGACATGGTAAGACTGAGGATTGGGGTTTTCTACTTTATATTAGCTACAGTGGAAATTTCCAAATCAAATGAAAGAAAATATGCTTGTTGTCTGCCAAGGTATCTCTCTTTATCAGGCATTATAACTTGACATTTATGGGAAAAAAATACCACATTATATTATGATTATGGGATTAGGTTTAGAGCAAACTTAATCTACCGTAATTTTTGGACTATAAGGCGTACCTGACTATAAGCCGCAACCTACCAAATTTGACATGAAAACAGCATGTGCTCATAGATAAGCCGCCCCGGACCTCACTGTATTATGGGATATTTACACAAAAAGATATTAACCGATAACAATTTATTTGGCAGCGACAACATAAGACTATCATAGGACCAAATGAACCACCATGAAGCTTTGAACCAAATGACTGCAAAGCTTCATTGCTTCAAAAAGCTTCACTTGGCCATCACTACTCCCTTGGGGGGGACAGTCAGCCTCTTCTGCTGCCGGCTGTTAACACTGTTTTTGTCCAACATGCCTCCAAGCATACATTGCAGCCCTACGGCTGTAAATAACAATCAAAGTTCATATTTCTTCAGTTACCGTTCTAGTTGTTTCATTAATTGCTAATTATGGTATCTGGTAACACTGGAATTGAAAGTGGTGCAATAAGACCGTTATAAGACCATCATGATTATGACATGACACTGCCATGAGAATTAATGAATGCTTATGACACATTTTGTGTCATCCGGCAAATTATCTCACTTTTGAATTGATGTAAAATATCCAAGCAGAAAATAAATGGAGTTAGTGACATAATTTGCCGGATGGCACTTAATGACATCTGTCATATGCATTCATTAATGTCCATAATAGTGTCATGTCATAATTATGATGGTCTTAAGGCAGTCTTATGACTCCATTGTCAAATAAAGTGTTACATATTAACCCAATAAATCAACAAATAAGCCGCACTGGACAAAAATCCACAGCATTCGAAATGAGGGGGAAAATTAGTGGCTTACAGTCTGAAAATTACGATAATCTTTATACATGACACATGTCCATGCCCTTTTTAAAGCTGTTTTCACAGGGCACTGTCTTTAGAACAATATCAAACAGCAAAACAACATAGTCCAGTCCAAACAAAATACAAACCCTGTTTACCCTGTTTTTCTTTCTTTCTGTTTGAACAAGCTACTTTCATTCCTCATTGTAGATGCATGGTTGTTCATGGCCCAAGGCAAAGTGATGTATAACAGGGGCAGCTATCAAACCAGCTACAAATAAATACCGCACTGCCAATTCTCCAGGTGATATTCGTGAATACAGCACATGTTTTAATGGCATTAGTAAAACTTGATAACATCTCTACAAAGCGCTTTGTACAATGTAAAAGTTGTCAAACCCAGACACGTCAGGTACACCTGCACTCTCCAATGAGATCCAGCTGAATCAACAAGTCCGCCTTGACAAAGATAACAAGATCAGACAACCACCAAGGCCAACCTCAGCCGAGACACAAACTTCCACAAAGGACTTATCGAAAACAACAAGTTTTTGGACTGTTTTTTTGCAATGAGGCACATTCATAATTAATTCATCCCCCCTCTGGCCCCAAAAAAGTGGTCCGTGGACAGCAGGATGCCCGCGAGGCTAGCTAGCCCAAAACAAGGTAATTGCTCTCCAGGGGACATGGAAAATGGCCGACGTCACATCTGGATACTTTGTCTAACTTTTTGTGCTGAGTAAGAACAATGTTTCAATTTGAGACAGGATTTCTTAACAATATTCTAACTCTGTAAACCAGGCCCACTCTATATAAAATTAGCATAACAATGTTATTATCCGAAAAATATTAAATGACTTATTTGCTAAAATCATCAACCAGTTGATGGTAGCATTTTCTTGTCACCAACAAATATAGTCGAATCCCTCCAAGAACAGAAACAGTTGATCACGTAGCGTGACGGGTTGCTTATTGAAAAATGTCGTGCCGGCGCACTTTGCTGCCAGGAGATTATTTTCACTTTGCCGAGGACGCCCGCCGTGAGCTTGATGGAGGCCTCGGTGTGGATCGATGGAAATGCTTTCCCGCGCTTCCTGTGACGGCTCTGAGACTAGGACTCTCTAGAGATAGCAGGTCTGGACCTGCGGAATGTCCCCTTTGAGCGTAAGTGACGGTCCCTCGTCTATTAGAAAAGAAGTAGGCCTCTGTCAAGAGAACTCTGCATCAAAATGGCTTCCACGGGTGACAGAGTGAGGTTAATGAAAAGCAGTGCTCACTATCTTGCAAATACCTGGTTTTATTGGTATTCTACACTGCTGGCCAAAAGTATTGGCACCCCTGCAATTCTGTCAGATAATGATCAATTTCTCCAAGAAAATGATTGCATTTACAAATGCTTTGGTAGTAATATCTTGATTTATTTTGCTTGCAATGAAAAAACACAAAAGAGAATGGGAAAAAAAAAAAAAAATCATTGTAATTTTACACAAAACTCCCAAAATGGGCCGGACAGAAGTATAGACCCTACTCACCAACGTCACAGAATGACGCGTCGCCGTATCCGGCCGCCATATTGTCCATCTTTGTTTATCCGTATTCTCAATGGTTTCAATTTGTCGTGCAATTTATAGTGCAATTCATGGAAGCCCCGGTGCTTTCAGACGCTGTAAACTCATTGGATGCGTTGCATAAAAGGCGTTATGTGGAAAAGCTTCAGTCTATCCATTCGCCAGATCCATATTTGATGCCTAAATCGATATTTTTCGACCCGCTGTCTTCACCCTCTCTGCCTGACATCTGCTACCCTGATATCTACAACTATCTTGTCCACACAAAATCAGCCTATTCTCACGAAAGTTTGAAAAACTTTAAGAGCAGCACTCTAAGCAACATTACCCCGTGTGACCCTTCCAATTTTCTAAAATGGCGACATTCAAAAAAAAAAAAAAAAGTTGACTGCGATGGCCGACGCTTCAAGGATAGGTGGATATTGGACTATTTCTTCAATAAAACACGCAACAACTGTGTCTGCCTCATTTGCAAAGAGACAGTCGCTGTTTTCAAAGAGTTCGATGTGACGCGATAATGATATGACCGAACAAGACACGCTAACATGTACGACAACATTACAGGGAAGATACGCAGCGAGAAATTATAGCAACTTGAAGCTACAGCAGCAGTATTTCGCAAGAGCCCGAGTGTCGAAAGAGAACGCCACAAAGACGAGACTGTTGAAATTATGAATTAAAAATAATAATAAAGCAAATGTGACACACAGAAGGGCTTACTAAAATTTGTTTAAATATAGTGTTCTATGTAAATCAGCCAAGGTAGCCCCCCGCATTTTTACCACACCAAATCTGAGATTTGAAGGGTGCTTCTCCAAACTGCCATTTTCAGATTTCTCCACAGGTGTTCTATCGGATTCAGGTCTGTACTCATTGCTGGCCACTTTAGAAGTCTCCAGTGCTTTCTCTCAAACCATTTTCTAATGCTTTTTGAAGTGTGTTCTGGGTCATTGTCCTACTGGAAGAACCCTGACCTCTAAGGGAGACCCAGCTTTCTCACACTGGGCCCTACATTAATCTGCAAAGTTTGTTGGTAGTTTTCAGAGTTCATAATGCCATGCACACGGTCAAGTAGTCCAGTGCCAGTGGCAATACTTTTGTCAGGCCTATTTTTGGAGTTTTGTGTAAATGATAATGATGAAAAAAAATCAATTTTCTTTTGTGTTTTTTATTGCAAGCAAAATAAATGAAGATTTTACTACCAAAGCATTTGTAATTGCAATCATTTTCTGGGAGAAATTGAGCATTATCTGACAGAATTGCAGGGGTGCCAATTCTTTTGGCCAGAAGTGTACTTAATTGTAACATAGATCACGGCAAAGGGTAGCTTTATAAACAAGTTTCCGAGACAGTTCTGCTTGCAAAGCTTAATTGCTTCAAGAAGCTTCATTTGGCCATCACTGCTCCCTTGAGGAGACAGTCAACTTCTGCTGCCACCTACTGTCAACATTCTTGTCATCCAACATGCCTCTTAGCATGCATAGCAGCGCTACAGATGTATATGACAATCCAAAATCTTGTTCTGTGCTAGTTATTTCTTTAGTTACTGTTCCACTTGTTTCATTATTTGCTAGTTATGATATTTGGTAACACTTTATTTGACAGTGGCGCAATAAAACTGTTATGAGACCATCATAATTATGACATGACACTGTTATGGGCATTAATGAATGCTTATGACAGATGTCATTATGTGTCATCTGGCAAATTATCTGTTTTCAATGGATGTAAAGATCCTAGCTGGACATAAATAGAGTTACTGACACAATTCATAATGTCATTAATGCCCACGATAGTGTCATGGTCACAATCATGACGGTCTTATTGCAGTCTTATGACGCCGCTGTCAAAGCGTTGCCTATTATTCCATATAAATCAATAAATAAGCCGCACTGGACTATAAGCTGCAGGATTCAAAATGAAGGAAAAAAGTAGCGGCTTATAGTCCGAAAATTACGGTAATTATTGGAGGAAATATGCTTGATGTCATATTTTACAAATAGACATTTTAGCGTGACAATGCATGGCTACTGAATGAATATTGTCTTGAAAAAATGAACAGTGTATAATACTGTATGCCACATATAGGGTGGTGTTGATATTTCCGGACATTTAGCTGAGATGACTTTTGTCTCCCGGCAACGTGGTGCGCGTCGCCTTGTGCAGCCATGGCCGCTCTTATACAGAAAGACTTTAGTGCAGCTGTCGTGGCTAAGTGTCACATTCTGCGCTATTACTCTCTGAAATCAACAGAGGCAAGCTGCAGGTCAGTAGGGATGCAGAAGACAGGGAGGGATGGATGAGCGTCATCAAGACAGTTACTTTGGGGGATTTTTTTCAGGGTTAGGATGATAATGTGGAAGCGGGAAGTGGTCGAAAAAGTGAGTAACGTATTCTTATCAAAAGGAGTGTTGTTAGGCGATGCCACCAGCTGCAGATGTTCGTTTTTATCTTGTAAGTTTGATAGTCCAGCCAAACAATTCATGGTTTTATCTTTAAATAATGTTACAGTGGACTCACACATATTCGCGGTTTCAGATCGTCATATTCAAGTACTTGCAGATATGTTTAATTTAGGGATGTCAAACGATTAAAAATTTTAATCGAGTTAATCACAGCTTAAAAATTAATTAATCGTAATTAATCACAGTTAAAACCGTCTCTAAAATATGCCATATTTTTCTGTAAATTATTGTTGGAATGGAAAGATAAGACAAGACGGATATATACATTCAACATACTGTACATAAGTACTGTATTTGTTTATTATAACAATAAATCCGCAAGATGGCATTAACATTATTAACATTCTTTCTGTGATAGGGATCTGCGGATAGAAAGACTAGTAATTCTTAAAAGATAAATGTGAGTTTGTATATTGTGACTAAATATTGTCATCTAGTGTATTTGTTGAGCTAAACGGAATGTTTGAATAGAGTTTGACCAATGTCTGAGTATTATTTTGCATAGCTATTTTGATTGGGAATGTCAGTTCTCTTTGCGTTGAGAGCTTTTCTTTTTGTGTACATTATTTTTTTTTTTGAGCGATAGGAATATTATTTTTGTTGTGCTTTCAGTAAATGATACTGTAGCGGCTTAACTGTTCTGCCCAGATGCATGATGGGAAGTTGGGCAGCCATGACTGTCAGTGGTGGCTCCAAATGGTATATGTTCTCTGCGTTGTGTTCAATACAGGGTGTTAAGAAAAAGATCAACTTCTGTCATTCTACCCTACGTCGCTCACCACAATAGATATAATTGTTGTAGAAGAGATGCCAAAGCTTTTGCCAATAAAAAGCGCGACCCCAATGAATGCCTGTGTCCACTCCACTCGCTTGTCTCTGCCTCTTAACTCTCAGTATACATAAAACGGCGCCATTGTAGTCTGTTTGCGGCACTGCGTGAGTGGGTCGTTCCGTGCATGCGTTGAATGTGTTAAATATTTTAGAGTGATTAATTTTAAAAAATTAATTGCCGCCCGTTAACGCGATAAATTTGACAGCCCTAGTTTAAATATAATATATATGTGTATATATTTTTTGTGAGGGAGGGTGAAATATCCCCTGGTATTATAATTTTTGATGCAATTATAATGGTGTCAATTATTCACGGTTTTCGCAAATCATGGAATCTAATGTACTATAAGAGTGGAGAGCAACAGTGTACAAATGTGTAACAGCACATTAAACAGTATGTGTGAAATGGGATGTTAATGCATTTACATTATAATAGCCAATTTGCTTAGTTTGCATGCATGTTTATTCATGCTCTACACATCAAAACACACCGCTGTGCTATTACGTAGCACGACCGTTATGATGCACTTTAACTACAAGCACTGTAGTCTGGCGCATATCAAATGAGACATAATTGCGCTCGTTAATGCGGTTACAACTATATTGCTACCAATAACGATGCAGGAAATGGTCCTAAATGGCTATGAGATCCCCTTAAAGCACTTCAACTGAACAATATATTTACAGGACATTGTTTGTTTTTTTGTTTTTTTTTTTGTCTGCTTTCCTCCAGTGTACGAATCTAGTATAAACAGTGTTAGTTATGCTTTAAAGACTTGACAGTTAATAAAAAGTTTATACCCACTTTTATAAAAGAAAAGAAAAGAAAAAGAAAAAAAAAAAACGGTAACACTTTACAATAAGGGTCCCTTAATTAACATTAGTTAATGCATTTTTAGACAATAACTAATGTTTAAGTAACATTATAATAATTAATATAAATGCTTATCTAACATTTATTAATATATTAATTAACATGAGTTAATGCATTAGCTAATGCATTCGTTAATGCATAAGCAGACAGTAATTAATGGTTTGGTAAAATTAAAAATAGCATTTCTTAGTTAAGGGACACATGTGCTACACTTTACAATAAGGGTCCAAAAAGCATTCAGTCATGGTTAATAAAGTTTAAGTAATACTTATGAGGTACGTTCCCGTGAAATAATACCATACTTAAGGTTAGGTTAGCAACACCCAAAGACTCAAAGAGCAATGTTTTAAAATAACATAATCACTTACTAGTACCAGTATACATTAATAACTATTTATTAATACACTAATGTATATGTGAATTAATGTTAAATAATGTATTATATATATTATATATTATAACCTAAGCTTAAGTATGATATGATTTCACGTGAACGTACCTCATAAGTATTTCTTAAACCTTAATTAACCATTACTGAATGTTTTTTGGACCCATATTGTAAAGTGTTGCACACAAATCCCTTAACTAAGAAATTATAAATGCTTAAGTTCCACCGTCTTAACCTTTATTCAACATTACTGAATGCTTTTTGGACCCTTATTGTAAAGTGTAGCGCATGTGTCCCTTCACTAACAAATTATAAATGCTTAAGTTCCCCCCTTAACCTTTATTAACCATTACTGAATGCTTTTTGGACCCTCATTGTAAAGTGTAGCACATGTGTCCCTTTACTAAAAAATTATAAATGCTTAAGTTATCTAACCCTAAAGCCTAAACCCTACCCCTACCCTATAGGCCTATATTTTTTTTTAATTTTGCCAAACTATTAGTTACTGTCTGGTTATGCATTAACTAATGCATTAACTCACGTTAATTAATATATTAATAAATGTTAGATAAGCAATTATATTAATTATTGTAATGTTACTCTGCGATTGGCTGGCAACCAGTTCAGGGTGTCCCCTGCCTACTGCCCGTTGTTAGCTGGGATAGGCTCCAGCACCTCTGCGACCCTCGTGAGGAATAAGCGGCATGGAAAATGAATGAATGAATGAATGAATGTTACTTAAACATTAGTTATTGTCTTGAAATTCATTAACTAATGCATTAACTCATGTTGATTAATATATTAATAAATTTTAGATTACGGATTAAATGAATTATTGTCATGTTACTTAAACATGAGTTATTGTCTAAAAATGCATTAACTAATGTTAAGGGACCCTTATTGTAAAGTGTTACCAAAAAACTTTTTTAGGCTGTAGGTTTGGGTTCAAATATGACATCTGCGTCCGAAACACTTAGTAACCAATGTTTTTAAAGTATCGTATGTAGCATGTACTTGGCCCTGGCCTTGAGCAGAAACACAGAACATCAGCTATCTTAATCGATATCTTATTTGGTTTCATACAGAGCCGTACAATGACAGCAGGTATAATTAGTTTCCACAAACAGCACCGTTGACACAGTCCAAATGGTTCCCTTATCTTCACCGCAGTTACTTTTCACTCGTTCAATTTCACCGCCCCAAATCAACGTTTGATTCAGGGCGAAAGCCGTTCTCATTATTTCTGCGAGAAAATAATCCTTGCAGTTGATAAGGCCAAGAAAAAAATTCTTAAAGCCGTGTGCTGGACTTGATCGAGAGTCAAAACTCTCCCAAGACAAATTACTTAGTGGCTTAGGTCAAGAGTGTCAGTCATCCTCAATTGTGACGCATGCGTAATACATTGAGCTCCGATAGCAAACATTACAATTTTTTAGCATTATTATTCGTACTGCATCACACTTAGAGTTCTATTATTTTACAAGTCTAAATCCCTCAGTACGATGCAGTGCATTTCCACACCAGCACAACCGCAATAAAAAACATTGTAAAACAGACTAAACTATTGTAAGAGTTGGACACTTGTTGCATGAAATCAACAAATATTGTCATTTCTCCAGAAAAACACAATAAAACAATGTTGTAAACTAACTTCACAAATTCGACTTTGGTTGACATGGCCCAATGTGCTACACGGATCAATAACTGTACAACATTTAAGCCAGTACAGAGCATGCCGGGGGTGGAGCATGTAACCTCAGGAAACATACTTTTTTGCCATGCAACAAAGTGTGGTAGCATTTTGCAATAAGGGTCCCTTAATTAACATTAGTTAATGCATTTTTAGACAATAACTAATGTTTAAGTAACATTACAATATGTAATATAATTGCTTATCTAACATTTATTAATATATTGATTAACATGAGTTAAAGCATTAGTTAATGCATAGATAGACAGTTACAAATGTTAGAAAAACTTAAAAATATATATAGGCCTATATAGGGTTAGGGTTCAGGGTTTGTTAACTTAAGGATTTATAATTTCTTAGTTAAGGGACACATGTGCTACACTTTACAATAAGGGTCCAAAAAACATTCAGTAATGGTTAATTAAGGTTAAGTAATACTTATGAGGTACGTTCACATGAAATAATACCATACTTAAGGTTAGGTTAGCATCACCCAAGGACTCACAGAGCAATGATTCTCATTTTAAAATAACAATCCCTTACTAGCACCAGTATACATTAATAACTATTTATTAATGCACTAATGTACGTGTGAATTAATGTTAAGTAATGTATTATATATCATATATTATAACCTAACTTAACTTATAACCTAACCCTATATAGGCCTATATAATATTTTTAATTTTACCAAACTATAAGTTACTGTCTGGTTATGCATTAACTAATGCATTAACTAATGTTAATTAATATATTACTAAAATTATTGTTAATTAATATATTACTAAATGTTAAATAAGGGATTATATGAATTATTGTAATGTTACCTAAACATCAGTTATTGTCTTAAAATGCAGTAAATAATTTTAATTAAGGGACCCTTATTGTAAAGTGTTACCCAAAGTGTTATTGCACATCCACTCAGTGGGACTGGCGCTCTCATTTTTAGAGTGTGCGCAGTATTTTTGAACCAAACGAGCACACAGCAAGGAGCACTAGAGATATGAAGAGCTAAGACGAGGAAATATGACAAAGCGTATGTAGCGTTTGGCTACATACGCAGCACCCAAGGACTCACAGAGCAATGTTTCTCATTTTAAAATAACATAATCCCTTACTAGTACCAGTATACATTAATAACTATTTATTAATGCTCTAATATACATGTGAATTAGTGCTAGGTAATGTATTATATATATCATATATTATAACCTAACCTTATATAGGCCGATATATATTTTTAATTTTACCAAACTATTAGTTACTGTCTGGTTATGCATTAACTAATGCATTAACTCATGTTAATTAATATATTAATAAATGTTGGATAAGGGATTGAATGAATAATTGTCATGTTACTTAAACATTAGTTATTGTCTAAAATGCATTAAGTAATGTTAATTAAGAGACCCTTATTGTAAAGTGTTATTGCACATCCACTCAGTGAGAATGGCGCTCTTATTTTTAGAGTGTGCACAGTATTTTTGAACCAAACGAGAGCACACAGCAAAGAGCACTGGAGATATGAAAAGCTAAGATGAGGAAATATGATGAAGCGTATGTAGCTTTTGGCTTTCACTTCTAATACAGTGGGGGACGAGGAAATAATATCAGTTTGTTTGCTGTTTCTAAAAATGTTTGGAGTGAACAACGGAAGGCCAAATCAATTAAGACGTCACTTAAAGACGTTCGACCCAATCACATTGATAAGCCGCTTGAATGTTTTTCAGCGACACGTTCCGATTATTGCCAACAATCGGCCCGCTTTGTCAATGTTACATCAGTAAACCAGCGAGCGTTGTTAGCATCACATAAGGTGGCATACCAAGTTGCTTAGTGCAAAATAACCCCACACCATAGCAAAGGAGCTGATACTGCCTGCAGCAAAAATAAAAACTGTCCAATGACACTGTCGTTTGTGGTCTATTAATATTAGTTTTTTTGGTCAAATTGTTTGGCATACGAGTTTATGTGGCTAATCATTTTTTAATTTATTAATATTATTTTTAGTCATTTTTATTTTTCAGTATCAAATGGTCTAAAATGTACCTTGAGTACATACGCCGAGTTTAAGTTGGCCGAAAAGTATCATTGCATATAATTGACTTTCCTATATATGATTTTAAAATTAAGAGTTTTCCAGTAAAATATTGTCCACAAAAAGTGTAAATAATAAAGCAAACAACAAAAATGAATGGAATGAACAAAAAATATATATCTTTATAATCGGTCAAAATTCTTTTTCAAACAGATCATGTGACCAGCACCTTAGACGGTCATTTGCTTTGCTTAGCCAAAACCACCTGAGGACCGAAGAGGCATGATGGATGTTCCTATATTTTTCAAACCTAAAGTTTCAAAAGCGACAACAACTATTGAGCAAGAAACAAGAATTGAAAATGTTGACCATGAAACAGACTTTCAATTTGCCCCACTGAAGACGCTAATTGCAAAACAGAGCCAGCACCGGCGGGTGGACCATATTCAATGGATGAAGATCTTAGCGAAAATTATTGTTGTCCTAAGCAGCCTGATTTAAAATTCCCCTAAAAAATGATAGGAAACAAAAAAACGCTCATTTTCAACTTTTTATTATTAATATTCCTCTAAGTTAATTTTATTGCTGACACTGCATTTTCAGGTCATCAACATGTTGTGCCCCCCCTGCTCCAGAAGTCAAATTCCACCTCTGCTTGACTATATTTTTTCCAGTTTGGATGCAACTTTTTTTATTATTATTATTAATTCAGGCAAATTGATGCGCTTTAAGTCTTTTCTGTTACAAATAAAACAGTGTTAATACTTATTGTAAGTTGCTCTATATTACAGTGATCCATCGTTTTTCGCTGTTAATGGGGACCAGAACTCTCCGCTATAACTGAAAAACCGCGAAGTAGCATATTTTTTACTTATATATATATTTTTTTCTTTTTAAGTACTTTAAAAGAAATAATGATAAGTTTTAAACATGTTACTGTCCCACCGAATGATTTTTAAACAACAATAATGTTGAAAAATGCTTGTCTTTATTAAATGCTTCATGAGTCCACTGAAATCAGTTCACGCTGCACAGTTTCACACGAGTTGCTCAAGCAAGGTTTTAACAAGCTGAACGATGATTGACACATGCGGCGCTTTGAAGGCCTTTAAAGCTTCTTTGGCAAAATCAAACCTTAACATCCGTCAATCATCGTTAACTTTAGCAAGCAACTCCAGTGCACTGCCTGACCCGGAAAAGCAGCAGGAGGGAGAGTGAGGCTAAGTGAGCTCATCTGTATTTATTTATTTTTTTGATGGGGACAAAAAAAACTCCGAGATGGACTCAGGGCGCGAAGTTGGAAGCGTGAAGTAGCGAAGGATCAATGAACTGGTTTTTTCTTTAATGTAAAAAAAGGACACAATGGTATGCAGAGACTGCAAGACTTATGATAATTTTATAGGTAAATGATACTATTTACAGTTGTAAGAGAGTTGTTAGGGCGCAAAACTTTTACGTCTTCCTGGGGAGGATGCAACAGAAAATAATTGAGAAGCACTGATTTAAGCAATGAGGCTGTTATGTTTCTTTTCAACTACTCAGACATTTCTGCACACTGCATATGAGAACATGGATCTGAAGCTGGATATTGAATACTTTCTCAAAAGGCTTTCTATATGCGTGATTTTTCCATGCATGACAACATGGAAAGCATCTTTAGGAGTCTTGCTGAGACTTCATCATCCTCATTTCCCCACAGGCAGCAAAAGACGCAAGCTTTTGATAAGAACGTGAATATTACAGTGGCTTCAGGAGCCGTAGCCTGGTAACAACAGCGGACAGATAGCCGTCGGCCACCACTGGCGGTTGCGGCCCCCCTCTTGAGTGTTGCCTGGCAAAAAAAGTGCAGGACAGGGCCTAGCGGTGCATTAGCCTCTCCAGCCCTCACCTTGAATAACAGCATGTGACTCCCTGTAATGGAGCGGCCCTGTGACCTCTTCTTAAGAGAAGTTCAAGCCAGAATCAAGCAACAAGTCTGACAAAGACAATCCAACAACACATTTGTGGCTGAGACGCGCCAGAGCGGAAGAAGAAAACGTGCGGCAGCGTGAAATAAATCTTCATGACGCAAATGCATAGCGGCAATTAGCGTCAAACGGATGTGAATTATGTCTCCTTTCGGTGGGAAATCATGAACAATCAACGTGGGCTATAAAAACGCAACAGGGAAAGAAAAAAGATTGCTTTTTTATCTTCCTCAGCTCTCACAGTTCATCCTTAATTTCCCATAATGTCTTCCAAAGAAGGACCGTAAAGGGGGCGGGAGAGCATCATGCCCCATGTTGAACAGCTTGAGGTGACCTATGAACTCATTCACTGCCATCCCAGGTACATTATGTATCATAAATACAAGGTAAAAAGATAAAAAATGAGCCTCAATAATAGAGAAATCTCTAAATGAAAAACACTTTACATGTAATTTTAACCCCTTCAGACCTAAGTATGCTGCTGCAGGATACTAAACCAATAAATACACAGATTTTTTTTTTTTATGCGATTGCCACTTCTGGGAGATGATTGGATGAAACTTTACCCATCGAAATCAAATCATGAGATTTGGCACGCCCTCTTGGCTAGTTTTTGGCGCTTTGAAAATGGCTGACCAAAAGCAACTTTAAAAATGATAACATTAAGTGCTAATTTCTCATTAAAAACACATTAACATTAAAAATAACCCCAAAAAACAATGAAATATTCTAGAACAGGGGTGTCCAAACTTTTTGCAAAGGGGGCCAGATTTGGTGTGGTAATAATTTGGGGGTCCTTTATGTCGAACAAAATGTTTAAGCAAATTTTAGCAAGCCATTCTTTGTGTCACATTTGCTATATTATTTTTTTAATTAATAATTTCAACAATCTCACAACTCACCTTTGTGGCGTTCTCTTTTGACTCTCGGGCTCTTGTGAAATACCGCTGCTGTGAAATTAAACTAGCTTCAAGTTGCTTCAATTTCTCGCTACGGATCTTCCCTGTAATCTTGTTGTATATGTCAGCGTGTCTTGTTTGGTAATATCGCCTCACATTGAACTCTTTAAAAACAGCAACTGTCTTTTTGCAAATGAGGCAGACAGTTGTTGCGTATTTTAGTGAAGAAACGGTCCAATTTCCACCTATCCTTGAAGCGTCGGCCGTCGCAGTCAACATTTTAGAAAATTGGGAGTACAGGCCACACGGGGTAATGTTGCTTAGAGTGCTGCTGCCTTTTTGTGGGTAAATGAGAAGCAGCATTTAGTGTGTAAGATACTTCATATGCTGGTAGCAGTACTGCTGACCAATTTATTAAGTCTGTGTGTGGGTCAGACGTTATTGATTTTATGACAGATGCTGGGGGCCGGATGAAATTTGTCCACAGGCCGCATTTGGCCCCCGGGCCGGACTTTGGACATGTCTTTTCTAGACCAAAAAAATTGCCCTTTGTTCTGGTGTTTGAGCGGAGTGAAAATCAGCGCATATATTTTTTACCCAGCAGAAAAAATGCAGGTCTGAATGGGTTAATTCTAATTCTTATCTCATCACACTTGGACTGTGTTCCGAACACATTGACCGTTATTGACAGCGATACAAGTCCAATCCATTTTGACATGGGAGTCAAATTGGATTGGACGTCTATCGCTGTCAATGGCAGAGAAAATAGCACTCAATGCCGGCAGGCCCAGGTCAAATAGATTTTATATCACTGTAAATGGCAGTCAATGAGTTGATATTTAACATTGAGGAGTGCCTAATAAAATGATCAACTGGGGTGGGAAAATGCACGTTTGACAGGTCTTTGGTCGTGACGTCACAGCCTAATTATTGCGTGTGAGTCTCTCCCACAATACAAGACACTTAACTTGTGCCATAGTGTTCAAATCAGTCAATTTAATCACAATACACTACAAAAATTGCATTCCATGCGCAAAATTTGGCTCGACAGTGCATCCCCGTGGTGCAAAAGTTGAGTTAAATGCGCCAAATGGAGCACATGTTACATAATGACAACTAATTACACTCCAGTTTAGTGCGTGATAATCAATGCAAAGTATTAGAATGAGCGTAAAAACTTTGAATAAGGCGTGAATTGTAGGCTAAAAGACTGACTAAGGCGTGAAAAGGGGGTAGCCAGCCTACCTTAGGGTCCTGACTTACCTATGGTGGTGATGACTGTGATGGCAAAGTAAAAGGAACCGGCGAATTTCCACTGCACCCCGGCTCTGTGTGGCTCGGCCTCCATGATAATGCTCTCCAGTTTGCGGTAGTCGTCCTCGCTGATGTTGTACTTCCCCTGGAGGCGCCTCTCCTCGGCTTCCAGCTGCTCCTTCTCCCTCATCTCGAAGTCGGACTCCAGGGCGTCGAAGACGGCGGCCCCCACCAGCAGGTAGGTGAACGTGCAAACGATCAGGGATAAGGTCCGCACGTTTTGCCGCTTCATGGCCACAAGGAGCCGGCGAGTGAGGGGCTCATGTCCCCTCGTGTTCCCCGGGATGGTGCGACGAGAAGGGAAGAAGCCGAGTGCACTGCGCCTGGAGGCGGACGCGCGGAGGGGCGCGCACCGATGACGGTGGCCGAGGTGATCACCTGCGGGGCCGGGGCTAGGGCAGCGGTACGAGAAGCCCGGATCGTGCTCCTGGTTGGCGGAGAGACACAAAAGACTGCTGGAGCGCCTGGACCAGGAGCCCTGCAGCCGCGAGACCCTGCGCAAGACCCGTCCGAACCAAGTCCTCCCGGTGCGCAGTGCCATCAACGAGCTGCTGTCAGTACCGCCTGCTGGGTTATGCCGACACCGCGCATCATCTGGACGTCTTCATATTCACTCGAAGAGCATGTGCGAGCCCCTGCGGCGTGGCATCCTTCTTAAGTTTCAGCACCAACCTGTTCGCTGCAACATCTTCCAGCATGCACTTTTTTGCGCGCAGATTCCACACGCAGGAAAAGACTGCAGCAGATTAGGGAAAAAATGTTATTTTTTTCTCTCCCCTTTATCCTAAAAACCTCCAAATCATCCAGACAAAATGTGCTTAGTGGCCAAAAGAAGACGCAAAGCGAGGGATGTCAAATATTCCACGCGCGCCAATTGCCAACAGGTTCCACAGTGCGAGAAGCTTCTCGGGAGTTTTAGTCGAGACAAATAATAAAAGGACACCAGCTCGTTGCCCTCCAGCGTGACAGCCGTGGCACTCTTGAGTGGGTGGGTGGGGGGGTCGTGTGTTGGCCACTCTCACGCAGCACCCTCCCTCCGCTAACTCAATTAGAAAATAAACCACGAGCGTGTGATCGCGAGTTCACCACGTGTGTCACTATCTATTTCCACGCGCTCAAAAAGAGAAAGGAAAAAAAAAAAATCAGTGGGCGTCACAGCTCCTGCATCACTTTTTCTAGAAAGTGTTACACAAATGCAACAAATGACCGCATCTTCTCCACTCATTCCCGCCCCCCACCCACTCTCGTTTCACACAGCGCGCAACCCCTCCCATTGCCACGAGTGACCACAGTGGATGGATCTGTCCGAGGTGCTGAACCGCCTGATGGCGCATTTTGCTGCCGATGGTGCCTCCCACATTGGAATCATGTAAGTCGAACGAGCTATGTTCTTCAACAGGCTGATGATACGTTTGGGGTTGATTCTAGAAAATAAAATGCGAGGAAAAGCCTCTTACAGCACTTCAACTTTTGGGGGAAATTATCAGCGAGAACGTGTGCTGAGTCACTTTAACAGCAGAAATGTTTATGTAATGATTTATTATTTACAGTGGGGCAAATAAGTATTTAGTCAACCACCAATTGTGCAAGTTCTCCTACTTGAAAAGATTAGAGAGGCCTGTAATTGCCAACATGGGTAAACCTCAACCATGAGAGACAGAATGTGAAAAAAAAAAAAAAAGATCATATTGTTTGATTTTTAAGGAATTTATTTCCAAATTATAGTGGAAAATAAGTATTTGGTCACCGACAGACAAGCAAGATTTCTGGCTGTCAAAGAGGTCTAACTTCACGTAATACTCATTATTGGTATAAAAGACACCTGTCCACAACCTCAGTCAGTCACATTCCAAACTCCACTATGGCCAAGAACAAAGAGCTGTCGAAGGACACCAGAGACAAAATTGTAGACCTGCACCAGGCTGGGAAGACTGAATCTGCAATAGGTAAAACGCTTGGTGTAAAGAAGCTAAAAGCTTTGAATAGCTTCTTTGGAGTGTCCTATTCGCCCATCTTAACATGTGAACTGCTAGTGTATGATTATGTACTGTATTTGATGATGTGCGAATAAACTGAAAATGAAATCAACTGTAGGAGCAATTATTAGAAAATGGAAGACATACAAGACCACTGTTAATCTCCCTCCATCTGGGGCTCCATGCAAGAGCTCACTCGTGGTATCAAAATCATAACAAGAATGGTGAGCAAAAATCCCAGAACCACACGGGGGGACCTAGTGAATGACCTACAGAGCGCTGGGACCACAGTAACAAAGGTTACTATTAGTAACACAATGCGCCGCCAGGGACTCAAATCCTGCACTGCCAGACATGTCCCCCTGCTGAAGCCAGTACACGTCCAGGCCCGTCTGCGGTTCGCTAGAGAGCATTTGGATGATTCAGAACAGGACTGGGAGAATGTGTTATGGACAAAATGAAACCAAAATAGAACTTCTTGGTAAAAACACAGGTTCTCGTGTTTGGAGGAGAAATAATACTGAATTGCACCCGAAGAACACCATACCCACTGTGAAGCATGGGGGTGGAAAAATCATGCTTTGGGGCTGTTTTTCTGCAAAGGGACCAGGACGACTGATCTGTGTGAAGGAAAGAATGAATGGGGCCATGTATCGAGAGATTTTGATTGAAAATCTCCTTCCATCAGCAAGGGCATTGAAGATGAGACGTGGCTGGGTCTTTCAGCATGACAATGATCCCAAACACCCAGCCAGGGCAACAAAGGAGTGGCTTCGTAAGAAGCATTTTAAGGTCCTGGAGTGGCCTACCCGGTCTCCAGATCTCAACCCCGTAGAAAATCTGTGGAGGGAGTTGAAAGTCCGTGTTGCCCAACGACAGCCCCAAAACATCACTGCTTTAGAGGAGCTCTGCATGGAGGAATGGGCCAAAATACCAGCAACAGTGTGTGAAAAGCTAGTGAAGAGTTACATAAAACGTTTGGCCTCCGTTATTGCCAACAAAGTTTACATAACAAACTATAGGGATTAACTTTTGGTATTGACCAAATACTTACGTTATTTTCCACAATGATTTGCAAAAATAAATTCTTTAAAAATCAAACAATGTGATTTTCCTAGGTTTTTTTCCACATTCTGTCTCTCATGGTTGAGGTTTACCCATGTTGACAATTACAGGCCTTTCTAATATTTTCAAGTGGGAGACCTTGCACAATTAGTGGTTGACTAAATACTTATTTGCCTCACTGTATTTTACAGCCCATATTGTAAGTACATTTTATGTTAGTGAATGCTGTAAAAATATGGCGGAAAACACAGACAAGGCTGAAAAAAGCAATTTCTGCTTTTGCACCCTTCTTTAAAATAAACTGCTATAGTAGTGGGAACCTCTTGGTACCTCACGATACGAGACTATTTGCGATACAAAGCTCAACATAACGATGATCTGACGATATGGCGATACAATGATTATTGATACATTGGTCTAGGATTTTCTACAAACTAATAAACAGAAAAACAAGTTTCTGCTGCGAATTGGAATGATTTTATCACTAGTAGACGTCCAATCCATTTGAACTGGGAGGGTGGCATTCGTTCATTCTCTGCCATCCCTCCAACTTGAAAACTTGAAATAAAGTATAACTTTATTAACATTGTTTTGTCTGTAACAAAACAAAACAAAACAAAAACAAAAAGTTAAGGCGCATCAATTTGCTTGAATAAAAAATAAAGTCACATCCAAACCGTAAAAAATACACCCAAGGTACATATTTTGACCATTTGATGCTGAAACTTAATAAAATCAATCAATATTATTAAATTCAAATTAAATGACAGTGTCATTGGACGGAGGGTTTTTTTATTTTTGCTGCAGGCAGTAATCAGCTCCTTTGCTATGGTGTGAGGTTATTTTGCACTGAGCATGCTAACAGTGCATGCTGGTTTACTGCTGTAACATTGACAAAGAGGGACGATTGTTGGTAATGTTCGGCACATTTTCGCTGAAAAACGATCAAGCGGCTTATCAACGTGATCGGGGTCTAATGTCTTTAAGTGACGTCTTAATTGACTTGGCTTGCCGCTGTCCGCTGCAAACATTTTTAGACACAGTAAACAGACTGGTCTTTCCTCGTCTCCTACTGTATTCTTTGCGAAGAGTTCTTGTTCTGTTCAAAAATACTGCGCACTCTGAAAATGAGAGCGCCACCGCCACCTATTGAGGGGGTGTGAAAGTACACTGTACACTGCTGCCACTAAAGTACACGTTTGTACGGCAAAAAAGTAAGTAGTTTCTCCGAGGTCGCATGCACCACCCCTGTCATGGCTCTGCGCCCCCCTGGTGGGCCACGCCCCACTATTTGAGAAGTAGTGATGTAGACAAAGATCAGGACTTCTGGAATAATGTTCTTTGGACAGATGAATCTAAAATTAAATTTTAATACAGCATTCCAGGAAAAGAACTTCATACCAACTGCGAAGCATGTAGGCGGAAGTGTCATGGTTTGGGGACGCTTTGCTACAGCAGGACCTGGCCAGCTCACCATCATAGAATCCACCATGAATTCTATCATGTATCAGACCGTGCTTTAGGAACATGTGAGAAACTGGACCCTGCAACATGACAATGATCCAAAACATACCAGTAAATCCACCAAGGAATGGCTGAAAAGAAAGAAATGGAGAGTCCTGGAATGGCCGAGTCAAAGCTTAATCCTACCGAGATGCTGTGGGGTGACTTAAAACGGGCTGTACATGCAAGAAACCCCTCAAACATCTAACACCTTAAAGTATTCTTAACATGTGAACTGCTAGCGTATGATTATGTACTGTATTTGATGATGTGCGAATAAACTGAAACTGAACTATTCTGCATTGAGGAGTGGGGCAAACTTTTTTCAGACTGATGTCAAAGACTGGTAGATAGCTACAAAAAGCGTCTAACTGAAGTTATTTCAGCCAAAGGAGGTAACACTAGCTGTTAGGTGGTAGGGTTTCCTAAATTTTTCCTCAGTTAGAATATGCATTTTTGTTGATATATTTAGTTTAATGAGTAAAACAATGTCATTTTTGTGGATTACTTGCAATTAAATTACTATCTTTTCCAGAAATAAAGAAAAACAAGAACAGACATTGATATGTTAACATGACTTATTAAAGCACTGAATATTAAATGTGGATTTTGGTTAAAATCACAAAACATATGTTTCCATGTGGTGAGGGACGGAAGCAATGGCATGAAATCACTCACCCTGTTTGGTGCTATAATGTTAGTTTTCAGGAAACACTTGCGTAATCAACTGACGCTTACATTGATTTTGGTGAATCAAGGTTGTGTGACATCACAGAAAAATCTTAATGCAATATTATTGAAGTTATACAATGTGTTGTGTAAGTTTAACATTTGCGATGCACAACAGCTACAGCATAATTCCAAAACCATAAAATCTGCCTCTACACTCTACAGTTTTGATTGACACTGAAAGAGACAGTAGGATTTAGTTTTTATCACTGTTGGTTGCAGTAGTGTAATGTAGACTCAAAGGAGAGTTCATTTTTTTCTTTTCCCACTTTTTTTCACCCTTTTAAAGGTAGTTGTATAGGCGTCAACACACACTCTGGCCTAATCAACAGCATCTTGAAGCATGGCCTATATTTAACTCCCCGTGGTCAACATCTCAAGTCTTGGGCGAACGCATACCACCCACAGAAATCCTAATGTATTCGTGGCGGAGACGCTCGGAGGAGAGAAGAAAAGTTTAATTATGGCAAGTGCTTCGCTTCATCTCCATGGCGATGACTTACAGTACAATGAAGTTACAGAATGATTTCCTCACAGTATATTCATCTGTGAGTGCTAAACTAACATTTGAATTGGGATTTTTCAAATTCTGTTTATTTATTTAGTTATTTATTTATTTGTTTTGCTTAGGAGTTGCACCAAAAATTGTAAAAAATAGCAGGTCACTTCTACAGTGGGGCAAATAAGTATTTAGTCAACCACCAATTGTGCAAGTTCTCCTACTTGAAAAGATTACAGAGGCCTGTAATTGTCAACATGGGTAAACTTTCAACCATGAGAGACAGAATTTGAAAAAAAAGAAAATCAAATTGTTTGATTTTCAAATAATTTATTTCCAAATTAGAGTGGAAAATAAGTATTTAGTCACCTACAAACAAGCAAGATTTCTGGCTGTCAAAGAGGTCTAACTTCTTCTAACGAGGTCTAACGAGGCTCCACTCGTTACTTTTATTAATGGCACCTGTTTTAACTCATTATCGGTATAAAAGACACCTGTCCACAATCTCACAGTCACACTCCAAACTCCACTATGGCCAAGACCAAAGAGCTGTCGAAGGACACCAGAGACAAAATTGTAGACCTGCACCAGGCTGGGACGACTGAATCTGCAATAGGTAAAACGCTTGGTGTAAAGAAATCAACTGTGGGAATAATTATTAGAAGACATACAACACCACTGATAATCTCCCTCGATCTGGGGCTCCATGCAAGATTTCACCCCGTGGCGTCAAAATGATAACAAGAACGGTGAGCAAAAATCCCAGAACCAAACGGGAGGACCTAGCAAATGACCTACAGAGAGCTGGGACCACATAAACAAAGGCTACTATCAGTAACACAATGCGCCGCCAGGGACTCAAATCCTGCACTGCCAGACCTGTCCCCCTGCTGAAACCAGTACACGTCCAGGCCTGTCTGCGGTTCGCTAGACAGCATTTGGATGATCCAGAAGAGGACTGGGAGAATGTGTTATGGTCAGATGAAACCAAAATAGAACATTTTTGTAGAAACACAGGTTATCGTGTTTGGACGAGAAAGAATACTGAATTGCATCCGAAGAACACCACACCCACTGTGAAGCATGGGGGTGAATACATCATGCTTTGGGGCTGTTTTTCTGCAACGGGACCAGGACGACTGATCTGTGTAAAGGAAAGAACGAATGGGGCCATGTATCGAGAGATTTTGAGTAAAAAATCTCTTTCCATCAGCAAATGCATTGAAGATGAGACGTGGCTGGGACTTTCAGCATGACAATGATCCCAAACACACAGTCAGGCAACAAAGGAGTGGCTTCGTAAGAAGCATTTCAAGGTCCTGGAGTGGCCAAGCCAGTCTCCAGATCTCAACCCCATAGAAAATCTGTGGAGGGAGTCGAAAGTCCGTGTTGCCCAATGACAGCCCCAAAACATCACTGCTCTACAGGAGATCTGCACAGAGGAATGGGCCAAAATACCAGCTACAGTGTTTGAAAAGCATGTGAAGAGTTACAGAAAACGTTTGGCCTCCGTTATTGCCAACAAAAGGTACATAAGTATTGAGATGAATTTTTGGTTCTGATCAAATACTTATTTTCCACCATGATTTGCAAATAAATTCTTTACAAATCAAACAATGTGAGTTTGTTGTTGTTTTTTTTCCACATTCTGTCTCTCATTGTTGAGGTTTACCCATGTTGACAATTACAGGCCTCTCTAATATTTTCAAGTGGGAGAACTTGCACAATTAGTGGTTGACTAAATACTTATTTGTCCCACTGTAAATTGTGTTTAAAAAAAAAAAAAAAAAAAAAAAAAGTCAATTTTCCATTTATTTGAATAATATTTTTGTATGAATATGTATTAAAACCTCACAAATGCCAAGATGAGGATAAAATGGTAAATATATGAAAATCGGAGCTGTCAAATGCAATCAAAAAAAAAAAAACGCATCATTTTAAGCAAAGTACAGCGTTCCCAACACAAAGCATCATTTTACTGTCACGATTGCACCCTTAAATTTGTGTCAAAATGATCTATGCCCTCTTTGCTCAGAGGATATCTTTGCACGCATTTTGCTGTCTCGGCCGCACGGGGATACGTCATCATCTCTGAGATGATTTGTTTGCCCTGTCAGACATCAATAGCAGCAAACGCTAACAAGCTCTTCATGATATATTTCTCATTGTACGAATGCGGAGAATACATCGCGAGGCGGTGGTCGATAATTGATAAGGATCGATAACGTGAAAAAATACGACAGCCTCCGCTCTGATGACGAAATAATGAAAATGAGTTGTAAAATGAGTGTAATTCCGTTTGCATTTTTTGTGGCACGGTTTTGATTGATGATGTGATTTACAAGATGTAGTGACGCCCTCATGATGGAAGAGCCTTTTAATGGCAACTGCCGATTGACATAGACAAAGCCCATCACTCATAGAAACTAACAACCTTTTTTCTTCTCTTTCGGCTGCATCTGCAAAGAGGGTAGTTACAGTAAAGCGGACACCAGCTATTTGTGAATGAGCGGGCCCAACCATGAGTTATTAATACCTATTACCTTATTTTTCGGACGATAAGTCGCACCTGAGTATAAGTCGCAGCAGCCCAAAAATGCGCAGTCAATAGGAAAAAAAAAACATAAGTCGCACCAGAGTATAAGCCGCATTTTTGGGGGAAATCTACTTGATAAAATCCAACACAGAGAACATATATGTCATCTTGAAAGGCAATTTAAAATGAAAATATAGTAGAGAACAACATGTTGAATAAGTGCATATAGTATGATAATGTTATATGATGCATGAACGACGAAATGCGAATGTGGCCTGTATGCTAACGTAATTTAGCTATTAAGAGTTATTCCGATAACTATAGCATAAAGAACTAGCCAACAAGTTTACCAAACCATCATTGTCTCTCTAAAACACCAAAATAACATTTGAAATGATATAATAATGTGTTAATAATTTCACACATAAGTCGCTCCAGACACCCCCAGCCAAACTTTGAAAAAAACTGACTTATAGTCCGAAAAATACGGTAATAAGGTATCCCCCCCACCCCCACCCCCATTGTTTTGATTGTATGTTATTTATTTACGATGTAAATTCATTGTGCAAAGAACTGGAAGGGAGTAGCT
Source organism: Corythoichthys intestinalis (assembly GCF_030265065.1). NCBI lineage: Eukaryota > Metazoa > Chordata > Actinopteri > Syngnathiformes > Syngnathidae > Corythoichthys > Corythoichthys intestinalis. The sequence goes on along the minus strand of NC_080416.1, from coordinate 16,582,410 downwards.
ATTTTTAATCTCATTGGACTATGTATAATGTTCCTACAGCTGAAGGAAAATTCACTTGACTCCGAAGTTCAGAATTTTTGACATTAGCCTTAATCTTCGAGTTAGCGGTTTAATTAGTTGGTGAAGTTGATTTAAACAAATTCTGTGCAGTTTGTTAGCTATCTATTAATTTCAGTGCTCCAGAGTGGCTAAGCTAGGGTGAGTCAATAGTGCCATCCTAGCATGCCGATAAAAAATGATAACATATGTAACATAGTCAAATAAATTCAAAATGCAGATCGTTGTTTAAAATACCCATGCGGCCAAAACAATGTCACACAAAACTGCGGTAATTCATTTATTTCTGCAGGACTATTTCTTTTAGATGCGTAATGCCACAACAATAAAATTGAGTGCTTCGGCCACTATTTCTCATGCTGCATTCCAGGAATGTGGGATGTCGGACTTATCCCACTCGGATGGTACCAGTTACAACCTCAAAGCGTTCCAAGTTTTTTTTTCATTTTAGCCATCAAAAGACATGTTGACCTCTAGCAAACCTGCCTTCTCGTAAGCGATCAAATAGTGAAAGAAACACGACAGCTAAGGTAAATAGACCACACTGTAAATTGCCTTCTGTCGTATTGCTATTGACTGTCTGGTTTTCCACGGGCAGGGCATTTTGTTGCGTGACGTCTGATTGAAATTCGTGAAGTCGTTTTTTTTTTTTCCCTGACTTAGCGACTACAGCCTCCCAGTTCAAGTTCCAATGATATTTTTCCTGGTCGGAGTTTGGAAAACTCCGACTTCCCACCATCCTCGAATGTAGCATCAGTCTTGACTGAAGAACGGCAACATAGTGAAATGTGCATTTACTGTAGATGCGGTGGAAACAGACAGAAGAAATGGGCAAATGAGAGTAACCACAAATTCTCGATGAAGAACAATGAACAATACAAACTGTGGATACTTGCTGCTGGCTACGACATAAACACACCGGTGAAAAAAACATCACTCCGCTCTGCAGCCTGTTATCTATAGAGCTGCTGGATTACAAATGTTGCTGTTCATACTAGTTATTGGCATGTAATGGTAAGTTTTAATAACTTCATCCTGAAAACATAACCAACACTATTGATCGCATGGGTCATTGGGGATTTTCATGCGTGCATATGTTGTTTTTTAGTGGCATGCTAGGACAGGGCCATTGAATTGCGCTAGCTTAGCCATTCCGGAGCCCTGAAACTGATAACTGCACGGAACTTGTTGATTATAAGACGACCCCCTCTTTTTCAAGACTCCGGTTTGAAAAAAAGACTTTTTGAACACCAAATTAATTTTTGTACAGAAAATAATTACAGTACATCCGAAACAAATGATAACAATATATTTGAGAGAAAAAGCATGTTATTTTGCCTCATTCAAATCTTAATATCTGAACATCTGAATATGTAAACTAAAGTGCAATCACATTCGTAAATGAATGGATTCTGGTTTTTGAAATTTAAATAAACCAATCTACTGTGATAAAACAACAAAATTGCAATAACTGCATTAACCATCAAAGTGAAGTCTAACAGTAACTGTAGTCTTGAAACAATCTGAATAAGGAAAAACATTGCAATAAAATAATGCAAACTGGTTTAACTTGAGAGTAGCTGAGATCTATCATGACAAAAGATCGCTTCAATGATATCTGGCGGCATCTAACGTCGTGAATGGGTATAACGTCTAGACCGTGAATATAAGAAGGCCCCACTTTTTGCATTCTTATTTCAATGCAAAAAACACCGTCTTATATTCGGGTCAATACAGTAAATGAAATTCCGCAAACTCGAAGATTAAGCTTCATGTTTATAATTCAGAACTTCCCCTTTAAGACTTTTTTATGCCATTTGAAATTACAGTGGTACCTCTACTTACGCAATTAATTGGTTCTGGAAGTAGTTTCGTAACTTTGAAATTTAAAAAGTAAAATCCTGTAAGTAGAGACGTGTTTTCCATGTAAATGTCCTCATCCGTTCCAAGCCCCCCAAAATTCAGACATAAATCTTTTATAATGCATAAAAATGAATCAAAACATGTAACAAATACATGTTACAATTAGATTATTGCACAGTGAACATATAACAGTTGTGCACAATTTAAAAAAAGTCAATACACTCATGTAAAGTTGTTGGAACACGAGGGGCTATTGAAGAGGACGTTGTGATACACACATACGCAAACAGTACAGGTCCCTCTTAGCTAATTGGATGCCACAAATGCTAGGCAATAGCCAATGGCAGAGCAGCTTTAAGTGTGTTACGTTCAGTAAACTCTGGGAGCTGCGAGTACCAGCCATACTGTATTTTTGTCTTTTGTATCCTGAAAATTTCTTTCGTAACAACAGGCAATATTTCCCGCTGAGGCATGTCTTAACCTGAAAATTCTGTATGTAGAAATGTTCATAAGTAGAGGTACCACTGTGAATTTAAGATCAACTTCACAATAACATACATGACAGAGGAATAAAACCACATGACTTACACAGAGCTAGTATATTCACCAAAGGGTTTATTTTAACATAACATTACTTTCTGGTTCCAGAGGAAACTCAGTGGAAACGATAGTTGCACAGAAATGGGAAATACCGGGCGTTTGTTGGCAGCTTGATTTAGAGGCTTTAGGCTTTGCACTGTGAGATTCCACTGCTTTGATTCCCATTGTATAGTTTAAAATATTTCCTGCACGAAGTGCATCGTGCCTCGTGCAGGTTTCAACCATTGTGAAAATCGTGGTTCAACAGCCTATTTTAATTGAATCTGCACTTTCCTATGATGTTGCTAGGTGCGAATCCCAGCCTTCATCATACCGCAATTTAGTGGTTCCGCTATTGTGATCGCACATGACAATGCAAAAGTAGATATTTTTGGGTAAATTATTTTAACTAAGGAAAAATAATGTATTTTGTTCTTAAAGATTCATTTTAATTATGAAATCTAATTGTGTGTTATCTGCAAAACTTAGTTTTAGGACACTTTAATGCCAATTAAAGCCTTATTTTTAGACTTACGAACTTTATGCCTTTTAAGACTTTTTAAGGATCCGCGGAATCCCGTTCTGTTCTATTCCAAACAAGGCCGTAGGTTTGGTAGGGACGACATAACAGCATAACCTGCATGTACACTATTTGCTGGAGACAGGACATTAATAAGACCAAAAAGATTGGGTGAACGGGGGTCAGGGTTACATTTTTTACAAATATGAACCCAATTAATTTGTACGCTAAATGGTCAAGCAAAATAAATCTGAATTGACTAACGTTCATGTGTATTGCTTCAGGTGATACAATGTTCAATTCAAACCTTTGTTTTCAAAAACTACTAAAACATTTTGAAGTGTATCCAAGGACCGATCTAGATCTTAGGCAAACTAGACTAACCCAAGACTCAAACCAAGGTACTCTCATGAAATTCGGATGTGTGATTTCATTTCACAGGTTTTTCTTTCATTTCAGTTCATGTTCATGTCAGTGTCCCCCTGAAGTAGACCCATTCTCGGATAGCTCCCCGTTTTTTTTTTTTTATAATAAAGGGACTTGCACTCTGAAGCCAAAGTGTTGCATTCCCGTAATGCACATAATGCAAAAAATGACCAAATGAGGGACGGTTAGCTTGACTTTGTTGTTCCTTGTGGAGCCTGGCCTGACCGCAGTAGTTTTGCAGGTTAGTAAGTTCACACAGTTTAATGTTATGCTAACTCTTGATGCAGGTTGAACTTTCATTCGCAAAGTTAGTGTTGTTTCCCCCACAACAGTGATGTCTTTTTTACATTACATACTAACTCCTGCTGGTCGAAAAAAAAACTAATATCCCTCCTCTTCGAAGGGGGCGGAGGAGGTGGCATTGTGTCGACATGACTCTGTCGGGGCTGTGGGGGAGGGTGGAAAATAATTCACTTAATAACGGTAGGGTCTATTCTATCCTTACAACATATGGGAAGACATTTCTACATTTCTTATACAAGTGAACTAATTATGCAATGCAAATGAGATTGCTTAAAAGTTGGTGGGGACAAATTGAGCATCCTGAAAAGTTGGTAGCGTTATGTCCCTGCGGAAACCTACACCCTTGATTCCAAACCCAAAAAATGTTGAAGAAGCTTGGAACAATAAGCCTTTTCCCACAGTCTGGTTACCAAGAAAGACAAAAAATTAAAATAAACATTAGAAAGAAAAAAACATACGTAGAATATCCACTAATAGATTACTCTGCAGGTACTAAACTATGAATACGCTCTGTAAATATTGTCAAGTGTCTGTGCAGTGACTAAAAAAAATCTTGGCATCACAGTGACATCGATAGACGTGTTATATTGTGAACACGGTGCTAATTTGGTGGCCAATTTGCACTTTCTTTTAGGGCACCTGCGACCTCATAGCACGGAGTGATGAAAATCTGAGAGACGAGAAAGTGAAAATCATAAATCACGTACACTTTTTAACTTTTTTCCCCATTGACCACTTATCTGCTTACAGCATTCTCAAGTCTAGTTTGCCTCTAATGTTCTACCAGTAAGTGTTTGTTCTGTTGTTATGGAGACAGGGAAGTTATCATAATGTAGTCCATGTATAGATGTATGGACGTATGGACTGTACAATACACAGACAGCATAAGCAGCTGATAAGGATTCTTCAGATCACTCATCTTTTCCCCAGTTAATCAAGCAACCCAACTCAAACAAGGCCAGCGTGGCATCATTTCCATATCAAGGTGAGACTTGAACGAAGATGATTTGGGGATTTAATTTAACGTAGAACTTGTTTGCACTGCTGTCACAAGGACGCGTGCTGCAGAGTCTAGAGGAATTCATCTATATATTAAGTGAGACATTTGTTCTTCCGCCGCTTTTTTTCTCCAACCTACAAGTGTGATTAGAGATTAGATTAAGATACTGTGATCATGCTTCATGCCGCAAAGGTCAAGAGTGTGGATTATTTGAATCATTTCCTATGCCTGACTGGCAGGACTTTCAGGCTGTAGCTGCTTTAGTGCAATTCAAAATGCTACAAATGATAAAGATGATGCAATCAATATGGAGATTTTTTTTTACTTAGTTCGTTTCCTTAAATAAATAGACCACTGTTGATGGACATTTTAAAATCTGAAGAAGCTTGTAAAATTATTGGGCAGCAGTAGCTACAGAATTAGCACTCAAGCGGAGTTAAGACCCATTTATATATAATTCACTTACCTAACAAATACATTTTACCTAATTAGAATCCACTTCATCTAATGTAACTAAGGTGAATGAAATTGCTTTATTTCATATGAAATCGTATTAAAGCAGGGATGTCAAACTCATTTTGGTTCACGGGCCACATTCATAAGATCCCATGTGGGCTGGACCCGGTAAATTTCAAAAGTTCATTTGCCACATCCCAGTCAAAAGGTATTGGACGTCCAGTGCTGTCAATGGCCTGAAATATGAGCATTCACAGCCAGTTCTCCCAGTTTAAGTGAATTTGATGTCAATCGTTGCCAATGGAAGCAAAACTGTTCATTTTGGGTCACTTCCTTGTAATTTTAGCTTTACTTGCAGGTCACTTCCTGTACATTTTGGGTCATTTCCTGTTGATTTTAGGACATTTCCGAGCCACTTCCTGGTTAATCGTCACTACCTGTTGGTTTTGGATCATTTTCAGGGTACTTCCTGTTGATTTTTGGTCCCTTCCTGTTGATTTTAGGGCACTTCCGGGCCACTTCCTGTTCATTGATCACTGTCTGCTGATTTTGAGGTGACTTCCTTCTTCTTCAAAACTTCCTTTTCATTTTAGGGCATTTCCGAGACACTTCCTGTTCATCGATCACTGCCTGTTGATTTTGGGGCATTTTCGGGTCACTTCCTGGTTAACTCATTGGCTGCCATTGACAGCACAAGACTTCCAATCTACAGTATTTTGAAATGCAAATGACCAAATGTGACTGCGGACACAATAGTGAGTTAAGTTCACTGGTGCATGCACCCGATCACACAAATCCAAAATCTGGTTTTACGACAACAATGTCAAAATAAAAGCATGTGATTCTATACATACAGTAGGAATGAGCTGCAACGTGCCTGTCAGGCAGAACAATCCCACGGGCCCTTGCAAGTGTTGTTTTCGTCAACGATGACGATTGAGAAAATATTTAGTCAACGAACATTTTTTTTCATGACGATGACGTCACAATGACGTGCTTGGGAAAGACATAACGAGACGGATGCCAGGTGCTGCTTGGTAAGTTTTGTTATCTTGGCTATGCCACTTTGCTTTAGCCTTTAAAGGTCTGGTCTGAATGATCATCACATACTAAACAAACTTGTAGCGTTTGCGTTAGCATCAGCATTCAGCGCGGTGACTCGGCGTCTTCTTAAACTCTTGGAAAACATTTTATATCCCGTTCGTGGTGTCCAGGTTAGTTTAATTAATTGCAAATAATGTATGGTTTTCCTGCGGAGTGTGTTTTATCATCATGAAAATGGTGTTGTCCTTGTAGTCTGTACAGTTATGTACTTGTCTGTCATGTTTATTCGGAACTATTTATTTATGCATTGACTATAACTTGAAGTTTATAGACGAAAACATTTTAGAATTGTCAACTAAAACTAGACGAAGACTAACACATTTTGAAATGATTAAAATATGACTAAGACTAATAAGTATTTTTGTCCAAATGAGGAAGACGAAAATTAAAATGGCTGCCAGAAACAACACTGCTTGCAAGTCACTTCTGGCCCCCGGGCCGCATGTTTGACACAACTGTATTAAATGATTTATTTTAGATTCTACCAAATAACATCAGGCTGCAGTGGTACGGAATATAAAATACACTCAAGTTCTCTTGAGTGTCAGTATGTCAGGACATTTTTTTTCCCCTTCAGGCATGACAAATACAAACAAACATACAGCATTTATATGTGTTTACAATTAATTCAACCCGAAAAGAAAAGGGCTGACGGGAGAAGCCGAAGCTTATTGAATTATTTCAATAACATTCTTCAACATCCAGTATATACAACTGTCACTTTGCATAGAATCTAGTAGAGGTATACATTGGTATGAAAAAGTATCTGAACATTTTGGAAATTCTCATATTTCTGCATAAAATCACCATCAAATGTGATCTGATCGTCAAAATCACAAAGATGAAAGAACTGTCTGTTTTAACTAACTAAAAGCACCCAAACATTTATAGGGTTTCATATTTTAATGAGGATAGTATGCAATCAATGACAGAAAGGGGAAAAATAAGGAAGTGAACCATCACATTTAATATCATGTGGCCCTCCCTTTGGCAGCAATAACTTCAGCCAGACGCTTCCTGTAGCTGCAGTTAAGTCTGGAACATCGATCAGGACTAATCTTGGCCAATTCATCTGGACCAAACTGCTGTAGTTGAGTCAAATTCCTGTGATGTCTGGCATGAATCACTGTCTTTAAGTCATGCCACAGCATCGCAATGGGGTTCAAGTCTGGACTTTGGCCACTGCAGAACGTGTTTTTTGTTCTTCCGAAACCATTCTGAAGTTGTTGTACTTCTGTGTTTTGGATAATTGTTTTGTTGCACCATCCATCCTCATTTTAGCTTCAACTGTCTGACAGTCTCAGGTTTTCCTGCAAAACATCCTGGTAAACTTTTGAATTCATTCTTCCATTAATGATTGCCTGTTGTCCAGGCCCTGAGGCAGCAAAACAGCCCCAAATCATGATTTTACCTCCACCATGCTTCACAGTGGGGATGAGGTGTATGAGTATTCTACCCTGAACTCTTGGCGTCATCTTTGGTGGACAGCCACTGCTTGGGGGAGAAGCAAAAGTGCCAAACTCTCTCCACTTGTAGACAACTTCTCTGACTGCCGATTGATGAACATCCAGACTTTTAGAGATGGTTTTGTATCCTTTCCCAGCTTTATACAAATCAACAATCCTTGATAGCAGGTCTTCAGACAGCTCTTTTGACCGAGCCATGATGCACATCAGACAATGCTTCTCATCAAGACAATTCTTACCTGGTGTGTGTTTTATAGTGGGCAGGGCAGCTTTAAATCACTAATCAGTGATTCGGTACACACCCGACAAATTGTTTGGTAAAAATTGATTTCAATTGCTCTTTAAGTCTCCTTAGGCAGAGGATTCACTTACTTATTTTTCCCCCTTCTGTCATTGCTTGCATGCTATCCTCATTAAAATACAAAAACCAAATGTTTGGGTGGTTTAAGTTAGAGCAAACATTGTTTTACATCTGTGTGATTTTGAAAAAGATCAGATCACATTTGATGGTGATTTTATGAAGAAATGTGAAAAATTCCAAAAGGTTCAGATACTTTTTCATACCACTGTATATGCCTGGGCGTCCAGCTTCAGAATGTGCAGAAATGTGAGAAATTCCAAAGGGTTTAGATACTTTTCAAACCACTATACTCATCAAAGGCAGTCAAGTGTCAGATTCTAATTGACAAGCATTCGCGTCTATGTCTCTGACATAAGTGACTGGTTAAGCATTGCTATCTTAACGTCATTATTTTATCATGTTTGGGAAAAAAAGGCCTGTACGACTGTTCGACTTTTATTTTCCTGGCCATGTTTGACTCCAGAGGCATTACCATGCAATGTAAAACCACCAAGGTTAACTCCCATTGCGTGAAAATACATCCGTGCTGATTCAATGCTGAGGTAAAGGTTGAAAATGTTCCCTGTACTTACATTTCAAACACTTAATCACCTGTCTGTCCAAAGCGTTGGGAGAACAAAGTTTGGTCGAAATCCGCCCGTTTCTCTTTAGTGCTGCAACAAGATGTAACAACCCTTGGGGGGCTTGTCTGCCATCCAATCCCCTTCCTGTTGCTGCCAAGTAAAAAAGATCCACAGAGATATACAGTGTCCAGACAGACATGCAAAAAAGTGGAAAATCTTACCTGCCAGAGACTGCCAACCGTAAATCAGTGAAATGACAAAGCCATTGGGGAGGGACAGCTTTGCTGATTTAGTTTATTTACATTTAAATGGCTGCTTTTCATCTGTATTTCAGTTTGGACGGAAGAAATAACTTACCAAGATGTACATCCTAGCTATAGACTGGCACATGGTAGCTAGCCAGGCTAGCTCAGTAGGCTAATTGGCAAGCAAACTCCTAACACGGTTTCATGTTAAAAAGGACATTTACATGTCATGTCAACCTTATTTACAGATATTAACACAAATTCAAACTGTTCTGTGAGGTCATCAGGCTGCCGCCTTTAGAAGAGTGTCCAGTGTTCTGATGTGGACGCTGGGGAGAGTGAACCAGGCCAAAGGCAACTCTCGCCCAGCGCTGTCATCCTGAAACTTGATGTTAAGGTAGAAGTCTCCAGTGTAAAGGAAGAGCAGCGCGCCCATGCAGATGGACTTTTCTTTGGGTTTGACCTGCACAAAGTGAAGAGAGAGTGGGAAGAATTATGTACAACATGGTTTACACTTGGGGATTAGGAATTTGTGTGGCATCGATTAAAAAAAAAATCCTTTGTAATTCCACTTCTGCTATGCGCACTGTGGCCACCAGGGAGCAGTATAATAAAAACGTGGACACACAAGAAGAAGACTTCTACAACCGAGTCAGTGAAGCAGGAATGTTACTAGGGTTGTTCAGATCATGTTTTTTTGCCCCCGATCCAATCCCGATAGTTTTAGTTTGAGTATCTGCCGATCCCGATATTTCCCGATCCGATTGCTTTTTTTGCTCCCGATTCAATTCCAATCATTCCCGATAGTTTTTCCCGATCATATACATTTTGGCAATGCATTAAGAAAAAAATGAATAATACTCGGACGAATATATACATTCAACATACAGTACATAAGTACTGTATTTGTTTTTTATGACAATAAATCCTCAAGATGGCATTCACATTATTAACATTCTTTCTGTGAGAGGGATCCACGGATAGAAAGACTTGTGACTTTGTATATTGTGACTAAATATTGCCATCTAGTGTATTTGTTGAGATTTCAGTAAATGATACTGTAGCCATGCCCAAATGCATGATGGGAAGTGGAACCATGACTGTGCGTAGTGCTACCAATTGATATATCTTCTCTGCGTTGAGAAATAATATAAGGTGTTAAGAAAAAGATCAATTGCTACCTTGCTTCCCCACATTGCTTCCCATGATATTTCTAATTGTAGGGAGAGGGATGGTAAGGCTTTAGCCAATTAAAAAAAGGCTCCAAAGGCTGCCAAAATTCACTCTACTCATTATACGCTGCCTTTTATCTCTCTATATAGGTAAAACAGCGCCATTACAGATTGAGCGCGACAATGCGTGAGTGGATCGTACAACGCATGCATTAATTGCATTAAATATTTTAACGTGATACATTTTTTAAAAAATTTATTACCGCTGTTATCGGGATAAATTTGATAACCCTACCTTAAGCCTAAACTAAAGACTGGACGAGTGTAACATATTATGTCTATAACGTTAAATACAATTAGAAAACGATTTAATGAAAAAAAATATATATATATTAAAAAAAGGCATGGCCGATATTTTTTTGCCGATTCCGATACTTTGAAAATGACGTGATCGGACCCGATCAATCGGGACATCTCTAAATGTTACCATTTATTTTTTCCGCAGATGATAAAGAATATATACTTGCTGCTTGTTGCATAGCAGTACTTCTCAAATAGTGGGGCGCAGAGGGATGCCAGGGGTGGCGGACTTGACCTTGGGGAACATTTTTGCCATACTAGAATCAAGTTTAATTGCACATTCACTTAATGGGTGGCAGTGGCTCTCTCATTTTCAGAGTGTGTGCAGTATTTTTGAACCAAACAAGACCACACAGCAAAGAGCACTGGAGTGAGGAAATATGAAGAGCTATGACAAGGAAATATGACGAAGCGTATGTAGCGTTTGGCTTTTGGCTTTGACTTTTACATCAGTAAAAGCTTTGTTAGTGTTACTTCAGTAAACCAGCGAGCACTGTTAGAAACATATAAAGTGGCACATAGACTGCACTATAAGTTGACGGGAAACGGGGCCGCTCCACAGGGGGCCATATTTTCAGAAACTTAAAATTGGAATATTTTCAAAACCAAAGCTGCTAGCGACCTAAAACCAAAACAGGCACCTCCCTTAGGCATACATGAGTCTCCATGAGCAGCGACATTAAAAAAAAAATTCTAAGTTGTTCCCTAATAAAATCCTGACTATTTTTTATATAAGCATAACAAAACTTAAAATGGCTAGAAAAATTCTCAGATTTTACGCTACATGCACAAAAATAATTAAATGCAGAGAATCACTATTTTGAGGATCAATAGACTTCAATTTTTTTTTAATTTAGTGCAATTTTGACATGTTTTTAGCAGCTAATAAATCAATCAATTTTCATACTTTAATACTTGAGGAAAGCATGTAGAATCAACTTAGTTTTACTCAACAAAAGATAATTTTGCTTTTTTCTACATACAATAACAACTTATTTAGGTTGAATTCCGATGTCACTATTGCCTCAGCACGTCTTGCCGGCTATCTGACCCTTGTCGTTTGTCGATGCTCCATAAAATAATACACGTAAAATCCGATTTTTTTTTTTTTTGTATGGACGCAGAAATGTCTAAATTACTAGTCTTTTGCCAAAAACAGGGCAGTTGGCCGAACATCTGATTACTGGAATGCAAAGATACGCTATTGAGTATGGATACAAATCCAACACGGCGGCCATCACAAAACAAAGAGCTTTTTAAGTTTAAAATTCTTATAAATAGATGTGTAAAAATTTTTATAGACATGAACGTTAAACAGTCTAGATTCGTTCATTTTACATACGTATTTCAAGGTAAAGTTAGGGTTAGGTTAAGTTCATTTTTTTCCACAACGTTTCAAAGTGCACGCATGGTGGTATTTTATATAATAATTACCTTGAATCCTCGACCAAATCACTCTTGAGACACTCCTGCTCGCTTGTACGCACTAAAATTTTCGTCCGGTTTCAACCTAAATCCGGCGTTAGAACGTATTGTGTGTGATTTTTTTCAGGATCAAATGGTCAAAAAATGTACCTTGAGTGTATTTTTACAGTGTGGTTGTGACTTTTTTAAATTAATTTTTTAGATTCAGGCAAATTGATGCGCTTTAAGTCTTTTCTGTTACAAACAAATCAATGTTAATAAAGTTATACTTTATTGTAAGTTGATCAATATTACTTTTTTTTCTTCAAAATTAAAAAGGACACAATGTTTTGCAGAGGTTTACTTATAATAATAATTTTAGAGACAAATGATACTATTTACAGTGATGGCAGAGAGTTGTGGGGGCGTAAGAGAAAATAATTGAGAAGCACTGTTGAATAGTGAGACAAAGTCACTGCTGCATCTAGTAATAGATGATAGACAACGATAGACAAAGCAATGACTTATCATGAAAAACTAGTTATATTGGGTCACTAATAAGTGAAAGGACCACTGTATTATAAAGTTTTTCAGAGTGTAGTGTGGGGTGTTTAATATTAACCGTGTCGATGCAGAAGGTGTTGGAACCGATGAAGGTCACAGCCTCGCCCATGTCGTAGTTCTGAACACCATTCTGATAGTCCTGATAGGGCACCACGGTCAGAGCCAGGGGGCCCACGGAGTTCTTGCTCCGATTGGTCAGCTTGATCTCCAGGGAAACCGCGTCGCCCACTCGGCAGTCGGCGATGACGTCGCAGTCGCAAGGCTTCCCATTCACCAACACATCTGGACAGACAAAGAAGCATTAAAGGTGGAAATATGGAAACTATCAATTTGATTTAATTCTTCAGGATGGAATTTTGATTTCTACTTCATTCAATATAAATGTTTTGGTGTGAATGCTGTGGGAAGAAGAAATACATAATGCACCTGCTGATAGTTTTTTAAGATTGTCATGCCCATATTAACATATGCTTTTTTTTTTTTTTTTTTTTTTTTAATCACAATTTTGTCAGGAGGTGAAACCATTCCGAGAAGTTCTCCAATACCATTAAAATCAAATCAAATATTAACAAGAAACAAGTAACTTTTTTCTCCCGAAGTAGACCGTCATCATTACAACAGAGAACAAATCTCGCCTTGATGTACACATCGCCTTCGTATCAGACAGTGTTTTTCGTCAACGAACAATTTTTTCATGACGAGACGACGATAAGCTAAAAACGTGCTTTGGGAGACTACAACATAACGAGACGAATGCCAGTTTTTGTCTGACGAGATGAGAAAGAGACGAAAATACGCAATGGTTTCTTTTTATATGTTTACAATGTGTGACATCTGTGTAGTTAGCGTGCTACGATCGTAGCAGTGTCTGGTTGTGTCACTCGTGACGTGCTGCGAGTGCCCCAACCCATCTCGACTCACCAGTGTGTCATCTTACACACGGTAAGATTGGTTTACATGCAATGATGTTGCTTTAGCATTTAAAGGTCTGTGCTGAGTGATTATCTCACACTAAATGTAACTTAGCATTAGCATAGTATCCGCGTTAGCATTAGGCTAACGCTCACGGCGAGCGTTCTCTTAAAATCTCGGACAACTTTTTTTTTTAACATACAGTCCGTGGTGTTCAGGTGGATATAATTAATTGACTGTTTTCCTGCTGAGTGCATATAATCACCAAGTTTGCATTGTCCTCCTTGTAGAGTCCCTGACAAAAGTCTCGTCACTTATCCATTCAGTAGAAACAGCAAATAGAAACAACTTCACTGTTTTCTGAGTGAATCTCGGATCCATGCGGGCTCCAGTAGATCTCCTGCAATATTTGCGGTGACTCTGGTGTAATTCAAAGATTCATCTGAAAAATCGACCTTTTGCCACAAAACAGTGAAGTTTGGTGGTGGCAAAATCATGGTCTGGGGTTACATCCAGTATGGGGGTGTGCGAGAGATCTGCAGGATGGAAGGCAACATAAATAGTCTGAAATATCAACAAATCTTAGCTGCCTCTTACATTCCTAACCATAAAAAGGGGACAAATTCTGCAGAAGGGTGGTGCTCCATCGCATACTTAAATCTCTACCTCAAAGTTTCTCATGGCAAAGAAGATCAAGATCCTCCAGGACTGGCCAGCCCAGTCACCAGACATGAACAGGATGAAAGAGGAAGCATGGAAGACGAAACCCAAGAATGTTGATGAACTCTGGGAGGCATGCAAGACTGCTTTCTTTGATGTTCCTGATGACGTCATCAATAAATTGTATGAATCCTTGCCGATCCGCATGGATGCAGCCCTTCATGCCCATGGAAGTCATACAAAATATTAAATTTGGATCTCACAGAACCACTACTTATTTCGCTTATGTTATGTAACATATTTTTGTATTTGAAGTACATTTTTTGTTCAATTTTCACACAACTTTTTGTAGGCGACAAAACTTTTGTCTTGCCAAATTTGACCTTTATGTCTTCATTAATTGATAAATCTTTTATCAGTGGAACAAATACATTTTTGTACATTCAACATCATTTGAGAGGGTCTTAGCTTTCATATGAGCCATTTCTGAAACCAATTGAATCATTAAAAGTCAGGTTATTAGGAATTGTTTCTACAAAATGGATAAGCGACAAGACTTTTGTCAGGCATTGTAGACGCTACAATATGTGCTCGTCTGTCAATGTTCATTTGAAATAGTTGAAAACCTTTTTTTATTTATTGAGTAAATTTTTAAAACTTCTACAGACAAAACATTTTTTAGTAAACATCGACTAAAACTAGACAAAAACAAACACATTTTGAGATGACTAAAATATGACTAAGATGAAAATTAAAGGGGCTGCCATAAACAACACTGCTTGCAAACGAGTTGCGAGCGAGTTCAAGCAAACCTCGCTAACCTCATGATGTGGCCCTGCTTGGTCCAGATGCGTAGGTTAACGTGGCGATTTGATTTGAACAAGTGAAGTCAACAGACACACGCACACACGGAGCAAATGTCACACACGTTGTGGTGTCACGCCCGCGGCTGCGATAAACACTGTGAGTCACAGCATCTGACACCGTGTGACAAGCTGATGGAAGAGCCGAGCGGTGTTTGGAGTGTTTTGGGGAGGGGGCGTGAAGATGGACAGATGTTAGGGTGAAAATTGTGTGTGGCATGTTGTGGGGGCATCAATTATGCACAGTGACCAACACACAATGTCTACAAATACAGGACAACAGATATAGAAATATTAATTTCCACACTACACTCAATCAACAGTTCAACAACTTCTAATCAACTACTTGATTGTGTCGCGACATGCTCATAAATGCATTGGGAGGCGTCGATGTGTTTATTAATCAACCTTCTGGAGCTGACAGAAGGTTACAGTAGCAACAAGTTGTTATGTAACATGAACTTGGACTCGCGTGCTGCCCCTGGCCAGATAATGCTGCAGTCTTCTGCGGGAGTCGCCACAGCAACAAAGCAGGGGGTTAGAGAAGGTATAATAGTGTAAGATGACGCCTCAAAACGGAACAGAAATAATGCTGAGGCTCAGAGATTTAAGGCGCCGCCCCTTGCCGGAGCAGACGCCAGGAGCGAGACGGATGGATGGAAAGTAACACTTCGGAGATTTACGAGTGCTAACTGGATTAGGGTGTCTGTGTGTGTGTGTGTGTCACCATAGGTGTAGTTTCAGCTCATGACTGTGTAATTTGGTGGGACGGGCCAATTGGTCCCCGGGAGATTCAGACTTCCATTCTGGCTCATCTAAATGCCACGAATTATCATCCAATGGTACAGGTAAACTCACTGATGATTAGGTGTGTGACAAAATATCGAAATGATGATATATCGTGATACTTTGTATCCCAAAAGGTTATCGATATGCTCCTGCCAAGAATCGAGATATCGTTGTAAAAAGGGGTCAATATATAAAAGAATAAAAAAATAAAAAGAAACCAACAAGTTGCTACCAAAATCTTCCACCATAATAGTGTCTCAGTTAACTCTAAGGCATAAGCAGATTTTAAGGGGGGGGGGGGGGGCAGGAAGGCTAGGAGGCCGTACTGTGCATTCAGAGATGCTCATCTGCCAACCTTGGTTGTAACGGCTGGTTATTTGAGTCACTGTTGCCTTTCTATCAGCTCGAACCAGTCTGGCCATTCTCCTCTGACCTCTGGCATCAACAAGGCATTTCCGCCCACAGAACTGCCACTCCCTGGATATTTTTTCTTTTCGGACCATTCTCTGTAAACCCTAGAGATGATTGTGCATGAAAATCCCAGTAGATCAGCCGTTTCTGAAATACTCAAACCAGCCCTTCTGGCACCAACGACCACGCCACGTTCAAAGTCACTCAAATCACCTTTTTTCCCCATACTGATGCTCGGTTTGAACTGCAGGAGATTGTCTTAAACCATGTCTACATGCCTAAATGCACTGAGTTGCCGCCATGTGATTGGCTGATTAGAAGTGTTAACGAGCAGTTAGATAGGTGTACCTAATAAAGTGGCCGGTGAGTGTATTTTTATAATGGGTCAAAATTATTTTTCGAACAGATCATGTGACTAGCACCTTAGACGGTCATTTGCTTTGCATATAATTTCCAAAAAAATAAATAAATAAATAAAAATAGGGGAGGGCAATTTGTTTTTCAAATGATTTTTTTGTTTGATTGAAGCAACTTTTTGGGGGATTGAATGATTTAGACACAAATGTCCTACCAATCAATGGCCCAAACACAAAAAGGATTGCTTCAATCAAAGAAAACTTTTTCAATGAAAAATGAAGTGTTAAAATGCAAATTGTTCAATCTCAAATACTTTTTCGCATTCAAAACGTTTTCTATGATTGAAAATTTTTTTTTTTTTGATTAAAGTGATTTTTCTTTTTGAAAATATATATTTTGAAGCAACTTATTTTTTGATTGAATAAGAAAGACAAAAACGTCCTAGCCAAATTGTGGCCCAAACACAAACCAACATTACTTCAATCAAAAAAGTTGCTTCAATCAAAAAAAAACGAACTTGACTCCAATTAAAAAAAAAAAAAAAAGCTTTCACATGCGTTTTTTTTTTTTTTAGTTTCAAATTTATTATTGCATTCAAACACTTTTTTTTTTTTTTTTTTTGATTGAAGCGACTTTTTTTGATTGAAAATATATATTTTGATTGAAGCAACGTAACTTTTTTTTTGTATTGAATAATAAAGACACACATCTACCTCCATATGGCTCCGACCAGGGGATACAATTTTTGACTGGAGTAACTACATTGGCACTACACCGGCAGGCGTACCATATTCAATAGTTGACGATCTTGGCGAAAAGTATTGCCTAAGCAGCCTGATTCAGAATTCCCCTCAAGAATGGTGGGAAACAAAAAACGCTCATTGTCAACTTATTATAATAAATATTCTTGTAAATTAATTTTATGGCTGACACAGCGTTTCAGGGTCATCAACATGTTGTGCCCCCCCTGCCCCAAAAGTCAAACTCCGCCTATGCTCTAAGGCTGCATTGACGGTGCACGACGCCCAATCCATTTAGGGGCAGTTTACATGGCGACACTGCGACACAAAGACGCAATGACTGAGTAGCGAAATTGCCTCGCGTGCATATGGTGTCGGCGAAGACGAAAAATTCTGAATCCTGCCTCGAAAGTGGAAGAATTCGATTGCGGGGGATTGAGGGGGTCTTGCTTCGCATGCATATCAAAGGCTACTGCCGCGCCGGACCCACGCCGATAACGTCAGCACTTGTACACGTCACATTGGGCGTGCGCAGCGGTGCTATTTAACATTAAAAATGGCAAATGGCGGAACGTCGGCTTTAATTTACTGTTTTAATAATATTTTTAAATTAAAATATGTTGAATGTTTCTATTTTTGTGCCTTTTGGAGCAAAAGGAAAATGCCATTGCTTCGAATGGGCGGGCATGTTTTCTTCCGCGCTGAGGAGCCCCGTGGGGTCAAAGTGCATCATTCGCTGTCGCCTTGTAAATCTGCACTGCCCCCTAGGGCTTGGTTTGAATACTACATCGTTTTCATGCGGAATTGCGACATTGTTCGAATGGAAACGAAACCATGGAAATGCAAATTTGAAATTTTTCGTCTTCTTGGAGAGTCACCATGTAAACGGCCCCTTAGACTGTGGGTTTTCAGGGCATTTACAGTTCACTTGCGGTTCCTTTTAGGGCATTAATAGGTCATTTCCTGTTGAGTTTGAGTCACTGTCTATTCATTTGGGTGATTCCCAGGTCACTTCCTGTTCTGTAACTCAAAATCAACAGGATGTGACCCATAAAATACCCCAAAATCAACAGGAAGTAACTGAACATCAACAGGTAAATGACCTTACATGGCCCGAAATTACCTCATTGTCTGGCATTGGCTGCCTCTGAAGGCCGTAGACGTTCAATCCGTTTGAAGTGGGAGGGCTTCCACCCTCCCATTTCAAATGGATTGGACGTCTACTGGTGATAAACTCATTCCAATTTACAGCAGAGGCTTGTTTTTCTGTTTATTAGTTGTTAGTCAGAAAATCCTTCTAGGATATTCTACAAATGTTCGATCATCGTTGTATTGCCATATCGTCAGATCATCGTTATCGTGAGCTTTGTATCGCAAATCGTATCGTATCGTGAGATACCAAGAGGTTCCCACGCCTACTGATGATTGAGTTATCTCCTTCATTGGTGCTTAAGTTAGTACTTAAGTTTTTGTCAAACCCGCTTGATTCAACCAACATTGGCCAGGGCTTCATCATTGAATATGAGGGCCTGATCACTGACAACAATTTCACCAAAGACTTCTCTCTTGGACGGTTTTGCACCACAACCATACCACAATTAAAAGTTCATCATGTTTTACTCAAAATCACACTCCAAGTTACGTTTGAGGACATATGGGACGAATGACGACTACAGTCTGTGAAGGTGTGAATATGTAATTGCTCTAAAGGCAATTAAATGCATCGCACCTGTCAGTTTCTGAATTGAAAATGACGAGTTTCAGAAATTAGTAGTTAGGTTTTGCAGGGATAGGACATCAAACATCGCCGTGGTGGAACTTAATTTAGTCGAAAGGATGCTTGTTGTCATTGATTTGTTGGTTAAACAAAAATGTAATATAGTTTATAAATATTAATTACTTCAAAAAACTGAAAATTAACCATTTAAACTAATTCTGTGTGCTGCAGAACTGCATATTTAAGTGGACTACCGTAATTTTCGCACTATAAGGCACACCTGACTAAGCCGCCACCCACCAAATTTGACACGAAAATGACATTTGTTCATAGATAAACCGCACTGGCCTATAGGCCGCAGCTGTCCTCACTGTATTTTGGCATATTTACACCAAAATATATTATCCGGTAACACTTTATTTGACAGCGGCATCATACAACTGTCATAAGACCAAATGAACCACCGTGAAGCTTTGAACCAATTGGCCGCAAAGTTTCATTGCTTTAAGCTTCATTTGGCCATCACTGCTCCCTTGGGGGAGACTGTCAACCTCTGTTGCCACCTGCTGTCAACACTGTTGTTGTCCAACATGCCTCCTAGCATGCATTGCAGCGCTAGAGATGTAAATAACAATCAAAATTCATGTTCTGTGTAGACATGTGCCGGTTACCGGTTTCACGGTTTACCGTGGTGTGAAAACGTCGCGGTGTCAAGACCACTAAAATTTTCCGTCATACCTTAGTACGGTATTCGCTATTTTTCATGTGCCAAAATGCAGCCGAAGTGGCTTGGTGCGGCAGCGCTCACCCTTCCCCTGTTTGTTGCCGTGAGTGTCAGTGACGCTATTCTGCTAAACAGCAAACCCAAAAACAAACCCTCCAAACACAAGGCGTACTTTTCTTCAATTTATTGAGCTCTCAAATCGTGGTGAAATATACAAATGAATACATTTAAAACGTTATACAATTGTATTTTCCACATGTGAGTAGGTTCAACAGGAGAGCAGTAGAACCATGAAAAAGGTCGCCAAAAACAAAACACACATTTTCCTTTCAAATTCAATATACAAACTAACTAAAACTTACAAAGACGAATGTTAGCCTAGGCTAAGCTGGGAGAGCAGCTTTGTCGACGTTTCATGTCTCACAGCCGCTGAGTGAGAAACAAGCTTAAATGAAGGAGGGAGAAAAAAAAAGGATTGCGTCAAAGATCGCTAATTGCGAAAGGAGGTGTCACTCCTCACTTTTTGTTTTAGATGAAACCTTTCCTCAACAATATTTACATTTTAACTAACTTATAAAACTAACTTACACATCTTTAACTAACTTATTAACTTATGAATTCTTTGTTCTTTTTAACACAAAGGCATGACATAATGTAGAAGAGAGTTGACACAGTGGCTGAAAATGGCGAAATTGCAGCTTCTCCCCCTCAAAAAAAGTCATACAGTATATATTTTTAATTTAGAAGTGTTTTTACTTTTTTATAGCAATTATTTTGTTCTTGCTCTAATATTGAGCAACTTGAGCTGTGGCTGTGGTTATAGTCTAGGTTCTATTTATTTTAATTTTATATAAAATATTTGTTATTTTTTGTTAATTAATTTATTTTCACATTAATTTATTTTCACATTATATTCATGTTCCAATTTGCAAATATGTTCTGAAAAAAAAAAACCTGTTCAATGGAAAAAAGTTTTTTTTTTTTTTTTAAAAACCCATACATCTAAAAATTTTGGAGCTATAATTGCAATACCGTGATACCGTGAAACCGCGGTATTTTTGCTCACGGTTATCGTACCGTCAAAATCTCATACCGGCACATGCCTAGTTCTGTGCAAATTATTTCTTCAGTTACTGTTCCAGTTGTTTCATTAATTTCTAGTTATGGTATTTGATAACACATTAATGTACAGTGGCGCCTTAAGACTGTCATTAGACAATCATAACTATGACATGACACTAGGCCTGTCGCGATAACAGATTTTAGTATATGCGATATGCGATATTATTGCGCCGCCCCAATTTTTTTTTAAAACCAATTTACAATAACACAGTGAGAATACAGTATATATTAATAGATCAAGTACCCCCATTTAAACGTGATAAATATTTACTCTTAAATTCAAAAATACTTTTTAAGATATCACAACTAAAAACAATGGCCCATGCTTTTTATGTAGAAAACAACAACATTAATACCGCACAGAAACACAGAATAAATAAAATGTTTTTTTTCAAGGAAAAAAAATAAAATTGCACTTAATAACTTACTGTAAGCATTTAGGCAAATGAAAACTTTTCCCCTCATAGCTTCTCATATGGTGTTCCTTAGTGATGCAGCGATACAGTTAAGTCACGGTTTGGTACGATTTTTGATTCGATTCAACACATTTAATGCTCTGAAAGAAAAAAAAAAATTGTATTTTTTGTTTCGTTTTGCTAACGAGCGAAAATTAAATTGCCATCATATAATCATGCATTTAAGTGCATAATATTTACAGTATGTGCTTACTTCTTACTGATCTGAAGAAATTTTGTATAAAAGTGCTGAGAACAATCTTTACTGTTTGTAAAGTGAGGCAGGGCTACAGCTCTCTTAGCGGCTAGGTTTACTACATGAGCAAGACATCCTATATGTGGTCCGAATCCATTTGTGTCACGTACTGAATTAACAAAATTTGCAGCATTATCTATAGTGCTCACGTAGCCAAAGGGACGTAGCACATCTAGTTTGCTATTTCATGACATCTAGTGTGTGCGCGCATAAAAAAAAGATAGCAAACGCCACAGAAGTCACATCTGCTCATTACTGCACAACACCAGCATATGACAATCGACTTTCATAAACAGAACGAGTTTGAAGCACAGCGCTCTTAATTTGCCACTCAATGTTCATCATGTCCATTCAGCTGTCCGTTGTCAAAGCGAGGTTGTTCGTAGCAGCCAAGTCGGTAACAATGTTTTGGCGGACTTCGTTGTAAATATCCGGAAGCGCACGCAACAGTGATGTTGTTTTGTTCATGTGATGCGGTGTGAAAGAGACGGTTTACCAAGAGCCACAGGTTGAAGAAGTGTTGTTAGCGCCGTGTGTTGATAAAAACAAAAGTTGACAGCACGTCGTGGTCCGCAGTCAGTCCGGAGCACTGACGCAGCCGGTATACATTGAACCACGGCTCTGCCTTGAACAATGGGATATACTGTATTTTTCGGACTATAAGTCGCAGTTTTTTTTTCATAGTTTGGCTGGGGGTGCGACTTATTCTCTGGAGCGACTTATATGTGAAATTATTAACACATTATTATATCATTTCACATGTTATTTTTATGTTTTGGAGTGACACTGATGGCTTGGTAAACTTGTTAGCATGTTCTTTATGCTACAGTTATCTGAATAACTCTCAATAGCTATGTTATGTTAACATACCGGCCTTGTTGCATTTTGTTGTTCATGCATCATGTAACATTATCATACTGTACACTTATTCAGCATGTTGTTCTCTATTAATTTTTTCTTTTAAATTGCCTTTCAAGACTACATATATGTTGTAAGTGTTGGATTTTATCAAGTAAATTTCCCCAAAAAATGCGACTTATACTCCAGTGCGACTTATATATGTTTTTTCCCTCTTCGTTGGGCATTTTATGGCTGGTGCGACTTATACTCAGGGGCGACTTATAGTCCGAAAAATACGGTAATGGGAACGGATTGGCTCCGGCGCTATTTTTGCCGGCCCGGACCGAACATGGAACGAAGATGCATTTTGCGTAGTTAGTAACAAGGAATCCGACCTTTTAACAGCATGTCTGTCGCACGCGCGCACGCAACGCGAGGCGATAAATCGCAGCGGAAAAATTACCGCCTTCATTTTTATTTATCGTGCGATGAATGGAATTATTACATATTGCGACAGGCTTAAATGACACTGTCATCAGCATTAATGAATGCTTATAATAGATGTCATTTAGTGTTATCCGGCAAATTATCTCACTTTTGAATGGATGTAAAAGATTTATTATAGGAGTTAGTGACATAATTTGCCAGATGACACTTAATGACATCTGTCATAAGCATTCAGTAACGCCCATGATAGTGTCATGTCATAATTATGACGGTCCTATGACGCCGCTGTCAAGTGTTACCTATTAACCCAAATAAATCAACAAATAAGCCACACTGAACTATAAGCCGCAGGATTCAAAATAAAGTAAAAAAGTAGTGGGTTATAGTCCGAAAATTACGGTACATGCCATTAAACATGCACTCCATCCCTTCAAAATATTGCTGATATTTGTGCATTACGTAACCAGCACATGTAGTACTGCTCCTGGCTAGACTGAATACATTTTTATTGATAGTCTTATAAATAACAAATAAGCTTCCGCTATGGCATTCTAATGAAAATATTGAGGAAAGCACAGTTACATCATGTTCTACCCCTTCCACAATGACTGCAAGACAAAAATCAATATCCATCGTATTTGAATGACTGTATCCCAAATAGCCTGCCCGCAAATTCCTGGGGTTTTTCTTCTGTGTTTATTCCATAAACCACTCACATCTATGCTACAAAGGAAGTACAGCATGATCTGATTGCTTTTCAAAAATCATTCCCCTTGAAGTCAGTGCTGTCTACACATAATGGATCGCCAGTAGACGGCTTGAATTACTTGCGACAAGTGGAAGAGGAAACATATTTGCGCACTCGCATAACAAATACAGAATAATGGCATCCTAATAAAGATATTTTAACAGGAGATTTTCGATTCACCTACAGATCTGAGCTTTAGGTTGGATGAACAGGATAGCAGGGATCATATGTATTTGCAAAATATTTGAGTTATCTCTCCCTCTGCAGATATGAGTGCTGAAGCGTAGTGGGGACAAAAAAAAAGAAAAAAAAGCTGCCACAATAAATCTAATCTGTTTATTTGTACAAAAACCTGAATAGCGTGAGACATTTTCAGATATCATTCAGCTCATGGCCGCATAATATAATGAAATATTATTGTGTGAAAGAAGATCACTCCGATTTCTTTATCGGATCGAGAGAAGCTACTGCTAAAAAGCAAAGAAATATAGGCTTTTCTTTACTGATATTCATTTTGTTATTATTATTATTAGGATTTTTTGGAGCATTTTAGCAGAAGCAGGTAAGAAGAAAGTAATGTCCTAAATTTGCCTCCACCATGTTTCCAGGTCCAATACAATCAAAACAACCCAAATGCATGATGCCGTTAACTTTTTTTTTCTTCTTTTTTTTATTTTTTTAAAACCTGTCCTGTTCAGCTGTTTGACACGGAGAATGGAACGCTAAGTGCCCGGATCGTCTGAACAGTTTTAATGTTTCACATTGAGAGTCTGACATACTCCCATTGTGATCATTCAACATACCTCGTTTATTATGACAAAGCAGCGAACAGGAAGGGGTTATGGGGGAACAGAAGAAAAGAAACACAAGAGAAGAAAGAAAAGAAATACAAACTACAACAAGAAATACATTGAACGTCTAGACCAGGGGTCCCCATCTGCCGGGCCGCGGACCGGTACCGGTCCATGGCGCATTTGCTACCGGGCCGCAGAGAAATAATCAGTGTTGTTAATTTTACTTTGAAAAAGTAATTAATTACCGTTACAAATGACTTCTCCCAAAAAGTAATTGCGTTAATAACTCAGTTACCTGAATGTAAGAGGAATTAGTAACTTGGCAAAGTGATAATTTTCATGTTTTTTTTTTTTTCTCCAAAAAACAAAAACAAAAAAACAAACAAAAAAAACAGGTCACACAATGTGAAGTTTAAAGGTTTTTGGGGACAATTGTCCCTAGCCCAATTCTTCACCCTCCACTTAACTAGAGACAAGGGTATTGCGATAACTAGATAGTAACCTTTGCTATGTGTGGAAATCATTTAAAGTTGTGAATCAACCGTTAAGTTGTTAAAATTGCTCCCGTTATTGCATTAGTTTCCTTCTGTCTACTTTCAACATCTGTAAGTTTTAAAACTGTTTCATCATTTAAAGATAGATTTAAGTCAAGATTTTGCCGATTTAGGAGCATTTTAGATTAAAAAAAAAAAAAAAAAAAATGTTACTTAGGTTCGTTAGTAGGGATCTCTACATCAGAGCCTTCTTGAGAGGTCTACTGCTTTAAGATGGCGGCTGTTTACTAACGCATGTAGTCCTTAAAACATGTTGCCAATGCAGCAGTGTCTGTCATTTGCATCTAGTTCTATAATATGTGATATCTACTGTATCATGTGGGCGTAGTTTGTAGGCTATGGCTACAGTCAGGTATTATCGGAGCCACCTAGCATCGTGTTTGCAACGGCGTCTTCCCCACTCCTGCTCTCTCGTCTCCGTGAGTCCGTCTCTCTCAGACTTTTTTTATTCAACCAACTTAGTAACGCATAGTAACGCACGCCTTTCCCTCCTCAGTAATGGTAACGGCGTTGCCAAGATGAGAAAAGTAATGAATTAGATTACTCATTACTGAAAAAAATAACGTCGTTAGTAACGCTGTAATATTCTAACGCCGTTATTAACAACATGGGAAATAATAATTTAATAACGACCGCATTCTGGCCGAATTAACCCTGTGCCCCTGCTTAACACACCAATATTCCTGTCTACTCTAGATATAATACTACCGGATAGATTAGAAGTCGTCATAGAAATCCATTGATTGGACTGCTAGCAGTACATCTTGTTTGTGTATATAATATATCTATACGCGCTTGTCCTCGATAATAACGTATTACTATGCTGCAGGCGCAGCACATTTGTTCCCGGAAATAATTAGCCCCCACACGAACGAAGATGACTGGAAAACAGACGTCTTTGGAGATATTTTTACGGCGAAAAGGGCACCTGACGAGCCTACAACCTCGAAGACCCATGAAATTCGAAGGAGTGGATTCGTGACCCGTTTGTGAATAAACCGAGTGATTCGAGCATGTCTGTGCAACAGGAGGATCAACTTGTAGAGATCGCAAATGACGGCGACTTTATTAAACGTGCATTTGAGACAACAACTCTCCCGAGGTTCTGGATTAAAGTCATTCTGGAATATCCTGACATCGCTACGAGAGCATTGAAAACCTTGCTACAATTTCCAACATCGTATCTTTGTGAAGCGGGCTTCTTAATTAATGCTTAACGACAAGGCGAAGTCGTTAATAGTGAGAGCGGTGTGCAGTTGTTGTGTGCAGCTAACATGGCAGGATGTATCTGTGGAGAAGTTTTCTACAAGTCCTTCCATGATCAAACGTAAGTTAATATTCCTTTCTTTCAAGGAAGTTTGTAGTCTTTACTTTGGAATCGCTGCACTTGCGCATTTTACGGCTATGATTAACGTTACGTGTATGCGCAGAACCGTATCGTTGCAATTTTTGATGGGTTGCAAAATTTGTCAGAACACCGGTCCGTGAAAAAAAGACCCAAATAACACCGGTCCGTGGTGCAAAAAAAGGTTGGGAACCCCTGGTCTAGACTAAATACTAATATGTTGGTGCTATCGTCAGCTAGATGTATTTCCGGTTGACACCATGTGGGGGGCCTGTTGACCAGGGAAAGAGGGGGATGGGGGTGGGGGAATCTATAAGCTAAATGATTGAAAGGGCTAGAGCACAGGTGTCAAACCGATTCCAGAAAGGGCCAAGTGGGTGCAGGTTTGCTTTCCAACCAATGAAGAGGACACCTTTTCACCAATTAGATCTTTTACATGTGTAATCAGTTAAACTATTTCAGGTGCTGCTTGTTTCAGCAGGAAGTTCATTGGTTAAACTCTCTGCGTTGTATCGGTTGGAACAAAATCCGGCACCACTTGGCCCTTTCTGGAATTGGTTTGACACCTGTGGGCTAGGGTGTACACAAATCAGCTCTGTGATCTAGAACCCAGTAATCGTGTGAATCCCTTGTGAGAGTAAGCCCGTTGGCGACCCACACTACGCCGCCCTATCGCCAATCCCGGCACCTAGACACCCCGCCCGAGCGCGCCCTATCACATCCAGCCGCCCGACAGCCCAGCCAGGCGCGTGACAGGAGGCGTCCTAAATTTACCTCCACCATGTTTCCAGGTCCAATAAAATCAAAACAACTCAAATGCATGATGCCATTAACTAATGAATGTCTTTTGTAGAACTCTTGTTGAAATAATAGACCATACCAATTCCACAAGAGAATGAACACATCGGCAAGACAGCTTTGTATTCCATCAGGTACGATACCAAAGGAAGGAAGAAAGAAAAGCCGGCTAGAGGCCATGATTGTTTTGACTCATCCTGTGAAAAAAAATCGAAGTCATTAGCCGACTTCCCTGGAGAGTTGCACTATATAGCAAGTTCTAAACATGGCTGCTGTCATATGCTGAGCCGCACGTTTACTCCCTTTCCCCTGCCTCATTACTCGGCTCTGCTTGCCTGCCTTGCATGATACATTGCAAGCCTAATTATGTAAATGAATCGATTTTACCTACAACAATAAAACTTTAATATGTATAGATAACCCTGGGCGTGGCGCTGGAATTTCCTTCTAATGTATTGATGGGGTTTTGCTGACACATGAGATGTTTTGTTTAATGGTCTAGAATAACCCATTTACATGATTATCTTTCATTACACTGATAACAGTAGCAGCATTATTGTGGGCAAGGCTGAGAGATGTGCAATCACACTAAAGCTACTGTACATTTGATTTATGATTGTGCTGTTTAATAGCAGCTGTCCGTGCTACACGTATTTGAACTGGGCAAAGAACAATCCATTTTTGATCGTGTGTCCATGGTGGGGTTATGGGTGAAATGGAATCTAGCCAAATGTACTTTTTATGGCAAAGGTTTATTGAATATTTGCATTTAGAGTTCCCTGAGAATGACTTTCTAACTGATAACCGATATCCCGATATCGTCCAACTCCAAAAATCCGATACTGGGTAACACTTTACAATAAGGGTCCCTTAATTCACATTAGTTAATGCATTTTTAGACAATAACTAATGTTAGCTAAGTAACATTACAATAATTAATATAATTGCTTATCTAACATTTATTAATATATTAATTAACATGCTAATGCATTATTTAATGCATAACCAGACAGCAACTAATGGTTTGGTATAATAAAAATATATATCGGCCTATATAGGGTTAGGGTTTGTTAATTTAGCATTTATAATTTCTTAGTTAAGGGACACATGTGCTACAATTTACAATGAGGGTCCAAAAAGCATTCAGTAATGGTTAATAAAGGTTAAGGGGGGGAACTTAAGCATTTATAATTTCTTAGTTAAGGGACACATGTGCTACACTTTACCATAAGGGTCCAAAAAACATTCAGTATTGGTTAATTAAGGTTAAGTAATACTTATGAGGTACATTCACGTGAAATAATACCATACTTAAGGTTAGGTTAAGGTTAGCAGCACCCAAGGACTCACAGAGCAATGTTTCTCATTTTAAAATAACAATCACTTACTAGTACCAGTATACATTAATAACAATTTATTAATACACTAATGTATATGTGAATTAATGCTAAGTGATGTATTATATATATTATTGCCTAACCTTAAGTATGTTATTTTTTCACGTGACTGTACATCATAAGTATCACTTAACCTGGTTATGCATTAGCTAATGCATCAACTCATGTTAATTAATATATTAATAAATGTTATATAAGCAATTATATTAATTATGTTACTTAAACATTAGTTATTGTTTTAAAATGCATTAACTAATGCATTAACTCATGTTAATTAATATATTAATAAATGTTAGATAAGGGATTAAATGAATTATTGTCATGTTACTTAAACATGAGTTATTGTCTATAAATGCATTAACTAATGTTAATTAAGGGATCATTATTGTAAATTGTTACCCGATACTGATATCAAACCGCTACAGATATATGTGGTCGTGAACTTATTATTTTTCAATCATCTGTTCTTTGAATTTTTGTACGATGAATTCAAATGTTCTGCTCACATAACAAATCCCAAGCATTTTAGTTAGGAGACATCTATTGGACAATAAGCATAACTGCTGTGCTAAGCTGCGACCAGCCCTTGTACAAAGGCAGGAGGCTTCTTCATTCACTCTGAAGACAACATGCATATTGGCACAAAACAAAATTGTACTCCTACACAAGGCTGGAAAGGGCTACAGAGAAATTACCAAGCAGCTTGGTGAAAAAAGGTCCACTGTTGGAGCATTCATTAGAAAATTGAAGAAGCTAAACATGACGGTCAATCTAAATCGAAGCCCAATGTCAGCTATCACCTCATGGGGTCTCAATGATCCTAAAAAAAGGTGAAGAATCAGCCCAGAACTACATGTCAGGAGTTGGTAAACGACCTAAAAACAGCTGGGACCTCCGTTTCCAAGGGTACTGCTGGCAATACACCAAGACGTCATGGTTTGAAATCAAGCATAGCCCGGAAGGTTCTGCTGCTTAAACCAGCAAATGTCGAGTTCCGTCTTAAGTTTGCCTGTGACCATTTGGTTGATGCAGAGGAACCATGGGAACAGGTTTTGTGGTCAGATGAGGGCAAAATAGAACTTTTTGGTCGTAATTCCACTAACCGTGCTTGGAGGAAGAAGATTGATGAGTACTATCCAAAGAACACCAACCCTACTGTGAAGCATGGCGGTGGTAGAATTATGCTTTGGGGGTGTTTTACTGCATATGTGACTGGACGACTGCACTGTATTAAAAAGGATGACTGGGGCCCTGTATTGTGAGATTTTGGGGAACAACCTCCTTCCCCCAGTCAGAACATTGAAGATGGGTCGTGGCTGGGTCTTCCAACATGACCCGAAGCACACAGCCAGGAAAACCAAGGAGCGGCCAAAACGGAAGCATATATAGGTTCTAGCATGGCCTAACCAGTCTCCAGACCTAAACCCAAAAGAAAACCTTTGGAGGGAGCTGAAACCGTGTGTTTCACAGCGACAGCCTAGAAACCTGACTGATGGGTGGGCCAAAATCCCTCCTGCAGTGTGTGCAAACCTGGTGAAAACCTACAGGAAACGTTTGACCTCTGTAATTGCAAACAAAGGCCAAATATTAACATTCGTTTTCTCAGGTGTACAAATACTTATTTGAAGCTGTATCATACAAATAAAAATCATACATTGCGATTTCTGGATTTTTTTTTTTAGATTATCTCTCTCACAGTGGACATGCACCTACAATGAAAATGTCAGATAGCAGGGTGTTCAAATACTTATTTTCTTCACTTTTTATTCCATTCTATAATTGGCAACAAGTGGATGCATACGTAAAGCATAGCTTCTGGCATCTTGCAGAAGCACAATTAATTTTTCTGTCACATTACACCGCTAGCATAGATAGACAATGGTTGAGAATCATTGCCTTAATGAAAATAGTAGCTCCACACTGCTTAATGCATTAACACTGCCTGACGATGAGTTTGCCATACGCAGGCGAGGCGCTTTGCCCATTTTCCGGGGTGCATTTCAAGTGAGCAAGCCATCATGTGGGAGGCGGAAAGCATGTAAAAATTGCTCCTGATGACGCAGACGTAGGGGGTGACATGAAGAGGATTTCCCAGGCATTAGCTAAAGGCATTGCACTTGAAGGCGATGTCATTTTGTCATGTTAAAAAAAAAGGAGCAGCACAAAAGCCCAGACTATTCACCCACTCACAATCTGCTATGGCACGATGTTCTTGTTATTGTGTATGCGAGTGACACACTAAAAAAAAACTGTGGGTTAGAACCGCTATTATGTTAAAGATAAATTAAGCTTACAGCTGTTGGGGTGAAATGTTTCACAGGTCTCTGACAAATGTGCATAAACGCTTCATATCATCATCAACAAAAATATTTGTGCATGACTCAAATTAGACCGAACATTCCATGAAGTACAGTGGGGCGAATAAGTATTTAGTCAACCACCAATTGTGCAAGTTCTCCTACTTGAAAAGATTAGAGAGGCATGTAATTGTCAACATGGGTAAACCTCAACCATGACAGACAGAATGTGGAAAGAAAAAACAGAAAATCACATTGTTTGATTTTTAAAGAATTTATTTCCAAATTAGAATTGAAAGTAAGTATTTGGTCACCTACAAACAAGCAAGATTTCTGGCTGTCAAAGTGGTCTAACGTCTTCTAACAAGGTCTAAAGAGGCTCCACTCGTTACCTGTATTAATGGCACCTGTTTTAACTCATTATGGGTATAAAAGACACCTGTCCACAACCTCGGTCAGTCAAACTCCAAACTCCACTATAGCCAAGACCAAAGAGCTATTGAAGGACACCAGAGACAAAACTGTAGACCTGCACCAGCCTAGGAGGACTGAATATGCAATAGGTAAAACGCTTGGTGTCAAGAAATCAACTGTGGGAGCAATTATTAGAAAATGGAAGACATACAAGACCACTGATAATCTCCTTTGATCTGGGGCCCAATGCAAGATCTCACCCCGTGGCGTCAAAATGATGACAAGAACGGTGAGCAAAAATCCCAGAACCACACGGGGGGACCTACTGAATGACCAACAGAGAGCTGGGACCAGAGTAACAAAGGCTTCTATAAGTAACATAATGTGCCGACAGGGACTCAAATTCTGCACTGCCAGATGTGTCCCCCTGCTAAAGAAAGTACACTTCCAGGCCCGTCTGCGGTTCGCTAGGGAGCATTTGGATGATCCAGAAGAGAACCGGGAGAATGTATTATAATCAGATGAAACCAAAATAGAACTTTTTGGTAGAAACACAGGTTCTCGTATTTGGAGGAGAAAGAATACTGAATTGCATCTGAAGAACACCATACCCACTGTGAAGCATGGGGGTGGAAATATAATGCTTTGGGGCTGTTTTTCTGCAAAAGGACCAGGACGACTGATCCGTGTAAAGGAGAGAATGAATGGGGCCATTTATAGAGAGATTATGAGTGAAAATCTCCTTCCATCAGCAAGGGCATTGAAGATGAGACATGGCTGGGTCTTTCAGCTTGACAATGATCCCAAACACACAGCCAGGGCAACAAAGGAGTGGCTTTGTAAGAAGCATTTCAAGGTCCTGGAGTGGCCTAGCCAGTCTTCAGATCTCAACCCTATAGAAGATCTGTAGAGGGAGTTGAAAGTCCGTGTTTCCCAACAACAGCCCCAAAACATCACTGATCTAGAGGAGATCTGCATGGAGGAATGGGCCAAAATACCAGCAACAGTGTGTGAAAAGCTTGTGAAGAGCTACACAAAACGTTTGGCCTCTTTTATTGCCAACAAAGGGTACATAACAAAGTATCGAGATGTACTTTTGGTATTGACCAAATACTTATTTTCCACCATGATTTGCAAATAAATTCTTAAAAAATCAAACATTAGTGGTTGACTAAATACTTATTTGCCCCACTGTATACCAGATTAACTGCTTTATAAGGGGCTTATAAAAAGTTCTGGTATTTTGAGTACAATTCATGAAAAAGTGCAAGTAGATTTAAAAAAAACCCACAATCACTACAAAATAAAAACTAATCAATGAGGCAATTTTTTCTGACAAAAAAGTGTCCAAACTTGAACTTTGGTGGCAAATTCTCAATGAAGCAGAACTGTGGAGGTAATGAGCTGTCAGAAGTGTACTCGAGGGCAAATCACTAAAGACAGCTACCTACAACATTATTATTTCCTCCACAGAAGAAATGGCAATCAATGTATTTGAAAAATGACTTCAGTCACCTGCTGGGATAGTCGTGATTCATTGAGGATTGATGAGACGCAGTCATCTCATTAAAAAGCAACTCTTCTATCTGCCAACATTTTTAACTTATTTTACAAAAACAACACTAATCACTGGTGACATAATACGCTGTGTTCGGTTTGTTTCTGAAAGCCTGAATCTCAAACTTTTTTAAGTCAAACATTGATAATGAGGAAACGTGTAATTATGTATGTGTAACGTCATCTTGGCACTAGTCAAAGAGCACTTGTGTGGAGAGATCTTGGGTCGTGTTTACCAGCTGTTAATGAGTCCACTCTTTGTATCTTAACAGGTTCCTATTACCAGGACTGCAAATGATTGCACTCCAATTTAAACGCAAGGATAGCGAGGCAAGCATTCAAACTGCTTGGCATCACATACGGCGCAAAAGGGAACAGACTTTGAAAGCAATTGTAGTTATTATGTCTGAATGGAAGAAGAACAGTGTTTTCTCATAAGGTTTTTTTCCCCCTCTAATCTAAATAGAATAGTCAATACCCAACCGTACTCCCTCAAATGAGTGGAATCACATCAATCCTCCATGTGATTAACGACTGAATAATGCAAAATCTCCTGCAAATGGCCCGAGGAAGAAAACCTAGTTTCTCTGGCTTGCAATCAAATTAGACCCAAACAGCACACTGTCTGAAGTTGCATGCAATCAATCAGCGCATATAAAAACAGGTAACAGACTGCACTCATTACATCAGCCTCCTCCCAAGACTTTCTTATTGTCACTCATCGGGCCTTGAGAGATAAAGACACTTGTCATTTTAAAGGAAAAAAAAGCATGTTTATTTCATATGGTCCTGAATGAAATGGACTGCTTGGATGTGTGTGGAAGCGATCAATATTTTTATTCGCGCCATGAAAATGCGTGACTTCCGGCCAGAGTCTGGATTGAGGACGAAGGTGAATGTGACGTCAGCGGACTAATCATTTTCGCAATGCAGCCATTACTACAGTATGCAGATGGACTGCGGATTCAGCTGATTTTACGGAATAATTTGTCTATTTTTTGCGTCATGCCAGCCCAATGTGCTGCAGGCTTTTGTTGCTACACCAAGGAGAGTGGTGTGAGGCTTTTTGGATTTCCAAAAGATCCTGTTCACCGCGAAGAATGGGCAAAACAAGTCAGAAAATCTAGAGACCATTGGACGGATGACGAAGTGATTAAGCTATGGGTTTTATTTTATGTCAAAGACTGGGATAATGGCTTGTTGCACACCATGTTTGCTGGCTGATGAAGGCATGGCTGCCTATACAGCGCTATCCTCGGCTTGAGCCCGGGGAGCCCCCCGCTCTCGTCTCCGTTTCTCGATTGTGTGGAGACTTCCACTCCCCTCGATCCTCTTCACGTGCCCGCCTAGAGAGCGCAATATTCAGCTTGGGCTCGGGCAGCCACGCGCTCCGACATCGGGGGGTTTGTCCACAGAGAATTTCGGTGTTCATTCCCCTCTGCGTCCCCGGTGACGAGCACTGCCTGCCTGCTGGGGCCACAGCAAAGCGACGAGCCAAAACTTGCTCGCCGCCAGGGGCTGGCCGATCAGTAAAGACAATCACCCCTGCCACCATGTGTGACATGAGTCGGGGTAGTTTTGTGTGATTTTTCGATTTCAAAAAGCAAGAAAAAGACTTGGAATAACCATACGGTTCGGGTTAACATGTAGCCTTGCTCTCACGCCTCCTGTTTTGTTTACGCAATTTCCGTTCTCCGAAGCCGGAGCAGAGGAATGACATAAGCCAGACCAAGTCTGGTGGCATAAAATACCTTTGGGAGGTTTAAGAAGTCGGCAGTTTGGATCATTATCCAGTAATTTCGCCCTGTCGTACTGAATAAAGGCATTTTTAATATTCCATATTCCATTTAGCACAAGACTTATTTGTCATGACAATACAATTTATTAAGCAATTGGTGAAAAATACTTAGATAAAAAGAATATCCTGTAAAAATATTTGCGTTGAGAGACAAAAACAATGTTGAAATTTTGCTTCTCTGTCGCATTTGCCTCGTTCTCAATCTTCCTCCTCCATTCGGCTGAATTCTAAATCAGCTGAAATCGTTACTCTGCCGACGTCATCACATCACAGATGGTGGCACCGGAGCGCCATAATGCCAGGAGTAGCTAAACGGCAGATTTAGAGACTCATTTCTTGTCATCTGCGCTTTGCCAAATTGTTGTATAGACCCTTCTCACCAACGTCACAGAATGACGTGTCGCTGTATCCGGCCGCCATATTGTCCGTCTTTGTTTATCCATATTCTCAATGGTTTCAATTTGTCGTGCAATTTATAGTGCAATTTATGGAAGCCCCGGTGCTTTCAGACGCTATAAACTCATTGGATGCGTTGCATAAAAGGCGTTATGTGGAAAAGCTTCAGTCTATCCATTCGACAGATCCATATTTGATGCCTAAATCGATATTTTTCGACCCGCTGTCTTCGCCCTCTCTGCCTGACATCTGCTACCCTGATATCTACAACTATCTTGTCCACACAAAATCAGCCTATTCTCACGAAAGTTTAAAAAACTTCAAGAGCAGCACTCTAAACAACATTACCCTGTGTGACCCTTTACTTCCAATTTTTCTAAAATGGCGACAATCAATAAAAAAAAAAGTTGACTGCGATGGCCGACGCTTCAAGGATAGGTGGATATTGGACTATTTTTTCAATAAAACACGCAACAACTGTGTCTGCCTCATTTGCAAAGACACAGTCGCTGTTTTCAAAGAGTTCGATGTGACGCAATATTACTAAACAAGACACGCTGACATGTACATAACATTACAGGGAAGATACGCAGCGAAAAATTATAGCAACTTGAAGCTAGTTTAATTGAACAGCAGCAGTATTTCGCAAGAGCGCGAATGTCGAAAGAGAACGCCACAAAGACGAGATTGTTGAAATTATGAATTTAAAACAATTATAAAGCAAATGTGACACACAGAAGGGCTTGCTAAAATTTGTTTAAATATATTGTTCTATGTAAATCAGCCAAGGTAGCCCCACGCATTTTTACCACACCAAATCTGGCCCCCTTTGCAAAAGGTTTGGACACACCTGTTTAACCTCATTCACTTGGTACCAGCTAAATATTATTCAAAAAATAATGATGGTGGAAGAAATAAGCATCTTGAATTTGAAACTGTATGTTGTCGGCGATTAGCGTCGCCATGATCTTAATTGTGGTTGTCAGCCACAAACCCTCTAAATATATATTAAATGCATCTTACCAGTTATAAAATGACTACTACATAATCTGTAGTGATCGTTTGGTGCCCAGTTTTCCCGTCGAATTGCAGCTGTCCATCTCGCCTACCTCTCCGGGTCTCTCGGAATACAGTAGAACTTCAAGTCTCTCCATCTATCTTCTCTGTTATTGCAACCAACCGCCACACACGCATTCACCATTTTGATTATTAATGTTAACGAGCAGAAAAACACGCCATAATAGGTGGAATTTACGTAGCAGTAATGCTTAAACACGACGAGTAGACGGACAATATGGCGCGGAGGCGTGGTTGTGACATCATGTGAGTAGGGTCTATATAGTCAAATCATCTCAAAATATTATTTTAATTCACATAGCAATGCTATTTTTTATGGTGTCACAGATGGTGTCACAGGCACTTTAAATCCAACCTACAGGTTTATAAGAGCAAACATCTCCAAACACACAAATTACCAGCAATTGCAGTCCTGAGAAATACGATTCATCACAAATTGGTCCCAAATTATAACAAAAAGCATCCATACTGTAAACCCATTTGAAAAAGCATCACTTGAAAACCCTGCCTTAAAGCAAGGTGCAAACACATTTATTATTTAAAGCATTTCTAATACGGCAGCCTCGGGTTTTTTTTATGGAGAGATATGAATAAAAGCTCAGAGTCCAGCTGGGATCTGCTTGAAAAGAAAAACAGACACTAAATCCAGGTACATTAGTACCTCTACATTTCACCTTTTACCTTCCCATCTGCACCATCAAACACGAGCACTTGTAATGGCCATTTGCTAATGGCAATCAAATGCAACAGTCCTGA
Organism: Corythoichthys intestinalis; assembly: GCF_030265065.1. Taxonomy (NCBI): domain Eukaryota; kingdom Metazoa; phylum Chordata; class Actinopteri; order Syngnathiformes; family Syngnathidae; genus Corythoichthys; species Corythoichthys intestinalis. Next base: position 16,545,743 of record NC_080416.1, on the reverse strand, counting down.
AATAAGTGCAATCTTTATCCGGCTTATTATGCTCAACTTTTATTGAAAAGCGATATACAGCAAACGGCTCTTTATGTCAGACTTAATAGCAGGTGTGTGGATGAAATAATTGACATATCACCTTGACGATAAAGTGGTAGTGACAGTAAGTCACGTTACCGAATTACCCACTTCAAAAGGAAAGCCATGGACACATATTGTAATGAGAAATTACAGCAATCAAATATGCTTGACTGACTATTACGAGGAGAATTGGATTTTATTTGGATTCTGCCACTTTCATCATGGCCTTTTTAAATAAAAAATACTTCTAACAATCTGGAAATAAAATAATCAATAGCAGGAGTAGAGTTGATTCGAGAAGTAGTTTTTTTTTTTATCTGTCCACCAATTTCCAGCTTTTTCCTCATCTTTTATTTTAAATATTCAAATTCAATACAACCTGAGCGAGCACTGCTTGTGAAGTGGAATCAAACATTTTTGCCAATGAGGGCACCAAGTGACTAACACGCGCTGTTTTATTGATGCGCTTCTGTCATGCGGAATAGGGACCGACATTTTCTTACAGATGGCTGGAGAGCAAGGTTATACAGTAGTACCTCGACATACGATCCTTTTAACATCAGACAAAAAATTTGACTCGTCATTTGTCTCGACAGAATGCTCGAAATACGATTTACAACAGCGTCGTAATTTCATTGTTTTCCCACAAGACGGCAGCACGGAAAGAAATCAACATGGGTCCCAAGATGGTTAGTGCAGGTGGTGACAAAAAAAGGTAAAGGTGACGCTTACCACTGAAATTAAGATGGATGAAATAGAAAAATATGAGCGTAGTGTGCACGTCAGTGAACTGGCCTGGAATATGTCTACGATCTCGAGGGTCCTCCTCCGACCTCCGTTCACAAGTCTTTATAAGTTAAGGTGACAATTATTATTATTGTGACATCGGCAAGGAAGTCGACAGCTTTGTCAGGTTTTTAATCATTTATTCAGGGTCTCTGCAGGGTTCTACAAGATACCAACTGCTTAATCTAATTAAACAGCGTCCCCCCAGGATTGATAAATCTAAATTCAAGACTTTTAAGACCTTTTTTAATGCCATATCAACTGAAAATTCATACTTTTCTCGCACCCATTATTTAGATAATATTGAATCATATTAAAAAAATAAAGCACTGAACATCAAATTTAACCTCAATTACTAAGTGTGTTTGACAAAAGAATGCACATTTACTGAAGATACAATTAAAACACATTTAAATATAATGTCTTTCAGATTTCCCCCCCCCCCAGGATAAAATGGATTTTACACAATTTTTGTGAAGCAACTTCAGAAATTACATTTGCAATACAACAGGTTTCCCTTTTAAGGGGACCTAGTCAAGGTGGTAGGTTGGTGATTGTCAAGTTGGTCACCTTAACTGTAAAGTGCTTGGGAAAATCTTGCAATTGGCAGTGAAAGTTTAAAAAACAGCCACTAAATGGCAGTATTTTACCATTAATTACCACAAAATAAAAAAAGCTACACATGACCATTTCCCTTGGTAATTGTTTTTTTTCTAATCACATTACAAGAAGTATACAAAACACATGTTAATCCTTTGTTAGCTATTGAAGACATTTTTTTTAATCAGATAGAGAAAATCCATACCCTTATTCAATCAAGAAAAACATTTAAATATACCAGGAGGTGTTTTACTATCACCTACATTATAATTTGCCTATCACCATGCCATGTTAGTCAGATCAACGTTACCCCGCACTCATTCCAATAATAGTGTCAACTGTGTTGTGTATCTGAGGGTGATGGTGGATCTACGACTTCGGTTTATCCATGCTTAGGCTAGTGCACCTGCCAATACCCCATGGAACATGGCTAACTCTTGAGTTAAAACTACGAAATTCACATTCATTCGAAAGGCAAACCGTGCAGAAATACATTATTGCATCTTACACATTTTAATTGGAGAAATTGGCAACTTATTTTGAAATGTTAAGCAGGTCCACTGCCTTCGTATGACCCATAAACTGCGACCCAAAGTATCTGGATGCGACTTGGTCGCCGATCCAATACCTCACATGCTGGTCCAACTGTTTGGACTTGGTTGTCTTGTTGAGGCTTTCGTCGAACATAACAACTAAGGCATCTGAGCAGTTCCTTACGTTAGCACACAGTACTGTGCGATTGCCTGCTGTTGTGATATTGATGCTAATGATGCTAAACGGCGCGCACGCACTAGGTGCATTAGGATTTGTAGTGCAGTGCATCGTAAAAATTCTATGCGTCATCTTCGTTATGGATTTAAAAAAAAAGAAAAATTTTGTCACGGATATAATTTAGGTTGCATTGAGATGTTCTTCAAAATTAAAACCACGGTGAAAAAAATTCCAGACTTACGACAGCTAATTTAATACTTTTAATACCTTTAATAATGGAAAAGTAAATTCAATGCTTTTTTAATACTTTTAATAACCCGCGGGTACCCTGTTAAAAACACTAGATTTTTCTCTTTTGTGAACCAAGATGTGAACCACAAATGGCGTTTGCTGCGGTCATTTTATGACCGCCTTGTGCTCTTCAGACTTCAGATTTGCGCACGCGCAGCAATACCTGCTTGTGTTCAATAAATTCTGAGCAGGCAGCACAGGTAGTTGCACTTTGTAGTTACGTTATAGCATCCTCAAAAATCGAAATACTTAAAAGCGAGACTGAAATGTATGCATGTTCTAAATAAAGTGACATTTTTAAGACCTTTCAAAATAGACAATCTTAGACATTTTCAGGCCTTAAATTCAAATTGTTGATATAAGACTTTTTTTAGACTGTTTAAGACCCGGCGGATACCCTGTTATTTAAGAACTTATGCAACACGACACGGCTACTGTCTGCCTTAACCGATGCCAATAACAAAATGAAAAAAAAAAAAAAAAAAACCTTCCCACTCCACTGCACTGCTCTCTCGCGCTCGACAGTCACAAGGTGTATTCAGGAACAGCATGCAAAACACAACCACCACATTAGAACCCGATTTGTGACTTTATAATTATTATATTATTATTGTTCCAATTTGTATTTACAATTTATCTGTTTTGCTATGTGTAATTGTTATTTGCAATTGTACCAGCAGTATTTATTTACTCATTTGCTCCCAAAAACGTATAAATACGTTCTATTTTTAATTGTTTCAGTGTCCCAAAGACGTATTTATGCGTCTTTTACATTTTTTTTTTTTTTTTTTTTTCAAGAGAAATCTCTGGGTTCTGATTCAATTTAGCTCCAAAGCACAAAGCTGAAATTCCATTTTAAAGCAATAAAACTGGCCACTGGAGGGCAGTAACACATTTGGTAAGACCCGCAACCCGATTAAATGGCAACGAACGGCCGGGCCGCACAGCCGTGAGCCGGCGGAAGACGACCGAATGGAGAACAACCTAGAGGATGCCCGGGATGCCAGGCGCTGGACGACCGAGCAGAACGACCGGGACCACCAGTGCAGTGAACGATGCCATTGAGTCCGTGCTGTCTTTATGAGACAGGCAACGATGAGGGAAAACTTTACCCGGCTGTCGCAGCCACAACAACGTCATCTCTCAGTTATGTGTAAATAAATTGTTACTTTGCTATCAAAAGCTCTATTTGTCTTGTTGTTTATGTTATTTTGTAAAAGGAAAACATTCAGACGCTTGGGATGTAACTAAAGCAAAAATAGCTGTGTTAAAGTCAAAGTTATGTTTGAAATGTATGCTTTCACAAAAAGCTCAATTTCTCGTTTTTTTCATCAGAAATTGGAAAATTGCTCAAACTAAGCTATTTTCTTATGCTGATTTCTAAAGAATGGAAAAAGATATGAACTTTTTTTCCTGCTGAAAGAAAAGAGTCTAATCTTTCTTTTGGTGGAATCCATGTTTATAAAGCAATAAAACAGAATTTTCTGTGGGCCTTGGAAAATAAGTCAAAATCAAATAAAACGGCCGGGAGCGAAGGGGGTTGCCCCGGTGAAAATGGCTGGGAGTGAATGAGTTAATAATATTATCGGATTTATTGGGATGACGTCATAATTCCTATTATCAGACCGATAATTATCGGCCTGATGATTATTGTGCACCTCAACTAATTGTGTCGACAAGGTAATACCAGCAGAGTACAGTGGGGCAAATAAGTATTTAGTCAACCACTAATTGTGCAAGTTCTCCCACTTGAAAATATTAGAGAGGCCTGTAATTGTCAACATGGGTAAACCTCAACCATGAGAGACAGAATGTGGAAAAAAAAAACAGGAAAATCCCATTTTTTCATTTTTAAAGAATTTATTTGCAAATCATGGTGGATGCTCTCTGTAAGTTATTCAGTAGGTCCCCCCGTGTGGTTCTGGGATTTTTGCTCACCGTTCTTGTTATCATTTTGACGCCACGGGGTGAGATCTTGCATGGAGCCCCAGATCAAGGGAGATTATCAGTGGTCTTATATGTCTTCCATTTCTAATAATTGCTTCCACAGTTGATTTGTTTACACCAAGCGTTTTACCAATTGCAGATTCAGTCTTGCCAGCCTGGTGCATGTCTACAATTTTGTCTCTGGTGTCCTTCGACAGCTTTTTGGTCTTGGCCATAGTGGAGTTTGGAGTGTGACTGAGATTGTAGACAGGTGTCTTTTATACCGATAATGAGTTAAAACAGGTGTCATTAATACAGGTAACAAGTGGAGCCTCGTTAGACCTCGTTACAAGAAGTTAGACCTCTTTGACAGCCAGAAATCTTGCTTGTTTGTAGGTGACCAAATACTTATTTTCCACTCTAATTAGGAAATAAATTCTTTAAAAATCAAACAATGTGATTTTTTCCCCCCACATTCTGTCTCTCATGGTTGATGTTTACGCATGTTGACAATTACAGGCCTCTCTAATCTTTTCAAGTAGGAGAACTTGCACAATTGGTGGTTGACTAAATACTTATTTGCCCCACTGTATATCCCAAGCACCTGTGTTAAGCTTACATTGTAGGCACACTCCGACATGGGAGAGAACCAAAGGGCAAGCGGGCTTCATTTTAAGAGCCCTTTCCCTGCCTGTAAAAACAAATACTCACTGCTTCATGAGTAAAGAAAAGCAAAGCTTGTATAAGCTGCTGGAGCAAGAGGGTAAAGAATACTAATGAATAAAGGAAGCTAAAACTGCACTCTATTGAATATCTACCAAGAGGGAGGTCATGCTGTAGCATAAAGCTTTCTTGCTTAAGAAGCCTAAAATATCGACTCCCAAAACTTCCAGTTCTTTAACCGTTTCCTTGCCATTGACTATAATAGACGTCCATTCATGTGGCTCTTTTCATCCTCCTGCTTTAAATTTTGTCATAGAACTTCAATCAGTCCATTTGGAACAGGAGCGTTGGTAGCGAATGAACAGGTGTTTTTGTCGAGTATTGCTTTCTCTAACACTTCCAGTCCTTCTGAACTACAAGCCTGCAAGAAAGGAATAAAGTCTGAGGCTACTGACGCTATTCTACAGGTCCATTATTAGTCAAATTGTCATTCAACAGGATAATGTGCTTAGACTCATTAGTCAGTCTCTTCTGGGCCAACAGAGACTGAATATCAAACATTTTACAGTCAGTGCTTTCAACGTTGCACATGCAGTAGTGGGAGGAGAGAATGAGAGGTCAGTTGAGAGTAGAAAAAGGCAAACAATCAGTGCAGCTTGTCCTGTATAAATATCCATCTGACTATATGTGGGTATATTCTATCAAATAATCACGAAGCAGCTGTGAAGGCCTCATGTTTTCACGCTTGACTCTTTCATGTGATCCAGCACCATGTTCTAACTCAAGGGTGCTTATTACGTCGCTACGATCTAACAGTTGATTGTAACGGTAGTGTGAGTAGACCGTGGCATTAAAAAAAAAAAATAAATAAAATTGGGTGGGGACTTCACTATCAGCTGTTGAGAAATAGGGCACATGGCCACACCGTAGGGGGCCTATTTTCAAAAACTTAAAATGAAAATATTTTCAAAATCAAAGCCGCTAGCGACCTAAAACCAAAAACAGGCACCTCCCTTAGGCATATATGAGTCTCAATAAGCAGTCACATAAAAAAAAAAAAAAAATCAAAGTTGTTCCCCTGATTAAATCCCGATTAATTATAGTTAGTATAACAAAACTTAAAATGGATACAACATTTTCAGATTCTATGCTTGATACACAAACATCACCAAATGCAGAGATAATCACCTATTTTTCAGGATCAATAGCAATATTTAACATATCATCATAAATTTTTGCCCGAAATTGTGACTATTTTTTTTTTTTTGTGCAATTTTGACATTGGTTTTAAAAATCTTGTAAATAAATGCGTGAAACCCGGAATTTCTATTGCTATGAATGTAAAACAGTATCGATTCTTGGTTAAAAGAAAAAAAATGTTACAATATATATATTATATATATATATATATATATATATATACTGTATATATATATATATAAACAGTGGGGAGAACAAGTATTTGATACACTGCCAATGGGTTTTCCCATTGACTTTGTATCAAATACTTGTTCTCCCCACTGTATTTATATATATATATATATATATATATATATATATACATATAATTGTTAAAAAAGTTATCTGAATAACTTAATAGCTATGGCCATGTTCGCGGTCTGCCTTTGGCAATGTGTGTTCAATTGTATTATTATTGACTTTTTTATATTGAAATGCACGCTTTTAGTTTGTGGCGCTTTCACGCCCAAGTAAGGGCGCACTCGCACTTGTTTACGCGAACAAGCGCGCTCACACGCCAGAAGAAGACGGACAGCTACGTAGCTCTGAGTGAGTGAGTGGGCGAGAGAGAGTGAGAGAAACACAGCTGCGAACCTAGGGTCATTGTTTATGCTTGTAAAATATCTCTACAGAGGCAACGCCTGTGTGTATGATCTTTTCTGTTGTTGTTGTGCGTTTTCCACCCGCGATCGGACACTTAGAGCCAGTTGTGTTTGAACGATGTGCTAATGCTACCGAAAGCATGCTAACCGTTAGTGTCATTCCTGTAATAGCACCTATTTATTATTATTTGTTTACGTTGATGCGAACCTGTTTGGTATCGAGGACGAAATTGATTCAGCAAATTATACGGACGTCCAGCATCATCATTTGGGAGTTTAGCTCGTTTTATAGCCAGGACCGAGCTGTAGCATCCTGGTGAGGACAGTATATTCGCATTACGTTGTTTATGCATCATGTAACATCATACTGTACACTTATTCAGCATGTTGTTCTTTTTTGTATTTTTATATTAAATTGCCTTTCAAGATGACATATCTGGCGTGCCACAAAAGATGCGCATGCTGAAAAGCACCTCATACCCACTGTGAAGTATGGGGGTGCCGTGGGGCTGTTTCGTTTCTATAGGCCCTGGGAACCTTATTAGGGTGCATGGCATCATGAATGCTTTGAAATACCAGGACATTTTAAATCAAAATCTGTTGCCCTCTGCCCGAAAGCTGAAGATGGGTCGTCACTGGGTCTTTCAGCAAGACAATGACCCTAAACATATGGCCAAATCTACACAGAAATGGTTCACCAGACACAAAATCAAGCTCCTCCCATGGCCATCTCAGTCCCCAGACCTTGTTTTGTTGGCAAAAGGGGGTTGTACAAAGTACTAACACCAGGGGTGCTAATAATCGTGACACACATTATCTAATGTCAAATAATTATTTCTTTATGTGGGATTTTTACCCCACTGAATAAATGCACTTGTATTGAAGGTTGGATTTTTCTCTTTTTTTCCATTAAGGTCCCATATTATTTGAATTTTAAAAAATTATTAGAAGCTAAAAAACACATCTTAACCAGGGGTGCCAATAATTATGGAGGACACTGTACATTGCTGCTAAGCTTTCTGGGAGTACGCCACAAGGGAAAAACAAGTAGAGTGTGGGAGGTTGTCTCCCTGAAAAGTAGCTCTTGGAGCAAAAAATTTTGAGCACCTCCTGTTCTAACTCAAAGTGAGTACAAGACTGGACATGGCTGTTGAAATGTTGAATGGTTGATTTTACTCAGGTCACATCTACCATCTACTTAAACACTTTACCACTTAATTGTTCATGGCAATAACCAGGAAGCAAAAACAAAAAGCCGACAAGAACATCAGAAATGTATTTTGGTGTTAAACTGAGGCACTTAAATATATATATATTTTTTTTAAAATAGGGCTGTCAAACCATAATTTTTTTTAATCGAGTTAATCACAGCTTAAAAATTAATTAATCATAATTAATCACAATTCAAACCATCTCTAAAATGTGCCATATTTTTCTGTAAATTATTGTTGGAATGGAAAGACGGATATATACATTCAACATACTGTACATAAGTACTGTATATGTTTATAATAACAATAAATCCACAAGATGGCATTAACATTATTAACATTCTTTCTGCTAAAGGGATCCACAGATAGAAAGACTTGTAATTCTTAAAAGATAAATGTGAGTACAAGTTATAGTAATTTTATCTTAAAACCCCTCTTCATGTCGTTTTAATAAAATTTGTAAAATTTTCAATCAAAAAATAAACTAGTAGCTAGCCATTGTTGACGTCGCCGAGCGGTGACGTCACAGCCGTTCTTCCACAGTGTCTTTAACTACATAAGATAGTGATTGAAATACACCACAAGGTGTCAAGGGCGAGTTTTAAATTAATTAGAGTTTTTCTAGTGTGTTTTGCCCCTCAACTGATGCCGTAGTTTCCGGGTTCATTGTACCTTACGTTCATTTGAGTGTTGACTTCACAACGTACGAGTCCTCTGATAGTTTGTATAATGTGACTAAATACTGCCATCTAGTGTATTTGTTGAGCTAAACGAAATGTTTAAATAGAGTTTGACCAAAGTCTGAGTAAGTTTTATGTGTATTTTGCAAAGCTATTTTGGTTGAGAATGCCATATCTCTTTGCACTGAGCGCTTTTCTTTTTGTGAACATTATTTTTTTGAGAGATAGGACTATTATTTTTGTTGTGCTTTCAGTAAATGATACTGTTCTGCCCAAATGCATGATGGGAAGTTGGGCAACCATGACTGTCAGTGGTGGCTGCAAATGGTATATGTTCTGCGTTGTGTTCAATGAAGCGTGTTAAGAAAAAGATCATCTCCTGTGATTCTTCCCCACGCCGCTCGCCACAATAGTTATAATAGTTGTGAAAGAGTTGCCCAAACTTGCGCCCCAATGAATGCCTGTGTCGACTCGCTTTTCTCTGCCTCATAGCTCTCAATGAACAAAACAAAAATCGGCGCCATTGTAGTCTGTTTGCGGCTATGCATGAGTGGATCATTCCGCGCATGCGTTAAATATTTTAACGTGATTAACGATATTAATTTAAAAAAAAAAAATTACCGCCCGCGATAAATTTGACAGCCCTAAAAAATCTGCACTAAAGGCCATTTAACAACAGTCTGAATGTAATTGTGTAATTCTGAACACAGGCACTTTTGATGTGCACACATGGGAAAACACATTATATCAGTTGTTTATTTTTATTTCCTGCCTCGAAAGCATTTCTTTTTGTTAGAGGTCACAATGTTAGAACAACTTTTAAAAATGATTTATCTTGGTCTTGTATTGCAAGCAATAATAAAAAAAAAAACTGGCTTCCAACAGGGTTGTATAGACTTTTTATAACCACTACATAATAGATCCTGGTCTTTTTCTTTTTAAACCAAACACCAAAAAGCAAAGTCCCATTCACACAGTTCTTTCACTTGTAGTGATGAACCAATAAGAAGTTATTACCTGACTCAGCTATGAGGCTTAAACACATTGATTAGCTGCCAGGCTGTAATTTAAATGCGCTGCTTCACACAGATTGCTCTGATAGTGTTGTCTGGTGTTGAGAATAGCTCTAACGATTCAGCAAATACAAGCAGATGGAGTTGTGCCACTAAACGGAGAACTTATACTGTAATTGAGAACTTCACCTTCTAAATTGAGAACAGAGAAGGTGATAAACCCGGCTTGAATGGCCAAAAATGTATGTATTATGGGGGATAACTGAGGTGGGAAGCATCTTGGATAAAAAGTCGATTTCTAAATTAAAAATGTCATTGCTGATGAGTCATTCAACAGAAAGCCCACAATATGACACATATTTGGAGGTCACATAAACGGATTGACTCTGTTGCAGATTTAGGGGTTCCTATCCTCATCCGTTCTGATGACTAATACCTTGAGCAACAGCGAGAGAATCTGAATGAGGCAATGCCCCCCTCTGTGATGAATGAGCAAGACAAAAATTAGATTAGGAGGAGACCACTGAATAAATGAACAAATTCATGAAGTGAGGGGAAAAACAAGGACGAGGCGGCAAGATGAGGCCGTTGACACATTCCCTTTTCCTTGCAAACAAAGTGTTGCTTCTAAAAACAGCTAGCCTCTGGTTCTGGGCTGTGACCGCCATCGTCATTAGCACCCTCGCGGCTATAATAATATGTTGATATCTCCTGTGCTGTTTTCCTCAAAAGGTGTTGCCATCCTATCAGTGGCGCTTTTACAAGATTTGTTCCTGCTAACCAAATCTGGGTCTGTATGATGTGTTATCTTCCAATTTAATTTTTGCAAGATGGTACCAAATAATTGAGCAACTGTATTTGAACTTTTATGAGGCTTCAGACTGGACATCGCAAAAAGAAGGACTTTTGAGTGTCAGCAGCAGCTTACAACTTAGATAGAGAGAGACTGGAAAGGCCTGAAGTGGTCGTCTTTTGACATTTTGACATTTGGCTCCTCAGCAAGTTTTGCGAAGTTGGACGTGTATTCGAAGTTTCGAGAGCTCTACTCCATTTATAGATACTCAAATTATATCAACTTAAAAGTCCAAAATCTGGATGTGAATTGCCAAGCCCAAGGTTTGCTCTAAAACCTGACTCAGAGAGAAAACATGACCACACTGGAATCCCTCCCGATTGTCATCAGGCAAAAGGACAACAAACGGCATGATGATGATGATACAACACTAAATTATGTTTGGACTGTAATACTGTATATTCAGTCCTCATAACGACCAGCAATGTTGTTAATTTTACTTTAAAAAGTAATTAGTTACAAATTACTTCTCCTAAAAAGTATTTGAGTTAGTAACTCAGTTACTTCACTCTAAGAGTAGTTACTCAGCAACTGAAATTACTTTAAATGTTCTACACGCTATTACATTATATATTCTATAACATATTTCACATCAAATATGTTTATGGTAACTGATTAAAGAATAAAAACACTACAGTATTTTAGAACAGTTGGTATTTCTTCAGATGAAATATACCAGTCTGTTAAGAAAACGCAAATGTATACTGACCATTAACCAGTGCAAATCTCTGAAACTGTATATTAGTTACTGCCTACTGCACAATAAGCAGAACACTATACTTAAATATTCCGTAAAGTAACAATATTAAATATTGAAAATAATAATAATTATTGAAAATAAAAAGTTTCAGAACGCTACCTTTGAAACTTCCAAGCCCATCGGCATTATAGCAGTCTTGTGTTTGCCAGCGAATGAAGTGAGACAGCGTGTGCGAGCAGGACATGATCCGCCCACTTAGCCAATCGTCATCGCATTAGTAACTGCATGACCACCCTTTTTCCTCCTCCCGCTTTGCTCTATCCAGGCAAGAGGCAGCTAATGTGTGACAAAATCAACTGTTGACAACTCGCGCTTCATCCAACTAAATTGTGGTAACGCGCCCCTTGAAATCCTCAGTAACGGTAACGCCATTGCAAAGATGGGAAAGGAAATTAATTAGATCAGTGTTTTTCAATCTTTTCTGTGTCATGGCACATTTTTATATTGAAAAAAATCTTGTGTCACACCACAAACTAAAAATGTTCCCAAATGACTTTCTGTACAGTATAGTTAAGTATAATATTTCAATATTTATACTTATACAGTGTCATATTTGATGGAACGTAAAACATAATGGAGTGGGTTTCGTCTAATCCCTGGTGAAAGTAAATCCGAATGAAGCATAGCTTTCACTGTATTGACTTGCCTTTGAGCTCTCAGTCTTTCCCTTTTATTTTTTTTTACCACGACTCATAATAGGGCCTCCATCTGAGTCAGAATCTTGTCCAGGGCTCAGTTTGGATTTCGAAGTTGTCTTTTTTAAAACTTATCCTTGACTGCCACCACGACTTCCGTGTGTGTCACAAGGAAGGTTGTCGGTCACGTAACCTTCAAGAACTGTTAGGAATTATAGCCATCAGCCACCTTGCTGTCCACTACAATGTGGATGGACCCCAGCACGTCTACTGTATGTGTCGATATACATGAGAGTATCTGTTCCATTTTATCCATATGCGCGACCGTCAATCAGCCCTCTGAGTTTTATTCCAACACATTGTCGTGGACAGCAAGGTGGCTGATGGCTAGAAATCCGGGCAGTTCTTGAACGCGACACGAGCAATGACTCTCTCGCCTGTGCACAACCAGAAAAAAAAATAAAAAAAGTGATATTGGATAATTTCTCGCAGCACACCTGACGATCTCTCACAACACACTGGTTGAAAAACACGGAATTAGATTACTTACTACTGAAAAAGACGTTATGAACAACACTGACGACCAGTGCTGTTAGAAATCAGATTGTATCCCTTACAAATGTTAAATGACATAGCTGGCATTTGGAATGTGAGAATGACGTCTGCTGGTGACAGCAACAATGACCTGCTTTTTGCTTTTAAGTGGTGACACATAATAAAAGCATGCAAACAAAAGCTGTTTTAATGACATACCAGGAATAACCAATTCAGTGCTAACACAAAGGCGGCACATTAATAGACTGGGATGACAACAAAATTTTAAGAAGATAGTGGATGGAGCTTTGTAGGATTACATATGGAGAACTAGTCAACAGTTGTGGTTGTTTTTTTTTCCAATGCTCCAACTCCAGTGAAATGAAAAAGTATCTGAACCTTTTGGAATTACTCCAATTTGTGCATAAAATCACCACCAAATGTGATCTGATCTTTGTCAAAATCACACAGATGAAAAAACAGTGCTTTAACTAAAACCAGAGTTGAACCCCACTAAGATGCTGTGGCATGACCTAAAGACAGCGATTCATGCCAAACATCCCGGGAATCTGACTGAACTACAGCAGTTTTGTAGTGAAGAAGGGCCAATATTAGTCCTGATCAGTGTTGTTAATCTTACTTTAAAAATTTAATTAATTACAGTTACAAATTACTTCTCCCAAAAAGTAATTGCATTAGTAACTCAGTTACCTGAATGTAAGAGTAATTAGTTACTTGGCAAAATAACTGGTGATAATTTTCTTTTTAAAAAAAAAAAAAAAAAAAAAGTCACACAATGTGAAGTTTAAAGGGTTTTTTGGGGGGACAATTGGCCCTAGCCCAATTCTTTACCCTAAACTTAGCTAGACACAGGTGTATTGCGGATATTGTGATAACTAGATAGTAACCTTTGCTATGTGTGGAAGTCATTTAATGTTGTGAATCAACCGTTAAAGTTGTTAAAATTGCTCCCTTAATTGAATTAGTTCCCTTTTATCTACTTTTGACATGTGTAAGTTTTTTAACTTTTTCATCATTTAAAGATAGATTAATTCAAGATTTTGCCCATTTAGGAGCATTTTAGATAAAAAGTTACTTAGGTTCGCCAGGAAGGTTCTCTACAACAGAGCCTTCCTGAGAAGGCTAATGCTTTAAGATGGCGGCTGTTTACTAACGCATCTAGTTCTTTATTATACACGTTGCTGATGCAGCCGTGTCTGTCATTTGCATCTAGTTCTGTTTATATGTGATATATACCCAAGCATCATGTGGGATGTTTGTAGGCTATCGGCTACAGTCAGGTATTATTGGAGCCACCTAGCATAGTAGCATCGCGTTTGCAACGGTGTCACACTCCCTTGCCTCCTCCCCACTCCTGCTCTGCTCTCTCGTGTCCTTGAGTCCGCCTTTTTCAGACTTTTATCGCGTCAGTCAACCAACATCGCAACGCATAGTAACGCATGCCTTTCCTGCCTCAGTAACGGTAACGGCGTTGCCAAGATGAGAAAAGTTAGTAACGCCGTTATATTCTAATGCCGTTATTAACAACACTGGTCCTGATCGATGTGCCAGACTGGCACATCAGCACCTGGTTGAAGTTACTGCTGCCAAAAAGGGGGTGGGGGGGATGGGGGGGGGGGGGGGCAATCTAAATGTGATGGTTCACTTACTTATTTTTCCCCATTCTGTGATTGATTGCATACTATCCTCATTAAAACATGAAAACCTAGAAATGTTGGGTGGTTTTAGTTAAAGCAAACACATTTTCATCTGTGTGATTTTTGACAACGATTACATCACATTTGATTGGGATTTTATGCAGAAATGTGAGAAATTCCAAAAGGTTCAGATACTTTGTCATATCACTGTATTTTAAACATGAAAGCCATACTTCCACTTTCTATACCTTGTTATCATAGTTGCAGGACAGCTGAAGTGTATCCTAAGCATGAAATGCAGGAAATAGCTTGGACAGGTCACCTTCAATAACTTCCTCATCAATTTAAGATATTCCCCCTTAAACCTAAACCCTAATCTAAACCAAAGCCAGGAACCGTATTGAATACACATTTCCCATGAGCCAGGTCTATAAAAATGGACTGTATTGATAAAAAAAAAAAAAAAATTCTGGAATGATTAACTGAGTAAACCCTCAATACGCTGGAGATATGGATGGAAACGAGTAGCCACGGATTAGAGATTCTATTTCGATATGGAGCAGAAACTGTAATAACATTTGCCAACTTGTATTTTTCGGGAGAATGGTGAAAAAATGAACACACTCTAATGAAGTTCTAACAAATAAATTGTTGTAGGAGTGGAACAAATACCAAACAGAAAAGTACAGAGTACAGTCTCGAGTTAATATTGAGAATGTCAAGGTCCACCAATTGGAACTAGATACTATGCCTGCAATTCCGCATGCAAATGAAAATTACAGCTCATCTTCAAAGGCAAAATGTCAGTGTAGTGCCGCTGCTGTTGACTTTAATTGAGTATATAATTGAGACTTTGAAAGCTGAATTAGTATTGGTGTCATAGAGCTACACAATAGGTTGCTTCCTGTTGAAACTCTGCCGTTGGCTTTATTTCAAAAGTCAAAACTTAGTCATGATCTATACCACCATTTCATTTAAAATAACAAAAGTGTTTGTGTGTTTACAGCACATCTGTCAGTCTGCTTTTTTTACTTGAGCAGGTGTGCGCTCCATCTGCAGTTTCACATTTCAGCAATACGCTTTGTCAAAGTCAATCACACCATATGACTCGGTCTGCTTTAAATAAATCACGCAAAGCAGTCTGTAAAGATTTCACAAGCCCTGACATCGACTGGACTTTCCATTAAAAAGCCAAATGGAGTTCATCAGTCTCATGCACTCGCTGATAAAGATTTCCTACTAATCGAATCTTGTTTTGTGAATGGAGTCTTGAACCTTCTTCTGCTGAGTGGGAATTTCAAGTAACTCAGCCACACGCCCGATTGATAAAATGTCTTTTAAATACATTGAGATTATTTAAAACTTATCAATTAAAAGTTGAGTTTTACATGCCGCAAATGAGAAACAATTACAGTGGTATGAAAAGGTATCTGAACCTTTTGGTATTTCTCACATTTCTGCATAAAATCATCACCAAATGTGATCTGTTCTTTATCAAAATCACACAGATGAAAAAACTGCCTGCTTTAACTAAAACCACCCAAACATTTATAAGTTTTTATATTTTAATTAGTATAGTATGCAAACAATGACAGAAGGGGGAAAAATAAGTATGTGAACCATTACATTTAATATTTTGTGCCCCCCCCCCCCTTTGGCAGCAATAACTTTAACCAGATCCTGTAGCTTCAGATCAGTCTAGCACATCGATCAGAACTAATCTTGGTTCATTGTTCTCTACAAAACTGCTGTAGTTCCGTCAGATTCCTGGGATGTCTGGCATGAATCGCTGTCTTTAGGTCATGCCACAGCATCTCAATGGGGTTCAGGTCTGGACTTTGACTTGGCCACCCCCGAATGTGTGTTTTGTTCTTCTGAAACCATTCTGAAGTTGATTTACTTCTGTGTTTCGGATCATTGTCTTGTTTGAGCATCCATCCTCTTTATAGCTTGAACTATCTGACAGACGGCTTCAGGTTTATCTGCAAAACATTCTGATAAACTTTTTAATTCATTCTCCCATTAATGATTGCAAGTTGTCCAGGCCCTGCGGCACCAAAACAGCAACCAAATCATGATGCTCCCTCCACCATGCTTCACGGTTGGGATGAGGTGTTGATGTTGGTGAGCGGTTCCATTTTTCTTCCACACATGACGTTGTGTGTTACCCCCCAACAATTCTACTTTGGTTTCATCAGTCCACAAAATATTTTGCCAAAACCTCTGTGGAGTGTCCCAGTGCCTTTTTGCGAAAATTAAACGAGCAACAATGTTTTTTTTAAACAACAGTGGCTTCCTCCGTGGAGTCCTCCCATGAATACCATTCTTGCCCAAAGTTATACGTAAAGTTGATGTGTGCTCAGAGATATTGGACTGTGCCAGTGATTTCTGTAAGTCTTGAGCAGACACTCAAGGGTTCTTTTTTACCTCTCTGAGTATTCTGCGCTGAACTCTTGCCGTCATCTTTGGTGGACGGCCACTCCTTGGGAGAGAAGCAAGAGTGCCAAATTCTCTTCATTTGTAGACAACTTCTCTGACTGTCGATTGATGAACATCCAGAATTTTAGAGATGGTTTTGTAACCTTTCCCAGCTTTATACAAATCAAAAATCCTTGATCACAGGTCTTCAGACATTTCTTTTGACCGGGGGATGATGCGCATCAGACAATGCTTCTCATCAAAACAATTCTTACCAGGTGTGTGTCATCCATGATTGGGCATACACCTGACTTATATTTTTGTAAAAAAAATGGTTTCAATTGCTCTTAAGTCTACTTCGGCAGAGGGTTCACTTACTTATTTTTCCTCCTTCTGTCATTGTTTGCATACTATACTCATTAGAATATGAAAACCTATAAATATTTGGGTAGTTTTAGTTAAAGCAGAGACTTTTTTCATCAGTGTGATTTTGACAAAGATTAGATCACATTTGATGGTGATTTTCTGCAGAAATGGGAAAAATTCCAAAAGGTTCAGATACTTTTTCATACCACTGTATGTAAATAGAGTACGTGTGGTGATAGTTAGTAGAAGATGTGTATTGCAACTGTGAAAAAATGAAGCAGGTTATTATTCACATTAATTAATCCTTTTGCCATTGAAATGCCTTTTTCAGGCTTGTTTGACTGTAAAAGCATCCGCTTGAAATCTTTTTCACCAAAGCTTATTTTGTCACTAACAACACAGTTTTGGGGTGAAAGAAGAAATGTTAACTCTTCTTTGAAAGGCTTGCTGTTCTTATTGTCACAGAACACAATATACTTTGGGTCTGGAAAGGTAAAAATGCTCTAAAACGACAGTCAAAAACAGGAAGCTCTAAATTGAAAAACGCTGGCAGGGAATGAGTTTAGAAACTTGGCTTTTTTAGTGGTTCTTCACACACTTTCGCTGAGAACACTACACTACACAATTCAACACTAATTGGCTACAATTTGAAATGCAATATGTTTTTGCTGCAATCTGCTATGTGAAGTCCATAAACAATACTTTCCAATTATCAGTTTCAAGTTACAGCTGTTGGACAGAATGTAAAATTGTTATGCGGCGATAATTTGATGTTTATTCATTTGTTGGAAAAAATTTTATTCAACTTAGCAGCATTCTACCATTACTTGTCAGCACCATAAGAACCTCTCACCACGCCTTTACCTAAAACCAAGTTTAAACCCTTACTCACCTTTACTGTTTCCCTTTCCATGACACTCCTCTAATGCAAGATGACTTGGTAAGCACATACGACCCAAAAATCTCATTAAGGCCCACCACAGCCACTGAGTGCCTTTGCATTATTCATGTGTTTTCCCAAGCACTCTAAAACCGGGTGAATAATTCCATGTGATGTTTGATATGCACAGCAAGGTTACATACAAGCTTTTTTTTTTCGTACAAACAACACCATAACCAGCCCCTGAGTCGCTTACAAAGACTCGCAAAACTACGAGAACTGCTCTGTAAGCAAGTCCAGCAGTATAAAATCAAATACATTCAGAGTATTGCGATGTCATGCATTGGATAGTATTAATGAGCACTACATATTTATGAATGGCAGCCGTACAAGTGTGTTTATCAGTGGCTCAGTGGGACATGCAAGTGGTAAAATATGGAGTTCAACCAAAATTCAGACTGTTTTTGAGTGACATTAGCCAACATTGAAATAAACTATTTTGTAAGTATAAATGAAATGTAGTCCTCAGCAGTGTTGTTTTCATCAACAATGATGATAACGAAAATATTCTGACGATGATATATTTTTTCATGAGGGTGACGTGAGGATGAAAAGCTAAAAACGTGGCTAGGGACACTAGGACGTAACGAGAAGAATGCCAGGTTTTGTCTGACGAGACCGCAACGAGACCAAAATGCGATATCGTTTCTGTCATATGTTCACATTGCGTGACATTTTCATATCGTACGTGGAGTAGGTCAGCTTGCATCATAGGAGTGTTTGGGTCGTGTCACGCATGTGAGATGTGCTGTGTCTCTCCCTCCTCACCGGAGGTTAGTATCTATCTCAAGCTAGGCTACGCTCCATCTTGCTTGTTTGGAAACATGGTAAGATTTGTTTTCTTATCTTGGCAAGAGAGAATATGCAACATTGCTATAGCCTTTAAAGGTCTGTGCTGAGTGATAATCAGATGATAAATGTGCCTCCTAGCGTTAGCGTAGCATTCACGTTAGCATTAGCTCCAGAATGGTGAGCGTCCACTTAAAACACTGGTCAGTCTCAAGCAGGGCCACTTGGCTTTTCTGGGCAATAAGTCTGGAGGATGTTAAACGCTCGTACAATATATACAGTGCCCTCCATGATTATTGGCACCCCTGAAAAAGATGTGTTGTCCAAGCTCAATCTTGGTCTCATCTGACCAAAGCACACGGTCCCAGTTGAAGCCTGGGACCGTGTGTATTTTTGTGTGAGAGCAAGATTGAGCTTTTTGGCAACAAACACTCTTAGTGGGTCAGGCGTGCCACGAAAGATGCGCATGCTGAAAAGCACCTCATACCCACTGTGAAGTATGGGGGTGGGTCAGTGATGCTGTGGGGCTGTTTCGCTTCCAAAGGCCCTGAGAACCTTGTTAGGGTGCATGGCATCATGAATGCTTTGAAATATCAGGACATTTTAAATCACAATCTGTTGCCCTCTGCCCGAAAGCTGAAGATTGGTCTTCACTGGGTCTTTCAGCAAGACAATGACCCTAAACATATGGCCAAATCTACACAGAAATGTTTCACCAGACACAAAATCAAGCTCCTCCCATGGCCATCTCAGTCTGCAGACCTTGTTTTGTTGGCAAAAGGGGGTTGTACAAAGTATTAACACCAGGGGTGCTAATAATTGTGACACACATTATTTGATGTCAAATAATTATTTCTTTATGTGGGATTTTTCCCCACTGAATAAATGCACTTGTATTGAAGGTTGGATTTTTCTCTTTTTGTCCATTATGGTCACATATTATTTGAATTTTAAAAAATTATTAGAAGCTAAAAAACACATCTTAACCAGGGGTGCCAATAATTATGGAGGGCACTGTACACACACACACACACACACACGCACGCACGCACGCACGCACACACACACACACACACACACACACACACACACACATATATATATATTTTTTTTTTACAAAAGGTTTGTGGCTTCTGGGAAGTTTAATTGAAAATAATAGACCGTAATTTTTGGACTATAAGGCAGACCTGACTATACGGCACCGCCCACCAAATTTCACACAAAAACGGCATTTCTTCATAGATAAGCCGCACTCGACAAGCAGCTGCACTCACTGTATTAAGGATATTTACACCAGATATTAACCGGTAACACTATATTTGACAGCGGCACCATAAGACTGTCATAAGACCAAATGAACCACCATGAAGCCAATTGGTTCAAAGCTTCATTGCTTCAAGAAGCTTCATTTGGCTATCACTGCTCCTTTGAGGGTGATAGTCAACCTCTGCTGCCACCTGCTGTCAACACTGTTGTCGTCCAACATGCCTCCGGACATGCATTGCAGCACTACAGATGTAAATAACAATCAAAATTCATGTTCTTTGCTACTATCTACAGTTACTATTCCAATGTTTTCATTATTTGTTTGTTATTGTTTATGGTAACACTTTATATGACAGTGGCATCATAAGCCTGTCATAAGACTATTATAATTATGACATGACACTGTCATGAGCATTAATGGATGCTTATGACTAGGGATGGGAATTGATACGATTTTTACGATTCCGATTCCATTATTGATATTGCTTAACGATTCTTTATCGATTCCCTTATCGATTCTAATTTGGGGAAAAAGAAGAACAAACGTTTTGATTGGGATCGAGTTTGTTTAATCAGAAGTCACAACCTTACAAACTCACAAGGAGGTTAAAAGAGGCCCAAAGCCTAAACATTAACTATGGCAATAAGTTGCAAATACACAAGAATGTGTAACATTTTACTGAAATATTTTTCTTATAGAAATAAAAAACATTGGTATATATTGGCATGTAGGTTGTTGTTCTGCCTTTGGCAATATGTGTTAAAGCAAGGGTCCCCAAACTTTTTCCTGTGAGGGCCACATAACTTTTCCCTTCACTGATGAGGGGCTGGGGCCAGTTTGTAACAGAAAAAGTGTGACGATTGCAGGAGTGCCTAAATGTAAAAATGTATTGTTTTTCAGAAAGCCACAATCAAATAACCCTTTCTGGATTCTTCACGGAACAAAAGTAAATAAAATAAAAATAATAATATAATATAATAATAATAATTAATAATAACACTATTAATTGAATAGATAATAACCAAATAACCCTTGTGTTAAAGTGTATTATTTACCATTATATTGAAATGCATGCCTTTTAGTTGTTATGGTGCTTTCATGCTCAAGTGGGGGCGCCCTTGCGCTTCTTCAGGCGAAGAAGAACGCACTCACGTGAAGAAGAGCGCGCTTACACTCGAAGAAGAAGTGCCGTATCCAAGTGAGTGAGCAAGTTAGTGAGAGAGGGAAATACTGCTACGAGCCTACGTTCTTTGTTAATGTTTGTAAAATATCTACAGAGGCAACACCTGTATGTATCATCTTTTGTGTTGTTGTTGTGTTTCCACTCGCGATCTGACACTTAAATCCAGTTGTGTAGTGGTTTGAACGATGTGCTAATGCTAGCAAACGCATGCTAACCGTTTGTGTTAGTACTGTATTAGCAGCTAATCATCGCTGATTTACGTTGATGCAAACCTGTTTGTTCTTGGGGACGAAATTGATTTGTTTCATTTCTATTTTTAGTTTCACTCTTCAAGTGATGGTTGAATAAAGTCAGCAAATTATACCAACGTCTTCTGCATCGTCATTTGGGAGTTTAGCTAGCTGTATAGCCAGAACTGAGCCTTAGCGTCTTGGTGAGGACAGTGCAATCGTATTCCCTCCCGATGCAGTTATCTCCACCTTGCAATGACTGCAAGTCGCTTTGCTGTAATTTTTCCTCGTGAAGTGAAGACACACTTTCGAGCGTTTGAACCAACGTACTGTCATTGTTATGTTTACGGCTGCAATGCTCGTGCTAAACCATCGTAACCTTTCATTTTCACCCTCTTTCCTCGTGAAGTGTAGCCAAACTTTGGAGTGAGTGGTTCTTGGCGCCATGCTAGTTTGATGCGTCTGGACAACAAGACACGTCACGCCACGACGCAATACGCGTCTTTAGGAATCGTTAAGGCTTTTTCATTGTGATGTCGAGGCCTTGAAACACTAGGAACCGGTTCGGAATTGGAATCGGATTTCGATTCCCATCCCTACTAATGACAGATGGCATTTTGTGTCATCCGGCAAATTATCTCACTTTTGAATGGATGTAAAGATCCGAGCTGGACAAAAATGGAGTTAAAAGACACAATTCAAAATGTCATTATTTCTCATGATAGTGTCATGTCATAATTATGGTGGTCTTATGGCAGTCTTATGACGCCATTGTCAAAGAAAGTGTTACCTATGAACCCAAATAAATCCACAAATAAGCCGCACTGGACTATATGTTGCAGGATTCAAAATGAGGGAAAAAAAGTAGCAGCTTATAGTCTGAAGATTACGGCACTGCTTTTCCTGCTGAGTGTATTATCATCACAAAGTTGGCGTTGCCCTAATAGATGCTACAATTTGTGCTCATTTGTATGTTCATTTGAAATTGTTGGAAACATTTTTTGGGCTAAAACTTTTGAATATTACAGTCGAAAACATCTTGAGTAACTGTCGACTAAAACTAGACGAAATCTGTATTAAAACTAGACAAAGTCGAAAACATTTTGAAATGACTAAAATATGACTAAGACTAGTAAGTACAGTATTTTCATACAAAAGACTATGACAAAAATTAAAAGGGCTGCCAAAAACAACTCTGGTCCTCAGTAGTCCATTTTTTTGCATCAAGTTAATTTGCAGGACCATTTATTTAATGACTCAAAAGCAAAAAAAACAAAAACAAAAAAAAACAAAAAAACAAAAAAAAAACAACAACAAAAAAAAAACATCAACATGTGGCATATGTTACATGCTAGCCCGGGGAAGGGAGGTGGGGAATTCTACAGCTGTCGTGGCTAAAATATGCAAATTGGTGCAATATGGCAGCAGCTAAATATAAAACGGCTATTAAAGTTTTAGAGTTGCATTAAGCAGACAGATAACAGAATAATGATCTCGCTGAGTAACAACCTGATTTAAGTTACGTGCCGGCATGACAGCTTGGATGCAACGATGAGGGCCCGCATAAATCTTACACGTTTGTCACAGCTGGGTTCTCACCTCGAAAAAAAATATTTTTCAACATTATGCACACAACGCAATGCAATGGGAAGAAAACTGCTTGGATATAGTTTAAAGTGCGTACGACAGGAGACAAAAAGTCTTAAATAGGATTATTATGTGAATTAGAATCATATTTTGAGACGATTCGACTATATACAACAATTTATTAAAGCGCAGATGACGAGAAATTAGTCTTTTAATTTGCCTGTTAGCCACGCCTACCATTATAGGGCTCTAGCGTCCCCAACAGGTGGATGACGTCAGCGGAGTCAAGATTTCATCTGATTTAGTATGCAGCCCATTGAGAGGGAATTATTCACAACGTGGAAAACGCGACAAAGACAGCCGCAAAATGTCATTGTTTCAGTTTCTCTACTCCAATATTTTTACAGGATATTCTTTTTAATCCAAGTATTTTTCCCCAATAGCTAAATAAATGGCTTGAGAAGGACCAGTCAGCTCGTTGAGGGGGAATTATTCAGAATGAGGAAAACGCGAAGAAGACAGCTACAAAATGTCAAAGTTTCAGTCTCTCTACACCAATATTTTTACAGGATATTATCTTTACCCAAGTATTTCTCCCCAATAGCTAAATAAAAGGCATGGTCATGACATATAACAATCATGTGCTAAATGGAATATGAAATAATAAAAATGCATTTATTCAAGACGACATGGCAAAATTACTCCAAAATGGTCAAAACTGTTGACTTCACCTTTACTGTCGCGCCTCCCCAACGATATTTTATGCCACCTAAATCAGGCTTATGTTATTTCCCTTCCCCGGCTTCGAAGAATGTAAAAAAACCAAGAGGCGTGACAACTAGCCGACATGCTAACCCAAACCGAGTGATATTTCTTGATAAGTCTTCGAAGCGGAAAATCACACATAACTAGCCCGGATCATTTCATATGACGACTGGGTTGTCGATTGTCTTCGCCGATCAGCAAACCGCCCGGCGGAGAGCAATTTACAGCTCGTTTCCCTGCTACTACGGACAGGAGAGCTCGCCGGGGAAGCAGCTGGACAATGACCGCTGAACATACCGGCCGACGTCGGAGGAGCATGTAGGTGCCTAATTGTCAACACGAATATGGCAAAATAATGCTTTACTACACGGCGAAGTCGTAAACAGCGAGAGACTCAGTGGAGGAGGGTGGCTGCAGTTGTTGTGCAGCTAACATGTGCAGCTAATGTGTATGAGGAGAGCTTTTTTCATGCCCATCCATGATCAAACGTAAGTAGTCCTTTATTTAAATAAAGTTTGTAGCGTTTATTTTGAACTTTTTAACTCAAAGTTCCAATTTCGGATCGGTCGGAAAATTTGACAGAACGCTGGGCACATGAAGAGGGGAAAAAGCCGAGTATAGTGCTCTCCCGGCGGGGGGATGTGCGACAAGCCGACGGTCGTCGGCCGAGGGGGCAAGGAGCATGTCAGCCACAAAATGCAACCCACCTACATATTAAAATGATCCCAGTATTTGACATAATACAAAACACAATGTTTACTCACTTCCTGGTAAGTCCAATGGTCCCACAGTAGTAGGGCTTGTTTTGGCCAATATCCACCGGTGAATGAGAACCTTTTGAAACCCCAAAAAGGCGCACACGCCTCTCCCTCGTAAAGCAAGATTTTTCTGCAGCTGTTTGGCTGGCGTGATGCGAAAAAAAACCCCGTATTAATCCGCAAAATCAGCTGAATCCTTAGTCCTTCTCATAGAACAGTATGGCTGTATAGTGAAGAGAACTCCTACCGCAGTACATGTCAGAGCGCCCTCTTTCTCAACTCGAGACTGTTGCCGGAAGTCACTCATTTTCATGGCGCGGGATTAAAAAAAAACTAAATAAATATAGCGATCATTTCAAAACACATCCAAGCGGTCCATTTCATTCAGGAGCATAAAATACCGCGTGTATTGTGAGATAAACATGCTTTTTCGTGTCACAGGCACTTTAAATCCACCTTTATAATGTGATAGTTGGTTTTGCCATTTCAAAGTGGCTTCTTCATCTTCAATTCCGGTTAATTGTTTTGCAAAATATGGTATTTTCATGTCAAAACATTGTGAATAGCGCAGCCACGGGAATTCAAGCTTGGGGTGTTCGGATATTCAAACTGGCCACCATTTATTGTTGCTGTTGGCTAAATCAAGGCAAATGTTATGATTTCATATTATTAGAAAATGAGCCCTCTTCTGTTACTATGTGTCATGTTTTTGCAGCCTTTTCCTCTGAAGTGCCATAAGGATGAGTGTGTGCTATCATGGAATGGAAACTAACTCAGACTGGCAGATGGGTCGAGGGCATTAAGTAAACAGTCATACAGGTCAGAGTGACATTAAAATGTCTTTCATTGGCTGTCTACATTAGGAAGGGGGAGCCTGCACGCATGCAAATGACTCATTGTCACGAGACAACACTGTACCGTATTAAACAGTTGTCATAAAATCTGCAGTTTTGTGTAATTAATTGAAACTGTTCTCATAATGTAGTATTAATGGCCAATTTTATGAATGGAACAATGAAAAAATATCTAATCTATCAGCCCTGGAACAAAAACAATACGTCCAAGATACCCTAAATACATTTTTGGGGGAGTAAAATTGGAAAAGCAGTCACAGCTGACTCCTAAGGCGAGAACGAGAGCTGACAAACTAAAATTGCTGTGTGCCTTTGCCTGACAATGTTACAAAAGCCTTCAGAGTTCTGGATATGACATGTGATGGGATTTCTTTTTTTTCTCTGATTCTCTCAGCCCTTGTAGGCTCCGTCTCAGTAATGGAAAGCTACCCACATTTGTAGTATGTAATTTTGGTGGGAACGAGTGTGTGGGCTGCATGAGTCTAAGTCTTTTTCGTCACGACATTACAACTGTTGCGGCACAGCGGTCAAGGAATGTCGGCCATCAGTGAGTGTGACTAAGGCGGATGGAACTACAGCATGAGTTGCTACAATGCTCACGAGTTTGGTCATGGCTTGACAAGAATGAATGTTATGTGTATTATGTTCTTCTGCGTAGGGTTGATGACTACAGCTCATTTCACAATGATTTCTGACATCTTATATACCAGGCTGGCCAATGATGGAAACAATGAAGGTACAGTTGTACCTCTACATACGAAGTTAATTCATTCCAGGACTTTGTAAGTCGAAATGATCATATGTCGAGCAGGATTTCCCATAAGAATACATTATAATTAAAGATGTCCCGATCAATCGGGTCCGATCACGTCATTTTCAAAGTATCGGAATCGGCAAAAAAATATTGGACATGCCTTTTTTTTAATATATATAAATTTTTTAATTAAATCGTTTTCTAATTGTAGTTAATGTTACAGACAAAATGTCTTACATTCATCCAGAGTCTTTAGTTTTGGCTAAAAGTAGGGCTATCAAATTTATCGCGTTAACGGCGGTAATTAATTGTTTTTAAATTAATCATATTTTAACGCAATTAACGCATGCGCTGCACGACCCACTCACGCATTGTCGAGTTCAATCTATAATGGTGATGTTTTACCTATATATAGAGCTAAAAGGCAGCGTAAAATGAGTAGAGTGAATTTTGGCAGCCTTCGGAGCCTTTTTTTAATTGGCTAAAGCCTTACAATCCCTCTCTCAAAAATTAGAAATATCGTGGGTAGCAATGTGGGGAAGAAAGGTAGTAGTTGATCTTTTTCTTAACACCCTATGTTATTTCCCAACGCAGAGAAGATATATCAATTGGTGCCACTACGCACAGTCATGGTTGCACTTCCCATCGTGCATTTGGGCAGAACACTTACTATATAATGTTTGCATTTTACAGTGTTAGTTATAAGTAAGTTATTGAGAGGCCTTTTGGTTATTGATAGGCTTGCTGTCCTAACTTGTCTCCCAGGTTAAGAAAGTTGTTCCATGGAGTAAGACCACAACAGTCTCCTCTCCTGTAGCACTAAATATTTTTATCCGATGATAAAGCACAATACCTGTTGGGTTTATGTTTTAGTTCAGTGCTCATTATTCAGGAAACACATCTTCAATTATATTGAATAATTGATTGTGATTGACTCAAATTATATTTATTTGAAGTCAAGATTGTTTTGTCTTTGTTTTGTTCATAATAATGTTCATGTCATTATGAAAAATCTGGTGAGGTCAAAGGCAAAAATTTGAATTCACCACTAGTTTTTTTTTAACCTCCAGGAGTTCAAAAACTTGGGTGAATATACATTCAAAAAATTATATATTTATTATCGGTTAGCGATATCGGCTTTGAGGAGCAGGAAGTTATCGATATCGGTTTCAAAAAATGGATATCGTGCACCCCTAATATCTCCTACAAACTAAATATTTATGCAACATTCAAGATATGGTCATGCATGAGAGAAATGCTTTGTTTGTCTGCCTGCCTCCTAGCCTAGCGCCAACACAGCCCTTCTGGGGCATCAGAAGTTGAGAAACCAACGTACCTATTACAGAATCCTGATTCCGAGCATGGCAGCGGAAGGGATTTTGAAGTAATCACATTCGAAATGACGCGAACATTCGACAGCCCTAAATCTTTGTTTCCAATACTTTTTTTTGTTGTTGTTGTTGATTTTTTTAGCAGACAGTTGACACAGTGATGGACATAGAAAATGACTTTCTACATGCGTCCCCAATTGAGACGTCAACGCCGAATATTACAGAGTCCCCGATTGCACCAATTGATTTTTCATTTGTCGCTGACGACACTCGAGAAAAATGCCTTTAAAAAACAAAATGACGTGATATTATTTCAAAACAGGTTTGGAGTATGGAGGATTATTGTATATTTTTAATATCTGGGCACTGTTTTGCTGTAAAAATTTCCTCTTTATCATTTAACACTGCTTTCATCGATTTTAACCAAGTCCTGGCCTTGCAGAACATTGTTCTGGAAAATTATATTTTTGTTCATGAATTTTGTATCACATTTCCTTTCAATTAAAACTGCCGGCCAATAAGAATCACAAAATTTTAACTGTAATGGATGGAGCGGCTTCATTTCAAATGCAAGACAAAGCTAACAGATTGCGTGTGTGTTTTATGTGGTTCACACACGACAAAGTGTTTGAATCACGAGCGGCAAGATCACAGCGTTGAGGTCCTTCTGCTTTCATTTATAATTCAGAGGAGCGCTACATTCCATTTGTCCTCGGCAGGATTACAATTTCATATCTACACTTTCTGGGGAATTGCTTTTTTTCCAAAAGGCAAAACAATGATTCCCAACTATCCGGGGTTACGAGTAGTCCATTGTTAAAAGAACTCTTTACGGGATACAGCGATATTTACCAGGAAATAAAAAACATTACAGAGTGCGAGTGCATGACAATTCTGCACATATGCACACACACACGCACGCACACACACACACACAAAAAAATAAAAAAACAATAAGAGCTCAGCACATCCATCTGTGTGGAAAATCAATATCTCTGCACTGTTTTTGCTGCATCTTATCTTCTTTATCTCTGGAATGGATACGTCTAAGACTAGTAATGGTAGAAGAAATAATCGATTCTTAGAGGCATTGCGATGCAGATTAAAACGATTCTGAATAGATTAACACAATTCATTAATTGATTCTTGAGTAACACCAGCGGAAAAAACAACAACAAAGGAATCTATAGTGACCGAGTAAACCGAGTGATATTTCTTGATAAGTCTTCGGAGCGGAAAATCACACATAACTAGCCCGGATCATTTCATATGACGACTGGGTTGTCGATTGTCTTCGCCGATCAGCAAACCGCCCGGCGGAGAGCAATTTACAGCTCGTTTCCCTGCTACTACGGACAGGAGAGCTCGCCGGGGAAGCAGCTGGACAATGACCGCTGAACATACCGGCCGACGTCGGAGGAGCATGTAGGTGCCTAATTGTCAACACGAATATGGCAAAATAATGCTTTACTACACGGCGAAGTCGTAAACAGCGAGAGACTCAGTGGAGGAGGGTGGCTGCAGTTGTTGTGCAGCTAACATGTGCAGCTAATGTGTATGAGGAGAGCTTTTTTCATGCCCATCTATGATCAAACGTAAGTAGTCCTTTATTTAAATAAAGTTTGTAGCGTTTATTTTGAACTTTTTAACTCAAAGTTCCAATTTCGGATCGGTCGGAAAATTTGACAGAACGCTGGGCACATGAAGAGGGGAAAAAGCCGAGTATAGTGCTCTCCCGGTGTATAGTCGCATGAAACGGTTCTCTTCAATGCTTATATGCAGTGAGGTAAATAAGTAGTTCTCCCACTTAGAAATGATGAGGAGGTTTGACATTTTAATGGTAGGTGCTTGTCCACTATAAGACACAATCTAGAAAAAAAAATATCCCAAAATCACAGGATATGATTTTTTTTAAAAACTATTTGCTCGTATTATACTGCTGCAAATAAGTATTTGAACACCTGAAAAAAATCAATGTTAGGATTTGGTACAAGTTTCTGTGCAGTCACTGAGAAACAACGAGTTTGAGCTTCCTCCAAAGATTTTCTATTGGCTTGGGGTCTTGAGACTGGCTAGCCCCCCCAGAACCTTGATATGCTTTTTACGAAGCCACTCCTTGGTAATTCTGGCTGTGTGTCAGGCTATTGTCATATTGGAAGACCCTGTCACAACCCATTTTCAATGCTCTACTTGAGGGAAGGTTATTCCCCAAAATCTCTCGATGCATCCTGGTCATCCTCTCCTTAATACAGTGCAGTCATCCAGTCCCATGTGCAGAAAACACCCCCCAAACATAACGCTACCACCGTCATGCTTCACAGTAGGGATGGTGTTCTTGGGATGGTACTAGGGGTGTGACAAAATATCGAAATGGTGAAATATCGAGATACTTTGTATCCCAAAGGGTTATCGATATGCTCCTGCAACAATCGAGATATCATTTTAAAAAGGTGTCAATGTCTTAAAAAAAAACAACAAGTTGCTACCAAAATCTTCCACCATAATAGTGTCTCAGTTAACTCTAAGGTTGCCTTGACGGTGCTCGACACCCAATCCATTTAGAGTGGGAACATTTGTTTATTCGAAACCAGAGCATACTGTCATTCTGTCAGATTTTCAGGGGATTTATAGGTCACTTGCTGTTCATTTTAGGGCATTCCCAGGTCATTTTCTCTTGAGTTTGAGACACTGCCTATTCATTTGGGTGATTCCCAGGTCATTTCCTGTTCTGTAACACAAAATGAACAGGAAGTGACCCATAAAATACCCCAAAATCAACAGGTAAATGACCTTAAATGGCCCAAAATTACCTCATTGCCTGGCATTGGCTGCTACTGACGGCCATAGACGATCAATCCGTTTGAACTGAACTCCCTTGGATGTCTACTCATGAGAAATTCATTCCAATTCACAGCAGAAGCTTGTTTTTCTGTTTATTAGTTGTTTTTAGAATATCCTACAATGATTTCCTAACCAATGTATCGATAATCGTTGCATCGCCATATCGTCAGATCATCGTTATCGTGAGCTTTGTATCGCAAACCGTATCGTATCGTGAGGTACCAAGAGGTACCCATTCCGAGATGGTACTCATCATTCTTCTTCCTCTAAACACTATGAGTGGAATTAAGACCAAAAAGTTCTATTTTAATCTCATATGACCACATGACTTTCTCCCATGACTCCTCTGGATTTTCCAAATGGTCATTGGCAAACCTAAAACGAGCCAGGACATGTGCTGATTTATGCAGTGGAACCTTCCGTTCCATGCATGATTTTAAACCATGAAGTCTTGGTGTATTACCAACAGTAACCTTGGAAACGGTGGTCCCAGCTCCTTTCAGGTCATTGACCAGCTCCTCCTGTTTAGTTCTTGGCTGAGTCCCCATTGTTCTTATGATCATTGAGACCCTACGAGGTAGATCTTGCAGTCATGTTTTGCTTCTTCCATTTTCTAATAATTGCTCCAATGGTGGATTTTATATCACCAAGCTGCTTGGGAATTGCCCCTGTAATCCTGCCCAGCCTTGTAGAGCTCTTCAATTGTGTCTCTGGTGTCTTTGAACAGCTCTTTGGTCTTGACCATGTTAGTTATTAGAGTCTTCCTGATTGTATGAGGTGGACAGTTGCTTATATGCAGATAACCGCCTCAAACAGGTCAAAAAGTCAGACTGAAAAAGTACTTCCACTCCACTTACTCATTGGACTTTTTAAAGACGACTAACAGGCCTTTGAGGCTCACAATTCTAGGTAATAGACAGGTGTTCAAATACTTATTTGCAGCTGTATAATACAAATAAAAAACCATACACTTTGAATTTCTGGATTTAAAAAAATTTTTCTAGATCGTCTCTTTCAGTGGACAAGCACCTACCATGAAATTTTCAAACCACCCCATTTCTAAGTGGAAGAACTTGCCAAATCGCTGGGTGTTCAAATACTTATTTTCTTCACGGTAATTAAAGTAGTCAACATAGGTATATGTTAAAATCATTTTATTAAAAAAAAAAAAAAAAATGCATAGATGCGTCAATAAGCAAATCCAATGATCAGTAAGACATGTAACTTTAATATTTCCTAAAAATATATATTTTAAGACATCCCCAGAACTGAACAGTTTCAGCTCTTTACTTTCTATTAGTGATAGAATTGCGATAGAGTTGGTCATCTCAATTTCGAGTGACTATGTTTTGTCTCATAATGGCATTTTACATTTGCACTTCCAATAGGTGATCCCACTGGGAAGTATAAACAGAAATAGCCCTGGCCATTTCACTTTCAATTTTCATAGAGAACACCATTCGTTCCATATTTTATCTCCCTTTATCTGATACCTCTTTAAACTCTCAACATATGTCTGGTCTTTGCAGTCTTAAAAAGCTTTTGGGTCTTGGCCAAACCGTTAGTGACCTCTCATTAAAACTATCAACATAGGCAATTATAAACAATTTGAGGGGGTTGTCACAGATAACGTACAGAAAAGGGCAATTTTCCCAGCATCTGTCAGGATATTATGGAATATACAGCGGATGTGCAAAGCCACCGAGGACAGAGATTTGATTTGTCAAGTGAGCTGCAGGCGCTTGCGCGTGGCACAGAGCGCTGCCACGGCAGTGCTCGTTGCTTTACCTGTCATCCCTGCTTCTGACTCACCGCTTAACCTTTTGGACGATCTGTGGCACAACAGTGGCCCCCGTGGGATGGGGCGACTCAGTTAACTGGTGTGGCTCGCGTCCCGCAAGGATGGTGCCTATTTTAACAGTGTTCACAGCTCATAATTTGATTCTTATTATTAGACAAGCGAGAATGATCCACCTAATGAGCAATTTAATTAACTATACGACTTATTTTTGTTGTTTCATAACGCCCACGATGTGTTTTTTAGAAAATTCTTGAAAATACAGTGGTACCTTGACATACGATCGCATCGATATACTATCCTATCGACATCAGACGTTAAAGTTGATCTGTCATTTTTCTCGACACATGACGACATACTCGAAATCAACATGGGTCCCAAGTAGGTTAGTGCAGGTGGTGAAAAAAAGGAAAAGGCTGATGCTTTCTACTGAAATTAAGAAAAAAAAGATAGAAAATATGAGCGTGGCGTGCGTGTGAGTGAACTGGCTCGACAATAGGGCCGGTCTCCTACGACATCCATTCACCAGTCTCTATAAGTTAAGGTAACAATTAAAACATTTTTATTATCGTTGTAACATCGACAAGGAATTCGCCAACTTTGTCAGGTTTTTAATCAATTATTTCAGAAAGAACAACCCAACACAGCTACTGTACGCTGTAGCCGCTGCCAACAACAACATGAAAAGAGAAAGTAAAAACTCACCACTCTTCTGCATCTCTCTCGTCAGTAACAGGAACAGCATGCAAAACACAGCCGCCATGGTAAAAATTCTATTTGTATTTACACTGCAGGTCAAAAGTAGTGGCACCCCTACAATTCTATCAGATAATGCTCAATTTCTCTCGGAAATTGATTACAATTACAAATGCTTCGGTAGTAATATCTTCATTTATTTTGCTTGCAATGAAAAAACAATGGAGAATGCAAAAAAAATCATTATCATTTTACACAAAACTCCAAAAATGGGCCGGACAGAAGTATTAGCACCCTTACCCCAATACTTGGTAGCACAACCTTTAGACGAAATAACTGCGAAGAACCGCTTCAGGTATCCATCAATAAAGTTCTTACAACGCACTGCTGGAATTTTAGACCATTCTTCTGTGGCCAACTGCTCCAGGTCTCCACCAGACCGTCACCAAACTGCCACTTTGATTTCTCCACAGGTGTTCTATGGGATTCAGGTCTGGACCCATTGCTGGCCACTTTAGAAGTCTTCAGTGCTTTCTTTCAAACCATTTTCTAGTGCTTTTTGAAGTGTGTTTTGGGTCATTGTCCTCCTGAAAGACCTCTGAGGGAGACCCAGCTTTCTCACACTGGGCCCCATTATGCTGCAAAATTTGTTGGTAGTCTTCAGACTTCGTAATGCCATGCACACAGTCAAGCAGTCGAGTGCAAGAGGCAGCAAAGCAACCCCAAAACACTTGACTTTGACTGTGGGGACAGTGTTCTTTTCTTGGAAGGCCTTGTTTTTTTTAAACTAACTAACTAACTAACTATCTAACTAACTAACTAACTCTATGTTGATGCCTTTTGCCAAAAAGCTCTACTTTTGTCTCATCTGACCAGAGAAGATTCTTCCAAAACGTTTTTAGCTTTCTCAGGTAAGTTTTGGCAAACTCCAAACTGGCTTTTTCATGTCTCTGGGTCAGAAGTGGTGTCTTCCTGGGTATCCTACCAAAGACTCGCTTTTCATTCAGATGCGGACGGATAATATGGGTTGAAACTGTCGTACCCTCGGACAGCAGGATAGCTTGAATTTGTTTGGATGTTAGTCGAGGTTCTTTATCCACCACCACCTCCACCGCACAATCTTTCGTTGAAATCTCTCGCCAATTTTTCTTTTCCGTCCACATTTAGGGAGGTTGGCCACAGTGCCATGGGCTTTTCACTTATTGACACTGCGCACGGAAGACACAGAAACATTCAGGTCTTTGGAGATGGACTTGTAGCCTTGACATTGCCCATGCTTCTTCACAATTTTGCTTCTCAAGTCCTCAGACAGTTCTTTGTTCTTCTTTCTTTTCTCCATGCTCAATGTGGTACACACAAGGACACAGGACAGAGGTTGAGTCAACTTTAATCCATTTTAACTAACTGCAAGTGTGATTTAGCTATTGCCACCACCTGTTATGTTATGTAATTGCAATCATTTTCTGGGAGAAATTGAGCATTATCTGACAGAATTGCAGGGGTGCCGATACTTTTGGCCAGCAGTGTATTTGTTTTGCTATGTGTAATTGCTATTTGTAATTGTACCAGCAGTATTTATTAAGGATTTAGCATAGGTTTTTGGGCTATGGAACGAATGAATCGAATTATAATGTATTCTTATGGGGAAATCCCGCTTGACATACAACCATTTTGACTTACAAACCAGGTCCTGGATAGAATTAAATTCGTATGTAGCGGTACCAATGTATATACAAGAACCAAGTTATATAACATGAATTTCTTACTATATAAGAGGTTCTAAAATAGAACATCTTGGGTTTATGAGACACCTTACAGCGGAAACATTGTCACACCAAGTACAAACTGAACCAATCTGCTTGGTGGAAATGAGGCGTAATCTGAACTCTTTTAGGACATTACACCATGTGATCACCTGTAGCGAGTTTCGGTTGTTGCCTAGAGGGATCACCGGGATATGGCGTTTGTAGACAATGCTGCATTGACGACAGACCCGCAGGGAAGTAGGATCTCACATAATTACTCATCAAAGCTTGATTGTTCGTAAATACCAGGTGTTTTTCAAAATGACAAGAACAGACAAAAGGAGAGAACAAAAGGGCCACCCAGTATGACGTGGAGGAGGACACAAAGCGAATCAGCAGAGAAGAAATAGGTGCACGTGTGTGTTTTTAGAATACTGTATCCTGAAAGGTCAAAGATGAAGCTATTACCCTGTGCGAAATGCACAAACCTTTCACTAAGACAAAACAATTAACACTCAATCAAGTGTATCCTAATCTATATTGAGTCCCACCACAAAAAAAAAATCCTTGGTGCGCCATCAAATAATTATGTCACAAAATGTGGATACATATATTTATCAGGCATGAAAATGGGTCAGGGGTTAAAAAGGTGAGAAGGGTGTGGAGGAAATATGTTCCGGTAGGGCTGTCCCAAACGACAAATTTTCTCCCGATTAGTCAGCCGACTATTTTTACAATTAGTCGACTAACGATTTTTTATTTATTTATTTATTTATTACTAATTTAGCAATGATTTTTTTGTTGACTTGTATTAATTCACAAAATCATTTTGGAACACTTAAATTCTTTAATAAAGTACAAATAAACATGTAAATAACAATAATTATTAACACATGAACACTGAGGTCAAATGCTGATTGTAGGCCTGAACGATATTGGAAAAAAACTATTATTGCGAGTTTTGGGGAGTTTGCAGTTGAATAGCTCCGTTCGGGATAGCTGCACTGTTGATGAAGAAAAACAGTTTGGTCGCGCTGCCTAGCAGGAGGGAGAGTGTGACACTGTGGTGCTGTATGAGTATGAAGCAGGAAAACATGAATGTATGTTGTTTTTAAATTCCGATGCTCTGAAAAATGGCGCCATCGGCCCTAATTTTATAACTCAGTTTAATCCAGGATCTGCACACTTGCTGCGTTCATGAAGTAAAACAAAAGTTTAAATGTTGAAAAAAAAAGAAAAAAAATTGCACGTCCTGCGATGTGACTATTGCGCATGTGCACATTGCAATGGCGATGTTCAAACTATATATTGTGCAGGATTAGCTGATAGAATTTACTAGTGCAAAATAATGGAATGTAAACAGATTCAGAACACTGGGTTCGTCTTTCCAACATTATTCAAAACAATTCTTATATAAAAAATGTCTAGCATTATTATTATAGTATACTACTATATATAATAGCAGTATAATAATTATAATATTGATTGCCAATCATATTTTCGAAAAAAGGTGTCATTTTAAAGTTATTCTTAGTGTAAAATCTGAATTCTGTAGTATTATAGTATTTACATATTATAGTAATAATTCTGAAGTATGTGGGATTAACTCCAGAAATCGTTATTTATATGACAAACGTGATGTGCTTTTATTTTTAAATGTTCATCGGAACTACGTTCGTTAAACCACTAACAACTTTACACTCCGCAAAAAGCACATATCGTCATTGCTTGTGGTGTCATTTTTTCGTTTGCAAATGCTGTTAACCAGCAATTTTTCATGTTTGTGGTGTCACCTTTTAAGCTCAAGTTTGCGTTTTGGAAAAGACTGCCAATGTTTTATGGCAGGCTAAAGTAAGTTTTCTTTTTCCCCCATTAGTCTCAGTGTAGCAATGCTAACGATTACAGTGTTTAATATAGATGTGTTTCCTTATTTTGTACACGTGAACTATAATTCTACGGCGTGTTGTTGACCAATAAACATCTGGACACAACAACTGAAGTCTCATATGTCATCTACACGCACGCACGCGGTGATGAAACGTAGCCGTGAAAATTACCGCCATTATTTTTATTTACCTTGCGATAAATAGACTCAAGGAATATCGCGACAGGCTTAGCAACTTCAATAAAACATGTCGTTCGTTAGTTAGTTAGTTAGTTAGTTAGTTTAGTTAGTTTAGCTAGTTTAGTTAGTTAGTTTAGTTAGTTTAGTTAGTTAGTTAGACTTACGACCCCCCTCCCTAAAAATGTTCTCCTCGGATCCACACAATTCACGTAGGTTTTTTTACTTCAAAACGGCGAATTTTGCCGAAAGGTGAGTGATTTTCATGCCTGATTTATTACTCTTTCGCCATCCAACGGAAAATGTTCATTTTCTGCCTCTTACTATATGTTGCTGGCATAGATAGGAAAAATAATATTTGCGGCGAATAAAACCATTTTTGGACCCTTTATCTTGCATTCTTTCAAGGCACACTGGTTGGAAATCACTGGCCTAACCTGCAATCGTTAAAGCGCTCAATCTCATACATTACCCCGGGACTGAAACCAACCATGACTCATAATAAAAGGCCATGGTATTCATAATAAAAGGGCCTCCCTTGACACAATTTACACAAGGTTGTCAATACACGGCATCATTACATTCAACTGTTCCTCAGTAACGCAGTGGAATAGCCATGGGAGGTCCCATGTGTTTAGAGAGCAAACAACATATATGAGCCCATCGATTCACTCCAACCTCCTCAGACCAATTATTTCCCCACATAACATACTTAAGGACGCTTTTCTAATTAAAGCTTGTCATCAACGCCATTGTCTCCAGAATTTGAACTCCATCGACGCTTTCGTCTTCAGACTGTAAACCAATTTGTTTATAATGTATGCATTTTATCTATTGTGGATTCAATGGGGATTGCTGAAGCTGCCTTATTTAGATGCGGGGCAGCAGACGGTCATAGTAGACATCATGAAGTGTGCAATATTCCCTCAGGACATTCCCTGCCAGAATGAGGCAATGCCCTGGATATTACAGAACAGGGGTCACGGAAGCATACCAAGTAATGTCGGAGACTACATATTTGACAAATAATCTGACCTGATTACATTGTACGTACAGTGGTACCTGTACATACGAAGTTAATTCCTTCCGAGACCTTGTTTGTAAGTCGAAATAGTCGGATGTCGAGCAGGATTTTCCCATAAGAATACATTATAATTCCATTAATTCGTTCCACAGCCCAAAAACCTACACTAAATCTGTTAAAAATGCCAGGTTGTTTCCATGTTATGTGTTTTGGATCCCCCTGTTGGCGAGTTGCAATATGTTGTTTTTCTGACCAGGCATATTTTGGCCACCTATAGAAAGCTAAGACCTACGTTCTCATAGAAAGAAAATAAAAAGGCAACACGTTGATGAAAAAGTTTTGGTCTGATTAATTCGAGACGTGCATCATTATTGTTCCAACCGGACTATCTGCAGTGGTATCCATTTTTCTCGTCAAACTAGCTCAGTGCTTTTTTACAAAATCCTTAATAAAAACTGCTGTTACTATTGCAAAAAACAATTACAAGAGCAAAAGAAAGACATTATGTATTTTACGTAGTGTACCTGAACGCACCACGGGGCTGACGGCAGAGTGAGAGAGTGCAGTTGACTTTCTCTTTTCACGTCATCTTGTTGCTATCAGTTGGCGATGGTCGTATTTCGAGCATTTCGTCGGAGGTAGAAACAAATGGTGTGTCAAATTTTACATTGGATGTCGAAAAGATCGTGTGTCGAAGCGATCGTATGTCGAGGTACCACTGTATAATGTATTTCTGTAACTCATTGGCTGCCATTGACGGTTGAATCCAATTTGACTGGGAAGGCTGCTAGCTCCCCAGTCAAATTGGACTCCTATCGCCTTCAATGGCATTGAATCATGATCAGTCATTGCCAGCCATCACAGTTGAAAAGAATTTTATGTTCATCACTGTCATTGGCAGTGAATAGTGTTGTCACGTAACGCGTTATTGTAATCTGATTACTTTCTTTCAGTAACGAGCAATGTAATAGGTTCATTGTTCCAAACCAGTAATCTGATTAAAGTTAGTTTCCTTAGTGTCTCTGCATTACCGTATTTTTCGGACTATACGTCGCACCTGAGTATAAGTCGCACCAGCCAAAAAATGCGCGATGAAAAGGAAAAAAAAACATATATAAGTCGCACCGGAGTATAAATCGCATTTTTGGGGGGAAATTTATTTGATGGAAACCAGCACCAAGAACAGACATGACATCTTGAAAGGCAATTTAAAATACAATAAAGAACAACAGGCTGAATAGGTGTACGGTATGCTAACATTACATGACGCTAGAAGTTAGATCGGGCCTAAAATCCAGCACGACCCAACCGGCCCACGGGTATTAAAGCCCGACCCGGCCCGAGCCCGATCAATTAACTTGATTTGCTTGCCTGAGTCCGAAAAAAAAAAACGAAATTTTGTTTTATTTGTGAGGACTCAGGAGAAAGAGGAAATGCGGGGATGCGATGCTTGGTTGCGTTTTGTGTGATCACTTTTGTGACGATGGGTGCATATATGCATAACGATAACAAATTAAAGCCTGTCTTTTGCAACAAATCCTCCCAGTTAAACAAGACTGTAAGATGGATATTCAATAAACATTTACAGTATATCTTTTATATTTGTGTGTCTGTTCTAACAGGCGGAGTGAATTTGACATTTATTTTAATCTCCTCGAGTTGGCAGAAGTTTTCTCAATGTTTAAATAGTCTACGTATTTTTATGATCATTTTAAATGCATTAACACAACAAAATAACGCTGGAAAAGTTTGTTAGATTTATTTCTCGTATGAGACCAAAGCGCCACATTCGTTTACATTCAGCGAAGCA
The DNA here is from genome assembly GCF_030265065.1 of Corythoichthys intestinalis. Lineage (NCBI taxonomy): Eukaryota > Metazoa > Chordata > Actinopteri > Syngnathiformes > Syngnathidae > Corythoichthys > Corythoichthys intestinalis. The sequence goes on along the minus strand of NC_080416.1, from coordinate 16,506,300 downwards.
GACCCAGGTTTCCGTATAGCACCTTCAACAATCAATTTGAATCCTTTCCATATCCCACTCCTACCGCAGTTGTTTGCTATTCAATTTCCCTGTCTTTAGTTTGTTTTTCAGTCCTATAGCTGCTCCATATCGTAAAAGAAATACCAGGATGCTCGCGGAGGGCGCCGCAGGGCGCTGGGAGGGGAAGATTGAAAAGAGAGCCACTACATTCACGTGCGCAGTCATGCACAGCGCCTTCTATGTTTTCTCCAAATTCTTTTATTTTATTTAACATCCATACATCATTTTAGTATAAATATATATATTTATTTTAAAAATGTTAGCAAGAGAGAAGTCGGCCCGACCCGACCGTAAATAATCACATATAAGTCGCTTCAGAGTATAAGACGCACCCTCTGCCAAATGTAGAAATATATTTCAATTTATTCACAATAATCACACGTGAAAAATGCCACTTACTTTTCTAAGATATTCACACAGGCCCCTTTTGTCTTCTTACCAGTGTATGTAATTTGATCAGGGCGGGGGGTTGTACATTCCAAGCAAGAGACCCTCCCCAGTGAGAAGGAAGGAAAAAGGCTATGCAGGGGAAGGCTGGAGACTTTTGCGTTGTCTCCTGGTACCAGTAATATCTTGTCTTTTCTGTTTGTCTGTCTTTAAGTGTAATTTTTTTGTTCTTTTTTATTCCCGAATTCTGTGTCATCATCTCCTGTTCATTATAAGAATAAAACAACTTATAACAAGGATAAATCGACTCTTTTCCTTCACAAACTATGAAAAAAACTGCGATAGTCCGAAAAATACGGTACTATTTTGTCATTGCCTCATAATGTATGTAGAATGAAGAATACTGTAGTCATGACCAAAGAGCATTTTGAATAGAAAATGTTAGAAAGGTTTTCACTATGCGTTTGTTTCCATGGTAACCACTCATAGTTATTTCCTGTTTAGGTCTCGAGTCACGCGTGCTAAAGGTTTTAGGACTGAGAAAGGGTGAGGGTGCACATTCGAACAGAGTGCAGCCACCTGTTGAGATGTACGAGGGAATGTTTATCTGTGTGCGTCCATGAATGAACATGAGTATTTTTCCTTCATTCTGGTGGGTTCCAGCGATAGGTTGGAGCCGCTTCGTAGCTTTGCCGTTGCAACGGCAGGAAGTCGGCGAGCATTGTGTTCTTATATTTGTGTTGCACATTTATGCCGTGAGTTGAAGTGTTCGTTTAGCATCTTTGGGATGTGTTGTAAGTCCGATTGAGTGTAAATTGCTTAGTTGCCGCCACATTTAGTGGCCAAATACATAGCATTTAGTGACCAAATACATAGCATGTGTGTACAGCGTACTTCTAGGTTGTGCGCGTGCATTCGCGCCAGCCCCCACCTTTGTGTTCATTGCACTGTGCAATTCATTTGTGTGTGTTGTTGATTATTGTGCAGTACAATTTACATTGTTTTACAGTGACACTCATATGCTGAATTTTTGTAATTATGCTTAATCTTCGAGTTAGCGGGGGTTTAATTAGTCTTGTTAGTTGCAGGGCTCCGGAGAGGCTAAGCTAGCACAAGTCACTTACAGTATGTGAAAAATTCCGATCTTCCGCTTTTTCCCCAAATTCGATTATCGGAAAGTCAATTACATGCGATGACACTTTTCTGTTGTCATTCTTAAATTGAGGCAGCAAAGGGAGGAAAATAGGTAAAAGGTAACCGATAAAATATTTTCAAAGTAACTTAGTTCCTTTGGTAATAAAGTAATCAGTAAAGTAACTAGATTACTTTTTTGAGGCATAACCAGTAATCTGTAATTAAATTACTTTTTCAAGTAATCTGTGATGACACTGGCAGTGGATGAGTTAAATCCAGCCAACCAACCGTTGTCTATAGCAGATTGTTTGCCAGACAAGCAACCCTTTAATACTCACATTCACACCTATGGGTAATTTACTCATCAGACAGATTTTTTTGGGGGGGGTGTAAAGTAATAAGAGAGGAAAAACTAGGTAAGTAGAACAGAACATGCAATCTCGGACCCCTCACAATCAATATAAGTGATTTTACAACCACAGGGAATCATAGAGGGATCTGTTGACTTGGGGTGGACTGGTTTGCAATCTTAAGAAGCCATGACTTCAGCTACGTCATCTGTTACACCACATTTTAGTGTGAAAACCAATTTTATAGAAATATATATTGTATTTTCTGCTATCTAAAACAACAAAGTGTGGGTGGAAAAGCCCTCTAAAACAAAAAAAGTACCAACCCAAATAACAACATGCATTTTTTTATGTTTCATGAAAATGTTGTTGCAGTTTTTTGTTTGTTTTGTTTTGTAATATCAGATTTTTGTGACAATCTTTTCAAAATTCAGAACGGCTTTCTTACGTGAATTAAAATAATACACAATACAGTGAGCAGTTTTGAGTCTGAGCTATATTTATTAGAACCAACTGACTAGAAAACCTACACATACATTCAATAAGGAGCCTCTCTGCCGAACACAATGTATTTTATTTTTTTTATTTCTTTCATGTTATTAAATACAGTCATATTGATTCTGGACTGCTCCAGATGATGTAAACGGCATGATGCATGCTGTTGTAGAGTATTCGTCATTTTTTGCTGCAATGACCGGGGAAATTTCCAGCTGTGGCATCAATAATACGTGCTGTGATAGTGATGGGATTAAAACTGTGTGAGGGAGGGTAGTCGAAAGTGCCTTAAAACAATTATAACAAGTAACCTATGTCTGCCAAAATTACAGACTACACCTTGCCAAAACAGTGCAATGCCTAAGCTTATCAGTGCCGAACATTCTCATGAATTTATGCATCATTAAAGGCTCATGAATGAATCATATGGGGTTGTTCTAACTTAGTTTGAGTCAGGCCGGACTTAATCAAATAGTTTTTTGTCCATTTCAGTATCTTGCAATCTGATAGGGAGCAAGAAGGTTTCTCATAATTGGCTCAGATTAAGAGCTAACGATAGCAGCCAGTATACTCTTACATGTCATGTTAATCATTCTTTTGGGTTTAATTATGTTAGTTAGCACATGAGTCATTTCGCTATGGAGATTTGCAGTATATTATACTTCTGTGCAACAATCGCTAACGTACCCACTCTGACCCCGTTAATTAGGGGCACCACCATTAGAGGCATAAAGCCGGTTTTAAATGTGTCATACATGACTCTTACTACCCTCATGTGGGTGGCTGTAAAAAATAAAAGGAAGCCGGGAAATGCAAATAACGGTCTTTGAGAGGAAAAAAAAGTGACAATGTATTTTCATTAAGTGTCACCAAAAATAAAACGACCTGCGATTTGCAGGAACTCCAAAGAAAGGGAGCGGGGGATGACGACAATGTTCCATGGCCTACATGTGATGATGTAAACAATATAAAATAATGATGAAATTACATGGCAACTCTTATTAAATCCACCTCTCTATGTAAAACGTTTTAAATCCAGGTTAAAAGATTGTCATTGCTAATCGCGATAAATTTTTCATCGACTAACAATTTTTTCATGACCATGACATGATGTTGATGAGCTAAAAATGTTGTCTTGGGAGACTAAAAATATGACGAGACAACAACGAGACGAAAATGTGAATAGTTTCTATCGTATGTTCACAATACTTGACATTTTCTTATTGTACGTGTAGTATATCAGCCTGCATTGTAGCAGTGTTAGGGTCGTATCACTCATGTGAGATGTGCTGCACCCCTTCACTTCACCACATCCTCACGGGTGTTAGGAAGGGCTTCAAGCTAGGCTGCACTCCAGGGCTTGCTTGTTTAGCCTTTATGGATCTGTGCTAAGTGATCCTCACACACAAAATGTAACCCGTAGCATTAGCAGCCCATTCGAGTTTGTGTTGGCATTAGCATTTAGCATGGCAAGCGTCGTCTTAAACTCTGAAATTTTTTTTATTTTATTTTTTTTTACATACATTTCATGGCGTCCACGTGGGTTTAATTAATTGAAAATAACATATTATTTTTCTACTGGATGTATATTATCATCATGAAGCTGGCCTTGTCTTGCAGACGCTAAAATGTGTGCTTGTCTGAAAATGTTCATTCGAAATGGTACCGTAATTTTCGTACTATAAGCTGCTACTTTTTTCCCCCTGATTTTGAGTCCTGCGGAATGAAAACCAGTGCAGCTTATTTGTTGATTTATTTGGGTTAATAGGTAACAATTTATTTGACAGTGCCGTCATAAGAGTGTCATACGACAGTCATAATTTTGATATGACACGATCATGAATATTAGTGAATACTTATGACAGATGACAATAAATGACATTTGTTAGAAGCATTTATTAATGCTTATGACAGTATCATGTCATAATTATAACTGTTATGACAGTCTTATGGCACGCGCCACTGTCAAATAAAGTGTTACCAAATACCATAACTAGCAATTAATGAAACCAATGAACAGTAACTGAAGAAATGATTTGCACAGAACATGAATTTTGATTGTTATTTACATCTCTAGCGCTGCAATGCACGCTAGGAGGCATGTTGGATGACAACACTGTTGACAGCAGGTGGCAGCAGAGGTTGACTATCTCCCACAAGGGAGCAGTGATGGCCAAATGAAGATTCTTGAAGCAATTATGGTTCAATAGTGGTTAATTTGATCTTATGACAGTCTTATGATGCAGTTGTAAAATTAAATGTTACCCGTTAATATCTTTTGGTGTAAATATTGTATAATACAGTGAGGACAGCTGCGGCTTATAGTAAAGTGCGGCTTATCTATGAACACATGTCTTTTTTTGTGTCAAATTTGGCAGGAGGCAGCTTATAGTCAGGTGCGCCCTATAGTCCGAAAATTACAATATTTATTTTAGGACTAAAACTTATGGAATTTTACTAACGAAAACTTTTTGAGTCATCGTCATCTCAAACTCAATGAAATTTGTCCAGGTTTTCTTCGACTAAAACTGGAAAACTGACCAAGACTAATAAGTACTGAAGTCAATATACATCTCGCCTAATGCAATCATGTCCATAAATGGAGTTGTTTTTCACAGATAACCGCTGACAGTTACTTTTGCCTCAGATAATCATGGACTTTTAACTGCCAACAATAATCATGGACTTTTAACTGCCAACCAACAAGGCTCATGACCTATTTTGCAAGATGAATTAATCACCAAACAGACACACTTCCTTATCTGTACAGCATAAAAGCAACGCCGAGCTCTCTGTTTAGTGTGCATTTTTCTACACAGCTTTTGTTCTGTCATTGAATACACTCAGAAATTTCTAAAATTAAAACTGCGCAGGAATGATCTCTTGCCTCCAGTCTTTTATTTAGCAATCGAGTCTAACCGTCTCACCTGAATTGAACACGAACACGCGGAGGACCTGAAAGACTGCCTCCAACAGTACTAAGACAAAAATAAAAGGGCTGCCAAAAACAGCAATGGTCCCAGCTGGAAAAAAGGTTTTGGCTTGTTTGGTTTGAGTAATCCGTCCATTTTCTGTACAGTTTATCCTTTTCAGGGGTACAGAAGGTGATTTCAGACCAAAGGTGAACTGGACGGGTTGCTAGTCAATCACAGTGGGATTTGGAAAAGCACATTTTTGTGATCCCAAGACCGCTGCATGAACGTTATGGGAACGTTATGTATTTCACCACCAAATTAATTTTAAATTTCACACAGTGAATGCTGGGACAAAGAAGCCGAGCTAAAACTTTCTGTACTTTCCCTCCTTTATTTTATTATGTATGGCCAATTACATCCCAATCATCCTCGGTGATAATACACAACAAAAGGCATTCTTTGAATAACTAAGACATGCGGGGAATGACTCAGTTGGCACATCATTAATAAAGATTTATTGTGACAGATGAGTGTAGCAAAAGGGACTTGCCTCTGAGGCGGGGATGTCACGACTTGCTGTTGTCAGACAGACTCACAAGCTCTGCAGGTGGCCAATAGTGTTTTGAATGAAGTCAAAAATGTTCAAATAAAAGCACAGCCGAATTTGCCGCAAAAGCAGTCATTTAGTATCAAGTCATGATGGTGCCTACGGTTCGTTATTTGCAAACCGAAAACTAAGATGTTAAAAATCAATGTAAATAACTCGCCAGAGCTCTCACTGAGGCTCCCTGTTAAATGGTCCAGCAAAGTGCATTTGTATTCTTCACTGATTTGTTCTGATATTGCAATCATAACTGAGGTACGGCACTTAAAACCTAGCCTATTCATCATTTCACATCATTTTCCAATCCCGCAAACACTCGTGGCGCCTCCACAAGACATCCAAGCGATCATCTGTTTCTGTTTGCACCAGCGAGTAATAATATACTTTTTTCCCGTAGCATGTAAGAGGTGTGCGAAAGCATTACTCCGACTTTTTAGCTGTGTGGAAGCTGGGCAACGGCACGCGAGTGAATAGATTGTGTTCCTTTGACAGATGATAGGTAATTGGTCTTCTGAGAATGAGGCGGTAGCGCCACCGGGGTTACTTTTGTTGCATCCGAAAGAATTTAGAAAAGAAAAAAAAATAAAGGACAAGATAACTTAGAATACAACACTTTCAAATTGTCCCATCCCCCCTAAAAAATATCCCTTAGGTCAAAATGAAATCTTATGAGGTGGACAAACAGTGACAGGTGGAAGAAGCTCTGATAAATTTCCAGCACTTCCCCAAAACTGAAGCACTGACAGTTGGAATTGTTCTGCAGCCATGATAAATGCCTCAAAAATGGACGCCCCCAGCCTGTTAACTGTGCTAACTTGACATCCACAAGGAGACAGAAGGAGAGAGGGCCAAGAAAGCGGGAAGGAGGATTACAGAAAGGTTCTCCGTAGCCTTCTCTAAAGCAGAATACACACATACCAAATATAAAATCAAGTTGAAGCAGTTCTTCCCTTTACAGATAAGAAAATGCCAGATTTGATGCCTCTAAAATATGTTTCTGAGTGAGGTATTATTTCTAAAACACTTCACCAATCAACCTTCAGCATCTGTCAGTCCCTTAACTAAACAAAGCGGTCCATTTGAGTCAGCCAGGTCTCAAAAGATTTAAAATGCTTCAGGAAAACGGGCCCACAAAGGCGTGTGCGCCTACTCGGGCTTTCTATCGCCATCAGGAGGAGATGTTTAGGGGGTAGATTGACAGAGTCTGGGCAACAGAGGTGAAAAACAAGCGGATAAATCCAACTCTGCTTGGCCAGTGCTCCTCTTCGGGCCTATCAATCAGCTAAATAGGCAGCTCTTCTTGCAAATTCAAGATTCTCTGTTCCAGTAGTTGGATAGTGAGGAAGCGAGTGAAGCTGTAATAAAATATCCGCCTTTACCCCTGATATTTTATCGACAGTTAGCCTGACATCTCTATGCACCAATTAGGTTGGAGTTCCACGGCCTATGTGTTTCGAAGGGATGTTTTACAAATCCTGATTACCATTCCGACCCCCAAAAAAAGGCTGCTCAAAAACACTCAAATTAAATATTATGCTAGGTATCTCCTGGGTAACTTATTCACTGCCATTAACGGGTTAGGCTAGCAGTGATAGCATGCAATGAGTTAATATATTAATAATCAGGGCTGTCAAATTTATCATGTTAACGGGCGGTAATTAATTTTTTAAATCAATCACGTTAAAATATTTGACGCAATTAACGCATACATGGAACGACCTGTTCATGCGTTGCCTCAAAGAGCTTACAATAACGCCGTTTTAGCACATTGAGAGCGAAAAGGCAGAGAAATGCGAGTGGAAAAAGGCGTTCATTGGACCGCGCCTTTTATTGGCTTAAGATTTGGCAGCCACTTCTAACAGTCATGGTTGCCCATCATCCCATCATGCATTTGGGCGGAGCAAGACACTATCTTTTTCTTAACACGCCTAATTGAACACAACGCAGAACATACTGTATACCATTTGCAACCACCTCTGACAGTCATGGTTGCCCAAATTCCCATCATGCATTTGGGCGGAGCAGGAAAGGTTCTTTTTCTTAACACGCCTTATTGAACACAACGCACAACATACTGTATACCAGTGGTGTCCAAACTATTCCACATAGGGCCGCAGTTGGTGCTGGATTTCATTCCTACAAAACAAGACGACATCTTTTCACCAATCTGGTGTCTCACAAGTGTAATCAGTTGATTGCAGTCAGGTGCTGTTTGTTTTCGCACAAACTGTATTGGTTAAACTGTGCTCGATCAGTAGGAATAAAAACCAGAACCCACAGCGGCCCTTGAGGACAGGTTTGGACACCCATGCTGTATACTATTTGCAGCCACCACTGACAGTCATGGTTGCCCAACTTCCCATTATGCATTTGGGCGGAACAGTTAAGTCGATCCAGTATCATTTAGTGAAAGCACAACAAATATTCCTATCTCTCAAAAAAACATTGTTCACAAAAACAAAAGCGCTCCATGCAAAGCGAACTGACATTCCCAATCAAAATAGCTATGCAAAATACACATAAAACTTACTCAGACTTTGCCTTGGCTAGATCTCTAATTAATTTAAGACTCACCATTCAACTTGTGGTGTATTTCACCTTACGTAGTTAAAGACATTGTGGTAGAACGGCAGGGAGCCCGATGTGACGACCCGCTCGTCGAAGTCAACAATGGCGAGCTATTAGTTTATTTTTTGATGGAAAATTTTACAAATTTTATTAAAACGAAAACATTAAGAGGGGTTTTAATACAAAATTACTATAAGTTGTACTCAAATTTATCTTTTAAAAACTACAAGTCTTTCTATCCGTGGAACTTCCTACAATGCAAATGAAAAGTTTTACTTTAAGCAAAATAATTGTACTTAATTGGATCCACGGATTGAAAGGCTTTTAGTTCCTAAAAGACAATTATTATTATGAGTTAAAATAATTTGATTTTGAAACCCTTCTTGATGTTTTCTTTTTGATACAATTTGTAAAATTAGTTTAACTAGTAGGTCGCCATTGTTGTTGACGTTCCAGGACGATGACGTCACATGCTTACGCTGCCGGGCTATCAAAGTATGACTCTAGCGAATTAAACATGTAAATTGTTCGACGCTTCCAATTTGAACTCGAGAGGAAGATTACTGAGCGCAGCTAACAGCACTGTCGATATTTCACAAAACGAGCAGCAAAAACAAAATGAACAGGAAAGACTGGATGAGACGAGAGTGTGTGTGTGGGGGGGGGGGGGGGGGGTTCTGCCAAAATATGCTACACCGGCGAAACAGCTACAAGAATTTGACACCCAAAGTACTACCGTGCGCTTTCAGCTTGTTTTGTTTAGATGCTTACAGGCAGAACATACAAAAGATGCCTTCATAAATTACTTAAACGTAGCAATATCAAATAAGGCTGGTTTAAATGCGCTACGTGACTAATGTGGTCAACAAATCAACAATCTGCTTTAAAGCTACCAAAAGAAAACAAAATGCTTAAAAGTATAAGAGGGGAACACATGCAAAACGTATATTGAGCCAATGAAAAGTTAAAAAAAAAAAAAAAGTCAATAATAACATAAATATTTACTTATATACTTATATGCTTCTAATCGATGTGCAGATGTGTTGGACATCTTGCCGCGTAGAAGGAATTGGAAACCCGGTAGTGTTCATCTCGTGACAGTGACAAACTACGTCATCACCCCGAGCCTCCATTGCGCACATAAAACATGGCGCCCTCCGAAGGTCAAAACATGTACTAAATATTATAGATTTTTAAATTAATTGTAAGCAATATTTTACGTGTTTCTAATAACATTTTAGTAAAAGAGAACAATTTTGGCTTATCAGAGCCCATATTTCTTTAAAGTCCGAGGTTCCCTTTAAGCAAACAAATGCATCTAAAAAGTAAAACTGAACACTTAGAATGTTTACAATTCTCTCTTTTTCGTTCTCGCTTCCCAGACCTTTGCTCGCAATGTCAAGCTTTCTCGCTTGCGCCACCTATCTGTTTGCTAGCAAAACAGGTTTCTCTTCGGCGTTGTCTCTCATTTCTCTCTCATTTCCAGTTTTGGGACTTTCGAATTTTGAAACAAATATAACGAGTGGGTCGGAAGAATGTTAAGTGCGTCCTCATTGGACAAGTAATGTTGGATATTCTATCAAAAACAGCTGTCACGTGACTGATGACGTGCAAAGCTTCATTCGTCCCTAAAATGCTTCGGACATCATCAGTCATTTGAAGTATGGCTGCAGCTATCGATTATTTAAATAATTGATTAATCTATTGATTAGTCCGTTTGAATAATCCAGTAATCGGATTACAAACATTTTATGCCTTGCAGAATAAATATTAGGAGATGTAAAACAAAAGAAACAGGTGTTTATGCTTGCAATAATATTCGTTTTGGCTTGCTAAGATTGCACTTTCAAAACAGCATTGAATGCATTTAAAACTTAGCCTTAAACGGTATGAAAAAAAAAAAAATAAACAAGGATCTAAGTACAACAAAAGAACAATTGGCTAAATTGCATAGCAAAAGTTCGCTACATTAAATGCCATAAAATGCTTGCCTGGCACAGCCAGACTATTCTCCCTGTATTTTTCAAACACTGTGAAAAATAGTCTGGGACCCAGTCCATTAACGGCCTCTCGAGCAAGGTACAAAATCAATCGTCCAATCAGATTCGTTTATTTATAACGTCACTCATGCGCGCCGAAAGTCGTGTCTACAACAACACAGATGGCGAACAGGAGAGCCGAGAATATGTTCCAATCCGCGGTAAAACCAGTTTTAAATGAAAAAAACATCGAAACAAGTCACTGACAACAGTCAACATGGCTCGCGCTAGCCATGTTGAAAAAACGTCTCCATTCTCGGCTCACGCTAATTACTTGTCGCGTCTGCCCGTCCCTGATTGGTCCACTCCGCCGTCTGTTTGCTGTGCCTTGCACCGCCCTCGGAATTTGATCCGCCGGACGGTCGCCAGACTCAATCGCTGGAACAGCGGTGAGTCTGGTATACCAGGCAAATAAAATGCTAACTTTTTTTTTTTTTTTTTTTTTTTACAAAGCTCTTAACAAAACGTTTACAAAGCTCAACAAAACGTTCAAACACATATTCCCGCAAAAAAAAAACAAAAAAAAACTGCCAAATATACTTCAAAACTAAATAATGAATGCATAAACAAACATATTAACTCAGACAAAAATATACGTTATGTTGGTTTTAACAGGGAGCAGCTAGATTCAGCCATGTTAGACAAGTTATGGCATAATCACTGTTGCCACTAGTGGGCGGTGTTTCCACCCAAATCAATCTTTCAAAACAAATCATTACAACGTCACTCAAACTAAACGAATCCTCGAAGCAGCAAAATTTCTAAGCTTTTTTCTATTTGAATTACTCTAGTTAATCAATTAATCGTTGCAGCACTAATTTGAAGTTCAATTATTTTGCTTTAAAGTATAATTTTTCACTTGCAACTTAGGAAGTTTTGTTTGAATCGTTCTTGACACAAATCTTATTCCATATCTTTCACTGTCAATGGCAGGCAATGAGTGAAAGATGAACAGTTGACCAAATGACTGCACCACAGTAGGAAATTGACAGTTACTTTAATTTATTGTTTTAAAATGTGATTATAAGAACTAAATAATATTTTCAACTCCCATTTCAATGCCCATAATTGCAAGAAAAATGTGTATAGGTTGAAATTTAATGGGCTCTATGCACGTTAGGAAAGGAAACAACAAAGGGAACATACATTTACATCCAAGTTGGGTAGTTGCAGCGCCTCTCCCATAGGCTCCATAGCAGCACTCCAGAGAATGTATTTGCACACAAATTACTAGTTACATATGCAATCAGACACCTTCTTACATTGCAGCCAAGTATGCGGGTATTCGTTGCCATGCTACTTCCCTGGATTTAATCATCATCATAACAACAGGACTGTAGTAAGTAGAGATGTCCCGATCGATCGTCCGATCACGTCATTTTCAAAGTATCAGAATTGGCAAAAAAATATCGGACATGCCTTTTTTTAGTATATAAATATATATATATATATATTTTTTTTTTAGGGCGGTCAAACGATTAAAATTTTTAATCGAGTTAATTACAGCTTAAAAATTTATTAATCGTAATTAATCGCAATTAATCACAATTCTAACCATTTATAAAATATCCCATATTTTTCTGTAAATTATATATATATTCTGTAAAATAAATTGTTGGAATGGAAAGATAAGACACAAGATGGATATATACATTCAACATACGGTACACAAGGACTGTAGTTGGCATTTCACTCTACTGTCATTTAAATCTGTCTTTGCTGTCCTCATTCCGAAGCGTCTACTTTTTCCAAAGCTAAACAGCTAGTGAACGACGCCATAATCATCAGACTTCTTTCTTTTTCATCTGATTTATTAATAAAATGGCCTCAAACCATTGTCCTCTTTAGACCGTCGTAAAACTACAAAAAAAAAAGTACACAAGCATTGCATTAGCAACAACGTTAGCTTAGCACGCTATACAGGTTCACAAAACATAAACAAAAAGCGTCTCATACAAAAAATCTAACATTTCCCTTACTAACATAATATGTGCATTATTTACAACAACCATACTTACGGACAAATCTTGTCCAAGGATCATATAAGCACAACATTACAACGTAGGCGTCAGCCCGAGACGTCGTGCAGCCATATTGAACTGGCAAGACAACAATAAACCATGTCGCAAAGCGACCACAAGAGTTCGCTGTTAGACAGCACAAAAAGCCTTGCTGTAAAACTTACCAAAAGGCAGAATACTGTCTGAGCGGGACATGTGCGTTAATTGCATCAAATAATTTAACGTGATTAATTTAAAAAATTAATTACCGCGCGTTAACGCGATAATTTTGACTGCCCTATTTTTTTTTTTTAATTAAATCGTTTTCTAATTGTATTTAACGTTACAGACATAATGTGTTACACTCTTCGAAAGTCTTTAGTTAAAGCTTAAGGTAGGGTTATCAAATTTATCGCATTGACGGCGAGAATTAATATTTTTTACATTTATCAAGTTACAATATTTAACGCAATTTACCCATGCGCTGCACGACCCACTCACACATTGTTGCGTTCAATCTATAATGGCGCCGTTTTACCCATACAGTATATAGAGCTAAAAGGCAGCGTAAAATGAATACAGTGAATTTTGGCAGCCTTTGCAGCCTTTTTTAAAATGGCTAAAGCCTTACAATCCCTCTCCCAATGATTAGAAACATCGTGGGAAGCAATGTGGGGAAGAAAGGTAGTAGCTGATCTTTTTCTTAACACCCTATGTTATTTCACAACACAGAGAAGATATATCAATTGGTACCACGACACACAGTCATGGTTGCACTTCCCATCATGCATTTGGCCAGAAGTTAAATGGCTACAGTATCATTTACTGAAAGCTCAACAACTACACTAGATGGCAATATTTAGTCACAATATACAAAGTCACATTTTCCTTTAAGAATTACAAGTCTTTCTATCCGTGGATCCCTCTCACAAAAAGAATGTTAATAATGTAAATGCCATCTTGAGGATTTATTGTCATAATAAACAAATACAGTACTTATGTACTGTAAGTTGAATGTATATATTCGTCCGAGTTTTATTCATTTTTTTCTTAATGCATTGCCAAAATGTATATGATCTGGAAAAATTATCGGGAATGATTGAAATTGAATCGGGAGCAAAAAAAAAAGCAATCGGGTCGGGAAATTGCGGTATCGGCAGATACTCAAACTAAAACGATCGGGATCGGATCGGGAGCAAAAAAACATGATCAGAACAACCCTAGTAGTAAGGTACTTTTTTGTTTTGGAGGGGTTACGGAGGCTACTTGGCAGCACAATTTGTCAACCTGCATCACTTGCTGCAATTGGGGGACCTGACAAAAGCTTGGAAGCATGTCATTTCAAGAGAGACGATCGCCTCGCGTATGCTGAAAAGCCAAACATCCATCTGTGTGTGCATGAGGAGGGCGGGAGGTATGAAGGGTTAAATGAAACTGCGACTATGTGAGTCTCGTCACAAGTGCTGTATTATTAAATTATCTCTTTGCCTTTTACAGTGAGGGCCCCCACCCTGCTTTTTCCATCTCTCTTCTAGGCTAAACATTTGTCTTTCCATTCATGGGTGAATTTGTATTCCATTGAGAACGGAGGGGGGCAACGGGTGCAAAGTCCGCATGCCGACTCCTTGTTTTGACTCTCAAAGCAAAAGAGTGAGAGCAATACTTAGCTATTTACAATTGCAAATCGATTCCATTTTGCATTTTTTTTTTCATACGTCACAGTGTTTTATAAAAAGTCTCTGAGGCAATATGCAAACTACTCAAGTCAGTTTGCTCCAATTGGCCAGGTGACTGTGTATTTAGCAACACCTCATTAAGTTGATATAGTGACACCTCATCACGAGGCACACCACTTTGCCTTTAATCAAACCGACAGACCAGCAACTCTATAATCAATAAGCTTATCTACATAACGCCAGGTTGCAAAAAGCAAATAAAACCTGTGTTCTGGCATTGCGTCCGCTACTACAGTAGATGTGAAGGAAGAAATGTTACACGGTGCGATATTATTGTCAAATGGATCCTATTTGTTTGGGATTTGTGCTAGAGATTGACACGATAACACCAATTTAAATAATCATTCATATTCAAAACAGTATTTAAATATGTAGGGGATGAGGAATGTGACTTTAAAGCATGCAATTTCACACCTTGGAGCGTGTGAAATTTGCCTCAGTGATGCAATTTTGCAAGAGCTACAATTCTTTCTCAACCGTACAATTTTATTTTGATGATTTCACAAAAAAGATTACAGAAGGGTGTTTTGATCATCAATCATATTCTAGTGTTAATATTTATTGTAGTTGCTTAGCATTTTTTTGTTCCTGTTGTTCTTTTTAAACTAATATGCGTTTTGTTGCTGTGTTTTGAAGTTTTTGAACCTTAAGGCCTTTTCACACTAGCGTCAGCCCAGTGTGAAGAGGGGTCCATGGCAAGCGCAAAACGGCAGAAGCCACGTAGCCTGACGTAGATACATTTCTGACAAGCAAATATAATGCTTTTTAAGACAATTTCAAGACCTCTGAGTATAAAAAAATAAGACTACTATCATGGAACAAATACGAATGGTAAAAAATAAAAAAACACGTACACACACTCTAGCAACTTGATGTCTTTTCGACATAGTTTGCATCGCGCTTCATAATACGGCGTCGTTTTTAACAAGTTGTATTTCGGCTCCTCAAGCCACTTATCACTAAACTTGCACTTCCCCATCTCGGTTCATGTTATAATATGCATTGACAGTAAAAGAAATTTAAAGAAATGCGCGTATGCCTGTTCCAACCACTTCATCTGTTTTCTACTCTGGTTTTATAACATGGCTAAAAGGATACACTGCCCCCTGCATCGCTGTTCCTGCGCTATTAGACACGGCTGATGGAGTTAGTTTTACGGAATCTTGCGAAGGAGGTTGGCTAAATAAATAATGTTAGTGCGAAAAAAAATCCAGACATATGTTAGGCGACCTGATTGAAATTTAATACCTCCCATGTGAAATTTGATGCCATACCTCAAAAAATAGTGAAATATAATGCTTATTAAGACCTTAAAAACCACATATTGTCAATAAGACCTTTTAAGACAAGCACCAATGTGTTTATTTTTTATTACTGCTTAAGAAAACACAGACTTTTCCATTTTTCGAGGAGCAGGAGGCATTACAATAGCCGTGTAAAGAGTCTTACTAGTTTCGGTGAGAAGGTGAGTATTTTTTTGTTGTTGTTCATAAACTACATTTCCACACAAATGCACATCAAGGTCATCATTTAGCTTAGCAAAGAGAGGTATAATTCATTTTTTCGAGAATCCTAAAGCTCGCGAAACTTTAAAAAAGCGCATTTATCAAGGTTTCGTCGGCCGTGATTTGCATATATCCGTCCGCCGAAACAGCCTGACAGCACAGAAATAAGTACGCCAGCCCTTTTGCTATTGGATGCATTGGCACCGCCTCTCAGCAAAAATTCATTGGAACTTTCTACTCCGCCCAAAATGGCCGCCCGCCTCTCACTTTCGCCAGGGGTGACAGTGGGCCGGAACGGCGTTCCGTTCAGAGATTCTGTGCCGGAACAGGGCGGAATGGTGTTTTGATCTCGAAAATATGACAGCAAATGTCAAAACCACATGCTAAAAATAACCTACCCGGCTGCCACATAGGCATCTCTTTTTTTTTTTTTTTGTGTATATATAGGTTCTATAATTTGTATCATAAATGATACATTAAGCATTAGATGTAGTTCTCGTGGTAAAATGAATATAACTAAAGTGAGACTGAACACAATAAGGTTTTAAACATTAGTTTTTTACTGCAGTGAGGTCCAGAAATGCTCGTCTCAAATGTGATGGACTCTTTTTTTTGTTTTGTTTTTTTTTGTTGTTGTTTTTTTTAAATCCCCGTTTACCTATGTAAGGCTACTTATTTCCTTATGATATAAAAAGTTAATGTGCATAATGTACCATAATTTTCGGACTATAAATCGCTACTTTTTTCCCCTCATTTTGAATCCTGCAGCTTATAGTCCAGTGCGGCTTATTTGGTGATTTTTTTTTGTGGTTAACTGGTAACGCTATATTCGACAGCGGAATCATAAGACTGCCATAAGACTACTAATTATTTAGTGACTCACTTATTTCTTTCTACCACTATCATGGGCATTAATGAATGCTTATAACAGATGTCATTAAGTGTCATCCGGCAAATGAGGTCACTAACTCCATTTATGTCCAGCTCTTATCTTTTACATCCATTCAAAAGTGAGATAATTTGCCGGATGACATAAAATGACATCTGTCATAAGCATTCATTGATGCTCATGGCAGTGTTATGTCGTAATTATGATGGTCTTATGACAGTTTTATGGTGCCACTGTCAAATATAGTGTTAGCAAAATACCATAACTAGCAACTAATGAAACAACTGGAGAACAGCAGTAACTGAAGAATTTGCACAGAACATGAATTTTGACTATTTACATCTGTAGAGCTGCAATGCATGCTAGGAGGCATGTTGGACGACAACAGTGTTGACAGCAGGTGGCAGCAGAGGTTGAATGTCCCCTCCAAGGAAGCAGTGATGGCCAAATGAAGTTTCTTGACGCAATGAAGCTTTGCAGTCAATATGTTTAAAGCTTCATGGTGGTTCAATAGGTCTTGTGACAGTTTTATGATGCTGCTGTCAGTGTTCCCGGTTAATATCTTTTGGTGTAAATATCCCATAAAACAGCGAGCACAGCTGCGCCTTATCGTCTAGTACGGCTTATCTGTGAACAAATGCCGTTTTCATGTCAAATTTGTTGGGTGGTGGCTTATAATCAGGTGCACCTAATAGTCCAAAAATTACTGTAAGCAATTTGTACTTATTTGGTTCATATATGTTACTTTAAAATACAATTTTTGAATGAAAATCAGTTTCTCATGTATGCCTTGTTACAGTAAGTGTAATGCAGTAGACTAATGAATGAATGTGTAAAGCTTTTTACTTTTTTTGGCATTTCTGTGGTTTTAGGAGGTTTGACCCCCTGACCCCCACCCCCCACCCACCCCTTGCCAGAAAAAAAAAGAAGAAAAAAAGAAAAGAAAAAATAAATCTAGCTCCGTGGCGACCTTTTTATCAGGGAGTTCCGGCAAGAAATTCAAGCTACTTTCACCCCTGACTTTCGCCGAGAAGTCTCCTCCCACATACAAAATGAGTCGGTTGCTGCTGAACCCTTCACACTTGGCTGCTGCTAGTTTGAACAGCCTTGTTTCGTCTGTCCTTCCAAGCACCTTTTGACTCCTCTTCTCTCAGGATGGCACAAAAAATATATTCTTAGTTATTATTCTCTTAACTTTGCAGGTATTCTGTAGCACAGGTTATCATGGATGATATATTGCTCAAAAAGTATGGGGTAATTCAAACTGATTTATGGTGTTATACTTGTGGTATAATAAGGTGGGAGAAAACAAGCTAGTCCGCAAAATATATAAACTGCATGATAAATAGGGAATTGTTTTTAGCCAGTTTGATCAGAAACTATTTTAACAATGCAAGAACTGTACACAGGGGCGCCGTATAGGGGGGAAAAGTGAGACTGATTCTAAGGGCCCATGCCCTGATGGGGGCCCACAAAGAAAATTAGAACATTAGTTCGTATTAGTATTAGTTAGTTAGTAATCATTTGCAAATGTAAATATTTATCATTATATTTTAATAGGAATAAAACGAAGGGTTTCGTTTTCTTGTTTTGTTTTTGGCAAAAAGTAAACACCCAGAAAGCATATGTATTGCCAGAAACCCCCCCCCCCCCCCCCCCCCCAAACGGCCGTATTTTCATTAAATGGTTTGGTCCGCTCTTCCTTTGATCAGAACCGGAGCAGCGACGCGCACTTATGTCTTACACCAGTCAATGACTCGAAGTGTGCAGAGTGCGGAAGTGCAGAAATGTTTTCAAAACAAAAATCAGGTTTTCAATAGAGGAAAGAAAAGAAAGCAAAACAGGAGAAGGGTAGAAAAGGCCAACAGGATGTGACAAAGTACTTCACAAAGGAAGGTTAGTGTCTTGTGTCAGTGTAGTGCTGAAAATTAACCTGTTATCAGAGCTTTGAAGCGAGGTCCCAGCTCACTCCGTAAGAAATACGGGATTTTCCCAACCTCAATGAGAAATATGCACCCATTCAAAAACATGAATTCCAAATCATCATGACAGCATTTTTTGGTATCCTACAGATGTTGAAATTTGGTGTGGAAATTTTCTTTTTTTTTTTTTTTAAAATCCGCTTGAATCCAGTTTGTCAAGAATTTATTGAATTTAGTTTGTCATCAATTGAATTTAGTTTGTTAACAAGGGACCTCGCTTCGGAGCTGTAGCCTATAGTGGAGATTGCGAGTTTCCAAATGAGGCTAAGCTTACTCCGTAATGAAATACTGTAATTGTTTGCTAGCTGGTGTTTGCTTCACTTTTAGCTTACATTTAATCAGTACAGCAGGCATATCTTAGTAATCTTTTCATACTAAAACGGTTGTATACTGTAATGTATACTGTAGTCAAGGGCGTAGGTTTGGTCTCAACATTGGTAGGGATGATATTACAGCATAACCTGCATGTACACTTTTTGCTCAGGACGGGACATTAATAATACCAAACAGATTGGGTGAACGGGGGTCAGGGCTACATTTCTCACGAATATGAACCTAATTAATTGATATACTAAATCAGGGGTGCTCATGACGTTGATCACGATCGACCAGTCAATCACAAAGCTTGTGTGGGTAGCTTGCGGTACCGCCCCCCCCCCCCCCCCCCCCCCCAAAAAATACTTTTTTTTAAATGTACATAATTATGATTGTTGTGTGGATGTTGTGTTGTGTGAGCTACGTACGAGGTTATGCAGCACCTCTCTCTCTTTAAGCAGCTTCCTGCTAACGTTTTTCTAGTTCCATAGTTGCCAGCAGAGGTTACTACATTTCTCACAGTTTATTTAATGTTAATAATAGAAAACACAAAGAGAAGGACACTTCTCTTGAAGCAGCTTCCTACTTGAATTTTGCAGGTTAGCAAGTTCACAGTTTAATGTTATGCTAACACTGATGCAGGTTGGACCTACAGTAGCAAAATTAATGGTGTGTTCCCCACTTCCAAAACAATGATGTCTTTTTACATTTCTAACAGTGGCTGCTGCTGGCTGAAAAAAAAAAATTCTCATATCTCTAATATCTAATGTGAGTGTGTGTGAGGGTTAAATCATCAGCCAAGCAAATGTGAGTTTAGGAGGGAAAAAATGGACCGGCACATTCAGCAAGTGAAAAGATGTAAATGTAAATCTAAACATAATAAAAATAATTCACTTAATAATGATGGGATCAATTACAACTAGGGTTGTTCCGATCATGTTTTTTTGCTCCCGATCCGATCCCGATCGTTTTAGTTTGAGTATCTGCCGATCCCGATATTTCCCGATCCGATTGCTTTTTTTTTTGCTCCCGATTCAATTCCAATCATTCCCGATAATTTTTCCTGATCATATACATTTTGGCAATGCATTAAGAAAAAAATGAATAAAACTCAGACGAATATATACATTCAACATACAGTACATAAGTACTGTATTTGTTTATTATGACAATAAATCCTCAAGATGGCATTGACACTATTATTATTATTATTATTATTATTATTATTTTAAGGCTTTAGCCAATTAAAAAATGGCTCCACAGACTGCCAAAATTCCCTCTACTCATTTTACGCTGCCTTTTAGCTCTATATATAGGTAAATCGGCGCCATTATAGATTGAACGCAACAATGTGTGAGTGGGTCGTGCAGCGCATGCGTTAATTGCGTTAAATATTTTAACGTGATTAATTTTTAAAAAATTAATTACCGCCGTTAACGTGATAAATTTGATAGCCCTACTTTAAGCCAAAACTAAAGATGGATGAGTGTAAGACATTTTGTCTGTAATGTTAAATACAATTAGAAAACGATTTATTAAAAAATATATATATACATATATATTAAAAAAAGGCATGTCCAATATTTTTTTGCCGATTCAGATACTTTGAAAATGATGTGATCGGATCCGATCGATCGGCATCCCGATCGAGCGGGGGAAGACAATATAAATAACCTATATAACTGAAGTCATTACATAACGCAAATAAGGTTGCTTAAAAGTTGGTGGGGACAATTTAAGCATCCTGAAAAGTTGGTAGTGTTTCGTCCCAACCGTCCCTATGCAAACCTACGCCCTTGACTGTAGTATACTTAGTTCAAACAAAACATTTATTCTAAGTCATTCATTATAGTAGCTGCTTTGAGAATATTTCTAATAAAAAATATATTTAGAATGTAAAAGATGGCCTTCAGTACATTTCTTATAGATGATATCAGTCTATTCATTATTGCTCTATACGATGTATGTTTACATAAATATATTTTCATCTTAAATTAATGCAGAAAATGCACAAATTAGTGTGTAAATATTCACCAGAATGCAGGAAATTACGTACGCTTCATGTGTGTGTGTGTGTGTGTCCCGGAACTTTTGGTGGAGCCAAAATTGATCTTTTCATGGGGCCCAAAATCCCTGGCAGCGCCCCTGACTGTACATAAAATGAACAAAGTTCACCTTATGTGAATGTGGAGAAGACGTGGTCTCTAGACAGGTGGTTTAATAAATGTGTTAAGAGCTGTATGTAAATGAGGTCCATATGCTAATTCATCACATTCATCCGCCAACAAACGTATTCCCTCTAAACACTTCTGAAGAGGCAGAGTAGCCCTTATGATTTCTGTGAGTGCAATAAATGTTGTCAGAGATAATAAAAGCAGTCAGGCAGTAACCTTCAGAAAAACATTAGCGGAGCATCTCCGAGACTAAACTTCTGGCATTTAGTGAGTTTGTAAAACTGTCTACCCTTTTCAGACACAAAATGAAATCAATGGTTGAGGCGTACAATTTGGTGGGGTTTTCTCTCCCCATCGCCAAATTTGTCCACAGAATGACAATGCGTCTGGCAGGTCGACGTTGATTGCTGATGTGGAAAATTAAATTGAAACGAAAATCACAAAGACTGCGCGGATCTATCGGAATTAGTAAAGAAACCAAGATTCATATCATCGATTGAAGCTCATAAACCGGGGACGTGACTGGTGTTATTTACACTCACTTTTTGTAGCCAGGCAGCGCCTTTGTCAAATAAAAAAACTCATCCCTCCCACGCTGCAGGGACAGATTTGCAACAAAAGATGTGCCTGTTGTGTTAATACTTCCTATAGCTTTGCTTTTTTAAATTGTCTGCTTTGGCCTCCATTTGTATTCTTAACAAAGTGGGGGGGGGGGGGGGGGGGAGGCACACAGCTAATGCAACACGCGGATTGTTGACAGAAAGCATCATTAAGGCCTCGAAACTTTCAAAAGGTGGAAAACGCAACACATAGACAAGCAAACAGGAAACAAATTTTCAGAACACAACCCTTCAACAACTGTAAATGCAATGTTTGGAAAGCAGGGCTTATTAATTTTACACTCTGTAAGTATAAAGCTAAGAAAAAGCAAGGGAAAGTGTCCAATTAGGCTTACAATTTTAGGCGCGGGGGAAAAGCTTGAATTACATCCGTAATTGAGCCTATGATAGTTTTGGCAACACAGATAAAGGCATCCTAATGGGGTGAAGCAAATTATTTGGCTCATATAGTCAGAGGGGCTCGCTGAAAGTGTGAAGACACCTTTAAAAAATTATTTAAAACATTTTTCATCGTTGATTGTGCTCTAAATAGGAATCTACATGATGGGTGTCAACGTCATCTTTGTTGTGGGTATAGTTTTGGTTTCCTTCAGAGGGCCATTATCTCGGGTAACTTATCTATAAATATTTAACTAATTTGTATGGCATTGATCGCGTGAGACGTCCAGTTCATTTTGACCGGAAGGGGCAAATGAGCGTTCGTTTATGACAAGTGAACTAGGGCTGCCACGATTAATTGAATAATAGATTAGCAAAAATAGTCAATAAAAGGTTTGGAGAAACTGCTGACCTCAAAATTGTCATAATCCTTTTTTTCGACCTCTAAAAAACATGTTTATTCTTTTTCCTTTGTATTCCCTTGCCGCACGTGTCAATCATTGTTTAATTAGTTAAACAGTTGCTGTGGCAACTCACTGTGTGTAAAGAGCAGTGGACTCACTCAATTTTATTGTTGTTTTAAAATAATTCAGTGGGACAGTACCATGTTTAAAACTTATCATAACTGTCTATATATTTTAAAATTTCAAGCCATTTCCTTTTTATTTATTTTCTGCTTTATTTCCATTTCTGATTTCAATTATTATTAGTTTTATTTAAACTCTATTCGTTTTTATTTCCTGTTTTGATTGTCTTTGTTTTAACTGTCTTTTCATTTTAATGTGATTTTTATGATCTTTATGTAATTTAGAGTACTTTGAATTGCCTTGTGTTGAATTGTGCTACACAAATAAATTTGCCTTGCTTTGCCTAATTATTACATTTGAAGTGCTTTAAAACCATTTATTAAAATTATACATATTCTTTTTAATTATACTTTGGGGAAGAAAAAAACATGTCTTATACGTATCTATTTCTAATGCTAAATCTGAATAAATACCGTATTACCCGAATATGAGACGGTGTTTTTTGCATTGAAATAAGATTGAAAAAGAGGGGGTCGTCTTATATTCGCGCTCCAGACATTATACCCATTCACGATGCTAGATGACACCAGGTATCATTGAAGCGATGTTCTGTTATGATAGATCTCAGCTACTCTCCCCATTCACGACGATAGATGGCGCCAGATATCATTGAAGTGATGTTCTGTCATGACAGATCTCAGCTACTCTCAAGTTTAACTAGTTTGCATTATTTTATTGCAGTGTTTTTCCTTATTCAGATTTGTTTCAAGACTACAGTTAACGTTAGACTTCACTTTGATGGTTAATGCAGTTATTGCAATTTTTGTTTTATCACAATAGATTGGTTGATTTACATTTAAAAAACCAGAAGCCATTCATTTACGAATGTGATTGCACTTTAGTTTACATATTTAAATGTTCAGATATTAAGATTTGAATGAGGCAAAATTACATGCTTTTTCTCTCAAATATATTTTTATAATCATTTGTTTCAGATGTACTGTAATTATTTTCTGTATAAAAATTAATTTGGTGTTCAAAAAGTCTTTTTAAACTTGAGTCTTGAAAAAGACTTATAATCAGGGCCGTCTTATATCCGGGCCAATACAACACATTGAACAAAAACACACAAAAAAAAAAGAAATATAATATATATATATATATATATATATATATATATATATTCACGTGTTTTTTTGTTTGTTTTTTTCGCGCTACTTCGCAGTTTTTCCACATATCGCAACAGGTTCTGGTCCCCACTAACCGCGAAAACAAGGGATCACTATTTTTCTTCTTTTTAAAAAAAAAAAAATATTTATTTGGGTAAAGATCATATAAATTTCGTTTTAGCGAAAAACATGAAGATGCCACACAAAAAGATGCTCCAGGCCACCAGTTTAACACCCCTCATCTAGATGATTTCTTCTTGATCTGCTCCATTGCCTCATATTACAGATTGCACAATGCCACCAGCTGACTAATCAAAAATCTGGCACCGTCCAAAACAAGTTGCTGTGATTCTCTCAAGAAAAACAACAACAAAAAATGAAAATAACCCTCAAAAGTGATTTCAAATGATGATCGCAGATGGTGCGACTAAAAAAAAAAAAAAAAGTGCTCAGAGTGTCCTGAGAGGTTCGCCTACCCGACTACCCGAGCTGCTGCTTTCCACTTCTCCAGAATAGACCACACACCATTATATATGCAAATAAAAACATGGCTTGAGACCAGTTATGAGGCTTCACATGCTAAATGACAGGTAATGAGGTGAGCGGCTAACTGGGGATGAAATGCAAACAAAGTTTCTCACACAAAATAAAAAATGGTATTTGGCATATGAGACTCACCCCACTGCAAGGGAGCGAGTTGCAGGTGTTCCAGGACCAGCTGGTTGAGGACTCCCTCCACGCTGGCCTCGCCGTGACGCCGCAGGGAAGGGTGACGTGTGGTTAAGGGACAATATGAAGTTTGGGATCAACTTTAGAAGCATAAAGAAGATTAAAATTTGGCTAAAGAGTAGACAGTTTAGCACATTGTTTGCCATTGATTGCGCTAGACGTCCAATCCATTTGAAGTGGAGGACAGACAGCCTGTCCACTTCAAATAGAATGGACGCCTACTAGTAATAAACTCATTATAATTCACTAAACCCAAAATAACACATCTTTCTGACTCATGAGCTACAAATGATATTTTTGTTCAGTTCCTACGTGCAGCCTGGCGCCAAATGTGGTCGTACAGCGGTTTGGGACCGCTGCTCCAAATTACACAAACCAATGTTAGATTATTACCGTTATTAGTGTTCACCTCAAAATGTCAAAGGCTGCTGGGAAATATGTTCCCGTAACCTGACTCAGGGGGTAGTAGCAAACGGATCGATATTGCGCTAGAACAAATATGGCTATCGGAGAGCAATTAGAGATAATAAGACAACATAAAATGATAATCTACACCGCTGACATTTGGACAACATGAGTGAACAACACAGTTCGATTAACCTTTGAGAGTTTGGTAAACAGCAAGTGAGAATTGCAGAAAGCAAGAGCAAAATAATGATTAAGTATTGACGCTTATCACTTGATAACTTAATAGAATTAGTTCCTCAGGGCTCAGTTGTGGGACGACTTGCCATAAAGTGTAGATGAAAGGCCTGTAAAAATTAATAAATTTCACACAACAATCCGAATCTGAATTGTCTTTAGGTTTGAATGTATATGTGACTGATTGTTTTACTCTATGTTGCCTGAAGTTAACCACAATGGTATGAAAAAGTATCTGAACCTTTTGGAATTTCTCACATTTCTGCATAAAATCACTATCAAATGTGATCTGATCTTTGTCAAAATCACAGATGAAAATACAGTGTCAGCTTTAACTAAAACCACCCAAACATTTATAGGTTCTCCACCTCTAAATGCCTGTATGTTCATCAATCGACAGTCAGAGAAGTTGTCTATAAATGGAGATATTGGCACTGTTCCTTCTCTCCCAAAAAGTGGCCGTCCACCAAAGATGACGCCAAGAGTTCAGCGCAGTATACTCAGAGAGGTAAAAAAGAACCCTAGAGTGTCTACTAAAGACTTACAGACATCACTGGCACAGTCCAATAGCTCTGTGCTCACATCAACTACGGTACATGTAAAACTATGGCCAAGAATGGTGTTCATGGGAAGACTCCACTGAGGAAGCCACTGTTGTCTAAAAACATTGTTGCTCGTTTGATGTTCGCAAAAAGGCGCTTGGACACTCCACAGAAGTTTCGGCAAAATATTTTGTGGACTGATGAAACCAAAGTTGAATTGTTTGGGAGTAACACACAAAGTCATGTGTGGAGGAAAAATCGAACAGCTCACCAATATCAACACCTCATCCCCACCGTGAAGCATGGTGGAGGGAGAATCGGGATATGGGGTTGTTTTGCTTCCTCGGGGCTTGAATAACTTGCAATCATTAATGGAAGAATGAATTCAAAAGTTTATCAGAATGTTTTGCAGGAAAACCTGAGGCCATCTGTCACACAGTTGAAGCTAAAAAGAGGATGAATGCTGCAACAAGACAATGATCCAAAACACAGAAGTAAATCAACTTCAGAATGGTTTCCGATGAACAAATAGATATTCTGGAGTGGCCAAGTCAAAGTCCAGACTTGAACAGTGAGATGCTGTTGCATGATCTAAAGACAGCGATTCATACCAGACATCTCAGTAATCTGACTTAACTACAGCAGTTTTGTAGAGAAGAACAGGCCAAGATTAGTCCTGATCGATGTGCCAGACTGATCTACAGTTACAGGAAGATTCTGGTAGAAGTCATGGCTGCCAAAGTGTGTGTGTGTGTGTGTGTGTGTGTGTGGGGGGGGGGGGGGGTCGTATTAAATTTGATGGTTCACTTCTTTTTTTCATCTGTGTGATTTTGAAAAATCACATTTGATGGTGATTTTATGCAAAAATGTGAGAAATTTCTAAAGTTTCAAATACTTTTTCATACCACTGTTTGTTAACAGATTCTAGCACGTAGAGAGACTTTTCTAATCTTCTAACTTTTCAAAAGTCAATAGTTTCATCCTGACAATAAGAATAAGTGCAGGCTGACCTTGATGAATTTAGATGGAGAAATTACACTGGTATGACAATGCAAGATTTCTTAAATTTTATCATGAACACTGTCCTAATAGTGAGTCTCCCCAATTCAATCTGTCCTTGGCGTTACATTATTTATGCAGTACCTACAATTTGAGTGAGCCTGATATTGTATTCTGTTTTTGATAAGACACTCAGAATTCAGTACAATTATGATGCCGCCAGATTGCAGATGCTAAAATCAAGGCACATTGGCAAGATTTGGCCCACATATTAATTTAAGTGGCCCCTAAAACAAACAAAAAAAAGTTTGTGAAAGCAGTCTTTTTCTATATTCCAAACACAAGCCATGGCCAGCTCACCTGTCAACTGTCAATCAAATGTAATTATAACATTAGTACCACTACTTACGAAATTAATTGGTTCTGGTAAGTCTCGTAACCTGAAAATTCCATAAGTAAAGACATGTTTTCCATGTAAATGCCTTAATCCGCTCCAAGTACTACTGAAACATTAAATTTTATAATCCGGATAAAACCGGAATCAAACAACAGCCAAACACATTTGAATCATATACCTAACCGTTAATACCTGTATTGAAGTAGATAATAGAACATAATGCAAAGGAAAACAGAAAAATATCTTACCTTTCTTCTCTTTCAAGATGGTGCATATCGCCTATTTTACTCTTTGTGACATAAAAGCGTGAGGAGACCTGTGCTCTAATGTGCTACTAATGCAGTGAACCGTGTGTGGGCTTAAAAAAAAACGTGAGGAGACTTGTGCTCTTTTGGCGAAGATGTCTCCACAGTGCAAGGTACTGTGGCACCCAAATTGAGACGTCATCAACAATAGGCCATTCGGAGAGCAGAATCGCTCCTTACTGAAGCATGATGGGAAAGATGAGGACCACTAGGGCAGCAGGATCTTATGGTGCGACATTTAAAAGCAGAAAGCAGGAAGTACATACATATCGTTTACAGTACTGTATTGTATTTTTGCAACTCTAATCCTGAAATTTCTCTCTTAACAAGAGGCAATATTTTCCCGTTGAGGCATGTCGTAACCTGAAAATCCTTTTGCAGACAAATTTGTAAGTAGAGGTAAAATTGTATTATAATGTGTAAAAAGTATTTTGAAATAAATCTATAAACTTTCATTAGTCTTCGAACATAACCTTGACAATAGACAGATATTTGCTACCAGATATATTTCTTAACTTCTGATTCCAAATTCAGATTGTTTGTAAAAATAAATGTAAGGGGAAATTGTCTACATGAATTATATGATAAAACATTTATATGGTTTGAAGTGCAACCGCAATGTAGTGGTAACCAAAATGGAATCCCTCGGAGAATTGACTGTCTAACTTCACTTCGAGAGGCCCAGAAGAACAAGAGCATCTGTCCGTGTGAGAAATGGTTCTACGTTCAGATTGACACACTAGAACATTGCTTCACGGTGTCAAAGTGTCAAGCACAGAGCTTACAGCTTCCCCATTTGTCAGCGTTGAGGAACAAGTTCCCTGCTGGCTAGAGGGCCTCCAGATGCAGAATCCAGATGTCTTTTATCACTCTTCTGACTGCTTACGCACACCGAACTCTCTGAAGCTACTCAACACCTCTGAAAAATATATCACCTCCTTATTGACCGAGGCGGCTAAAGACTGCTGAAGATGCTAAATAATGAATGCAAACCCTTTCCACGTGCTTTCTGTCAGGCAAGGTTGAGGCACCGGAAAAGGATATGATGCTCCAACAGATGCCAAGCTTGCTGTTGATCTGGCAGCCCTGAGCGTGCTGCCGCTGCTCCTCCAGCTGTTTGGGGTTAGTGAAGCGAATTGTCTCCTGGTTGGGCACGGGCAGATTCTCAAAGTCAAACTTGTCGACCTGGATAGCCATCCTAGAGGAGAGACAGAAAATTATCTTATGTGTTACACCTCGTAATGTACGATACAGAATGACGAAAGAGACAACGAAACGATTGATGAGTCCAGAGACTCATCAAAGCCACACGGAGGAAAAACATAGCAATTATCGTCTAGGAGCCTTTACAACAAAGCAGCAAAAATGAGATAATGATGCTTCAAAACAAGAAGGGGAAAAATACAGCTAAACTGCAGGTCTAGCAGCAGAACAACACTCAAACAGTCACCTTTGAAGATTAGTGGCACATGGCTTATGTCAACCACTGAAGTCCCGTCTTCAAATGAGTGCTGCTGTTTCATTCTTCAAACACGCACCAGGACTAAAAATACAACAAGGCAAATGGACACCGTCTGGCACGACGTGGGGGCTGCTGTTCTTTTCGGACAAGTAATTAACAAGACGGACGCAGTCACATTTACACTTCAATCAAGAACACAGATTGAACAAAGTGGAACTGAAAATGTTAGTTCGGTGCTTTTTTTTCAGGTAAAATGTACAGTATAAGGGTTTTTGAATCATGATGAAAACGTTATGAACTAGGGGCGCAACTGTTCAGTTAGCCCACGGTTCGGTTTGAACCTCGGTTTTGGGATCACGGTTGCGGTTCGGTTTACGTTTTGCTTTTTTTTTTTTTTTTTTTTTTTTTTAAACTGCCTTTATTTTGCTTTTTAAAAAAATGAAATAAACACTTAAAATTAGAGGTGTGCAAAATTTCCGATTCTTAGATTATTCGCGATTCGGCCGTGGAAGATTCGAGAACGATTCACAAACATCCAAATTCCGATTATTGAAATATGCCAAGTAAAGCGGAAGTACAACACACTCAGCGCGCCGCGCAGACTTCGGGACGGAACGGAGCGGGAGTAGCTAAACATTATGCTTCTCATTAACCGGCCCCTCGGGTAATGCCAACGCTCAACTCACGGCTCTAGCTCAACTCATGCCACGAGATAAAAAAACACAACAACATACCTGACTGCTGCCGAAAAGCTGCTACAAGTACAGCTAAGCTACATAATGTTACGGTAGATATCATTTATATAGGACTAGATGGTTTATAGACTCGGTAGCGGTAGCAGCACATCTGCAAAAAGCTAGATGCGGGCGTTAGTAAACGGCCGCCATCTTAAAGCAGTAAACTTCCCTGCAATGCTGTTGTAGCGAACCCTCCAAGCAAATCTAATTAACTTTTTATCTAAAATACTCCTAAATCGGTAAAATATTGACTTGAATCTATCTTTAAAATAGTTTTAAAACTTTCACATGTCAAAAGTAGACAAAAGGGAAATTATGGAATAACGGGAGCAATTTTAACAACTTTAACGGTTGATTCACAACATTAAATTAATTGAATGTAGTTTAAAGCTGCTGATACAGAATGGGGACTGGAGTTTTTTTATTTAATGTTATTTTTGTATATTTGTTTACTGCTATATGTTAATTTGATACTGAAATAGTAGTTTGGTTTAGCCTGAGAGTATTTTTGAACAATTTTGGAACTAATGTACAAAACTTTATTTTATATTAAAAAAAAAAAAAAAAAAAAAAAAAAAGGAGGGGGGTGCATCAATAATCGTTTTATAATCGAATCGGAGCCTCTGAATCGTAATCGTAATCGAATCGTTAGGTGCCCAAAGATTCATAGCTCTACTTAAAATGTAAACATTTTCGACTTAAAATGCCTCTTAGCTCTTTGGCTAGTGTGGTGACTGACTACAGTAGTAAAAACATTACTTGGCAAAGTAACTGGTGATACCTTTCATGTTTTTTTTCATATTAAAAAAAAACAAAAAAAAACAAAAACATAGTAACCTTTGCTATGTTTGGAGGTCATTTAATGTTGTGAATCAACCGTTAAAGATGATAAAATTGCTCCCGTTTTTGCATTAGTTCCCTTCTGTCTACTTTCGACATGTGAATATTTTAAAACTGTTTCATCCTTTAAAGATAGACTCAAGTCAAGATTTTGCCGATTTAGGAGTATTTTAGATAAAAAGTTGCTTAGGTTCGCTCGGAAGGTTTACTACAACAGAGCCTTTCTGAGAAGTTTACTGCTCTAAAATGGCGGCTGTTTACTAACGCTACTGAGTCCGTCATTTCGCATGTAGTTCTATATGCATGAGATATCTAGGCGTAGATTGTATTCTGTCGGCTACAGTCAGGAAATATTGGAGCCACCTAGCCTAGCATCGCGTTTGCTACAGCTTCTCAACAAGCACACTTCCCTCTCCGAGTCTCTGACTTTTCTCGCGTCATTCAACCAACGCATTGTCTTGTTGAAGAAACGGTGACCAAATCCGAACGGATGGAAAAAAAAAAAAAACGTAATGCACGAAAAACGTGAAGATTTTTAACGTATGTACGGCGTACACATTTAAAAATCAGAGCTCACTTGTACAAATTACGATGAGACCGTACAACTTGACAGGTATGAATTATAGTGGACCGTCACAGTTAGGTAGTAGCACTCTGTAGCACGGGACGTCCAACAATCAGTGGTCAGGGCGAAACTATGTGCTTTAGCGAAATCATCTTCGATGGCTTTGCGTTCCATTTCATAAATGTCGGGGATTACAATGTTGGGAGAAATATGTCCGCGAGGGAACAATGTAACGCGGGTCAAGCGTTGCAAACAAATTAACGAAGCCCGTCGTGTGTTTTCACTGGTGTCATCTTCGGGGTTGTCCTGCCCTGAGAAAGTGATATCTGTGGGTGATGCAGGCTGAGGTGACGGAGTCATGTTATAAAAGTGTTGCCAATAGCATGGGGAACAAGCGCCGAGCAATGCTTGCAAATTTTTTTTTCAATATTTTCTCTCCCTCCGCATTGTAGTAGTCTACAGGGAAACCAAAATGTTGCCACACTGCAGATTTGAAAGAAGCCGGTGCTTCCTCAAAATTCGGTCTCTCCACCGCTCGCCAGAGCGATTTCTTTGTTTCACTTTAACTTCGCTCGTAAGCGTGAAAGAGGGCGTTACTCGGCTTCTATCACACAGGAGCTTGACAGCGATCCGACATTTACTTGTGGGGCGCGAATTTCTCCACAGCGGTGCTTCACGTCACACAGCCACACAGAGCCGGATCAAACGGCACTAATATGGTGGTATCGGTATCGGCGAGTACCAACAAATAGGGTGCCGATACAATTTACTGGTATCACTTGAATGCAGCCTTCTTTTTCCTGACACACATGACACTCTGTGTCGTGTGATGACACGTGATCACTTTGCATGCCAAGCAGCTATCGCTACTGGCCTGCTACAGACCAATGAGAGCGGATCATTAGCCGCTCTTAACCAATGCCGTGGCAGCTTTTTCATATGGCGGAAAAACAAACCAGGAGAAGGGATGTCAGCAGTCTGGACTAGGCATGTGCCGGTATGATATTTTGACGGTACGATAACCGTGAGCAAAAATACCGCGGTTTCACGGTATCACGGTATTGCAATTATAGCTCCAAAAAATTTTGAGATGCATGGGTTAATTTTTTTTTTTTTCCATTTAACAGGATTTTTTTTTTCAGACCATAGTTGCAAATTGGAACATGAATATATTGTTAAAATAAATAAATTATCAATATATATATATATTTTTTTAAATAAAATTAAACTAAATATGACTTATAGACTATACTCACAGCCACAGCTGAAGTTGCTCAAGATTAGAGCAAGAACAAAATAATTTCTATAAAAAAGTAAAAACACTTCTGAATATTTTTTTTTATTTTTATTTATACTGCATGACTTTTTTTTTTTTTTTGAGTGTGGAAAACCTTAAGTGAAGTTTTGCCATTTTCAGCCACTGTGTCAACTCTAGTCTACATGATGTCATGCCTTTGTGTTAAAAAGAACATAAAGAATTCATAAGTTAGTTAAAAATGTTTAAGTTAGTTAAAATGTCAATATTGTTGTGGAAAGGTTTCATCTAAAAAATAAAATAAAAAAAACATTGGGAGTGAGACCTCCTCTTGATCCAGCGAACGTGGATTTGTGCTTAGGGCAAGATCATCTTTCGCAATTAGCGATCTTTGATGCTTTCACTTTTTCCCCTTCATTCAATCGAATCAAGCTTGTTTTCTCACTCTGCGGCTGTCACACTCAACAAAGTTGCTCTCCCAGGTAAGCCTAGGCTAACGGTCATCTTTGTAAGCTTTTAGTTAGTTTTTATATTGAATTTAAAAGGAAAATGTGTGTTTTGTTTTTGGCGAACTTTTTCCATGGTGCTAATCTATTGAAGCTACTCACATGGAAAAATCTAATTGTACAACATTTTAAATGTATTCATTTTGTATATTACACTTACCACGATTTGAGAGCTCAATAAATTGATGAACAGTACGCCTTATGTTTGGAGTAATTGTTTTTGGGTTAGCTGGCTGGCTAGCCGATAGCGTCACTTTCACACACAGCAACAAACGGGAGGGGTGAGCGCTGCTGCGCCAAGCCGCTTCTGGCTGCATTTTTGACACAAGAAAAATAGTGAATACCGAACTACGGTCTGACGGAAAATTTTAGTGGTTTTGAAACCGCGACGTTTTCACACCACGGTAAACCGTGAAACCGGTAACCGGCACATGCCTAGTCTGGACATATTTCAGCATAAAAAACTCAGCCAGTTTCAATACCTCGAACCTGATAAAACATTTGAAGATGAAACATGTGAATGAACACAAAGAGTTTGAGGCTGCAACAACAGTAACTGCTACTGAGAGAAAGGGGGCTGGACCGGAGCATCAAACCCTGGTCAGTTAACTTTGTCTACTTTACTTTTATTGTCTTTTACTGAAAGAAATGCCGAAGTAATTTGAGACTTGTTTCAAAAGTAGGGTTGCCACCTTTCAGAAATAGAAATAAGGGAAGCCCCCCCTCACACCTAAAACCGTACAGGAGAATAAAAAAGGACATCCCCAAAACTCCTAAAATGCATAGACATGTATCTATTTATATATATTCCGTATTGGTTCAATACAGAACGCAACTTTTAATTCCCAATTCGGAACGATTCATTATTTCAAGGGACAGGTGGCAAGCCTTTTCAAAAGTGTCGTAGAAGTAAGCAAAGTAAGAGCTGAGTGGCTAAGTTGTGTGTGTCAGAGAGAGAGACACTCGTGCGCTGCTTGCATTTGTGCGTTGCTATTAAGAGGGAGTTACAGTGCCCTCCATAATTATTGGCACCCCTGGTTAAGATGTGTTTTTTAGCTTCTAAAACATTTTTTTTTAATTCAAATAATATGGGACCTTAATGGAAAAAAAGAGAAAAATCCAACCTTCAATACAAGTGCATTTATTCAGTGGGGAAAAAATCTCACATAAATAATTATTTGACATCAAATAATGTGTGTCACAATTATTAGCACCCCTGGTGTTAATACTTTTATACAACCCCCTTTTGCCAACAAAACGAGGTCTGGGGACTGAGATGACCATGGGAAGAGCTTGATTTTGTGTCTGGTGAACCATTTCTGTGTAGATTTGGCCATATGTTTAGGGTCATTGAGTCGTCTTGCTGAAAGAACCAGTGACTACCTATCTTCAGCTTTCGGGCAGAGGGCAACAGATTTTGATTCAAAATGTCCTGGTATTTCAAAGCATTCATGATGCCATGCACCCTAACAAGGTTCCCAGGGCCTTTGGAAGCGAAACAGCCCCACAGCATCACTGACCCACCCCCATACTTCACAGTGGGTATGAGGTGCTTTTCAGCATGCGTATCTTTCGTGGCATGCCAGACCCACTTAGAGTGTTTGTTGCCAAAAGCTCAATCTTGGTCTCATCTGACCAAAGCACAGTTGAAGCCTGGGACCGTGTGCTTTGGTCAAATGAGACCAAGATTGAGCTTTTTTTTTTTTATTAAAAATGGTGAAGTTTTTAAGATATCAGTGGATAGGAGGTTGAGTTTAAGGGTTAGGGTTCTGAGATCAAGTACAATATTCCTCACTTCATTACTTACTGTCTAGTGATTTTAATCTAAGTGCTAATGCTAAATAAAAATATTGAACAAATAATGCTTATCAAGCTTTCATCTACCTTTCTAGTATAGCAAGACAAAAACACCAGGGCAAAGTTTGTAGGCACCACACATCATCATCTCTTCCTAACAATATGATTGTGCCATCTTCGGGGGGATTAGGCCATCCGCGTACCAATCTAAACCGCTATAAGACTTTTAATAACAGACGGCGTAGTGAAGAATGGCCAGCGAGGAATGTCTTTGCGCCGAACGCTACGGTCCATTTCACCTCGCAGTTTCCTCATGCCCTCACCGATAACACCTTTCATGGCTTTTCACTATTTTCCATGTGGTGGGTATGGGTGGACAAGTCAGATTGAAACGCTTAGCATCTTAATATTCTTGCAAAGATTTTGTATTAACAGAAGCCGTATTTACATTACCTTGGTAACGGCATTTGTCTATGCATAAAGACAGGCCATTCAATTTTCTTTTCTTGCCAAGCTCAGTGCGTTTTGAGCCCGTATCTCATTGGCATTTTCATGACTCCCAATGAGTTTTTACGACAAGATAGAGGTGGTTTGAGCCAGCTGAAGGCATTCATCACTAGATCCAATTGAAAGATCATTATTCTCGCTATTTTGCTTTGATGAAATCCATTCAAGGCAGGACCGCGCCACACAATTCACACGAGCTTTATTCTGCAGTTCTTTTCAAATGCAGAGGTGTTCCAACCTCATGATGTTGGGAAGGCGCACTTGGCGGATAAAATGCTAACAATGAACATCGCATGCCAGCGGGCAACAGCTACTGCATACAAGTTATTATATGATCTTTTATCTGTAATATTAGTTGTTGAAAAGATTTCCGAGGGCGCAGACGAAACTGGAATAATTTACAATGCTTGGGGTTTATGTTTAACTGATTCCGTTTTGACACATGTAATTCAAAATTATTCAAAGCAACACTAACTTTTCAACCTTTACAAAATATTTTCATAACATTTGTGATAATATGTCGACTGACTCGTCAGCACTGACAAGTTCGGGTGTGGTGGTGGTGGTGGGGGGGGGTTAATGACACTAAGCCACACGGTTGCTAACCGTCATTGTTTAGCCACAACTGGATTCATTACCTTATAACTATTCATCCTTCACACAGCCGCTGGAATCAGAAATGTTGTTTAATCAATCTGCAGGCGACCAGGAGATTCATTTTTGATTGATTGATAAATTTGCAACACAGTGCGGGTGTGCGCTGGTCAGTTGCGTCGTTAGGCCTATTTTAGGAGGGCTTCATGTTAATAAACCAACTGCTCCGTGTTTGACAAATAAAAAGCTGGCTCGCACACACCAGACAATCTCTGCGCACATCTTACCTTTGTTGTTTTGCGGCCAAAAGTTACATTCGCTCTCTAAAATAGCGCTACTACTGAGATGCTGCTAGCTAGTTAGTCTGAAATGCATTGTGAAGGTCCTGGTTGTTTATAGAGTTAAGTGTGCATGCTTTTTACCACTATCTTTGGGGTGACTTCCTTCTGGAGTATGAGCTGTGTTTCTCACTTTACGCCTAGATGAGTACAGGAGCTGAGCTCATTCACCTATGATTAGTCATCTTAATACACTAAAAATAATCACTCCACCACCTTTATTGAGCTGTAGGACTCAGAGCAGAGGGATAGACCGATTTGCCACCCTTAAAAACAGACGGCATTCTTTGATGCATCCATCTACCAAGTAACTTGCAATTGCAGCCACCTTTTACCAGTTGTTCCACTGTATAAAGAATAGACTGAAACAACAACAACAACAAAATCAATAATGAATATATGATCAAGCTTTGTTATCTGTTTGTGAAGTTTTGTGTTTGTACGCTACGTTCACTTACATCCTGCGCATCTCCTGGGAGGTAAGCCCAACCCTCTTCTTAAAACCTTGTTCCAAACCAGGTTCATGGGAAACGCAGTCTTCCTTAAGGCAAAAACACTACCACTTTTGTCCACCGGCTTCGCTAAAATCGACCAAAACTGAAAAGTTACTAAGTGTTGCTTTAAATTCACGGCCTAAATTTGAGTTGAGACTCCTACAGTGCTGTGTGCTGATATGATTTGCAACTGAGTATGAACAAAGTGCAAGAGAGTAAATAGCTTCCACTGGAAAACTGCACACCACAAAAAGCCACGCAACTAAACAACAGCGTGTCCGCCTGGTGTGACCTCTGACACCACACTTCTAATTACTGCCATCGCACAATAATTTGGCAGTGATGCCTGTCTAATGGCAGCGATAACACTGGCTGAGAGGGTCGCTGGGAAGTGACCCGTCACTAATCAAATGTTGTGTTGCCTTTCGACCAAAGGTACATGATGATTGTATCAAAGCATACGGGCTTACTTTCAATTCTGAAAAATTGCCAAGCTGAAGCCACAGATGGCAAGGTCGATGGTATTTGTGTGGAATTTTTATGTTCTGAGGTCGATAATGTTTTTGTTCTTTTACGTGAGACAGAACTAAAATTTGATGTCATAAAGAGAACACAAAACATGGGCTGAATTTTGACCAGAACAGGTCAGGGTTAACGTATTGCATATTAAAAGTTTATAAAACAACAGCCTCAGTTTTCTTTTTATGTTACCTCGGAGAAACCGTTTCGTCTCTTTTGTTGCTCTGCCAACTTTGCAGAATTCTCGTGAAAGCATTAGCATCGACTTCAGTCTTTATAACAAATCGGGAAATGGGAAAGTGACGTATGCCGTAAAGCAGTCAGCACATTTGTAGTTTTTTTGTGTGGCAGGGTTCTTGCCACCCTCCTCAAAGTTATTTAGTGCTGGTGAAAGAGATACGGACCCCTTCAGGCCATAAAAGGTGTGATTCAACTAACTGTCAGTCGACATATCACAAATGTTATGAAAATATTTTATAACAGTTGAAAATTTCAGTTGTGTTGCTTTATGTTTAGGTTAACAGATGCCTATTGAGCCTATTGTTCTTTTTTTTTTTGTTCTCGTTTTTCTTGCTCGCTGTTAAAAGCAATTCCCCCCAAAAATGCAACTATGGGGCAGTTTACGTGGTCACGCTCTGAAAATACGACAAATGTCATATTTGCATTTGTATGGTTCCGTCTCCATTCGAACAGTGTCGCAATTCCGCGTATAACTGATTTAGTATTCATGCCAGGCCCTAGGGGGCAGTTCAGATTTAGGAGGCGACAGCCAATGATGCACTTGGACATCAACAACCTCCTCAGCCCGGAAGACAACCACTCCAACCAATGGCATTTTTCTTTTGCTCCAAAAGGCACAAAAATGGAAACATGACACATATTTAAATTAAAAATATCATAAAAATAGTAAATTAAAGGTGACGTTCCGTCATGTTTTTTAATGTTTAGTAGCAGTGCTGCGCACGCTTAATGTGACGTGTGTGAGTGCTGACGTCATCAGTGCGAGAGCTTTCCATTGATATGATTGCGCAAGCCCCTGAAATCGAATCCTTCCACTTTGGAGCCCAGATTCAAAGGTTTGCGTCTTCGCCTTCCGTTTTCGCCGACACCATATAAAGGCGAGGCCATTCCGCAACAATCATTGCGTCTTGGTGTTGCAGAGTCGCCACGTAAACTGCCCCTATATACTCCAGTGCGACTAACTAACTAACTAAGTGTTTTCCTCATCAATGTGCATTTTTCAGCTGGTGTAACTGATACTCAAGTATGACGACGTAAAGTCCAAAAGAAACTGTAATAACAATTTCCCCTTGTTTTTTTAATTGAGAGCAATCCATCCTTTCTGTATAAGATTAAGATCAACACATTTATAGTGGTATGAAAAAGTATCTGAACCTGTTGGAATTTCTCACATGTCTGCAAAAAATCTCCATCAAATGTGATCTGGTCTTTGTCAAAATGACACAGATGAAAAAACAGTGTCTTCTTTAACAAAAACCACCCAAACATTTATAGGTTTTCTTATTTTACTGAGGATAGTATGTAAACGATTAGAGAAGGAGGGAAAATAAGTAGGTGAACCATCACATTTAATATTTTGCGGACCCCCCTTATCTTCAACCAGACCCTTCCTGTAGCTGCAGATCAGTCTGGCACATCGATCAGGACTAATCCTCGCCCATTCTTCTCTACAAAACTGCTGTAGTCCAGTCAGATTCCTGGGATGTCTGGCATAAATCGCTGTCTTTAGGTAATGCCACAGCGTTTCAATGGGGTTCAAGTTTGGACTTTGACTTGGCCACTCCAGAACGTGTATTTATTTCTGTGTTTTGGATCATTTTCTTGTTGCAGCATCTATCCACTTTTTAGCTTCAACTGTCTGACGGACGGCCTCAGGTTTTCCTGCAATAAATTCTGATCAACTTTTCAATTCATTCTTCCATTAATGATTGCAAGTTGTCCAGGCCCTGAGGCACAAAAACAGCCCCAAATCATGATGCTCCCTCCACCATGCTTCACGGCGGGGATGAGGTGTTGATGTTGGTGAGCTGTTCCATTTTCCCCCCACACATGACGTTATGTGTTACTCCCAAACAATTCAACTTTGGTTTCATCAGTACACAAAATATTTTGCCAAAACTTCTGTGGAGTGTCCAAGTGCCTTTTTGCGAACATTAAAAAAGCAACAATGTTTTTTTTTTTTTTTTTTAGACAGCAGTGGCTTCCTCTGTGGAGAGCACCATTCTTGGCCATAGTTTTACATATAGTTGATGGGTGCACAGAGATATTGGACTGTGTCAGTGGATTTCTATAAGTCTTTAGCAGACACTCTAGGATATATATTTTTTAACCTCTCTGAGTATTCTGAGCTGAACTCTTGGCATCATCTTTGGCAGAAGGCCAACCCTTGGGAGAGAAGCAACAGTGCCAAACTCTCTCCATTTGTAGACAACTTCTCTGACTGTCGATTGATGAACATTCACACTTTTAGAGATGGTTTTGTATCCTTTCCCAGCTTTATACAAATCAACAATCCTTGATCGCAGGTCTTCAGACATCTGTTTTGACCGAGCCATGATGCACATCAGACAATGCTTCTCATCAAGACAATTCTTACCAGGTGTGTGTTTTATAGTGGGCAGGGCAGCTTTAAACTACTCATCAGTGATTGGGCACACACCTGACTTAAATTGTTTGGTAATGAATGGTTTCAATTGCTACTAAAGTCTCCTTAGACAGAGGGTTCATCATGAT
Source organism: Corythoichthys intestinalis (assembly GCF_030265065.1). Lineage (NCBI taxonomy): Eukaryota > Metazoa > Chordata > Actinopteri > Syngnathiformes > Syngnathidae > Corythoichthys > Corythoichthys intestinalis. The sequence goes on along the minus strand of NC_080416.1, from coordinate 16,466,471 downwards.
TTGGGGTTGTTTAGTTGCCTCAGGGCCTGGACAACTTGCAATCGTTAATGAATGAATTCATAAGTTTATCAGGATGTTTTGCTGGAAAACCTGAGGATGGATGCTGCAACAAGACAATGATCCAAAACACAGAAGTTAAATCAACTTCAGAATGGTTTCAGAAAAACAAAATACATGTTCCAGAGTGGCCAAATCAAAGTCCAGACTTGAACCCCATTGAGATGCTGTGGCATGACCTAAAGACAGCGATTCATGCCCGACATCCCAGGAATCTGACTTTAACTACAGCAGTTTTGTAAAGAAGAATGGGCCAAGATTAGTCCTGATCGATGTGCCAGACTGATCTGCAGCTACAGGAAGCATCTGATTGAAGTTATTGCTGCCAAGGGTGTGTGTGTGTTAGTGTGTGTGTGTGTGTGTGGGGGGGGGGGGTGCAAAATATTAAATGTGATGGTTCACTTACTTATTTTTCCCCCTTCTGTCATTGTTTGCATGCCATCCTCATTAAAATACTAAAATGTTTGGGTGACACTGTTTTAACATCTGTGCGATTTTGACAAAGATCAGATCACATTTGATGGTGATTTTATGCAGAAATGTGAGAAATTCCAAAAGGTTCTGATACTTTTTCATACTACTGTAAGTGCTCATCATAAATTTCTGATTCTGTATGCATGTGCATCACTGCCCTAAGAGATTACAAATCAATCTTGATATTTTTTTCTCACGTCTGGTTTGTTTTTCTAACCTTGCATCTCTTTTTCACAAGGGGTCTTTACTACTTTACATTACTACGACGTGAAACTGTAAGCATGTCTCTGAATAACGAACACGAGCTGAATCATAGCCCAATGCAGAATAGTAAATGATTTCCAAGCAGCATTTCTTGACAAGCATTTTTGCATCTTTCCTAAGAGGCGCCAATATGTTGTTAAAGCCGCAGGGTAAGAAGCCGAGAGCTCGCCGAGTGTGCGTATGCATGTTTTCATTTGGGAAGGTTATTTTTAGCTCACGTGCAGAAGCTTAAGGGCGGAGATCCATGAAGGCCTATGCAGAGGCAGCAGAGAGCGAAGGTCTATTTTTAGACTGCGGCTGACTCTGTGTAACCCTTTGTTTGCGGCGGCCCTCCCTGCCTGCGTTCCTCCTCCTTCTTCCTCACTCAATATGCTGAGCTACATCCAAAACAAATCCTCACAGCCAATTACGGAACGCACCGGCGCGTCCAAGGAGGTTACTGTGCAGACAATCTTCTAATGCGCCGGCTGTCATTAAAAGTGAGGAGCGGCAGACTATTGCGAGGGCTGACAAGAGTGAGCTATTTCTGTTTGTGTTGTTAAAAGCCAGAAGGTCTTTATGGGGGGCGGGCGGTAGCGCGTGCGAGTGAGAGGCTTGACAAGAGGTGAACGGAGGCAATATCATGCAAGAGCCACAGCTGGATTTGCAGCAGGGATTGTTTTTTTTTCTGAAAATAAACATTGACAAATAATACACGTCTGATCTGCGGCTATAGTTTGGAGACAACAGCTTTGCCGTAGGGTAGATCAAATCTCAGGTGATTGGAAAAGTTCCCGCTGCATATCAGTCTTCATGAATATTTAAATTGAATGGAGAAAGGAAGCAATTGGTAGACGCACGCCAGGCTACGCCAAATGACTAGTGTCAGTAATCTGTGACGAATGACTTGACTCTAAGTCTCTAGTGCTCCCATGCTTTTGTAGTCCCACATTGTGCCGCAACATGCCAGGCAACAATGGGAGAAAAATCTGAACTAAACCAAGACTGTTAAATCACATTTTCGACTATTGTATTTTTCGGACTATAAGTCTCAGGTTTTTTTTATAGTTTGGTTGGGGTGCGACTTATACTCAGGAGCGACTGAGTGTGAAATTATTAACACATTATGATAGGGTGACCAAACGTCCTCTTTTGCCCGGACAAGTCCTACTTTCACGTAGTATCCTCGTCGTCCGGGCGGGTTTTATAAATTCATAAAAATGTCCGGTTTTTATGATTTTTCACAGGACCAATTTGAAGAGAATCCCTCTGGCCGCTGGGTGGCAGCAGTTGACGTGGCTCCTACTAGAAGGGAGGGAAGGAGTAGTTCTTCTAGTTTTTGTTGGCGGTTTACCCCTATCATGAGGCATTACCGCCATCTACTGGGTTGACAATTTGGCCACAACGCCTGCCCCGTTGTTAAGTTTTTAACGATAAATACGTAAATAATGGCAACTGTTGACTTCTATCGGAGCTTTGACTGTAAAATCCCATTTGGTGTCGCATCGTTGCGCTGCCGATGATTGTAAACTTTTCTAGCAAAGTATGATTTTTGCCTCAGCTAGCTATCAGTAAGCTAAACCATGCTGGGCATTATGGGAAACGTTGTTTTGAACTGCTACGTTTGGAAACATGCTGGTTGAATAGTTTGTCAGTTTACTTTGTTTATTGTTTGTGTGGAATCTAGAACATTGAATGAGAATATCCATTGAATGGGAATAACAATTTGTCAAGGACAATTGTTGTGATAGTAATTTATAAAAATGTTTAGTTGGCACATAGCCTACTGTGTGTATGTGTATTGACTGGACTACATTTCCATGGGTCTGCATTATATATATTATATTTTAGTCATTATTATTTATTATTTTTATTTTCAAACTGCACTTTCCCATCCAGAGTGAGGGGGCATACTTTAAATATATTAAAGTGATATAGAAATCTTTGAGTGAACTTCGAGTAAAATTCAAGTATCTTGAGGCCGGGGTGAGTGTCCTCTTTTTTAGAAATCAAAATATGGTCACCCTACATTATGATATCATTTCACGTGTTATTTTGGTGTTTTGGAGTGACACTGATGGTTTGGTAAACTTGTTAGCATGTTCTTTATGCTATAGTTATCTGAATAACTCTTAATAGCTATGGCCACGTTCGCGTTCTGCCTTTGGCAATGTGTGTTCAATTGTATTATTTACTTTTTTATATTGAAATGCATGCTTTTAGTTTGTGGCGCTTTCACGCCAACGTGAGGGCGCACTTGCACTTGTTTATGTGAAGAAGACTGCTCACGAGCCAGAAAAAGATGGACAGATACGCAGCTTGGGTACGTGGGCGAGTTAGCGAGACAGAAACAGCTGCGAACCTACGTTCGTTGTTTATTCTTGTAAAATCTCTACAGATGTGTGTATCATCTTTTCTGTTGTTGTTGTGTGTTTTCCACCCGCGATCGGACACTTAAAGCCAGTTGTGTGGTTATTTGAACGATGTGCTAATGCTAGCAAATGCATGCTAACCGTTTGTGTCATTGCTGTAACAGCGCCTAATTATCATTTATTTACGTTGATGCGAACCTGTTTGGTATCGAGGACGAAATTGATTCCGCAAATTATACGGACGTCAAGCATTGTCATTTGGGAGTTTAGCTCGCTGTATAGTCAGGACAGAGCCGTAGCGTCCTGGTGAGGACTGTATATTCGCATTTCATTGTTCATGCATTGTACACTTATTCAGCATGTTGTTTTCTATTGTATTTTTATATTAAATTGCCTTTCAAGATGACAGATCTGTTCTATTTGTTGGATTTTATCAAGTAAATGTCCCCCAAAATGCGACTTATATGTTTTTTTTGTCTTCGTTGGGCATTTTATGGCTGGTGCGACTTATAGTCCGAAAAATACGGTAATTTATTGCTTGCTTTGTTTAAAAGAAATATTAAGCTCATGCTGGAAAAATCATTGCATATTTAAATTGCATTCTACAGTATGAGATAAAAAGAAAAAAATCCCCTAATGTCACAGTACCAGAAAACATCATCTCACCAGCGCCAACAGGGATAACGCACACCTCCGGGGAAGATATTATCACCCCAGCATTTGCTGAGAGGAAAAACAGAAACTTCCGCCGAACAAATATGACAGTGGTGGGAATTGCGAATCCTGAAGAGACAGGCATCGCCACACTTGGCTCTCATCATTCTTAGAAAACATTGCTCCCATAGCCCATCCTCAGCTTGCACAGGTATTTTTTTTTTTTTTTTATTGGACACGACACTGCATATTGTGCATGTAATGAGCATATCATAAATTTAAATAAGTGTGAGAGAAAGGGATGGAAAAAGCAAATACTCATGCAGGAGGTAGCGGGGGGAAAAATACTCAGGTCCAACCAGGACTTATTGAAGATGGCATAACTGACTGCAAATACATTATGTGCCTCACAGCCACAAGGGGTGAAGGTGGTCACCATGGAAACAAGCTTTGTTTGAAAAGCCCATGCGCCGAGGCGTGGCCACCCGAGTGAGCGCTGATCCGTCAAGCGAATGAAGAGAGACATAGAAAGGAGGGGAAAAGTGCTGAAGGTAACATCAAGTGATTGGGCCCACTTTAATAAGTAGATTAACCGATGTGGTCATGAGGGACTGCATTGGACAGGGGTGAGGATGAGTCAATACATCGGGAGTGATGCTGTTGCGTTACTGTTGCGTACGATATGGTTTGCGAGACAAAGGTAACGATAACGATGATCTGACGATATGGCAATACAACGATTATCGATACATTGGTCAGGAAATCATTCTAGGAAATTCTAAAAACAACTAATAAGCCGAAAAACAAGCTTCTGCTGTGAATTGGAATGAGTTTATCACTAGTAGACGTCCAATCCATTTGAAGTCCACTTCAAACGGATTGAATGTCTATGGCCGTCAGCAGCAGCTAATGCCAGGCAATGAGGTAATTTTGGGCCATTTAAGGTCATTTACCTGTTGATTTTCAGTTGCTTCCTGTTGATTTTGGGGTATTTTATGGGTCACTTGCTGCTTATTTTGCGCTACAGAACAGGAAGTGACCTGGGGAATCACCCATCTCTTTAAAGTTTAGTAGATGGTTAGCAAACTATTAACAACGGATCGGTAAAGTGTGAGCTAACTCATTTGCTCCCAAAAGCGTATAAATACTACGGGTTTTGAGGTCACGGTTTGGTTCATTTTCGGTACAGTAAGAAAACAAAATGGAAAATATAAATGTGCTAGTTGTTTATTACACACGTTTGTGCTTTCAACAATAGGAACAGTAGCCTATTCAAAGCTAGAATTTTGCTCAAAAAGTAGCGGGTATTTAAAGATAATAATCCAACAACAATTTGCCTTTCAGACCCCGTGTATTGGTCAGCTTTCTTTCTGAAAGAAAGAAGAAAAAAGAAGTCCTGTGCTAAAGAGAAAAGCAATCCCAATGACAAAGATTTTAACATGTATTTTACAAATGAAATGCCTCAATGAATTTTTTTTTCTTATGAACGGTTTTCATAAGCTTTATTGGTGGATTTTCTCAAGTTAAAGCGCCACACAGAAATTAATAAACTTAATTGTGTAAGCAGGATCTGTGTATTATTCTTATTATTTAACTATGGGCGTTTTAGCTAATTTCAATTTATTTTATTTAAATGGGCTATTATTTATTTTATTATGTGTTTGTATTTTACAAATGTGATGTAGTATTCATTTATATTGTCTATTTTATGTTGTATAACTTTAGTTCATATGTGAATATTAGTTCCTACTTGTTTTGTTGTGGTAGGAGGGTTTTGTTTTGAACACGGGGCCGTGTTGGTTATTACTATAGCAGAGAAGATAACTGTAAATCAACAAAGACAAGTCAACTGTGCCCCGATCTACCACTCAAGAGATCTGATGGACTCAAAAAGTGAGTTACGATTGCATATTACTTTGAAAATCGACCAGATCCACCGTATTTTTACACGAGTGACTTCCCGTCTGCCCGGTCTGCTAGCTAGTACTATTGACGCAGGAGGGCCGCGTCTCGCGTCAAATAATAAACTCTGCCGTTCGTTTCGCGTGCATCGCATTGAGCCGCTTTTGGAACGCGTCTAACACGCGGCCGCATTGCGACTGGTGTGCATTAGCTGATTGACTTTAACGGCCGCGTTTCACTGTGTTCTCGCGGTGGCCACGTTGTTGCACCATTGATGTTTCTTACTGTCCTACTGTGTTGGTCCTCATTATAGTAGAGAAGACGAAGTAAATATAATCAACACAAAGAAACTGTAACCCGATCGACTCACAGCCTCGAAAAGCAAGGGTTACATTATGTCAGAAACTCGTTCGGTATGACTCCGGTCCGAACCGAGCACCAAGTACCGATACGAATACGTTCTATTTTTTAATTGTTTCAATGTCCCAAAGACGTATTTATACGTCTTTTATGTTTATTATTATTGTTTTTTTTACAAGAGACATCTCTGGGTTCTGATTCAATTTAGCACAAAGCTGAAAATCCATTTTTAAAGCAATAAAACTGGCCACTGGAGGGCAGTAGTGCATTTGGTAAGACCCGCAACCCGGCCGGGCCACACGGCCGGGGCATCGGCGGAAGACGACCGAATGGAGAACAACCTAGAGGACGCCCGGGATGCCAGGCGTTGGACGACCGAGCAGAACGACCGGGACCACCAGTGCAGCGGACGATGCCGTTGAGTCCATGCTGCTCGCCAAGCAGACCCCACAGAGACTCAAAAAAATCCATCTTTATGAGACAGGCGGCGATGAGGGAAATGTTTACCCGGCTGTCAGTTAGTTATGTGTAAATAAATTGTTACTTTGCTATCAAAAGCTCTATTCGTCTTGTTGTTTATGTTATTTTGTAAAAAGAAAACATTATTCAGATGTTTGGGATGTAACTAAAGCAAAAAATAGCTGTGTGAAAGCCAAAGTTATGTTTGAAATGTATGCTTTCACAAAAAGCTCAATTTCTCTTTTTTTTTTTCATCAGAAGTTGGAAAATTGCTCAAACTAAGCTATTTTCTTATGCTGATTTCTAAAGAATGGAAAAAGATATGAATTTACTTTTTTTCCTGCTGAAAAAAAAGAGCTGGGTTCCATGTTTATATAGCAATAGAACAGAATTTTCTGTGGGCCTTGCAAAATCAGTCAAAATCCAGTAAAACGGCCGGGAGCGAAGGGGGTTGCACCGGTGAAAATGGCTGGGAGTGAATGAGTTAATATATTAAAAATAGTTATCATTATTCCTCATATTATAACAATTCAGACAACTTCAGAATAATGTTCCAATAACAAACTATCAACTGATAATAAGTCATTAGTTAGCAAGCTACTAATTACTAATTTATAAGGTAGTTATATATCGTAGACATACAGCTTACAAGCCATTTATTACTCATTAACCATCAGTTTATTGATGACATATTAATTATCTATAAGGCACCAATATGAATGCTTAACAAACGGTTAACAAACCCTTCACAAATTAACAATAAATCATTAACAGTTTACTATTGCTCTATTAACTAGTTATAACGGATAGTTATTATAAAGTGTTACAATTTATGCCTAAATTTCTGTGGGCTTGGAACGGATTAGGGTATTTACATGGCAAACACGTCTCTACTTACAGATTTTTCAGTTTACTACTTCCAGGACCAGTTAATTTCCTAAGTAGAGGTACCACTGTATAAGAACCACACTGAAGACAGCAAACTGAAATTTCTTCGGTGCTGCCTCATAAAAAGATATTAATACCAAAATATACTTTTGTGAGATATTATATATAAAAAGAAATCACCACTCTTATTTTTCCCCGACCATAAGGGAGTAGAAAAATGCATGCAGTAGCTTTTCTTGTGGCATTTCATGCTTGAAATTACAGTTTGTGCCTCACTGTTTGACACAGCTTTGGACTTTGGAGACACAGAACATCAGCCTGCACGTACGTATACGTCCCGATGTTTTGCGTCATACCCATATCTCTGTTACCAGAATCAATCAGGGAGATAGAGAACTTGTAATAACATTGCACTCGACGCAATGTCCCAATTACATGAAAGCGGCACTAGATCACACTGCAGATCTAAGACACCTCTTGTCAAAATGTCGTCTTCAAAGGTATGAAAAAATGTTATTTACTGCCCACAGTCACAGAATTATTATTCTAATTTTTCACCAAAACTAGAAAGGCCTTCATCTAAAGCTCATCTTTCTATATCGTTACATTCATCTTGAAGAATAGAAAATGCCTATTGAATCGGTTACTGTTGCTATACAGCTAGTCTGTATGAGCTGGTTAACCTACATTCTGAGAAATTGCATATAAATTCCTGAAAAAATAACTCGTCAAGAAGATATGAAAGGTATGACATTAACAGTTAAAAAAAAAAACAGCATTTTATAAGTCGCTTGCTACATCCTCGCCTTTATTCTCTTATGTGTCTTTTTGTATTCAAAGCAGGGGTCGCGTTAACCGAATATTTTCCGTTGTTGACCGGTTTTTTAAAACGGTGACGGAAAAAACTGAAGTCCATCACACAGGATGGCGAGTGAGCATATTAATAAGCTATTGTCTCTCTTGATGCATGACGTCGCTGGCCTTACTTGGAAAAATGTCCGAACTAGCATTCAGGTGTAGCAAACACGTAAACATTAGGAAGCTTTGGAGAGCATTGTCTAAGGCTACGTTCATTCTACAGGTCTTAATGCACGAATCCAATTTTTTCGTGTTTTTCCGACTCGAGTCAGGCATTAACTTGACGGTCTGAACGGGACGAGTCGCATAGAAGTGGACCATTTCAAATCCGATCTGGGTCATTTTTTTATGTGGTTCAAATCCAATCTGGGCCACATTTTTCCAGACTGTCGCGGCGGTCTGTACCGTCCAGTGTCCCAAATCAGATTTCAGTTGTGCGTTCTTAGCGCCTAGCTTGCAGTGAACACGGCTTTTGGGGAAGGGCCGGGCTTGACAACAGTCATAAAAAAATAAAAATGGGTTGAGGATAAGCATGAGAATGGTCGGTTTTCTCTGTGCTCTATGTGAGCTATATTTCAACATTTCCTTACACGGCCAAGAGTCGGGAGAGGGGTCTGGCTGCAGCCCGTCTTGGAGAGTCAGGGCAAACTGCCCGTATGTGTGTGTGACATGCACGGACAGTGCGTGCATGCTATCGATCCATATAAACTGTGAATATAAGCCTAAACGGGGATTATTTATGTCTGTTATTTGTCTCCTCCTTTTGAAAAGCAAAATATGATAGCCCTGGAATGACGGATGACTTGTCATTTGTTTTGATGCTTCTGCGCACCGGCGCGTGTCGGACTGCGAATTAGAGCGCATGCGTAGTACTTGAATGGTCTCAATGGACAAAGGGAGTCTGAACGGGCACGCCAAAAAAATGGATATGACAAAAAAATCGGATTTGTGCATTAAGACCTGTAGTATGAACGTAGCCTAACTGAATGAGCAGGGACAAACAGCATTTGCCTTGCCTTGGAGTCAGAAGTACGTGCGCTATTCTCAAACCTGAACGCACCCAGAGTCTTGGATGACAAATCAACAGAGCAGAGAGTAGACACAACATGGTTGGTAGTTTCTTCAATGTATTCATAGTTGAGTAAGTAACGCACCACTTTTGACCAACACTGCTATTGAATATGTCATTATTATCATTTTAAAAATTTAAGTGACGGGTAAAAATAGATTATGACCGGATTTTTATGACCCTGTCAGTAAAAATGACAGACAACGAAAAAGTATAGCGCAACCTCTGATTCAAAGTAATATACATTACAGTACAGAAGTATTCAATTATTTAGGTAACATCCATCCATAACGGTCTACCCTCATTTTTGTAAAAATTTTTTAGGCTCTCTATTTAAAAGCATTTTCGAGATTTTAAACCAGATAGCCTGGTGACAGTCCTCCGATTCATTCCAAAGGTGTTCTATTGGGTTGAGGTCAGGACTCTGTGCAGTCCAGTCAAGTTCATCGGCACCAAACTCTCTCATCCATGTCTTGACTGACCTTTTCTTTGTGCACTGGTGCACAGTTATGCTGGAACAGGAATAACTTTTCCCACAAATCTTGGAGCAAATTCTCCTGAAAGGACAGCCTAATTTGTCCATTTAATCCTTCCAAACATTTTAGAAAGAGTTTGGGCTTTAACCTCCATGAAAACTGGTAAAATGGCATAATTCATTATTAACGTATGAACAAACTTTAGGACTAAAAGTCTGAATGCATAAAAATCTACCATTACCCAAGGCAAGGCAAATTTATTCATATAGCACAATTCAACACGAGGCAATTCAAAGTGCTTTACATCACATGAAATCATAAAAATCACATTAAAATCAATTAGGGGTGCAGTTATCAAATATTTTAGTAATCGAGTAATCGGATAAAACATTTTTTTTAGGTGAAGAGCAGTTATAAATATACATGAGAAGACAAGACATTTAATCTAATATTGAACCATTTTCAGTCAATCAATGTCTTTATTTTTGATGTACATTGTTGAAAACAGCCAACAATTGCCTCTCAGATGTGACTAGAATTAAAAAAAATTTTTTTTTAAAGACTAATTCAAAGCTTTCACTCAAAAAACTTGCCAAATAAAAAAAATGCTATTACGCTTGATAACACGCATCACATTTGTGTCAAGCTATTTTTAAGTTCTAGGTAAGTTTTAGGTTAGTCTAAACTCTAAGTCCTGATAGGATTTTGAGTTTTTGCTGTGTTCAAAATAAATGTATTGTCAAGCATCAGGTTATAATATGGCGGGGATATTTGCATGTGTTCCTGAATGCACCGCGTGACGCGCGGGGGTGAGGAAGGTGCGGGAGAGCGAGAGACGTGCCTTCCTGTTGTTGTTGACATTCTGGCAGGTGCTTGTGCGTTGGCTACCGCAGACAGCAGTCGTGTGTTGGTTGTTCCACAAGTTCCCAAAAAATAAATAATTGAAACCTAACAAAGCCGGTGACTCTTTGTCAACGTTACAGTATGATACCTGCTGTATTAGAGCACATTAGGGACCAGTGCTACTTGGTATTTTATCCAGCAATGATTACTGAGCTAAAATTGACAGTTAGCATTATTAAGTTTTTATCTTACAACCTCATCACTCTACAGCGCTATGTTGTAAAATAAAGCCTGTATGTAAGACACGTTAGCCGTGACAGTAACGTTAATCTTACTGTATTTATTAGCGGAGAAATTTACTGCTTTAAGATGGCGGCTGTTTACTAACGCTGCTGACTCTGTCATTTCGCATCTAGTTCAACATACATGTGATATCTATGAGACGCATCAGATGCTACCTGCTACCACAGGGGCTAGTTTTTAGCAACGTCGGCGTAGTTTGTTGCAGCAGTCGGCTGCAGTAAGGTTTTTTTTTTTTTTTTTAATTGCTTCTTCCTCTATGCACGTGACATCAGCGCGTTGTCCCGCATTAAAAGTAGTCTGAGCAAAACGTGATGCTTAGAGCGGACAAAATTAAACGATTCCTTGAGGTGAATAAAATTACTCAGATCAGTTTTTAAACTCGAGTTACTCGAGTATTCGTTTCAGCTCTAAAATCGATAGATCGTAAAAACAAAGACAATCGAAATAGGAAATAAAATTATACATAGAAATTGCATTTAATCACGAATAGAATAAAAAATAAATGAAAAATAAAACAAATACTACTACTGCTAATAATTGAAATCAGCAATGGAGATAAGCACAAGAAGAATAGAAAGCAAATAGATTGAAATATATAGACAGTTATGGATATGCAGTGCTAAACAAAAGCATTTTTATCCCTGATTTAAAGCAGCTAACAGTTTGAGCATACTTCAGACCTTCAGGTAACTTTTTCCAGACGTGAGGAGCATAATCACTAAATGCTGCCTCACCCTGCTTGGTTCTTGTTCTTGGAACATACAGGAAACCGGTTCCGGACGACCTTAGGGGTCTAGATGTTTCATAAGAATCTAACAAATCCAGCATGTATTTTGGTCCAAGGTCATTAATTGTTTTGTAGACGAGCAGTAGTATTTTATAGTCTATCCTCTTACTCACTGGAAGCCAGTGTAACGATTTCAAAACCGGTGTAATGTGGTCCAGTTTCCTTGTATTTGTGAGGACTCTGGCTGCAGCATTCTGTACTAGCTGCAGCTTCCTGACTGATTTTTTTATCAAGACCTGTAAATGTACCGTTGCAATAGTCCAATCTGCTGAAAATGAATGCATGCATAAGTTTTTCCATGTCTTGTTGAGTCAGAAGCCCCTTAATTCTGGCTATATTTTTTAGGTGGTAATAAGCAGATTTAGTGACGGACTTTAGATGGCTATCAAATTTTAGGTCTGAGTCAATAATTACGCTAAGGTTTCTGACTTGATTTGTAGCTGTAAGTGATATTTTTCCAAGGCCAAGAGTCCTATTCAAAGTAAAAATAATTAAAACCTAGCATTGGAGCTAAGACTGACAACGTAAGGTAAGGAGAAACGTTTGTTGTTGTTGTTTTATTTTCACACTAATACGTTAGGTGTGATTGCTTGACACTTGCCTTTCTCAAAATTAAGAAGCATATAGATGATTGACAGAATCATTTTTCCGGCCTGTTGGGCTCAAAAGCATACCTTGGCATATCCTGGATACAAAGACTCCAGAAAACATCTTGAGCCTGACATCTCATTCATCACGGAGCAGAAACAAAATATCAAATGACACGTCAGTATACGACGTGAAGCGAGAAGGACGCATCGGGAGGCATGAAGCGACGCGTGGCTTGCCAGATGGGAGAACCGCGAGCCTCTGGCCTTGTTTCGATCTGAATGCAAAATCTTATCCCACATCGTCTCGAGACCTAACATAATCTACTAAAAAATGAATCTGTGTTTGTCAAGATTCAGGACAGAAGCATTGATCAAGAGAGTCTATAACTTCTGTCAGATAAAGCAGACTGAAAAATCTACTGAAGAGTAGCAAACGGCAACTATTTTTGCAGGCGATAGAATTTATATAACTAATAAGACTAAAACTTCAATATCATCAAACTTGGTTGTTATCCTTCTTGGTGAAAAAAATACCACAACACCCTTTGCAGCTGTCTGACATTTGTCTCAAGAACTAACGGTATTTATTCTATTTCCTTGATACAATGCTGACTGGCCATTTTTAACATCACTGAGTAATTCCCCTTAAACAATAACATTTCAACTCTGTGGGAACAGGCTTATGAGTCACCACTATGCCTGTGCCTGTCCATTCGCGGGGTGCACTGGAGAGAAAATACTGACAGTAATCATAATTTGCCACTCTGCCATGCAATGACAAGGCTACACAAGGGGGTGTGAGACCACTGAAAAAACTGGGAGATATTTTAGGGTGAAGGAATAAAGAACTGTTATATTTAAGCGCAAGACAAGATTTTGATCAAATGCATCCTAGCAGAATGTTGCCTAACAAGTTCAGTGGAGTTTAATGAAACTTCATTAAAAGTCAGTATTCCTAGGTAGTAGGCAAAATAGCAATTTTCAGACATTTTTAAATGCCAGTACTATTTTATCGAATCAAATGCAAGTACAATGATCTCTCGTTTTTCTCGGTTAATGAGGACTGCCTCCCCCAACCCCTGCGATATAATCGAAATCCACGAAGTTGAGGTGTAGCTTATTTACATAATTTTTTTTTTTTTTTTTTTTTTTTTGATGGGTTCAATGTATTTATTCAGATTTAGCATTGGAAAGAGATACATATAAGACAAGATGTTTCCCCCCCACCCCCCACAAAGTATAATACTTAATTAAATTCTTCATTGAGTGAGTCCTCTCAAATCAACTCATGCTGCTTAGAACAGCAAACCACACAACACAATGAGTTGCCATAGCGACTACGGCCAATGTTTAAAAACTGATACGAGGCGGCGGCCTTTGAAAGGTAGTTGTCTGGCTCCTTCAAAGCAGCTCCCTTGTCACTCATCGCTTACTTTAACAAGCTGCGGCTGCCTGGTGAGAAAGAAACGCTTCAGGAGGGAGAGAGGCTGTACACGATCGGATGGGACATATCTATAAAATCCTGCATTTTTTTTTTTTTTTTTAATATGAAAACAATCCGCGATGGACTGAGGGCGCCATCTTTGAAGCGCGAAGTAGTGAGGGATCACTGTACAGTTGTACCTTGACCTACGATCGCTTCGACACACGATCTTTCTGACACCCGACGTAAAATTTGACTCGTCATTTGTTTCTACATCCGACGACGTGCTCGAAATACGATGATTTTTGACAGTGCACAGTTTCTTTGTTTTGCCGGGAGACGGACGTGAGAGAAATCAACACTGGATCCAAAAAGGTTAGTGCAGGTGGAGGAAAAAAAGAAAAGGTGACGCTTACCATTGAAATGAAGATGTAAATGGTCGCAAAATGCAAGCGTGGTGTGTGCATCCATGAACTGGGTCGACAATAGGGCCGTAGAATGTCGATCTCGGACGGCGGTCCTCCTCCGTTCGCCAGTCTTTATAAGTTAAGGTGACAATTCTTTTGTGCCAAAGAAATCACCAGCTTCGTCAATTATTCCATCAACTTGTGCAACATTGACGCCAGCGTCAAAACAGGAAAATAGAACCGCGCTCTCTTGCTCACTGTCACGTCAGCCCCGCGGTGCGTTCAGATACAGCAAAAAAAGTCTGCCACATAAGAACCTGATTCGTTACATTATTACAGGTATTATTATTATCACTACTATTTCATTATTATTATTATTCTGTTTTTTATTCATAATTTATTTGTTTCGCTCTTTGTAATTGCTGTTTGCAATAGTAGGAGTATTTATTAATGATTTATTGTAGGTTTTTGGGCTGTGGAACGAATTAATGGAATTATAATGTATTCTTATGGGAAAATCCTGCTCGACATACGACCGTTTTGACTTACAAAGTCCTGGAACGAATTAACTTTGTATGTAGAGGTACCACTGTATTTCAGATTGTCCCCCCTACTCATCACACATTGGCTGCCCACTGTAGTATGCTCGTCTATTGGAGAAACAGGCTTTCTTTAATGTACCTGTGTAATGTGCACACAGGTGACGTCACATTTGTCACACAGGTGTTGCACTTGCAAGCAGTGTCATTTCTTGTGTGGAAATATTATTTTCTCCATTATCAGAGTTGTTAGAAATGTTTGAATCGCCTATTTTTTTTTTCCACATGAAAATTATCAACCACATAAAATTTACCATTCCCAAACTTTCTTAAACTTTGGGAGTAAAAAAAGATCCTGGGCTGAAAAGGCACACGATCTCAGCCATTTTTGGTTTGTAGCAGTCTTACCTTTGGCACTCGCTGGCATGAAGAACAAGGTCCTGGTTGTTTTTGGCACTGACGGTGAGCTCGTGTTCTGTTGGGTTGAAGATGTCCAGCAGTAAATGACACTGACGGGTGCTGTGGGAAAGAAATAACCCCAAGAGTGAGTGAACGTCACGCCACACAATTTTTTTCCCAATATACAATGCACAAAAGTTACAGGTGAGCTTAATTTGACCTTCATTGTGACTAGTGTCTGTATAAAACATTAGCAATCCATCCATTTTAACACAACTTATACTGTCTAGTCACAGGCATGTGTATCGCTAAAAAGGTTATCAAGCCAAGAAGCAGCGTCAATCAGTCTTTGTCCCAACATCAAAAGGTGCAGAGGCCTGCTTGAACAGACTGTGCTTTACATCAGTGCCAGATCTGCTTATCTATTAGAGATCTTAAGAAGGTCAAATTTGCAAATGTGATCAAGCGGCAGAAGACGATACTGGCTTTTCAGACGTGTGAATATTTCCGCTTCTGGTAATGACTTATGAAAGCAAATTACATCTCAAAATATTAACAGATAAGACTGCCAGGCGTTAATTTGTGAAATGATATTACAAACCACTCAATTATCAATATATTGTTTGAAACCAATCAACAGAATGTCTGAATGAGGTAATTACAATGGTATGAAAAAGTATCGTAACTTTTTGGAATTTATCCCATTTCTGCATAAAATCAGCATCAAATGTGATCTTATCTTTGTCAAAATCATACAGATGAAAAAACTGCTTTCACTAAACCCACCCAAACATTTATTGGTTTTCATATTTTAATGAGGATAGTATGCAAACAATGAGAGAAGGGGAGGGGGCAATAAGTGAGCCATCACATTTAATATTTTGTGCCCCCCCCCGGGCAGCAATTACTTCAACCAGACGCTTCCTGTAGCTGCAGATCAGTTTGGCATATCGATCAGGACTAATCTTGGCCCATTCTTCTCTGCTGTAGTTCAGTCAGATTCCTGGGATGTGTGGCATGAATCGCTGTCTTTAGGTCATGCCACAGTATCTCAATGGGGTTCAATTCTGGACCATAGACTTCATAATATATATATTATGAAGCCGATGTCTGGACTTTGACTTGGCCAATCCAGAACGTGTATTTCATATTCTTCTATAACCATTCTGAAGTTGATTTGCTTCTGATTTTTGGATCATTGTCTTGTTGCAGCATCCATCCTCTTTTTTAACTTCAACTGTCTGACAGACAGCTTCAGGTTTTCCTGCAAAACATCCTGATAAACATTTGAATTCTTTCTTCTATAAATTACTGCAAGTTACAGGCCCTGAGGTAGCAAAACAGCCCCAAATCATGATGCTCCCTCCATCATGCTTCATGAGGTGTTGATTTTGGTGAGCTGTTCCATTTTTCCCTCCACACATGACTTTGTGTGTTACTCCCAAACAATTCAACTTTGGTTTCATCAGTCCATAAAATATTTTGAAAAAACTTGAGTATCCAAATGCCTTTTTGCGAACATTAAACAAGCAACAATGTTTTTTTATTCAACAGTGGCTTCCTCCGTGGAGTCCTCCCATGAATACCATTCTTAGCCATATAGTTGATATGTGCACATAGATATTAGACTGTCCCAGAGATTTCTGTAAGTCTTTAGCAGACACTCTAGGGTTCTTTTTTTTACCTCTCTCAGTATTCTGCGCTGAACTCTTGGCATCATCTTTGGCGGACAGCCACTCCTTGGGAGAGAAGAAACAGTGCCAAACCATGTCCATTTGTGGACAACTTCTCTGACTGTCGATTGATGAACATCCACTCTTTTAAAAATGGTTTTGTATCCTTTACCAGCTTTATACAAATCAACAATCCTTGATCTCAGGTCTTAGACAGCTCTTTTGACCGAGCCATGATGCACATCAGACAATGCTTCTCATCAAGACAATTCTTACCAGGTGTGTGTTTTATAGTGGGCAGGGCATCTTTAATCCCCTTTTGCCCAATGTATCATATTTTATAAACTTAGAATTTCATTATTTTGAGACTGTAATTTAGAATGTTGAAATGAAAAAAAAAAAAATGATGGATGCAAGTCAACACATGCATCTGCAGGTTCCATGAGGAAAAAAAAACAATCTGGATTTAGCTAGGGTTATATATATTAGAGCGCTTATTACACATATTCATTTTGATTTTTCTTTTTTTACAAATTTGAAAAAAAGTACCATTGGGACCTTATTTTTTATTTTGGGATTCTCTGACAATTACTTCATGTTCCAGGCTTTAAACGGTTAAACCACTCATCAGTGATTGGGCACACACCTGACTTAAATTGTCCCCCTTCTGTCATTGTTTGCATGGTATCCTCATTAAAATATGAAAATCTATAAATGTTTGGTTGGTTTTGGTTAAAGCAGACCCTGTTTTTACATCTGTGTGATTTTGACAAATATCACATCACATTTGAAGGTGATTTTATGCACAAATATTAGAAATTCCAAAAGGTTCAGATACTTTTTCATACCACTGTATAGTGGAAGTAATGGTGTTAAGGAAGAAACCACAGAGGGAAAACACAACAGATGAAAAAAACACATTAAAATAAAAAGTATGCTTAGTGTAGATTAAACATCCCATCATCTCGTTTTGCCTCCAGGCAACACCGAACCTCTTTCCCAGCCCACTTCTTGTCTCTTCAATCCCAGGGTTAATGGAGGATTACAGTGCGTTCGCCCAAGTCGCTAATAAACTGCAGCGGCAATTAAAAGAGCATATTTTTTAGGCCTACCCATGTTTCTTTAATTGTCTTGTTGTCTCTGTTGGCAGACGTGATTAACAGGCTGAGTGGGGCGAGCTACTGATTTATAGGCCCGGGCAGTAAGCTGGGGCGATCAATCAGAGCCACCCGATAAGAAACACAGACTCATTGCTCTTCCACTGTCCGGCCCAGATCAAGACAGGGATAGAAACAGCAGACAATGTGGATTTCTGGAAGTTTGTTTGGCCTGTAAAGAACAATACCGTGAGCCTAAAATAACATTAAGCTACGGTGAAAGCGCTGGCTCTGCTTGTGAACTCCTCGCACAGCACAATCTTATTAAGCATTCAGCTGAGCTACAATAGAGGGCACACAGATTTGAGGTGGATAAATGATTCAAAACTGCCAATAGGCTCTTCCATTTCAATATCAGTAAAATGTTTCAGTTCCTACTCTTTGCAAGGATGCAAGAGAAACAGATGAAAGTGAAAGCACCTGATGCTCAAAGTAAAGCAGCATTACTATGCACCGTCTGAAACTTAAATACCTCATATTAATGGGGAAAAAATACAAAGTATATATACAGTGTATAATGCACCAGCACTGCCGTGTGCCCGAGTTCTATACATAAAGTGGAAATTATATTTCAAGCACACAGCCGTGGCCAGAGAAGTCGACCTTTACTCGTGATTATTTCAGGTACAGCACCAAGTGTGTCAGAGGGGAAAGAAGAAGAAAGTTAATGAATGCCACCGTCTATTTTGCGGATTTCTGCCACGCTAGCAAATGAAGCCAGAGCTCAACATACTGCTATTGTTGAGAAGATGCGAACACCGTGAAATGACGCTGAAATTGACGCCAACTGTTCAATAATAACAGACGGATCATCACTCTTTAAAAATAAAAAAAGGGACAAAATGTGGAAGTGAGTGGGCTGTGAAGTGGTTGAGAAAAAAATATATAAGATTGATCAAACATTGAATTTGGAAGTGCTGATGTTGCCACCCCGCAGCAAAAAAGTGGCCAACATCACCCAAAAAAGTTTAGGGTGAAGTGTTGTTAAATGATGCTGAGCAATAGAATCTTGAACAAAAGGAAATTCAAAACTTTTAGGGAATGTTTCTCAAACTGACGCTTCATATCCTTACATTCATAATGAACAGCACAACTTATCGACAGCGTTTTGCACTGCTGTAGGTCTGAAGCCAACGAAAAGTCGCCTTTTCAGTCCCAGCAAATTTACCTCAAATCAAAATAATTTAATATTCCGCATAGCAAAAAGGTTGGTGACTATTGCATCAGCATTTAATTATTCTGTATGTCACTGTTAGATTACCAGTTTCAAGGTATCAGTGGTATGAAAACGTCAATGTTTCAAAACCGCAAAAATTTTCCGTCATACCGTCCCTAAGGTATTAACTATTTTTTATGTCCCAAAAATGCATGGAGAAATCCCTCCCTTGCAGCTGCAAGGGTCAATCCTCCCCCACTGGTTGTTGCTCAGTGTCAGTGAGTCAGCTGTGCTACACAATAGCTGTAGGAGGTGAAACTCCTGAACTTTTTCCCCCATCGAAGAAAACAAAATCACCGGTATGGGAATACTTCTGTCCAAGACTGCCGTCCACCGCTCACTTTCGCCGAAAAGTCCGATTCAAAATACTGAAATGCCCCAGATGGGGAGAAGAAGGAGGGGAGTCTGTATTGGCTTCCCCACTTTATTGTGGCAACAATAATAAAGAAAACCAATAACAAAATAACAGTGGGCTGCGGCGACATGCGACCGCTATCTTTCGGTATAGCGCCCGTTCTCCCATTCTTCCTACTCGCTTCTCCCTACATCTCAGCTTCCCAGTCTGATTGTCTCTTAAAGGGCCGCACATGGTTACAGACATTACAATACACAATGAATAGGTTGCCGCTGAACCCTTCATACTAGGCTGCCGCTAGTTTGAAACGGCCTTAAAAAACAAACAAAAAAAATCTCATTTGCAAGGCATGGCAGCTTTTATTTTGGTGTGGCGGTGTGCCACAATCCTTCATGTGTAGGGAAACTCTGAAATTAGTTCAGCTTCAATTCTTCGATGTACGATCCACTTTACATGTAAAACATGTATGCGGAGGGTGGCTGCCGAAGAGGAAATACCTCCAATATGATTTTGTATTTATACAAAATTAAAGGTTAGTAAACACTGGAATTAACGTTTCCCACCAGCTAGGAGAGTTAACTCCAGCGTGTTTAGTGTGTCTAGCGGTGATAAAACGTGGTGTTTTTTTCTCTCTGGCAACTGTCTGTGATGAGAGTGTGGGTATTATGTAAACATGATATGAGTCATACACACGTGCTTTTTACGGAAAATAATTCAATTATTTTTGTTCTGATGGGAAATAATGTTGAGCTGTGGCTGTGGGTTTAGGCTTACCTAAAGGACTGAATTTATTTTAATTCTATTTAGAATTTAGGAAAAAAAAAAAAAAAAAAAACATTTAAAGGGTAAATATATGAAAATGAACATCTCGATTGCTCCTTGACGTCTGCGATTTCTGCATCGCGACCCTTATTATATTACCATGTTTCACTCATAAAATTCCGGAAAAATCCAGCTGTGGCCATTCACATCTGTGTCTGGACAATTGATGATACATGCTAAATGGAGTTTTTGGATCGAAACAAGGTAAGTGCACGATAATATCTCGTTAAAATCATTGCGTCTTTAATTCTGCTCTCGCGTGCTCTCATCTCCAGTTAGGGTTTTGCTGTTAAAAAAAAAAATATATTTTTTAAAATGCCCTCCTGTTCAAAATTTTTCTTCCCCCAGAAAATTGACATTTTAAGCGTTCCAATGATGTATCACATGTACAATTCGGACCATTTTGAAATTTGGACAAATTGGGGGTCTCAGAGCGGAAATTCAAGCCACTTAAGTGTTTTCCGCCATATATATATATATATATATATATATATATATATATTAGGGCTGTCAAAATTATCGCGTTAACGCGCGGTAATTAATTTTTTTAATTAATCGCGTTAAAATATTTGACGCAATTAATGCACATGTCCCATTCAGACAGTATTCTGCCTTTTGGTAAGTTTTACAGCAAGGGTTTTTGTGCTGTCTAACAGCGAACTCTTGTGGTCGCTTTGCGACATGGTTTATTGCTTTCTTGCCAGTTCAGTATGGCTGCACGACGTCTCGGGCTGACTCCTACGTTGTAATGTTGTGCTTATATGATCCTTGGACAAGATTTGTCCGTAAGTATGGTTGTTGTAAAGAATGTACATATTATGTTAGTAAGCCAAATGTTATATTTTTTGTATGAGACGCTTTTTGTTTATGTTTAGTGAACCTGTATAGCGTGCTAAGCTAACGTTGTTGTTAATGCAATGCTTGTGTACTTTTTTTTGTAGTTTCACTACGGTCTAAAGAGGACAGTGGTTTGAGGTCATTTTATTAATAAATCAGATGAAAAAGGAAGAAGTCTGATTATTAAGGCGTCGTTCACTAGCTGTCTAGCTTTGGAAAAAGTAGACGCTTCGGAGTGAGGACAGCATAGACAGATTTAAAGGACAGTAGAGTAAAATGCCCACTACAGTCCTCATGTATGTTGAATGTACATATCCATCTTGTGTCTTATCCTTCCATTCCAACAAATTTTTTTACAGAATATATATATAATTTACAGAAAAATATGGCATATTTTATAGATGGTTTGAATTGCGATTAATTACGATTAATTAATTTTTAAGCTGTAATTAACTCGATTCAAAATTTTAATCATTTGACAGCCCAAAGATAGATAGAGATAGAGAGAGAGAGAGAGAGAGAGAGAGAGAGAGAGAGAGAGAGATAGATAGAGATAGATAGAGAGAGAGAGAGAGAGAGAGAGAGAGAGAGAGAGAGAGAGAGAGAGAGAGAGAGAGAGAGAGAGAGAGAGAGATAGATAGATAGATAGATAGATACATACATACATACATACATACATATATTGTCATTTATTTCAACTTAACATTATACTTATATTCCAATTTGCTAATATGTTTTGAAAAAACACAATCCTGAATGGAAAAAAAAATTGTAGAACTGTAATTGTAATACCGTGGTACCGTAAAACTGTGATATTTTGGCTTAAGGTTATCATACCGTCAGAATATCATACCGGCACATGCCTAGTCACTATACGTCACTGTCATACATACAGGAACCAAGATACACAACTTGTAGTCGGCAAATAATCAATTAAGTGAGGCCAGGTTTGGAATCACTGGTGTGTATATATATCCACGGCAAGGCAAAACGAACTGCACAACTTGGAGGAAATAAATAATGAGTGCACCTATACACTACATAATATCCATCAGCTTTTGGCGACAGCACCAATATTACCGCTGAAAATGACATCAACCTCCATCAAACCCTGAGAGAGTGAGTATTTCCTCCCCACAATGGATAAAAATGCATTTAATCCCAGGGCACAGCAATTTTTTTTCCCATACATGTCCACCTTCTAGTATGGATCACTGGGTATTTCACACATACTGTTTCATGGCCACTTCGTTCGACATATCTGACACCTTTTATATGGCTAAAGCCCCTGAAGAGCAAGTCGGAGGAAAATAACAAAATGGTGTCACTCCAAGCACGGGGAAAGGTCAAAGAGGAGGCCTGCAGCGAGGTTGGGGAAAACTGTTGTTTAAATTACACTGTAGTCACTAAATGGAATTCATAGACATGTTTTTATGAATCAAAAATGGAAGAAGAAAAAAGTTCCCGGGAATAAGAAGTCAAATATGCTGACTAAATGTTATCGTGAGACAAAAAGAGCGCACTGCGAGCAGAAACAGATAGCGTCGGCATAAAATCAGACGTATGTGAGTGCCTACTGAGTACATGGAGCAACATCAATTCTAAGTAGTTTGATGAGAATGACTGTTGAGAAACAATGTTCGGTAAGGTAAACTATTAGGCAAAATACTGAGCAGTTCCAATGAAAGGACGATATATCACTCTCTTTTGGATCCATTTCGGATATTCTGTCCAAGGTAGTTGTGTAAGTTGAGATGAAAGTCAAAAGTATGGTTCAAAAGTAGACGAGGACTGCAGGGGAAAAAATGTAACATGATGGAGTAAGACAGTAAGATGAAAGTGGTGACGAGCTGAAAGGAAAGGTGAACAGGGGGAAAAAAAAGTAGGACCTACTATCGTGGAAAGAAAGGGTTGTTATATGTGTCGGAAAAAAGGAAAAGTTTAAAAGTGCATTGCTGGTGCAAAGTCGTTAATGGAATATAGGAAATCTTTTGGACTCAGAAAAGATTAATAGCAAAAGGGTAACACTGTCACTTCACACTACAACGTGACTTGAACTAATATGATGTGAAATATTTGCATTATCATCAATGCTGCTATTATTATTATTACACTATTAGATATTCCTTTCTATGTACATCCCTGCACTCTCTAATACGATTTGGTCAACCGAGCAATATTCATGTAGGAGTTCCATTAAAGTCATATTCATATGTATAGCAATTTTATAGGTAGATATGTCATTTAAATGACTGCATCCTTTAAAATGCATAGTTATTTTTACCACATTTGGCTCTGGTTGCCATTGCACTACTGATTATTAATACATTTTACAATTGAGGTATGAATGTATGAAACATTTGTAGCGATATGGGGCTTTGCAAGGCAAAGGCCCATGAAGTAACTTTTCTTAAATGGCCTTTTGTCACCGTTCAAATATCAAAATGACTGGAATTTTTGTGCGACACAGGTAATTTTTCGAATGTCACCCCAAAATATTCTGTTTGCCCGTAAACGTTGGGTTTTTTGGAGAAAAAAAACAACAATTCAAAATGTATCTAGTCCTCCAATTTTTTGACTAAATCGCATAATTTACATATCAAAAATTTCAGGATGGTAGGTGGCATAAAAGTTCAATACAGAATTTACCAAAAATTTAAGGTTCGCTCAAAATTTGCCAAAAACTTGCCCATTGATTTCTCATTGACAGACATGTACAAACCGGATTCGGTTGAAGTTGGGAGATTGTGTAAAATGTAAATACAAACAAAATACAACGATTTGAAAATCCTTCTCAACCCATATTCAATTGAATACACTACAAAGACAACATATTTAATGTTCAAACTGATGAACTTTTTTTTTTTTTGCCAAATAATAATTAACTTAGAATTTCATAGCTGCAACACGTCCAGTAGAAGTTGGGAAAGGTGGCAAAAAATACTGAGAAAGCTGAGAAAAGCTCATCAAACACCTATTTGGAACATCCCACATATGATCAGGCTAATTCGGGAACAGGTGGGTACCATAAAATGAACCTCCCCAAACATGCTCAGTCATTCACAAGCAAGGATGGGACGAGGTTCACCACTTTGTCCACAACTGCGTGAGAAAATAGTTGGGCAGTTCAAGAACAACATTTCTCAAAGGCAAAATTGCAAGGAATTTAGGGATTTCAACATCTACGGTCCATAATATCGTCAAAAGGTTCAGAGAATCTGGTGAAATCAATGCACATAAGCGCCACGGCCTGAAACCAAGACTGAATGACCGTGACCTTCGATTCCTCAGACGGCACTGCCTTAAAAACCGACATGAGTGTGCAAAGGATATCACCAAATCGGCTCAGGAAAACTTCAGAAAACCACTGTCAGTAAATACAGTTTGTCATTACATCAATAAGTGCAGGTTAAAACTCTACTATGCAAAGCAAAAGCCGTTTATGAACAACATCCAGAAACGCTGCCGGGTTCTCTGGGCCCGAGCTCATGTAAAATGTACTGATGCACAATGAAAAAATGTTTTGTGGTCTGATGAGTCCACTTTTCAAATTGTATTTGGAAACACTGGACGTCGTGTCCTCCGGACCAAAGAGGAAGCAGACCATCCGGACTGTTATCAACGCAAAGTTCAAAAGCCAACATCTGTGATGGTATGGGGGTGCATTAGTTTCCATGGCATGGGTGACTTACACTTCTGTGAAGGCAACATAAATGCTGAAAAGTACATACAGATTTTGGAGCAAAATATGCTGCCAATCAAGAGATGTCTTTTTCATGGACGCCACTGCTTATTTCAGTAAGATAATGCCAAGCCACATTCTGCACATGTTACAATAGCGTGGCTTCGAATTTCCATTGAAAATGTGTGGCGCATTATGAAGCGTAAAATAAGACAGAGAAGACCCCAGACTGTTGAACAACTGAAGCGGTTCATCAAGCAAGAATGGGAAAGAATTCCACATGAGAAGCTAAGAGAATTAGTCTCCTCTCTTTCAAAACGTTTACTGAGTGTTATTAAAAGGAAAGGTGATGTAACGAAGTGGTAAACACGCCCTTTCCCAACTTCTACTGCACGTGTTGCAGCCATGAAATTCTAAGTTAATTATTACTTGAAAAAAAAAAGTTTATGAGTTTGAGCATTAAATATGTTGTCTTTGTAGTGTAATTAGTTTTGCCTATTTTCCACCTCTCAAACTGTTAGATAATATTTTACACTAAGTCAGCACAAAAAAAATACTGAAAACCATGGAACAAGACTGAAAAGGGAAAGTGGAAAAATTAACAATGTAACCATTAGTGTTCCTTAAAATCCCTCCACCTTGCAAAAACCTCCTCATTTCCTCTATTTGACTTATTACTAATGTGCCAAGGAACTCAATATTGGATTATGCAAATGAACCATCCACCTGCAGGAAGCCTCGCAAGTAGTTAAAGGCTCTTCATTTTGACACATTTCAAATATTTTGAGTTTCAAGTCATCCGATTAGGCAGATAGCGCTCGCCAAGATACCTCAACGGTAAGAGGGTGACAGCACAGCAAGCTGAGTAGCATATCTATCAGCGCTGACCCTAAGATGGATGGCGTACGCTGTGGGTATTATTACAGTTAATGGTTCATCTCAAACGGCCATAACAGTGCCACAACCCCCTCCTCTAACTCCCCCACCCTTTAGCCTCTTAGGGAGTCGAGTGAAGTCAATCCATACGCATAGAATGGGTAAGCATTCGTGGAGACTAACACAGAATATGATAAACTATACCAGTTTGAGTGAACAACAGATAAAAATCAATTTAATTTCTATTCAGGTCTGTCACTTTCTGACCTGTCTGCAAAATAATCACTTCTAAAATACCCAGCTATTAATGGTTTACAGGGCCTTGTCGTGAGCGGTGAAAAATGCGACCAAAGATGTTGTCCTGTCCTGCATTGCACTATAATAAATAATACAGGCCGATAAAAGCATTCTAAAATAATATTGGATCATATCGACATCGGTTTTGGTAGCCTGGAACTCCAGACTCACCGCTGTTCCAGCTATAGAGTCTGGAACCTAGCTCCTTATTGGCCTCTTGAGTCCGAACAAAATCATCCGTGCAATCAGATTTGTTTATTTGCGTGACGTGTTCTTAACGAGCAACGTCACTCTTGCGCATCGGAAGTCATCTCCACAACAACACAGATGGCGACAGGGAGAGCCGAGAAGATGTTCCTATCCGCGGTTCAGTTTTAAATGGCCAAAAACACATTGAGTCGCTAAAACCAACAGTCTGTCTCGCGCTAGCCATGTTGAATAAACTTCTACGTTCTCCTCGTATGTTTACGTCCTCGCGCTACAGTTTCTTGGCGGCGGACGACTGAGCAGAACGATCGGGGTCACCAGTGTAGCGGATGATGTTGTTGAATCTGAGTTGCTCGTTGAGTAGAGTTCGCTTTGCCATGTTCAGCCGCTCATGACTCTCTAGTGTCTCGTGACTCAGCCGGAAACCCTTACAACAGCGTCATCTCTCAGTTCAATAGTTTAGTTATCAGTGTTGGGAGTAACGCCGTTATAAGTAACGCCGTTACGTAACGGCGTTATTTTTTCAGTAACGGGGTAATCTAACTAATTACTTTTTCCGCTGTTACAACGCCGTTACAGTTACTGACGGTCAAAAGCGGTGCATTACTTACTCTGAATAAATTGAAGAAAATACCAGCCGTGTCGAGTCGACTCTCTGCTCTGTTGATTTGTCATCCAAGACTTGGGGTGCGTTCAGGTTCGAGAATAGCGCATGTACTTCTGACTTCAAGCTGTTTGTCCCTGCTCATTCAATTAGACAATGCTTTCCAAAGTTTGGTAACGTTTCTGTGTTTGCTACACCTGATGCTAGCCTCGTTCCCATCTCCCACTGTCAGCCAGCAATAATTCTGCTTCCATCTTGAGGATGGCAGACGCTTTGAAGGTGACGTGAATTGTCGGGAAACGAGCCTACCTTAATGCAACCCCTCGAGAGATGCGATGGAAGTGATTCTGATTGGCTGAAGGTTAGAGCCATGTGTCGTGGTAAGCCAATCAGAGCCGGTGATTTCACAAGCAAACCGGAACAGCGCGTGCGGCAAACACACACACGCAAAACAGATGCACAGGGTCGGGATGGCAGAGCATTCAGAAGAAAAATTGTCCTTTAAGAGGTGGAGATATACACACTATTTCTAGTTTGTCGAAATTAAAGGAAAGAACCTGCATGTAATGTGTAATTTATGTCCCGGGGCAAAGCTTTTGTCGACATCTCTGGTAAGCAATTCAAATCTGCTGAAGCACCTAACAAGTTAACTACCTGTCTGTTCTTCTCTATTCAACTGACTCGAATACTGCTCAGAAAATTTCAAATTCTTTGACATACAAGTTCTTTTTAAAGTAACGGAAATAGTTACTTTCCCTGGTAACTAGTTACTTTTACTATAGCGTAATTCAGTTACTAACTCAGTTACTTTTTGGAAGAAGTAGTGAGTAATGTAACTAATTACTTTTTTAAAGTAACGTGCCCAACACTGTTAGTTATGTGTAAATAAATTGTTACTTTGCTATCAAAAGCTCTATTTGTCTTGTTGTTTATGTTATTTTGTAGAAGGAAAACATTCAGATGTTTTGGATGTCACAAAAGCAAAAAATAGCTGTGTTAAAGTCATTTATGTTTGAAATGTATGCTTTTACAAAAAGCTCAATTTCTCTGTTTTTTCATCAGAAATTGGAAAATTGCTCAAACTAAGCTATTTTCTAATGCTGATTTCTAAAGAATAGAAAAATATATGAACAAACTTATTCTTCCAGCTGAAAGAAGAGAGTCTAATCTTTCTTTTGGTGGGTTCCATGTTTATATAGCCATAGAACAGAACTTTCTGTGGGCCTTGCAAAATCAGTCAAAATCCAGTAAAACGGCCGGGAGCGAAGGGGGTTGCTCCGGAGAAAATGGCAGGGAGTGAATGAGTTAAAGTACTTGTGAAAAAACAAATTCAAATGTGTAGCGGTAGCTTATGATTGTCAAATGATCACACAATTTCCTTAAACTCCCTTTCTATCAAGTGTTTGATTATTGCTTCAATTATTTAGTAGTGTAACGATCAAAAACAAAAGGTGCTGAACAAAGCTGACAGCGAAAATGAGAATTGAAAACTTTGGTTTTGTCGATGGACTTGTGTTTTTGATGCAGCGTTTTTCATCACAGCGTGTTACCTGGTAGCGGGGAGGGTGCTAACTCTGGTGAAGAACACAGATGGCTCAACATCAACATGGACTCCGACAGACAGCTCCCTGTAGTAGCCCTCCACTTTCCCAGCTCCGCCAGAGTACTTGAAGTTGAGGACTGCCTCTAAAGTCTGCATACAAAGAACACAAAACTGAGAAATGTAGCAAAATAAGAAACTGAACATCAGCAAGAAGAGACCTTGTGTATTTGAGCTAAGATCAGAGGCAACATGTTGTGTCTAGCCATTCTATCAGCTCGACTGGTGCTGCTTTTAAGACTAATGCAACTCAAGTTATTGCTGTGAAAATAATAAATGCACCACAACAACGCTATTGTGCTGTTTAATGAAATGGAAGCACACTATTACAGCGAGAATGCCTCGAGCGAAGAGGCCGGCGGTATGATTGCTGTCTCAAAGCGAGGATTAGGATTCAACATGTGGCTTCCCAAATTGTGCGGCGGGCGAATTGGGTGGGAATTGCTGGCTTCTCTCCATAGTGAACACAAAAAGTCCTCAGTTGAGAGGAGGGAACAGCGTATAAGCAGCCAAGTGGGCAAATGATAGGGAAATTAAAAGTGGCAGTTTATGGCGAGGGAGCCCGAGCTGAGTCAGGTAATGGGCTGAAGCGTAGCAAAAAGAGCGTCCAAGGTTCTGCTTTTCTTCCCACAGATCATATATCATCCCCGCACATACTGCTGATTGAGGCACTGACTGTTTCTTCTCTGAGAAAATGCCTACAGAAACCGTTACATTGGAAGGACAAAGGCGCTTCACATTTTTGGAAAGGGATCAAAGTGGATCTTTAGCATTGGGACGTGTTTTAACACATTGGCTGCCATTGAGAGTTATCGATGTACGATCCATTTGAAGTGGAGACTCACTGCCACCTTCCCAGTTCAAATGGATTGGATGTATACTTGTGATAAACTCACTTAAATTCATAGCAGAAGGAGGAAAGAGGAACTAAAAATTCCACGCAAGAATCATATTTAACCGGATAACCATTAGCCAGTTAGTGTTAGCTCAGCTGTGAAATAAGAGCTTTCTTTGAAACCAAGGGCGTAGGTTTGGTCTCAACATTGATAGGGACACTATAACAGAATAACCTGCATGTGCTCTTTTTGCTTGGTACGGGGAGAGTAGCCTAAAATGTTACTCAAGTAAGAGTAGCGTTACTTTAAAATAATAATACTCAAGTAAAAGTCAAAGTAGTCGTCTAAAAAAATGTACTCAAGTAAAACAGTATTTGGTGAAAAGAATACTCAAGTAATGAGTAACATTGTGAGTAACTGCTTATATTTTTGTTGCATCATTTTCTTGAACAATGGCAATTTTTTTTTCTGAGCACAAAGTTATCGATGTGAACTGTTGTTATAATGATACTTTACAACAACCCATTACATAATCACATTAATCCAAAGACATACAAAAGATAAAAAATAGGGCTGTCAAACGATTAAAATTTTTAATCGAGTTAATCGCAGCTTAAAAATTAATCGTAATTAATCGCAATTCAAACCCGTCTTTAAAATATGCCGTATTTTTCTGTAAATTATTGTTGGAATGGAAAGATAAGACACAAGACAGATATATACATTCAACATACTGTACATAAGTACTGTATTTGTTTATCATAACAATAAATCAACAAGATGGCATTAACATTAACATTCTGTTAAAGCGATCCATAGATAGAAAGACTTCTTAAAAGATAAATGTTAGTACAAGTTATAGAAATTTTATATTAAAGCCCCTCTTAATGTTTTCGTTTTATTACAATTTGTAAAATTTTCAATCAAAATATAAACTAGTAGCTCGCCATTGTTGATGTCAATAATTACACAATGCGCATGGTGCAGAAACCCATAAAATCAGTCGCATCCAAACGTCAGCAGAGGCCGACAAAACACCAAAAAACACAAGTAACACGTGGACATGACACTGTGCTGTCATTTTAATCTGTTTGAGCGGGGCATGTGCGTTAATTGTGTCAAATATTCTAACGTGATTAATTTAAAAAATTAATTACCGCCCGTTAACGCGATAATTTTGACAGCCCTAAAAAAACCATTGAATTCCAACGAAAGAAAAGAAATACATAAATGAAGCATTATTCGTCCAAAGAGCACGAGTGCCCTCTGGTGGAGAAAAAGTTTCTTCATAGTTACTATTTTGAAATAAAAAGGATCATATCTCCGGTTTTACGTGGTCAGTCGGTGCCAAATAAAAACTGGGAGTTTAAAATCCGCGCTTTTGAGTCAAGTTGAGGGCAGTGCTCTATTTTAAATACTTCATTTTTTACGCTGCTTTAAAGACACCACATGATTGAACAGGCTGACGTGAAGATAGAATGGCAAGCTTCCGTCTGATTGGTATAATGGAGTCATGTTATTAATGTTGCGACGTCTCATTTGTGAAATCGGTAGAGCTACTCTCTGGCTAAAAAATAAATAAATAAATAAATCTAATATGTAGAATAAAGAGGAAAAATGTAGCGACTCTTGTATAGCCCAAAGTAGCTGAGATAGAGTAGCTTTTTTCTTCAAGAATCTACTCAAGTCTAAGAAGTACATTTTTCTCAAAAAGTTACTCAAGTAAATGTAATAAAGTACATGGAACGCGTTACTGCCCACCTCTGGGGACGGGACATTAATAAGACCAAACAGATTAGGTGAACGGGGGTCAGAGCTACAATACTCATGAATGTGCCGATGGGTTTCCAAGGTGAAAATGGAAAAAAAAAAAAATTAAAATGCATTTTCATTGGGAAAAAAATTAAAGTGGTTGTGTTTTTCTGAGGGTTTTTATTATGGGGGAATACGACTTAACCCATACATGTTAGCCTACATTGTCCTTCACTGCAACAGTAATACGTTGCTTTAATTTGTTGTGTCTTTCTCCCTTACTTTCATCTTTAAAGTGTATCAGTGGGTTCACCAATTATGGAAAAAAGCAAAATTGGGATTAATTAAACTTTGTAGCTCGATTATGATTAATGTATGATTATCTGGAAAAAATAAATGTCTGCAGCTTCCTACTCGAGTTTTGCGGTTTAGCAAGTTCACACAGTTTAATGTTATGGTAATTCTGATGCAGGTCAGACTTTCAGTCGCAAAATTAGTGGCATTTTTCCCACCTCCGCAACATCGATGTCTTTTTAAATTACCTACAGTGACTGCTGCTGCTGGTTTAAAAAAACTTCTAATATCCCTCTTCGAATGGGGCGGAGGGGTTGTGTAAGTTTGCGTGGGTGTGGAGGAGGGGGTCGTTTGAGAAAGGGGGGAAATGGGAGCAGCACATTCAGCAAGTTAAAAGGGGTAAATGTAAATCTGAACATAATAAAAATAATTCATTTAATAATGGTAGGGTCAATTCTATCCTGACAATATACGGGAAGACATTCTAAATTACCAATATAACTGAACTCATTATAAAATGCAAATAAGGTTGCTTAAAAATTGGTGGGGACAATTTGAGCATGCTGAAAAGTTGGTAGTGATATGTCCCTACCGTCCCTGCGCAAACCTATGTCCTTGTTTGGAACCTTTATGTATCAAAAACCTATAAAGACGTTTGTTCTGTATTTTCAGGAGAGGGTGTCACAAACGTGGTAAATAGACAAATCAAAACGTTTTACAAAAGTGGAAACAAATCTGTGTCCTTCAACCTATGCCAACCCCACTGATAACCTTTCCCGAGTTATTGTCAAAACGATATTCATAGCTTACCTTTGTCAATGTGTTCAAGTGCATTGTTTTTTTTCTTGAACTATTTGGAGCATATTTACAGCACACCAACCAATCGCAATGAATCTCTTTTTTTGCCAGCATCTCACTTGACATAGCTGTTGTTTCAGGGCCAGTAGTGCAACTTACACCCGTAAAAAGCTAGCAGAGCCAAACCAAAGTGACAGCTTCCGTTTATCTCCACATGGCCCCATTCAAAAACTAGAAATTGCACCAAGCAGCTAGATTCAAATATCCAAAACCTATCTGTGGATGGAATCTTCAATAACAATGCTGTTTCAGAATTGTATTTGTACACTATTTGCACCGTAATATAGAAAACTGGCTGTGCCGATAAGGGGCTGCAAATATTTCATGGGGTGAAACAGAAAGTGTTTGTCTATTTGACACCAGTGTCTCTGCCAATGTTTTTCCCCAATACTTTTTCAACTTTTTATAGAAATTTCTTGCACAGGGAAAGTGTGTATAATTTACAGGCAGCAGGAATGAGAAGCTGCATGAACCCGAGGCTGCCTGTATGGTACTAATAGCCTCAGCGTGAGTCTCCAGAGGAGTAGCGATTGTCTAAAAAATGCAGGCAAACACCGATTCCCATATCCCTTTGGCCGAGTGCAACTGATTTAGGCTTCCTCATCTGTTCAAACCTCCTCCCTGCTCTCTCACTGTAAGCACTCCAGCTCTTCGGGAAGTGTTTTTCCAATCAAAAAAAGACTGCGAAATGCGCCCACATCAAGAAACTGACAGTGCCAGAAGAGAGTGCATTGGCCAAAGACAAATCAAGCAGCCCGACCACGTACACAGGTCAAAGAGATTATGATAACAGTTTGTTTGGTGCAATGCCTTCAATTAAAAGTTTTTGTCTTTTTTTTACTACAACTGCCTATCTAGTTCATGAATCACAATCACCACTGAGACTTGAAAATAATATACAGTAATCCCATGCTATTTCTGAGGGATATAGACCGAAAAACATGATTGACGCCCCACTAAAAATGTTTCGAATTTTTTATTGCCATTCGCCAACAAGCAGTTGAAGAGCAAAATTCACAACAAGTGTTTGATCCATGAATATTTCACACGAAGTTCATTTTGCTCCCTTTCAATATTTCTGATCAGGGCTCCAGACTAACATTTTTTTCGAGGAGCTTAACTTAAAATTTTAGGGGAGGCAAGCACAATATTCACGGGCGCACGCTGTAAATCGACAAGTTTTCCTCTAACTTTCCCTGTTTTAATCCATAAATACTAATACCAATAAATCCATAAAACTACAAACTTACTGTATGATTCCATATTTTATTTTTATCAGTTTTGACATCAACCAGTATACTGCTTAGAATTTAGGTTAACATGAGAATTTTGTTCTATTTCTGTCGCTGTCACCTGGCACTACAACCAATCAGCAGCAGATTTACTGATTGACAAATAACTTGCAAGGACACTGGCCAACCTGGAAATTGACATCCACACGCCACACTTTGTGAACATGGAGGCGCGTATCATTTTAGCAGTGTGCGACCAGCACATACTTTATGATACCTCTCAGCATAATTAACGGGGGAAAAAAAGCGGCAGTATGGAAAGTTGTTAGCGCTCAGAAAAGACTGGAAATTTTAAAATACCCTCTTAATTCATAGTTAATCAGAGATGAGCGATGATGCACAGGCAGAGGGCGGTGCGTGTCATTTGCCGCTGCAGTCGCATCGCGCCCCGTGTGTTGACTTTTGGGTTTGGCCATTGCTCATCGCCTCCCGTGTGTCAAGCCCCTGAGTCTGACTTATTCTCCTCATCGCCCTCCTTTGAAACAGTGCCATCAGGTTTGTTGAAAAGGAAGTCGTCACTTAGGCTAGGTTCAGACCGCAGGTCTTAATGCACGAATCCGTTTCTTTTTTTTTCGTGTTTTACCGACTCGTGTGAAGCATTAACTTGACGGTCTGAACAAGACAAGTCATATCGGAGTGGACCATTTCAAATCCGATGTCACTTTTATGTGGTTTAACTCCGATCTAGGCCATATTTTTTTCCAGAATGTGGCATTGGTCTGAATCGTCAAGTCTCTCAAATCGGAATTCATGCAGCAATTACGTCAGCAAAGAGCGAGAGCGGATGGCAGCGATGTAGGTGTTCATTAGCGTTAGCGCCTAGCTTGAACTCAGCTTTTACACAAGAGGTGGGCTTGACCACAGTCATAAAAAAATGACAGTGCTCTGTTTCTTTCTGTGCGCCGAATGAGCAATAATTCAGTATTGCTTACATGGCCGAGTCGGGCAAACAGACACGCAGTGCGTGCATGCATTCTATCAATCCATATAAACTTTGAATATAAGACTGAAGAGGGACTTCTAATGTCTGTTATTTGTGTCCTCTTTTTGGAAATCAAAATATGATCACCCTGGAATGACGTACAGCCAGCAGGTGTAGTCATTTGTTTTGATGCTATTACGCAGGTGGGTCAGTTTGCTCAGCGGGTGTCGAACTGCGAATTAGTGCACATTTGTAATACTAGAACGGGCTCAATGGACAAAAGCAGCCTGAACGGGCACGCCAAAAAACAGCAATGACAAAAAAATCAGAATTGTGCATTAAGACCTGTGGTCTGAACCTAGCCTTATTGTCCTTTACGCAATTTTTCGCAAGTGCTGTCAAGTTTTCCCGCAACCCAAATTCCCCCAATTCCATTTCTTCTGTTGCATCTTCCCTTGGCAAACCGCTTGTTACATTACCACCAACTAGTGGATTTACCGTATTTTCGGACTATGAGCTGCTCCTTTTTTCACTTCATTTTGAATCCTGTGTCATTTGGTCCAGCACGGCTTATTTGTTGATTTATTTGGGTTAATAGCTAACACTTAATTTGACAGCGGCAACATAAGACAGTCATAATTATGACATGACACTATCATGGGCAATAATGAATGCTTATGACAGATGTCATTAAGTGTCATCCGGTAAATTATCTCACTCCATTTATGTCCAGCTCGGATCTTTTACATCCATTCAAACGTGAGAATTTACCGGATGACACAAAATGACATCTATCATAAGCATTAATTACTGCTCATGGCAGTTTCATGTCATAATTATGATGGTCTCATGACAATCTTATGGCGCCACTGTCAAATAAAGTGTTACCAAATACCAGAACTAGCAATTAATGAAAGAACAGGAACAGGAACTGAAGAAATGATTAGCATGGAAGATGAAATGTTATCTGTAGCGTTGCAATGCATGCTAGGAGGCATGTTGGATGACAACAGTGTTTACAGCAGGTGGCATCAGAGGTTGACTGTCCCCTCCAAGGGAGCAGCAATGACCAAATGAAGCTTCTTGGTTCAAAGCTTCATGGTGGTTCATTTTGTCTTATGACATCTTATGATGCCGCTGTCAAATAAAGTGTTACCGGTTAATATATTTTGGTCTAAATATCCCATGATACAATAAGGGAAAGCTGCGGCTTATAGTCCAGTGCGGCTTATCTATGGACAAACACTGTTTTTGTGTCAAATTTGTTGGTTGGCCGCTTATAATCAGGTAGTGCTGCAACGATTAATCGATTAACTCGAGTATTCAATTAGAAAAAAAGATTCAAATTAAATTTTGCTGCTTCTAGTATACGTTTAATTAAAGTGGCATTGTAATGGTTTGTTTTGAAAGTGTTTGCATTTAGTTTTATTGATTTGGGTGGATAAACGGCCCTTTATTCTACCAATTTACATGGCTGAATCCATCTGCTCTGTTAAAACCAACATAAGCTAGGTTTTTGTTTGAGCTAATGTTTTTTTTTTTTTTTTTTAATGCATTCTTGATTTAGTTTATAGGTATATTTAGCCATTTTTTGTGGGAATAGTGTCTTAACCATTTGTTAAGAGCATTCTAAAACACGTTAGCATTTTATAGCATTTAAGCTAGTGGACTTTTGCTATGTTAGTTAGCCAACTGTTCTTTTACTGTACATAGATCCTCATTTATACCGTTTGAGGCTTAGCTAAGGTATTTTAATTTTTTATGTTCCTTATCAGATTATTCGAATTAAATGGTTCATCGATTAATCAACTGCTAAAATAATCGATAGCTGCAGCCCTTTCTGCAGTCCGAAAATTACGGTAACCCTGAAGGAGTTTGTCAGCAACAACATCAAAACCAAAATGTTGCTGGTCGTGCAAGTGCAAGTAGATGAAAAAAAATACTCGTCCTGGCCATTTCCTTCAAGGTATATCAATATTGCAAAGTATTTTTGATCAGTCTGCTTATATATCAATTCTAAATTAACCAGGCTATGAACTGGTCAATCATTAGAGAACAGCAAGTTGCGCAAACATTTTCTATTCAAATTCAATTCATCAGTAAGGTTTAAAGAACATTTTATGCTTGCTCTGAATTTTTCTAATACTGTACTTCCTTCACACTGATTATTGCACAGCTCTCCTATGTAGACCAGGTCTTTATTGGGAGTTTACAGGAGAAGTCTTTATCTATGTAGTTGAGCAGAAAAGCTTTCATCAAAAGCCTCCACAGATGCACATTACATAATACACCTGAGAAAAGGTTTCCAATAGGGACATCTGAACCCATCGCTCTGAAAACTAATAGATCTTTTGTGAACATAATGCACTGCTATTGAACTTCTAGTTGACCTTCCACTGATTCCCGTGCGGTGCTACTTCCAATTCATTAACCACCACATTCTGTTGCAGAGGTTTCGACGATGATATGCCAATAAAAGCAGTGCATTACGTTGGTATAAAACTTCAGGAACATGTTATCTAAGGCCAACAGAGCTTGTCTGTATTACGCCTACAATGTTTGTACAAAGCCAAACAAATTGCAGCTGTAATAGCTGCATGTGAAAGTTTGAGGGAGAGCGCTTGCCAAATTGGCCGTCAAAATGACGGCGAGTTTGATCTTTGCTTGCGAGCACTGCCATACATCACCAGCATCCATAAATACAGGCAACCTCTCAGGGACTGTGCTGATTTAAGAGGGTCTGACACCAAAAATGACACGTTTGCCTTGCGAGACTTACGATTAGTCTTGCCTGAGGACATAAAGGATCATCTTGATGGGCATCAACATATTTGTGAATAGGAAAACAACACCTGTGATGGTATTTGAGTGTATTTGGGTGCAGCTAGGGATGCCAAAAAAATAAACCCCATTAAGGCAAGCTTTGGAGCAACATGTGCTGCCATCCTTATCTCCCTTGTATTACATTTGTAGATTTCTTCGTTAACATATAAGCTAATGGAGATTCCTACTTGCCAACAGCAGTATTTCCATACAGTGATAAGAAAGAAACACTCTTATCTTAATGCAAACAGACAAATTAGAATTGGTCCTAAGCATCTATTTGTTATGACTTCCATTATTCTGCCAATTCCCTCTTATTTTTTCCCAAGGTTGTGTCCAAGCATTTAGAACTTTGTAGTTCATTTTGATGAGGTGACGAAGACAGACTGTGTACCTAATTGTCCTTAAAATAAAGCTTGAACCCTGCTTAGGATGCATCTGCTCACTAGAGAGAAAGCAAGCCGCCAGCCAAGAGAGATATTTAGTCATGTGGCGGCACTGGCCCTGGTGGAATACTTGAGCGATGACTTGAGGGCATTTGGATGCCATATAGCTATCTCAAGCACTGCTGGGACCGCATCTTGTGTGTACACCTGGTGTCAATCACTAAACCAATCATCTCACCACCCAGGGTATGCTATTGAGACACAACAGTGTGAAGTTTAGAAGAAAGCATCCCGGTGATAGCTTTCTCTTGCCCTGTGAGGGTGATGCCTTAGAAACAGCAATGTTTTCTATGGAGAGATGTCCTCATTTAAAGGGAACTTCGGACTTAAAAGACTTGTAGGCTCTAATAAGCCACAATGTTTCTCTTTTAATAAAATATGTTATTAGAAACACATATAATATTGCCATTGATTTAAAAATCTATGTCCAATGATCTGTCCAACATATGCGCTCATCTGTCAAAAGTGGCAAGGACTTTTTGTGTTTTTATTGAGTCTTTTATTACCTTTTCATTGCCTCAAAATACTTTCTGCATGTGTTTCCCGCTCACACTTGTAAACATTGTGTTTTCTTGTGGTAGCTTTAAAGCAGATTGTTAATGTTTTGACCATATTAGTCAGGTTGCATATTTAAACCAACCTTATTTTTATGATATTATAACGTTTAAGTATTTTCTTAAGGTATCTTTAGTATATTCTGTCTGTATGCATCTAAAACAAAAGTTGAAAGTAGGGTTGTTCCGATCATGTTTTTTTGCTCCCGATCCGATCCCGATCGTTTTAGTTTGAGTATCTGCCGATCCCGATATTTCCTGATCCGATTGCTTTTTTTTGCTCCCGATTCAATTCCAATCACTCCCGATAATTTTTCCTAATCATATACATTTTGGCAATGCATTAAGAAAAAAATGAATAAAACTCGGACAAATATATACAGTGCCTTGCAAAAGTATTCGGCCCCCTTGAACCTTGCAACCTTTCGCCACATTTCAGGCTTCAAACATAAAGATATAAAATTTTAATTTTTTGTCAAGAATCAACAACAAGTGGGACACAATCGTGAAGTGGAACAAAATTTATTGGATAATCTAAACTTTTTTAACAAATAAAAAACTGAAAAGTGGGGCGTGCTATATTATTCGGCCCCCTTGCGTTAATACTTTGTAGCGCCACCTTTTGCTCCAATTACAGCTGCAAGTCGCTTGGGGTATGTTTCTATCAGTTTTGCACATCGAGAGACTGACATTGTTGCCCATTCTTCCTTGCAAAACAGCTCGAGCTCAGTGAGGTTGGATGGAGAGTGTTTGTCAACAGCAGTCTTCAGCTCTTTCCACAGATTCTCGATTGGATTCAGGTCTGGACTTTGACTTGGCATTCTAACACCTGGATATGTTTATTTTTGAACCATTCCATTGTAGATTTGGCTTTATGTTTTGGATCATTGTCCTGTTGGAAGATAAATCTCCGTCCCAGTCTCAGGTCTTGTGCAGATACCAACAGGTTTTCTTCCAGAATGTTCCTGTATTTGGCTGCATCCATCTTCCCTGTCCCTGCTGAAGAAAAGCAGGCCCAAACCATGATCCATGATGCTGCCACCACCATGTTTGACAGTGGGGATGGTGTGTTCAGGGTGATGCGCTGTGTTGCTTTTACGCCAAACATATCGTTTTGCATTGTGGCCAAAAAGTTCAATTTTGGTTTCATCTGACCAGAGCACCTTCTTCCACATGTTTGGTGTGTCTCCCAGGTGGCTTGTGGCAAACTTTAAACAAGACTTTTTATGGATATCTTTGAGAAATGGCTTTCTTCTTGCCACTTTTCCATAAAGGCCAGATTTGTGCAGTGTACGACTGATTGTTGTCCTATGGACAGACTCTCCCACCTCAGCTGTAGATCTCTGCAGTTCATCCAGAGTGATCATGGGCCTCTTGGCTGCATCTCTGATCCGTTTTCTCCTTGTTTGAGAAGAAAGTTTGGAAGGACGGCCGGGTCTTGGTAGATTTGCAGTGGTCTGATGCTCCTTCCATTTCAATGTGATGGCTTGCACAGTGCTCCTTGAGATGTTTAAAGCTTGGGAAATCTTTTTGTATCCAAATCCGGCTTTAAACTTCTCCACAACAGTATCTCGGACCTGCCTGGTGTGTTCCTTGGTTTTCATAATGCTCTCTGCACTTTGAACAGAACCCTGAGACTATCACAGAGCAGGTGCACTTATAAGGAGACTTGATTACACACAGGTGGATTCTATTTATCATTATCGGTCATTTAGGACAACATTGGATCATTCAGAGGTCCTCACTGAACTTCTGGAGTGAGTTTGCTGCACTAAAAGTAAAGGGGCCGAATAATATTGCACGCCCCACTTTTCAGTTTTTTATTTGTTAAAAAAGTTTAAATTATCCAATAAATGTTGTTCCACTTCACGATTGTGTCCCACTTGTTGTTGATTCTTGACAAAAAAAATTAAATTTCATATCTTTATGTTTGAAGCCTGAAATGTGGCGAAAGGTTGCAAGATTCAAGGGGGCCGAATACTTTTGCAAGGCACTGGACATTCAACATACAGTACATAAGTACTGTATTTGTTTATTAAGACAATACATCCTCAAGATGGCATTTACATTATTCAATTATATTCAATTCAATTTTATTTGTAAACATTCTTTGTGTGAGAGGGATTCACGGATAGAAAGACTTGTAATTCTTAAAGGATAAATGTGACTTTGTATATTGTGACTAAATATTGCCATCTAGTGTATTTGTTGAGCTTTCAGTAAATGATATTGTAGCCATGCCCAAATGCATGATGGGAAGTGGAACCATGACTGTGCGTAGTGCTACCAATTGATATATCTTCTCTGCGTTGGGAAATGACATAAGGTGTTAAGAAAAAGATCAATTTCTACCTTGCTTTCCCCACATTGCTTCCCATAATATTTCTAATCGTAGGGAGAGGGAATGTAAGGCTTTAGCCAATTAAAATAAGGCTCCAAAGGCTGCCAAAATTCACTCTACTCATTTTACGCTGCCTTTTATCTCTCTAAATAGGTAAAACGGCGCCATCACAGATTGGGCGCGACAATACGTGAGTGGGTCGTGCAGTGCGTGCATTAATTGCGTTAAATATTTTAACGTGATACATTTTTTTTTTTTTATCAATTACCGCCATTATCGGGATAAATTTGATAACCCTACCTTAAGCCTGAACTAAA
The DNA here is from genome assembly GCF_030265065.1 of Corythoichthys intestinalis. Classification (NCBI taxonomy): domain Eukaryota; kingdom Metazoa; phylum Chordata; class Actinopteri; order Syngnathiformes; family Syngnathidae; genus Corythoichthys; species Corythoichthys intestinalis. The sequence continues at coordinate 16,425,607 of NC_080416.1, read as the reverse complement.
GACTCTGGATGAGTGTAACATAAATGCAATCAGAAAATGATTTAATTAAAAAATAAATTAAAATTCAATTCAATTCAAATTAATTTAAAAAGGCATGGCCGATATTTTTTTGCCGATTCCGATACTTTGAAAATGACGTGATCGGACACGATCGGAAAGCACACGGTAGTACTTTGGGTCTCAAATTCACCTCTTGTAGCACGTTTCGCCAGTGTAGCACATTTTGACAGAACACAGAATTTTTTTTCCCCTTACTCTTGTCTCATCCCGTCTTTCCTGTTCATTTTGCTTTTGCTGCTCGTTTTGTGAAATATCGACAGTGCTGTCATGCTCATTAATATTCCTCTCGGGTTCAAATGGAAAGTGTTGAAAAATGACATGTTTATGTCACTCAAGTCATACTCTGGAAGCCTGGCAGCGTAACCATGTGACGTAGCCGCCCTGTGAAGTCAACAACATTGGCGACCTACTAGTTAAACTAATTTTACAAATTGCATAAAAACGAAAACATCAAGACGGGAGTTAAATAGGGCTGTCAAATTTATCGTGTTAACGGGCGGTAATTAATATTTATAATGAATCACATTAAAATATTTCACGCATTTAACGCATGCGACGTCCCCATGCCGCAAACAGACTACAACGGAGCCGTTTTATGTATATTGAGAGCTAAAAGGCAGAGACAAGCGAGACGAGTGGACTCAGGCATTCATTGGGGCCGCACTATTTATTGGCATAAGTTTTGGCATCTCTTGGGGTAGAATGACAGGAGATAATCTTTTTCTTAACACCCTGTATTGAAGACAACGCAGAGAAGATATACCATTTGCAGCCACCACTGACAGTCATGGTTGCCCAACTTTCCATCATGCATTTGGGCGGAACAGTTAAGTCGCTACAGTATCATTTACTGAAAGCACAACAAAAACAATATTATACCTCACAAAAAAAAAAAAAAAATTCACAAAAAGAAAAGCGCTCAATGCAAACAGAACTGGCATTCCCAATCAAAATAGCTATGCAAAATAATACTCAGACTTTGGTCAAACTATTCAAACACATTGTTTCGCTCAAGAAATACACTAGATGGCAATATTTAGTCACAATATACAAATTATCAGAGGTCTCGTACGTTGTGAAGTCAACACTCAAATGAACGTAAGGTACAATGAACCCGGAAACTACGGCGTCAGTCGAGGGGCAAAACGCACTAGAAAAACTTGGCTAGATCTCTAATTAATTTAAAACTCACCCTTGACACCTTGTGGTGTATTTCAATCACTACCTTCCACAAATGCGAGCTATTAGTTTATTTTTTAATGGAAAATTTTTACAAATTTTATTAAATTGAAAACATACAGAGGAGTTTTAATATAAAATTACTATAACTCACATTTATCTTTTAAGAACTACAAGTCTTTCTATCCGTGGATCTCTTTCACAGAGAGAATGTCAATGTTAATGCCATCTTGTGGATTTATTGTTATAATAAACAAATGCAGTACTTGTGTACAGTATGTTGAATGTATATATCCGTCTTGTCTTATCTTTCCATTCCAACAATAATTTACAGAAAAATATGGCATATTTTAGAGATGGTTTGAATTGCAATTAATTACAATTAATTAATTTTTAAAGCTGTGATTAACTCGATTAAAAATTTTAATCGTTTGACAGCCCTAGTTTTAATATCAAATTATGTTTACTCAAAATAACGTTTATCTTACTACAAGTCTTTCTATCCGTGGTCCCTTTAAAGACATTTGTTTGAAAGCCATCACTGGATAAGTCAGCTTTACCGATACACTCTCCATGTTACCTTAATGGATTCCAAACATATATTTGAATAACTATTACTGTACACACAATATTACATAATATGCAGTGGTATGTCTCTTTGAGCGAATTGCGTTAAGCAATTTGTGTTTTGCTGCCCAGATGTTTCATTCAAAACAGTGCTGAAAGTCAGTTTTAGATTAGTGTTATGCTCCAGCATAATAAGAGGAATAAGAGATGTTTCATTTGATGTAAACCTTACATTGCATGGTGGTCTCATAAATGTGTTGAGTATTGTAAAGTATGTAAGTCTCAGCCAATGCCAAGACAAAAGCCTGAGGACATTCTCATCCACTCAAAAACTGCTGACCATAATTGTTTTTTTTTTTAAAGTATATTCTTTGAAAATTAAAGTTGTTTTTAAGTTCCTTCAGCCATGCGAGCAAGCACAGATATATTCAGGTGTGATTCAAATGAAACAAACCCTGGAGAGCCTCAAACAGAAACCCTGTATTTGTACTTTACGAGGGTGTCACTCCATTAACCAGCAGACGCGACAACATTGAAAAGCATGTTGGGCACTCACGGTTGGCGGTCTAGCATAAATAGCTGGTCTCTTTTAAAATATAAGAAGTAAAAAGACGTCAGAAAAATAGTTATGTAAAGCATAGATAACCGAAAAATATACATAAGTTGACTTCCAGAGATGGAACAGTGTAGCCGAAAGCCACATGATCTAAATGCTTGAAAAACAACGAATTGCATCACAACAGATCAGTAAGTTCTCACACCGTACGTTGTGTTTCCTTTTTTTAATGACAACAAACTTGTACTTTTCGGTCTACGAGTAAGCACACAGACATCAACAATTACCTGCCAAGTAGTAAAGTAAGTGGAATGGATGACGTAGCATGGTGGCACCCAAATATCCCGTCCGGGGTGAGTGAAATATGGTCAGACAGCAAAGCAGTCGTGGAAGGCGGCGGCATATGGAGGCACGCTTGGTCAAACTGACTGGATTTCACACATGAGTTCAAGTCCAGTAAGTATGATGAAATGCTTGACTCTCTATTAATTACATGCTGGCAGGCTTCGCATGTGCCTGCTCGAGGCACGCACATCTAGTGGAGTCAACAAGGCAAACTTTATCATGATTCATTACAGTGTTGAGTCAGTGCACGTACAGTGTATCACAAAAGTGAGTACACCCCTCAAATTTCTGCAGGTATTTAACTATATCTTTTCATGGGACAACACTGACAAAATGACACTTTCACAAAATGAAAAGTAGTCTGTGCAGCTTATACTGTTATAATAGAGTTAATTTATTTTCCCCTCAAAATATAGCCATTAATATCTAAACCCCTGACAAAAAAAAAGTGAGTACACCCCTTAGAAACTACGTACATCCCTAAATGTCCAAATTGAGTACTGCTTGTCATTTTCCCTCCAAAATGTTATGCGACTCATTACAGGACTGCTGTCAGCATTGCTGCAGAAATTGAAGAGATGTCAACAAAGCACATGGATTACTGGAACCATGTCCTATGGTCTGATGAGACGGGCTGGCTTTCTTGTGTACAGTCCTTAGAAGAGGCTTCCTCCTGGGGTGACAGCCATGCACACCAATGTGATGTCGAGTGCGGCGTATGGTCTGAGCACTAACAGGCTGACACCCCCCACCTCTTCAATCTCTGCAGCAATGCTGACAGCACTCCTGTAATGACTCACATGACATTTTGGAGGGAAAATGACAAGCAGTACTCAATTTGGACATTTGGGGATGTACGTATTTAATAAGGGGTGTACTCACTTTTGTCGCCAGGGGTTTAGATATTATTGGCTATATTTTGAGTTATTTTGAGAGGAAAATAAATTAACTATTATATAAGCTGCACACAGACTACTTGACCTCGATTTCTCGGCTGCAACTTGTTCAAAATGCTGCTGCTCGATTTTTAACAGGTACACCTAGACGTGAGCATATTACCGCCGTGCTATCATCACTCCACTGGCTTCCAGTCCATTTTAGAATTGATTTCAAACTTTTACTGTTTGTTTTTAATTCTATTAATGGTCAGGCTCCATCTTATTTATCGGAAATTTTAACTTTCCGTAACTCTGGCAGGACTCTTCGCTCGACCGGCCAGCCTCTTTTAGATGTTCCGAGGTCAAAACTTAAACAGTGGGGAGACCGATCCTTTGTGGTTGCTGCCCCCTGGCTGTGGAATAGCCTTCCCCCCGAAATCCGCACCATCACGGATCTAGGTCTTTTTAAGTCTCAGCTAAAAAGACACCTTTTTAGACTCGCCTTTTCCACAGATTAGGATAGCCTGGTTTTATTTGCTTAAGGGTTTTTTAATGTCTTTGGATTTTATCGGTTTTATTTGCTGGACTTTTATCGCGATGCCCTGTCGTTGTTTTAATTTTATTATTTATTTTTTATTTATTTTTTTTATGTCATTGCATAATATTTTCCTTCCTTTTATTTATCTTGAGGCATGTTTTGTTGTAAAGCACTTTGAGGGCCTTTCGGGTTTTGTAAATGGTGCTAAAAATGCTAAAAACACACCTTTTTAGACTCGCCTTTTACATAGATTAGGATAGCCTGGTTTTATTTGCTTAAGAGTTTTTTAATGTCTTTAGATTTTATTGGTTTTATTGTTTTATTTGCTGGACTTTAATTGCGATGCGCTGTCTTTGTTTTATTTTTTTATTTTTATTTTTTATTTTTTTATGTCATTGTATAATATTTTCCTGCCTTTTATTTATCTTGAGCCATGTTTTGTTGTAAAGCACTTTATTTATCTTGAGCCATGTTTTGTTGTAAAGCACTTTGAGGGCCTTTCGGGTTTTGTAAAGAGCTATATAAATACATTTGATTGATTGATTGATTGTGTCACAGTGTTATTTTGTCAATGTTGTCCCATGAAAAGATAAACTTAAACATCGGCAGAAATGCGAGGGGTGTACTCACTTTTGTGATAAACTGTATAAAGTGAACTGGAATTTTCGGAATAAAAGGCGCACCTGACTATAAGCCACCACCCACCAAATTTGGCACGAAAATCTTATTGCAGCTTTATGACGCCGCCGTCAAATAAGGTCTTACCGATTAACCCAAATAAATCAGCAAATAAGTCGCACTGGACTATAATAGAGCTGCAGCTATCGATTATTTTAGTAGTCGATAATCGAGTTGTGCTGACTTTTTGCAATAATATGGGCCATCAGTTGACCATTTGCGGTACGTTGCTGCCACCTGTTGGTCAGAATAATTCGCTGCACCTATTTTTTTTGTCACAGTTTTGGTCATAAGCTCATTCACTTTCACAGTGTGGTGTCTAGCGGTATCATTGACACTCGTGAGTGCTTTCGGTTGCGTTTCTGCCTCAGAAATATATGTAAGTATTTTATGTGTAAAATAACATATGGATGGGCAGTGTATGTATACCTAGGTGGTGAAGGGTCACATGTACAAAACTTATTAAGTTGTAGTGTGTTGTAGAGGCCAGCCAATAGCTAATAGCTCAATCAAGTTGTGCTATGTGTATAATAGTTGTGTATATAAGTGTATAGTGCAGTTTGTTGTATATTGAGTGTTGAATTTGTGTATGTTTTTTGTGTTGTAGTTTCACAATATTAAGACGGGTGTCCTCACATAAAACAAGAAAAGACCAAGCTAATGGAGGTGCATTCATTGTTAGCTGGCTGTCGGGCAGTGCAAAAAGGAAACGCACTGTTTTGGGCAGTACACGAGTAATCGGATAAGGAACATGAAAAACTAAAATACCTGAGCTTAGCCTCAAACGGTATGAAAAAAAATAGTAAATAAGGGTCTTTGTACAACAAAAGAACAATTGGCTAACTTACATAGCAAAAGTCCGCTCGCCCAAATGCTATAAAACGCAAACGTTTTTTTTCCCTAAAATGCTCTTAACAAATGCTTCCGACACATTCCTTGAAAAAATGACTAAATATACCGATAAACTAAATTACAAATGCATTAAAAAAAAAAAACATTAGCTCAATCAAAAACTTAGCTTATGTTGGTCTTAACATGGAGCAGCTGGATTCAGCCATGTGAAATGAGGCAGACTAAAGGGCAATGTATCCACCCAAAGCAATAAAGCTAAATGCAAACACTTTCAAAATAAACCATTACAATGCCACTTTAATTAAACGAATACTCGATGCAGCAAAAATTTAATTTTTTTTTTTTTTTTTTTTTTAATCGAATACTTGAGTGAATCGATTAATCGTTGCAGCACTAGACTATAAGCTGAAGGATTCAAAATAAGAAAAAAAGTAGTGGCTTATAGTCCAAAAATTACAGTAGTTTGCTCATTTTTAAAGTATTACTCCACACCATCCAAATAAAACACTGACGTCAAAGGTCCCCCAGAGTGACCACAACTTCTAATTGGATGGTAAAGTCTTACATTTACTTCTCTTCAATGCCACTCAACACGACAGCATACAATCACTTCAAATGTGAATGTTTGTCTTTTTTTTTTAAGACAAGGCTATGACCAACATCAAATAATTGCACTCCCAACTGATTTGTCTCACTGCAACTTTTTTTTTTTTTAAAGAAGCAGCCATGTTTTTTACTTAATCATAATTCTAATGACATTTTGCACAAAAACAAACAAACAAACAAACAAACAAACAAACAAAGGTCAACGGGCGCAAATTGTATCCTGACCGCTTGTTTTCTCTGTGTTTACAAGGACAAATAGTGCTTAAGAAGTGCTCTACAAAGCAAATCAGCGGTTTTCAAACTGGGTAACCAAGGATGCATGAGTTATAGCTCGGGGATCTGCAAAATGCATCGCAACACAAATATGACTTCCCTGACCAAAATTCCAACATTGCCTGTTTTAGTGGTGCATATGTTTAGTTTAGATTAAAAGAGATTGATTGATCTTGCAGCCAAATGAGTCCTGTTCTAGTGTCCTTGGACTTGCTTTCTTTGCACATTAAGATTCAGTACACAATTTTAACAGTCACTTGCAGATCCTTCCATAGTCATGCTCCTCAATACTTGACGGACTTGGTGTCATTTTATTGTCCTGTTGGGTCACTGCTGTCTGTTGACTGGCTTTTAGTCAATGTCTATCATTCAAAATTAAAAACTAAAGGTCACTATAGTAGTTGATGTGTTTCTCAGAGGTGGGTAGAGTGCGCACAAATTTTACTCAAGAGTAGCGTTACTTCAAAATAATCCTACAAGTAAAAAAGTATTTGGTGAAAAGAATACTCAAGTAGTGAGTAACTGCTTACGATGTTTTTTTATATATAATGGTATTTTCTCAGCACAAAATTATTCATATGAACTGTTATTATACTTTGAAGAAGGATCAAATGAAATTTATTGCTATAGGCCTCCACAAAAATCCGAGAGGGTCCTCAAAATTCTTTACAAAAAAGCAAAATAAAGTTAATGATAAAGACTATAACATATGACATAGCAACATTAAGCCAAAAACCCCCCAAAAATCTTTGAATACTGTCGAAAGTGAAAAAAAAAATACAGTAAAGAAGCATCATTCATCCAAAAAGCATGAGTGCCCTCTAGGGGAGAAAATATATTTCATATCGTGAAACTAAAAGGATAATAACTCCAGTTTTCTGTGGTCAATCGGTGCCAAATATGAACTGGGAAAGAAGTTAAAATCTGCGCTTTTGAGTCATGTTGACGGCAGCGCACTATGTCAAATATTCAAATTTTTACGGTGCTTTAAAGACGCCATGTGATTGAACAGGCCTGATTAATAAGAGAACGCCAATTTTGAGTCTGATTAGTATAATGGAGAAGTGATTATTGTTGCGACATCTCATTGGTGAAACCGGTAGCGCCACTGTTGGCATCTCTGGCAAAAAAACCCCCAAAAGAAGTAAAATCTAATATGTTGAATAAAGAGGGAAAATGTGACAACTAGTGTAGCCCAAAGTAGCGGAGTAAGAGTAGCGTTCCTTCTTCACAAATCTACTAAATTAAAATAAAAAGTATGGCTTAGTAGAACTACTCTTAGAAGTACAGGTAGTCCCCGGGTTATGACGTACCCTATTTACGTGATTTCAACTTTACGACGGCAGAGTCTCGTTTGCCGTTTTGTCTCCAGTTGTCTTTTTTTAAGTTGCATAACAGTGTCTTGCCTGCCACCTCTCAGCATTGATGGTAAGTACAGTAGATTATTTGTCATTTAATTTTGTTATTTATTAAATCTAAATGGTTGATCTCTAATTGCTTTGCATATCTGACATTTCATTATACTGTATGTGCGGTCCACTTTCCTTTGTTGCACTCGGGACTTGTTTGACGTCACGCCAGCGCTACTTTCTGTTAGTTTCGAGCATTGCTTTCACGTTGGGAAACGGGGACGAACTCCGGTTAACATTACAAGAAGACAGAGAAAGGGTCAACTGTGCAGGCTCGGCGATGCCCCCAGTTAGCTCGCTAGTAGTCTGCTGGCTGATTGAGCAGCGTTCGTTTTCATCGCTGGACTGGTGCCACTAATAGTTGCCGTTGAGTTGCCCAAGATTTGGACCTTATTTCCCTCGGTATTATTCTGCAGCCATTGAGGTATGTTTTTGGAAGCAAATACGTCTCTATTGATGACTAATAAATAGATGTCGGTTGTAAGATGAACTATGATGTGATCGATGTTAAGGGAAGGAAGCAATTAGGGTTGGGCATCGTTTGAATTTGAACTGTTCCGATTCAGTTTCCATGTTTCGATTCCTGTTCCAAACAATTCTTTCAGATTCTTTTAATGGGCAGGGGGGAAAAGGAATTAATACAAACTGCAATTTGAACTTCTCGATTATTTTCTAAATTATATGAACTTTCGATTAACTTTGCTATGAATTTCTCAATGGGCTATTTTTAACTTGCATATTAATATCAGTCTTTGAACTTGAATATGATGAAGTTTCTTTCCAGAGGGGTGCACTTTCACAAAGATGTTTATTTTTCAAAAGCTCAAAACATTTACACGTATTATTTTGCCTATGTTTTAGAGTGTCTTATGCTGCAGGCATTTATTGTATTGCATTGTTTGTTTTAGGTGGTATTTATCCATGTTAGTTAAGGGCTGAGATCTTGCAGATGTCAGGCGGGGACCATTCTGTCCCTTGATCTTAATTTGAATACTTTTTAAGTTTGATTTCTTTCTAACCTGATATATTGTTCATCCGTCCACAAGATGTAACTACTGTAACTCCGGACTCTACAGTATTTCTTTGGTGTTGCTATGTGCGCTTGGCTTCCACTAGTAGTGACTTACTGGAAGCAGCAGGCAAAAATAACATTACTTTAGTTGGAAAAGAATCCTTGAGGTGTACAGAGTCTGTACACACCTCCTCTGTACTACACATCGTTGGGAACCCTTGATAAAACAAAAATCTGTAAGTTTTCACGTTTTAACAGAGGATCTGATATCATTTCGGTTTTTATTCTGTTATTTTGTTTTCATTTATGTTAAGCAAAGCAACACGTTTTTGTGCTAAGTTAAATTAGCCACTTCATATGATTTGCTCATAACGGAGCTAGTATTCATGCGGTTTCTTCTTCAGGGTGTTCGGCAGCTATTTTTTCCGGTCAGCGGTCAGGGCATCGAAACATGGAATCGAAACAAAAAAATTCGAACGTTCCGGGAGAACCGCAGTGTTAGTCCCGGATCCCATCAATGATCAATGCCCAACCATAGAATATATTATTTTTTACTTAATTTTAATAATAGGACATATAATACAAGTTTTTGAATAATTATTTTGAGATTAAAGGTACTTAAAGGGTTAATACAGACTTGCGGGGAAATTTGGTTATGTCGCCAGCGTAGGAACGGAACTGGTTTCTTAAACCGGTTACTCAAGTAAATGTAACACATTACCACCCACCTCTGGTGTTGCTATAACACTAAACGTGATTAGTTAGAAGATTTTGCGAGGCCGTTAACTGTGAAATGTTTGTGTATTTTCTACATCAGTGTTTAGGACTATTTTAAGTAAAGCAATTTTGAGTCCTCTGTGAAAAGTGCAGTATAACTAAAATGTACTCAAGTCATTGTTAAAAAAAATGTCTTTCCTCTAAGGCGTCCCTGGACCTCTCCCCCGATAAAAAAACCCCCTAGTATATCAAGGATCACGGTGATAAACCAAGAGAGATTGAAAGCAAATGCTAAAACTGATCATAATATAAAATGGTGGGGAACTGATAACGAGACAAGAAGGACCAAGTTCAAAACATTTAAAAAAATAGTGGAAACAAAGGTTCCATGATAGCCGTCAGGTGCAATGAAAGTGACACATGACACCCAAGAGAGACACTCCACCACATCACACAAGATGTTATTGGCTTCTTACAGGTACATGTAATATGAAAAACTACATGTCCAGAAACAAAAAGTCTCCAACTGGAAATATCCCAATTCCTAGCAGGACTGTAACTCTGGTCTTGCCAGGATGAAATGGGGCCCCACGCTCGCTGCGAGCTCGCTCTATGAATTTGATGGAAAATGCTGCCCTGCTTCTCTGCCAATGCGGGTATGACAAAGGGAGCCAGCAGGTTTGCTGACTCACCGAGAAAGTCAAGTGCACAATTTTCAGAATTAATTCAAACATTAGCAACCCTCCTTTTACTGTAATCCAAAGGTTTAACTTGACAATGGAAGTAGAAGTGGAACTAATACAGAAAAACACTTAACATTCGCAATCAAGTGATTATTACAGTGTACTTCTTGAGTGGAATAACCAAAGAGGGGGAAAAAAAGAGGCCTATAATTACATCTGTTGTCAAACAGCTACTCAAGGTACGAGAAAGAAAGACGAGTTGGACGAGGTGAGAAAGTTAACAGTTTCTGTGGGAAGTGAGCGTCTCGTGACAGTTGAAAAGGCTGACTGAAAAATCTGCCAACGTCCCAATCCCCCCCAAGGGATTCCATAATCAGAAGCTTCTCCGTGATGGCTTCCCTGCACCTCGCGTCTCATCCATCCTCTCACTTTACCTCACTCATGGCCTGTCTTCATTTATCGCCGCCGCGTGAGGGATGTGCTTTATGTTGAGGCAACCTCGTCGACATGCTGCACCGCATTGATAAAACGGGTTAAGGGAGAAGCCCAGATGGTGTTTGAAGGCTTCAAACGCTTACAAAAATGTCTGTTCATTCGTTTCTCAATACTGCTTTTACTCCATTGGGTTGCGAGTGAACTGGAGCCGATACAAGCTAACACGTGGACAAATGTTTACACATACATTCACAACTACGGGCAGTTTCTGGAATGCAGGAGAGAAAACACGAGAACAAGAAAAATACAATACAGTGGTATTTCTACATACAAAGTTATTTCGTTCCAGGACCTTGTTTGTAAGTTGAAATGGTCGTTTGACGAGCAGGATTTTCCCATAAGAATGCATTACAATCCCATTAGTTCGTTCCAAAGACCCATAACCAACACTAAATCCTAAATAAATACTGCTGGTACTATTACAAATGGCAATTACTAAGGGTGTAACGGTACATGTATTTGTATTGAACCGTTTTGGTACGTGGTGCTCGGTTCAGAACGGAGGTGTACCGAACGAGTTTCTGACGTAATGTAACCCTCACTTTTCGAGGCTGTGAGTCGATCGGGTTACAGTTTCTTTGTGTAGATCATATTTACTGTGTCTTCTCTACTATAATGAGGACCAACACGGTAGGACAATATAACCCAGAAACGTCAATGGCGCGACAACGTAGCTGCCACGAGAACACAGTGAAACACGGGCGTTAAACTCAATCAGCCAATGCACACCAGTCGCAGTGCGGCCGCATGTTAGACGCGTCTCAGAAGCGGCTCAACACGACGCACGCGAAAAGAACAGCAGAGTTTATTATTTGATGCGAGACGCGACCCTCTTGCGTCAATACTACTACCGGTAGCTAGGATCGGGCAGACCGAAAGTCACTCGTGTAAAATTACGGTGGATCCGGTCGATTTTCAAACTAATATACAATCGTAACCCACTTTTTGAGTCCAACAGATCTCTTGAGTGGTAGATCGGGGCACAGTTGACTTGTCTTTGTTGATTTACTGTTGTCTTCTCTGCTATAATAATAACCAACACGGCCCCGTGTTCAATACAAAACCCTCCTACCACAACAAAACAAGTAGGAACTAATATTCACAAGTTATACAACATAAAATATACAATATAAATGAATAATACATCACATTTGTAAAATATAAACACATAATAATAGTCCATTTAAATAAATTAAAATGAGCTAAAACACCTGTAATTCTATAATAATAATAATACACAGATCCTGCTTACACAATTAAATTTATTAATTTCTGTGTGGCGCTTTAACTTAACTAACTTAACTAAATCCACCAATAAAGGTTTTGAAAACCATTCATAAGAAAAAAAAATGTTTCATTGAGGCATTTCATTTGTAAAATACATGTTAAAATCTTTGTCATTGGGATTGTTTTTCTCTTTAGCACAGGACTTCTTTTTTCTTCTTTCTTTCAGAAAGAAAGCTGACCAATACGCAGGGTCTGAAAGGCAAATTGTTGTTGGATTATCTTTAAATACCCGATACTTTTTGAGCAGAATTCTGGCTTTGTATAGGCTAATGTTTCTATTGTTGAAAGGTGTGTAATAAACAACTACCACATTTATATTTTGCATTTTGTTTTCTTACTGTACCAAAAATGAACCGAACAGTGACCTCAAAACCGAGGTCAGTACCGAACTGAGATTTTTGTGTACCATTACACCCCTAGCAATTACACATAGCAAAACAACTAAATTATAAATAAAAATAGGAATAATAATAATATCCATTCCTGTAATAGTGTAACAAATCGGGTTCTAATGTGGCAGACTTTTTTTTTCTGTACCTGAACGCACCGCGTGGCTGACGTGACACAGAGGGAGCGGAGCGGCTGAGAGTTTACTTTCGCTTTCAATGTTTTCTTGAGTACACAGTCAACTTTGGCGGTCAGGAGGCGTTTTGTGTTGGATAAGTTCTAAAATAAATTATAAAAACCTGACGAAGCTGGCGATTTCTTTGGCGATTTTAGCACAATAATGAATGTCATCTAACTTATAAAGACTGGCGAACGGTGGTCGGAGGAGGACCGTGGAGATCACAGATACGCACCTTACGCTCTTATGTTTCTATAATTTGCATCTTCATTTCAATGGTAAGTGTCACCTTTTTCCTTGTTTGAACATCTTTGATTGATCGTTGATTTCTCTCACAAGAAAATTTGCCGTGCGTCCGTCGTCGTCGTATTTCGAGCATGTCGTCGGATGTAGAAACAAATGGCGAGTCAAATTTTACGTCGGATGACGAAAAGATCGTGTGTCGAAGCGATCGTATGTCGAGGTACCACTGTACTGTTCTTCTAGCTATATGATGAGGCATCTAACGTTTGGCCAATTTAATTCAGTTATTTTACTTTTAAAGTCTGTGGGTATTTACTGTTATTGCGATTTAAAGTAAAACTGTTAAGTTTTGGTTGATTTTAGCAACACCGGTGGACAAATGCGGTAGTGTTTTGCCTTAAGGAAGACTGCATTTCCCATGAGGACCAGCGGACACCCGCACAGTGTCGTGAAATCCACATCTCCCTGTTGCCTGCAGATGGATTAAACGACATTTCTGTTTCCAGCGGCTGTGTGAAGGATGAATAGTAATAAGAATCCAGTTGTGGCTAAACAATAGCATATGACGGTTAGCAACCGTGTGGCTTAGTGTGGCTAACCCTCTCCATCTACCACCACACCCGAACGCGTCAGCGCTGACGAGTTCAAGTGGTGGGGCATCACGCCAGTGAGTGAAAGCCGGGCTAATGTTTACTCTTGAGTATCCTGGTATCTTTTTTTCCCTTCTCGGACAAAACTTTTTCATCTCTTTTGTTGCACCGCCATCTTTCCAGAATTCGCGCGAAAGCGTTCACATCGACTTCAGTCTTTATAATGAATGGGGAAAGGGAGAGGTCTGTATTTCCTGTATCTGTATTTGATCTATTCTATTTCAAAAAGTGAATACAAAAAAAAAACAAATTGACACCCACTCCAATAAAAATGTTTAGAACTGTCTACATTAATATCTTAAGCCATAAAAGTACCACAATCTCAGATCCCACAACATATTTCCAGCTCGCCTTATAGCATAACGCTTCATGAATGGCTTGCTATTTGAGTTGAGGAAAAAAAACATTAGCCAGAACACGTATGCCATGCTATGCAGGAATAAGACCAAACTCTGACAAACGAAATTGTAGTGAATGATCAAAAACCATGGCAGAGGAAATAATGTAGAATCGAGTAGATGATGTGATCCCACTAATGACAATGCCTTTCGATTAGTCTCAATTACCACTCCATATACAATTTCCGGGCAAAGCGTGGCCCGCTAAACAGCAGTAAACTTTCTGAGTTCTGATGGCGAGGGCTAAAAATAGACGTCGTTTGACAGACCGCCACGTGCTACGCCGAGCACGCCGCCACAAGAGGATAGATGGTTTATTTAGTCCGTGTGTTGTCCCCCCGAGGCATCGGTGGAGACAGTTGTGTTAAATAAGGCCAAATCTTTCACTGAAGGAGGTGTTTGTCAGCAGCCCGGGATGGAAAAGGACAGCCATGCGGCACGGTAATATAGAAGCACACTGAGGAACTCCGATAAGGCTTTCAAACTTTTTGCAAAGCTTTACCTCTTTTCAGTTTTCTGTCTGGATGGTAGCGAGTGCATTGTTGCGGTCTCATAAATAATGCAAAATCATTGAGCCCATTCACAAGCTGTGGAGTGTTTAATTTTGGTTCTTCTCAATTGCTTTTTCCCCTCAGACTGAGTCCTCAACAGCTCTACTAAATTATTGAAAAAAACGTTACATTGCAAAAGCAGCCGCTAAATTTTAATCCGAAACTGAAACAACACCACATCTAATTGTATCAAGGTTTGTTGATTATGTAGTTTTATTTCCCACAACAAACCTCTACATCTGGCACAAACCTGACAGAGTGCAGTTTCTTTATTGATTTTGCTGCTGATAAATATTTAAACGTTGTTGTCTTCCACCCTCTCCGAGGGATTTAATTCTAGCTGTTGTTTCAGGGCTAAATTTAAGACCGATTTTAAGGCCACTTCGATCGAACTCAACACCTCTCATTCCATAAATATTAGCATTAAGAGTTACCCAGGGCTGGAGCTATCAATTATTTTAGTAGTCGATTAATCGATGAACTCGTGAGTTTGAATAATCGAGTAATCGGATGAGGAACACAAAAAATTAAAATGCCTGTGCTGAGCCTCAAATTGTATATAAAATAAATAAAAACGTGAGGATCTAAGTACAACAAATCAACAATTGGCTAACATATAGCAAAAATCTGCTAGCCTAAATGCAATAAAATTATAACTTTTTTATTTTACAACGCTCTTAACAAATGGTTCTAACACATACAGTATTCCCACAAAAAATAGCTAAATATAAACTGCTGGCCAAAAGTATTGGCACCTCTGCAATTCTGTCAGATAATGCTCAATTTCTCACAGAAACTGATTACAACAATTACAAATGCTTTGGTAGTAATATCTTCATTTATTTTGTTTGCAGTGGAAATTAAACAAAAGAGAATGGGGGTGGGGGGGATTATACACAAAACTCCTCGGACAAAAGTATTTGCATCCTTTATAAAATCATGTGATGCTTCTCTACTTTGTGTAATTAACAGCACCTGTTACTTACCTGTGGCACATAACAGGTGGTGGCAATACCTAAATCACACTTGCAGTCAGTTAAAATGGATTAAAATTGACTCAACCTCTGCCCTGTGTCCTTGTGAGTACCACATTGAACTTGGAGAAAGAAAGAAGACCAAAGAACTATCTGTGAAAATTGTGAGGAAGCATGGGCAATCTCAAGTCTACAAGTTCATCTCCAAAGACCTGAATGTTTCTGTGTCTACCGTGCACAATGCCATCAATAAGTGTAAAGCGCATGGCACTGTGGCTAACCTCCCTAGATGTGAACGGAAAAGAAAAATTGACGAGAGATTTCATTGAAAGATTGTGCGGATGGTGGATAAAGAACCTCGACTAACACCAAAATCAAGTACAAGCTGTCCTGCAGTCCGAGGGTACAACAGTGTCAACCCGTAATATCTGTAGGCATCTGACTGAAAAGGGACTCTATGGAAGAATACCTAGGAAGACCCCACTTCTGACTCCGAGACACACAAAAGCCAGGTTGGAATTTGCCAAAACGTACCTGAGAAAGCCAAAACCGTTTTGGAAGAATTTTCTCTGGTTAGATGAAACAAAAGTAGAGCTTTTGGGGAAAGGCATCAACATAGAGTTTACAGAGGGAAAAAACGAGGCCTTCAAAGAAAACAACACGGTCCCCCACAGTCAAACATGGCAACATTATGTTCCCTGATGTTTGGGTTGCTTTGCTGCCTCTGGCACTGGACTGCTTGACCGTGTGCATGCCATTATGAAGTCTGAAGACTACCAACACATTTTTCTGCGTAATGTAGGGCTCAGTATGAGAAAGCTGGGTCTCCCTCAGAGGTCTTTCAATGACAATGACCCAAAACACACTTCAAAAAGCAATAGAAAATGGTTTGAGAGAAAGCACTGGAGACTTTTAAAGAGTCCAGACCTGAATCCCATAGAACACCTGTGGAGAGATCTGAAAATGGCAGGTTGGAGAAGGCACCCTTCAAATCTCAGAGACCTGGAGCCCTTGGCCAAAGAAGAATGGTCTAAAATTCCAGCAGAGCAATTATTTTGTCTTAAGGTTGTGCTGCCAAGTATTAGGCTGACTTTTGTCCGGCGTATTTTTGATGTTATGTGTAAAATAATAATGATTAATTATTTATTCTTTTTCCATTCTTGTTTGTGTTTTTTCATTGCAAGCAAAATAAACGAAGCTATTACTACCACAGCAGTTGAAATCATTTTCTAGGAGAAATAGAGCAATATCTAACAGAATTGCAGGGGTGGCAATACTTTTGGCCAGGAGTGTACCAATAAATTAAATCACAAATGCATTAAAAAAAACATGATCTCAAACACAAACTTAGCTCATGTTGGTCTTAACAGGGAGCAGCTGGATTCAGCCATGAGAAATGAGTTATGTCATATTCACAGTTGCCTCTAGAGGGCAGTGTATCCACCTAAATCAATTAAACAAAATGCAAACACTTTCAAAACAAACCATTAAAATGCCACTTTAGTTAAATGAATACTCAAAGGAGCAAAATTTAATTAGAATCTTTTTTTCTTAATTACTCAAGTAATTCGATAATTCTTGCAGCACTAGAGTTACTGTAGATTTTCTATGCTAGCAAGATGAATAATTTTTAGAAACGTGACAAAGATTTGTAGAAAATAATCAATGTTGTTGATTGCATATGCAGATATCTTTTTAAAGATGCCTGAAGAGCAGATTCAAGGGTTACATGTCATTTTTTTCAATAATTAAGTCCTTAAAACTAAAGTATCATGTTCTCACTTTTATCATTTTACAGAGTGACAATAGCAATATTATATGTATACCAATGTTTTCGTCAACGATGACGATAACGAAAATATTTCGTCAAAGAACAATTTTTTCATGACGATGACGTCACAATGACGCGCTGAAACTGTTTCTTGGGAAACTAAACCATAACGAGATGAATGCCAGATGTCGTCTGACGACACGAGAACAAAATGAAAATTTGGCATAGTTTCTGTCATAAATTCACAATTTGTAATTAATTTCTTATTGTAAGAGTAGTGAGCACGCATTTGGCAGTGTTTTGTCGTATCACTCATGTGATGTGCTGCGCCTCCTTCTTGCCCCACACAAACACTAGTTTTTAGCCACTCCTCCTTTTGTGAAACACATTTGTAAGGTGCTGCTTGGTAAGTTTTGTGTCCTTATCTTGGCTTTGCCATGTTGCTTTAGCTATTAAAGGTCTGTGCTGAGTGATCATCACACATTAAACTAACTTGTAGCATTAGCATAGAGTTCGTGTTAGCATTAGCTGCCTTCAAACAGGCTGTAGTCAGACCCCTTCTTTAAAAAACCCATCTCGACTCCTCTGTGCTGTCCAATTTTAGACCCGTCTCCCACTTGTCTTTCCTTTCCAAAGTTTGAGAAAAAGTTGTCTTTATTCAATTGCAAACCTTCTTAGAGACAAACTCCACCCTTGACAATTTCCAATCAGGCTTCAGGTCCAGACACAGCACTGAATCCGCATTGTTAAAAGTACGTAACGACATTGCCCTTTCTGTGGAAAATGGAAACCCGGCTATACTTGTTTTACTAGACCTCACAGCAGCATTCGATACAGTTGACCATACAGTCCTTGTATCTCGTTTAGAACATGTCATAGGTGTCCATGGTAACGCTCTAAAATGAAAAATCGTACCTACAACATAGAACATTCTCTGTAATGATTGGGGAATTTTCCTCCTCAAAAACTTGTCTGTCTTGTGGGGTACCGCAAGGCTCTATTTTAGGGCCTGTTCTTTTTGCGTTTTATCTCCTACCTTTAGGATCAATTATAAAAAAAACATAATATCGCTTTTCATTTTTATGCTGATGACCTGCAGCTTTATCTGCCCCTGAGACCTATCAAAAAAACTGCTCTTGCTAGCGCTCTTGGAGTGCATATCTGATGTGAAGCAGTGGCTTGCACAAAATTTTTTACATCTTAACGAGAGCAAAACTGAATTTATTACTTTTGGCACACCTTCCATGATGAAGGCTTTTGACCCCAACTTTGGCGCTCCGGCTGACATTTTTAAGACACACGTTAAAAATCTCGGAGTGATATTCGATAGCAGGCTTAACTTTGAAAAACAGATTATTTCTGTTGTAAGAGCAAGTTTTTTCCAGCTCCGTCTCTTAGCCAAAGTGAAGAGTATTCTTAGTCGCCACGACCTTGAAAAAGCAATTCACGCTTTTAGAAGCTCAAGGCTGGACTACTGCAAATGCACTTTATGTCGGCCTCTCCAAGTCCTCGATTTCTCGGCTGCAACTTGTTCAAAATGCTGCTGCTCGATTTTTAACAGGTATACCTCGACATGAGGATATTGCCCCTGTGCTATCATCACTCCACTGGCTTCCAGTCCATTTTAGAATTGATTTCAAACTTTTACTGTTTGTTTTTAATTCTATTAATGGCCAGGCTCCATCTTATTTATCGGAAATTTTAACTTTCCGTAACTTTGGCAGGACTCTTCGCTCGATCGGCCAGCTTCTTTGAGATGTTCCGAGACTGAAACTTAAACAGTGGGGAGACCGATCCTTTGCGGTTGCTGCCCCCAGGCTGTGGAATAGCCTTCCCCCCGAAATCCGCACCATCACGGATCTAGGTCTTTTTAAGTCTCGGCTAAAAAGACACCTTTTTAGACTCGCCTTTTCCACAGATTAGGATAGCCTGGTTTTATTTGCTTAAGGGTTTTTTAATGTCTTTGGATTTTATCGGTTTTATTTGCTGGACTTTTATCGCGATGCCCTGTCGTTGTTTTAATTTTATTATTTTATTTTATTTTTTTTTTTATGTCATTGTATAATATTTTCCTTCCTTTTATTTATCTTGAGGCATGTTTTGTTGTAAAGCACTTTGAGGGCCTTTCGGGTTTTGTAAAGGGCTATATAAATAAATTTGATTGATTGATTTGATTGATTAGCATTTAGCGCGGTGACTATCTTCTTAAACTCTTGGAAAACATTTTACACACAGTTTGTGGCTCGTTGTCCGTGGTTTAATTAATTACAAATTACATGCTGTTTTCCTACTGAGTGTGTATTATCATCATGAAAATGTTGATGCCCCTTTAGACTCTACAGTTAATTCAAAATTGTTGGAAACCTTTTATTTATATTTATTCATGGATTAAAACTTTTGAAGTTTATAGACAAAAACATTTTGAGAATTGTCGACGAAAACTAGACGAAGACAAACAGATTTTGAAATGACTAAAATATGACTAAGACTTATAAATATTTTCGTCCAAAAGACTAAGTTAAAAATTAAAATGGCTGCCAAAAGAACACAAATGTATACATTTTGGAGCATTGTTGATTTTTCAGAAAAACTGGAAAATTTGTGTGTTCGAAAACTTCGACGTGAAGTGTAAGCTTAAAGTTTCAGAAACACTCCTCCATATTGTGAGCAACAAGTAAGCCATGAACTATATAGGTGAGGGGGAAAAGCAATATAAAAGGGATTAAAATTGTGAAAGTCTTCAGTGAGCTACATGTGAGCAGCTTGGGAGTAAAGCTCCACTTTGAAAAGCAGATGCTCTTTCAAAGTCAAAACTGCACCTGATGATGGTGATGATAAACAAGCTAGAGGACAAGAGAGAGGAAGAAGTAGTTTTAATCCCGTGCCAAGAACGTCATTTGGTCTCTAAGCAGGAGGATCACATTTGGGCAGACAGCTGTGGCAGTTATAAATATCGGTATCGCAAGCTGGGATCGGGAGCTGAAGCGCCGTCTGCAGCACACGCCGGCTAAAAATAGCACACGGGCTGGCTGGCTGGCAGGCAGGAGGGACGAAGACGGCTCGCTCCTTTTTTTTTTCTCTCTCTCACACAATGTCATTAGCGCTAAAGAAGCTCTGCCCACCACAACCGTTGGACACGTGTGTTGTATTCAAATCCCGTGCAGATGTTTTTTTGTGATCGTTTCAGATGCACAACTACACCAATATCAGATCCCTTCAGGCCATCTGCTTTCGCAACAAGATAATTGTCCGCTTCTCATTAAGCTCGGTGCCAGCAACAGCAACGACACCAGTAGGCAGTTTTCATCAAATAGCCGATAATTGTTGCAAACAAACATTCGCTTTAATGCTATTCTCACTGGAGTTAAAAAAACAAAATCGTATTCAGTTGGTTTTAAGGTTGCTTAACAGATTGCCAAACATAAAGTATACCCCTCTATATTACAGTTTATGGTTCTTGCAGCCACTGTAGCACAGATTTTGAGGCGTTTTCACAGTAAATGCTCTTTTGTTTGGCAACAGGACGGATACATGCAATGGCCAATTCAATCACCTAACCTGCACTTGGAGATAAAACAGAAAATGACTGCAAAGTATTGCAACTAAATGTCAAAAGGTTTACATTTAAAGCAACACTAAGTAACTTTTCAACCTTTATAAAATACTTTCATAACATCTGTGATGATACGTCGACTGACAGCGAGTTGAATGACACCTCTATATCTTGAGGGGCCTGTATCGCTTTTACTGGCACAAATTAACGTTGAGGAAGGTGGCAGGAACCCTGCCACACAAAAAAAAAAAAAACTACAAATGTGCTGACTTCCCCCTTTCATTATAACTCATTCACTCCCAGCCATTTTCACCGGTGCAACCCCCTTCGCTCCTGGCCGTTTTACTGAATTTTGACCGATTTTGCAAGGCCCACAGAAAATTCTGTTCTATTGCTATATAAACATGGAACCCACCAAAAGAAAGATCTCTTCTTTCAGCAGGGAAAAAAAGTTAGTTCATATCGTTTTCCATTCTTTAGAAATCAGTAGGGTTGTTCCGATCATGTTTTTTTGCTCCCAATCCGATCCCGATCGTTTGTTTGAGTATCTGCCGATCCCGATATTTCCCGATCCGATTGCTTTTTTTTTGCTCCCGATTCAATACCGATCATTCCCGATAATTTTTCCCGATCGTACTATACATTTTGGCAATGCATTAAGAAAAAAATGAATAAAACTCGGACAAATATATACATTCAACATACAGTACATAAGTAATGTAAGATGGCATTTACATTATTAACATTCTTTCTGTGAGAGGGATCCACGGATAGAAAGACTTGTGACTTTGTATATTGTGACTAAATATTGCCATCTAGTGTATTTGTTGAGCTTTCAGTAAATGATACTGTAGCCATGGCCAAATGCATGATGGGAAGTGGAACCATGACTGTGCGTAGTGCTACCAATTGATATATCTTCTCTGTGTTGGGAAATAAAATAGGTGTTAAGAAAAAGATCAATTGCTACCTTGCTTACCCACATTGCTTCCCATGATATTTCTAATCGTAGGGAGAGGGATTGTAAGGCTTTAGCCAATTAAAAAAATGCCCCAAAGGCTGCAAAAATTCACTCTACTCATTTAACGCTGCCTTTTATCTCTCTATATAGGTAAAACGGCGCCATTACAGATTGAGCGCGACAATGCGTGAGTGGGTTGTGCAGCGCATGCATTAATTGCATTAAATATTTTAACGTGATACATTTTTTAAATAATTAATTACCGCAGTTATCGGGATAAATTTGATAACCCTAACATTAACATTCTTTCTGTGAGAGGGATCCACGGATAGAAAGACTTGTGACTTTGTATATTTTGACTAAATATTGCCATCTAC
The DNA here is from genome assembly GCF_030265065.1 of Corythoichthys intestinalis. Classification (NCBI taxonomy): domain Eukaryota; kingdom Metazoa; phylum Chordata; class Actinopteri; order Syngnathiformes; family Syngnathidae; genus Corythoichthys; species Corythoichthys intestinalis. The sequence continues at coordinate 16,403,429 of NC_080416.1, read as the reverse complement.
TGTATTTGTTGAGCTTTCAGTAAATGATACTGTGGCCATCCCAAATGCATGATGGGAAGTGGAACCATGACTGTGCAACGTGCTACCAATTGCTATATCTTCTCTGCGTTGGGAAATAACATAAGGTTTTGAGACAATGATCAATTGCCACCTTGCCTCCCCACATTGCTTCCCATGATATTTCTAATCATAGGGAGAGGGATTGCAAGGCTTTAGCCAATTAATAAAAGGCTCCAAAGGCTGCCAAAGTTCACTCTACTCATTTTGCGCTGCCTTTTATATTTCTACATCGATAAAGCGGCGTCATTACAGAGTGAGCGCGACAATGAGTGAGAGGGTCATGCAGCGCATGCATTAATTGCATCCTGGACGTCCATTTGGTCATCTTCCGCCTGCGCCCCGGCCGTGCGGCCCACCGATCGTTCCGTTGAATCAGGTTGGGGGTCTTACCAAATGCACTACTGCCCTCCAGTGGCACGTTTTAGTGCTTTAAAATGGATTTTCAGCTTTGTGCTTTGGAGCTAACTTGAATATGAACCTAGAGATGTGTCTTGCGGAAAAGATGTAAAGATGGCAGAGTGACAAGAGAAGAGTGACTTTGTCCGAGGTCACATAAAAAACTCTTCAGCGCTGACGAGTTCCGGGTAGGGTGGTGGTGCGTGAGGCACGCCGGCTGGGTATTACGGTGCAAAATCAAACGTTTTTTACTTTTAACATCGTCATATGCAATTGTTTAGCCACAACTGGATTCATTACCTCATTACTATTCATCCTTCACACAACCGCTGAGAACAGAAATGTTGTTCAAATTCATCTGCAGGCGACCGGGAGATCAGGATTTTACGACACTGTGTGCTGGTCCTCAAGGGAAACAGTCTTCCTTAAAGTGCCTATGACAGCAAAAAGCATGTTTATTTCATATTTGACGCAGTATTTTATGCTCCTGAATGAAATGGATCGCTTGGATGTGTGTGGAAGAGATCGATTTATATATTGAATTTTTTTTAATCCCGTGCCATGAAAGTGAGTGAATTCCTGGATTGAGGAGGAATGCAAATGTGACGTCACCCGGGTCAGAATCTCACAATACAGCATTGCTTTGTAGCATGCGGGTAGACTGCGGATTCAGACGATTTTGCGGATTAATTCGTTTATCTTTCCAGCCAAATGTGCTGCAGGGTTTTGTTGCTGCACCAGGGAAAAGTTCCCATTCACCGTGGCGATTGGCCACAACAAATCTGACAATTGTGGGACCATTGGACTTACGAGGAAGAGAGTAAACGTTGTGTTTTGTATTACGTCAAATACTGGGATCGTGGCGCACGTTTTAATAGGGAGGTGGGTCCCTGGGTCCTCTTCGTGTGCCTGCCTGGAAATCGCTATACTCGGCTTATGCTCGTGCGGTTCTCCATATCGTCCAGACTTCCAGCACCCTCTGCCCTCTTCGTGTGCCCGGCAATAGACCACTATCCTCGGGTTGGGCACGGCCAGCTACGCGCTCCTCCGACATCGGCCGGTTTGTCCGGCGGTCTTTCTCTAGCTGCTTCCCCGGCAAACGAGCTCTCCTGCCCACAGCAGGGGAACGAAAAGCTGTAACTTGCTCGCCGCCGGAGGAGTTGCCGATCGTCGAATACAATCGACAACCCTGCCGCCGGTAAAATTTTTCGCTTCGAAAGGCGAGAATAAGACTTTAAAACGCTGCTCGATTCGGGTTAGCATGTGGGCTAGCTGTCACGCCCCCTGGTTTGTTTACGCTCTCCGAAGCCGGGGCAGTGAAATGACAAAAGCCGGACTAAATCTGGTGGCATAAAATATGGTTCGGGAGGTGCAAGAAGTCGACAGTTTTGACCATTATGGAGAAATTTTGCCATGTCGTACTGAATAAATACATTTTGAATATTTCATATTGCATTTAGCACAAGACTTTTAATTGTTATGACATACCAATTTTTTAGCACTTGGGGAAAAATACTAAGATGAAAAGAATATCCTGTAAAAATACTGGAGTAGAGAGATCGAAACAATTAGAGGTGTGCAAAATTTCCGATTCTTAGATTATTCGCGATTCGGCCGTGGAAGATTCGAGAACGATTCACAAACATCCAAATTCCGATTATTGAAATATGCCAAGTAAAGCGGAAGTACAACACACTCAGCGCGCCGCGCGGGCTTCGGGACGGAACGGAGCGGGAGTAGCTAAACATTATGCTTCTCATTAACCGGCCCCTCGGGTAATGCCAACGCTCAACTCACGGCTCTAGCTCAACTCATGCCACGAGATAAAAAAACACAACAACATACCTGCCTGCTGCCGAAAAGCTGCTACAAGTACAGCTAAGCTACATAATGTTACGGTAGGTATCATTTATATAGGACTAGATGGATTATAGACTCGGTAGCGGTAGCAGCACATCTGCAAAAAGCTAGACGCGTTGTTAGTAAACGGCCGCCATCTTAAAGCAGTAAACTTCCCTGCAATGCTGTTGTAGCGAACCTTCCAAGCAAACCTAATTAACTTTTTATCTAAAATACTCCTAAATCGGTAAAATATTGACTTGAATCTATCTTTAAAATAGTTTTAAAACTTTCACATGTCAAAAGTAGACAAAAGGGAAATTATGGAATAACGGGAGCAATTTTAACAACTTTAACGGTTGATTCACAACATTAAATTAATTGAATGTAGTTTAAAGCTGCTGATACAGAATGGGGACTGGAGTTTTTTTTATTTAATGTTATTTTTGTATATTTGTTTACTGCTATATGTTAACTTGATACTGAAATAGTAGTTTGGTTTAGCCTGAGAGTATTTTTGAACAATTTTGGAACTAATGTACAAAACTTTATTTAAAAAAAAAAAAAAAAAGGAGGGGGGTGCATCAATAATCGTTTTATAATCGAATCGGAGCCTCTGAATCGTAATCATAATCGAATCGTTAGGTGCCCAAAGATTCCCAGCTCTAGAAACAATGACATTTTGCTGCTCTCTTTGTCGCATTTCACTCGTTCTGAATAATTCCCCCTCAATGGGCTGAATTCTAAACCAGATGAAATCGTGACCCTGCCGACGACATCCTCAAGCTGGGGATGCTACAGCGCTGTAATGACAGGCGGGGCTAAATGGCAGATTAAAAGACTAATTTCTCATCATCTGCGCTTTGTCAAATTGTTGTATAGTGTCGAATCGTCTCAAAATATGATTCTAATTCAAATAACGCTATTTAAGCTTTTTTTATGCTGTCACAGGGACTTTAAAGTGAAACACTACCATTTTTGTCCACCTGCGTCGCTAAACAAAACTGAAAAGATACCTGGTATTTCTTTAATATGATTGTCCTAAGCATATGTGCAGTAAAAACTGATGTAATTCTTTCACCGTTCACTTGATTTAAACCTAAATACTCATGAAACAAAGCTGAAAGTCTGCAGTTAAAGCACATCCTGTTCATTTAATTTAATCCATTTTGGTGTTGTTTCGAGGCAAAAAGATAAGAATTGTGTTGATGTCCTTATATTTGCGTCTAGGCTATATTTGCAAGTTATCCGGGTTTTGCCATAAAATGCCTTGGGAAACATAAGCACACATTATGGCCTTGAATTCCAATTTGTGTCTGTACTTCATGGCATCGCCCAGATCTTTCGTGATGTATTTTTCAACTAGTCACACTCTGTGCAGAACAATTATTATTATCTAGCAATATTGCATTTGGATTAGTGAAAACTACAGTGTCTCAATTATCACACGCTGCAGACTTTGTCGCAGCAAGCCAGATACCAAACACAAACTCATATATTAAAATAACTGATTATTCTATTCTCATTTACGTAATACCATGTAATAAAAATTTAACATCACCCTGTTATGGATCCGTTTCTGCTAGTCACATTCAGAACATTGTGCATCCCATGCCTGACGCAGGTAGGAGGAGGCTGACTGCCTCATAGAACTTTACCCGGTATTGAAACATGCTCCTACACGCACTCTCATAGCAATATCTGCAATGCAGTAACAAGACATGATCTTCAGGACATTGAATTGCCTTGGATGCATCTTGGCAGCAACGTAGACATATTAAAGATAATTGGCTGTGCGTGTCTTCGGGTGGCGAGAGCTGGGGGGCACATTCTAGTCTTAGGTCTCTGTGGCATCATCTTATCACTAAAGTCATATGAGGGCTAATTGAAGGAACAGGTCCCACATTACAGCACATTAAACTGGTAAGATTTCTTTTTATTTTCTTTTATCCCCAGACAGCCAGTCAAGTTACCCCGAATGCATCTCCACAGCAGAGGATGCTGGTGTTCCAAATCCCCCCCAAGGCAGAAGAAGAAACTCTGAAAGCTGCCATTTCAGTCATGTGGGCAATCAACAGAGCACTCTAGAGATAACAAAAGGCTCAGCACTCATTGCAGACACAATCTGATTCCATCAGAGCTGCGAGAGGTGAGCTGGGGAAGTGCTTCAACTGGGTGCAGCACATTATTCCAAGTCCATGTGTGTTTTTGGTATTCGCTGAAAAAATGTCACCGGGATTGAGCGACGAAAAGGTCAGTTTGATGAACACAGTGCAATAAACACATAGCAAACATGTGTCAGGTGAGAACTAAGAACAGGATTTGTTCAGTCATTTAAAATAATTTCTTAAGGATGTGGTGAACAATTTAAGTTGCCGAGCAGGGTTGTGAGGTTTTGATCCAAACTTCTTTTAACAAAACAGCAACTGTGAGTCATGCAGTAGGAAACCCAAAATAAATGTACAATAGTATATTCTTATCCAGCTTTATCCAAACCCCTCAACTCTATCAAAACAGAAGCCCATTGCATCCATCACCATGGCTGAATTGACATATGTAAACATAGGGCTGGGCGATATGGGCTTAAGTACGTATCACGATAAATTGAGCAGATTTACCTCGATAACTACAAATGACGATAAATTCGCCCAAGCGGACTGTTATATAATTTGAAAATTTGAAACAATGCATGGAATACACATTAACCGTTTCTCGTTAAATTTATTTAACCAGCTTTCGATTTAACAATTGCACATGCAGTCTAAACATTAAGTATTAAAAAAAATATTGTAAACAATAAGAATTCTAGTGTGAGCATTTATAACAGCTTGTATGACTTGAAAAATGTACAACATTATAAAAATCAATATGACGACTATGCAAACATGTCATTCTAACACAAATGATTTGCAGCTTTAACAGTACACTTCAGACAACTTATTGGTAATGGCTGCTGTGACATAATGATTAAACACAAGTGTTTACGTCAAGGTTTCAGGTTTTTTTTTTTTTTTCCCGAAACATTTTTTAATACATGCACCCCCCCACACGGACACAACCAGATTAAAGCTGTATTGCTCTGATGCCAATGAAACATTTAAGGTTTTATGATGGCAGAATAAAGCAAACACATACAGAAAATTAGCTGTGGCCATTAAACTGTCATATTATATATATATACGCTTCAATGTTGGATTATACTTTATGCTGAGTGCTTTACCATCATGAAAGCTTTCAGAGAAATCAAACAGAGATGCCAAATAACGCGACATGATGACTGCTACATGAAGTCCTTCCTGAAAACCACGTGACTCCATACGTAAGCAAATTCTCTGCTTTCTTAAAGGGGAATGAACATAGCCGAACAACACAGAGTCAAAGCGGGATGAAAAGACTATATTTTCTTGTTATATTAAATTACCGAATTTACCGATATGGTCAAAATTACGTCGGTCATCGTGAAGAATTTCGGTGACGGTTAATTTTCAGTTTACCTCCCTGCTCTATGTAAACATTTAAATTATTATGAGAAATTATAATATTGTAAAATTACTAGAGCTGAAACTTGAATACCGTATTGGCCCGAATATAAGACAGAGTTTTTTTGCATTGAAATAAGATTGAAAAAGAGGGGGTTGTTTTATAATCGCGGTCTAGACATTATACCCATTCACGACACTAGATGACGCCAGATATCATTGAAGCGATGTTCTGTTATGACAGATCTCAGCTACTCTCCCCATTCATGACGCTAGATGGCGCCAGATATCATTGAAGCGATGTTCTGTCATGACAGATCTCAGCTAATAGTTTAACCAGTTTGCATTATTTAATTGCAATGCTTTTCCTTATTCAGATTTGTTTCAAGACTACACTTAAAGTTAGACTTCACTTTGATGGTTAATGCAGTTATTGCAATTTTGTTGTTTTATCACAATAGATTGGTTTATTTACATTTCAAACACCAGAAGCCATTCATTTACGAATGTGATTGCACTTTAGTTTACATATTTGAAAGTTCAGATATTAAGATTTGAATTAGACAAAATAACCTGCTTTTTCTCTCAAATGTGTTGTTATAATCATTTGTTTCAGATGTACTGTAATTACTTTCTGTATAAAAATTAACTTGGTGTTCAAAAAGTCTTTTTTCAAACTTAAGTCTTGAAAAAGAGGGGGTCGTCTTATAATCAGGGCCGTCTTATATTCGGGCCAACGAGTAACTCCATTTTAAAAATTGATCGAGGCATTTTCTCCGTCTCGAGGAATCATTTAATTTTGCCAGCTCTAAGCATGACGTTTTGCCCGGACTACTTTTAATGCGGCACAATGTGTAGAGGAAAAAGGGAGAGGCGGCGGACATATTTGATTTCAACAATGCATGTATATAGAGGCAACGACGAAAGCGAAGAGAAAGGTACCAAGAAAAACCGAAAATGTCAAAAGTGTTGGAGAATTTCAAGCTGGAGACCAAGGTGAACACTGTTTCATTTCATTCACTGTAAGTGTTTTGTTTTGTTGCATCCAGCTGTGGGGACGTGCCGATGTCACAAAAGCAGCCAATCCCAGCTCATCAGCAGTAGCATATAAACGCAGGTCATCCGGGAGAAAGGCGCCGAGATATTACCTAGCTGGTCCCCATCGGACGTTCTAGTAGTCTCGAGCTGGTTATTCGCAATTGGCTAGTTACGCCTTGCCCTGATTTTTGTTCGTCTGCTACTTTTATGTGTATCCTCTACTTTGTGCAGGTTTGAGTGTTTTATTTAGTCTCTCTGCCCATCGCCTTCTTTACCCTAGAGCAGTGGTCTCAAACCGGTCCTCAAAGGGCCGCAGGGGGTACTGGATTTCATTCCAACCAAACGAGACAAATACCTTTTCACCAATCTGGTTTCTTACAAGTGTAATCAGTTGATTGCAATCAGGTGCTGCTTATGTTAGTAGAAACCTCATTGGTTGAACTGTTTGTGCTGGATCTGTTGGAACAAAAACCAGGACCCACTGCGGCCCTTTGTGGAGTCGGTTTGAGACCGCTGCCCTAGAGTTTTTATTATTGAGCCCTGTCGACTTGCTGTCACGAACCCCTTTTGTTATCACTTTTCTGCGATCGTGTGTGCTATTTTTGTTTGTATTATTAAACCCTTGTTCGAATCCCTCAGTTATTGTCTGCTCAGTCCAATCATGTTTCCGCATCAGCAGACCTTAACTCATTCAGTCCCAGCCATTTTCATTGGAGCAACCCTTTTCCCAATAGAACCCCCTGTTCTATTGCTATATAAACATGGAACCCACCAAAAGAAAGATTAGACTCTGTTCTTTCAGCATTAAAAAAAGTAAGTTAATAACTTTTTCCATTCTTTAGATACCAGCATTATAAAATAACTTAGAGCAATTTTCCAATTTCTGATGAAAAAAACTGAAATTGAGCTTATTGTAAAAGCATACATTTCAAACATAAGTTTGACTTTAACACAACTATTTTTTTGCTTTTGTGACATCCCAAACATCTGAATAATGTTTTCCTTCTACAAAATAACAAACATTAAGACAAATAGAGCTTTTGATAGCAAAGTAACAATTTATTTACACATAACTAAACTATTGAACTGAATGATGACGCTGTTGTGGCCGTGGCTGTATTGGCAGACGTGGTAAATTTTTCCCTCATCACCGCCTGTCTGTCTCATCAAGATTTTGTGGAATCTTTCTTTTGTAGTGACCACTTCCTCATAACAGAATTCACCTAGGGAACTTGTGTGGGCCATGTGCCTTGTGTTTACATCCTTCTCCACATTTTTGTCACGCTTCTTACTTCTTCCAACTTCCGTTTCCTGACTATCTCTTCATTCATTTCCTTTCATGCTCCAATATGAGTTCTTACCAATGCGCTACTGCCCTCCAGTGGCCAGTTTTATTGATTTAAAATGGATTTTGAGCATTGTGCTTTGGAGCGAACTTGTATCAGAACCTAGAGCTCTCTCTTTTGAAAAAAAAATAATAAAAGACGTATAATTACTTTTTGGGACACTGAAACATTAAAAATAGAACGTATTCATCCGTTTTTGGGAGCAAATGAGTTAACAGTAACACAGCGCTTGCATAACACTACCTCCCGCACGGCCCTGGCTACTTGCAGCCCCGTCGACAGTTCCGCACCCCTGGCTGGACCCCACAACTGATGATCACCCACGAAACCCCACAACTAATGACCACCCGCGAAACCCGGGCCTGGCTCCACCGCGCAACTTGCCCGCCTTGCCCCCGCCCCGCTCAAAGCTATTTTGATTGGGAATGCCAGTTCTCTTTGCATTGAGCGCTTTTATTTATTTATTTTTATTTTGAGAGATACGACTATTATTTTTGTTGTGCTTTCAGTAAATGATACTGTAGCGACGTGACTGTTCCGCCCAAATGCATGATGGGAAGTTGGGCAATCATGACTGTCAGTGGTGGCTGCAAATGGTATATCTTCTCTGCGTTGTGTTCAATACAGGGTGTTAAGACAAAGATCATCTCCTGTCATTCTACCCCACGTTGCTCGCTACAATAGTTATAATTGTTGTGAAAGAGATCCCAAAGCTTATGACAATATACATTGCGCGTCCCTAATGAATGCCTGTGTCCACTCCACTCGCTCTTCTCTGCCTCTTAGTTCTCAATATAAATAAAACGGCGCCTTTGTAGTCTGTTTGCGGCAATGCATGAGTGGGTTGTTCCGCATGTGTTAAATATTTTAACGTGATTAATTTAAAAAATTAATTACCGCCCGTTACCGCGATAAAATTTGACAGCTCTAAAAATTACACAATTTTTGGGGAGCGTGAGAAAAAGCGAACAGCACAACATAACAAAAAGCAATCTCAGTGAGATCACGCCTACAATATTGCCTTAAATCCTGTATGAGAGCCTCTCAATGTCATGTTCTGTTCCAAGGAGAGGAAAATACACTTTTTTTTTTCCTAGGGCAAGCCACCAAAATTGCAGTTGTCAAGGCTGCAGGTGACCCGCAGCAGGTAGCATCATCTTCTCTTCCCTTCTGACATCTGGTAAAATCTTCCCCAGCGTAGATCACATAACTTCAGATAATTGCCATTCTATACTGTCTGTCCAACTCCACCACATTTCCTCTCCAGTCTAACACAGTATCTCTTTGCACTTTACCTGAACTCTGTTTACAAGCAGACACGACATGTTCTATTTTTGGATAAATCCAACAAGATCCAGCTTGGTGGCATGTATTTCTACCGTCATAAATACAAAGATCAAGTAAAGCTTTCATCTTTGTGCATCCATGCACTTTACAAACGCTCATTTACCTTGATATGACTGTATTCCCCCTTGCCGGACTCGCCGCTGACAGGTTTGCTTTCGGGCCTGGGCTTGAGGACTTGACGCAAAGGACTGGAGATTGGCAGGCCTGTCACACTGATTCCATCTAAAATTCCCCCAAAAAAAAGCAGTGCGGCGTCAGCGAAAGTAGCAAGGTTATTTGTAATCGGAGGCAAGCAGAGCATCGGGGGAAAGAAGAACATTGACAAAGTTAAATATCAGCAGTCTGTGAGAGAATTCGCAAGGATTTTGCAATTCATTGTTTGAATACCCTTGATTAGCGTGCCTACTTTCAACCTTCTGTGCAAATCTTTGCTTCCCTCAAAATGACCAGACGACCTCCTGGATTTGTTAATTGTGTAAATTCATGGCGACCTTGAGCGCAAAAGCGACACAGGAGCGGCTGTAGAACTATGAGTGCTACTTTCAATGCACTCCATCAATGGTGAAAAAGACCGGGAGCAAACAAATGCACATCAAACGTACCAACGCGAGTCTGACGTCAGAAGAGCACAGCAATGTGCTGTTTTGCCCTCAGCGAGGAGGAAAGAAAAACCATGAATGAGAATGAGCCCGGTCGCTGAAACATAACCAATTGGAAGTTGTTTTTCTCATATACTCAGAGTGCTAATTAAAGTATAACTGGTGGATTTAGATGGAACTAAATTTGGTATGACAGCATGAACACACACGTTTGCATTTTAACACAGTAAAGTGGAACAGACTGATGGAAGGTGAAATCCAAGTTAGAAGCAGTGATAGCTGTAGGCAGGCATGTATGGGGGGGGGCAGTCAGAAATGTGTAGGGGGCATCATATGAAAGCATCATGCTCCAGCAACCGACACCCCCACCCCTGTGCTTATGGTAACAGCGTTTTCTTCATGGAATTGGGTTGTTAGCTGTGTTCAACCCCAAACTAGAGTAGTGGATTGCACTAAGTCAGGCCTCTACCTTCAGACCTGTCCAACTTGGGTGTCTCACATGAGGACTAAGCTCCTGCTGGTAGGTCACTGAGGTACAAAAACCCCCTGACCACAATGAGGGACCATAAAATAAAATATCCTTCATCCAGATTTTATAAACTTACAAGGTAACATATCTTAACTGGATGGCCTAATTATCAAATAAATTATAACCTGAGAACTGAACTTATGAAAAATAATTAAAAAATACTTCTCAAACTAATTTATAAAACACATAAGATATAGAACAGAACATTTTTATCTCTTCTTTTTAAAATTTCTCTTAAATAAAGCTCCTTTCACACAAGCCTAAACACCATTAAAATCCGCAATTTAAAGGGGCAGCCGTTGTATGTGAAAGCAATTTCCCAGGTCGACTGACACAGATATTACGCGGACATTTCACACGTCGCATCTTAGTATAACGTCCGGGACTTTCCCGGGACGAGGTGTATGTGAAAGCAACCGTTAAATTCCCGAGTCACAGCAGGAGAGCGGATGACGTAAATATCATGGCGGGCTGATCATCACTTCCTATTTGTTTACAGTAAGACGAAAAGCAGTAAACAAACATTTATCAACATAGCAAGCTGGAAATAGCGAAATTAAACTGAAAACAATGACATTAAATTGCTACTGGATCGTAGAGCCGAGGAAGAGAGTCCATCGTCAATCTTTGGAAATGTGTGGTTTATTTTGTTGCAGATGTTAGGGTCTGCAACTGCGGAAACAAGGTTGTACCTTAAAGCAAAAAACAATTGAGGGATGCGTTCAAGGGTGTATTATTCAAGGGTTTATTAAATACAAACAAAAATACACGCGATCGCGAAAAAAGGGGGAATAACACAATGGGTCCGTGAATGTAGGTCGACGGGGATCGATAATAGCAACCTAGGCGGTCGGCAGAGAGCCAATATGACAACAAAACAAATACACTCAAATGCCAGCACAATGTAGGGGATTTCAAAACAAGGGCGACAGAGGTGTCGAATGGCGCCCGCAAGTTAATATCTCAGCACCCTTCTTTTGGATCGCCTGGGCTTGAATACAGTCTTGATTAGCTTAAATTGGCTGCAGTTACGACGTCAATAACGTTCCCACAACCAGCTCTGTAACAAATTGACCAACATTGTGACAGCCCATGCCGACCAAAAATGACGTCATGTTCGTATTGTAAAATCGCGACAGCAGCCCTCCCCGCACAGAGAGCGCCAGTGAGCAACACAGGACAAGTCTGTGAAAGAGTCAAACTCATGTAATTCCCGGGATATCTCTACATGCGTGAAAGCAATGACGCAAGTAAATCCCGTGTCACCTTACACGGGAATTAACCGGGATATGTTTGTGAAAGGGGCTTGAGAAACATGGCTTTGTAAAAACTGCTGTGATTTAAGGAAGCAAGGCAGTGCAGAACTATAGTCTGGGGCGGGGCTTTACGTAGGGGTCTGTCAAACGGCGGTAATTTGTCTTCAGTCTGTCACGTGAGGTGGACATAGACTTATTTGTGTGCTTGTTGTGACTGAGAAAACGCGCTGAAACCTGACACACTATTGTCTGGCGATGTTTAGGCTCATTTACTGTACATACTAACAGTGATTGGATGTTTACTGAGGGCTGTGCACGCTTTACTGTGCACGTGCGCCGACCATCTGTGAATATACACTCAGTGGAGGGAGATGAGAGAGAACTGATGCATTACTAGTTGACAGATTAGACAATATAGTATTAATTTTGTGAGTATATTAAAAATGTGCCTTTTCAATTTCTAAAATTTTGATTTGAGGGCGCAAAACATTTATTTGAGAAAGCACTGCTCCCTCTTGCCCCTGCGTAGAGCTGGCGTCGGTTAGAAATAGTATCAACTCATCCTCTGTTTCTTTATTTGATCTGGCACCTACTTTTGCTTTATTTACAGTGAGTGAGTATGAGTCTACATTGCAGGGTTTTCTGATGAGAGCTCAAGATGTATCATTTCAGAGCTTTTTCTTCGGGAAAGATGACATTAAGAATCCAATTCATTAGCAAGGACTGTAATTAAAGCTGCAAGCAGCAATAAATAATCCACTAAATCTTTTCACTCATTGACTGTCAACAGCGATAGACGTCAAAAGCAAGGGCGTAAAAGCCGAATTCTGACTTTTGGGACAAATTTTAAAACAACTGTCAGAGAGGCCAAACTATGCCTTAACTTCCCATCGTCGCCTGTTGAAGCATTACCCAATTCCGTTTGGCACGGCCAGTGTATAACAAGCAATAACACAGACACTTTCATGCTTTGTGGTGTGTAGCCTGTTCAAGGGAACACACATGACTCCCCGTGTCCCATGCCTTGTGAGTAATGGATGGGGTGATTAACGGTGGCACTGCTTGCAATAACAGCCTTGGTTATACCCCGCTTCCGATCCGTATCGGTCTTGTTCTGGAGAATTGTGTGAGTTCAGCAATCGTGTGGTATATAGCTTGTGCTTAACTAGTGCAGACATTGTGCAATGGTGGCAGCACAGATCTTATATTAAAAAATAGAGGGAACCTACATATACTGTACATTCCAGACCCAACAGCTGTAGATTAAAATCTGCAAAACAAACAATCCATATAATTTTTTTTATTTTTTTATCCCTCAATATACTTTTAAAACATTTAAACAGAATAAAATACTATTTTTAAACACATCGTAATCATGTTTGAACACTCCAAAAAAAGCCAAGCATGATATGGGGTATAAGAAGTGAAGTTGTAGCAGAGTGGCAGTAAAAGCAAGAAGAAGGAGGCAATGAGCAGTGGAGGGTTTTTTTTTTTTGGAAGCTCAAAACAATAAGCCATCAACAGGAGCGTGAGATTGCAGTTGCTCCAAGCAATACAAACCAGCAACAATGTAAGGACAAACAAGAGCAACAGAAAAGAACAGATCACCTCCCCTTACTCGTATTTGTTTTGGATGCTTATTTACTGCAGTGCAAGGTGTACCCATGGGCGGGGCTGCCGTCCCTACACCTACACACGGAGGATCAGCACTGTCATTACGAACGGCACTCATAGCATTTAACATGATAAACCTCTCCGGGAGTCAAAGCTCATTTGTCCCGAGTGATGACATCACTCCTGTCGAGCCCTGAGTTATGGTGTTGTCGTTTCAAGGCGGGGCCAAAGTGAGGGATAAACTCATTTGAGGATATATCGGCGATGCTCGGCCCGTGTCGAATGTTCTCTCCTGACTGCGTTCTTTGTCTAATGTGCCCCCGTCTACCTCGGCTGACAAATGACATCGGGAACGCCGGGCAAAAAAAATATAAATAGATCAAGTTGATCGATTAACCTTCCCCATACATGCATACAAATCGACGAATATGATTAGTTACCGGGCCAGATATAGCATGACAATCAGTCACTTCAGCACTCAGATCTAGACTATAAATAAGCGCTAATGTTAACAGAATGCATCTCTGACGCACACCAGCACGACACGTGAGCTACGAGCTGGAGCTGACAGCAGACAGGCCTAAAGCGGGCATTGCGAATCAATTCATTAATCGTGATTGAATTGAATTAATCTCAATCAACAGGCCTCATATGGGTTTTGCAAATGGTTTCGTTGTTAGAACAGTGGTTGGATTGAATGAATGAAGTTCAAAACATATACAGATATTCCTCAGTTGCAAGGCAATGTAATGTTTATTACATATACAGTGAGGAGCACAAGTATTTGCACCACTTGTGATTTTGCAAGTTCACCCACTTAGGAAATAGGTAGAGGTCGGAAATTTCAATCATAGATGCACTTCCACTTATAGAGACATAATCTAAAAAAAATGTTTTTAATCCGGAACTAAAATTGTGTTATTTTTCAATAATTTATTTGTAATTTACAGGGATTCATATGTATTTGTACCCTTGCGTGCTAATATTTAGTGCAGAAGCGTTTGTTTGCAATTACGGAGGTCAGACGCTTTCTGTAGTTCTTCACCAGGTTTTCACATAAGAAAACAGGGATTTTGGCCCATTCCTCCACACAAATGTTCTCTAGATCTGTCAGGTTTCAGCTCCATCCAAAGATTTTCTATTGGATTGAGGTCTGGAGACTGGCTAGGCCACTCCAGAACCTTGACATGCTTTTTACGAAGCCACTCCTTGGTCAGCTTGGCTGTGTGCGTCGGATCATTGCCCTGTTGGAAGATCCAGCCAAGATTCATGTTCAAGTCTCTGACTGAGGGAAGGAGGTTGTGGCTCAAAATCTGACGATACATTTCACCACTCATTCCCTCTGCATTATATAGTATAGTCTTCCTGTCCCCTTTGCTGAAAAGCAGCCCCAAAGCATGAGGTTTCCACCCCCGTACTTCACAGTGGTGATGGTGTTCTTGGGATTGTACACATTCCTCCACACACGACGAGTTTGCACCAAAAAGTTCTACTTTGTTCTCATCTGTTCACATGACATCTCCCATGACCTGTCTGCATCATTCAGATGGTCTCTGGCAAACTTCACATATACTGGCTTCAACAGGGTGCATTCTGAGCAATGCATGATTTTAAACCATTGCACCATAGTGTTCTACTGACAGTAGCCTTTAAAACTGTGCATCCAGCTCTCTTTATGTCATTGACCAGCTCCTGCTGTGTAGCTCTAGGCTCAGCCCTCAATTTTCTCATCATGAGTGATGCCTAACGACGAGACATTTTACATAGAGCCCCAGTCCGAGGTAGATTATATGTCATTTTTAGCCTTTTCCATTTTCGAACAATTGCTGCAACTGTTGATTTATTCTCACCAAGATGCTTTCCAACTGTCAAATAGCCTTTTCCAGCTTGGTGGAGCTCAACATTTTTTTTTCTCTAGTGTCTTTCGAAAGTTCTCTGGTTGGCAGTTGGATTATGATTGACTCTGGAGTGCACAGGTGACAATATCGAGCTCAAACATGTGGTGGGTGTGTTTTCATAGGGTAAAGGTGGACTTTTTTTAAGGTAGATTGACAACTCTTTGAGTGTCATAATTATTGCCGATTCTCAGGGGTACAAATACTTATGAACCCCAGTAAATTACAGAGAAATTATTTAAGAAATCCTACGGTAACACTTTGTAATAACTATCCGTTTTACTAGTTAATAGATCATTAGTAAACTGTTGATAAATGATTTATTGTTGATTTGTGAAGTATTTGTTAACAGTTTGTTAAGCATTTACAGGGTGTTCCAATATGGTTGACCCCATTCTAAATGCCCATGCTAGTTGATGGCTCTTAATAAAACTATATACACTTTATGTTGAAGGTCATAAGTTTTATTTGTTAAATATACAAAGAAAAGTACAAATATTTGTTGGTTCTATGGCAGATTTTCATAAATGTGCAACATGAGCGCTGCCTGCAAAATGCCTTATCAAAATGCCTTTTCTTTTGAAGTGAACGGCATTTCTTAACCTGAAAAGATAGAAATGCCAAACGTTACACACAAAAACTTGAAACGTTTCTACACAAACTGTGTTTCAGGTTAAGAACACCCTGTAAATGCTTAACAAACTGTTAACAAATACTTCACAAATCAACAATAAATCATTTATCAACAGTTTACTAATGATCTATTGTTGAGTTAATTATCGAGGGTTGATTGAAAATTTGCTTGATTGATTGAATATTTGCTTGTGCTCATACATACCTAATACATACATAATACATATTGCCATATTTTTTCTTATTGATATAACCAGTAAATGATTATTGCTTGCTATACTAGGTTGTAGTATAATGTTTAAGTGTTACAAAGAGTAAAGAGTGTCGGGATGACAACTGCCTTGCTTCATGGCCGCATCATTGCGTAACTAGGCCTTCCAGGACATCTTCAGCACCTGACGTCTAGACTTTCATCTAGACTTTCGAGGACATCTTCCATTCGAGGACATCTTCCATGGCCGCAGCGTTGCATAACTGAAGTGTTTGGGTCATACTGACCACTTTATCTAAGTGCCTTTGCTTACACACGTGTATTTAGTTAGTTCCACCTACATGCTCACACATAGCCAATCAAAATCACATGGGTGTCTCCAGCTTGCTTTCCCTCTCCCTTTAGGGCGGCACCCTTCTGTGTTAGGACAAACCCCTAATAAAAAGAGCAAGGAGGTTTTTTTCCTTAGATCAATTTTGGTGACTATACAGCGTAATCTAGCATTTCTCTGTCTAGTCCCTCCTTGCTCTCCTTGGCCAAGAAAACTGAGTGTCTTCTCTCCTTATTTTTGGGTAATTTTACAAATGTCTACCTAAGGGTCTATTTTTGAACTTGACATCTATTAACTAGTAAACGGATAGTTATTAGAAAGTGTTACCAATCCTACTATGTGAGTTCCGCATTTTTTTTTTTTTTTTTGGATTATGTCTATATAAGTGGAAATGCATCAATGAAAGCAATTACAGACCTCCAACTATTTCCTAAGTGGGTGAACATGCAAATCTTAAGGGGTCCAAATACTTCTGCTCCTCACTGTATATAAACTACATGAAAGACCGGGTCATTATTTGCTGAGAGACCCACTGACTCGCTGCTATCAGTGCAAACAGAAGAAAAGGGAAAATTGTGATCACACGCCGAGTGGCAAATTACAACTTAAAGTGAAAAATAATTCACACTTAGAAAAAAAACTCCATCTCAAATGTTGCCATCATTGCCTTTTACATGTGCAATTTCCGGTCCCCTAGTTGCAGACAAAACAGCTTTGTGGAGAGTATAATGGAGCCATATGACGCCTAAGCCACCTATGCTTCAAAAGGATTAACCGTGTTTAGTTTAGAATGAAAACAAATTTAATCAAAGCGATAGTGTGCAACTTTGGAATATGAATGAACGTCTGCTGCATTGAATCTTACGCCAAATCAAGTCCCACATTGCCGTTTGACTGCCAGGCAAATCTCTCTGCCTTTCCCAGCAGACGGGAGGGTTGAGCATCGCAAAGTCTCAAAGTAGCTTGTCAAAAGTTCAACAGAGCATTAATCTGACGTTAATAACGCTATTTCATGGACATGTCAGTAAAGCGGTATCAAATGTGTTGAGTGAAAATTGCATTGCCATAACAACAGCATTCACAGCCTCTTACTTGGACATTGCCACACCTTATCTCCTTTATTCAGGGCCTCCAATTGCTCTGCTAATTAAAAACATTGGAAAGGTATCGTTTGAATGACCTCATGAAGGCAGATAAACACGGCGTGCTGTATGGGTTTACTCTGTCAGTCATCCGCATCCGCAAAACACACACACGAAGAAGAAATTGGTGTGGCGCAGGCGTCGGTCCATTCGGCTCCTTTATTAATATTTACTAGAGCGAGAGGTTCAACAGTCGCAAGAAGGAGGTAGAGTGGTCTGCAGTGAGGAGGAAAAGAAAGCTTGAGCTTTAACTTGGGGAAAAAAAGACAGAGGAAAGAACACAATGAACGAGCTCACAGGTAGCGAAGAAGGTGAGTTTTTTTCCCCCCTCATTTCAAATTTGGAATACAAAGGAGAGGAGAGGATGAGTGGAAGCCAGAATCTGGGGAGTGAAATGAAAGTAGAGAGACCTGAAAGACCTCCTGTTACACTGAATGTGAAATAAGGCAGCCTGATCCTCGTTAGCTGAGAAGGAAAATGCTACCACCGCTCCCGTCCCTGGTCCAGGTTCAGGCAATTAGGGCTACTCTTGATTGAAAAGCCCATTCTCTGCTTACGTTGGGATAAATTGGCACAGGATTACAAACCATATATGCTTTACATAAAGAAGGGGTTCACTTCTTCACATCATCAGCACTGCTTCACTCTTCTCTGTCACACCCTAACCTTTCCTGTTCTTCCTCTTCCTGTCCTATCGGTCAGTAGATATAGAATGTCTCTCTTTGGTAAATGATGTTATAATGATTTTGTAGCACTACTTGTAGCCAGGTAGCATATAGACAAGTTTCCGAGGTACTTCCGCTTTATTTCCGCATGTTTTGCACTATTTAGCCGCCACCCATCAAATCTGACACGAAAACGACATTTGTTCATAAATAAGCCGCACTATAAGCCGCAGTTGTCCTCACTGTATTATGGGATGTTTAAACCAAAAAGTATTAACCGGTAACACTTTATTTAACAGAGGCCTTGTACGACTGTCAGAAGACCAAATGAACCACCATGAAGCTTTGAACAAATTGCAGGGTCCCCCCAGAATTGATAAATCTAAATTCAAGACTTTTAAGACCTTTTTTAATGCCATTTCAACTGAAAATTAATACTTTTCTTGCACCCATTATTTAGATCATATTGAATCATATTAAATAAATAAAGCACTGAACATCAAATTTAACCTCAATTACTAAGTGTGTTTGACAAAAGAATGCACATATATTGAAGATACAATTAAAACACATTTGAAGTAACATTATAAAGTCTGTCAGAATTTTTTTAAACACACACGCGCACACAATAATTATGGACAAAAAGAGGAGGAGGACAGGACTCAGACCAGCCATCCTCTGTAACAGGCTAGCCACGAGTGCACCTGCCAAGACCCCAGTGAACATGGCTAACTCTTGAGTTAAAACGGCGAAATTCACATTCATTCGAAAGGCAAACCGAAATGTTTAAGCAGGTCCACTGCCTTCGCATGACCCATAAACTGCAACCTAAAGTATCTGGATGTAACTTGAGCCCCTATCACATACTCCAAAACAACGGGAATATCGCGGGACTTAATCGTGCAGCAGTTGTGTGTGAAAACAATTTCCCGTGTCGACTGACATTGGGAGCAGTGTGCGTGAAAGCAGGCGTTAAATTCCCGGGTCACAGCAGATGGCTGATGACTTAAATATCATAGCGGCGGCCGATGTAAATTCCTCCCTCTTCGCAGTAAGAGGAAAAGCGGTAAACAAACATCGCAATTATAAACATAGCAAGCTGGAAACAGCTAAATTAAACTGAAAACATGACCAAAATTAAAATGTCAATTATTACGTCGGGCCGGGCCAGGGTTCTTTCTCGCTAACTTTTTGAAATTACTACATATTAACGATGTATGAATGATAAACTAAGAAATACTTGTTATAAAATAAATAATTTGGATTAAAAAAAAGAAGGCGCTGTATGGTCATTGCAGAGCCAGAGCGTGCCTATACGCCCTTTTTAAGCTTCCCCTCTGCGAGTCCGCAAAACCGCATCTGTTTTTTTTATATTTAACAAACTTTTCCAGCTCTATTTCGTTGTGTACATAAATTTATAATGATCATAAAAACATGTAGTCTATTTAAACATTAAGAAAATGTGCGTTTTTTTTCCTGCCAACTGAGAATTCGTTACAAAAGACAAGTCTTTTATGCAGACATCGTCACGAATGTTATCACACAAAACGCGGGTCGGGCTTTAATACCCACGGACCAGTTCGGGTCGGGCTGGATTTTTTAGGCCCGATTTTACCTCTATCTTAAAGTCTTGATGAATAAATTGGCTGCAGTTACGAAGGCGGGAATGGTCCCTCCGGAAAAAAAAAAACACGATTTGACCAACATTATGTTTAACAAACTTTTCCAGCGTTATTTCATTGTGTAAATGCATTTATAATGATCATAAAAATATGTAGACTATTTAAACATTAAGAAAATGTGCGGGTTTTTTTTTCTGCCAACTGAAAATTCGTTACAAAAGACAGTTATGACATCGGGAATGCGCCCTTTGGAACAAAACGCAATATGACCAACATTGTGACAGCCGATGCCGACCAAAAATGACGTAATATCCGAAACAGATCACCAATGGACTCATTTGAAGCATATGAATGGTGGTCTGTTTTGGTGTTCAGAATCCACAGTAGTTTTGCCTGCAGGGTTTTCGTTCCACCGACAAACGGACGCATTCCCGATGCAGAGGTGGGTGGATTCTCCGTTTTGCCGGTTGTGGTGGTTTGGCACGCACGAGTTGCATTTCGATTTGTAGTGCAGTGCATCGTAAAAATTATATGCGTCATCTTCGTTATGGATTTAAAAAAAAAAAAAAAAAAAAAAAAAAAAAAAAAACTTCGTCATGGATATAATTTAGGTTGCACTGAGATGTTCTTGAAAATTAAGACCACAGTGAAAAAATTCCAGACTTACAACAGCTAATTTAATACTTTTAATACTTTTAATAATGGAAAACTAAATTCAATGCTTTTATAATACTTTTAATAACCTGCGGGTACCGTGAATTGGCTGCAAAGCTTCAAGAAGCCTCATTTGGCCATCACTGCTCCCTTGGGGGTGACAGTAAACCTCTGCTGCCACCTGCCCTCAACACTGTTGTTGTCCAACATGCCTCCTAGCATGCATTGCACCAATACAGATGTAAATAATCAAAATTCATGTTCTGTGCCAATTATTTCTTCAGTTATTGTTCTAGTTGTTTATTAATTGCTAGCTATGGTTTTTGGTAACACCATTTGACAGTGGCACTATAAGACTATCATAATTATGACATGACACTGCCGTGAGCATTAATGAATGCTTATGACAAATGTCATTTTGTGTCATCCGGCAAATTATCTCACTTTTGAATGGATGTAAAATATCCGAGCTGGACATAAATGGAGTTAGTGACATAATTTGCTGGACGACACTTAATGACATTTGTCATAAGCATTCAGTAATGCCCATGTCATGTCACAATTATGACGGTCTTATGACACCGCTGTCAAATAAAGCGTTAAAAATCAACAAATAAGCCGCAGGATTTAAAATGAAAGAAAAAAGTAGCGGCCTATAGTCTGAAAATGACGGTATATCAAAACTTTCCATTGGCATATTCAAACTCTTCCAGCATTAGATCTACATATTCTGCGTGCTTAAGCAGCTAAACAGGACAGCTACAAAAAAAAGTGGATTTAGGATTTTTAGATGAGTTTGAGAAGAGTCTTCTTACCATCATTGAGGTCTTGCAACAGGCTCTCCTGACCAGAGAAGTCCAGTTTAACATTAATGTGAACTGTCAGAGTCACAGTCTGGCCAGGCTTAAGAGGTATGTGACTTGAGACTTCTTCCAGGTCCCACTTCAAAAATTCCCCAAACACTTTCTCTGCAAACACAAGGGGCATAAAAAAATGGCATTTTAAAACATATAGAACATAGATTTAGAAGTAGATCGTTCAACAACAAAAATTCTATGCTACACCACAGTATCATTCGCACTTGGTGGTTTTGTGGCTGTCTTGCATTAATGACGCTAAACAGAAGAAATGCATTGTGACAGGAGGCAGGTAGTGTAATTTGTGTTTTTTTTGCCTTCCGGGACAACAAAGCCACTGATTAGTCGTGTGCACCGCTGCCGCCTGCACCTCGACGCCAGGCTCTAATTTACGCCAGCAACGAATGACTCAGCTGCATCCACTTGAGCCCGCAGCATCAAATGAATGATGCATCACCTGAATAAAGCATGTGTTCACTGTGTGCAGGTGAGCCACTCCTGGTCCTCAGGATGGGAGCAACAGGCAGGCATATTTTAAAGCCCGGCCACATCACGACACGAGATCTGCATCCGAACTGCTAAGTCTTTTAATGGCAATGCATTTTTGATGAATAACACCTTGCTTTACATATTCATAAACGATAGGAGAATTAAAGAGAGAGAGGAGATGAGCAGATAAATATGATGGAAAAGACATTTACATGATATAGATGTTACATTTGATGCCACCAAATCAAATGGCAATGACAATCATTTTTACTTCTTGCAGTTTTATTTATTTTTTTATTTTTTTATTTAGTTTTTTTTTTTTTTTTTAAACATGTCCTGTTCAGCTGTTTGACACAGAGAATGGAAGTCGAAGTGTCCGGTTAATCTGAAAAGTTTTAATGTTTCACATTGAGAGTTTGACATACTCCCATTGTGATCATACAATATACCTTGTTTATTATGACAAATCAGCGAACAGGAAGGGGTAATAGTGGAACAGAAGAAAAGAAAGACAAGAGAAGAAGGAAAAGAAACACAAACAACTACAAGAAATACATTGAACGCCTACACTAACTATTCATATGGTGGTGCTATCGTCAGCTAGATGTATTTCCGGTTGACACCATGTGGGGGCCTGTTGACCAGGGAAAGGGGACGGGGCCTGGGGGAGTCTTTAAGCTAAGTGATTGAAAGGGGTAGAGTGTAAACAAATCAGCTCTGTGATCTTGAACCCAGTAATAGTGTGAATCCCTTGTGAGTGTAAGCCCGTTGGCGACCGACCCTACGCCCCTCAATCGCCACTCCCGCCTACGGGACCCCCCACCCGAGCACGCCTAATCCCATCCAGCCGCACAAGAGCCCCACCAAGCATGCGACAGCCACGCAGGGGAGTGGAGACGCCACGCGGGCGCCAACCCAGGATAACGGCCGCCAAACAGCCAGCCCGGGGAGGGAGGGGGCAGCGCAGCCCATCCCTCCTCCCGCAGCCCAGCAAAGGAGCCATCGCCTCCCCCGGGATCCAGGGGAGTCACCCGCGCACCCGTCAACCGGCCTTCAGGGATGGCAAGAGGGGACGCAACAGGAGGGAGAGTAAGACTATGTGATCGGCTCGGGATGGCTCATTTGTATTTTTTATTTTTTTTTTCCAATTAAAAGAAATTCCACGATGGACTGAGGGCGTGAAGTTTGAAGCGCGAAGTAGCGGCGCTAGACGTTCAAGCCAATCCAAATGAATTGGATGTCTAGCGCCGTCAGTGGCAGGCAGTGAGCTAACGTTGACACTATTTTAATGAAAGATTCTGGTAGCAACCTGGTGATTCTGCTTTTTTTTTTATTTTATTTTTTTTGGGGGGGGGGTGACACCCTTTTAAAAGAATATATCGATTCTTGGTGGGAGCATATCGATAACCTTTTGGGTTACAAAGTACCACAATATATCACCTTTTTGATATATTTTTACATCCCTTCTTTGCACCAGGCACTGTTGTTATTTTCCCCAGGGGCCAACCATCTTCCTTCCATTTTTGATTAAATTCACACTTCCCAATCCCTGTATATTCCTGCTTACCCCTACAACCGCGAATAACCAGGAAATGGCGTCATGGCGACAACTCTGGATGTTGACGTACGCCGAGGTTGCGGACAACATACTGTATAACATGCACTTTACAGTGGTACGTCTACATACGAAGTTAATTTGTTCCAGGACCTTGTTTGTTAGTCGAAATGGTTGTATGTCAAGCAGGATGTTCCCATAAGAATACATTATAATTCCAATGACCCTAACCCTAACCCATTCCACAGCCTGAAAACCTACACAGAATCCTTAATAAATGCTGCTGGTACTAATGCAAATAGCAATTACACAGAACAAAACAAATAAATTATGAATAAAATCGGAATTTACTAATAGTAATAATAATAATACCTGTAATAATGCAACGAATCGGGTACTAAGGTGCCGGATGTGTTTTGCGTGGTGTAACTGAAAGCCCCGCGTGGCTGACTTGACAGAGTGATGGAGGACTTTTTACTTTCATTTTGTTCAGCTGCAGCGGACAGTAGACATGTTGTGTTGCACAAGTTCTGAAAAAACTAACGAAGCTGGGAATTTTACCACAATAATAGCTCATTTTAACCTATAAAGACTGGCAAACGGCGGTCGGAGGAGGACTGTCGAGATCGTAGACATTTTACGGCCGCATTGTCGAGCAAGTTCACGGATGCGCACACTACGCTCATATTTTTCTATCATTTCCATCTTCATTTCAATGGTAAGCCTCACCTTTTTCCTTTTTTCACTGCAGTGCTGTCATAAATTGCCGTGTTTTGAGGATGTCGTCGGATGTAGAAACAAATGACGAGTCAAATTTTATGTTGGACGTTGAAAAGATCGTGTGTCGAAGCGATCGTATGTTGAGCTGTATACTATTCCCAAACTCCCAAACGGCCATTAAAAAGACATACACACTGTTAGAAGTTTCACAACAGACTATAGTTATTTTCCTGGCATTCAGTGCATCGTCTGGAAATTTATTACCTGCTGTAATTTTCCATTAAAGACAATTTAAGACTTTTTAAAGATATGTGGGGACCCTGCTACTGCAACTGTTAAATATATTTTTTCTTTTCTTGAGCAGGGTTTTCAAGCATTCCTTTGTCCACGGAACTCCAGTTGACAATAGAACAGCATTGCAAAATTGCTGCCGATTTTTTTTTTTGTTCCCGAAACTATGTACGTCTCACTGTTCCAACGCATAGTAAGAAGGGCAGTCAAAAAGTAATGAGCACAATCTTCCTTTAACTTTATTTATTGCAATAGAATGGCAATATAAGCAAAGAAATAAAAAGTGGGGATTTCATCACTACTTTTTCCCAATATAATTTCCCTTTTTCTCATCAACATGGGCACGTATGCCAGCCTCATAAAATTCAGTCGGCTGCACTTCTTGCTTATTCGTCATCACAGAGGCTCCTTTCCATCTGATGCAGCCAGATCAGTTATGTATGGGGGGATGGAATATGGTTGACAAAAACATTTAAGCCCCGCCTCCCCCAGAGGTCATTGCTCTAAGACTGCAAGGCCCAAAATGTTAAAAATTAAGTGATGAAATGTAATACTGTTGTGTGTACGTTATTGACTAAATATGTGCTACAACATACTCACCTTTTGGTCAGAATTAGCTGGTTATCATTGGTTATGATGAGACTTGCCTTTCATTCATTCGCACAGTTTCATAGACCTTTAAACAATGTTGACGCTGAGTGTATCTAGAGTGTATTGTTCCACTACAGCTAAATGAGACGAGTCATTGGCTAAAGGCTGGGTTTTTACCGCCAATCGGACACTGTGCGTCTTTGGGGGTCTATGGGCTGGGGGGCCAGGCTCAGCTGGCCCGGACGCACTGCTTCTCTGCATGATGATTGGATGATCTGTCAGAGGCTGAATCTCTTTTTGATTGATGGCAAAATGGGGGAATCAGTGATCTTGTCCTACCATCATCTCTTGGAGACGTTTTTCCTATTTTTATTCCATTGTTCTGAGGGGAACCGGAGACTTTTGTAATCATCCAAGCGACACTTGTTTAGTTAAAAATGAGTAGCGAAAAATCAAGCTTATTTGTGGTGTTTGGTTTTTTTTATTGCAGCTGCTTGTATTTGGAAACTTGAATCTTGGCAGTACTTTCTTTCCCTATCGAGCAGCGGGTGCAGCTGAGCACCTCCACCGTCACGAAGCACTTTGACACACTTTGACCTTCCGTTCATTGAAAGACCAGCATCCACCACTGCCCCCACCCCCACCAACAAGCACCCTCTCTGTACTGTTCATGTATTGACAAGTGACTACCGTATTTTTTGCACTACAAGCCGCACCTGAGTATAAGTCGCACAAGCCATAAAATGCCCAACGAAGAGAAAAAAAACATATAGTGTATAAAACGCACCGGAGTATAAGTCGTATTTTGGGGGGAAATTTACTTGATAAAATCCAACACATAGAACAGATATGCCATCTTGAAAGGCAGTTTAATATAAAAATACAATAGAGAACAACATGCTGAACAAATGTACAGTGTACAGTGCATGAACAACGAAATGCAAATGTACTGTCCTCACCAGGACGCTACGGCTCGGTCCTGGCTATACAGCGAACTCCCAAAAGACAATGCTGGACGTCCGTATAATGTGCTGAATCAATTAGGTCCTTTATAGCAAACAGGTTCGCATCAAAGTAAATAAATGATCATTAGGTACCATGACAGCAATAACGTAACAGGTTAGCATGCGTTCGCTAGCATTAGCACATCGTTCAAACAACCATACAACTGGCTCTAAGTGTCCGATCGCGGGTGGAAAACACACAACAACAACAGAAAAGATGATACACGCAGGCGTTGCCTCTGTAGAGATATTTTAAAAGCATAAAGAATGAACGTAGGTTCGCAGCCGTCTTACTCTCTCGCTAACTCGCCCACTCACTCACTCAGAGCTACGTAGCTGTCAGTCTTCTTCTGGCGTGCCATGTGAGCGCTCTTCTTCACGTAAAAAAGTGTGAGTTTGGCCCCGGGTGGGCATGAAAGCGCTACAAACTAAATGCATCCATTTCAATATAAAAAAGTCAATAATACAATTGAACATACATTGCCAAAGGCAGAACGCGAACGTGGCCGTAGCTATTAAGAGTTATTCAGATAACTATAGACTAAAGAACATGCTAACAAGTTTACAAAACCATTAGTGTCACTCCAAAACACCAAAATAACACCTGAAATTATATCATAATGAGTTAATAATTTCACACATAAGTCGCTCCTGAGTATAAGTCGCACCCCCAGCCAAAATATGAAAAAAATCGCGACTTATAGTCCGAAAAATAGGGCAAGTTTAAAAAGACACTGCTTAGTGATGACTTGTAACTCAAAAACTTGTAAGTTGAGCACTTCTAAGTCAAGATAAAACTACATAACCATTGGGAGGGGCTGTTTGTGTGAGGGTTTTGGCCTCTTTCTCACTCCTCACATTAATGCTAACACTTCATTAAATTGTCAAAAAGGGGTGTTCGTTTTGTCACTTCAAATGCTGCCAAACTTCATCTTCATCCTCAGCAACAGAGGACCCCGTCTCACGCTGGGGTGACTCGCGTTGCTGGAACACAAATCTTTTTGTCCCTCCTATGTCTTCCCATGGTGACTCACGCATCTTTTATTCATTCAGCACTCGATGAGAATTCAGAATTGTGCCAAGAGAGAGAAACTCGGAGACAAAACTCATCCAGGCTGTCAGGTTAGTGCCAAGGAGGTGGGTGGGTGAGAGCATGGTCGCGTGAAGGCCACCGATGATGCGGCCCGTTGCCATGGTGCCGCCTAGTGACACTGTGGCCTATACACCTGACCTTTAATTTGTCATCCTTGACAAATCTGCCTCCTCCTCCTCCTTCTCAGAATAATGAAACGGGGAGGCTATCGTTACCCAGCAAAAATGGTCCAACTTTACAGAAATTGCATACTACGGAGCGACAGATTTTCGACAGTGAGTAGAGAAAAAAACCCTGCATAATCTCGCAGTTCGCTAAATTGTGAAAAATCAATACGTGAGTGCACTGCTTAAAAGCTCAATATGATACATTCACAGTTCAAACCCATTAGTAAACAATGTCTTTGTTATTTCCCCCCAAAGTTATCAGTACTTTCTCTTGATTCCAATTAAAAAGGACTCACGGGAAGCCTTTCATAATGAAGTGGAAAAAAGAAGTGACAAAATTTGAATTAAAAAAAAAAGACTGAAACAAATGTTGCATGTCACAATGTCCACAAAAATCTGATCTGACATTAAAATGGCCTTCAAAAGGTCCCACTTTGCTCCGACGCGGCGAGTACATAATTGCTTGCTTAAGACTTTTTTTCTTCGGACTATCATGACACTGATTAAGCACATCAGAAAACAAACAAAAAACATTCACATAACAAACACTCCAAGTATAAATAACGGTTTTTGCCAGAGTTTTATCATTACAGTGAACGTCATACTAGAGCCGAAACGATTACTCAAATAACTACTTTAAAAATTGATCCAGGAATTTTCTCCGCCTCGAGGAATCATTTAATTTCACCAGATTCAAGCATGACGTTTTGCTCGGAGTATTTTTAATGCAGGACGACGCGCTGATGTCACGTACGTACAGGAAGAAGAGAGAGGCGGCGGATATACTGGTCCTTCTAAAAAAAAATTGAATATTGTGATAAAGTTCATTATTTTCTGTAATGTACTGATAAACATTAGACGTTCATATATTTTAGATTCATTACAGACAACTGAAGTAGTTCACGCCTTTTATTGTTTTAATATTGATGACTTTGGCAAAAAAGTCAAGAAAAACCAAAAATCCTGATCTCAAAAAATTTGCAAATCGTGAAAAGGTACTCTAAAGAAGCTACTAACCTAATCATATGAATCAACAAATTAACTCAAAACGACTGCGAAAGATTGCTGAGGCTTTTTAAAACTCCCAGCCTGGTTCATTACTCAGAATCGCAATCATGGGCAAGACTGTCGACCTGACTGCTGTCCAGAAGGCCATCAATGACATCCTCAAGCAAGAGGCTAAGACACAGAAAGAAATTTCTGAGCAAATAGGCTGTTCCCAGAGTGCTGTATCAAGGCACGTCAGTGGGAAATCTGTGGGAAGTAAAAAGTGAGGCAGGAAACGTTGCACAACCAGAAGGGGTGACCGCACCCTGACAAAGATTGTGGAGAAGGGCCGATTCCAGACCTAGGAGGACCTGCAGAAACAGTGGACTGAGTCAGGAGTAGAAACATCCAGAGCCACCGTGCACAGGCCTGTGCTTGAAATGGGCTACAGGTGCCGCAATGTCCAGGTCAAGCCACTTTTGAACCTGAAAAAGCGGCAGAAGCACCTGACCTGGGCTACAGAGAAGCATCACTGGACTGTTGCTAAGTGTTCCAAAGTACTTTTTTCAGATGAAAGCAAATTTTGCATGTCATTCGGAAATCAAGGTGCCAGAGTTTGGAGGAAGACTGGGGAGAAGGAAATGCCAAAATGTCTGAAGTCTAGTGTCAAGTACCCAAAGTAGTGATGGTCTGGGGTGCTATGTCAGCTGCTGGTGTTGGTCTACTGTCAATGCAGCTAGTTATCAGGAAATTTTGGAACACTTCATGCTTCCATCTGCTGAAAAGCTTTATGGAGATGAAGATTTCATTTTTCAGCACGACCTGGCACCTGCTCACAGTGCCAAAACCACTGGTAAATGGTTTACTGACCAGGACATTACTGTGCTCAACTGGCCTGCCAACTCTCCTGACCTGAACCCCATAGAGAATCTGTGGGATATTGTGAAGAGGAAGTTGAGAGACATCAGACCCAACACTGTGGATGAGCTTAAGGCCGCTATCGAAGCATCCTGGGCCTCCATAACACCTCAGCAGTGTCACAGGCTGATTGCCTCCATGCCACGCCGCATTGAAACAGTCATTTCTGCAAAAGGATTCCCGACCAAGTATTGAGTGAATAGCTGATATAATTAATTGAAGGTTGACTTTTTTTTGTACTAAAAAACACTTTTTTGTATTGGTAAGATGAAATATGCTAATTTTTTGAGATAGGGATTGTTGTTTTTTCTTGACTTTTTTGCCAAAATCATCAATATTAAAACAATAAAAGGCTTGAATTACTTCAGTTGTGTGTAATGAATCTAAAATATATGTGAGTCTAATATTTGTCAGTACATTACAGAAAATAATGAACTTTATCACAATATGCTAGTTTTTGGAGAAGGACTAGTATTTGATCTCAACCATACATAAACATAGAGGTAACGATGAAAAAGCCGGCGAAAGCGAAGGGAAAGGCGCAGAGAAAAAGCAGAAAATGTCAAAAGTGTGGGAGCATTTCAAGCGGGATACCAAGGCTACAACTGTGTCATGTATTCACTGTAAAGCCTAATTTAAGCTTCTGCGTTGCGGTGACAGCATAGCAACGGTGTTGAATCTACGTCGTCGCTGAGCATTCGAAGTTCGGCTTAAAGGGAACGTTTCCTCTGTAATTCACCACTAAGCCACTAGAGGGGTCTTTATTCTCATATACTTGAAGTGTAAATGCAAATAAGGCACAGACTCACAGTGAGCAAATGTACAATGTGTACACAATAAATGGTAGAGTCCACAAACCAAAAATACGACAAAGTGATAAAAAGCTGGCAGTTTTTGGCCAGGGTCACCGCTTGGTGTGGCCATTCGCTTCCGAACACGCATATACTTGTCTTTTTTCCATTTTTTATGCATTCCCTGACCTCTAGCCCCGTATTTTCAGCATTCTCCTTCCACGAATTGCTTGCCATTTTGCAATCTTTATAATGCCTTGACAAAACATTGTAAAGGTGGTTGTACTTGTGGACCTCTTCGATGATCCTCTCGTCGGCTCAGTCCATTTTTTAGTATAGCAAAGAATGCTTGTAAATGGCGGTGATTTAGCACTGAACCAGAAACAACAGTCTGAGCAGACCAATCACAGTCCATTGACGTCAAATCACCACGCGTTGACGTGACACATCGTCAGGATTTTGTGGAGGTGCACGTCAGGCTATGGCATAGGGTCGTAAATCGGGTCTGCGTTGACGGCGTAGGTTTTTTTTTTGTTTGTTTGTTTGTTTTTTTACCAAACATTTTAGGTCAGGTGTGTGCCCAATCACTGATGAATGGTTTAAAGGTGCCCTGCCCACTATAAAACACACACCTGTTAAGAAATGTCTTGATTAGAAGCATTGTCTGATGTGCTTCATGGCTCGGTCAAAAGAGCTGTCTGAAAAGCTGCGATCAAGGATTGTTGATTTGTATAAAGGATACAAAGGATACAAAATCATCTCTAAAAGTCTGGATGTTCATCAATCAACAGTCAGACAAGTTGTCTACAAATGGAGAGAGTTTGGCACTGTTGCTCGTCTCCCAAGGAGTGGCCGTCCACCAAATAAGACGCCAAGAGTTCAGCGCAGAATACTCAGAGGTAAAATAGAACCCTAGAGTGTCTGCTAAAGACTTACAGAAATCACTGGCACAGTCCAATATCTTTGTGCACACATCAACTATATGTAAAACTATGGCCAAGAATGGTGTTCATGGAAGGACTCCATGGAGGAAGCCACTGCTGTCTAAAAAAAATGTTGTTGCTCATTTACTGTTCACAAAAAGGCACTTGCATGAGTCACAGAAGTTTTGGCAAAATATTTACTGGACTGATGAAACCAAAGTTGAGTTGTTTGGGAGTAACAAACAACGTCATGTGTGGAGGAAAAATGGAACAGCTCACCAACATCAACACCTCATCCCCATCGTGAAGCATGGTGGAGGGAGCATCATGATTTGGGGCTGTTTTGGTGCCTCAGGTCCTGGAGAACTAGCAATCATTCATGGAAGAATGAATTCAAAAGTTTATCAGGATGTTTTGCAGGAAAACCTGAGGCAGGCCTGTCAGACAGTTGAAGCTAAAAAGAGGATGGATGCTGCAACAAGACAATGATCCAAAACAGAATTAAATCAACTTCAGAATGGTTTCAGAAGAACAAAATACACGTTCGGGAGTGACTTGAACCCCATTGAGATGCTGTGGCAGGACCTAAAGACAACAATTCATGCCAGACATCCCAGGAATCTGACGGAACTACAACAGTTTTGTAGAGAAGAATGGGCCAAGATTAGTCCTTATCAATGTGCCAGACTGATCTGCAGCTATATGAAGAATCTGGTCGAAGTTATTGCTGTCAATGGGGGGGGGGGCACAAAATATAAAATGTGATGGTTCACTTACTTATTTTCCCCCTTCTGTCATTGATTGCATACCATCCTCATGAAAATATGAAAACCTATAATTTTTGGGTGGTTCTAATTAAAGCAGACACTGTTTTTTCATCTTTGCGATTTTGACAAAGATCAGGTCCCATTTGATGGTGATTTTATGCAGAAATGTGAGAAATTCCAAAAGGTTTAAATAGTTTTTCATACCACTGTACATATAAAATAATACTCGATTACTAAAATATTTGATCGCTGCAGCCCTACATCATACTAAACCACTTCCTACAAACTAGAGGACTGCAGTTGACCTGTCTCATAAAATAACTGTGACCATCATTTATACCAAGCAAGGACAGTCTAAACTGCTACAATGGCGATACGCCACATCACCTGCACAAGTTTAAGTGTGCTCCTTCTAAAAATAGCACTGTATTTTTCACTCTGACTGAGAACTAAAGCAAAGAAATAAAAAAATGGCCAGTCTGAAAGTCAGACAGCAAAATAATGATGAGTGACCGCAATGATCTGAGGACGCGGAAACACAAGAGACACCCAAGAGGAACAATTGTCTTCAGGATTTTATGTTCACGGTAGAACAGATTTTACGTAAATGTTATAATGATGTTGAAACATTGACCTGTCGAAGTCTTCATGTGTCAAAACATCAGTACTAACCTTTGGTGGTGACGATTTTGGAGGTGAGCTCCAGACTCTCGATGTCCTCGGAGCCGATGTTCTCCAGGGTGATTGTCATCTGCTGACCCTCGCCATTGAACAGCTGCACAGAAACAGTGCTGGAGATTTCTTCTTTGGACATAGGTTGAGGTGTGTGGGCTGATCTGTGTGGGAATAAAGAAAAGGTTAACATTGGATAATGTGCATGTCTTTCATTTGCATTGAAACGCAGCTGAAGGGGAATACGACGAAACCACGTACTGTATATTTACGTTTTCAGTATTTAAAATTTTTGGGATTTATACTTGTCGGTGTTGTGTTTTTATCTGAAACTAATTGAGCATTTATTTTCAAGTAAAAAGGCATTTGAAAGAAACATTTATAGGAGGGAGCAGCTACATTTATGCAACAATTATGACAGGACTCTAGCTAACGTAAATGTTTGATTGGTTCAATTCAAGAAAGGAAAGTACTACAACTTTTGTTGCAAAGAAACAAAAGACATGCGACTTTTTGCATGCTGAGAAGCCTCCTCTGATGTCAAAACTGAAGGTCTATCAGAAGACCCTGGGGACCACCTATTACATTTGTATTCTCTTTGCCGCATGTCTCTCCTACAGTAGTCTTGGAAGCCGAAAAAGAACAAAAAGATCCTCCACATCAAAAGTGTTGTACTTGAAGGCGTGAAGGTTTTGCCGCGGTTATGCTTTCAGCAGGATCAGAAGCTTGTTTCCTCGCTGTAATTCAATTCATTCCCTTCTCTCATGTTGCTCGCAGGGGGGAGCCTGCGTCTTGCACATGTAAACAAAATAGGCTGGCTTTTTGCAAATCAAAAGTGGCAAAATGTGTCCTTGCTAAAATCCCTGCTAATTGGAGGGTGCCATTGAACAAAGTTCACAAAAGTGGTAATGACTAAGACACAATGCTGAACAGAGCTGGCGTCACCTCTGTCAAGCGGGGTTTAGCAAAGGTGTTTGTATTTCACAAAATCTATGTATCCAAGCTACAGAACTATATGGTAGTGAATATCGATTCAATTAAACTGAATTGCACAGAAGTCAAATGAGAATTGTACTGCAATATATTAATAAATGCAACTGAACTAGCGGTGCAACGATTAATCGATTAACTCGAGTAATTCGATTAGAAAAAAAGATTCAAATTAAACTAGGCCTGCAAGGAGGACTGAACGGGCCCTCGCAGTTTGGCGCAACTTGGACGGCACGCAGGTCAGGGTGGTGGCAGATCGTCCCTCTCTCATCATTTCATGAGAACCTAATTTAAACTCGCCTCTTTTTGAGGGATTAAAAATTCACACACCTAGGAGAAAAAAACCCTATTGAAGAGGGTCCTGCAAAAAAGGAGGTGCTACTGAGCTGTGCAGCCATGCCCTTATTCCAAAACCAAAATTCAACCTTCTAACTGGGCCAGTTCCACCAAGTGTGCTGGATTTCGTGACTCTGTAAACTGTGTAAGTCCCTGAAAAAAAATCTGCTTTCTTTTAATGGCGAACTAATGGTTGTCATGGCAACAGACAAAGGCATGTTGACATGGGCCTTAAAATGTAGTATTACAAAAGGTCTTGTAACTACAATGACCAACCTGAAAAGAACTGGACATGTAAAATGAGCGACTTTCTGTTGCCACTATAGGTGGGAATCTTGGGACACCTAACGATTCGATTACGATTCAGAGGCTACGATTCAATTATACACCGATTATTGATGCACTCCCGCTAGCTGTCAGCTGCTTTTAATGTTTCGTACATTTGTTACAAAAATTGTACAAAAATCCTCTCAGGCTTAAATAAACTACTATTTCAGTATCAAGTTAACAGTTCAAAACCGTAAATAAAATACTGAAGTCCTCATTCTGTATCAGCAGCTTTAAACTACATTCATTTAATTTTGTGAATCAACCTTTAAAGTTGTTAATATTTTTCCCGTTATTCCATAATTTCCCTTCCGTCTACTTTCGACATGTGAAAGATTTAAAATTGGTTCATCATTTAAAGATAGATTCAAGTCAAGATTTTGCCAATTTAGCAGTATTTTGGATAAAAAGTTAATTAGCATTGCTCGAAGGCTACAAAAGCCTTCCAGAGAAGCTTTAAGATGGCGGCTGTTTGCCAACTCCGCCGAGTTTGTCATTTCGCATCTGGTTCTTTATCCATTTGATATCTACCGTAGCATTGTGTGGCCGTAATTTGTAGCGGCTGTCGGCCACAGTAAGGTATTGTTGCTTTTTTATCTGGCGGCATGAGTTGAGCCAGATCCGTGAGTTGACCATTATGTTTACTCTCGGTCCTTTCCTCATTGCGTCCCGAAAACCGCGCTGTGTTTTAAATACGCTTTACTTGGCATATTTCAATCAGTCGGAATTTGGATGTATGTGAATCGTTCTCTAATCTTCAGCGGCCGAATCGCGAATTATCTAAGAATCGGACATTTCGTATGCCTCTAGCTGCCACTAGTTGGCGCTGCAGAGTTGAACCAAATGACCCCTACAGGAGCCTTCAGGGTACGACTCTCGCCAAGCACGAGAAGTTTGCCGCATATACTGTATGTTGTATATCTGCCAAGTTATGACTGTTTGTGGCGGGCGGGACAAAATGGGGTTGGGCATTTTCACTTTCCTGTTTGGACCCCTCTGCTTCAACCAACCCTCAATATTATGGGTCCACTTTCCTTTGTTGCACTGGGATTTGCTTACGTCACGCCAGTGCTATGTTCTGTTAGTTTTGAATGTTTCTTTCATGTTGGGAAGCGGGGGTGAACGCCAGTTAACATTTTAAAAAGGCAGAGAAACTGTTAACGGCACGGACTCGGTGATGCCCTACACTGTTAGCTCGCTATTAGCCCGCTAGCTTATTGAGTAGCGTTCAATTTTACTGCTGGACCGGTGCCACTAATAGCTGTCGGTTTCCTTGTTGAATTATCAAAGATTTGGACCTTATTTCCCTCGGTATTATTGTGCAGCCATTGAGGTATGTTTTTGTAAGCAGATATGTCTCTATTGATTTACTTCCAAGCATTTTTGTACACTCTTTGTCATTATTGTATTGTATTTTTTAATAGTGTGTTCATAGTTCGACATATAATACATGTTTTTGGATAGTTATTTGGAGAGTGAGTAATTAGGGTTGCTTAAAGGGTTCATTCCATTTTATGTTGAAATTATGTCGACAGCGTAGGAATGAAACTCGATCGCAGCCCAGGGACCACCTGTAGTCCAAAAAATTACGGTATCCATTTTTGGAAAATAAATGGTAAATGGTGTTATACTTATAGAGCGCTTTTCCACCAAAATAGTAAGTCTTTCACGTAGCACTAATGGGAATCTTTTTCTACCGAATTTTGAAATTTCTTAGCACACTGGTAAATATGAAACGGGATTGCCACAGAAGCATTAAAAATGCATTTTTCCTCTATGAAATGTACATTTTAAACTCTAACATGTTTTGTAACTTATTTTTACAGGTTTGCACATGTTTTTAAACAAAAACATGTTTTGTATTGTATATTCCTTGTATATCCTTGTTGTGTTTTTTTTTGTGGGTGTCCGCTGAGGAAAGTTTGCAGCAACTGTCAGGATGTTGAATTCTGAGAATGTGGGGAAAGGCAGCTCAACAAAAAGCACACACCATCAACAACAAAATGGACTGGGTTTATTATTATTTCATGCATCTGAAGTAAACGTTCAAAAACTGCAAAGTTCCTTGAAACATTGTTGAGGCAACTTTGCTCCTCGGGCTTACACCAAGGCCAAATTAAAAACAAAAAAAAAAAATTAATAACACTACACCAATTTCTTCTTGGTCTAATCCCCAGCCTTCAAAATGTAGTCCTAATCAAATCAGCAAACATGTTGAAAAACCTGGATTTCTTAGCAGAGTTGACAGCTATACAGTGAAGATACAGTATGAAAGTGTTTCTCTCACCGTGGTAGTGACGTACTGAGCTGGAGACGAGGAAGCGAGGGAATGACTTCAACCAGGCATCCGTCAGTCTTGACGCCTGGCAGACCATCCAGTAGACAATCACTGTTTACACCAAACACCGACGTGTGGTAGCCTTGGATCAAACGGGCAATTATTGACCTTTAGATGGCTTTGGATTTTGGAAAACAGGGTTCAGATGAGATGCAACTCACCGTGCACGGTGATATTGCCAGAGGTTTGTGGGACACCAACCAAAGTGACAGGGTAAAGACCGGATTCTGCAGGCAGCGACAGCGCAGCAGGAAGCGACTCAAACTCGACTCCGGAGGTCAGCAAACCCTAAATCCAATGGAGGAGGAACAGACTTACTATATGTAACTGATGTAAAAGTTACAGAGCATCTGAGGTTCACCCTTATCACTAAAAAGCTTTAAATGATTGCATTCACACCTGAAAACAGAGTTTTTGATTCAAACTGACCAAAGCGGGGTAGTGTGCCATGTCTCTCTAGCAGAGGTGGATAAAGTAGCCAAAAACTGTACTCAAGTAAGAGTAGCATTACTTCCAAAATTATATTAATAAAGTTAAAGTAGTCATCCACCAAATGTACTCAAGTACAAATAAAAAAAGTATTTGGTGAAAAGAATAATCAAGTAATGAGTAACATTGTGAGTGACTGCTTACAAATTTGTTTGATTCTTTTTTTTTTTTTTAAACAAGATTTTTTTTTTCTCAGCACAAAGTTATCAGTATGAACTGTTATTACAGTGATACTGTACAATAACCCATTACATAACCACATTAAGCCAAAGTAATACAAGAAAAAAAAAAGTCATTGAATTCCAGCACGAGAAAAAAAAATGACAGAAATGAAGCATTATTCATCCAAAGAGCATGAGTGCCCTCTAGTGTAAATAATAGTTCCTTGTTTGAATAGTGAATGCTGTAGTTCCTTCATGGTTACTATTATGAAACTAAAAGGATCATATCTCCGGTTTTCCGTGGTCAAACGGTGCCAAATAAAGACTGGGCTTTCGAGTCATGTTGAGGGCAGAACTCCATATCAAATACTTTATTTTTTACAGTGCTTTAAAGACACCACGTAACTGAACAGGCTGGTGTGATCATAGAACAGCAAGCTTGCATCTGATTGGTATAATGGAGTCATGTGATTATTGTTGCGACGTCTCATTGGTGAAATTGGTAGAGCTACTCTTGGCATCGCTGGGAAAAAAATGAAATAAATCTAATCTACTTCTGTGTAGCCCAAAGTAGCAGAGTAAAAATAGCGTTTTTTTTTTTTTTTTCTTCACAAATCTACTCAAGTAAAAAGTATGGCTTAGGAAAACTACTCTTACAAGTACATTTTTCTCAAAAGGTTACTCAAGTAAATGTAACTGAGTACATGTAACGCATTACTACTAGAGATGTCCCGGATCGGGTCCGATCACGTCATTTTCAAAGTATCGGAATCGGCATAAAAATATCGGACATGCCTTTTTTTAATATATATATATATTTTTTTTTAATCAAATCGTTTTCTAAATGTATTTAACGTTACAGACATAATATGTTACACTCATCCAAAGTCTTTAGTTTAGGCTTAAGGTAGGGTTATCAAATTTATCCCGTTAACGGCGGTAATTAATTTTTTTTTTTAATTTATCACGTTAAAATATTTAACGCAATTAACGCATGCGCTGCACGACCCACTCACGCATTGTCGCGTTCAATCTGTAATGGCGCCGTTTTACCTATATATAGAGCTAAAAGGCAGCGTAAAATGGGTAGAGTGAATTCTGGCAGCCTTTGGAGCCTTTTTTTAATTGGCTAAAGCCTTACAATCCCTCTCCCTATGATTAGAAATATCGTGGGAAGCAATGTGGGGAAGAAAGGTAGTAATTGATCTTTTTCTAAACACCCAATGTTATCTCCCATTGCAGAGAAGATATATCAATTGGTACCACTACACAGAGTCATGGTTGCAATTCCCATCATGCATTTGGGCAGAACAGTTAACTGGCTACAGTATCATTTACTGAAAGCTAAACAAATACACTAGATGGCAATATTTAGTCACAATATACAAAGTTACATTTACCCTTTAAGAATTACAAGTCTTTCTATCCGTGGATCCCTCTCACAGAAAGAATGTTAATAATGTAAATGCCATCTTGAGGATTTATTGCCATAATAAACAAATACAGTACTTATGTACTGTATGTTGAATGTATATATTCGTCTGAGTTTTATTTTTTTCTTAATGCATTGCCAAAATGTATATGATCAGGAAAAATTATCGGGAATGATTGGAATTGAATCGGGAGCAAAAAAAAAAAAAAAAAAAGCAATCGGATCGGGAAATATCGGGATCGGCAGATACTCAAACTAACTCAAACTCTATTTAAAAAAATAAATAAAAGGAACCAACAAGTTGCTACAGACCCACAGACGTCCAATCCGTGTACAGAGAGAGGGATGGCAGCCTGCATTTTTTTTTTTTTTTTTTTAAATTGCTTATGAATTCCGTCCACAATACTGATTTTCTCCAACTAATGAAAGGAAAGCAGATCACCATATTTCCAAAGAGTAACTGAACTAACCTGCATGTAGTCACGCACAGGCAGCATCCAACTGATTCACTGTAAGCATACACTGACTGAAATGCGTTCCATGCAACATGCAATCACACCGCCTTTTGACAGAGTGCATTTAGATTCCTGGTACACGCTGTGCGAGACAGACCGCAGTGACGCAACGACTACATCAATCCGTAACAAGCAGACACTACCTCACAGAGAAAAAGGCCGCCTAAGATGCAGGAGCTTTTAAAGCTTTCATTTAGAACGTCCTTGGTATAATTGTAAGTAAGGCGCAAAGTAGGAGAGAGTATCGCCGGTAACCTATTGGAAATCCTTCATTTAGCGTTTGGCCTTGAAAAGGTTAATTACTCTGTTTTACTAACAGTAACGATCAGAACTGTGAATTGTACTGTTTGAGCCACTGCTGATCGACTTCTTTTAAAATCACCCTCAGAATTTGTTGATTCAGGTAGGCAATTGAGAACAGTTTACAATGCGTACCTGGAGGCCTCTCTGTTGATATTGTGGCAGTAAATTGAAAATGACTTTGGCAATTATGTGTGTCAAGGTTGCAACCACTAATCCATTAATAAATTAGTTGCCAACTAATTTTATAATCGATTTTTGCTGGCAGCTATGAGCAGTCCCGTTTGGGTCCTTGTTTGTGTGTAATGAGAGGCATCGCCAGTGATTAGAGCAAGAGAGAGAGAGTTCACTGCTGCTGCTGTTGGGTTGGCAATTTAATTATATCACAAAGTGTCGAGAGTTACCGTAATTTTTACACTATTAAGGCGCACCTGTCTATAAGCCGCCACCCACCAAATTTGACACAAAAACGGCATTTGTTCATAGATAAGCCGCACTGGATTATAAGCAGCAGCTGTCCTGATTGTATGGGATATTTACACCAAAAGATTTTAATCGGTAACACTTTATTTGACAGTGGCATCATACGACTGTCATAAGACCAAATGAACCACCATGAACCTTTGAACCAATTGGCTGCAAAGCTTCATTGCTTCAAGAAGCTTCATTTGGCCATCACTGCTCCCTTGTGGGAGACAGTCAACCCCTTTTGCCACCTGGTGTCAATGTCCAACATGCCTCCTAGCATGCATTGCAGTGCAACAGATGTAAATAACAATCAAAATTCATGTTCTGTGCCAATGATTTCTTCAGTTACTGTTACAGTTGTTTCATTATTTGCTAGTTATAGTATCTGGTAACACTTTATTTGACAGTGACACCATAATACTGTCATTGCACAATCATAATTATGACATGAAACTGTCATTAGCATTAGTGAATGCTTATAGCAGATGTCATTTAGTGTTATCCGGAAAATGATCTTACTTTTAAATGGAAGTAAAAGATCCAAGCTGGACATAAATGGAGTTAGTGACATAATTTGCTGGATGACACATAATGACATCTGTCATCAGCATTCAGTAATGCCCATGATAGTGTCATGTCATAATTATGACTGTCTTATGAAAGTTTTTTTTGATGCCGCTGTCAAATAAGGTGTTACCTATTAACCCAAATAAATCAACAAATAAGCACTGGACTATAAGCCGCAGGATTCAAAATGAAGGAAAAAAGTAGCGGCTTATAGTCCGAAAATTACGGTAGATCTTTTGTGTTGTTAGATCCAGGGTGCTTCTGTCAGAGAAGAGTAAATGATTGTTTTTAAATGATTTTTTGTATTCTTTGTTGATGAGATGTTACAACTTAGCACGGAGCGCTTAGCTAGTTAGCGATTATGCTAATTACTGTCTGAAGTGTCCACTTGTATTGTGTTGTGGAGAAGCATATTAGCACTTGACTTAATGTTAGATAATAAAGTTGTCTAATTTTTTTTTTTTTTTATAAAGAATCCACACACATACACCAATATATAACTGCTTAGAGATTTGGATTGTATTTATGAACAACTGTTTGATAAAGAAAACAGATTCATTGCTGTCTGCCTCCTTTTTCTATTTTGTTGTTTAGTTTGCTTAAAGGGAACCTCGGATTTAAATACTTGTAAGCTCGAATAAGTCACAATTGTTCTCTTTTACCAAAATATGTTATTAGAAACACATAAAATATTGCCATTGATTTAAAAATATTTAAAAAAAAATATTTTGACCTACGGAGGGCGCTATGCTTTACGGACGGTGAGGGTGATGACGTAGATTGTCGTTGTCACTCGACGAATACTACCGGGTTACTGCAATTCCTTCTCCGCGGCAAGACGTCAAACACATGCGCTCATCGGTTAAAAGTGGCGAGTATTTACTGTGTGTCTTTTATTACCTTTTCATTGCCTCAAAATACTTTTGCATGTGTTTCCTTCTCATACTTTTTAGCATTGTGTTTTCTTGTGGTAGCTTTAAAGCAGATTGTTGATCTGTTGACCACATTAGTCACATAGCGTATTTAAACCACCCTTATTTGATATTACTACGTTTAAGTATTTTCTTAAGGCATCTTTAGTGTGTTTTGTCTTTATGCATCTAAACAAAACAAGCTGAAAGCACACGGTAGTACGCTGGGTGTCAAATTTGCCTCTTGTAACTTTTCGCCGGTGTAGCATATTTTGGAAGAACGCTTTTTTTCCCCCCTACTTTCGTCACGTCTCATCCCATCTTTCCTGTTCATTTTGCTTTTGCTGCTCATTTTGTGAAATATCGATAGTGCTGTCATGCCCATTAATGTTCCTCTCGGGTTCAAATTGAAAGGGTTAAACAGATGACATGTTTATGTCGCAAGAGTCCTTCCTACACAGCAAGACGTCAAACACATGGGCACATCGGTTAAAAGCGGCAAGTCCTTACTATTTGTGTTTTTATTGAGTCTTTTAATACCTTTTCATTGCCTCAAAATTCTTTTTGCATGTTTCCCTCTCATACTTTTAAGCATTGTGTTTTCTTGTGGTAGCTTTAAAGCACATTGTTGATCTGTTGACCACATAGCATATTTATACCACCCTTATTTGATCCTCTACTTCTCAAGTCACTACGTATCATCAGATGATTCCAGTCCATTGTTGGATGCATTACTACGTTTAAGTATTTTCTTAAGGCATATTTAGTATGTTTTGTCTGTATGCAGCTAAAAAAAAAAAAAAACACACTGAAAACACACGGTAGTACTTTTGGTGTCAAATTAGTCTCTCGTAATACATTTCGCCGGTGTAGCACATTTTGGCAGAACACCGATTTTTCTACCCTCATCTCATCCCGTCTTTCTTTTTCATTTTGCTTTTGCTGCTCGTTTTGCGAAATATCGACAGTGCCGTCATTAACTCTTTCACTCCCAGCCATTTTCACCAGAGCAAGGCCGTTCGCTCCCGGCCGTTTTTTCTGGATTTTGACTGATTTTGCAAGGCCCACAGAAAATTCTGTTCTATTGCTATATAAACTTTGAACCCACCAAAAGAAAGATTGGACTCTCTTCTTTCAGCAGAAAAAAAAAGTAAGTTCGTATCTTTTTCCATTCTTTAGAAATCAGCATTAGAAAATAGCTTAGTTTGAGCAATTTTCCAATTTCTGATGAAAAAACGGAGAAAATGAGCTTTTTGTAAACGCATACATTTCAAACATAACTTTGACTTTAACAAAGCTATTTTTTGCATTAGTTACATCCAAAACATCTGAATAATGTTTTCCTTTTACAAAATACTATGAACAACCAGACAAATAGAGCTTTAGATAGAATACTAACAATTTATTCACACACAACGACTGAGAGATGACGGTTTGTCGCCGAGATGACGCCGTTGTCGCCACGTCAGCTGTGTAAACTTTTCCCTCATCGTTGTCTGTCTCAAAAAATGGATTATTTTTGCATTTCTGCGGGGTCTGCTAGGCGAGCCGCTCCACGGGGGGTTTCACTCGTTTTGCACGACCGTCCAGCGCCTGGTGTCCCAGGCGTCCTCTCGTTGTTTTGTCCGGACGGAGCGCCGCCTGGGCTCAATCCGCCAGCGCTTTGACAATGCTGGCCGGCCGTTCACTGCTGTTGAATCGGCTTGTCTAGTCTTCCAAAATGCGTTACTGCCCTCCAGTGGCCAGTTTTACTGCTTTAAAATTGGTTTGGAGCGTTTTTCTTTGTTTCTCAGATACAGCGGAAGCTATATATGCTTCTTATAAAAAAAAACCGCAAATGACGTATAAATACGGTTGCGGGACAGTTGAGCATTTAAAAATAAAACGTATTTATACGGTTCCGGGAGCAAATGAGTTAATGTTCCTCTGGGGTTCAAATTGAAAGGGTTGAACAGAGGACGTTTATGTCGCGAGAGTCAAACTGTGGAAGCTCGGCAGCGTAACCATGTGACGTCAACAACAACGGCAACTACTTTTACAAATTGTACGGAAACAAAAACATCAAGAGGGCTTTCAATATCCAATTATTTTAACTCATAATAACGTTCATCTTTTAAGAACTACAAGTCTTTCTATCTGTGGATCCCTTTAAAGAAAATAAATTAGTCATTGACACAATTTATATCGGCGCAGAAAAAAACGTCAGTCAGCAGCACTTTTTT
The DNA here is from genome assembly GCF_030265065.1 of Corythoichthys intestinalis. Taxonomy (NCBI): domain Eukaryota; kingdom Metazoa; phylum Chordata; class Actinopteri; order Syngnathiformes; family Syngnathidae; genus Corythoichthys; species Corythoichthys intestinalis. Next base: position 16,359,892 of record NC_080416.1, on the reverse strand, counting down.
TTATTATTATCGACCGAACACAAATTTTGTCCTAATTTGTGGACTGAGAAAAACCTAACAAGTTATGTGCTTAAAACAGTACAGTTGTAGACTACAGTACAAATTATATCAGGTAGCTGAAATAAAAACATTTTGAAGGAAACAGTCATACATTTTGTCTTCATTGCTACTTACCACATGCTTAAAAACAACTTCAAGGTAAATTGTGAAGGTAATTAAAAAAGTGACATCAATACGATTAATTGTTTAATTAATCGCCCAATTAATCGGTTATAAAAATACTCGTTAGTTGCAGCTCTAATGTGTGTCCATCCACACATCCATGCTATCCTCACTTACATTTGGCAGAGAGCCTCTCCACCGCATGATTCTACAACAGCACCTGAAGTTAACCGCTGCTGCACAGCTGCGAGAGGCTTATGTCTCCATCTGCTACCTGATCATTGCACCTCGAGACGTGGGGGGTGTGGGGCAGTAATGAGATGCTTGTCACTGTTTGACCCCATCTTTCTGGGAAATTGCGCTCCAAATATGAGTTACCAGAAATCAAAGTGCACACGAGTCAACCAAGACTTGACAACGGCGGATTTTTCTATGATATTTGTCGAAATTATTTTTCACTCAGCCGTTACAAGCGCCAGATGTGAATAGAGTGATGGTATTTGTAACATCTGAAAGTAAGTGATGCAAATATTTTTCCAGTTGGTCTAAACATTTTCTAAATGATCCTGACTGGATACTTTGGTTTATTTTCCGGATATTTTGGGTGACACATGTGAGAGCGGTGAATCCAACAACTAGATGTATAACACAATTACCGGCTACTTCAAAGCTGCGGCACATTTATGTGACAAAATGTTTCTAATACATGCAGAAGTCACTTTTGAAAAATAGTACATTGCTTGTAAGCTTCATATCATCTTGATAGCTATAACAGTGTTTTTCCTAGGCGGAAGTTTAGTTAGCTAAATGAGTACATTATGGCATGAACAGAAATTGCACAGCTCGTCAGAGGAAGAGAAATATATAAAGTGAGCCTGCTATCATGAGAATCAAATAAGATGTTGCATGAAAAATAGGTTTTGTAGAATAGTTATTTTCCATGTGAACCAATGATGCTCCTGTAGTAGGCCTGTCGCGATAACATTTTAGTAGGCAATATACTGTCTAATAAATTATTGCCGATATGCAATTATTGTCATTTTTTAAACCAATTCAACCCCTAATGTTGTGACAAAACATCCCAAAAAATAAACCATTCAAATGCAATAAATTATTATTCTTGAATAAAACGCAAACCATAATAAAAATAATCTTAAAAAAAACAAAAAAAACATTCACACAATGCATAATGAGTCATCTGAAAGCTAGCTAAGTGCAGAATACAGAATAGGTGAAAAACCCGCCATTTTTGTTCTCTGCCAATTAGAGCACATCAAAAGTGTTTATTTCATCCAAAATAATTCATCTTAAGCGCGCGTGTCATTTTAAAGCTATTCGTAGTGTTAAATATGAAATATGTGAGATTAATTCCAAAAATCTTAATTTCCCTGTTGAACATGCTGTGCTTTTATTTTGAAATGTTCACCGGAAATACATTTGCTAAGCCGCTAACCCATAAACTTCATAATATATTGACACGGGACGCGGGGCCGATTAATAGGGGGCCTATCTCCGTCAAAGCTGACCGAGTGGAATCACAGACAATGAGCTTTTTACATTGAAAATTCTTGTGAATAAATGCTTAAATCCCTGAATTCTTTATAGATATGCATGCAAAACAGTCTAGATTCTTGGTTAGCAGCAAAAAATGGGCAGTTAGCATTTATTTTACGTATATATGTCGAAGGTAGGGCTAGTCTTTAAGCCACTGTGGCGCCGCCTTATCACCACAAAAAGCTTTTAACGTTGAAAATTATTGTGAATAAATGCTTAAACCCCTGACTTCTTTATAGATATGGACGTTAAACAGTCTCGATTCTTGGTTAAGAGAAAAAAAAAAAAAAAAAAACGGGCAGCTCGCATTTATTTTACGTAAATATGTCAGATGTGCTGCTAGTCTTTAAACCACTGTGGGGCCGCCTTATCACCACAAAGAGCTTTTTACGTTGAAAATTCTTGTGTACAAATGCTTAAATCCCTGAATTCTTTATAATATATGAACGTAAAACAGTCTCGATTTTTGGGTATCAGCAAAAAACCGGGCAGTTAGCATTTAATTTACGGAAATATTGCAAATTATGACAGCAATGCCATAGCGGTTAATTTCTCCCATTGATTTTTTTCTCACAACGTTTCAAGATGCATGGATGCATGGTACGGAAAATATAATAATTACTTAAGCTGTCCCTATCGATCGGAATGCCGATCGATCAGGTCCGATCACGTCATTTTCAAAGTATCGGAATCGGCAAAAAAATATCGGACATGCCTTTTTCAATATATATACTGTATATATTTTTTTTTTAATTAAATCATTTTCTAATTGTATTTAACGTATTTAACACTCATCCAGAGTCTTTAGATTTGGCTTAAAGTAAGGCTATCAAACTTAGCGCGTTAATGGCGGTAATTACATTATAATGTTTAACGCAATTAACGCATGCGCTGTACTACCCACTCACGCATTGTCGCGTTCAATCTATAATGGCTCCGTTTTACGTATACTGGACTGTCTCAGGAAATTAGAATACACAATATTCTAATTTCCTGAGACAGTCCTGCGTATATATACAGGACTGTCTCAGGAAATTAGAATACACAATATTCTAATTTCCTGACTGTCGGCAGCCTTTGGAGCCTGTTTTTAAATGGATAAAGCCTTACAGTCCCTGTCTCAACAATTAGAAATATTGTGGGAAGCAATGTGGGGAAGAATGGTAGTGGTTGATCTTTTTCTTAACACCCTATGTTATTTTCCAGCGCAGAGAAGATATATCAATTGGTACCAATACGCACAGTCATGGTTGCACTTCCCATCATGCATTTGGGCAGAAGTTAAATGGCTACAGTATCATTTACTGAAAGCTCAACAAATACACTAGATGGCAATATTTAGTCACAAAACACAAAGTCACATCTATCCTTTAAGAATTACAAGTCTTTCTCCCTCTCCCTCTCACAGAAAGAATGTTAATAATGTAAATGCCATCTTGAGGATTTATTGTCATAATAAACAAATACAGTACTTATGTACTGTATGTTGAATGTATATATTCATCCGAGTTTTATTCATTTTTTTCTTCATGCATTGCCAAAATGTATATGATCGGGAAAAATGATCGGGAAAAATGATCGGGAATGATTGGAATTGAATCGGGAGCAAAAATAGCAATTGGTTGGGGAAATATCGGGATCGGCAGATACTCAAACTAAAACGATTGGGATCGGATCGGGAGCAAAAAAACATGATCGGAACAACCCTAATAATTACCTTGAATCACTGAACAAATCACTCTTGTTTGTATACGGTACAGCTTTTGTACTTTTTCAACCTAAATCAGGCGTTGGATCGCTGCATGTGTTTTAGAATAACTGCGACCAACTATGACCGATTGAAGCGGAGTGCGGGACGGTCTCCTACTTGAAAGTGTGGCGCATTGTCTGGGGAAGGTGTCACATCAATATCATTATGAAGTCTACGGCTAACCATAAGCTTTACATTCGGTCAAAAAAAAAAAAAAAAAAAAAAATGGGGACTAGTCTTCTATTTTCGTCATGCATGTGATGTCAGTGATTTTACCGACGTCATTTTTATTTACCGTGCGATAAATTGACTGATTTTATGTCGCAACACGTTCATCTGTTGGTTTCATAATCTTCACCAAAATATGCATGAAAACACATTCTCACTATCAGGATAAACGTTGGGCTATGTTAGTATTTCTTGAAAAGGAAAATGCTTTCCACTTAGAAAGCTGCCATTACCAGGGTGCTAATAAACGATAAAAAGGAAGCTAGAGTCGCTGATTGCCCAATTTAAACTTTATCCTACACAAAAAAAAAAAACACAATGAAGGGTCGTTTGTACCTCAATATAGGAGTTATCTACTCTGACAGGACGGGTTGTGCGAAGCCATAAAAGTAATGCAGCATGCACGGTGTGATGCTCCCCTGATGGCCTCTTACTGTCAAGCAGTGAGGAGTTTGCTCTCACCTCGAGCCGATACAGTATTAAATTGTCCAAAAAAGCTTTTAAGGGATCTTAATTGGGCTTTCTACGATAAACAAGTATGACCTGATGGGGTTTGGCGGTCAAGAATTGAACGCTTATGTAGATTGCTTTTTACAATGCAGCGGTTTGTTTAGTTTTGATATCGGTGGATAAGGGTGCTTAATTTGTAAATCAAAGTGCTGCAATGGGAAGTACATACTGTTTGATAGCCTAGGGATGACGAGTCAGATACAATTCCCATATAGAATGGACTGAAATTCATGGCATGCTCTGGGACTTACAAGCCTCAATTTTAGATAATATTGACGGTAAATGATGACAAGCGGAAAATAACATTTTAACCAAAAGTGCGAGTTCTTGCAGAAAAAATACATTTTTGGCACAAGGAACTCATACTTGTGTGAAAGATTTCCCATTTAGAGGTAGTCTTTTTTTAGTGTACGACAGCTCATGCAGACAACAACACAGATATGAAATAACAGCTTACTATTGTAATGCCCACGTGAGAGCGCACGGAATGAAAAGAGTAAGCAACAAAAAGCTACCGCAAGCCTGAATCCAAATCTTCCGCATACTCCCATCTCATCTATTCGCTTAAAGGCAATAAGTATATAACGCTACATAATACAACATCCAATATGGAATCACAGGAGTGTCAAAATTTAAAATAAATAAATAAATATAAAGGGAAATAAATTAATAAATAAATTTAAATATAAAAGTATATTTTGTCATTGACTTTTACTTTTTGTCATTGAAAAACACAAACGTAAAAAACAATGGCAATTTTTTTCTTTTTTTTTTGCTTTTTGTATTTCGCTTGTCATCGTCATTCTGATTGTCATTGTCTTTGCCTTTGCTTTTACCGAAAGGAATGGTCTGTCAGTCAAATAGCGTTAGGAGGGGCTTTCCAAACAGGAATAGTTGTCGATAGTTGATTACTCCACGTTTACCTGAAGCAAAGTGATGTCTCGGAGTAAGAGGGTTGAAATCTGTATCACGTGCGATTTTTGATTCATCACTTATTCGGAGAGATATGAAAAAAAAAATCCTATTCACAACTGCTTTGAGGAGCAGCTGACAGGCTGGATGGGTCCTCTCAGCCAACTACCCCATCACCGAGACAATCAAATTTAATGCCAGACCATTCCTTTCGGTAAAAGCAAAGGCAAAAAGACAATGACAAGCGAAATAGAAAAGGCAAAGAAAAAAATTGCCATCGTTTTTTCCGGTGGTGTTTTTCAATGACAAATAGTAAAAGTCAATGACAAAAATGCCATTTTTTTTAGTTTCTCAATGACAAAAAGTAAAAGTCAATTACAAAAATCGCCATTGTTTTTTTTTTTTTGTCTGTGCTTCTAAATGACAAAAAGTAAAAGTCAATGACAAAATATGCTTTTATTTATTCATTTAGAGTACATATATATATTTACACACGTATATTTCATTAAATGATTTTTTTTTTTTAATTTTGGCAAACTTATGATTCTATAATCCAAAGCCAATTGCTGCTGAATGTAATACAGTGATCCCTCGCTACTTCGCGCTTCAAACTTCGCGCCCTCAGTCCATTGCAGGGTTTTTTTTCCAATTAAAAAAATTAATTAATAAACAGAGTATTTTATAGAGCTGTCCCGATCCGATCACATAGTCTCTTACTCTTGCTCCTGACGCTTTTCTTGGTCAGGCAATGCACTGGAGTTGCTTAATAAAGTTAACAATGATTGACAGACGGTTAAGGTTTGATCTTGCTAGACGCGCTGACTTCAAAGTGCCGCATGGGTCAATCATTGTTTAAATTATTAAACAGTTGCTGCGGCAATTTATTGTGTGTAAGTGAGCAGCTTGAGCGGATTTGAGTGGACTCACTCAATGAAGCATTAAATGAAGACAAGCATTTTTCTACTTTATTCTTCTTTAGAAATAATTCAGTGGGACAGTAACATGTTTCAAACAATTATTACATTTGAAGTGCTTAAAAACTATTTAAATATCTACTAGTATACATATAAGTTTTAGGTTTTTTTTAATCATAATTTGGGGAAAAAAAGTGAAAAAACATGTCTGATATGTATCTACATTATTTCCTGTGCTAAATCTGAATTAATACATTGGACACGCAAAAAAAAAAAAAAAAAAAAAAAAAAATCCTATTCATTTAGGGATGTTCTTGAATAACTTCAGTAACCCAAAATCTACAGGAAGTGTCCCCTAAATTCCTCAACAAGAAAAGGAATTGCCCGAAAATCAACACTGACGGCCACAAACGTCCAATCTGCTTGAAGTGGGTTGGCACATTATTAATATATATACATATATATATATATATATATATATATATATATATATATATATATATAAACACACATTTTTTTTAATTATACTTTGGGAAATAAAGTGAAAAAATGTGTCATATGTAGAGCTGTCCTAGCTTATCATTCCGTCGACGGTGATTAAAGGGTTAAAAAAAATACATGCGTGAAAAGTTAAGAATGGCGGAACGCAAGCGGGGATCGTAACCCAAAGCCAAAAAAAGCACACCAGTGGCCAAAGAATGGACTTATTTCAACGAAACAAAGGAGGGTACGCCTTGTGTGCGGTCTCTTCAATGCCAAGCTTGGAAGTGCATACCACGGCAGGACGTCGGCCGTGAGCGAACACTTGAAGCGCCGTCACCCAGTTGTAATTTTGGAAGACGACAGGAGACAACAAGCTGGCAGATCGTAAGTCGATATAACTAGTTTTATTCATAACGGCGTTTAAGTTAAATTTAGTATAACTGTTATTTTTGTCAGTAGTGAGTAATCTAATTAATTACTTTTTCCATCTTTGCAACGCCATTACCATTACTGAGGATGTAAAGGCGCACTTTACTGCAATTTGGTAACTTCAATGACCCAAGAGATGTCTGAGAGACACAGAGAGTGCACAGAGAGCATTTAGCGTAGTGAGCGTCATCTTAAACTCTCGGGTCACTTTTTTGCCCTAAACTTTTCTTGAATGACATATGCACCTTGTGATTAAAAAAAAATGGAAACACTGGCCTGCTTACTATAGTCCATGACTGCACTAATCTTACTTAGCCTGGAACTCCAGACTCATAGCTGTTCCAGCAATCGAGTCTGGCGACTGTCCGGTGGCTCAAATGCCCAGGGCGGAGCCAGCCACAGCAAACAGACAGCTGAGTGGACCAATCAGCGACGGACAGACGTGAGACGTTGGTAAAGCGACAAGAAACTAGCGCGAGCGGAGAATGGAAAGTGTTTATTCAACATGGCTAGCACGAGACGGACTGTTGTCAATGACTTGTGTCGACGCATTTTTGGTCATTTAAAATGTATTTTGCCACGGATTGGAACATATTCTCGGCTCTCCCGTTCGCCATCCGTCTCGTTGTGGAGACGACTTCCGACGCGCAAGAACACGTCACGCAAATAATCGAATCTGATTGGACAGATGATTTCGTTCGCCTCGAGAGGCCATTAAGGAGCTGGGTCCCAGACTATTCTCACAGTGTTTGAAAAATACAGGGAGAACAGGCCGTGCCAGGCAAAATCTTACTTACTTTATATTCTAACGTACTATGTTAATATAGTAGTACATAGTAGTATAGTAGTTGAACATTTTCATTATCGCGGCCGGTCCCCATTAACCCCGAAAAACGAGGGATCACTGTACTCCACAACTTTGACCAAGAAGTCGATTACCACAGAGATGGCGAATCAGCCCAAAAAATTCCCTGGACAGAATGAGGACAGAATAAAGTTCCAGATCCTGTTCCGGCAGAATCAGCCACAAATTAAGTACTTGTGTTATGAATGTTACTAACCACATTCTCCACTCGAAGCTCGTAAGGCATTGGGTTGTAGACCATGAGCTGGACTTCACAAACATCTCCTTGAACCCACTGGAAGTCTAAAACAAAACAGACAGACTTAATCAATTTTTATAGTGTATGACGCCAATAATTGTTATGTTATGGGGTCTAACATAGGTAAGATGTCTGGAACCATGTCGATGATGTCGCTTAATGTTGGAGAGACACAAAGAAATCAACCGTAATGGGATTGAGTTTAATATTACTTTCATTTAAAATATTATAGACCGGCAGTGAAGTAGCCATGATTTATGATTTGATGGATGGCGTAAACTGAAATGTTAACATTCATAGTCAATTGATTCCAACAAACAGATGTCTGAGTCTCTTAAGCTTCTGAAGGGGTTTACAGGAGGCAAAAGGTTTCAGGGAAGGCAAACACACACGTACGATGTTAACGTCTGGAAGAGTGCAGTGTAACCTGGGCTCTGGCGTATAAGCATGCTCTCATAGCCAAACAATTAACTGAAAAAAGAGAATATTCAGTTGCCTGTTTCAGCTCCATTAAACCTCCAGAAGGAACAATGCGTGACCCCGATGGATAAGTTACACATTGTTCAACCTGAACACTGTTTTTGTGTAAACCGAGTCTGAAGGTATGGTATCTTTTTTCGTATTTACCGTTTGACTGTTTGTATTACTCTAACATACCAAATATAAAATAAATAGCATTTATCGCATAGCTTAAGGAAAACAGGCAGAATATATCTGACAAAGGGCATACGTGATACATGACGCCTTCTGACCACGGGAGCCCAACGCATGCGTCATGCAGCTGACTGAGCAAGATCGACGTCGACCATCAGGGGATGGGCTTGTGGATGTTTTGGTTATGTCTGCAACACTAAATCCCACAATCAGCTCTTCAGGACAGTCCAGAACAAATGCCGGGACGTCCTATACTACCACAACTCCCGATAACAAAAATAACTCCAAGTTAAGCTCAGCGCCTCTCAGACGGTGAGGCTCGCCGAACCTCCCACCTCAGTAGCCTCATTAACCATGACCCAGCAACAGTGACACACAAACTTGACCGCCCAAATCTGCAACAGAAGAAGACCCAAACACACCCCTCTTCCTGCCCATGGCCTGCCCCGCGAGAGCCTTCAAAAAGACTGAATGTTTAACTAATCATTGTCATTTGTTCTTGGGAATCTTGTTGACTTGTGTTATGGTGACCCTGGAACCAGTCTGCCACCTCGCCTGGGTCTGTTGCTGTTTTGCCTTGCCGTTTGATCACAGTCGACCCGAATAAATTGTCAACTTGTGTTTCGATGCCTTTTTCCAGCTTTCAAAATGGAGTCAGTACAAGGGGTTAAGACGAAGGTTAATGCATGGAGTTTGGCCTTTTGGCTGGGTTGTCGGATCTCACCGGCCCGGATCTTTGGAGCTGCGCCAGCGCAGGTCCGGCGGTTCGGCTGGCGTGATTCCGGCAATCTGGCTGAAAGGTCAGATTCCTTCAAGTCGGATGATAACTCATGGAACATGACTTTTCATTGTATTATATGCAACAATGTAAGGTGATTACAGGTTGTTAGTTAAATGGTTTTAGCATAAAGGCTTTAACTGCAATGTGGCCTGTCATGAAAATAAGTTCGTCACCTATGCTTTTTCCAAACTGAGCAGAGAATGCCAAACACTGGTGAGGAGTGGTATCAAGGTTAAAGCAGTGAGAAGAAATTAAAGTGGAGCAATAACATCAAAACCAAGATAGAAAAAAATCAGCATGACAAAGGTAAGGAAAGAGGAACTGAAATTATACAGGATAACGTGGTGACGCTTTTTTCCAAAAATAATCACATCGTGCTTACATACGGCATAGCTGGGATGTAACATGTGCAACCCGGTATTGTGTATGACAACAGATCAGATCAAAGGCAAACTGGCTTTTCTTTATCACATCAATTCAATGCACAGCATGAATTTTGAAGATTATGAAATATGTAGAGTATACAAAAGCCATGGGTTGCAACAGAGTTGCTCAGAATACTAATGACTCTGTCAAGACCCCAATAAGTAAAATCCATGGGTAGGACATGAACACTACCTCTGAGGCTATAAAGGTTTAGAAGTGAGCCACTGCAGGAGGGTAATTAAGTTCTCCAGAGTATATTCCTCGTGTGTATATTCCAATGATCACTGGAGACCCGAGACACGTGTCTCTTCTAAATGTTTTTAATGTTCCGAGATCCAGAGGGAAGACAATCGGCGAGCATTTATTTCGGCTTTAGTTTGCCAAGATGAAATGCACGCTCACAGCCATCCTAACATCACGGGACTCCATTTGAGCGCTGCGCGAACAGACACTTTAAAAGTGTGAGGAGACAATCAAAACCTCATCAGGTGGCAGAGCGCACCCAGGAGGAAGCTAAGATTCGTTTTTGGATTTGTCCCTAAAGGCTCGCAACCCTTCAGTGTTCCATTGGGATTCAACGGGGGAACAATGTGTGAATGTGTGTTTACTTGTCAATTTGGGTAACTAACATAATGCCCAAAGTAGGGGTGAGACATATATCGAAATGGTGATATATCGTGATACTTTGTATCCCAAAAGGTTATCGATATGCTCCTGCCAAGAATCGAGATGTCGTTTTAAAAAGGTGTCAATGTCTAAAATAACAACAACAACAAAAAAGGAACCAACAAGTTGCTACCAAATCTTCTACCATAATACCCACATAGCAGACAGTCATTGAACAAACATTGATTTTCCATCAAAATCATCAGTATGGTTGACATCAAAATTTTCGACGTCAAGTGACGTTGAAGCAACGTTGTTCTATAGTCTGTCAGGCGATGGTTGGGTTAACATTGTTTCATATAGTTAATGAACTAATGTTTACAAATAGTTGATTTATGATTGACCTGGAAATATGATTGAAAACTCGTTGAATTATGGATGAGCGGGCGTTTTGGTCGAAAACATAACATTGATTCCCCATTGTTCCAATATCATTAATAATCGAAATGATGTTTAGGTTTTGTAAGGATTTTAACGTTGAAACACCATATTAATTGAGGGTGCAAAAGTGACGTTGATTCAACGATATAAGATCAACAGCAGAATGTTAATCCAACATTTTTTCAACATCAGTCTGCTATCTGGGTAGTGTCTGTTAACTCTAAGGCTGCATTAACGGTGCTCGACGCTCAATCCATTTAGACTGGAAACGTTCGTTCGTTCATTCGAAATCAGAGCATTCACAGTCATTCTGCCCAATTTTCAGGGGATTTACAGGTCACTTGCTGTCATTTCAGGGCATTTCCAGGTCATTTCCTGTTGAGTTTGAGTCACTGCCTATTCATATGAGTGATTCCCAGTCACTTTCTGTTCTGTAACTCAAAATAAACAGGAAGTGACCCATAAAATTTGCCAAAATCAACAGGAAGTAACTGAAAATCAACAGGTAAAAGACCTTAAATGGCCTAAAATGACCTCATTGTCTGGCATTGGCTGCCACTGACGGCCATAGACGTTCAATCCGTTTGGAGTGGGAGGGATGGCAATTCGCTGCCACCCTCCCAGTTCAAATGGATTGGACGTCTACTAGTGATAAACCAATTTCAATTCACAGCGGAAGGTTGTTTTTCTATCTAGTTGTTTGTAGAATAGACGGACCCACACACACGCTTATTCACATGCCGTAAGCCTGTGCCCATTGCAGTTTCCTTTTGTAAAACATGTGTTAGGTGCTGCTTGGTAAGTTTTAGTTGCTTTAGCCTTTAAAGGTCTGTGCTCAGCGATCATCACATACTAAACTAACTTGTAGTGTTACCATAACATTCGCGTTAGCGTAGCGTTCATCTCAGCATTAGCATGGTGACTGTCTTCTTAAACTCTTGGAAAAGATTTTACATACTGTTCGTGGCATCCAGGTGAGTTAATTAATTGCAAATAATGTGTTTTCCTGCTGAGTGTGTATTATCATCATGCTAATGGTGATACCCTGGAGGAGGAGGTGGAGGAGCTGGTAAATGACCTGAAGACAGCTGGATGCACAGTTTCAAAGGCTACTGTCAGTGGAACACTACGGTGCAATGGTTTAAAATCATGCCTCGGTCAGAAGGTTCCCCTGTTGAAGCCAGTGCATGTCAAGGCCAGTCTCAAGTTTGCCAGGGACCATCTGAATGATGCAGAGGGGTCATGGGAGAAAGTCAGAGGACACCAAAGTAGAACTTTTTGGTTCAAACTTTACTTGTCGTGTTTGGAGGAAAAAGAAGGATGAGTACAATCCAAAGAACACCATCCCCACTATGAAGTATGGGGTTGGAAACCATGCTTTGTGGCTGCTTTTTGGCAAAGGGTACAGGACGACTGTACTGTATAAAGCATAGGATGAATGGTCAAATGTACAGTCAGATTTTGAGCCACAAGCTCCTTGCCTCAGTCAGAGACTTGAAGATGAGTCGTTGCTGGATCTTCCAACATGACAATGATCCGAAACACACAGCCAAGCTGACCAAGGAGTGGCTGCGTAAAAATCATATCCAAGTTCTAGAGTGGTCTAGCCAGTCTCCAGACCTCAATCCAATAGAAAATCTTCAGATGGAGCTGAAACGTCGAGTTTCTCAATGACACATGACAGAGCTAGAGAAGATTTGTGTGGATGAATGGTCCAAAATCCTTGTTTCCATATGTGAACCTGGTGAAGAACTACAGAAGGCGTCTGACCTCTGTAATTGCAAACAAAGGCTTCTGCACTAAATACTAGCACTGATTTTCCCAAGGGTACAAATACTTATGTAAATTACAAATAAATTGTTGACAAGCATACAATGTGAGTTCCGGATTTTTTTTTTTTTTTTTAGATTATTTCTCTAAGTTGAAATGCATCTATGATTGAAATTTCAGACCTCTACTTATTTTCTAAGTGGGTGAAGTTGCAAAATCATAAGGGGTACAAATAGTTCTGCTCCTCATATTGGAGCATTATCGCCGCCTACTGTTCCAGGTTGGGGAAGTCAGTTCTCATCCAAAACCCACTTTGCATCGTCAACTGTTTAGACAGCGTTTAAGATTTCTACTCTGGAGAGCATTTTCAAATTTTTCCTTTTCAGCCCCCCAAAACACAGTCACCGTATAAACGATAGGGCTCTATGGAAAAGTTTTTGCGTTGTCACTCCCGTTGCCTTTGTCGTGTAGACGGTCCCCAAGTCAACTTTTTCCTTTTCTTCATCAAAATGTAATAATTTCTATCCAGAAAGCTCCCAAATGGACGAACAAACTGATTGATTTCACATCAAAAATGTTGCATTACAATTGTCCAGCAGTAAAATTGTTTGGAGCAGTGTAGACCCTCACAGACCCTGCCCAATCAAAATGTACCGTAATTGACAAGATTGTTCATCAACAGCAGTTAATGAAATTAGATTTAGATTTGTAATTTGTGTTGTTAAAGTTAACTAAACATTACTAAATGTATTTTTAACTCCATTTAATTATTTTAACACCAAATTATATAAACACCATTTTCTGAGAAAATAATTACATTGCAGTCATTGATTTTATTCTAATTCGTATTGCTTTGCAAATAAATCTTTAGTCAAGATTGCCACATTTCCTCTACAGAAACAACGCACAAGCAGCAGAGGATGAACAGTGTGACTGCAGGTACCATATATTGGCAGAGGGAGATAACAGCCGTAGGCTAATATCATCTAAGCATAATTAAGGCGGGATTATAAAAGTCGCCGAATGCTCATCTTGTTTGATAAGGCCGTACGAGATAAGCCTCAAGTGGAGCAAACGCGCCCAGTGAAGCGGAGTTCCATCGTGACGCAGACAGCCGGAATATTTAATCAATTCGAAGCCGCGGCTTTTTGTTCCCAACATGTAAAGCTTTGTGCAGTCAAGTGCATCTCCTTGGCTGATCAAGCGCCTTTTCATCATATCAAGGACATATGATGACGCTGTTTGGCCCTGGAATGAATCACCAGCTATTCTGTGAAGAGGTTTTAAAAGGTTTTTACCAATCTTTTTGCAGCGCTCCTCTCCTCTGTTGTGCATGACGATTGGCGAGTAGATGAATGGGCTGGCCGCGGATACATTTGGACCCAGCAGGCCTTTCACCTTGTGAGGACGCAGACTCACTGGGAGGTTAAGAAGCTTCACTGACCTATTTGAAAAATAATGAAAAACAAAGGACAACATTTTTAACTTTATGCCCAGAAGAGTGTCTTATTTATTACTGCATGGCGATATGCCATAATTTCCCGAATATAACACACACCCGTGTATAATGCGCACCCCAAATTTTAGCACCAATAAATAGAAGAATACAAGAAAACAGAGCTCGTGTACAGATACAGAAATGCCATTTTACTGACTGGTGAAACACAGCACAAGCATAGCATATTGGTAGTTCAAAACATTACCATAAACTGACAATATTTACGGTAATAATATGATTTGACAACTTCTCCAACTTACCAGAATCTAGGAAAAACCTAAACAGATGTGACTTTTCTTTTAAAGGCTGCCCTATAACTTGCTCATTTCTTCCATGAATTGATATAGTAAAATGAAATTGAGAACGTAAGTCGGAAATCCGAGAGAGCTCATCGCTGTCGACACGACAGTAACAATAGGAACTATTGTTATTTTGGGTTTGAGTTTCCCGAGGGACAGATATATTTGACAGACACACACAGGAAGTCTGTGTTGTTACGTTTGTTATGGTCCGAGTTGCGGAGCTGCAATAAACGTCGACTCATATGAGTTCAAGAAACTAAATTCTGTGCTTTATGAAGAGTGACGAAAAAACAGAATTTAACACAGACGAAATCATTCGGCCGATCAGAGTGAAGTATTACCGAAACAAAATGGTGACGTCACGTACTGTAATGGTCGGCCACGGATCGTTGCATACGTTTCTTCAAAACAACGTGGCCGTGTCAACAACAAAAAATCGGTTTATATATACAGTGGGGAGAACAAGTATTTGATACACTGCCAATGGGAATACTTGTTCTCCCCACTGTATATACAGTATATAAAAATATATTTCTGTTTCCATCCATGTACCCGTTTATAATGCACACCATGAGTGTTTTTCGGGAAAAGAAGTGCGTGTTATATTCGGGAAATTACGGTATATTATATCAGCCATTTTATGTAACAAAAACGATATGCCACAATCTAGTATATTTGTAATTATTTGATGGAGTGGGAAAAAGTTATTAAATGAGGAAAGGTTATTGATAATTGTGTATGTGTTCATAATGGCTTATGCTTTACTATGTGTATTCACATTCATTAACTTATTCCCTGCTATTGATGGCAATAGGCATTCAATCCTCTTGAACTGCCAGCCCTCAAATTTCAAATGAATTGCCCAAGGAGTTCCCAGTTTCGTTATTTGAGAACCACATGTTTGTGTTATGTGGTGATTTATCACACCTTTGGTTTCCTGTTATAGGGATATCTAATGGCCAGTCCGCATCATTGATTTAAGTACACTGGTATGAAAAAGTATCTGAATCTTTTGGAATTGCTCTCATTTCTGCATAAAATCACCATCAAATGTGATCTGATCTTCGTCAAAATCACACAGATGAAAAATCAGTGTCTGCTTTAACTAAATCCACCCAAACATTTATAGGCTTTCATATTTTAATGAGGATAGTATGCAAACAATGACAGAAGGGGCAAAAATAAGTGAACAATCACATTTAATATTTTGTGCCCCCCCCCGGGAAGCAATAACTTCAACCAGACACCTCCTGTAGCTGCAGATCAGTCTGGCACATGGATCAGAACTAATCTTGGCCCATTTTTCTCTACAAAACTGCTGATAAACATTTGAATTAAATCTCCCATTATTGATTGCAAGTTGTCCAGGCCCTGAGGCAGAAAAACAGCCCCAAATCATAATGCTCCCTCCATCATGCTTCACGGTGGGTATGAGGTGTTGATTTTAGTGAGCTCTTCCATTTTTCCTCCACATATTACATTGTGTGTTACTCCCAAACAATTCAACTTTGGTTTCATCAGTCTACAAAATATTTTGCAAAAACTTCAGTGGAGTGTCCAAGTGCCTTTTTGCAAACACTACTTGAGGGCCACAGTGGGTCCTGGTCTTTGTTCTAACTGACCCAGCACAGAGCTTTTAACCAATGAGGTTTCAATGGAAACAAGAAGAACCTGACTGCAATCAACTAATTGCAGTTATAACACACCAGATTGGTTGAAAGGTGTCCTCTTGATGGGTTTAGGCAAAAACCCGCACCCACAGTGGCCCTTTGTGGAATAGTTTGCCCACCCCTGTATTAGGCTACGTCTACACTAGGACAGATAATTTTCTCCAGGGTATTTTGCCAACTATTTTTATACCTGTCCACACTTCGTTTAAGGTGCGTTTAAGGCCCCGCCGCTTCTGCAAGGTACACCTGCATTTGCGCAAACTACGCATGCGTAGAAAGGAGAAGCCTAATGTGTTACGTCATCACCCGCGCGGTTTACCTCTGAACCGGAAACTCATTACTTGCTCGAGGCAAAATTCGAAATTACTACTCATTCTAGACTTTCATTATTTTGTGATCACAATTTTTTTCGTGATCGCAATTTAACGCATCACGCAGGAGCGAGAGTGAAGGGAGAGCACGCTCGGCTTTTCACACTAAAAACAGCGAGGGCATGACGTCCCTTCCTTAGTATCGGAATGTTGTACAGAGACAGCAGTCCATATTGGGCGGCGCGTAAGCGGTGAGTAACATTACCCGCCTACATTATCCGTCTAACAACTAATCCGGATAATAGGCATACTAGTCTAGACGACATGCCGCAAAGTCCAACAAATTACACGTTTAAGGCCATTATCCGTCCTCGTGTAGACGTAGCCTTAGACTATACCAGTGATTTCTGTAAGTGTCTAGCAGACACTCTAAGGTTCTTTTTTACCTTTCTGAGTACGCTGCGCTGAAATCTTGGCGTCATCTTTGGTAGACGGCCACTCCTTTGAGAGAGAAGCAACAGTGCCAAACTCTCTCCATTTGTAGACAACTTCTCTGACTGTCGATTGATGAACATCCATACTTTTAGAGATGGTTTTGTATCCTTTCCCAGCTTTATACAAATCAACAATCCTTGATCGCAGGTCTTCAGACAGCTCTTTTGAATGAGCCATCATGCATATCAGACAATGCTTCTTATCAAGACAGTTCTTACCAGGTGTGTGTTTTCTTGTGGGCAAGGCATCTTTAAACCACTCATCAGTGATTGGGCACACACCTGACTTAAATTGTTTTTGCTCTTAAAGTCTCCTTAGGTAGGGGTTCACCTAATTATTTTTTCCCCTTCTGTCATTGTTTGCATGCTATCCTCATTGAAATATGAGAACCCAAAAATGTTTGGGTGGTTTTAGTTAAAGCAGACATCGTTTTTACATCTGTGTGATTTTGACAAAAATCAGATCACATATGATGGTGATTTTATTCAGAAATGTGAGAAATTTCAAAAGGTTTTGATACTTTTTCATACCACTGGATCAATACTCTCAAATTGAGTGTTTTCATAT
Source organism: Corythoichthys intestinalis (assembly GCF_030265065.1). NCBI lineage: Eukaryota > Metazoa > Chordata > Actinopteri > Syngnathiformes > Syngnathidae > Corythoichthys > Corythoichthys intestinalis. Next base: position 16,342,326 of record NC_080416.1, on the reverse strand, counting down.
GATTATAAAATTGACGACAGTGAAGATGTAAGGTATCTATAACATCATTAATCTATATCCAGTATATCACTCTTTATCCTTAATCTATCATAGCAGAGTCATAATCATTAGCAGTTTGCAACAAGTACTTGCATTTTACCCTTTTGGTAATTCTGGTCCAAACATAGCATTGGAACATGTATGATTAGACTTAAATTATTGGCTCCCACTGACGTTAATCATTCACTACTAGTTGAATGAATTGACATCTATTGCCGTCAATGGCAGCCAGTGAGGTAACATCCAAAATAATGAGTCACAGAAGAAGTGGACATGCCTGGAAACATTCATGGCGTAAATACCTGTTGAGAACATTGTGCAAAACACACTAAAACATTAAATAGCTGGAAATTAACATACTCTACCTGTAAAAACTGAGAGCTTTTTAAATTCATCCTGCAATTGTACCCGCCAGCCTAATATCCCTAACTTTTTTGTGAGGCGTATTTTGCCTTTGTAAAGATAATAACAGCCAATTTTGAATGCCAGATCTTAATTTACGCTCTTATTCATGTTGTTATTGTGGCTGTGTTGAAGAGGTGCTTCCCTGGATTATAATTAGAGATGAGTCAACTCCTGTACTGAAACTCATAAGATTGCACAGTTGTTCCTAATGAAGAGTCCAATGAGTGTATTTCATTGATGTAATTCATCTACCAAGAGTGCTGACTTACCGGACAATAGGGAGCTTTGTGAAAGGCACCGGTGGGAGCTTGAGGCCATCCGGTAGGGTGATGACCTCCATTCCACCCGGGCACTTGGAGGTGTAATTTTCCAAGCTCTGGGTCACTTCTTTTTTCTCTATAAAATGTAGAAACATCATGTACAGTTTTTTTTTTTTACTGCCTAGATTTCGTGTTCGCGCGCTATAAATAAGCCAAACATTAATGGCCTGTGAGGTGAGTCTCCCTCAGCTATACCGCGCAGAGTCTTCAAATAAAAATATTAAGCCTTATTGTACCATGAATAGCTTTAAAAAGGGGAACATTACTGCTCACCCGGCTGTAAAAATTGCTTTGGCTCGGCGAGGCTCAGGAACGGTGAGTAGAGAGACACTTGCGAAAACTCAAACCACCGCGGTGACGTGGCTTAAATCAGTTGATGAAAACCTCATTGTGTCCCCCCCCCCCCCCCCTCAAAAAAAAAAACCAGCGGCAGAACGCATCTCTGACGAGATCATAGACTGAGAGACAATGCCGGTTCAAATGGTTTTGACGTCTATCGGCCGTCAATGGCTGCAAGTGAGTGAATATTGAAGGGAATAGTATCAATTCCCATATTTACTCTTTGTAATACTCTAACACACCCAATAGAAAATAAATACCGTTGAAATCATAGTTTAACAAAGCAAGCAGAATATACAGTATTTGATATTCTGAAAATTGGACTTGGGGTGATTTGAATTTGCAGCGCCAAGACACCGGGCAGATAAGGGCATAACAGATACAGGACGCCTGCTGACTACGGAAGCCCAACACGTGCGCAATACAGCTGGCTGAGCAAGAGTGACGCTGACGGAGCAAGACATCTACAAGCCCTAGTCTGGACCACCAAATCCCGCCATCAGCTCTTCTGGAGCCCAACAATGGACAGTCCAGAACAATGGCGGGACATCCTGTCTTGCCACAAGGAACGCTCGATAACAAGAAGACTCCACAGCTGAGAACTTGAACACTCAGAGCTCCTTTTGAGCTGAGGCTGACAAAATCTCAAACTCTGATTGCCTTGGCAACAATGACGCACGGATTCATTGGCCCAACCTGCAGCAGGAAATTACCCTAAACAACACTCAAACACACCCTTCTCCCGGACCACAGCCCGCCTTACCAGAGCCTTCAAAAGACTAATTATTTAGTTAGCGTTGTCTTTTCTCTGTACCATTTTTGTGTACTTGTTGTTTGTTGACCTTGGAGCCAGTTTTCCTCCTCGCCTGGGTCTATTTACTGTTTTTCCTTGCTGAATGATTGCTGTCGACTTGCAATAAATTGTCAACTGAACGCGCAGAGTTTGGCCTTTTGGCCAGGTTGTCGGAGCTCAGCGGCCCGTGTCGTTAGAATTGCGCTAGCGTGGTTCCAGCTGTTCGAGTGGCGTGATTCCGGCAATCTGGCTAAAAGGTCAAATTCAAACAATATCTTCCCATTTAGTTCTTTAAAGCTCACTTTGTTTTGTTATATTTTTCCCAAGGGGTGTGACTCACTACCTCCAGGATTGACCTATAATTAACCTAGTGACCGACATTAAGAGCTTAAAGCATGATCTCCACACAGTATAAATGTGCCGTAGCACATTGGGAATAGACTGAAATGAAGAGATCAGGAAAAAAATGAAAATATGCCTTTTAAAAGCTTGTATCCAAATAGTTGGCTCTCTGGAGTGCCTCACTGTATTTGACAAAAGTCTGCCACACATTTCATCAACCCCTTGACGCCATTGTTTTGAAAAATCAAGGTTTAAAACTCGTTCGCTTGTGTTTTTATTTTCAAGTAGATGCTAAATCAAGTTGAGAAAGTTGATTAATTTATTCACCGCCATTGACAGTGATAAACCGTATTTTTCATCCTGTGGAAAATATGATGAAATCCAAGACCGAGAACAGACAAGTCATATTGAAAGGCAATTTAAAATAAAAATAGAGAACAACAGAACAGGATGAATAAGTGTGCGGTATGGTAACATTACATGACTCATAAACAACAAACTGAGAACGTGCACGGTATGTTAACGTAACATCGCTATTAAGAGTTATTCAGATAACAAGTTGGGATGTACCGAAAGCAAAATTCCTGGCAGAAACCAAATAATGGAAACACTTGGCCGAAAAGCTGAAAAATAAGCATGCATATAGTCCATTTTTTATTCATTTTATTTCAATATTTTCTGATTAATGCATTGGTTCTACAACCCCGAAGGCTCGAGAAATTTAGTTTGAAAGGTGCCTATTATGAAACCCTATGGAAGGGTGTGTTCCCGGCAGCAGTGAGCGTTTTGTGGCAAACTCTGAACGCGTCCTTTTGCAGAGTTGCTGGCGTCGTTGTGGCATTCTGTTTGCACAAGTCAAGGCCGATGAAACCTTGATAAATTCGCTTCCTTGGACACTCGAAAAATGGCTCTCACCCTTCCAATTGCTAAGCTAAATGAGATCTCGATGTACGTTTGTGCCAGACTGCAGTTCACAACAGCAAATAACTATTCCGTTCTTGCCGAAACTAGTAAAGCTATTAATGAGGCTATTACAATCTCACCTAATCCTTAAAACAAGACTGTTTCCTTGTGCAAAAAGTGGAATCCATCGGGAGCCTGGCAAGTGGGCCAAGTTCTAGCGGCGCCGAAACCGAGCAAAGTGACTGGCAGAGGGGTTATGAAAGTCTCGGGGGAAAAAATGTGACAGAACGAGGAAGTGGTCGTGCTATAAATGTATTGCACTAAACCACAACAAATGCATATGTATGCATTTAAATTAGGGCTGTCAAATTTATTGCGTTAACGGGCGGTAATTCATTTTTTTAATTAATCACGTTAAAATATCCAACGCATTTCACGCATGCGCGGGACGGCTCACTCATGCATTGCCGAAAACAGACTACAATAGCGCCGTTTTATATATATATATTGAGAGCTAAGAGGCAGAGACAAGCGAGAGGAGTGGACTCAGGCATTCATTGGGGCCGCGCTATTTATTGGCATAAGCTTTGGCATCTCTTCCACAACAATAATAACTATTGTGGCGAGCGACGTGGGGTAGAATGACAGGTGATAATCTTTTTCTTAACACCCTGTATTGACCACAACACAGAGAAGATATAATACCACTGACAGTCATGGTTGCCCAACTTCCCATTATGCATTTGGGCGGAACAGTTAAGTTGCTACAGTATCATTTACTGAAAGCACAACAAAAATAATATTCCTCTCGCTCAAAAAAATAATTTTCACAAAAAGAAAAGCGCTTAATGCAGAGAGAACTAGCATTCCCAATCAAGATAGCTATACAAAATAATAGACTTTGGTCAAACTCTATTCAAACATTTCGTTTAGCTCAACAAATATACTAGATGGCAATATTTAGTCACAATATACAAACTATCAGAGGTCACGTACGTTGCGAAGTCAACACTCAAATGAACGTAAGGTACAATGAACCCGGAAACTACGGTGTCAGTCGAGCGGCAAAACGCACTAGAAAAACTTGGCTAAATCTGTAATTAATTTAAAATTCGCCCTTGACACCTTGTGGCATATTTCGATCATTACCTTCCACAATGGCGAGCTATTAGTTTATTTTTTGATCGAAAATTTTAGAAATTTCATTAAAACAAAAACAGAGGGGTTTTAATATAAAATTACTATAACTTGTGCTCACATTTATCTTTTAAGAATTACACGTCTTTCTATCCGTGGATCCCTTTCACAAAAATAATGTTAATGCCATCTTGTGGATTTATTGTTATCATAAACAAATACAGTACTTATGTACAGTATATTGAATGTATATATATCTGTCTTATCTTTCCATTCCAACAATAATTTACAGAAAAATATGTCATATTTTAGAGATGGTTTGAATTGCGATTAATTACGATTATTTTTAAGCTGTGATTAATTCGATTAAAAATTTTAATCGTTTGACAGCCCTAAATTAAATACTATTTGTATACCGTTCGCTTATTTCACTACAGTACTCACGTATGTGCTCAAACTCACTATACTCGATGTGGCACGGGACATCAATGGAAAGCAACTGCAGAATGCGCGTGGAACAGCGATGAAGCAAATTAATGTATTTTACTATATTTATTCATCACATTAGGACAATGGTTCTTCATACTATTCGGTGGTAAACCTTTGTTTTGTTTTGTTTTTTTAACCGAAAATGCAATTTTAGCTATTTTCATCCGAAAGTTTTCGACGTCAAATTTTCGGTCACATCTCTACTTACAAGCAACAATGATATAATAATGTGTTATTAATTTCATACTTAAGTCGCTACAGAGTATATAGTAAATCGCTCACCCTGGCCAAACTATGAGGGGAAACTGACTTATAGTCCGAAAAATACGGTACATCAAATCCAATTCAACTGGAATCACTGGTATTGAGCAATTATGTTTCACTGGCATTTACAGAGAGAGAGACATACAATCCAGTTTGACTCGGAGTACTGGCAGCGATCGCTGGACTGGACGTCTGGCAGTCAATGAATTAAAATACATTATAAATTAATACGTAGTATTACAATACATACAGTGCCTTGCAAAAGTATTCGGCCCCCTTGAATCTTGGAACCTTTCGCCACATTTCAGGCTTCAAACATAAAGATATGAAATTTAATTTTTTTGTCAAGAAGCAACAACAAGTGGGACACAATCGTGAAGTGGAACAACATTTATTGGATAATTTAAACTTTTTTAACAAATAAAAAACTGAAAAGTGGGGCGTGCAATATTATTCGGCCCCTTTACTTTCAGTGCAGCAAACTCACTCCAGAAGTTCAGAGAGGATCTCTGAATGATCCAATGTTGTCCTAAATGACCGATGATGATAAATAGAATCCACCTGTGTGTAATCAAGTCTCCGTATAAATGCACCTGCTCTGTGATAGTCTCAGGGTTCTGTTTAAAGTGCAGAGAGCATTATGAAAACCAAGGAACACACCAGGCAGGTCCGAGATACTGTCGTGGAGAAGTTTAAAGCCGGATTTGGATACAAAAAGATTTCCCAAGCTTTAAACATCTCAAGGAGCGCTGTGCAAGCCATCATATTGAAATGGAAGGAGCATCAGACCACTGCAAATCTACCAAGACCCGGCCGTCCTTCCAAACTTTCTTCTCAAACAAGGAGAAAACTGATCAGAGATGCAGCCAAGAGGCCCATGATCACTCTGAATGAACTGCAGAGATCTACAGCTGAGGTGGGAGAGTCTGTCCATAGGACAACAATCAGTCGTACACTGCACAAATCTGGCCTTTATGGAAGAGTGGCAAGAAGAAAACCATTTCTCAAAGATATCCATAAAAAGTCTCGTTTAAAGTTTGCCACAAGCCACCTGGGAGACACACCAAACATGTGGAAGAAGGTGCTCTGGTCAGATGAAACCAAATTTGAACTTTTTGGCCACAATGCAAAACGATATGTTTGGCGTAAAAGCAACACAACTCATCACCCTGAACACACCATCCCCACTGTCAAACATGGTGGTGGCAGCATCATGGTTTGGGCCTGCTTTTCTTCAGCAGGGACAGGGAAGATGGTTAAAATTGACGGGAAGATGGATGCAGCCAAATACAGGAACATTCTGGAAGAAAACCTGTTGGTATCTGCACAAGACCTGAGACTGGGACGGAGATTTATTTCCAACAGGACAATGATCCAAAACATAAAGCCAAATCTACAATGGAATGGTTCAAAAATAAACGTATCCAGGTGTTAGAATGGCCAAGTCAAAGTCCAGACCTGAATCCAATCGAGAATCTGTGGAAAGAGCTGAAGACTGCTGTTCACAAACACTCTCCATCCAACCTCACTGAGCTCGAGCTGTTTTGCAAGGAAGAATGGGCAAGAATGTCAGTCTCTCGATGTGCAAAACTGATAGAAAAATACCCCAAGCGACTTGCAGCTGTAATTGGAGCAAAAGGTGGCGCTACAAAGTATTAACGCAAGGGGGCCGAATAATATTGCACGCCCCACTTTTCAGTTTTTTATTTGTTAAAAAAGTTTAAATTATCCAATAAATGTTGTTCCACTTCACGATTGTGTCCCACTTGTTGTTGATTCTTGACAAAAAATTAAAATTTTATATCTTTATGTTTGAAGCCTGAAATGTGGCGAAAGGTTGCAATGTTCAAGGGGGCCGAATACTTTTGCAAGGCACTGTACGATTTCATGTATGATGCAAACAACAAACAACTAAGGTAAAAAAAAAAAAAAAAAAAGATTGAGATTGCTTTAACACAGAATGTCAGCCAATTCACGACAAAAGCCATCAAGGAGTTAATAAGCATTAAGCATTTGCAACCTCTGAATGAATTCAGATTTTTACTTCAAACTAATCTAATCCAACTGGCCACTGTGTTTAAGAAAACTGTGCATGAATGTTTAGTATCTACTCGATCTTGGCCGGACCGCCCATTAGGATGCATCAGAGGCGATTCCATCAAAAGTGGACAAGTACGTTAGCTCGCACCTGGAATTAGAATGCGCCTCCAAGTGCTTCTCGAGTGACCACTGTTGACTGAATCTCAATATTCCGTTCTATATGCAAAATAAGTGTCCCCCTTTTTGTCTGTCATTAGCCATAGAAACATGAAAAGGGAATCCAACAAACAACAAATGAAGCTTCACCATTCATTGTCATTAGAATTATCTAGATGCACACAAAACATTAAGATGCAAGGAAAGTTGGTGGTTTCTTGAGTAGAAATGTATGTAAAAAATTGTGTTTTGTGCTTATTTTGCATTCCACGTGCACCACGTGAGAGATTAATCACCAGCACTGAATACATGGGACAAGTTCACAAAAAAAGAAAGCTTAATTTGCATGTACAAATCCTTGCCAAGCCCACCATGATTAATCTTTTTTCAGAAGCATTGTTGTTCTACCGATGCAAAAACAGCAGCAAGTGACATCGAAACACGGTTCTAAAAACTGTTTTTGTTTGATTCACTTCAAGAGTTAAATTCTCTGTACTACACTGAAATACACAAACACCTTTTCGACGGAATCCAAAAGATCTAACCAGTGGCCTGTAATTTTTCAATATTTTTGCTTCATCATTCCCCATCAAAAGTAAGGTCGAGGCTTTTACAGACTTCTCCAGTCCCACTTGGAGCTCATAGTGTTATTGCTGGTGGCGGAGACATAAAAATCATTACCTGCCAATCTCCATTCCTGCGTTCCACACACATTCAAATTCCCACACATTCTATTGGCTGGATTTACTCTGCCAGCGACCAAAAATCCTTTGTCTGACATTTTCGATGATACACAACGCTGACAGATGCAGAGGTAATCAAGAGGAGGACATCCAAAGTTGTACAAAGGAAATATGAAAAATGAGCTTAGCCAACAAGTTCACTCTTCATTGTAAATCAAATGAAGTTGATCCAAGCGAGATGTTCTGGCAGCTGAAAGTCGATGCAAATCGAATCTGTTGTTTACTGTAAGTCGACCTCAAGTGAAACAACAGCACCCCTGCATGAACTCATAATACTCTTAAATAAGTGTCTCACAAATGATCTTATATACAAATAGATGGTTTTAAAATGCTGTATATTAAGTGTATTATTCTCTTGTGGAATCTTATAAAACCACAAAGGCACACTTACAGTATAGGAGTGAAGAGATGAGGGGTTTTTTTTGTGAATAGCTGAGATTGTCACCCTTCACAAGATGATGACAAAAGTCAAATTGTTTAGCACATGGTCATTCTTCTAATTTGGATTAGAGCTGCAGCTATCGATTATTTAGTAGTCAATTAATCGATGAACTAGTTAGTTTGAATAATCTAGTAATCGGATAAGGAACATAGAAAATTAAAATACCTTAGCTGAGCCTCAACCAGTATAAAAAAAATAAAAAAGCATGTAGGTACAACAAAGGAACAATTGGCTAACTTACATAGTAAAAGTCAGCTAGCTTAAATGCTTTTAAAATACTCACATTTTTTTTTTTTTATACAATGCTCTAAACGAATGGTTCAGACACATATTCCCACAAAAATTGGCTGAAAATACCTTCAAACTAAATTATGAATGCATTAAAAAAAAAACATTAGCTAGCCTCAAACAAAAACTTATGTTGATCTTAACAGAGAGCAGAGGGATTCAGCCATGTGAATAAGGCAGACTAGAGGGCAGTGTATCCACCCAAATCAATAAAACTAAAGGCAAACACTTTCAAAACAAACCATTACAACGCCACTTTAATGAAACAAATACTCGAAGCAGCAAAGTAGGTGCGACATATACTCTGGAGCGACTTATGTGTGAAATTATTATCACATTATTATATCATTTCACATGCTATTTTGGCGTTTTGGAGTGACACTGATAGTTTGGTAAACGTGTTAGCATGTTCTTTATGCTACAGTTATCTGACTATCTCTTAATAGCAATGTTACGTTAACATACCGGCCAAGTTCGCATTTCGTTGTTCATGCATCATGTAACATTATCATACTGTCCACTTATTCAGCATGTTGTTCTCCATTGTATTTTTATTTTAAATTGCCTTTGTAGATGACATTTACTCTATATGTTGGATTTTATCAAGTAAATTTCCCCCTAAAATGCAGCTCATACTTCGGTGCTACTTATTTTGTTTTTTTTTTCCCCTCTTCATTGCGCATTTTTGGGCTGGTGCGACTTATACTGAGGTGCGACTTATAGTCCGAAACACACGGTACTCATTCACCCATTGGTTGCCATTGATATCCATTTTGAGTCACTGCCTTTTCGGTAACCCAAAATCAACAGAAAGTGACCCATAAATGCCCCAAAATCAACAGCAAGTGACAAGTAATTGCCCCACGGGCCACGGACCGGTGTGATGTAGGCCTTTTTGTTTTTTTCCACGGACCGGCAATGAGTGGCAGAAAATTACAGTAAATATAAGATAGCCCGACGGGGCTCAAAACGAACATTTAAGTGCAGAAAAAATACAACTGAATCCACCTTTTTTTCTATGACAGCAGCCTCTCCTAAAACTTGGCAAATGTCCTTTGTCGCAGGCATAAAGAGTTATTCTACAATCATGAACGGTTTCTTGGCTTCAGCGCAACAGTTCACCACGAGTAATGATGCTCTCATGGTACCTTCACATGCTCTGTGAATGATGATCCTTACCACTTGCTCGCTGGTAATTACGAGCGCATCCTGCTCATGCTTTTTTGTCATGACAAAAAAAAAACAAAAAAAACATGGCCGACGCGGATGTCGTTTTGTTTTGTTGACTAACTTATCAACTCAATAATAAGAGTTTTTTAAATGTGTACACAGCACTATTATGCTGGCATCCAAAAACCATTAAACTACCATTTAATATTTCTTGTTCGCACGCCGTTTTGAAAAGTAGAAGGTCCGCCCATCTGAGAACTCTGGGATCAAAATAAAATCCCAGTTCTCCAGTAGAAAATATGACTTGAGGAGGTATTCATGCGCACTCGACAAGTGGTACCATAATTACGAGACCATATGAAGACAGCATCATTGCATTTGCTTTTGTTGCCTTGTTTGCTAGCTTTTAGCCACATTTTATGCAGAATGGACTAGGGCTGCAGCTATCGAATATTTTAGTAATCGAGTAATCGACAGAAAATTCTATCGATTAATCGAGTAATCGGATAAAACAAATATATTTTTAGGTGAAGAGCAATTATAAATATACATGAGAAAACAAGACATTTCATCTAATCTTGAACCATTTTCAGTCAATCAATGTCTTTATTTTCGATGTATATTGTTGAAAACAGCCAACAATTGCATCTCAGATGTAACTAGAATTAAAAAAAGACAAATTCACTGCTTTCACTCAAAAAACCTTTAGATCTTATTAAAAAATATATATATTTATACCTAAAAATGCCATTACGCTTGAAAACACACATCACTTAAAAGTTAGGATTTTTTCCCACCTGTTTCAATTGAATTTCTATTTGTGTCAAGCCATTTTTAAGTTCTAGTTAAGTTTTACGCTACTCTAAACTGTAAGTCCTGATAGGATTTTGTGTTTTTGCAGTGTTCAAGATAAATGTATGATACAGGCTGTATTGGAGCACATTAGGGACCAGTGCTACTTGGTGTTTTATCCAGCAATGACTACTAAGCTAAAATTGATAGTTAGCATTATTGAGTTTTTATTTTACACCCTTATCACTCCACAAAGCTATGTTATGTTAAAACCTGTATGTAAGACATGTTAGCCACGCATCGAAAGTGGTCATAATTAATAGAAACCTAGCCCTCCGCAGGGCTAACGTTACGTGAGCTAATGACTCAGACAGTAACGTGAATCTTATTTTTTAGCGCTTAGCGCTCTTTATTAGCGCTTAGCGCTCTACTGCTTTAAGATGGCCGCTCTTTATCAACGCTGCCCAGACGCGGCCGAGTCTATCACATTGCATCTAGTTCAACATACATGTGATCTCTATGAGACTCCTCAGATGCTACCTGCTACCAACTTAACATCATGCGGGCTAGTTTTTAGCAAAGTCGGCGTAGTTTGGAGCGGCTGTCAGCTGCGGAAATGTTTTTTATATTTTTTTATTGCTTCTTCCTCTACGCTCGTGACGTCAGCGCGTTGTCCCGCATTAAAAGTAGTCCGAGCGAAACGTGATGCTTAGAGCTGTCAAAATAAACGATTACTCGAGGTGAATAAAATTACTCGGATCAGTTTTTAAACTCGAGTTACTCGAGTTTCTCGAGTATTTGTTTCAGCTCTAGAATGGACTTGGTTGTAGGCTCCTCTTCTGGCTCAGCAGGTGGCCATAATCCCATAAAAAAAGCTCTCCAAAGACGTCGCCATCCCTAGCACACAGCCAACAGCAGCTAATGTTACTGTTTACATTGACTGACGCTGGGCAGCAAACACCCTAGTAATGTCGGCCAACCATTAGAGGACGAGATATACAAATCTTTACTCGAATTTGTATTGATGTGTCAAGAGGCAAAGGCCAGTTGGGTCGTTAACAAATTATTCATTATTTCTTTGCGGCCCAGTAGCAAATGTGCCACAGACCGGTACCGATCCCCAGCCTGGTGGTTGGGAATAGCTGTCATTGGCTGACACTGACTGTTATAGACGTCCAATCCAATTGAAGTGGGAGGGTTGCAGTGAATGAAAGATGACTGGGCATCGAACTAACTAAACAGAGTTAACTTCTAAAAATCACAAAGAGCCACAGCCAAAGGATAAAAGAGCCACTTGCGGCTCTGGAGCCCCAGGTTGCAGACCCCCCGAGTTAAGCAGTGTCTGACCACAATGGAATTACTTTAAAGTGAGTATGCAGAAATTTACGTACCCGCCTTACGTGATTTCGACCTTACGACGCTGGAGTCTCGTCTGCAATTATTTCTCCAGTCGTTTTTTTTTTTTTTTATTTCTAGTCACATAACAGTAACACCTCTCAACATTTATGGTCAGTCCATTATTTTATTTTTGACTTTATTAATATGACGTATAATACATTGTTTGGATGGTGTTTTTGAGATTTAGGGGGCATTTAGGGGTACTTAAAGGGTTAATTCAGACTTGTGCAGAAATCCCGATTACATCGCCAGCGTAGGAACGGAACTCGTTCGTAACCCAGGGACTACCTGTAGAGCAGTACTTCTCAAATAGTGGGGCGCGCCCCCCCAGGGGGGCGCAGAGCGATGCCAGGGGTGGCGCCTGTGACCTCGGGGAACATTTTTTTTTTTTTCCCGTACTAGAATAAAGTGTACTTGCACATTCACTCAGTGGGTGGCAGTGGCGCTCTCATTTTCAAAGTGCGCGCAGTATTTTTGAAGTAAGCAAGAGCACACGGAAGAGACTCATGAATGAAGAGCTGGAGAGCTGTGCGCCGCTTTCGAAAGCCGTTTTCCGGCCGGACTTACGCAGCGACCCACTGTGTTCTCCGGTTCTCACGTGTCCGCCCGAAAAGTGCCATTTTCGGCTTGGGATCGTCACGACGACAGCCCTCACCTACGGTTCTCCCTCGGCCGCCGAGAATGCGCTTTTTTCGGGCCGTTTGCCTTTTGGCTTTAACATTTAATACAGTGGTAGACGAGGAAAGACCACTGTTTACTGTGTCTAAAAATGATTATAGCGGACAGCCGGAAGCCAAATCAATTAAGACGCCGCTTAAAGACATTAGACCCCAATCTCATTGATAAGCTGCTTGGTTGTTTTTCAGCGAAAACGTGCCAAATATTGCCAACAATCATCCCGCTTTGTCAGTGTTATATCAGTAAACCAGTGAGCACTGTTAGCATGCTCAGTGCAATATAACCCCACGTCATTGCAAGCTGGAGGTGATACTGGGAGCAGCGAAAATAAAAACTCTCCTTCTGTCCAAAGACCCCCCCCCCCCCCTTCTATTCAGTTTTGTTTTTTCCGTCAAATTTTTTGGCATATTGTCCTCATGAGGTAATGTTTCCAATCAATTTGAATTTGTTAGTGTTTACTGATTTTATTTTTCAGTATCAAATGGTCAAAAATGTACCTTGAGTATTTTTACAGTTTGGATGTGATTTTTTTTTTTTTTTAATTCAGGCAAATTGATGCGTGTTAAGTATTTCCTGTTACAAACAAAACAATGTTAATAAAGTTATACTTTATAATTTGATCTGTTATTTTCTCTAATAGAAAAAAAAAGGATACAATGTTTGGCAGAGGCGTACTTATAATAGTAATAGACAAATGATACTATTTACTGTGGCGGCAGAGTTTGGGGGGGGCGCGAAACATTTACATCTTCCTTGGGGGGGGGCGCAACAGAAAATAATTGAGAAGCACTGCTGTAGAGGAGTTCCAAAAAAATCGATTATTACATGCATCGCGATTCGACACGTGACGATTCGATTACGATTCATAAAGGCTCAAAAACGATGATTTTCCCTCATAACTTTATGACAGGCGCTCGTAGCAGAACGAAATTTAAGACACGTCTGCCGCCCGGACACCTTTAACGGACGCACGCACGTTATAATGGATGCTGCCAGTAACTGAGTGAGATTTACTCTTTTTCAAAAGACTGGAAAATAAATTTGTGTATGAGACAGGAAGGTACAGAAGCGTGACCCGGTGCCCTTCTGTGCGCACATTATTTTTTAGAGCAACAGGGGAAGAGAGATAGTTCGTTGCTCCTCGTCTTTCAGATTTCCAGCTGTAGTTTCAAGTCATGTCAATTAAGAAAAATGTCCTGAGTGTGTTGCTAAGACCCGTGTGCGTCTATAAGAGGTGAGTACACGAACCCTCTTGTACTGTTTAGCCTTTATTGTTGTTGTTTTTGAGGTGTTAATAGTTAGTGCCAAGCGCCAAGCTAATTCGCTAACGTGTATTTCATATGCAGAACGTGTAAAACCATGATTAAGTACAGCGGTAACACTACAAACATGTGAAATAGTACAGAAATCTTTGAAAACAAAGTATATTGGTTAAATGAAGGCTTATTTCTAAAGTTACTTTGTTTCCAGAAAATGTGGAATTCATTCCGCCTGTGAAAATTTTACTGTATTGTTGAGAGAAATAAGTACTCCCTTTGAAATGGTTAATGTTTTTGCACTTTCTTGTAAATATAAATAAATAAAAAAACAGCTTAAGGGCAGCTTTTTGTTGTATGGGCATGTTTCCATCGTTCCTGTTGAATCATTAGGATATTTTAAATAAATGATGGACAAAAAAATGTGTTTGTCTTCTTTATTAATTCGTAATGTACGATGCATCGATAATCGTGATCATCTTCAATGCCATGATCATCGTTCAAGAATCGAATCGTAGCACCCTGAATCGTAATCGAATCGAATCGAATCGTGGGGTGCCTAAAATGGCACACCTCTTACTACCTGTATACATATTTCCTATATTTTTAACCAAAAAATATAGTGTCGAGAGTAGTAGTACGGTATCAGCAAAGAAAAAAAATGGTTTTGGTGCAACTCTACTGATAACTAATTAAACTTGCAGTTTCTCATCATACAGATCCAAAACATGACTGGAGGCAACAGGTGTCATTAAAGATGTAGCAGTTAGACTAAGCAGCTTGATGTAATTATATAGAGCTGTGAGGTAAATATATGTGAATCAGCAGGAGCACTGAATGGGTAAAAAAAAGGCTACAAAGACTCAAACACTAATTGAACTGACATCTCACTATGCAAGAGTGTTGAAATTTTGATGTTCTGTTGCATCATGGATGTAAGGTACAGTGGATGCTGCAGTTATTCTGTCTTGAATTAGCAGCAGCCTGTGAAGAAAGCTGCCAAAGCTCCTTGTGCTCAAATGTAACATCCAGTTGGCTAAGCTCATTTCATAATGTTCATAACTCAACTCCTCCTACCGTATCCCCGTGTCCATTCACATGCTTTACAGCCAAGGAAGGATTACAGTGGCCTCTATTGTGTGGCCAGAAGATTGTCTAGTTCACGCTGTTTCGGTAAAAGCTCAAACTGGCGGCGCAGGATTTCTGGTCAGAGCACAATGTTGCACTCGGTCCAAGAAGGAGGCAGCTTTGTTGTGCGCCGCACACTAATGAGCACAAGGCTGCTATCACAAAAGGCCAGGGTGGCTGTTTCTCAATGTTTTTTTTTTTTAAGCCTGGGTATAAGAAGCACCTCACAGGGTTTAAATGGAACATGTAATCGAGGAGCAACACACCGTTTTTCCAACTTTTTTCTCTCTCTCACTCTCTGTGTGTGGTCCACCGACCTTGATCAGACAGGAAGTCCAGCATGGTCTGCAGCAGGAAGGACAGGTGGCGTACGGAGAGGCCTGGGTTACCCATGCGGCGGGAGGCGTACACCAGCTCGTGCAGGAGGCGCATTTGAACGGCAGCCCAGCCTCGATGAGTGCCTGTGAGCGATGACAAAGGAGAAAAGTCATCAGCCCAATGAGGCTCGCTGATGACATCTAATGTTTTGGAGCGACTGCTTTTAGGTCATGTCCACATGTAGCAGGGTATCTTGCGAAACGAAAACTTTTTTTACGGTTTGGCCAATTATCCAGACGCACATTTTGGATATTAACTCATTCACTCCCAGCCATTTTCATCGGAGCAACCCCCTTAGCTCTCGGCTGTTTTACTGGATTTTGACTGATTTTGCACGGCCCACAGAAAATTCTGTTCTATTGCTATATGAACATGGAACCCACCAAAAGAAAGATTAGACTCTCTTCTTTCAGCAGGATAAAAAGATAGTTCATATCTTTTTCCATTCTTTAGAAATCAGCATTAGTTTGAGTTTGAGAAGTTTTCCACTTTGTGATGAAAAAACAAGAGAAAGTGAGCTTTTTGTAAAAGCATACATTTCAAACATAACTGACTTTAACACAGCTATTTTTTGCTTTTGTGACATCCCAAACATCTGAATAATGTTTTGCGTCAACAAAATAATATAGACAACAAGACAAATACAGCTTTTGATAGCAAAGTAACAATTTATTTACACATAACTAAACTACTGAACTGAGAGATGATGCTGTTGTGGCCGCCGCTGGATCAGTAGACTGGGTAAGTTTTTCCCTCATCACCGCCTGTCTGTCTCATCAAGATAGATTTTTTGGAATCTTTCTTTTGTAGAGACCACTACCTCATAACAGAATTCACCTAGGGAACTTGTGTGGGGCATGTGTCCTGTGTTTACATCATTCTCCACATTTTTCTCACGCTTCTTACTTCTTCCAACTTCCATTTCCTAACTATATCTCTTCATTCATTTCCTTTCATGGTCTGATATGAGTTTTTACCAAATGCGCTACTGCCCTCCAGTGGCCAGTTTTATTGCCTTAAAATGGATTTTGGGCATTGTGCTTTGGAGCGAACTTGCATCAGAACCAAGAGATGTCTCTTGTGAGAAAAAAACGTAAAAGACGTATAAATGCATTTTTGGGAAATTGAAATAATTAAAAATAGAACGTATTTATACGTTTTAGGGAGCAAATTAGTTAAAGGTTTTTTTTTAAAAACTCCGACCAAAGTGAAGATTTACGAATACTGCGTTTGATACGTTGTCAGGTGTACATTAATTACCGGGGTTTGCGTTTTTTTGTTTTTGTGTTTTTTTTTTTTTTTAACAGTCGAAACATCACTCCCTGCAACAAATGACAAAATAGTCAAACGTCATATGTGCGACGCGTGTTTAGATTCAGGGACTGCGCTTACGCTCAGGGAGGATTTAGAATTTTACAACATCACTTATATATCGCGAATGTATTAAGGACATTCGTATATAATTCACATATACAAACACATAAGTGCCCGAGCGCGACCCGTGCTAACATGCTAACTGTTCACGAACATCTCACAAGGTAAGGGCTAAACAGATAAAATATGATTGTCGAACCATTTATTTACTTTTTGTTATTCACTCTGTGCTTCGATGCACATAAAAAAATATATTTGTTAAAAAAAAAAAAATCTTATGCTGTTGGGTGTGGATGATATTTTTCCTACAAACTAGGTGGTGTTGACGTTGAGTGTTTTTTCTTGACGGATGGGGCAAAATACTGGTTTTTAAAAAAGCCCTGCTACGTGTACTGATCAGTTTTAAGAGATGTGCACTAACAATGCAGCTCAACAATTGCCAAACCAGTGTTGTGTTTAATTAGTTTTTTAGGTTCCAATCATTATGGATTTGTTTTGTTTTGTAAAAGACAATAAATAATTGCATGTTTGGACTACTACCCTAGTTACTATCAAGGCAAACCTTTCTCAATTAAATCTGTTGAGAAGCAGAAACAGACAAAAGTCTGAACTTCGGTGGCTCTGAAGTTAATGCACAATTAAAGAAACACTTGGTAATTTGTGACTTTTGGTCAATTTTTGACAAAAGTGGTAGTGTTTTGCCTCTAGGAAAACTGCGTTTCCCATGAAGACCAGCACTGCGTTTCCCATGAGGACCAGCGCACACCCGCAAAGTGTCGTTTTGCGCAAACTACGCATGCGTTGAAAGGAGCAGCATATGTTATGTTATGTCATCGCCCGCACAGTTTACCTCTGAACTGGAAACTCATTACTCGCCGGCGTGAAATTTCGAAATTACTACACCTTCTAGACCAGGGGTCGAGAACTCTGTTTTGTGATCACTTTTTTTTCGTGAATGCAATTAAATGCATCACGCGGGAGCTAGAGTGAATGGAGAGCACGCTCGGCTTTTATGAGCAGTCGCCGAGTTGTGAATGGAATAAATCTTTAGAAAACAATGGAAGCCTGACATCGTGACTTGGGATGTTACAATCGATGCTCAACTGCGCTCTCACCACTTGCAAGATAGTAAATAGGAGCAATGGTGTGGCGCTGCGTATATTTCCTGGAAGCCGCAACCAGGAGTGCTGGTGCATATTAGTGGCAACAGTTTTGACTAGGGTTGTTCCGATCATGTTTTTTTGCTCCCGATCCGATCCCGATCGTTTTAGTTTGAGTATCTGCCGATCCCGATATTTCCCGATCAGATTGCTTTTTTTTTTGCTCCCGATTCAATTTTTAATCATTCCCGATAATTTACATTTTGGCAATGCATTAAGAAAAAAATGAATAAAACTCGGACGAATATATACATTCAACATACAGTACATAAGTACTGTATTTGTTTATTATGACAATAAATCCTCAAGATGGCATTTACATTATTAACATTCTTTCTGTGAGAGGGATCCACGGATAGAAAGACTTGTAATTCTTAAAGGATAAATGTGACTTTGTATATTGTGATTAAATTGTGCCATCTAGTGCATTTGTTGAGCTTTCAGTAAATGATACTGCAGCCATTCAACCCAAATGCATGATGGGAAGTGCAACCATGACTGTGCGTAGGGGGACCAATTGATATATCTTCTCTGTGTTGGGACAGAACATGGGGTGTTAAGAAAATGATCAACTACCACCTTTCTTCCCCACATTGCCTCCCACAGTAATATTAATTGCTGAGAGAGGGAATGTAAGGTTTTAGCCAAATAAAAAAAGGCTCCACAGGCTGTCAGAATTCTCTCTACTCATTATACACTGCGTTTAGCTCTTTATAATGGTAAAACGGCGCCTTTATAGATTGAACGCGACAATGCGTGAGTGGGTCGTGCAGCGCATGCGTTAATTATTTAATGTAATTAATTAAGAAAAAATAATTACCGCTGTTAACGCAATGAATTTGATAGCCCTACTTTAAGCCAAAACTACTCTGGATGAGTGCAAGACATTTTGTCTGTAACGTTATATACAATTAGAAAACGATTTAAATTATATATATATATATATATATATATATACACACATACATATATATATATGTATATAAAAGTCATGTCCGATATTTTTCTTGCCGATTACGATACTTTGAAAATGACGTGATGCCGATCGATCGGGACATCTTTAGTTTTGACAGGCAGAAATGTCGTGGAAGAAAAAAAAAAATAATCAAGTGCCTCTTTGACTGAAGGTACCACGCAGGTCACTTTGCGGGTTTTAATTTTTCCTCTATGCAGTTTTATATACTCATTTCGGTCTGCACAAAGTTGGGAGGGGCCAGCCCCACAGTTGGCTGATCGGAGACAATGCGGGAGACGAGCTCTGTAAAAAACGCTCATCTCCGCGTCATCCACGATGGGAGTACCACAAATGGGCATTGAAGCATATTATTGCGACGTAGTTTGAAGGTTCAAGAAAAATGTGCGGGAAAGAAAACAGGAGCGGTCATCCGCCTCTGTTGTTTACGATGCCGTCATGCCGCACTAAAAATGACGACTGCATGTTGTCCCTTCCTTAGTATCCGATTGTTGTACAAAGACAGCAGTCCTTTTTAAGCGGCGGGTAATGTTACCCGCCTACATTATCAGTGTGACAACTAATCCGGAAAATAGGCATACTAGTGTAGCTGACATGCCATGTAGTCCAACTAATTAGATGTTTAAGGCCATTATCTGTCCTAGTGTAGACATAGCCTAATAGTAATAAGGCAATGAACCAAGTTGTGGCTAAACAATAGCATATGGCGGTTAGCAACCGTGTGGCATAGTGTGGCCACCCCGCCCCCAATTGCTGACGATGGTGTTGACTGGGGGGGAATGGCGTCACTCCAGCGAGTGAAAGCCAGGATTTTTTCCCCTTCTCAGACAAAACTTTTTGTCTCTTTTGTTGCTCTGCCATCTTTGCAGAATTCGCGCGAAAGCTTACGCATCGACTTCAGTCTTTACAATGAATGGGGAAAGGGGGAAGTGACATATGCCGTAAAGCAGTCAGTACATTTGTAGGTTTTTTTTTTTTTTTTTTTCCCATGTGGCAGGTTTCCTGCCACCCTCTTCAAAGTTAATAAGTGCCGGTGAAAGCGATACAGACCCGCACAAGATACAAAAGAGGTGTCATTCAACTAGTTGTCAGTCGACATATTATCACATACTGTATGTTATCAAAATATTTTATAAAGGTTGAAAGGTTACCTTGTGTTGCTTTAAAATAATAACCTGTTATTTACTGTGTTTCCTAGTTTTTCCAGAATTTTAAGAAACAAACTGCATTGTATACAATGGGGCAAATAAGTATTTAGTCAACCGCCAATTGTGCAAGTTATTCTACTTGAAAAGATTAGAGAGGCCTGTAATTGTCAACATGGGTAAACCTCAACCATGAGAGACAGAATGTGGGGGGAAAAAAACAAAATCACAGTTTGATTTTTAAAGAATTTATTTCCAAATTAGATTGGAAAATAAGTATTTGGTCACCTACAAACAGGCAAGATTTCTGGCTGTCAAAGAGGTCTAACTTCTTCTAATGAGGTCTAACGAGGCCCCACTCGTTACCTGTATTAATGGCACCTGTTTTAACTCATTATCGGTATGAAGGACACCTGTCCACAACCTCAGTCTGTCACACTCCAAACTCCACTATGGCCAAGACCAAAGAGCTGTCGAAGGACACCAGAGACAAAATTGTAGACCTGCACCAGGCTGGGAAGACAATCTGCAATAGGTAAAACGCTTGGTGTCAAGAAATCAACTGTGGGAGCAGTTATGAGAAAATGGAAGACATACAAGACTACTGATAATCTCCCCTGATCTGGGGCTCTATGCAAGAGGTCACCCCGTGGCGTCAAAATGATAACAAGAACGGTCAGCAAAAATCCCAGAAGCACACGGGGGGACCTAGTGAATGACCTACAGAGAGCTGGAACCACAGTAAGAAAGGCTACAATCAGTAACACAATGCGCCGCCAGGGACTCGAATCCTGCACTGCCAGACGTGTCCCCCTGCGGAAGCCAGTACACCTCCAGGCCAGTCTGCAGTTCGCTAGAGAGCATTTGGATGATTAATAAGAGGACTGGGAGAATGTGTCATGGTCAGATGAAACCAAAATAGAACTTTTTGGTAGAAACACAGGTTCTCGTGTTTGGAGGAGAAAGAATACTGAATTGCATCCGAAGAACACCTTACCCACTGTGAAGCATGGGGGTGGAAACATCATGCTTTGGGGCTGGTTTTCCTGCACAGGGAGCAGGACGACTGATCTGTGTAAAGGAAAGAATGAATGGGGCCATGTATCGAGAGATTTTGAGTGAAAATCTCCTTCCATCAGCAAGGGCATTGAAGATGAGACGTGGCTGGGTCTTTCAGCATGACAATGATTCCAAACACACAGCCAGGGCAACAAAGGAGTGTTTTCGTAAGAAGCATTTCAAGGTCCTGGAGTGGCCTAGCCAGTCTCCAGATCTCAACCCCATAGAAAATCTGTGGAGGGAGTTGAAAGTCCGTGTTGCCAAACGACAGCCCCAAAACATCACTGCTCTAAAGGAGATCTGCATGGAGGAATGAGCCAAAATACCAGCAACAGTGTGTGAAACGCTTGTGAAGAGTTACAGAAAACGTTTGGCCTCCGTTATTGCCAACCAAGGGTACATTACAAAGTATTGAGATGAACTTTTTGTATTGACCAAATACTTATTTTCCACAATAATTTGCAAATCAATTATTTAAAAATCAAACGATGTGATTTTCTGGGGATTTTTTTCACATTCTGTCTCTCATGGTTGAGGTTTACCCATGTTGACAATTACAAGCCTCTCTAATATTTTCAAGTGGGAGAACTTGCACAATTATTGGCTGACTAAAAACTTATTTGCCCCACTGTAAGTAAATATCTCAGTTTAGCGTGGTAATGGAAGAGTTCTCAAATGCTATTTTCTTGTGTGACATCTGGCTAAAAAACTTATTTATTGAGCTCACTTACGACTCAAAAGTGCTCCTTCAGCGTGGTACCACCACAGCCAGTGACACCCTAAAAGCATACCAGGCTGAAACCAAGCGTTACATAAGACCCTCAGCAACCCCCTACGAGATTGCCTGCTTCGCTCCCAGCTGTCCGCTGTTGACTCACCGAGTGGGAAAAAGAAAGAAAAGCAAGAGGAAAAGGATGTGGCAGGAGGGGAGGCTGACAGGGACCGCAGAGGATAGAAGGGCGAATATTCGGAAAACAATCTCGCTGAAACACGACTTGCAATAATGTCGAATCACATCCGAGATGCTTTTTAGTTGTCAGCGTCCCCCCCCCTCAAGTTTATTCCTTCTGGCTTCTACTGCCTCTCGAACATTAACGCGATTCTTTCACGAGCTATGCTATCCATTGTGAATCTGCAAACATGAAGCGGCCTAAAAATAAATTAGCTGACTTCCATCTGTCGACTGAACCCGTCCCTAAAAAACTGATTTTATAAGTGGTGATTGCAGGCTGTGGACTATCTAGTAAGTGTAACATTAAGCGAAAAATAATGAAAAAAGGGGAGCTGCCAGATAAACTGCGACGGGAATACGAGTGTACTGCGAAGGCTGAGCTCGCTGGGGATTTTAGCACAGTGTTGAGCTACTTAAAAAGACATTAGTGCCACATCGCCGTCAAGCGCATCCGCCTCATTAGAATGCATCACCGACTGCACTGCTTGACAAACTTACATCTCTTCACAAATGCCTCAAGGCAGACAACACTCCTTCCCACCAGTGCACAGTCACACTTGGCCTTGCAGAAGGAGCAATCCTAATTTGGATCTATACCAAACTATAAACCTCCATGGTTACCCATTTGTCTGTATTATAATGGCAAATTGACTGAATTGTGTGCCCAAATACATAAAATGTCTCTTTCATCGCACCTTGAGTTGGATGTACACCAAAATTTGATGAGGTCCTTCTTGGCCCACACACTCAATTTCTCTTCTAAATTACATACTTGGTGTGCGTGTTCGTATCTGTGAATTGATTCATGAGTTGATAGATATACTGTGATACACCTGGCCTGAAATTCAACCTAATAGTCATCCAAAAATAGTGATACAGCAGAATTCAAAAGGAGAGGACACAGTGGAACCTTAGAAGTTATTGCACTGGCCACCATTGTCGGTGATACACAAACCAGATCAGATCAAAAATGAACTGGTTTTACAATGTCCAGCTTTAGCATATTGACGCTTATGGCGCTTCCACACTAGCACTGTTTGGTCGGTTTTAAACGGGCCAGAGTTCTTTTTTTCAGATAGTCCACTTTGTTTTGTAAATGTGAACGCGCATTCGAACTCTAGTTCGGACAAACTCTGGTCCGCTCAAAATCATGGGTCTCCATTAGGGGTGCACATTATCCATTTTTTGAAACCGATACCGATATCTTCCTGCTCCTCAAAGCCGATACCGATAACCGATAATAAATAAATATAATTTTTTAAATGTATAACCTGAGTTTTTGAACACCTGGAGGTTTCAAAAAAAAAAAAAAAAAAAAGTTGTGGTGGATTAAACATAGATTTGCCTTTGATCTCACCAGATTTTTCATAATGACATGAACAAAACAGTGCGTTTCAATTCTGCACTGCCCAACAGCCGGCTAAAAATGAATGCACTTCCATAAACCACAAGGCTTGGTCTTTTCTTGCTTTTATGGGACGACACTCGTCTTAATATTGTGAAAGTACAACAGAAAAATACACATATTCAATACTCAATATTAGAGGTGGGAATCTTTGGGCACCTGACGATTCGATTACGATTCAGAAGCTACGATTCGATTATAAATCGATTATTGATAAACCCCCCTGCTATTAGCTGCTTTTAATGTTTTGTATATTAGTTACAAAAACTGTAAAAAGCCTCGCAGGCCTAAATAAACGACTATTTCAGTATCAAGTTAACTGTTAAAACAATAAATAATATTCTCAAATCCCCATTCTGTATCAGCAGCTTTAAACTACGTTCAATTAATTTAATGTTGTGAATCAACCGTTAAAGTTCTTAAAATTGCTCCCGTTATTCCATAATTTCCCTTCTGTCTACTTATGACATGTCAAAGTTTTAAAACTATTTTAAAGATAGATTCAAGTCAATATTTTGCCGATTTAGGAGTATTTTAGATAAAAAGTTAATTAGGTTCGCTTGGAAGGTTCGCTACAACAGCCTTGCAGGGAAGTCTACTGCTTTAAGATGGCGGCCGTTTATTAACGCCCGCATCTAGCTTTTTGTACATGTGCTGCTAACGCCACAGAGTCTGTTATTTTGCATCTAGTCCTATATAAATATGATATCTACCGTACCATTATGTGGACATAGTTTATAGCAGCTGTTGACAGGAGTCAGGTATGTTGTTGTTTTTTTATCTCGCGGCATGAGTTGAGCTGAAGCCGTGAGTTGAGCATTGTCATTACCCGAGGGGCCGGGTAATGACAAGCATGATGTTTAGCTACTCTCACTCCGTTCCTCATTGCATCTAGTTTATTTAAGCCTGAGAGGATTTTTGTACAATTTTTTAAACTAATGTACGAAACATTAAAAGCAGCTAATAGCTGGGGGAGGAGAGTGCGTACATAATCGATTTATAATCAAATCGTAGCCTCTGAATCGTAATTGAATCATTAGGTGCCCCTAAAATCCCACTTGTCTCCATCCGCTTTAAGCGGAACCGGTTTCGCTTGTGAATGCAGCCAGAGCAGGGTCCGCTTTTGCTACTTTATGTGCAGCGTCACAGTCTGGAGCTGTGTAGCTCCAGGCTGTGGCGGTACACGCAGGGCATTCTTGGAAGCGGAAGTACAACATGCATCCTATTCAAAATCAACAATGGCAAGATGACAGATGATTAGCCATGCTCAAATTTTGTTGTGCTGGGCTAAGCAGTTGCATTTGATACACGGTTATACTGTGGCGGTTGTGTTTTTCATGCTGTTGCTGGACGTACCGTGTGAGAGTGACAGTGGCATAGACAGACGGAGCCTCTCGCCTGTGTGACTTGGGGTACTAGAAGTGGGAACTTCTTTGTACCTCACAATACGATACGATTTGCGATACAAAGCTCACGATAACGATCATCTGACGATACAACGATTATCGATACATTTGTAGAATAGGATTGAACTAATGCCATCAGTGGCAGTCAATGAGCTAATTTTGGGCCATTTAAGGTCATTTACCTGTTGATCTTCAGTTACTTCCTGTTGATTTTGGGGTATTTTATGGGTCACTTCCTGTTGATTTTGAGTTACAGAACAGGAAGTGACCTGGAAATCACTCAAATGAATAGGCAGTGACTCAAACTCAACAGGGAAATGACCTATATATGCAACCGCAAGTGACCTGTAAATGCCCTGAAAACCCCCAGTCTAAAAGGATTGGGCATCGTGCACCGTCAATGCAGCCTTAGAGTTAACTGAGACACTATTATGGTGGAAGATTTTGGTAGCAACTTGTTGGTTCCCTTTTATTTTTTTTTAGACATTGACACCTTTTTAAAACGATATCTCAATTCTTGGCAGGAGCTATAACCTTTAGGGATACAAAATATCACGATATATCACCATTTCGATATTTTGTCACACCCCTATGGGGTACCATGCTGTTCCATTTTGTGGTTTAAGTTTTCCCCTATGCATTTTTTGTATAGTCATGTTCGCTTGGCATTGAGTCGGGAAGGAGCGACCCGGCCTGAGGCGACTTGATATACTACTTTACATGCAGTGTCACAGCACCACGCTGACGCTCCACGCTCTTTCCCAGGAGGGAGGTTTTTTTTCTATTTATCTATTTGTCGAATCAATGAGTGCGCCTTTCGTCCACGTGATGCTACTCAAGTGAATGCTAAAACTTTTAAACAACTCATTTGCAAGTATTGCTGCGAGGTAGCTCTCCAACCGAACCCTGGTCCTCTTGGTCTCGTGTGAAATCACCTTTAGGGGCAGTTTACATGGTGACTGCGACACGAAGATGCAATGACTGTGTTACGGAGTGGCCTCGCGTGCATATGGTGTCGGCGAAGACGGAAGGCGAAGACGAAAAATTCTGAATCCTGCCTCCAAAGTGGAAGAATTCGATTGCGGGGGATTGCGGGTGGCTTCCTCGGCATGCATATCAAAGGTTCCCGCGGCGCAAGACCACGCCGATAACGTCAGCACTCGTACACGTCACATTGGACGTGCGCAGCGTGCTACTAAACATTAAAACAGCAAATATGGCGGAATGTTGGCTTTAATTTACCATTTTAATAATATTTTTTAAATTAAATATGTTGAATGTTTCCATTTTTGTGCCTTTTTGAACAAAAGAAAAATGCCATTGCTTCGAGTGGGCGGGCATATTTTTTCCGGGCTGAAGAACTTTGGTGGGGTCAAAGTGCATCATTCGCTGTCGCCTTGTAAATCTGCACTGGCCCCTAGGGCTTGGCATGAATACAACATCGTTTTCATACGGAATTGCGACATTATTCGAATGGAGACGGGCCCATATAAATGCAAATTTGAAATTTTTCGTATTTTCGGAGAGTCACCATGTAAACGGCCCCTCAGTGAAACAGATCACCAATCATTCTTCTATTGTTAGCGTTTATCTATTTAATACATTAACTTGCTACTGGCTACCATTGACCTTGATGGCTGTCCAATCCATCGGACTGGGAGCTTTCAGTCCAACAGACTGACATTGATGGACGTCCAAGGACATTGAAACATGATCATTCAATGTCAGCCATCCAAGTGAATTTGACAACTATCACTGTCAATGGGAGTGAATGGCTTAAACAGGTCAAAAGTGACCCCAAAAAAGTAAACACAATGGAAATTTCAATAGAAATGTTCCAAATAAAAGTACTCTTGCTTGACTACTCCAATCACCTTTGTTTAAGGCAAGTCAACCAGTATCACAAGACTGTGTTCTACTTGATATGATCCATTTTATTTACACAATAAAGGCATACCACATCCACGCTTCATATTTTTCTGTTTATATAGTGATAGTAAAACCTTGTGTAGCAACATTAAAAGACTCATTCAACCTGCAGCTTGCTGCTATTCACTGCATAAAAAGGGCAAACGAGGCGAGCCATTGTACAAGACAAATCCTCTCTCCGTGTCTCTTAAATAGCGATCATGGGAGATAACACGGATGTCCCTGAGCCCTTGTGTTCAATCTTTTATGTTGCGAGCGCTCAAAAGGCTGTGGAGTGGCTGCAAAGAGCCAAGGGGGTTGAGAGTCGCCGAATCCGAGAGGCCTGTCACAGAGGCCCGACAAAAGCGGCCAGTCTCTCTTTTGTGCGCTCAAGTGTTCAAGTGTTTGCCTGAATGCAGAAAAGCTTGAAGAGGCACTCCTGGAAAGACGCAAAACCCAAGTACGTCTGTATGGGTCTTTGTCTGGTAAAGCTGTATCTTTTACTACCAGTCACGCATTCTAAATTGGTCATTAGTAACATCAAACAAACTGAAAATTGACTTTTTAAATGCTTGTTTGATTGTAAACCAATTAACTAAATAGCTGCTATTGACGGTGATGACGTCCAATGCATTTTGAATGGGAGTGGATCAAGAACACTGAAGAAGTCTTATATTACAGAACCAAGTAAATCTTTTGCAGGTTGTTCTCCTTTTTGATGAAATGGCAATAGCGTGCCACGCGTAACATGTCACCTTTGCTCATTAATATTCATGACGTTAATAACTGTTGCTAAGGGGGTCAAACTTGCGTTTGTCCCTCATGTCAGATTTTAGAAAAATAGGCCTTCATGACTGTTGTGATATATGAATATTAAGGGTGTAACGGTACATGTATTCGTATTGAACCGCTTCGGTACTTGGCGTTTGGTTCGGAACAGGGGCGTACCAAACGAGTTTCTGACGTAATGTAACCCTTACTTTTCGAGGCTGTGAGTCGATCGGGTTACAGTTTCTTTGTGTAGATTATATTTACTCAGTCTTCCCTACTATAATGAGGACCAACACGGTAGGACAGTAAGAAACATCAGACATGATTTACAGTTGTCTTCTCTGCTATAATAATAACCAACACGGCCCCATATTCAATACAAAACCCTCCTACCGCAACAAAACAAGTAGGAACTAATATTCACATAGGAACTAAAGTTATACAACATAAAGTATACAATATAAATGAATACTACATCACATTTGTAAAATACAAAAACATAGTAAAATAAATATAGCCCATTTAAATAAAATAAATTGAAATGAACTAAAACACCTGTATTTAAATAATAAGAATAATATACAGATCGTACTTACACATTTAAATTTATTAATTTCTGTGTGGCGCTTTAACTTGAGAAATTCCACCAATAAAGCTTTTGAAAACCGTTCATAAGGAAAAAAATTCATCGAGGCATTTCATTTGTAAAATACATGTTAAAATCTTTGTCATTGGGATTGCTTTTCTCTTTAGCACAGGACTTCTTTTTTCTTCTTGCTTTCAGAAAGAAAGCTGACCAATACGCGGGGTCTGAAAGGCAAATTGTTGTTGGATTATTATCTTTAAATACCCGCTACTTTTTTAGCAAAATTCTAGCTTTGTATAGGCTACTGTTCCTATTGTTGAAAGCACAAAAGTGTGTAATAAACAACTAGCACATTTATATTTTGCATTTTGTTTTCTTACTGTACCGAAAATGAACCGAACCGTGACCTCAAAACCGAGGTACGTACCGAACCGAGATTTTTGTGTACCGTTTCACCCCTAATGAATTTTTTTTTTTTTCAGGTCATTCTTTGTCAGAGAGAAGCGGCATGGCAAAACGCCACGCTAAAAAATACCACAAAAATATCAAAATGGCTTACTTCTTCTTGGCAGACAATGGATTGTCATCTGTAGGAGCATGGCCCCCAACAAAATGTTTACTGTATATGAAGGTGAATGGCTTCACCTAGCTGGCGTTAAACTGGTCTTTTGGACGCCTGGCATTGTTCAGTTTTTTTCCTCACTGAGTTTTTATCTTTGGGGAACTTATGAAGAAAACGTATGTTTTATATTCATATGTGGACGGTTGTAATGTCTAGAGTCGTTTGTACACGTTCCATAGCAGCGCTGTTTACTCGGCATGTTCTTTTTTTTTTTTTGAAAGATTACCGTCAGAAAACAAGCAGTACTTGCATGGGTTGTATGCGAGCGCGCTCCTATGTTGACCCCCCCCCTTCCGGTTTAGGATGGTGACGTCACTCAGCCTTGCGGTCTAAAAATAGCTTTCGTACAGTACGCTATTCTAATTCATTCCACTATGAAAAGTATATCCGAAACTTATCAAAATTTGAGACTTTCCTATCGGTTTTATATCTGTAGTCCACTAAAAAAAACACAATCTCATCACAAATCTTTGACATGATGATGCTCAATTTACACCGTCCTACCTTTACTGAAGTCTTTGGGGTCGAGGGAAAGACTGTATCCAGGCAACGTCTCCAGAAGAAGTTTGTAGCAGGCCCTCCAGCCCGGCTCTGGGATGGTGGGCGCGACGCACTGCATGGCGGCGACTCGCTTGAAAAACGCCGACTTGCGCCGAAAGCCGATCAGTTCATACAACTCAGAAAGGATGCTGTAGCGTTGGATCTTCTCTTCCTCAGATAGCTACAAAACAATGAATAGCTGGTGTCCTTATGTTGGAAACTACTCTTCATATTTCTAGTAGAAGACTCATCCAGTGAAATAAGAAAAGCTGCCAGCCTCAAAAATATTCCTTACTTGTCCGAGGTTGATGTAAACGGCATTCTGCAGGAATTCTGAAGCCTCCCTGGCCCTTTTCTGAATGGCCAGCACTCGCACTGCCTTGACGCAGGCCTCCAGCTCTATCACACCTGCATTCTTATACTGTAGGGAGAGATAAGGAGGACGAGGTTAATGCCAAGTCAATTTTGACTTCTGCTCCCAGACGGCAATAATACATGAGCACCCTTTTCAGGGCTCTGCGGAACACAGGTGGAATGACAAACATGTTATACTGCTACAATCGCTTTTCTTGTGTGCCTGCTTTTTCCACTGAGACTAAAAAAAAATCCATTTATTTTGCCATCCATTAATTTCCCTCCACTTCTACACTCATTGTCTTCTTATTAAAATTCAATTAATAACAGAATAGCTGTGTAATTTCATTGTGAAAGAGCCAGCTACGAGCCTGGGCAAAAGAAAAAAATGCAATAATGAAGATAAAGCTTTCTGTCCTCAACAGGTAATGAGCCTATTCAGCTCTCCGCAAGGTGCGAGGGAAATGCACTACATGGGTTATAGTAGTGTTCTTACGTATTTTGTGTTTCAATACATCTTGGGAGTACAGCAAGCGCTGACTCATAAAGTTTGATTCCCAGAGAATAAACCTGCTCATATGCGTGTTTTGGCAATATCCCCTGTGACCAAGTGAGTAATAAACAGCAGCTGTCAGAAGCAACAACTCAAGATATTGCCCTCAAATTCAATCCCATCAATCTAATACTGCCCCCTAGTGCTTTGGATCTGTATGACTAGTTGGATTTGACACCAAATTACGTCTTGTTACTATGCATTCATAACGTAGAGGTCACAAACGACCATTTGCTGTCTGAACACATAATCCACATTAAAGCCAGACCCAGTTTAATAATTCATTTTACTCGCTGTGGGTTTATTGAAGAGTTTTAACATGAAACATTTAAGGTTCAAGATTCAGGAATGATTTTAAATAAAACATATCTAGTGCTGGCTGATATGGATTTAAAATAAAATCTTCTTACACAAAAAATATGGTGAAGCAAATGTCCTCAACAGTCATCCCCAAGGGCGTAGGTTTACCCCGGCATGGTAGGGGCATAACACTACCAACTTTTCAGGATGCTTAAATTGTCCCCACCAACTTTATTTGCATTATATAATGACTTCAGTTATATAGGTCATTTAGATCGTCTTCTCATATGTTGTAAGGATAGAATTGACCCTGCCATTATTAACTGAATTATTTTCAGACTTATATTTACCCCTTTTCATTTGCTAAGTGTGCCGGTCCATTTTTTCCCTCTCAGACGCACATTTGATTGGCTGATGACTTGAAACCCCCCACGCCACCAACACACACACGCACTCACAGCCCAGACAGAAATACATGTCGACAACATGCCGCCCCCTCCACCCCCTTTGAAGAGAAGGGATATTAAAATTTTTTGGGATGGGCCAGCAGCAGCCACTGTAAGTAATGTCAAAAGACATCAACGTTGTGGAAGTGGGGAACACACCACTAATTTCGCTACGGACAGTCCGTCCTGCAACAGAGTTAGCATTACATCAAACTGTGTGAATTTGCTAACCTGCAAAACTCTCGTAGGAAGCTGCTAAGAAAGAAGGGTCCACCTGTACGTGTTTTCTACTGTTAACGTTAATTAAACTGTGAGAAATGTAGTGAACCGAGGTTTACCCCTTTCGCCCGAATTTTCATTTTTATTTTATTTAAATGTTGTCTTAAAGAAACCCAAAGGAGCTTTCATTTTTCTTTGTGGTTCTTGTGCTTGTGGACAAAAGCAGTTTTTTTACCTGAAAGAAGGCTATATTTTTATTTATTTTTGTTATTCCCCGACTAAGACGTTTTTTAGACAGACAATGATGAGTGGTCTCAAGGGAAATGTTTATTTTTTTGCATTCCTGGTTAGTTAAGAGATTACTAACAAATTTGTATTTTTTGTGGATGTTAATGTAATTTAAATTATGTTCTAATGTTTTTTTAAATTTGCTAATAAAATCCAGGCATTTATTCTGGAAGTTTTCAAATGTTTCTTGAGTAGTTTTTGAAAACAAAAGTTTGAATCAAACGGTGTATCACCTCAGCCAGTATACATGAACCTTGGTATAAGGCAGAAAACACTCAGGTGACTTGAAGTTCCGCTCTGAGGCCCCCAATTTTCCCAAATTTCAAAATTGTCCCATATGCATGTGTGATACATCATTGGAAAACTTAAAATCTCAATTTTCTGGGGGAAGAAAAATTCTGAACAGGAGGGCATTTAAAAAAAAAAAAAAAAAAAAAATAGACAACAAAACCCTAACTGGAGGTGAGAGCACATGAGAGCATAAATAAAGACACCATGATTTTAACGAGATATCATTGTGTACTTACCTTTTATGGGATTTTATGGGTGAAACATGGTAATATAACAAGGGTCACGATGCAGAAATCGCAGACATCAAAGAGTAATCGATTTTCATATATTTATCCTTTTAAATTAAAAAAAAAAATAGTTTGGATCGATTATTTATCATCTAAAATATTCGACAGTAACAAAAAAAATACAATTAAGCGATAGTTGTAAGGTAGATATCCATGACTTATTTACAGACGTCAATTTTTCATTGTGACATTTTTCGTTTAAAAGTTTAAAATATGCGAGTGAATCATTTTTTAAAGTCTTTTTTTTTTTAACTAAATATTAGACATCAATTAAGGATTCTAAGCTAAAAATGACAGACATTTCAGATAATACAATTACTTTGTACTTTTTATGGCTAGGTTGAAACAAAAGCGGTTGCGCAACGTCCGTAAACAGGGGTTCCAGGGTAAAACGGACAAGTTAAAAATAGCTTGGGGGCTTATTGCGCAATGAATCTGCTATGGCAGCATATAGACATATTGTTCTATCAAACACAACAGTTCTTTTGGCTGAAAATACAGCAGTTTAGTTTAAAGAAGGGTGCAAGAGCAGAAAATGCTTTTTCAGCCTTGTCTTATTAATGTCACGTCCCCAGCACCAGGTGTACATGCAGGTTATGCTGTTATATCGTCCCTACTAATATTGAGACCAAACCTACACCCTTGGTCATCACCATTAAATTTAACGCACGAATTACAATGAATATAAGTTCACTACCACCTCACAGTGCGAATGGATTGGACGTCTAGTGCAGTCAAACGGCCAGTCCTCCCAGTTCAAACGAATAGGTTGTCTATCAGCGTCAATGTCCTACAATTATGCGCCCCCCCCCCCCCCAAAAAAAAATACATACAATAATGATGTACTGGACTGTCTCAGAAAATTAGAATACACAATATTCTAATTTTCTGAGACAGTCCTGTATATTGTTCTATGTAAAGGACGTCAGCCAAGGTCGGCCCCCCACATTTTTACCACGCCAAATCTGGTCCCCTTTGCAAAAAGTTTGGACACCCCTGCTTTAAATGGTGGATTAATGTACAGGACTGTCTCAGAAAATTAGAATATTGTGTATTCTAATTTTCTGAGACAGTCCAGTATAATTTCAAAAAATAAGATTCCAATATTTGCTAATTAGTCACTTGCTCTATAATTAACTGCCCACTGTAGTGACCACTGCCCCTGAAAGCGTTAAAAAAATAAGAAGAACAACCCTGGCAAATAAAGCACTGCCACTGAAAAGCACAAATGAGCACGCATGACTACACATGTAAGATTATTTAAATACCTTTCCATAGTAGGAGATTGCCTCTTTATATTTTTCAATAATGTCCTCCGGGCTCAAGCAGTTCTTCGCCCGCCCGATCTCAGCGCTGGTGTCGGCACTGATGCCGTTGGCTGTGAGGGCGCCTGCGTGCAGTGAAATGGGAAGAAGAGCTGATTAGTTAGGCCCGGAAGGCCGCACGGCAAGGTCTGCTGCCAGACTGATGAAAAGGAGACAAGGAAGCCAGCAGAAGGGACTTGACTCCACTGCTTGATGCATGAATATCCAGAAATGCAAACAAAACACTCAGACCAGCTGTGAATGATGTGTGTGGCGCATCTAAAATGCAATCAAGAAGCTTAACTCAATGGGTGGTTAAACTTGCACTTTATATGGTTTAATTTAAAAAACAAAATAAAGAAAAGTGCATTTTTACAGCCAGAAAAATAGAGAATAGTAAGGAACAGGTCAAAGTTGCATTGAGTTTTGATCTGCTCAGAGCTGCCTAAAATGTTCTGTTAAAAAAAAATGACCATTCAACAAGTGGGTTTTTGTATACACACAGAGTTGTGTTGGGCTGCCACCTGCTGGTGCTGAGAAAACTTTCATTGCAAATAGTTCAGTCTTTGCAGCCCACCAATCAAGTGTGAAATTAAACATCCGAGTCATTTTAGGGTGAGCGTCCAATTTCCAACAACGTGTTTGTGAGCAAACCACTCAGAGGTCTGACAATAACTGTGCAGCAAATTGAAATATCACCACCCCCTCGCAGTTTCTTTTCTCTTCACAGATCTGCCACTTCCAAGCCATGAATGGAATACGCAGAAGCACTACCATATCAAAGCCCAAAGCTAAGCAGAGCTGCAGTGTTGGATGCAAAGATAAGCAGCACATGTTTTTTGTCGACATGGTGCCTGGAAATTGTGTCTGCTAAATTGATACGTGTAATTTGGCAGCTCGGTGGTGGCTGTCGATTGTCTTAGCAATGTTCTGCCCCATATGACTGGAACACGATACAAGAAATAAAACTCGCCTCATTCGTCCCAATGTCATTGCTTAAAACATTACATGTACAGTCATGTGAAAAAATTAGGACACCCTATGGAAGCCTGTGTGTTTTCTATTTGGTCATATGGATATTTAATATCAATTTTAAAAATCTTGAGAGATTCCAGTAATACAACCAAACAATTAAAACTGAAAAAAAAAAAAAGATATTTTATAACTTTCGGTAAAATGTCATTTTAAATAAATGCAATTTCTGTTGAGGAATAAATTAGGACACCCCCACATTCAATCCCACTTAAAATGTCTAAAATCACACACAAGTGTATCACATCAGGTGCACATGATGCACCTTCAAACCTCACATTTCGTTTGGTGTGCCCTTGACTGCTGAAGTGAGAGAAAACACCATGGTGAAATCAAAGGAGCTGTCTGAGGCCTTCAGAAAGAAGATTGTTGAAGCTTATGAGTCTGGTAAGGGATTTCAAAAGATCTCAAAAGAATATAAAATCAGCCATTTCACTGTCCGGAAAATAGTCTTCAAGTGGATGACATTAGGAAAAAACTGCCAACATGCCCAGGTCTGGCCATCCAAGCAAGTTCACCACGAGACCAGACCGCAAGATGTTAAAAGAAGTCTCCAAAAACCCTAAAATGTCATCACGGGACCTAAAGCAGGCTTTTGCTACTGTTGATCTGAAAGTGCATGCCTCTACAATCAGAAAAAATATTCACAAGTTTAACCTTCATGGGAGGTGTGCAAGGAGGAAACTCTCCAAGAAGAACATGAAGGCCTGAGTGATGTTTGCCAGAGTGAATGTAGACAAAGACCAGGACTTATGGAATAATGTTCTCTGGACAGATGAATCTAAAATTGAATTATTTGGACACCAGAACAGAGAACATGTTTGGCGTTAACCCAATACAGCATTCCAGGAAAAGAACTTCATACCAACTGTGAAGCATGGAGGTGGAAGTGTCATCATTTGGGGTTGCTTTGCTACAGCAGGACCTGGCCAGCTTACCATCATAGAATCCACCATGAATTCTATCATGTATCAGAGGGTGCTTGAGGAACATGTAAGATGTTCTGTGGAAAAAAATTAAACCTGAAGCGAAACTGGACACTGCAACATGACAATGACCCAAAACATACAAGTAAATACACCAAGGACTGGCTGAAAAGGAAGAAATGGAGATTCCTGGAATGGCTGAGTCAAAGCCCAAATCTTTATCCCATTGGGATGCTGTGGGGTGACTTGAAACGGGCTGTACATGCAAGAAACCCCTCAAACATCTCACAGCTGAAAGCATTCTACGTTGAGGAGTGGGGCAAACTTTCTTCAGACTGATGTCAAAGACTGGTAGATGGCTACAAAAAAAAAAACGTCTCACTGAAGTTATTCCAGCCAAAGGGGGTAACACTAGCTATTAGGTGGTAGGGTGTCCTAAATTTTTCCTCAGTTAGAATATGTATTTTTGTTGATATATTTGATTTAATGAGTAAAACAATGTTATTATTTTTTTTTTTTTTACCAGCAATTAAATCACTTTCAAACCAAGATCAGACATTTATATGTGAACATTTCTTCATAAAGAACTGAATATTTCATGGGTGTCCTAATTTTTTCACCTAACTGTATGTGAATGTTTTGGTTGGGATTCCTGTTAATAATCTTTTTTTTGAAGGGATGGATATTTAAAAAAATAATAATAAAATTTTAATCCCAGTTTTCGATTAATCAATCAAATAATTGACAGATTCAGCAATAATTTAAATAATCAAAAGTCTAATAATGACAAATACTTAGAGGAATTGCATGAGGAAAAACAAATGGTGACCAGCAGTGCCAAAAATCAAACTGATAAAATGATTTTGAAGGAATTAGGGTGCTAAAGACTTGGAATGAAGGTTGAAACGCATGCAACCAGGCACGAGGGGGGCAACTAAAAGAGGCTACGTCTGGTTAGAAGTCATACCTGGATCAATGAGAACCTCCTGAGCCCCTACAGAAAGAGAGAATGCAGTTTGACACAAACAATTTTGTTAGCAGTGTTAGTCCAGTCCAAACACTCCACTCAATGGCTGCTCTGTTATATATTCTATTTTTAAACTTTTCCGATCCTTAGTCGTTAGTTACATATTCATAAATAATGTACATACAGTACTTTGGAAGGTACTTAAGTAACAATTTTTCTGAAAACATGAGGCCATCAATCGGGATCCTATGGGTATGCACTCAAGTACTGTATATCTATTAGCTCATCAGCTATTATGTGGCAGGGAGTGCATGTAGAGACGCAAACACGGTCTAAAAGCATCAGCCGCGACGCCAGGGAGGGAGGGGAAAAAAAAAAAAAAAAAAAGGACGATTGAAGTGATTGTTATGTTGGCAGGGTTCATCTTGGTAGTGCCAGAAAGGCCACTTGCCAGAAATCCGATCTGCTGGGATTGGGGTCGATAAAAGTAGACCTCTCTCACCGAGCCCTAATTATTAAAAGTGAATGAGCAACACTCGACCCTCCATGATGAGATCTGAGGAGAGTGAAGCATGAGAATAGACTTCAAAATATTAAATTTAAAAGTGAGACAGTTGATGTTAATTGGAATGGAACACTGTGTTAATTGTGTGTTAATATAATGGAAGCAACAGATGAAGGTGTTGAGTTGTCTCACAATGAAAAACAATCGAGTCAAATCAAAGATTTTTGCAGATTACTCATTGGGTGCAACTGCCAGCCATCAGAGTTCCAACGGATTGTATGTGTGTCACTGTCAATGGCAGCCAATGAATTGAGGTCGGGGAAAATAAGTATCATAAACAAAGCCATTTCTTATTTCCACACTATTGAAACAATAATACACTGTGTTTCAAATTACAGTATTATATAAACTTGATTTTAGAGTATAAAAAGAAAATGTTTTTGTTTTTCCATTAAACTCATGAGTGGCATCGTGTCTCAAGGCTCCATAGATGATGGACATCAATCTCAGACACCAGTGATAAATTGTCTCCTATGCAGTGTTGTTAATAACGGCATTAGGATATAATGGCGTTAGTAATGGCGTTATTTTTTTTCAGTAGTGAGAACCGGTAATCTAATTAATTACTTTTCTCATCTTGGCAACGCCATTACCGTTACTGAGGCGGGAAAGGTGTGCGTTACTATGTTGGTTGAATGACGTGAGAAAACTCAGAGAGACGGACTCACTGAGACGAGAGAGCAGAGCGGGAGTGGGGAGGAGACAAAGGAGTTGTGACAGCATTACAAACGCGATGCTAGGTGGCTCCAATAATACCTGACTGTAGCCGATAGCCTACAAACTACGCCCACATGATGGAAACGGTAGATATCACATAATATAGAACTTGATGCAAAGGACAGACAGGGTGGCATTAGCAACATGTATAAAGAACTAGATGTGTTCGTAAACAGCCGCCATCTTAAAGCAGTAGACCTCTCATAAAGGCTCTGTTGTAGAGAAACTTCCTAGTGAACCTAAGTGTTTTTATCTAAAATGCTCCTAAATCGGCAAAATCTTGACTTAAATCTGTCTTTAAATGATGAAACAGTTTTAAAACTTACACATGTCGAAAGTAGACAGAAGGGAACTAAGGCAATAACGGGAGCAATTTTAACAACATTAATGGTTCATTCACAACATTAAATGACTTCCACACATAGCAAAGGTTACTATCTAGTTATCGCAATATCCGCAATACCTCTGTGTCTGGTTAAGTTTAG
Source organism: Corythoichthys intestinalis (assembly GCF_030265065.1). Taxonomy (NCBI): domain Eukaryota; kingdom Metazoa; phylum Chordata; class Actinopteri; order Syngnathiformes; family Syngnathidae; genus Corythoichthys; species Corythoichthys intestinalis. Next base: position 16,304,191 of record NC_080416.1, on the reverse strand, counting down.
GGTAAAGAATTGGGCCAATTGCCCCAAAAACCCTTCAAACTTCACATTGTGTGACCTGTTTTTTTATGGGGTTTTTTTGTTTTTGTTTTTTGGAGGAAAAAAAAAACATGAAAATTACTTTGCCAAGTAACTAATTACTCTTACATTCAGGTAACTGAGTTACTAATGCAATTCCTTTACAGGAGAAGTAATTACTAACTAAATAATTACTTTTTTAAAGTAAGATTAACAACACTGGTGTCATGTCATAATTATGACAGTCTTATGACAGTCTTATGATGCCACTGTCAAATAAAGCGTATCCTGTTAACCCAAATCCCGTATTGGCCCAAGTATAAGACAGTGTTTTTTGCATTGAAATAAGACTGAAAAAGTGGGGGTCGTCTTATATTCACGGTCTAGACGTTGTACCCATTCACGACGCTAGATGGCGCCAGATATCATTGAAGTGATGTCATGACAGATCTTGGCTACACTCAAGTTTAACCAGTTTGCATTATTTTATTAAAATGTTTTTCCTTATTCAGATTTGTTTCAAGACGACAGTTACAGTTAGACTTCACTTTGATGGTTAATGCAGTTATTGCAATTTTGTTGTTTTATCACAATAGATTGGTTTATTTACGTTTCAAAAACCAGAAGCCATTCATTTACGAATGTGTTTGCACTTTAGTTTAGATATTTAAATGTTCAGATATTAAGATTTGAATGACGCAAAATAACATGTTTTTTCTCTCAAATATATTGTTATAATCATTTGTTTCAGATGTACTGTAATTATTGTGTAAACTAAAGTGCAATTACATTCGTAAATGAATGGCTTCGGGTTTTTGAAATGTAAATAAACCAATCTATTGTGAAAAAACAACAAAATTGCAATAACTGCAGTAAGCATCAAAGTGAGGTCTAACTGTAACTGTACTCTTGAAACAAATCTGTATAAGAAAAAACATTGCAATAAAATAATGCAAACTGGTTAAACTTGAGAGTACCTGAGATCTGTCATGACAGAACATTACTCCTCAAGTTCAGCATTCGCTTAAATGATATCTGGCGCCATCTAGCGTATAAGCATATAAGACGACCCCCTTTTTTCAGTCTTATTTCAATGCAAAAAAACACCGTCTCATATTCGGGCCAATATGGTAATTGACACAAACTGACCATGGTGGGGATTCGTTTCGCAAAGGTGTGAGTGACTGGAAAACACTTGGCAGTAAATTGGATACCTACGTGGAACGCAAAAGTCGACGTCAACTTCTCCACTATGTAAGACAGAAAAAACGCGCGTGCTCACATACGCACACCACACACACACATCTCGGATGCCTGTATTTACGAGCATGGGCAAAGCTACTAACCGGGCATATATTCTGTGAATTATTTTTATTGCTGACACGTTTCGGGGTCATCAACATGTTTTGCTCCCCCGGGCCAAAATAGTCAAACTAAGCCTATGCATAGGATCCTCAAGAAGTTTGAAAGTGTGCTTATAGGGGAAGTTCAGAATTTTTTACATGAGGCTTAATCTTCATGTTAGCGGGGGTTTATTTAGTCTGTGGAATTGATTTCAACAAATTCCGTGTAATTAGTTAGTTATTGATTAGTTTCAGGGCTCCGGAGCGGTTAAGCTAGCACGAGTCAGTGAGCCCGTCCTAGCATGCCAACAGAAAACATATCTAGGCATGTAAATCACCGATGACCCCGACTTAACTCGACAAGATGCACTGCCCGTTTGAAAAGCAGACTGTCAATAGTAAAATTAAAGAAGGCAGTTTACAGTAGAGGAGTTCCAAAAAAAAGCTATTCGACACGTGACGATTCATTAAGGTTAAAAAAACGATGATTTTCCCACATAACTTTATGACAGCCGCTCGTAGCGAAACGAAATTCAAGACACGTCTGCCACCCGTACACCTTTAATGGACGCACGCACAACATTATAATGGATGCTGCCTGTAACTGAGTGAGATATTTACTCCTTTTCAAAAGACTGGAAAATAAATTTGTGTATGAGACAGGCAGGCAAAGAAGCGAGACCCCTGACTGTACACGCACGCACAAATGTATGCACGCATGCGACGATAAAACGCAGCCGTGAAAATTACCGCCCTCATTTTTATTTACCGTGCGATAAATTGACTAATTGCATATCGTGACAGGCTTAGCAGCAACTTCAATAGCTATTGTCGTTAATTAGTTAAATGGACTTACAATCTGTCAGCTTGAAATTGTCTCCTGTCGTCTTCCAAAATTACAACTGGGTGACGGCGCCTGAGGTGTTCATTCACGGCCGACGTGCAGCCAAGCTTGGCATTGAAGAGACAGGATACAACAGTATACCCTCCTTTGTTTTGTTGAAATAAGTCAATGTTTTGACCACTCTGGTGCGCTTTTTTGGCTTTGTGCCGCTTTCCCCTCTTGCATACCAAGCGTCCGACATTAAACCCCCTCCCCTTAAAAATTTTCACCTCAGATCTACACAATTCACGTAGGTCACTCTTTTTTACTTCAAAACGGCGAATTTCGCCGAAAGGTGAGATTTTCATGCCTGTTTGATGGTCACGCATTAGTTTTTGGAAATATGGCAGTTTTCATACCCTGAGCAAGGTACTGCAGTACTATTTTACGCTTTTGAGCAGCAGAGAGATTTTCAGAGTATTTCTTCCTCATATTGCTTGAAACCTGTGTCCTGCTTAATATTATGGAACATCACTTTTAAGCAGTTTTCATTTTATTGGGTGTACCTAGGAGAAAATTTATCACAGGTGTCAGATTGATGTCCATGATCTACAAAGCCTTTAGACACAATGCCACTCATAAATTTAATGGAAAAACAAAAACATTTTATTTTTTTTATACTCTTAAATCAATTTTGCATAATAATTTGGAACACAGTGTAAATATAAAATAATGAAAAATACAGTGGTTCCTTGATGTCATACAAATTAAACACGATTAAATGCGACCATCATCTCACCTGGTCTGTGGCGTTTCCCTGCATCAGCTGCCTGAGAGATATTTGCCTTGTGCTTGAGCGCCTTCCCCGCTGTTCCTCCGGGATAGTGAAATATGACAGATGCCGAACACAGACCCTCCAAGGCAGCTGGACAAAACAATTAAAATGCAACATGCTTGGGGAAAGATGGATTTGAAATTGCTTGCGCACCAATAGTCAGGTCTCGAGTGTCTGTCCACTTGTCAAGTGGGAAATTACGCAAGTAAAATGGACCACCACATACTCCTACTTCAGGATTAATATTTTCTCTAAATATGTTTTAAATATTTAACAACAAACAGTAATATACCATAGATATGCATACCACAAAGGAATGCGAAAATGTATAATGTTGAGAATTTGTAGCCATGCTGTGTCACAGACTTACCCCCCAACCAGAGAAAGTCATTAACAGCCCTGAGCAGCTCTACCGCCATGTGGTAGTGAACCAGTGCGTCCTGCAGCATACCCGCTTGGAGACACAAGTCACCCACGTGCTTCCTCATGCGTCCCTGGCACCGCTTCTTATAATGCCTAACGAGCAATGGAATTGAATTGGTGATGGTGTTTTCAACAGGCATCACTGGACACATTTCACAATACTCGTACTATTTCGCACTTGGATTCCAGCTGGGTACAGAGAGGGAAAAATATACTGAGGGGGTTGAGCACTGAAACGAGTAATTTTATGATACCAATCCAAAGTCAAACACAAAAAGCAAAACTGGCTTGATTGACTTCCATGTTGTTCATATTTAACTTTGTCGGAAATCACAATTTTGAACCCATTACGATGAACCATCCCTACCAACAAGCCAATACAGTGGTATGAAAAAGTATCAGAACCTTTTGGAATTTATCACAATTCTGCATAAAATCACCATCAAATGTGATCTGATCTTTGTCAAAATCACACAGATGAAAAAACAGTCTGCTTAAACTAAAACCACCCAAACATTTATAGGTTTTCATATGTTATTAAGGTTGGTATACAAACATGACAGAAAAATAAGTAAGTGAACCATCACATTTACTATTTTGTGCACAGGCAGCAATAACTTCAACCAGACATTTCCTGAAGCTGCAGATCAGTCTGGCATATCAATCAGGACTAATCTTCTCCATTCTTCTCTACAAAACTGCTGTAGTTCAGTCAGATTCCTGGGATGTCTGGCATGAATCGCTGTCTTTAGGTCATGCCATAGCATCTCAATGGGGTTCAAGTCACTCCCGAACGTGTATTTTGTTCTTCTGAAACCATTCTGAAGTCGGTTTACTTCTGTGATTTGGATCGTTGTCTTGTTGCAACATTCATCCTCTTTTTAGCTTCAACTGTCTGACAGACAGCCTCAGGTTTTCCTGCAAAACATCTTGATAAACTTTTGAATTCATTCTTCCATTAATGATTGGAAGTTGTCCAGGCCTTGAGGCAGAAAAACAGCCCCAAATCATGATGCTCCCTCCACCAAGTTTCACGGTAAGGATGAGGTGTTGATGTTTGTGAGCTGTTCCATTTTTCATTCACACGTCGTCGTGTGTTTCTCCCAAACAAATCAAATTTTGGTTTCATCAGTCCACAAAATATTTTGCCAAAACTTCTGTGGAGGGTCCAAGTGCCTTTTTGCAAACATTAAACGAGCAACAATGTTTTTCTTACACAGCAGTGGCTTCCTCTGTGGAGTCATCCCATGAACACCATTCCTGGCCATTGTTTTACATATAGTTGATGTGTGCACATAGATATTGGACTGTGCCAGTGATTTCTGTAAGTCTTTACTAGACACTCTAGGGTTCTTTTTTTACCTCTCTGAGTATTCTGCGCTGAACGCTTGGCATCATCTTTGGTAGATGGCCACTCATTGGGAGCGAAGCAACAGTGCCAAACTCTCTCTAGTTGGAGGCAACTTCTCTGACTGTCGATTGATGACCATCCAGACTTGTAGAGATGGTTTTGTATCTTTTCCCAGCCTTATACAAACCAACAACCCTTGATCGCAGGTTTTCAGACAGCTCTTTTGACGGAGCCATGATGCACAACAGATAATGCTTCTCTCAAGACAATTATTACCAGGTGTGAGTTTTACAGTGGGTAGGGAAGCTTTAAACCACTCATCAGTGAATGGGCACACACCTGACTTAAATTGTTCGGTAAATATTTGCTCTTTAAGTGTCCTTAGGCAGAGGGTTCACTTACCTATTTTTCCCCTCTTCTGTCATTGTTTGCATGCTATCCTCATTAAAATATGAACACTTATAAATGTTTGGGTGGTTTTAGTTACAGCAAACACGTTTTTTTTTTCATCTGTGTGATTTTGACAAAGATCAGATCACATTTGATGGCGATTTTATGCAGAAATGTAGGAAATTCCAAAAAGTTAGGATACTTTTTCATACTACTGTATATATAACTGTTTGCGTTACTTAATTCTACAGGAGGAAATGGCTCGGGGATAGACACAGGTTATGCTAAGGGAGTCTAAGGTCTCACCTTTTGGCACCCAACAATAAACTCACGGGACAGTATGGAAGAAAAAAAAGGCAGAACATAATAAAGCAAGGTGAAAAAACAAAAATAAAGATGGAAGATAAATATACCGTATTGGCCCGAATATAAGATGGCCCCGATTACAAGACGACCCCCTCTTTTTCAAGACTCAAGTTTGAAAAAAAGACTTTTTGAACACCAATTAAATTTTTATACAGAAAATAATTACAGTACATCTAAAACAAATGATTATAACAATATATTTTAGAGAAAAAACCTGTTATTTTGCCTCATTCAAGTCTTAATATCTGAACATTAAAATACGTAAACTAAAGTGCAATCACATTCGTAAATGAATGGCTTCTGGTTTTTGAAAAGTAAATGAACCAATCTATTGTGATAAAACAACAAAATTGCAATAACTGCATTCACCATCAAAGTTAAGTCTAACTGTAACTGTAGTCTTGAAACAAATCTGAATAAGGAAAAATATTGCAATAAAATAATGCAAACTGGTTAAACTTGATAGTAGCTGAGATCCCTCATGACAGAACATCGTTTCAATGATATCTGGCGCCATCTAGCGTCGTGAATGGGGAGAGTAGCTGAGATCTGTCATAACAGAACATCGCTTCAATGATGTCTGGCGTCATCTATGGAGGGTCCCAGGATGGGGGATGCCCAGGACTTGAACTTTATTTATTCATCTTTGTTTACTTATTTGTTGTTTCTGACTGTGTATCATATTGCCTCTGCAAAGCCCTTTGAGACAACCTTGTTGTGATTTAGGGCTATACAAATAAAATTTAATCTAGCGTCGTGAAGGGGTATAATGTCTAGACCGCGAATATAGGACGACCCCCTCTTTTTCAACCTTTTTTCAATGCAAAAAACACCGTCTTATATTTGGGCCAATACGGTAATTTAATAATATCATTTAGGTTTACATAGATGGACAGAAAATGCCCCCCTGTCCATAGTCTGAACACCCCGAAAAACTACACTCACCTGCTGTCAGTGTCCAAACCAACAAAGTCCTTTTTTTCAAAGGGCACACAGAGCAAAGGGATCTTGTCGCCAGACTTGTCGGTGGCCCTGTCGAGACGTTTGGACTCCAGGACAATAAATATGGACTCCACAAAGTCCTCCACTCTCTTTTCCACATCGGCGCAGTCTTCGAAGCTGGGGTAGAAGGCCACGTCTGTCCTCTGCTGCTCAGCAATCTCCCCTTGAAGCCCAAACACCAGCAACCTGGAGTCATAGAGCGTAGAGCCGAACACCTCTTTCTGGCTGTGGAAGTGCTCGGCTGTAAGAGGCCAGTCCTTGGAGGAGCTGCAGGTAGTGACAGCCACCAGGCCGACCACCTTTCGATGTGTCTGGAAGTCGCCCCACTCGTTGTTTTCGGGCAAGTAATGGTGGCGGTAACGGATGTAGAGAAGACGCTGGGAATCCCGGATGCACACTTGGCTCACGCTGGCGACGCGCTTGTAGATCTGGAAGAACTGGTCCTCGGGCACGTTGCCAACCGGCTGGACCACCACCAGCACCGACTGATGGTCTTCGGCACATTGCATGTAGTCAGGGACACTCATTTTCCCATGTGGTTCCTTAGGAAAAAAGTACAAGAGTGTATGAAGACCGCGTTGGAAGAAAAATAATAAAACTTTTCTTTCTTGAAAATACTATATGCCTTTTTTTTTTAATCAAAATAATATGACCAAACTTTGTAATAAATTTCCTGAAAAAGAAATACAACTTTGGATCTCTTGGCGTTATATAAATTTTATAAAAGTTATTATCATCCTATTACATTCATACATTAACATTCTCCCTTTTTAATCAAAACTATACTTTGTATCCTCAATATAATATTACATTATTGTAATATAAAATCTTCATTGTATTATCCATCCATCCATCCATTATCTTCCGCTTAGTCCGGGGAATCGGGTCGCGGGGGCAGCAGCTTTAGCAGGGAAGCCCAGACTTCCCTCTCCCCAGCCACTTCAGCCAGCTCCTCCGGCGGGATTCCAAGGCGTTCCCAGGCCAGCCGAGTGACATAGTGTCTCCAGCGTGTCCTGGGTAGACCCCGGGGCCTCCTGCCGGTGGGACATGCCCGGAACACCTCTCCAGGGAGGCATCCAGGAGGCATCCGAACCAGATGCCCGAGCCACCTCAACTGGCTCCTCTCAACGCGGAGGAGTAGCGGCTCGACACAAAGCCCCTCCCGGATGACCGAGCTTCTCACCGTATCTCTAAGGGAGAGCCCGGACACCCTGCGGAGGAAACTCATTTCGGCCGCTTGTATCCGGGATCTTGTTCTTTCGGTCACGACCCACAGCTCGTGACCATAGGTGAGGGTAGGAACGTAGATCGACTGGTAAATCGCCTTTTGGCTCAGCTCCTTCTTCACCACAACGGACCGGTGCAGAGTCCGCATCACTGCAGACGCTGCACCGATCCGCCTGTCAATCTCCCGCTCCCTCCCACCCTCACTCGTGAACAAGACCCCAAGATACTTGAACTCCTCCACTTGGGGCAGGATCTCATCCCCGACCCGGAGAGGGCATGCCACCCTTTTCCGGCTGAGGACCATGGTCTCGGATTTGGAGGTGCTGATCTTCATCCCAACCGCTTCACATTCGGCTGCGAACCCTTGTATCATTCATCATTGTATTATTTCATTTAAATAGCATTGATACACAATTTTACTTTCCTGAAAGTACAGTATACAGTACACACCTTTTTTTTCTCGTGGCTATGATACTATATACTAATATATACTAGTCCCTCTCAAAAAATTAGCATATTGTGATGAAGTTCATTATTTTATGTAATGCACTGATAAACATTAGACTTTCATATATTTTACATTCATTACACACAACTGAAGTAGTTCAAGCCTTTTATCATTTCAATATTGATGAATTTGCCAAAAAAAAAAAAAAAAAAAAAAAATCCCCATCTAAAAAAAATAGCATGTCATGAAAAGGTACTCAAAAGAAGCTACTAACCTAATCATCTGAATCAACGAATTAAATCAAAACAACTGCGAAATGGGCTACGTATGCCGCATTCCCCAGGTCAAGCCACTTTTGAACCTGAAACATCGGCAGAAGCGCCTGACCTGAGCTACAGAGAAGCAGCACTGGACTGTTGCTAAGTGATCCAAAGTACTTTTTTCAGATGGAAGCAAATTTTGCATGTCATTCGAAAATCAAGGTGCCAGAGTTTGGGGGATGACTGGGGAGAAGGAAATGCCAAAATGCCTGACGTCCATTGTCAAGTACTACCCACAGTCAGTGATGGTCTGGGGTGCCATGTCAGCTGCTGGTGTTGGTCAGGGGCAGAGTCAATGCAGCTAGCTATCAGGATATTTTGGAGCACTTTATGCTACCATCTGCTGAAAAGCTTTATGGAGATGAAGATTTCATTTTTCAGTACGACCTGGCACCTGCTCACAGTGCCAAAACCACTGGTAAATGGTTTACTGACCATGGCATTACTGAGCTCAATTGGCCTGCCAACTCTCCTGACCTGAACCTCATAGAGAATCTGTGGAATATTGTGAAGAGGAAGTTCAGAGACACCAGACCCAAAACTGTGGATGAGCTTAAGCCCGCTATCGAAGCATCCTGGGCCTCCATAACACCTCAGCAGTGCCACAGGCTGATTGCCTCCATGCCATGCCTCATTGAAGCAGTCATTTCTGCAAAAGGATTCCCGACCAAGTATTGAGTGCATAGCTGATATAATTAATTGAAGGTTGACCATTTTTATATTAAATTTTTATATTGGTCGGATTAAATATGCTAATTTTTTGAGATAGGGATTTTTGGTGTTTCTTGAATTTTTTTGCCAAAATCATCTATATTAAAACAATAAAAGGCTTGAACCACTTCAGTTGTGTGCAATGAATCTAAAATATATGAAGTTCTAATGTTTATCAGTACATTACAGAAAATAATGAACTTTATCACAATATGCTATTTTTTTGAGAAGGACTAATTTATTTTTTAGGTATATTTAGCCTTTATTTGTGGGAACATGTGTTTGAACAAAAAGAGCATTGTAAAACAACGTCAGCATTTTATAGCATCTAAGCTAGCGGACTTTTGCTCTGCAAGTTAGCCAATTGTTCTTTTGTTGTACTTGGATCCTCTACTTCAGGGATCCCCAAACTACGGCCCGCAGGCCGGATACGGCCCACCTCCACATTTGGCCCGGCCCCCTGAACAATACCAGAGAGCATTTTGTTTTTTTCGTTTGTTTCTCATTAGTGTTATTTATTTCCTGGCCTTTTTCTGTGAAGAGCTCAGAGAGGGTTATTTGGTTATTATCTATTTAATTAATAGTGTTATTTTTATTTATTATTATTATTATTATTATATTATATTATATTTTTATTTTATTTACTTTTGTTCCGTGAAGAATCCAGAAAGGGTTATATGATTGTGGCTTTCTGAAAAACAATATTTTTTTACATTTAGGCACTCCTGCAATCGTCACACTTTTTCTGTTACAAACTGACCCCGGCCCCTGATCAGAGAAGGGAAAAGTTATGTGGCCCTCACAGGAAAAAGTTTGGGGACCCCTGCTCTACTTGGATCCTCTTTTTTCCCATGCCATTTGGAGCTAAGCTCAGGTATTTTACTTTATAAATGAAGGTTCAATTCTGTATAGTTTGAAGAAACACTCGGGGAATTTTATTTTGTATTGGCATTACTGCCCTTTTGAAAGTACAATCTTAGCAAGCCTTTGTTTTACATCTCCTAAAATATATATCAAATGTTACTAGTCCAATTATTCAAACAAACTAGTTGATTAATCGACCACTCAAATAATCGATAGCTGCAGCCCTAATATATAGCTTTCCAAAAAAATTTTTTTTTTTTTTTAATCAATCAATCAATGCTTTAGGTATGAGGAAAGATGTATGCAAATATGGTTTGAGAAGCACAACATAGGAGGAAAGCAACCCGGATCAATGACTCTCCTGGCTATGCAATAACATATAGTAGGATCTACTAAGAAGTAACTTGAATAGTAAAACACTTAATGAGTTTGTATTTCAATATCTAAGGTATACTAGCCAATTTAATACAATCGTACAGAAGGTAAGGCACGTCCACTGACAGCTCGCGTAGCTTAGCCAACTAGCCAGTGTACGATCGTCACGTTGTAACACCTCCTGCTGCAATATAACCCCCGGGCAAAAATGGCAAACAATATTCTCCATATATGTTAGAACTTCCACCGGACTGACTTCATCATATTATATGGTGCAGTCGCCTTACCTTCTCAGCAAGCTGTCAAACGCTGCAGCTTCCTCTTTCGGCTCAGGGTTTAGCGACGGAAGAACAACAATTTATACATTTCCTTCAAAACAAAAGATGGCAAAATCAATGTTTCTTTACATACGAGCTTTAATTATTCACTAAAAACAGTAGAATGGTACCATCATCTTTAAAATCGCAAACATTCACGTGGCAAGCATTAAAGTGAAGTTATTAAAGGCAAATCAAAAGAATGTAGCTTGTCTCGCTTTTATTTTGGATGAAGGTACGCACATTTACATTAAACAACGACCGGGTACCACAAAGGTCGGAACGCAACTATAACAGTGCCCAAAAAAAAAAAAAAAAAAAAAAATCTCTTTCGGTCTTTAAAAGTGACGCTTTTTCCCCTCCATTATTGAAACATTCAATACATTAAAAAACAAACTTTGTGTTTTTTTGTTCTGTATAATCTTACAGTAGTAAAGATTGCTTGCTTTAAAATTTACTTTACAAGTAAAAAGTAAAAGTATTTTCTCCCGATTCAAAAATGTAATACACGTAAATATTAGGGTTGTTCCGATCATGTTTTTTTGCTCCCGATCCGATCGTTTTAGTTTGAGTATCTGCCGATCCTGATATTTCCCGATCCGATTGCTTTTTTTTTTTTGCTCCCAATTCAATTCCAATCATTCCCGATAATTTTTCCCGATCATATACATTTTGGCAATGCATTAAGAAAAAAATCAATAAAACTGACGAATATATACATTCAACATACAGTACATACTGTATTGTATGTACTGTACTGTATTTGTTTATTATGACAATAAATCCTCAAGATGGCATTTACATTATTAACATTCTTTCTGTGAGAGGGATCCACGGATAGAAAGACTTGTAATTCTTAAAGGATAAATGTGACTTTGTATATTGTGACTAAATATTGCCATCAAGTGTATTTGTTGAGCTTTCAGTAAATGATACTGTAGCCATTTAACTGTTCTGCCCAAATGCATGATGGGAAGTGCAACCATGACTGTGCGTAGTGGTACCAATTGATATATCTTCTCTGCGTTGGGAAACAACATAGGGTGTTAAGAAAAAGAGCAATTACTACCTTTCTTCCCCACATTGCTTCCCACGATAATTCTAATCGTAGGGAGAGGGATTGTAAGGCTTTAGCCAATTAAAAAAAGGCTTCAAAGGCTGCCAAAATTCACTCTACTCGTTTTATGCTGCCTTTTAGCTCTATATATAAGTAAAACGGCGCCATTACAGATTGAACTCGACAATGCGTGAGTGGGTCATGCAGCGCATGTGTTAATTGCGGTAAAACGTGATGAATAAAAAAAATAATAATAATTAATTACCGCCGTTAACTGGATAAATTTGATAACCCTACCTTAAGCCTAAACTAAAGACTCTGGATGAGTGTAACATATTATGTCTGTAACGTTAAATACAATTAGAAAACGATTTAATCAAAAAATATATATACAGTGGGGAGAACAAATATTTGAATAATTTGTTCTCCCCACTGTATATATTAAAAAACGCATGTCTGATATTTTTTCGCCGATTCCAATACTTTGAAAATGACGTGATCTCTAGTAGATATTAAATATATAAGAACCAGAAACTTGATTTACTCCTCAGCTTTATTGAAAACTGTGACGAATGGGGAAAAACAAGCAAAAAAAATGGACTTCACAGTAAACAGAAGCTTAACAAGCTTAAAAACTCCCAAATTTAGCTTAACGGCAGATTGCAAGCAATTATCAGGTGCAAATCGCCACCTACTGTACAAGAGTGTGGTCGTTTTTAATTGGGCAATATCTCGTTCACCTGCCTAATCTTGCTTGTACTCATGTTGCTGCCCCTAGTGCTCAGTTATGGTACAGTTGCACGGGGGTTATTGATTGCACCAGAGGCATGAAACGAAACAATCAATTCACAATGAGAGAAAAAAAGAAAATAAACAAAACTAACATGTAACGCAGGTGACAATTTGAAAAGTAGTGGAGTAAAAAGTACAGATACCTGCTGTGAAATGTAGTGAAGTAAAAAGTACCATATTAGATTTGTACTCAAGTACAGTACAGATAAACAAAAATGTACTTTTACAGTAACGAAGTAAAAGTACTTTCCACCACTGCCTCTAGTTATGTCTTTAATTATTTTTATAACCAACTCGGTGCAAAGATAACAATTCAATCGGACACTACAAACAAAAGGTGTAACTGAGTACAGCATGAGAATAATTGCACTCCACATATAATATATATTTAGTATTGCATTCATGAATCATGAAATATAAATGGTAACATAAAAATTAGGTCGCTACACCAGATTTCATCTGACACAGGTGTGGTCTGAACTGCAACAACCATGTTAAACAATGGATAATTGTAAATCTTTAAAATTGATATTTCCTAATACATATACTCTATTTACATTTGGTGATTATATAGAAGCATTTTTATTTTTTTAAACTCTGTTAAACATACTTTACATTGTTGAATTCATCTTATTTAGTATTGGCAAAACAATTGGAATAAAAGTGTAAGCCTGTCTTACTATGTCGCAATGAATTGAGAGTTAAAATGAATGCTGATGTTTATACATGGAGGAGTGAATGTCTACAATACCACCTTATGATTAAACTGAGCTGATACAGACACACAAGAGTCACATGTTAGTGACCCAGTTTTGTGTACTCAATTGTGGTTGATTATATTGTGCTGTTCATTCAAAAAATGCAGTTGGACAGAAAAAGACTGTGGGACAAAGGGAAAGAAAGAACACAGGAAACAGGAATACAAAACATGATTTATCTATATGATCACTAATGTACAATATGAAAAAGTATCTGAACCTTTTGGAATTTCTCACATTTCTGCATAAAATCACCATCAAATGTGATCTGATCTTTGTCAAAATCACACAGATGAAAAAACAGTGTCTGCTTTAACTGAAACCAACCAAACATTTATAGGTTTTCATATTTTAATGAGGATAGTATGCAAACAATGACAGAAGGAGGAAAAACAAGTAAGTGAACCATCACATCACACATCGGCAATAACTTCAACCAGACATCTGTAGCTGCAGATCAGTCTGGCACATTGATCATGACTAATCTTGGCCCATTCTTCTTTACAAAACTGCTGTAGTTCAGTCAGATTCCTGGGATGTCTGGCATGAATCTCTGTCTTTAGGTCATGCCACAGCATCTCAATGGGGTTCAAGTCTGAACTTTGACTTGGCCACTCCAGAACATGTATTTTGTTCTTCTGAAAACATTCTGAAATTGCTTTACTTCTGTGTTTTGGATCATTGTCTTGTTGCAGCATCTATCCTCTTTTTAGCTTCAACTGTCTGATAGACAGCTTCAGGTTTTCCTGCAAAACATCCTGATAAACTTTTGAATTAATTCTTCCATTAATGATTGCAAGTTATCCAGGCCCTGAGGTAGCACAACAGCCCCATATCATGATGCTCCCACCACCATGCTTCACGGTGGGGATGAGGTGTTGATGTTTGTGAGCGCTTCCATTTTTCCTCCACACAAGACATTCTGATTTACTCCCAAACAGTTCAACTTTGGTTTCATCAGTCCACAAAATATTTTGCCAAAATTTCTGTGGAGTGTCCAAGTGCCTTTTTGCGAACATTAAATGAGCAACAATGTTTTGGTTTTTTAGACACAGTGGCTTCCTCCGTGGAGTCCTACCATAACACCATTTTTGGCCATAGTTTTACATACAGTTGATGGGTGCGCAGAGTTATTGGACTGTGCCAGCGATTTCTGTAAGTCTTTAGCAGACACTCTAAGGGTTCTTTTTTTTTTACCTCTCTGAGTATTCTGCGCTGAACTCGGGGTCATCTATGGTTGACAGCCACTCATTGGGAGAGAAGCAACAGTGCCAAACTCTCTCCATTCTCCAGGGCAGCTTTAAACCACTCATCAGTGATTGGGCACACACCTGTCTTAAATTGTTTTGAAAAATTGGTTTCAATTGTTCTTTAAGTCTCCTTAGGCAGAGGGTTCACTTACCTATTTTTCCCCTCTTCTGTCATTGTTTGCATGCTATCCTAATTCAAATATGAAAACCTATAAATGTTTGAGTGGTTTTAGTTAAAGCAGACACTGTTTTTACATCCGTGTAATTTTGACAACGATCAGATCACATTTGATGGCGATTTTATGCAGAAATGTGAGATTTCCAAAAGGTTCAGATACTTTCTCATACCACTGTAAATAGCGCTGTTAGCTCGATATGACTACACTATCCAAGGGGACACCACGTTGAAGATCATTTAGGAGTGTAATACGTCAAGATTAATGTGCAAGCAATGTTAGTTTTGTGTACTGGGAAACGTAGGATTAGGGCAAATTGCCTGTTAACATTAATGAGCCGACATTTTAGTTTTAGCTATATGATCGCTAATTCTTGCAAGTTTTATATACCAGTGTCTAGTGACACCTAGCTTAAAACTTTAAAACATTTGATTGATTATATAAAGGTACATACTAGAATATTTTTTAAGTCTGTTAAAGATTTAGCTCTTATTTAGCATGAGCAAAACAATTAGAATAAAAGCTTAAGCCTTTGTTACTATGCTCCAATGAATTGACAGTTAAAATATATGTAAATACAAGGAGTAGTAAATCTCTTTTATATCATTGTATGATGACATAGGAGTCGTACACAAGAATCAGATGTTTGTGACCCAATCAGTCACATGTCTCTGGAGACCAAAGACTTCAAAGATGCCAAAAATGCTTAATGCATTAATTTAATTCATCATTACGGCTTTGGTCAACTTCTGGGAAAGGTGAGTGGCTTTGTTTCTCTTGGATTCATAATGTGTTTTTTTAAGTCTTCAATTTATTCATAAATAGTAAATGTTGACTGTATTGTGATGTCAAATGTAATCTATTTCGGAAATCCAAACTCTCCAAAAGGAAAGAATGCAGTTACATGACTTACAAAAGTGGTTAAAATTGTAAAGAAATCTGTACTCAGTCTAACCATAGTAGCTGAAATTGTTGTGGTAAAATGTAAATTGCCTCTAAAGTTTACTTTTTTGTATAATTTTCAAGTACCTGTGGGATAAACAACTTATCCCATTTAACATTTTGCATCATGTCTAATGGTGGGGGTAGGCAGCGAAATACCTTGATATCATCAAAGACGTTCATACTGGAAAGCAGCTTTTAAGATGTCATTCTCTTTATTGTGCTCTGCTCAAGATTATTACATCAGCAACCGCAGATTACAATTAACACACTTTTGATTATAGCATGAACGCAAGTGTCCAAAACATGAATCTCATTGTATGTTTTTTAGGGCTGCAGCTATTGATTATTTTAATAGTCGTTTAATCAGTGAACTAGTTCAAGTATCGAGTAATCGGATAAGGAACAAATATATATATATATATATTGGCTAACTTACATAGCAAAAGTCCACTAGCTTAAACTCTTATCAAAAACGTGTGTAATTTGGTCTTAACAGGGAGCAGCTTGATACAGCCATGTGAAATGAGTTATGTCATACTCACTGTGGCCACTAGAGGGCAGTGTATCCATCCAAATCAATCAAACTAAACGCTAACACTGTCAAAACAAACCATTACATTGCCACTTTAATTAAACGAATACTCGAAGCAGCTGAATTTAATTCAAATCTTTTTTCTGATCGAATTACTCGAGTTAAATCAATAGTTGCAGTACTAATGTTTTTAACTCAAAATAGATGTATTTTGTTTCTTTCTATCTTTCTGTGAATTTTATCACTTGGAGACATCCAATCCATCTGAAGTGAGAGGCAGCAAATAAACGAATGAAGAATTGTCAAGTGAATTAATTCAAATGTTTTTTATGTTTTTTTTTGTTTTTTTTAATTTCCCATGACTTTGATTCCCATTTGCAGCAAAATCACTGTCCTGGTGGCCATTACAGTCAGTTGTCTTGTAAATCCCCTACTAGACGTTATTCATGGGTCGGAGACAAAAAAGTCGCAAGAGCCCGTATGGCGTAGAGGTGAGACATGGGAGGGGGTTAAGAAAGTGACAGATATGCTACATAACTTGACACTTTCTTGTATGTTTTTAATTTGTCAGCTCCTCCAAGTCAAACCCATAGATTTGAACGAGCAGCCCAAATTGGAGGAGTTCATTAAGGAAACCGAGGAGGAAGTTCGATGGGAAAGCAAAATTCAGTACTTGCTGACCACTGTTGGCTTTGCTGTCGGACTTGGGAACATATGGCGTTTTCCCTACCTTTGCCAAACTTATGGAGGAGGTGAGATGCCCTCTTACAGTGGTATGAAAAAGTATCTGAACCTTTTGGAATTTCTCCCATTTCTGCATAAAATCGCCATCAAATGTGATCTTTGTCAAAATCACACAGATGAAAAAAGTTTCTGCTTTAACTAAAATCATCAAAACATTTATAGGTTTTCATATTTTAATGAGGATAGTATGACAAAAATGACAGAAGGGGAACAAATAAGTCAGTGAACCATCACATGTAATATTTTTGGCCCCTCCTTATGCAGCAATAATTTCAACCAGACATCTGTAGCTGCAAATCAGTCTGGCACATCGATCAGGACTAATCTTGGCCCATTCTTCTCTGCAAAACTGCTATAATTCAGTCAGATTCCTGGGATGTCTGGCATGAATCGCTGGCTTTAGGTCATGCCACAGCATCTCAATTGGGTTCAAGTCTGGACATTGACTTGGCCATTCCAGAACGTGGATTTAGTTCTTCTGAAACCATTCTGAAGTTGATTTACTTCTGTGTTTTGGATCATTGTCTTGTTGCAGCATCCATCCTCTTTTTAGCTTCAACAATCTCACAGACGGCCTCAGGTTTTCCAGCAAAACATTGATAAACTTTTGAAATCATTTTTCCATTGGTGATTGGAAGTTGTCCAGGCCATGAGGCAGCAAAACAGCCCCAAATCATGACGCTCCCTCCACCATGCTTCACGGTGGGCATGAGGTGAGGTGTTGATGTTGGTGAGCTGTTCCATTTTTCATCCACACATGACATTGTGTGTTACTCCCAATAAATTCAAATTTGGTTTCATCAGTCCACAAAATATTTTACCAAAACCTCTGTGGAGTGTCCAAGTGCCTTTTTGCGAACATTAAATGAGCAACAATGTTTTTTTTAGACAGCAGTGGCTTCCTCTGTGGAGTCCTCCCATGAACACCATTCCTGGTCATTGTTTTACATATAGTTGATGTTTGCACATAGATATTGGACTGTGCCTGTGATTTCTGTAAGTCTTTACTAGTAACTTTAGGGTTCATTTTACCTATCTGAGTATTCTGCGCTGAACTCTTGGTGCCATCTTTGGTGGGCGGCCACTCCTTGGGAGCGAAGCAACAGTGCCAAACTCTCTCCATTTGTAGGCAACTTCTCTGTCGCTTGATGAACATCCAGACTTTTAGAGATGGTTTTGTATCCTTTTCCAGTTTTATACAAATCAGCAATCCTTGAACGCAGGTCTTCAGACAGCTCTTCTGACCTAGCCATGATGCACATTAGACAATGATTCTCATCAGACAGCTATTTTGACCAAGCCATAATGCACATTAGACAATGATTCTCATCAAGACATTTCTTACCAGGTGTGTGTTTTATACTGGGCAGGGCAGCTTTAAACCGTTCATCAGTGATTGGGCACACACCTGACAAATTGTTTGGTAAAAATTGGTTTTAATTGCTCTTTAAGTCTCCTTAGGCAGATGGTTCACTCACTTATTTTTCCCACCTGTGTCCTTGTTTGCATGCAATCCTTTTTAAAGTATGAAAACCTATAAATGTTTGGGTGGTTTTTAGTTAAAGCAGACATTGTATTTTCATCTGTATGATTTAGACAAAGATCAGATCACATTTGATGGTGATTTTATGCAGAAATGGGAGAAATTCCAAAAGGTTCAGATACTTTGTTATACCACTGTAGCCTTTGCGCAGACATTGTGCATTTCTGATAAACACTCAATGTTCTATAGCATTTTGAAGACAACCGCATCTGTACCAAAGCACTTTAAAGAACATTAGTTGAAGCGCTTCTCGATATTTACATTATGTACTTTAGAAGTTTTGAACATTTGAAGATCATTGCTCCAATAGACCCTACCCACCGACGTCACAAAATCACGTGCTCGCTGTACGGTTCCGCCCCCTTGT
The DNA here is from genome assembly GCF_030265065.1 of Corythoichthys intestinalis. NCBI lineage: Eukaryota > Metazoa > Chordata > Actinopteri > Syngnathiformes > Syngnathidae > Corythoichthys > Corythoichthys intestinalis. Next base: position 16,285,217 of record NC_080416.1, on the reverse strand, counting down.
CCGTCATTTTGTGTCTGTATTATCAATGGTCTCAATTGATCGAGCAATTTATAATGCATTTCATGGAAGACCCGGTGCTTTCGGATGCCGTGAACTCACTTGATGCGTTGCATAAAAGGCGTTATGTGGAAAAGCTTCAGTTTATCCATTTGCCAGATCCATATTTGATGCCTAAATCGATGTTTTTCGACCCGCTGTCTCCGCCATATTTGCCTGACATCTGCTGGCTACCCTGATATGTACAACTATCTTGTCCACACAAAATCAGCCTATTCTCATGAAAGTTTGAAAAACTTTAAGAGCTTGGAGGCTTATAAATACTTCGTTGCTGGTTGGGTGAAACAGGTCCTCGTCCACGAAAATTCGGCAGGAATCTATCTTGTGCTTGGAAAGGTGAGTTACGAAATTTTCAATTCAAAATCTTTTGTTATTGCTAACATCCACTGTCAAGTCTAATGTATTTCATGTCGTTTGTCAATGGAGTTAGGGCTTTTAATGTTTATATGGTTTAGCGATAGCACTCTCACTACATACATACGTGTATGTTGTCGGCGATTAGCCTAGCAATGATCTTAATTGTGGTTGTCAGCCCAAAACCCTCTAAACATATATTAAATGCATCTTACCACATATAAAATGACTACTACATAATCTGTGGTAATCGTTTGGAGCCCAGTTTTCTCGTCAAATTGCAGCAGCCCATCTCGCTCTCTTCTCTCCGGGTCTCTCGGAATCCGGTAGAACTTCTTCTCCGTCTATCTTCTCTGTTATTGCAACCGACCGCCACACACGCCTTCACCATTTTGATTATTAATGTTAACGAGCAGAAAAACACGTCGTAAATAGGAGGAATGTACGTAGCCGTAACAGGTAAACATGATGTGTTGACGGACAATTGGGCGGCACCAGTCAGGAGGAAGGAGTTGTGATGTCACGTGGGTAGGATCTATATTCCCTTATTATCTGACCAAATATGCTTACCACACCATCAGGGGCCTTCCTCATCCCTTACCTGTTAGCGTTGGTGTTTGAGGGTCTGCCCCTACTTTACCTTGAGATGGCAATTGGACAGAGGTTCCGTAAAGGAAGCATTGGCGTGTGGAAGGAGATCTCGCCCTTTTTGGGTGGAGTTGGTGAGCGCCATTTGTTTTTGTTGAGTTGCTTTTATAATCAGACTATTAAAAAATGGTTGTTTTGTTTTTGTTTGACAGGCATTGGATCCATGATTATATCTTTTTGTGTGAGCCTGTTTTACAACTCTGTCCTGGTTTGGGTGCTGTGGTACCTCATCAACTCGTTCAGAAGTCCTCTGCCATGGAGCAAGTGTCCAGAGGATAATATCACAGGTAATGTGAGTGGTGGAGGCAGGGTGGAAGTCTGTTCCAGTTAATCAAAATACTGTACATAAAATACAGTGAAGAAAATAAATATTTGAACACCCTGCTATTTTGCAAGTTCTCCCACTTAGAAATCTTGGAGGAGTCTGAAATTAATGGTAGGTGCATGTCTACTGTGAAAGAGATAATCTAAAAAGAAAAATCCAGAAATCACAATGCCTGATTTTTTAACAATTTATTTGTGTGATGCAGCTGTAAGTAAGTATTTGAACACCGGTCTACCAACTAGAATTCTGACCCTGAAAGACCTGTTAGTCTGCCGATTTTAAGTCCACCTCCACTCCATGTATTATCTGACCTTTTTCTTTATCTGACCATCCACCCCATACAATCAGTAAGACTTAAACTTGTAACATTGTCAAGACCAAAGAGCTGTCCAAAGACACCAGAGACAAAATTGTTCACCTCTACAAGGCTGGAAAGGGCTACGGACCAATTGCCAAGCACCTTGGTGAAAAAAGGTCCACTTTCAGAGTTATCATTAGAAAATAGAAGAAGCTAAACATGACGGTCACTCTCAATCGGAGTGGAGCCCCATGTTAGATATCACCTTGTGGGGTCTCAATAATTGTAATCGTAATCAATCATCCCTGAGGGCTGGCTGATGGGAGCGCGGGTGGCCCAGGGGACCACCCTCGATCCCGAGGGGGTGACGATGGCTCCTTTGCTGGGCTGCGGGAGGAGGGAGGGGCTGCGCTGCCCCCCCCCATGTCCGCCCTTCCTCTCCGGGCTGGCTGGGTGTGGGCCGTGGCCCTGGGTTGGCGCCTACTCGGCGTCTCCGCTCATCTGCGTGGCTGTTGCGTGTTTGGTGGGGCTCATGTGCAGCTGGATGTAATTGGGCACGCTCAGGTGGGGGGTCCCGGTGCCGGAATTGGCGTTGGGGCGGCGTAGGGTCGGTTGCCAACGGGCTTGCACTGACAAGGGATTCACACGATTACCGGGTTCTAGATCACCGAGCTGATTTGTGTAAACTCTACCCCTCCCAATCACTTAGATTATAGACCTCCCCAACCCCTTCCCCTTCTTTCCCTGGTCAACAGGCCCCCTACATGGTTTCAACCGGAAATACATCTAGTTGACGATAGCGCCAACATACTAATAGTGTAGGTGTTCAATGTATTTCTTGTTGTTTGTGTTTCTTTTCTTGCGTTTCTTTTCTTCTGTTCCCCCATAACCCCCTCCTATTCGCTGCTTTGACATAATAAACGAGGTATGTTGAATGATCACAATGGGACTATGTCATACACTCAATGTAAAACATTGAAACAACTGGACGCTAAGACTTCAATTCTCCGTGCCAAACAGCTGAACAGAACAGGTTTAAAAAATATATATATATATATATATCGTAAGAAAGGTTAGGAATCAGCCCAAAACTACAGGACAGGAGTTGGTCAATGACCTGAAAAGAGCTGGGACCACAGTTTCCAAGGTTACTTTTGGCAATACACTAGACGTCATGGTTTGAAATCATGCATGGCATGGAAGGTTCCCTTGCTTAAACCAGCACATGTCAAGGCAGAGGAGTCATGGTAGCAAGTTCTGTGGTCAGATGAGAGAAAAATAGAACTTTTTGGTCATAAAACCACTAACTGTCTTTGGAGGGAAAAAAATGATGAGTACTATCTCAAGAACACCATCCCTACTGTGAAGCATAGGGGTGGTAGCATCATGCTTTGGGGGTGTTTTACTGCGCATGGGACAAGTATTACCCTGAATTGTGATATGTTGGGGGACAACCTCCTTTCTTCAGTCAGAGCATTGAAAATGAGTTGTGCCTGGGTCTTCCAACATGACAATGACCCGACGCACACAGCCATGAAAACCAAGGAGTGGCACCGTAAGAAGCATAACAAGGTTCTAGCATGGCCTAGCCGGTCTCCAGACCTAAACTCAACAGACAACCATTGGAGGGAGCTCAAACGTGTTTCTCATTGACAGCCCAGAAACCTGACTGATGGGTGGGCCAAGATCCCTCCTGCAGTGTGTGTGCAAACCTGGTGAAAAACCACAGGAAATGTAACAAAGGCTACTGTATACCAAATTAAAAAAACAAAAATTAAAAAATCATACATTGTGATTTCTGGATTTTTCTTTTTAGATTATCTCTCTCACAGTGGAGATGCACCTACGATGAAAATTTCTAAGTGGGAGAACTTGCAAAATAGCAGGGTGTTCAAATACTTATTTTCGTCAGTCTACACACATTGGAGAAAAATCGGTGATGACAGTCACAACGATCTAATTGTTCCACTCAGCCATCAACAAGGAATGTGTCCAAAGCACTCCAGTCAATTACTTCTGGTACCGTGAGACCCTGAACATCTCTACTGACATTGAGAAAAGTGGTTATCCGCAGTGGTGGTTAGTGCTTTGCCTGGCATTGGCCTGGTTTATGGTCTTCATCTGTTTTATCAAAGGACTCAAGTCCATCGGAAAGGTTAGTGGTTATCTTAAAGTGGGGTTTTTAGTCCTTGCCTTTGTATTTGATTTTGGCTTTACTTCTAGGCAGTGTATGTGACAACCACCTTGCCCTACGCTATTCTCACTATTTTTATGATCCGTGCCCTCACTTTGCCTGGAGCTATCGATGGACTGGTGTATCTCTTCACCCCTGATGTGAGATTATCCATTTTTGGCATAAATGTGGGCATTCCATATGTAATTCGAACATTTTTTTTTTCAAGTGGGCGATGCTGAGGAACCCTCAGGTGTGGCTGGATGCCTCAACTCAGATCTTCTTCTCTCTCTCAGTGGCCTTTGGTGGACTGATAGCATTCTCAAGCTTCAATTCTGAGCAGTAAGGACTTGTCAACAAAGTAGACACACTTCAGATGATGTGTAGTGGTCATCTTTGTTTCCCTGTTCTTTGTGTATTAGCAACAACTGTGAGAGGGATGCGATTCTAGTAGGACTAATAAACAGCGCCACGTCCATATATGCAGCCATACCCATCTTTGCCATCCTGGGTTTTAAAGCCCAAAACAACTTGGAAACCTGTCAGAAAGGGTACATACAGAATGTCAATGAATTCCTATGAATTTCCTATTGGCAACATGTTGAATATATGTTTGCAGAAACGTTTTAATGCTGGTCGAAAAATTTAATGTTCTCAACGAGAGTGAAACAATGACTTATGACCAGTTAATTGGGCATTTGAATGCAACAAATCCATTGGAACTCTCCGAAATGTCACTGAAACAATGTGATCTAAGCACCTACCTTGCACAGGTGATGTCATTTTGAGAACAGTTTTAGTTTTTTGGATTGAAAAAATAAAGTAGAATCTATGTGCCTTTTCTACCCTCTCTTCCATGTCTTAAGAGTGCGTCTGGAACCGGCTTGGCTTTCATAACCTTCACCCAAGCAGTGCTGGAGATGCCAATACCTCAGTTGTGGGCAGTATTGTTTTTTCTGATGCTCTTCAGTTTGGGCTTGTCCTCCATGTTTGGCACCATTGAGGGAGTGCTCAACCCAATTTGTGAACTCCAACTGGTGCCCAAAGGGCTCCGCAATGAAATTTGGACAGGTATTTCAAAACAAAGTTGCGTAGAAAAGAAATGATATTCATTTTAGGATGTTTTGTTTGTATCTCTACAGGTTTGGTCTGCTTGGGTGCCTTTTTTCTTTCACTCATCTTCACTCTGGCTTCTGGGAACTACTGGGTTGAAGTGTTCAACACTTATATTGGGTCCATCCCTTTTCTCATTGTTGCATTATTCGAAGTTATCGGAGTGGTTTATGTCCACGGAATTAAAAAGTACTCATTACTTAATTTCTTTTATTAACAGTGTTGCGGTCAAAACAAATATAATAATTTTCTCTCTGTTCTCAAGTTTCAGTGACGACATCTATTTGATGATCGGGAAGAAACCCAATTGGTACTGGAAAATGTGTTGGGTTGTCATCAGTCCGCTGATGCTCCTTGTCATAATGGTTCAATATGTGGTCATCGAGGCAGGGGAGACTCCCACCTTTCACACATGGAACCCTGATTACGTAAGTACAATAATTTTTGCACTATAAGGTGCACCTGACTATAAGCCGCCGCCCACCAAATTTGACATGAAAACAGCATTTGCTCATAGATAAGCCGCACTGGACTACAAGCCGCAGCTGTCCTCACTGTATTATGGGATATTTACACCAAAAGATATCAAACAGTAACACTTTAATTGACAGTGGAATCATAAGACTGGCATAAGACCAAATGAACCACCGTGAAGCATTGAAGCAATCGGCTGCAAAGCTTCATTGCTTCAAGAAGCTTCATTTGGCCATCACTGTTCACTTGGGGGAGACAGTCAACCTTTTGCTCCCACCTGCTGTCAACATTGTTGTCGTCCAATATGCCTCCTAGCATGCATCGCAGCGGTACAGATATAAATAACAATCAAAATTCATGTTATGTGCTAATTATTTCTTCAGCTACTGTTCCAGTTGTTTCATTGATTGCTAGTTACAGTGGGGAGAACAAGTATTTGATACACTGCCGATTTTGCTGGTTTTCCCACTTGCAAAGCATGTAGAGGTCTGTAATTTGTATCATAAGTTCTCGTCAACTGTGAGGGACGGAATCTAATACGAAAAAAACAACAGAAAATCACGGTGTATGATTTTTAAATAATAAATTTGCATTTAATTGCATGAAATAAGAATTTGATACATCACAAAAATCAAACTTAATATTTGGTACAGAAACCTTTGTTTGCTATTACAGATACCAAACGTTTCCTGTAGTCCTTGACAAGGTTTGCACACACTGCAGCAGGGTTTTTGGCCCACTCCTCCATGCAGATTTTCTCCAGAGCCTTCAGGTTTCGGGGCTGCTGCCGGGCAACACAGACTTTCAGCTCCCTCCATAGATTTTCTATCGGGTTCACATCTGGTGACTGGCTAGGCCACTCCAGGACCTTAAGATGCTTCTTACGGAGCCACTCTTTAGTTGCCTTGGCTGTGTGGTTTGGATCGTTGTCATGCTAGAAGACCCAGCCACGACCCATTTTCAGGGCTCTCACTGAAGGAAGGAGGTTGTCAGCCAAGATCTGGCGACACATAGCCCCATCCATCCTGCCCTCAATACGGTGCAGTCGTCCTGTACCCCTGGCAGAGAAGCAGCCCCAAAAAATGTTTCCTCCTCCAAATTTCACGGTTGGGATGGTGTTCTTGGGGTTGTACTCATCCTTCTTTTTTCCTCCAAACACAACGAGCCGAGTTTAGACCAAAAAGTTCAATTTTAGTCTCATCCGACCACATGACCTTCTCCCATTGCTCCTCTGGATCATCCAGATGGTCAGTGGCAAACTTCAGACGTGTCTGGACATGCACTGGCTTCAGCAGCGTGCGCTGTAGGATTTTAATCCATGACGGCGTAATGTGTTTCTGATGGTTTTCTTCGAGACTGTGGTTCCAGCTCTCTTCAGGTCATTGACCAGGTCCCGCCGTGTAGTTCTGGGCTGATCCCGCACCTTCCTCATGATCAGTGATGCCCCACGAGGTGAGATCTTGCATGGAGCCCCAAAGCGAGGCAGATTGACTGTCAACTTGAACTTCTTCCATTTTCTAATAATCGCTCCAACAGTTGTCATCCCAGCCTTGTGCAGGTCTATTATTTTATCCCTGATGTCCTTACACAGCTCTTTGGTCTTGGCCATTGTGGAGAGGTTGGAGTTTGTTTGTTTGAGCATGTGAACAGGTGTCTTTTATACAGGCAACAAGTTCAAACAGGTGCAGTTACTTCCGGTAATGAGTGGAGAACAGGAGGGGTTCTTAAAAAAGAACTAAGAGCCGAAATATTTACGAGTTGGTAATGTATCAAATACTTATTTCATGCAGTTAAATACAAATTTATTATTTAAAAATTATACAATGTGATTTTCTGGATTTTTGTATTAGATTCCGTCCCTCACAGTTGAAGAGAACTTATGATACAAATTACAGACCTCTACATGGCTTGCAAGTGGGAAAACCAGCAAAATCGGCAGTGTATCAAATACTTGTTCTCCCCACTGTATGGTATTTAATAACACTTAATTTAAAAGTGGTGTCATAAGACCATCATAATTAAGAAAGGACACTGTCATGAGCGTTAATGAATGCTTATGGCAGATGTAATTTTGTGTCATCCGGCAAATTATCTCCCTTTTAAATGAATGTAAAAGATCCGAGCTGGACATAAATGGTGTTAGTGACATAATTTGCCCGATGATACTAAATGATATCTGTCATAAGAATTCATTAATGCCCATGATATTGTCATGTCATTATTATGACGGTCTTATGACAGTCTTATGACACCGCCATCATATAAAGTGTTACCTATTAACCCAAATAAAGCAAAAAAATACGCCGCACTGGACCATAAGACCCAGGATTCAGAATGAGGGAGGAAAGTAGCGGCTTATAGTCTGAAAATTTTAGTATTTATCTTATTTCAGATACCCAAAATTGTCAAAAGGTTTCACGTTTGAGTTTTTTAAACACTAAACGTTTCACATTTCTGTCCTTTAGGAACTATTTCCCCAAACTGAAGCCAAGCCTTATCCACCCTGGGTGTTTGCCATCGGTATTGTGCTTTGTATTTTGCCTGTGATTTTCATCCCACTTGTAGCTTTGTACCACTGCATCAAGAAGTACAGATGTCCTGAGACCAACCCGTATAATTTTTCTGTTGAGAATGTAGGGCTGTAGGTACATTAGGATGAAATGTCCTGAATAAAGGAGTGGACGTGTTTGCATTCATGGAGAACATTGTTTTTTTCTGTTTCTGTACAAGTACAGTTTACAAATGTGCTGTTAATTGAAAATTAAATGAGCTATTATCTCTATTAAAAAAAGCATGTAAAACCAATCTGAACTATGTTAAACTTGTAAATCTCTTTGTATAATAAAGATTTTTGTTAATCGAATCCAGTCAAATTCTTGCACAGAAGAATACTACAAAGTGTAATGCGCCCAGAGGTGAGTGGCCAAAAATTGTACTGAAGTAAGAGTAGCGTTACTTCAAAAAAAATATTACTCAATTAAAAGTAGTCATTCAAAAAATTTACTCGAGTACAAGAAAAAAGTATTTGGTGAAAAGAATATTCAAGTAATGAGTAAAATTGTGAGTAACTGCTTACAAATGTGTTTTTTTTTTTTTCCCTCAGCACAAAGTTATCTACGGTATTGGCCCGAATTTAAGACGGCCCTGATTATAAGACGACCCCCTCTTTTTCAAGACTCAAGTTTGAAAAAAAGAATTTTTGAACAAATTAATTTTCATACAGAAAATAATTACAGTACATCCGAAACAAATGATTATAACAATATATTTGAGAGAAAAAGCATGTTGTTTTGCCTCATTTATGTCTTGCTATCTGAACATTTAAATATGTAAACTAAAGTGCAATCACATTCGTAAATGAATGGCTTTTGGTTTTTGAAATGTAAATAAACCAATCTATTGTGATAAAACAACAAAATTGCAATAACTCCATCAACCATCAAAGTGGTCTTAACTGTAACTGTAGTCTTGAAACAAATCTGAATATGGAAAAACATTGCAATAAAATATGCAAACTGGTTAAACTTGAGAGTAGCTGAGATCTGTCATGACAGTACATTGCTTCAATGATATCTGGCGCCATCTAGCATTGTGAATGGGTATAACGTCTAGACCGCCAATACAAGACGACCCCCTCTTTTTCATTCTTATTTCAATGCAAAAAACACCGTCTTATATTCGGGCATATACGGTATATGAACTGTTATTATATTGCACAATAATCCATTACATAACCACATTAAACGAAAGTAATACCAAAAAAAAAAATAGATAAATTGTACAATAACCCATTAAATAACCACATTAAGCTAAAGTAAAACAAACAAAAAAAAATAGAAATGAATTATTCGTCCAAAGAGCATGAATGCCCTCTGGTAGAGAAAATAGTTCCTACTTTGAATCATGAACAGTTACTTCATAGTTACTATTATGAAATTAAAAGGATCATATTACTGTTTTCCGTGGTCAATTGGCGCCAAATAAACCTGGGGGAGAAGTTTTGAGCCATGTTGAGGGCAGCGCTCTATGTCAAATACTTCATTTTTTACGGGGCTTTAAAGACGCCACGATTGAAAATGCTGACGTGATCATAAAACGTCAAGCTTGCGTCTGATTGGTATAATGGAGTCGTGATTATTGTTGCGACGTCTCACTGGTGAAATTGGTAGAGCTACTTTAGGCATCGCTGGGAAAATACCGTAATTTTTGGACTATAGGGCGCACCTGACTATACGCCACCACCCACCAAATTTGACACGAAAACTACATTTGTTCATAAGCTGCGCTGGACTAAAAGCCGCAGGTTTCCTCACAGTATAATGGAATATTTAACACTAAAATATATTAACCGGTAAATATTTAACAGCAACATCATAAGACTGTCAAAAGACCAAATGAACCACCGTGAAACTTTAAATAATTAGCTGCATAGCTTCACTGCTTGAAGAAGCTTCATTTGGCTGTCTCTGTTCCCTTGGGGGAGACAGTCAACCTCTGCAGCCACCTGCTGTCACCACCGTTGTCATTCAACATGCCTCCTAGCATGCATTGCAGCATTACAGATGTAAATAGCAATCAAAATTCATGTTCTGTGCTAATTATTTCTCCAGGTACTGTTCCAGTTGTTTCATTAATTGCTAGTTATGGTATTTGGTAACACTTAATTTGAGATTGGCACCATAAGGCTGTCATAAGACAATCACAATTATAACATGACACTGTCATGAGCATTAATTAATGCTTGTAACAGATGTCATTAAGTAGCATCCATCAAATTATCTCACTTTTGAATGGATGTAAAAGATCCAAGCTGGACATAAATTGAGTTGGCGACAAAATGTGACACTTTATGACATTTGTCATAAGCACTCAGTAATGACCATGATAGTGTCATGCAGTGTTGTTAATAACGGCGTTAGAATATAACAGCGTTACTAATAGTGTTATTTTCTTCAGTAGTGAGTAATCTAATTAATTACTTTCTTCATCTTGGCAACGCCATTGCCGTTACTGAGGCGGGAAAGGCGTGCGTTACTATGTTGGTTGACGCGAGAAAAGTCTGTGAAAGACTGACTCATGGAGACGAGAGAACAGAGCAGGAGTGGGGAGGAAGCAAGGGAGTGTGAGGCCGTTGCAAACGCGATGCTACTATGCTAGGTGGCTCCAATAATACCTGACTGTAGCCGATAGCCTAAAAACTACGACCACAATGCTTCGGTAGAGATCACATTTATACAGAAATAGATGCAAATGACAGACATGGCTGCATTAGCAACATGTACAATAAAAAACTAGATGCGTTAGTAAAAAGCCGCCATCTTAAAGCAGTAGACTTCTCAGGAAGGCTCTGTTGTAGAGAACCTTCCTAGCGAACCTAAGTAACTTTTTATCTAAAATGCTCATAAATCGGCAAAATCTTGACTTAGATGAACACGTCGAAAGTAGACAGAAGTGAACTAATGCAATAATGGGAGCAATTTTAACAACTTTAATGGTTGGTTCACAACATTAAATGACTTCCACACATAATAAAGGTTACTATTTAGTTATCGCAATATACGCAATACCCTCGTGTCTAGCTAAGTTTAGGGTAAAGAATTGGGCTAGGGCCAATTGTCCTAAAAAACCTTTAAACTTAACATTGTTTTGAGAAAAAAAAAAAAAAACATGAAAATTATCACCAGTTACTTTGCCAAGTAACTAATTACTCTTACATTCAGGTAACTGAGTTACTAATGCAATTCCTTTTCGGGAGAAGTAATTAGTAACTAAATAATTACTTTTTTAAAGTAAGATTAACAACACTGGTGTCATGTCATAATGATGACAGTCTTAGATGCCACTGTCAAATAAAGCGATTCCTGTTAACCCAAATCCCGTATTGGCCCGAATATAAGACGGTGTTTTTTTGCATTGAAATAAGACTGAAGAAGTAGGGGTCGTCTTATATTCGCGGTCTAGACGTTAAACCATTCACGACGCTAGATGGTGCCAGATATCATTGAAGCAATGTTCTGTCATGACAGATCTTAGCTACTCTCAAGTTTAACCAGTTTTCATTATTTTATTGCAATGGTTTTCCTTATTCAGATTTGTTTCAAGACTACAGTTACAGTTAGACTTCACTTTGATGGTTAATGCAGTTATTGCAATTTTGTTGTTTTATCACAATAGATTGGTTTATTTACATTTAAAAAACCAGAAGCCATTCATTTACGAATGTGATTGCACTTTAGTTTACATATTTAAATGTTCGGATATTAAGATTTGATTGAGGCAAAATAACATGCTTTTTCTCTCAAATATATTGTTATAATCATTTGTTTCAGATGTACTGTAATTATTTTCTGTATAAAAATTAATTTGGTGTTCAAAAAGTCTTTTTTCAAACTTGAGTCTTGAAAAACAGGGGGTCGTCTAATAATCAGGGCCGTCTTATATTCGGGCCAATACGGTAAATCAACAAATTAGCCGCACTGGATTATAAACCACAGGATTCAAAATGAGGGGAATAAAGTAGCATCTTATAGTCTGAAAATTACGGTACTCAAAGTACAAAGTATGGCTTGGTGAAACTACTATTAGAAGTACATTTTTCTCTAAAAGTTACTCAAGTAAATGTAACAGTTTATATGTAACGCGTTACTACCCACCCCTGAATGAGTCTGACATTTACATGGAAAAATACTCAGTGTAAATCAAAGTCCAGGTCACGCATGGTATGTCGTAGTAAAGTGGATGATTTTCATCTAGCCATCTTTATTGATCTGGCGGCTAGTTTACTGGTGGTGTTTATGACAAGTGAACTGTCATTAAAGAGCTGTCAAGTTTCTCATCTGGGTTCCTGGGTTGAATAGGTACAAATAGAATATTAATGAAAATGACTGCCACATGACTTTTCAAATGACAGGATATGGATTTAATAGTGTATAACCTAGTTTCTTTACCAGTAAACATCCAATATATTTGGTTCTCGATCTGTAATTTGGATGTGATTCTTGTGTAGTACAAGTACAGTATCTCACTTCTCGGGTCACTGCAATAGAAGAACCTAAGTCTTCAAGGTCATGTTTGCAGAAATTCAGACCAAAGTTTTAAGAACAGGTTTGTAAACTGGGTGACTCCAAGAGGATACATTTTTTGATGCATGCTTGCCAAGAGTCTTGGCATCAGCACTACTTACCATCATCCAAACTAGGAATAGATTGTTTTATGGTAGATAAAATCATTGTGCTATGACAACACTGGCTCAAATCTTTATCTGCGAAGAGGAAAAACTGCAGATAGCAAGTTGCACACATGTGCAGAAAGCAAACCCAACCCTTGCAAATAATGCACCCATAAGTACCGCGTCTGTACCAAAAAAAGAACAATTTGTCTTTTACACATGACTATGCCTGGCTTTAAAAAAAATGAAAAGAGCTGATTGGGTAAAATTAAAATGTTTTCTTTATTAGTTTTGATACATTCCAGCAAATACATCAAAAACGTTAATGATACATTTGAATGATGAATCTTCATGTGCTGTATTTATCAATAGGCTTTTGAAATAAGCATAAAATTGAGAGCATTACACTAGTAAGCCATTAATCTTGACTTTTGCATTCTACCTCATACATTTAATGGTAACTTGTATTTTTTCTTTTTTTGTTCTCAAGCCATTCACAGCTGTTGAAGAATTTCAGTATTTGAACAATTTGATGCTCTTTGTATGCTCCTGCGCTTGTGATAAAATAATTCTTATCTTAAACGTCATTACTGATAACACAAAGGTTAAATTAAAACATGAATAGTAGGCTGCTTTCCCTTATCCAAACCAGTAACCTGACTGGAAGCTGCTGATAGGACATTGAAGGACAGCCCCCAAAGGAGGCAAAGGCAGGGGATTAAAAAGTTCAATGCATTTAAGACAGCCGCACTCAGGCGGAACAGCACCTGACAGCTCAAACAGGTTTGATATTGATTTTTATCAGCTAACAATTAAGGAACATTGACAATAATTCTGCAATTGCACCACAACATCAGGCCAGTTCAACATGGACAAAACAAGAGATGCGCAAGAGGAAGTCAAATGGAAAAACAAAGTTGAATACATGCTGACCTCCATCGGTTTTGCAGTTGGGATTGGAAACGTTTGGCGTTTCCCCTTTCTTTGCCAAACATATGGAGGAGGTGAGTTACTTAAGTTATTCTTCTTTCCCATGATCTGTCAAATGATCTGTTCAGCCCCTGGCGTTGTATTGATTCACTTCCTCATAGTTCTTAGTGAAGGTTAAGCTAAACAAACATTGACCCACACTAATGTGCAGCAGGGTTATCAGCTTTATTAACGTCACATATTTACTCACACAAAAGGTGTTGCCAAGCTTCAATTTAACCAACGCTTAATCATCCTTAAAAAGTCATTAGAGCCGATAGATGAGAAAATAATATGACCAATAAATTAAGATGTGTTTTCTGCTAATCTTTCATGGAGAGACAGCGAGAACGAAAAATGGTATTTGGTACGTGGCAAAATTGAAATGCCACATGCCAAAATTCATTTTTCCACATGGCAAAAAAATTTCACACGGCAAAAAAAAGTGACATGCCAAATAACATTTTGCCACATGGCAAAAAAAAAAATGCCACATGCCAAAATCCATTTTGCCACATAACCAAAAAAAAAAATGGCACATGGCAAAAAAATGCCACATGCCAAAATCCATTTTGCCACATGGCAAAAAAATGTTACCTAGCAAAATAAATGCCACATGGCAAAAAAAGCCACATGCCAAAATCCATTTTGCCACATACCAAAAAAACAAATGCCACCTAGCAAAATAAATACCATATGCCAAAATCAATTTTGTTACATGGCAAAAACAATGCCACGTGCCAAAATACATTTAGCCAAATTCCCAAAAAAATGCCACCGGGCAAAAAAAAAGCCATATGCCAAAATCCATTTTGCCACATTCCTAAAAAAATGCCACATGGCAAAAAAATGCCACATGCCAAAATCCATTTTGTCACATGCGACAATCCATTTTGCCACATATCAAAAGAAAAAAATGCCACCTGGCAAAATAAATGCTACATGCCAAAAACCATTTTGCGATATGGCAAAAAAACTGCAACATGGCAGAAAAAAATGCCACATGCCAAAATTAATTTTGACACGTACCCCAAAAAAAATGCCACATGGCAACAAAAAAAATCCACATGTCAAAATCAATTTTGTCACATACCAAAAAAAATGCCACATGGCAAAAAAAAAAGTCACATGCCAAAATCCATTTGGCCACATACCAAAAAATGCCACATGCCAAAATTAATTTTGCCACATGGCAAAAAAGCCACATGCCAAAATCCATTCTGCCACATACCAAAAAAAATGCCACCTAGCAAAATAGATGCCACATGCCAAGATCCATTTTGCTACATGGCAAAAAATGCCACATCCCAAAATCCATTTTGCTACATGGCAAAAAAAAAAAATGCCACATGCCAAAATCCATTTTGCCACATTCCAAAAAAAATGCCACATGGCAAAAAAAAGCCATATGCCAAAATCCATTTTGCCACATTCCAAAAAAATGCCATATGGCAAAAAAGTGCCACATGCCAAAATCCATTTAGCCACATAGCAAAAAAATGCCACCTGCCAAAATAAATGCCACATGCCAAAAACAATTTTGCTACATGGCAAAAAAAAAAAAAAATGCCACATGCCAAAATTTATTTTGCCACATGGCAAAAAATAAATAAATAAATACATTAATTAATTAATTAATTTTTAAAAAATCCACATGCCAATATCCATTTTGCCACATGGCAAAAAAATGCCACATGGCAAAAAAATGCCACATGCTAAAATCCATTTGGCCACATACCAAAAAAATGCCACATGGCAAAAAAAAAAAAAAAAAAGTCCCAAAATCCATTTTGCTACATCGCAAAAAAACTAAAAAGCCACTTGCCAAACTCCATTTTGCCACATCCTAAAAAAATAAATAAATAAATAAAAATGCCACATACCAAAATCCATTTTGCCACGTGGCAAAATCAATTCGTCCTGATACCAAATACCACTTTCCGTTCTCGGCCCAGCAGATTTCATGAGCACAAATTTTTACATCCTTAGGAGCTTTCCTCATCCCTTACTTGTTAGCGTTGGCATTTGAGGGTCTGCCCCTACTCTACCTGGAGATGGCAATTGGACAGAGGCTCCGCAAGGGAAGCATTGGCGTGTGGAAGACCATATCACCCTATCTGGGTGGAGTTGGTGGGTGATCAGGGACATTTCTGCAAACTGAAAGACATTTTAACTCGTTCTTGTATTTTCTTCATTTAGGTATTGGCTCTATGGTTGTATCCTTCCTGGTGTGCAATTTCTACAACACCATCTTAGCCTGGGTCTTCTGGTATTTCTTCAACTCCTTTCAAAACCCACTGCCATGGAGCCAGTGTCCACTCAATGCTAATCGTACAGGTTAGCTCATCTGTTGCGCTGTCATATCTGGATAAAGCACTCACTGGCATTTGATCCCGTGAGGTCATCTTGGATTAACAGTAGAGCTGAACGATATTGGAAAAAACTGACATTGCAACTTATGGGGGGGTTAGAAGAATTGTAACCAGATGACATGAATAGCTCTGTTTGGGAAGACTTTGGTTGGCTCACAATGACTACACTCTATTCATTAGAGCTGTCCCGATCCAATCACGTGATCGGAAATTGGGCCGATTTGACCATTTTTTAGAGGATTGGAATCGGGGGAAAAGGATCGGGTTTTATGTTTTTCTGCTTCATGCTCGTACAGCTTCTCACCCAAAACAACAGTGCGACCAAATTGTTTTTCTTGGTCACAGTGCAGCTGGCGTTTGGTACTTAAAAGTTAACGATGATTGCCTTAGTAGCTCTACGATCAAAGGCACAAATGTGTTAATCACAGTTAAGCTTGGTACACCGTCTGAATTGTGCTGTGGCAACTCATTCATTGTGTAAGTAAGAGGCCATTCTCGGCAGTGTGAGCGTCAAAGCAAAAAAAACAAACAAAAAAACTGTATTGGCAGATACTCTAGATCAGGTGACTTGTACTCTGATAAAAATATCTGATCCGGACATCCATAGTATTCATATAATCCCGCTTATTCTAGGCTAAGGGGGTTTACTATAGGGATCCAGTAAGCCAAGTCTTTGCACATGTTCTGCTTATATGAAGAAAAACAAAAGTTTATACCTAAAAAAAAAAATAAAATAAATCCTACGTCCTGCGATGGGACTATTGCGCATGCGCACATTGCGATGGCGATGTTCAAACATATATTATGCAGGCCTAATTAACGGTAAGGAGTATTCATCCAATTTGTCTGTGAAAGTTGGCACTTATCCGAGCTGAGATCATACAGAAGCCAGGCTAAACCCTCGACAGGGCATATTTAAAATATATAAATTTTAAAGAAATACGGATTTGACCAATGAATCCAAAGGTGATCATGAAATCATTGTTTGTATTTTCCCTAATCAACAGGTTTAAATGAGGAATGTGTGATAAGCACACCAGTAAATTTCTTCTGGTACCGCCAGACCCTGAACATCACCACTGACATTAAGATCAGTGGTTCCCCTCAGTGGTGGTTGGTGGTCTGCCTTGCCTGCGCCTGGTTGACGATGTATATCTGTATCATCAAAGGAATCCAGTCAATGGGAAAGGTCAGTGCACTATAGAAATAAGTCCAAAAACAATTCTCTTCATCTTTAAATAGTTGTTTAATATTTTTCAGGCAGTGTATGTGACAACCACCTTGCCTTATGTGGTGCTCACCATTTTTCTGGTCCGCGCTCTCACCCTGCCCGGAGCAACAGATGGACTGGTTTATCTCTTTACTCCTGATGTAAGTTTGTGTACATTAGTCACTTTTCAAAATGGTGGATTAAAAACACTGTACAGCACATACCACCTTTAAAATAATTCGGACTATTAGGACATTCAGTCATTGTTTTAGAGTGTTCAAAGCAACTGTTCAGAGCCAGTCCCTTCCCCCTTCTCACGACACAAATTCAGTCTATTACTGTTTTTCTTAAAAGTTTTCACACATTTTCTTGTACTAACTTCACAGTGACCACAATTCATGCTCCATACCCCTGATTCAGTCCTTCTAATCTATAGACACAATTCCTGCTCTACACTCAAATTGCAGTTCTAAAACAGTTTTATTTTCCCAAAAGTAATGTACACATTTGGGCAATTTTTTTTCTATTTTTGTGCGTGGAGTATAGGATAGGTGAGTCTAAAAAATGTAAAAAGTGTAAAACTCCATAAATAAATGTAAATAAATAAATGTAGCTTGACTTGAACCGACACAAACTATCATATGAACCTTGGTGTGTTCCCCTCCGTTTGGGGGCAGACCATAACAATGTATGGCTAGTGGTTGCATTTACATATGAATAGTTGCTGTATGTCAGACAACGACTTGCTAATTCAAAAGCACTTGGGTCATTTTGGCCACTTCTGGGTTTTTCCAGAGGGGAAGCCAAATCATCCATTGCTTAGGAATATTAGGAGCATTTGTCTTGGGAAAAGCCGATTCGGCCTCTGCTGGGGTTTTCCAGTGTTAAATCAAGTCTGTTTATTTCAGTGGGAGATACTGAAGAACCCTCAAGTGTGGCTTGATGCCTCAACTCAGATCTTCTTCTCTCTCTCAGTGGCATTTGGAGGTCTCATTGCAATCTCCAGTTATGCTAATGAGAAGTAAGGACTCTCAATATTGTGGAAACCCTTCTGTGGATTTTTTTGTCATCCAGTCTTTGACCGGTACTGTTGTCCGTGCATTAGGAACAACTGCGAAAAGGATGCAGTCATTGTGGGATTAATAAACAGTGGCACATCCCTATATGGAGCCATATCCATCTTTGCCATTCTGGGTTTCAAAGCCAACAACGGGTATAACTCCTGTCTAAACGGGTACGTACAGAGGTTCAGGTCTATTCTCGGCACATTGACTTGACGGCAATATTTAAAGCAAACATGTTATTTTACAGAAACATCTTGACTCTGACAAACCACTTCGAGTATTCTGACCAGAATATAACAAGGGACAACTATGACCATTGGGTTGACTATCTGAATTCAACATATCCAGATGAGCTCTCCAGCCTGCAATTGAAACCCTGCAACCTGAAAACATTCCTTGACCAGGTGAGGTCATTCTCAACAAGCATCAATCCATTTATTGTTATTTCCTGCTCTTTCCTCCCTTGTAATTTAACTGCACTCAGTGTACCAGACAAAAATGTGAAATGTTTCTTTTTCATCGTAGAGTGCTTCTGGAACTGGCCTGGCTTTCATTGTGTTCACTGAAGCAGTACTGGAGATGCCAGGCTCGCAATTATGGGCGGTATTGTTTTTCCTGATGCTCTTCAGCTTAGGCCTCTCTTCCATGTTTGGGAATGCAGAGGGAGTCCTAAGGCCTTTCAGTGATCTCAATCTGGTACCCAAGTCAGTACCGAAAGAACTTATAACAGGTACGTGAGATCGTATGGAGTCAGTCAAATGTTTGTTTGTGGCGAAAGATTTTTTTAGATTTCTTTTTGTGACTTTTGCAGGAGCATTTTGCTTGATGTCATTTTTGATTTCCCTCATCTTCACCATGGGGTCTGGGAACTACTGGGTTGAAGTATTCAACGGCTACGTGGGCTCGGTTCCTCTCCTCATTATTGCATTGTTTGAACTTATTGGAGTTGTTTATATTTATGGAATGAATAGGTATGTAATTATTCTTCTCTTATTTAATACAACTTATCCCACAGCTATACAGTGAGATATTAACTTGGGTGTTTTCTCTCTGTTCTCAGATTCAGTGAGGACATCCGATATATGACTGGGAAGAGGCCGAATCTTTATTGGAAAATTTGTTGGACTACTATCAGTCCTTTAATGCTTCTGGTAGTGTTGATTGCGTATGTGGTCCTCCAAGCCCAGAGACACCCAACATACCCTGCATGGAATCCTGCTTACGTAAGTTTATAAAAACGAATATTAGGTGGAAGATACAATTCAAATGGTTTCGTCTGTTTCTTTAGGAACACTTTCCCAAAACGGAGGACAAGCCCTATCCAGACTTTGCGTTTGCCGTAATCGTCCTTCTCTGTACAGTACCTGTGGTTTCCATCCCACTGGTGGCTATCTACAAAGGAATCCAAAAGGCCAAGTGGACGTCTTCTACAAAGGAAGGGCTAAACCCATACGGCAATGACGGCTTTGAGCCTGAAGCGCAGTAACCTCTGCAGTTGTTATCATGAACTATGTTTCCATTCCTGAAAAGGAACATTGTTGATAGCTAGCATTTGCTTTCTTTCATGTTCATACTTTGATTTTTTGTAATGACCTAACACAACATATTGTTGTCTGTTGGGTATGAATAGAGTAGTTTGTACTTGTAGTTGTGGAATTTTGGCACCATGACAGAAGATCTTAGGGTATTGATGTTTCAGTCAGTTAAAGAAGGGAGCAAATTCATTACCACATGGTGAATGAAGGCCTGCCATCATTAATGCAATATTTTAATGTTTTTTACCCTGCACAATGACAGTAAATATTAAACTTACTGGAATTGCTTTCTTTGAAATCTGAATGGAAACAAACACAAAGCATAAATTGAAGTCCAGAAGTGCAAGACAATAGCTGAAACAGCATTGTTGGAGTTTTGTATTGTGATCTTTATCTGGTAAATGGTGGGATTGTGGACTATGTAAAAAGACGGTGAGTCATTGTTTAATACAAAGGTAAAAGCCGTTTTCTCTCTCACCGCACTAAATGATGTTACAAATTGTTATTTTAACCCTGAATAGTTCTGATGGAAAAATTTACATCCAAACCTGTCAGCTGCTGATGTTTGTTTATTTACAGTGAGATTTTATAGAGGTCAGTTGACACTCTTTAAGTTTGAATGGTCAAGAAGTCCGTAGGGGTCCTGGGATTGGCTGCCTGCCTCACCCTGGCCAGTGGCAAATCTCCCAGACGGCGCTCCAGACTACGCTTCCCTGAAAAGAACATTTTTCTTTATTTTTAAAGAACTGCTGAGTATGCATTTCCTGAAGGCACTTACGTTTTTGCAGATGGGGAAGCATCCCCTTGTAGAGTGACCGATGTTGCGACAACACCAGCAGAAAGGAAAGGCAGAAAAGCAACTCCACTGCTTCATCTGGCAAAATGCCAGCCAAGGCTTTATAACCTAACAATTCGAGGCAGAGGCGCAGAGGTCACACATAAAGTTTTAATTTTCTTATGAACTTCAAATGGACCCAAATATTTCAAGTGTATCCAAGTGGAAAACCTTTGTTGCAACGCTTCAGGAGCTGATTGGTATACTGAGCCATGTCCCATATCATCCGCAGAAAGTTGACAGGGTTCTTTGCAACCTTTTGGCCAAAGGGTAATCCCTGAGCACACACATGGAATCTAAAAATAGCCCAAAAGGGAAATAAAAATGTTTACATAACGTGATGGCAATGGCAATTCAATTAGTTTTCTCCTTGTGTAGGTAGTGATTAACCAGCCTTTTATTAAATCAAGGCAAGTAAAGGGGGGCGGGGGGTGTCTGGAAGTGGTAGTCTGGGATAAGTCTTCACCTGAAAGCATGGAGTAGCACCAACTCATAGATGTTCTTGTAGACTGTTGCCACAGAGTTTATCTGCGCAGAATAGAGTCATTTCATGTTATTAGCCTACACAAAAATACAACTTGCACAGAAGTTAAATAAAGAATGCTGTGAATTTAAATGAGTTAATCCATTAGGGCAGTTTGGAAGAATTGTATTTAAGGGAACCTCGTACTTAACTCATTCACTCCCAGCCATTTTCACCGTAACAAGGCCCTTCGCTCCCGGCGGTTTTACTGGATTTTGACTGATTTTGCAAGGCCCACAGAAAATTCTGTTCTATTGCTATATAAACATGGAACCCATCAAAAGAAAGATTAGACTCTTCTTTCAGCAGATAAAAAAGTAAATTCATATCTTTTTCCATTCTTTAGAAATCAGCATTAGAAAATAGCTTAGTTTGAGCAATTTTCCCATTTCTGATGACAAAACGGAGAAAATGAGCTTTTTGTAAACGCATACATTTCAAGCATAACTTTGACTTTAACACAGTTATTTTTTGCTTCAGTTACATCCCAAACATCTGAATGTTTTCTTTTTACAAATATGAAAATAACAAACAACCAGACAAATAGAGCTTTTGATAGCAATGTAACAATTTATTTACACGTAACCAACTGAGATATGACCCCGTGGTGGCTGCGACAGCGGGTTAAACTTTTCGCTGATCGCCGCCCGTCTAGTAAAGATGGATTTTTTCTTTAGTCTTTCGTTTGTGGTGACCACTGCCTCGTTCGCTTGGGGAACTTGTGTTCCTGGGGGGCAACTGGTTTGACCGTGCGCGTTTCCGTGCGGGACGCTGGAGGGTGCGGGGGACGCGAGCGGCGAGCACGGCGGCGCGGGCTCTGCTTGGCGAGCAGCAAGGACTCAGCGCTCCACTAGTTGAATCGGGTTGGGGGTCTTACCAAATGCGCTACTGCCCTCCAGTGGCCAGTTTTATCCCTTTAAAATGGGCTTTGAGCTTTGTGCATTGTATCTTAGATACATGGGAACCTCGCGATGTCTATTGTCAAACAAAACGCAAAAGACGTATAATTGCGTTTTTGGGACACTGAAGCAATTAAAAATAGTACGTATTTATACGTTTTTGGGAGCAAATGAGTTAAAGACTTGTAGGCTCCAATAAGCCACAATAGTTCTCTTTTACTAAAATATTAGAAACACATATATTATTGCTATTGATTTCATACATGTTTTGACCTACGGCGGGTGCCATGTTTTACGCACACAATGCACGCTGGAGGTGATGACCCAGTTGGCCTGGACTGGGAGAAAACCAGTACAACGACTGGCATGATTTTGTCACATTCTGCTGCTGGTCAGATTGTTACAGAGCTGTGGGATGAGTTCCCAACATCGTACCTGCATCCAAATCCAGCTCATCAACAGTGTCTTTAAACCGATCCTAGGCGGCTTGCCGAGATATTGACTTACTGTTATTTGACAGTTTGTATATCCCTTTGTTGGTAGTTAGGGTTTTAATTGATCCCGACTTACTGTCACTGACCCTTTTTTGGTGTCTTCCTTTTCGCAACTACATGGTTTTTTGTCTGTTCAATAAACCCTTGGGTTGGCAGCGCCTTGCATGGCAGCAGCGCCATTGGTGTGTGAATGTGTGCGTGAAAGGGTAAATGTGTGCTAATGTAAAGCGCTTTGGGCATGGTAACCATGTAGATAAATGCGCTATATGAGTACTGTCCATTTACCTTTTACGCAACCCCTATGTTACCTTTTTGGCTGAGAGAGCCATAAACACCACTTTTTTTTTTTTAATGTAATTCCGTGAAAGCCATCCAATATGTTTAAAACTAAAAATACAAGTAACGTGTGCATTTTATGTAATTTCAACACTTTTTAAGTACAAGGGAATACTTTTTAATAACGTTGTTATGCTGTTGCTAATCAAGGATGAGTATTTCTTACCATTAATGCGACTTTTGGCGCTGCATGGTTTTGCTGGATGATTTTGCTTCATGCAGGCATTGAAAAACTTAAGATGCGTCACTTTTTCATGTTCACGAAGCGCCACGAATCCGTTTTTCCCCACCACGCACGGAGCAAAATCAGTGCAGACTGAAACAAGTTTATTCATTGTTAGATTTTTTTTCTTGAGTGAACTCCGTGAAGGACTTGAATAAATCCTCCCCTCTTGTTGTCCCTTTCAGTCAAAACCTT
The DNA here is from genome assembly GCF_030265065.1 of Corythoichthys intestinalis. Classification (NCBI taxonomy): domain Eukaryota; kingdom Metazoa; phylum Chordata; class Actinopteri; order Syngnathiformes; family Syngnathidae; genus Corythoichthys; species Corythoichthys intestinalis. The sequence goes on along the minus strand of NC_080416.1, from coordinate 16,261,952 downwards.
GCAATCACGCTGAATTGAGTTAATTTGCATACGTCTGTTGACTCATCCAAAGCGAGAGAAAAAACGGTGCGGCATTTATGTCCTTCACTTGTGTTGCCTCAATTTGATTTGACATCATGACGGTCTTTTTTCCGAAAAGTCGTCAAAAAATCTCCACAAAGGCAAACTCCTCCGTCAGTTCATGCTGAAAAGCACGATACTCCTTGTCTTTTTTTCTTTTTCCCCATTTCGCAAAAGGGTTTCTAAAATTAGTGGACAAACGCGGAAAACGAAACTAAAAACATCGGAAATTTACTTCACCCACATGAGCACATCGGCAGCTATTTTCGACAGCAAAATAAGGCGACCCCTCTTGAACAGTGTCTCTGCCTCGTCGCCAGTTGTAGTATATGGACAACGTCCCATGATCACCCCGGGCTCACGCAGTCAATGGCATGGGACTTGGGGGGATCTAACGTAGCACATCTAGGTTGCTATTTGATGATATCTAGTGCGAATTGCATGAGTGTTGTCGGAGCATTAAAAACAGTTAACATAGTCACATCTGCTCATTACTGCACAACACTAGTATATGACCGGCGACCGTCGCCATTTCGCGCAATGCGCTAAGGAGTATAATGAAACTTTTTTTGCCCGACCCCTGAGTTAAACTAATTTTTCAAATTTCATTTAAAAAAAAAAAATGAAAAGGGGTTTGAATATCAAATTATTATACCTCATATTAATATTTATCTTTTCAGAACTACAAGTTTTTCTGTCCGCGGTTCCCTTCAAAGGCCTCTGTAAACCAACTGGACTTTGTCTGACCTTCAAGTCCAAGAAAACGGCAAGGCACTTGAGTCTGAGGAGCAGCATCAGCTTCCTCCTCATTTGCTCCCCGGCTGAGTGGAAGGAACCTAAAGTGAGGCTATGGCGCAGGGACAGGCCCGAATAACTGTGAGACAAGGGAGAAAAGTTAAAAGAGTGACCTCATTTAGCTCTAACTTTTTGGTGTGATCCTACCATACGAGGAAACAGAACCAGAAATGAACCTTATGAACTGCTTAGTCCTATATGGACAATGCAATTGAACGTTTTTTTTCCATATTTCAGTTTGTCTGCAGTTGTCTTTTCACTTTAATGATTGCATGACATTTATTATCACGTGCCTGGAGTCTATCAATGTTTTATGACTGTCTGGTGACAGTTTTATCCCATTCATCGACTTTATATTATCTCCAATGAGAAAAAGTGCTCTAAAACTTGAACAATTACGAGATTAACCAACGTCATGGATAAATTTGTGTTTGACTTTGGAGATTCCACTACATCCATAGGTTCATCTGATATTTAAAGGCATCTCTTATTGAGTTTCTAAATAGGTGCAAAGTTCAAGAAGGTTTTACTTTGACTTCCAATAGACCATAAAAAACACAATGAGAGATTTGGAAACAATGTTAGGTATGGTATATAATTTACAGCTGGCGTGCCGTGTCACCTGGAGTAATCTTTATAGACATCTAGTGAGTATGTATCCAGCAGCAAGCCGCACCACGGGAAAAGACAGCGAGGGGCGAACGTGCGGATGTCGCTGCAGGAACTTGTCATTTCGGATACCGGGAAGTTGACCGCCACTTTCTGCGGGTTGATCACCAGGCCATACTGCGGGACACCGGCAAGTAAGACCCTGAATGCAAAAAAAAAAAAAAAAAATCGTAAATGACAATCCCTGACTAAAAACTGCATTTCAGGAAGTCATACTTAAGAAAGTTCTGTGCCTCGTGTAGGTCAGGAGTGATAAGAAGGAAATCATCCACCAGTCTCATCAATCGTCTGGAGGATGTGGATGAATGAAGAAAAAAAATACTAGCTTTAAAACACTGCCCTCTCCTGGTGTAACTGTATTACTACATTGCAGGTTTAAAGAATGCAAATCAAGAGCAGGAGGTTCCTGTGAGGTTCCTGCCAGGTTCCTGCCAGTCAGAGGTGGGTAGAGAACAAAAATTTGCCTCAGGGGGGAGGAATACCTAGCCCTGGTGGCCAAATTATGCCATTGCATGTAATTGATTTCCCTATAGACCCTACCCACGTGACGTCACAACTCCGCTCTCCTGAATGGTACCGCCCAATTGTCCGTCAAAACATAGTGTTAACCTGTTACGGCTACGTACATTCCTCCTATTTACGGCGTGTTTTTCTGCTCCTTAACATTAATAATCCAAATGGTGAAGGCGTGTGTGGCTGTTGGTTGCACTAACAGAGAAGATGGAAGGAGAGACTTGAAGTTTTACCATATTCCGAGGGATCCAAAGAGGAGAGCGAAATGGACGGCTGCAATTCGACGTGAAAACTGGGCACCAAAAAATCACCACAGACTATGTAGTAGTCATTTTATATCCGGTAAGATGCATTTAAGATATACTTAGAGGGTTTTGGGCTGACAAATAACCACAATTAAGATCATTGCTAGGCTAATCGCCGACAACATACACGTATGTATGTAGTGAGAGTGCTATCGCTAAACCATATAAACATTAAAAGCCTTAACTCCATTGACAAACGACATGAAATACATTAGACTTGACAGTGGATGTTAGCAATAACAAAAGATTTTGAATTGAAAATTTCGTAACTCACCTTTCCAAGCACAAGATAGATTCCTGCCGAATTTTCGTGGACGAGGACCTGTTTCACCCAACCAGCAACGAAGTATTTATAAGCCTCCAAGCTCTTGAAGTTTTTCAAATTTTCGTGAGAATAGGCTGATTTTGTGTGGACAAGATAATTGTAAATATCAGCGTAGCAGATGTCAGGCAGACAGGGCGAAGACAGTGGGTCGAAAAACATCGATTTGCGCATCAAATATGGATCTGGGGACTGTATAGAACGAAGCTTTTCCACATAACGCCTTTTATGCAACACATCCAGTGAGTTTACGGCATCAGAAAGCACCGGGTCTTCCATGAAATGCATTTTAAATTCCTCGATCAATTGAAACCAATGCTAATACAGAGACAAAATGACGGACAAGTGGGCGGAACCATACAGCGAGCACGTGGTTTTGTGACGTCGGTGGGTAGGGTATATACAGTATACTGGTATATGAATTTAGAATTAGGACTTAGCCGGTAAAATGTTGTCTATAAAAGTTGTGAAGCAATAAAACAAACAACAACAATGAATGTTGGGCTGTAGCTATCGATTATTTTAGTAGTCGAATAATCGATGAACTAGTTAGTTCGAATAAACGATTAATCGGATGAGGAACATTGAAAAAAAAAATCAAAATACCTGAGCTAAGCCTCAAACGCTATAAAAAGATAAATAAACGAAGATCTATGTAAAGCAAAAAAAAAAAAAAAAAATGGCTAACTTGCAAAGCAAGCTTAAATGCTATAAAACTTTTAAAACTATAAAACTATTAAAAAAAAAAAAAAAAAAATTCATACAAAGGTCTTAACAAATGGTTCGGACACATATTCCCACAAAAAAAGGCAAAATATACCTATAAACTAAATTACGAATGCATTAAAAAAATTAGCTCAAACAAAAACTTAGCTTATATTGGTCTTAACAGGGAGCAGCTGTATTCAACCATGTGAAATGAGGCAGAGAAGAGGCAGTGTATCCACCCAAATCAATAAAACTAAATGCAAACACTTTCAAAACAAACCATCACAACGCCAATTTAAATAAACGAATACTCTAAGCAGCACAATTTATTTCGAATCTTTTTTCCCAAATCGAATACTCGAGTTAATCGATTAATCATTGCAGCACTAGCCCAAAGTAACAGAGTAAGTATAACGTTTCTTTTTAACCAATCTACTTAAGTTAAAAGTATGGCTTAGTAAAACTACTTTTAAAACTACGTTTTTCTCAAAAAAACTTAAAAGTAAATTTAACGGAGTAAATGTAACGTTTTACTACCCACCTCGGCTGCCAGTCGATTACAAATCTTTGTCAAGTGACAATTGCATTGTACCCTTTGCCTCCGGTCATTCCTTGAAAGAGGACATTCTCCATGTGACCATAGCAGAGACAGCAGAGCAAACTGGATGCGACAGACCCCTGAGGAATCCCACGACACTGACGATACATTCTAACAAAGTGCAGATGCAGAATTACAATGTGCAGATTCATGCAAAAAAAAAAAAAAAAAAAAAACACAACTGAAACCTTACTTCTCTCCAAACTGCACAACACTGTTAGTCAACATCTGGTTGAAGAATCGAAGCACCTCTTTGCCATGAATATCCGTGGAGACGTGCTGAAAAGCAGCTCTAATTAGCACATAGGAACACAAATACCCTGAGAAAGCCTCACCTACCTGCTCCACCAGAAGTGCGTGGTGAACTTTGCAATTTTTTTGCAGTGCCGAGACAAAGCCTTTCATGTTGGTGGAGCCCACCTCACCATCCGCAAGGTATGCCTAAAAAAGAAAGACTTAGGCAGGATAGAGTAGCTTTTTAACATCATCTAAATTTGCATTGTACCCGTCTTAGAAAAGACTTCCTGAGTCCCTCGAAAGAATCTGCCCAGATTTTGGCATAGCTGCGTATGGTGAAGTGCTCCTCTCGGACAGGCGATAGGGCTTGGTCCATCACATGGAGAAGTTTGTCATGAGGCAGGCTCTCGTATGCTCCACTAACATCCACCTTAAGTGTGACAAAAAAAGTTGGATATAGTTAACATTTCTCAAATTCAAAACTGAAAGAGAATAGTGCAAACAATGTAGAATGCCCTCGTCAAACTTGCGGCCCGGGGACTAGATCAAGCATATGTCTTTATGTGTGACCCGAGAAAGACAATCATGTGCATCGATCTCCACTTCACTCTTTCTTTTTTTAATATAAAAAACAAGCAGTGACTACAGAAATCAATGAATATGTTTTAAAAATTTAATGAATAGCAGAGGAGTGGTCATTTTTTTCTAACATTAGAAATGTTTTTAATTGGAAAAATACAAATGAAACATATGATATATTATTATATATTATTATTATATAATGATATATTAGAGAATGTTTCTATTTAGTACTAACTTGGGACTAGGAATGTGCCGGTATGATATTCTGATGGTATAATAACCTTAAGCCAAAATATCATGGTTTCACAGTATTGCAATTACAGCTCTAAAATGTGTTACTTTACGATATCTGGGTTAAAAAAAATCCATTGAACAAGATTTTTATTTTAAAAAACATATTATCAAATTGGAACATAAGTCTAACATTAAGTTAGAAAATATATACCGCATTGGCCCGAATATAAGACGGCCCTGATTATAAGACGACCCCCTCTTTTTCAAGACTCAAGTTTGAAAAAAAGAATTTTTGAACAAATTAATTTTCATACAGAAAATAATTACAGTACATCCGAAACAAATGATTATAACAATATATTTGAGGGAAAAAGCATGTTATTTTGCCTCATTCAAATCTTAATATCTGAACATTTAAATATGTAAACTAAAGTGCAATCACATTCGTTTTTTGAAATGTAAATAACCCAATCTATTGTGATAAAACAACAAAACTGCAATAACTGCAATAACCATCAAAGTGAAGTCTAAATTTAACTAGTCTTGAAACAAATCTGAGTAAGGAAAACATTGCAATAAAATAATGCAAACTGGTTAAACTTGAGAATAGCTGAGATCTGTCATGACAGAACATCTCTTCAACGATATCTGGCGCCATCTAGCGTCGTGAATGGGGAGAGGTGAGATCTGTCATGACAGAACATCGCTTCAATGATATCTGGCGCCATCCAGCGTCGTGAATGGGTATAATGTCTAGACCGCGAATATAAGACGACCCCCTTTTTCAGTCTTATTTCAATGCAAAAAAACACCGTCTTATATTTGGCCCAATACGGTATACATATTATATATAGACCCTACTCACCTACGTCACAAAATGACGTGTCGCTGTATCCGGCCGCCATATTGTCCGTATTTTTTAGACTTATTGTTTTCAATTAGTCGTGCAAGTTATAGAGCAATTCATGGATGCCCCGGTGTTATCTGATGCCGTAAACTCATTGTGTCTAAATCGATGTTTTTCGACCCGCTGTCTTCGCCGTCTTTGCCTGACCCTGATATTTACAACTATCTTGTCCACATAAAATCAGCCTATTCTCACGAAAGTTTGAAAAACTTTAAGAGCTTGGAGGCTTATAAATGCTACGTTGCTGGTTGGGTGAAACAGGTCTTCGTACACGAAAATTCGGCAGGAATCTTGTGCTCGGGAAGGTGAGTTACGAAATTTTCAATTCAAAATCTTTTGTTCTTGCTTACATCCACTGTCAAGTCTAATGTATTTCATGTCATTTGTCAATGGAGCTAGGGCTTTTAATGTTTATATGGTTTAGCGATAGCACTCTCACTACATACATATATAATATGTAATAAATATGAAGTGCGATAGCACTACTTCAGATTGTCCCTAGTTGAATTTATTTTTTGACTTTTGACCTCAATAGTGAAATTGTAAATTAATTGTATGACAACCGTCTTATTATCCCCTTATAATTATATATTTTCAGGTAGTTCATTCACAACGTCTGAGTGTATGTTGTCGGCGATTAGCTTAGCAATGATCTTAATTGTGGTTGTCAGCCCAAAACCCTCTAAATATATGTTAAATGCATCTTACCAGATATAAAATGACTACTACATAATCTGCGGTAGTCGTTTGGAGCCCAGTTTTCTCGTCGAATTGCAGCAGTCAATCTCGCTCTCCTCTCCGGGTCTCTCGGAATACGGTAAAACTTCAAGTCTCTCCGTCTATCTTCTCTGTTTTTGCAACCGACCGCCACACACGATTTCACCATTTTGATTATTAATGTTAACGAGCAGAAAAACACGCCATAATAGGAGGAATTTACGAAGCGCTAATGCATTAACATGACGAGTATACGGACAACATGGCGCGGGGGCGTGGCTGTGACGTCACGTGAGTAGGGTCTATACATATATATATATATATATATATATATATATATATATATATATATATATATATATATACACACATATATATTCTAAATTAAAAAATGAATGCAGGGTTAAGTGAGTCTAAACCCACAGCCACAGCTCAACATTATTACCATCAGAACTAAAATAATTGTTTTTCATAAAAAGCATGTGTGTATGACTCGTATCATGTTTACATTAGACACACACGCTCTTTCTCAACAAAGACAGCTGACAGAGAGAAAAAACCCCACCATGTTTTACTACCACTAGACAAACTAACCATGCTGGAGTTAACTCTCATAGCTGGTGGGAAACGTTTATGACAGTGTTTATGAACCTTTAATTTTGTATTAATCCGAAATCATATTGGTGGTATTGCCTCCTCGGCAGCCACCCTCCGCAAACATGTTTTACATGTCGGTTGGCCCTCCTCCTCTAAGCTGCGGCCGTCTGTTACTTTTCTCTCGCTGAAGTATTCCCATACCAGCGATTTCGTTTTCTTCGACGGGGAGGAAAAAAAGTTCAGGGGTTTTACCGCCTCTAACCATTGTGTAGCACAGCTGACTCACTGAACTCAGCAACAACCAGTGGAGGAAGGTTGACCCTTGCAGCTGCAAGCGAGGGATTTCTCCATGCATTTTAGTGACATAAAAAATAGCTAATACCTTAGGGACGGTATGACGGAAAATTTTTGCGGTTTTGAAACCTTGACGTTTATATACTACGGTATACCTTAAAACCGGTAATCGGCACATGTCTACTTGGGACATACGATCGCATCGACATACAATCCTTTCGACATCCAACATAAAATTTGTCACGACATGCTCGAAATATGATTTATGACAGCATCACAATTTCATTCTATTTTCCGCAAGACGGACGCACGGCCGATTTGCTTGTGAGAGAAATCAACGTGTCTCAAGACGGTTAGTGCAGGTGGTGGAAAAAAGATGAAAAGGGTGACGCTTACCATTGAAATTAAAATGAAAATGATAGAAAAATATGAGCGTGTTGTGCACATCAGTTAAATGGCTTGACAATATGGCCGGAATACGTCTTCGATCTCGATGGTCCTCCTCCGACCTCCGTTCGGCAGTTTTTATAAGTTAAGGTGATAATTATTATTATTGTAACATCGGCATGGAAGTCGCCCGCTTCGTCAGGTTTTTAATAATTTATTTCAGAACTTGTGCAACACAACATGGCTACTGTTCGTGTTAGCTGACGCCAACAAAAACAACAGAACATTAAAAGTGGAAGTAAAAATACTTCTGCACCTCTCTCACTCTCTCGTCAGTCCCACGGTGCAGTTAGGCATGCAAAACACAACCGCCACATTAAAACCCGATTCGTTACATTTTAGTACTGCAACGATTAATTGATTAACTCTAGTAATTCGATTAGAAAAAAGATTCAAAATAAATTTTGCTGCTTCGAGTATTCGTTCAATTATAGTGGTGTTGTACTGGTTTGTTTGCATTTAGTTTTATTGATTTGGGTGCATACACTGCCCTCTAGTTGCAACAGGGAATATGACATAATTTTACATGGCAGCATCAAGCTGCTCCCTGTTAAGACCAACATAAGCCAAATTTTTGTTTGCGCAAATGTTTTTTTTTTTTTTAAATGCATTCATAATTTAATTTATAGGTACATTTGGCCGTTTTTTTGTGGGAATATGTGTTTGAACTAGGGCTGTCAAAATTATCGCGTTAACGAGCAATTAACGCATGCACTGAGTGACCCGCTCGCACATTGCCTCTAACAGATTACAATGAGGCCGCTTATTGACATTAAGAGTGAAGAGAATGCCACCGGCCGCTTGGGGGCAGCGCCGTTCCATACTAATGTTATTTCTTCTAAACGTGGGAGAATTAGTAGTTGTGAGATGTTTATGCTGTATGCACAATGCAATGCAAATTGCTATTTGTGCTCCACACATATTTCAGTAAGTTTTCTTTCTTTTAGTGGCAATTATGTCTCTCTTGTTGTATTTTGGGTAAAATATGTACAGAGATATATATTTTATAAAGGCGAGTGGACACAGGCGTTCTTTGGACCGCGCTGTTTAATGGCATAAGCTTCAGCAACTCCTTCACAACAAACATAAGTATCGTTTAGTGAAAGCACAACAAAAATAATATTCCTATCTCTCAAAAAAAAAATAATGTTCACAAAAAGAAAAGCACTTCAGTCTATAGTAATGAGGCCCTATTCTCACACAGTCAAACAACAATGCAAAATGAACTGGCATTCCATATCAAAATAGCTATGCAAAATACACGTAAAACGTACTCAGACTTTGGTCACTCTATTCTTATTATTGTTATTTTTTTTATTATTATTATTATATTAACTCTACTTTTGATTGAAAATTTTACAAATTTTATTAAAACGAAAATATGAAGGTTTTTAATATGAAATTACTATAACTTGTAACTATAACATTTATCTTTGAAGAACTAAAAGTCTTTCTATCCGTGGATCACTTTAACAGAAAGAATGTTAATAATGCCATTTGTGGATTTATTGTTACAATAAACAAATACAGTACTTATGTACAGTATGCTGTATGTATATATCCGTCTTGTGTCTTATCTTTCCATTCCAACAATAATTTACAAAAAAATATGGCATATTTTAGAGATGGTTTGAATTGCGATTAATTAATGTTTAAGCTGTGATTAACTCGATTAAAAATTGTAATCGTTTGACAGCCCTAGTTTGAACCATTTTTGCTAAGTAAGTTAGCCAGTTGCTCTTTTGTTGTACTTAGATCCTCATTTATTAAATCTTTTTATACCGTTTGAGGCTCAGCTAAGGTATTTTATTTTTTTAGGTTCCTTATACAATTACTCGATTATTCAAACTAACTGGTTTATAGATTAATCGACTACTAAAATAATCAATAGCTGCAACCCTATTTTTTAATTATTTTATTCCGATTTGTCTTTATAATCTATTTATTTTGCTATTTGTAATTGCGCTTTGTAATTTCAACTGGTGTGTTTGTGAAGGAATTATCTTAGCTTTTTGGGCTATGGAACGAACAAATCGAATTATAATGCATTCTTACGGGAAAATCCCGCTTGACATATGACCATCTCGACTTACAAACCAGGTCTTGGAACAAATTAAATTTGTATGTAGAGGTACCGATGTACTGGTAAACGACTATTAAAATAGCTGTTGATTTATTTGATCATCAATTTTCGTTGATTAATTGCGTCAGCCCTAATTGGAAGCCATCATGGCCTTACAACTATAATGTGGCCCACGACAAAATTGACTGAACCACTGATGTAGAACCTTAGCAAAGTAGAGGGGCTGTGGTTTCTCCTTTTGGGCCGGAGCAAGAGTAGACAACACCTCGTGGATATCCATCATCCCCCACACAGTGGAACCCAGAAGGGATGGAGTGGCACGTATACAAGCCCGCAGAACATCTCTCAAGTCACGGACACTCCTTTGGAAGACCTACACAGCGATGGAGGAACATAAAATGATTTGAATAGTTTTGGAACACAAATTCAGCAAGTACCCTTGTCTTGGCATCTGCTCCCAAAACTCGAGTGATGGGCCTCATGCTCTCTGTCTTCGGGATGAAGCGCAAACGGGCGATGACGGTGGATTTGGGGAGGGACGCCATCTGAGCTGGAGTCAATTCCTCCATCTGGCCCTTGGAAACGTGACCTCTTCAATCACACACGGCGACCGTGAGCTTTGTTACCCGTGCTAAGAACATGCATGTTTGTTGAGGTGGGCACCTGAAGGCCAGCTCTTGCAGTCTTGCCCAAACCTCCTGCCTGTAGAATCTCAAAGCATTCTTCTGTCCCATGGACTCAGTGACATAGAAGCAGGCTCGCACCAGACCGATTACGTAGCCGTCGAGGAGCCACGTAAGGAGCTGTCCGAGCACCCGAGTCCGATACGCGAGCTCGCTAGGAGGAATACGACCTGGGAACAGTCTGTTGAATCAACCCAAAATAATCCTTTTTTAATGTCTCCTTTAAGCTTACCTTTCTTGCTGATCTTCAACCAGTCGCAGTCGTTTACTTTCATCTTCCACATAAGCTCCGCAATTGAAAGTTTGTCAAATTTGCTGCTGCGCAAGAAACCCCGAACGCGAGCCAAAAAATGGCAATGGTTTGCCACAGAACCCCAAAGCTGAGACGGGACGACAGCACACAAGCACTCTCTTACGAACAGGTATACTCGGTGAGGCGTACAGTGCTGGGGTAAAAGAGAACGTAGTTCGGCTTGAGACATGTCGCTCTGCATCAGCGGGCAAAACCTCTGCAGCGTTTTTCTGTAGGCGTACTGCCGGTGTTGACGCAAAAGCTTACTGAAAAAAGGGACCATGTTAAAAAAGCGTCGGGGGAGCTTCTTCGGTTTCCTTTCCAGTCCGTTCAGATACGCCAGCCCCTCGAAGAAAACCAGTCTCACCACATCATGACCTTGAAGTCTTCTCGATCTCTCTGCACCTCTCTTCTTCCTGTTGAGAAGGAACCCGCTCAGGCCCCGACCGCCGTAAAGCAAGGCCAAAGTACGTATGAAACATTGCGAGGGAGGCAAAGGAGGGAAAATGCCTGATCTCCAACTTGGTCCTCCTTCCAAAGGAGCTGTGCTAGTTTCAGCTTGCTGTTTAGCAACAGATGTTTTTATTTCCAAAGGCAAGGAGGACACCGACTGTCCTTCTTCTAGTGTCTCTTTGACTTCCTGTGTTTCTCCAAGTCGTCTCCGCTTTCCAGAAAACGACATGTCTTCCTCATCTTTCTGGTTGGTTTCTCTCTTCCTTTTCCCACGCGACACTCCCAAATCCTTTCTTTTCAAGTTCACTGCACGTTTCTTCCTCACAGACTTTACATTACGACAAGTCCTGGTTCGCGTCTGGAGGCAAAACCCCGAATGGACAGCGGTCATGGAGACCCTGTCGTAGAGTGGACAGCCGCACAACTGGAATGCGCATGACGGCGGGACCATCAGGAACACGGAGCAGCTCTCCAGCAGGTGCCGTGTGATGTCAGTGCCGAGACGCAGGGCCACTTTCTTCCACAGATCGCTGCCGTGAAGATAAGCAGCGCTTTGGGTCACTTCGCCCTGAAACTTGAATGGGTCGGCGTCACGCTCCTCCCGTAGTAGGTTGTAGCCATGCGCCAAAACATTGCGTTTTTTCTTCCTTTTCAGGTTGTTGATAATGAAGGCAAGCAGTTCAGGAAAAGTGCAGATCTGTGGGGCGGCAGGAGAGCGAGGGATCACGCAAGATCAACAGGTGTTTCAATGGCAATGTTCTACTTTAGCATGTTTAAATAATAATAATAAATATATCTTAATCCTAGACATGTGCCTAATGCTGCAAACGATTAATCCGTTAACTCGAGTAATTTGATAAGAATAAAAGATTCGAATTGATCGTTGCTGCTTCAAGTTTTCGTTTAATTAAAGTGGCATTGTTTTGACATTGTTTGCATTAAGTTTTATTGATTTGGGTGGATACACTGCCCTCTAATGGCAACAGTGAATATGATATAACTCATTTCACATGGTTTAATCCAGCTGCTCCCTGTTAAGACCAACATAAGCTAAGTTTTTGTTTGAGCGAATGTTTATTTTTAATGCATTCGTAATTTAGTTTATGGGAATATTTAGTTTTTTTGTGTGAATATGTGTTTGAACCATTTGTCAAGAGCATTGTAAAAAAATAAATAAATAAATAATAATTTTTAAAAAAGCATTTTATAGCATTTAAGCAAGTGGACTTTTGCTATACAAGTTAGCCAATTGTTCTTTTGCTGTACTTAGATCCTAATTTTTTTTTTTTTTTTCTTGAGGCTAAGTTCCGGTATTATAATTTTTTTATGTTCCTTACCCGATTTTTCGAACTAACTAGTTCATCGATTATTCGACTACTAAAATAATCGATAGTTTAAGCCCTACATGTGCAGATTACGGGTTTCAAAGTATACCGTGGTATGAAAACGTCACGGTTTCAAAACCGCAAAAATGTTTCCGTCATACCGTCCCTTCAGTATTTTTTATGTCCCCAAAATGCAGTGAGAAAAATTGCAGCTGCAAGGCTCAACCCTCCCCCACCGATTGTTGCTAAGTGTCAGTGAGTCAGCTATGCTGCATGATGGCTGGAGGAGGTAAAACTCCTGAACTTTTTTCCCCCCTTCGAAGAAAGCGAAATCACCTCGTATGGAAATACTGCAGCTACAGAAAAGTTACAGACGGCCGCGGCTTAGAGGAGGAGAGCCAACTGACATGTAAAGCATGTTTGCGGAGGGTGGCTCCTGAGGAGGCAGTACCTCCAATATGATTTTGCATTTATACTAGGGCTGTCAAACGATTAAAATTTTTAATCGAGTTAATTACAGCTTAAAAATTAATTAATCGCAATTAATCGCAATTCAAACCATCTATAAAATATGCCATATTTTTCTGTAAATTATTGTTGGAATGGAAAGACAAGATGGATATATACATTCAACATACGGTACATAAGGACTGTATTTGTTTATTATAACAATAAATCAACAAGATGGCATTAACATTATTAACATTCATTTAAAGCGATCCATGGATAGAAAGACTTGTAGTTCTTAAAAGAAAAATGTTAGTACAAGTTAAAGAAATTTTATATTAAAACCCCTCTTAATGTTTTCGTTTTAATAAAATTTGTAAAATTTTCAATCAAAAAATAAACTAGTAGCCCGCCATTGTTGATGTCAATAATTACTTACACAATGCTCATGGGTGCTGAAGCCTATAAAATCAGTCACACCCAAGCGCCAGCAGAGGGTGGCAAAACTCCATAAAACACAATTAACAAGTGAGCGTTTCACTGGACTGTCATTTAAATTTGTCTGAGCGGGGCATCTGCGTTAATTGCGTCAAATATTTTAACGTGATTAATTTAAAAATTAATTAACGCCCGTTAACGCAATAATCTTGACAGCCCTAATTTATACAAAATTAAGGTTCGTAAACACTGTCATGAACGTTTCCCACCAGCTACAAGAGTTAACTCCAGCGTGTTTAGTGTGTCTAGCAGTGGTAAAACGTGTTTTTTTCCCTCTGGCAAATGTCTGTGTTGAGAAAGATAGTGTGATAATGTAAACATGATACGAGTCATATACACGTACTTTTTATGGAAAATAATTCAATTATTTTTGTTCTGATGGTAATAATGTTGAGCTGCTTTGGCTCACCTACAGGACTGCATTTATTTATTTATTTATTTTTTAGAATATTTCAGTTATTTTGCGGTGTTATGAATTTATTTTAACTGAACATTATACTTTTGTTCCAATTTGCTAATATGTTTTGAAAAATAAAAATCAAGTTCAATGGAAAAAAGTTTTTTTTTTTTTTTTTTTAAACCAGATATCTCACAGTAACACATTTTAGAACTGTAATTGCAATACGGTGATACCGTGAAACTGTAATATTTTGGGTTAAGGTTATCATACCGTCAGAATCTCATACCGGCACACGCCTTCTTAAGCCTAAATCTAATTCATCTAACTATGACAGCAACATATAGTGACACCAAAGATCAATAACTAGTCCAGACTGCATAAAGAATGCACATGTTGAAAGCATGCTGCAACAATTATTTGATCAACTTGAGTAATTCAATTAGAAAAAAGCTTCGAATCAAGTTTTGCTGCATTGAGGATTTGTTAATTACAGTGGCGTTGCAATGGTTTATTGTGAAAGTGTTTGCATTTAGTTTTATTCATTTGGGTGGATACACTGCCCCCTAGTGGCAACAGTGAATAGGATATAACTCATCTAACATGGCTGGATCCAGCTGCTCCCTGTTAAGACCAACATAAGGTTGTAAGTTTTTGTTTGAGCTAATATTATTGTTTATGCAGTTGGAATTCAGTTTAGAGGTATATTTAGCAGTTTTTTGTGGGAGTGTGTGTTTGAACGGTTAGTCAAGAGCATTTAAAAAAAAAAAAAAAGCTTGCATTTTATAGCATTTAGGCTAGCAGACTTTTGCTACACAAGTTAGTCAGTTGTTCTTTTGTTCTACTTCAATCCTCATTTATTAATTTCTTTTTATACCATTTTTGAGGCTCAGCTCAGGTAATTTAATTGATTTTTCAATCCATTTATTGCTCTTGTGAACAGAAAGTGCTATTTTAAATAAAACACTAAGGAATTTTATTTTGTCGATCCATCCATCTATTATCTACCGCTTAACCTGGGGTCGGGTTGCGGGGGCAGCAGCTTTTGCTTTTTAAAGTTTTTGCTTTATTTTGTATTCACGTTTAATTCTTTTGAAAGTGCAATCTTAGCAAGCCTTTCTTTTACATCTCCTAAAATTTATTCCGCAAAGCATTAAATGTTCCTAACCAGCTCACTCAATTAATCAAACTAATTCATAGATTAATCAATTTTGTAAATAATCGATAGCTGCAGCCCTAGTTTATTGTTCACACAAGTGAATTAGTTTTGCTTGGAGCACTGTATGAATAAACCAAAACTAGTACATGAATATGTTGTTGTTTTTTTTCAACCAATAATTCCCACTTTACAATGTGTTAATGGATTACCTAGACGTAATGAACAGACAAATCGATGTAATCTATTAAGAACATTTTAAAGAACTGCCAAATTCTATCTGTTTGGTTTGGTGGCTCAATGTGCCCTGCCTCCTGCCCATTGTAAGCTGAAATAGGCTCCAGCACCCCCGCGACCCTCGTGAGGATAAGCGGTTCAGAAAATGAATGAAAACACAACAACTACTTGTAACTGTTTTAACTAACACAACAAGAAAAGAAATTCAGACAAACAGGCGAAATAATTCGCTTACACAAACGTTACATCGACTTATTTACCTGGTGGTTGCTCGGCACTTGTTGCAGTTCTTTGTCGAACCCGACGAAAACGTTCTTCACGAACGATTTGAAGCGGTTCGTGTCGCCCTGCTGGACGAGAACCGCCTTGTGCCCCTCACGGAACACTATTCTGTTTGTGAACTCTTCTAGTGAGTATACGTGGCGGTATAAAGAACGTAGTATGTGAAGAACCTGAGTTGGGTCGGCTGTAGACATTATTGCTCACAAAGTTTCACACACATGGGCGCCTACTTCCTTGGAAGACATGCGTTGCCGCTTGACGAATTAAAAAGCAGGATGAAACTAGTGTCCAATCAGATGGCGTTTTATTTGACGCGCACATAAAAACAGACCAATAGCGAGGAAGAAATACGTGTTGTCACGTCTCGCTCACGCACACACGACTGTAAAAAAATAACTAAAAAATAAAAACGTATGTACCTAGAATTTGAAGTGGTTTATTTATATTATTTAATGCTAGATAATTTGTGGAAGAGCATGCAAACTCAACATATGTGGGTGCGAGCCTAGATTTGAACTCCTCATTTGTTGATGGCATTAAACATGGCCAAACTGATTTATTTTCAAAGGCCAGAAGACACATTTAAAAAGACTTAATGATGTCAACATTTATACATTATCATGTTTTTTGTTGCCAATGTTTTCATTCATAAATAAAAATTTTTGGTAAAAATGAAAAAACATGAAATAAGAACTATGCCAATTGCCAAGCTTTCTTAGCCATGTCACACAACATATAAGTGTGCCACACAGTATTTCAAGCGTGCGTAAAGTACATGTAACAATTGTGTCTTATGCAGGTATTTAGCCGGATAACCTTCCAATAAAGGGTCCTGAAAAAGTGATTGTTGAATATGAGTGGAAGAAAGTAATTAAACCAAAGCTTTAAATCAGAAAAGCATTAGCAGGGTCAACCACTCCTGTGAATTTGCAAACTACAATGATAACAAATCATTTGTTTATTGAAAAGGACATTTCTACAAGCTATCTTATCAAACGATCCAAAAACAAGTGTAAAGTGCATTCTTCTTATATATATTTAAAAAAAAAAAAACTAATCTAGAGCCATAAATCAGGTTTCCTCTCGGTGTTCCGTAGTAGCAGACCTGTTAACAAAAGTCATATTAGTGAAACACCAAAGGAAGAATGGATCAGCGTATCTCACCTATAAAGGATTATTTGTTTGGCAAGACGATCCTTCAGCTCTGCTGCCTCTTTGTTCTTTCTTCTCTGTATTGTCAACTCCATCTTCAACTCTCGGCTACTTCGCTCGAGACAACTAATGCTCTCCTAAAAAAGTGAAAAGATCCTTGGAACCAGTGTTGTCACAGATTACTTGAAAAAGTAATTTAATTACTGATTACGCCTCAATAAAAGTAATCCAGTTACTTTAGTGATTACTTTATTATCAAAGTAACAAAGTTACTTTAAAAGTAATTTATCGGTTACTTTTTACCAATTTTTCTCCCTTTACCGCCTCAACATATGAATGACAACAGATAAATGTCATTACATGTAATTGACTTTCCAATAATTGAATTTAAAAGGGAAGATCAGAATTTTTCACATAAGGCTTAATCTTCAAATTCGCGGAGGTTTAATTAGTCGAAGGAGTTGATTTCAACCATTTACTTGCGCTAGCTTAGCTGCTCCGGAGCCTTGAAACTAACAAATAACTGACAAACTGCATGGAATTTATTGAAATCAACTCCACCGACTAATTAATCCCCGCTAACTCAAAGATTAAGCCTGATGTCAAAAATTCTAAATTTAGGGTTAGGGTTAACAGCATATCAGCGCCAATGTTAAGCAATGCAAATTGACTGCACAATAATCAACAACACACGAATGAATTGCATAGTGCAATAAACACAAAGGTGGGGGCGGGCGCGGATGCGCGGGCACAACCCGGAAGTTCGCTGTACACACACGCAGTCAATTGGCCACAAAACGTGGCAGCAACTAAGCACTTTACACTCAATCGGACTCACAACACATCCCAAAGATGCTAAACGAACACGTCACCTCACGGCATAAATGTGCAACACAAATATGATGTAAACCAGGGGTGCCCAATCCCGGTCCTCGAGAGCCCCTATGCAGCTTGTTTTCCATGTCTCCCTCCTCTAACACACCTGAATCAACTAATCACGATCGTTATCAGGCTGCTGCAGAGCTTGCTGATGAGCTGGTCATTTGATTCAGGTGAAACAAGTTGGAAAACAAGCTGGATAGGGGCTCTCGAGGACCGGGATTGGGCACCCCTGATGTAAACAATGCCCGCCGACTACCCGTCGTTGCAACAGCAAAACTACGAAACGGCCACACATGTATCGGCTCCAACCTATCGCCGGAACCCTCCAGAATGAAGGAAAAATATGTTCAATCATGGACGCACACAGATCAATATTCCCTCGCACATCTCAACAGGTGGCTGCACTCGCTTGAATGTGCACCCTTGCTCAGTCCCAAAATACTGAGCGCATGTGACTCAAGACCAAAACGGGATGTAACCATGAGTGGTTACCATGGAAACGAACATGTATTAGGAACCTTTTTAACACTTTCTATTCAAAATGCTCTTCGTACATGACAACAATATTCTTCATTCTACATACATTATGTGGCAATAACAAAATAGTAACGCACAGACACTAAGGAAACTAACTTTAATCATATTACTGGTTTGGAAAATGAATGCATTAAATTACTCATTATTGCAAGAAAGTAATCAGATTACAGTAACGCATTACTAAGCCTTTGTGACAACACTGCTTGTAACGTACAATCTGTTGTACACACTCCCTCAATTCGCACTTCACCTCGTAGTGTGCAGCCTCTTCTCTCCTTTGTATGTGAACAAGTTTAACTTTTTCCTCCAAGCGAGCCCTCTGCAGCACCTGACTTTGCATCTCCTCGCGCAGGGGTCCGAGCTTGACCTTAAGCTCGCGAGTGTGCTGTTTGGCTTTCACCACAGCCCCCGTAGTAGTCTCCTTTCTCTTCTGCAGGGCCAGCAACACTGGTTCATACCTATAAGGACAAGATTAAAGGTTGAAGAGGAAGATCTAACATAATCTGTTTCATATTCAAATGGAAACGGCCACAAAATCCCGTACTTGTTTTCAAGGGTTTTCAGGCTTTCCTGCAGGTACTGCTGGATGTCCCCGCAGGAGTTCCTCTTGGACAACTCTTCCTGAGTTGTGTTGCTGGTCTGGTTGACTCTACAAATCCGAAGTTTCTCTTGGAGGTCCTGGATATGTTTCTGGTGTGCTGACCTAAGCTGTGACCCCTCCTCGGTCATTTGCAGGAACAGCCTCTGCAGATTCTCCTGAAAGATATGCACATTCAATATCTACACCAAGAAACACAAAAAGTGGAGCATCCCTAACTTTTATCGGTCGCATTAGTCTTACCTTTTCTCTCTTCTGGAAATCCATTTCATGGCGTTGCTTGTTGAGGGCCGCCTGGGTGTGTGCGCTATCCCGGGCCCTCTCAAACAGCTGCTTCTTCAGTTTGCGCATCTCATCGCGCAACACCTGCCTCTCCATTTCAGCTTTCCACACTCGTCGCTCCTCTTCAGCTCGTTCTGACTTAAGGTTGTCCACCTCCCTTTTCTTCTGCTCTTTTCGGTCGTTTTCCTCTTTTTTCAGTTCCGCCATCAACTCGCTGACTTTGCTTGAAACATGAGCCTCTGCTGCTTCTTCCTTCTGGGCTTCCTGTCTCCTCAAATCTAGCACTTCTGCCAGTAAATCCTTCCTTCTCCTCTCTAAACGCTGTAACTCCTCGATACACTCCTCCATCTGAGACTTCAGTTCCTCGAATCCATCCATGCTGAAACTCCTATCCATCTTCAAGGATTCTGTTGGAAATTTAGTGCCATTCGATTCATTTACTTCAAACGTATCTGACTCAAAGTGATGGTTGTGAACGTTTGATTCAGATAGGTCTATTGAGGGATAAGTACCACAAGAGTCTGTACTGGCTTTACAATGCTGGTTCTCTGACATCAAATCTTTGCCTTTGTCCACATGCACATAATCTTGGCTCACATCCAAATCCATGCCAGCCTCTTCCATGCAGCTCTCCAGCATGGCCAACATCCCCATCAGTTGACCCTCATATTGCACCATGGTGTTGCTCAGTTCGTTTCCCGCTGAAGTAATTGGCAAGTCTTCTTGGAACCGATGTCGAACACGGTCCTCCGTCATCTCCATCTTATTTCCAGCACAGCTCGTTGAAAAATATGGTGATATTTCTCTTTCAGCTAGTGAGCCCTCTGAATCTGACTCAAGCGGGATCACGGTGAGCTCCTCACAGTTCTTGAGTAGGTCATCCATCTCTCGCAGGTACGGCCCCATTAAAGATGTTGGACTCATCCGTGTCCTTGTAAAAGCCAGATCGGACCAGCCGCTCCCAGGATCTCCGTTCTCTTCTTGGATGAAGAGAGGTTCAAAATCAGGTGATGGATCGCCACTGTCCTCCATAGATGGGCTCTCATATTTGGAAGTGGTGTGTGCATGTACTTCAAGGTCCATCTGCTGAAGACAGGAAACAGAAATGACAAATTAATATAAGTCAAGGCCACAAATGAAAATTGTGGTTACTTCCTTCTGTCATTTTTAGCAGTTAGAATGGATTCTCTATAAGGTTTGTGTCTGGAGAGTCACTTGGCTTCAAACTTCAGTGTTTGAGTTATTTCAAAATTTTGGTGGTAGTTTCTGTAAATAGATATTTTGAAGTCTTAGCTTAATGTTGATCTCCTGTCAAACTCAAATTCAGTTGGAAAAATAAAGAAACAATAAGACCAAACAGATTGGGTCAATGGCGGTCAGGGCTACATTTCTCACCAATAAGAGCCTAATTAATTGATAGGCTAAAGTATTAATGCAAAATATACCTGTATTCACTTATACTAACTTTTCCAATGCAAATTTACAGTATAAGGTCTTAATCTGACATTTTTTCTTAAATCTAGTCGAATAATTTTCTCCATCTTGTTTTGGTGTTAAAGGCTAGTTAACAGATTAACGCGTCAGATTCTTCCACTTACTTTTAGTCAATATTACTATTTGTTCATATTAAGCTCATACATCTAAAAGTCATTCATTTTTCACCTAAATCCAGAAAAAAAATGCTTTCAAATAATTTTTTGAACAATGTCTATTATTGAATTAAGTACATTTCTGACATACAAGTTGTTTTTTTTTAAGATCAAACATATAAACGTTTAGCGTAGACATGTCCAAAGTCCGGCCCGGGGGCCAAATGCGGCCCGTGGTCAAGTTTCATCCGGCCCCCAGCCTCTGTCATAAAATCAATAACATCTGGCCCGCACACAGACTTAATAAATTGGTCAGCAGTACTGCCACCAGCATATGAAGTAGCTTACACACTAAATGCTGCTCCTCATTTACCCACTAAAAGCTAGCAGCACTCTAAGCAACATTACCCGTGTGACCCTTTACTCCCAATTTTCTAAAATGGCAACAATCAACAAAAAAAGTTGACTGCGACAGCCGACACTTCATGGATAGGTGGAAATTGGACTATTTCTTCACTAAAATACGAAACAACTTTGTCTGCCTCATTTGCAAAGAGACTGTCGCTGTTTTTGAAGAGTTCAATGTGAGGCGATATTACCAAACAAGACACGCTGACATGTATGACAAGATTACAGGGAAGATACGCAGCGAGAAATGGAAGCAACTTGAAGTTAGTTTAATTTCACAGCAGCAGTATTTCGCCAGAGCCCAAGAGTCGAAAGAGAACGCAACAAGGCTAGTTGCGAGATTGTTGAAATTATTAATTCAAAAAAATAATGACGCAAATGTGACACACGTAATGGCTTGCTAAAATTTGCTTAAATATATTGTTCTCCGTAAAGGTCGTCAGCCAAGGTCGGCCCCCCACATTGTTACCACACCAAATCTGGCCCCCTTTGCAAAAAGTTTGGACACCCCTGGTTTAGCTTAAAAAAGGTCTGTTAAGCTATTTTCAGCAAGCTATTTTTCTTATTTCAAGAAATCTAAGGAAAATTTACTTGAAGCACTGGCAGATAACTTCAGTTATTTGTAGTAGATTTACACTAAAAACAAGGGTATTTAAGTTTTTATTTATTACAGTTTTAAGGAGGTGGGTTTTTGCAGTGCATATGTATTGGTTCAGGTGATGATACATCGTTCGATTCAAACCTTTGTTTTTGAAAACTTCCAGAATAAATGTCTGGATTTTATTAGCAAATTTAAATTAAATTATTTGAACACAAATTATATTAACATACAAAAGAAATACAAGTAGAAAACATCCAGGAGGATATTTCTCTCAAAGCAGCTTCCTCCTCGAGTTTGAGAAATTCACACAGATTAATGTTATGTTAACTCTGATGCAGGTTGGACTTCCAGTAACTAAATTAGTGATGTGTTCCCCACCTACACAACATTGACGTTTTTACATTACTTACAGTGGCTGCTATTGGCGGAGAAAAAAACGCTAATATCCCTCATCTTCGACGGCATGCTGTACAGTATTTGTGTCGGGGGGGGGGGGTGTTGAAGTCATCAGCCAATAAAACGTGTGTTTGAGGGTGAAAAAATGGACTGGCAGATTCAGCAAATGAAAAGGGGTCAATTTAAGTCTGAACATAATTAAAGTTCTCTAATTCACTTAATAATGGTAGGGTCAATTCTATCCTTACAACATATGGGAAGGCAATCTAAATTACCTATGTAACGGAAGTCATTATATAATGCAAATAAGGTTGCTTAAAAGTTGGTGGGGACAAATTGAGCATCCTGAAAAGTTGGTAGTGTTACGTCCCTACTGTCCCTATGCAAACCTACGCCCTTGCTGCCAGGCCTACCAGTTCAAATAGATTGGACGTCTATCGTCCTCAAGTTACAATAATACCAATGTGAGTTCTGTCTATCATTTAGTTAAGTGGAGCATGGAGCAGGACTGGTCAAGTTAGGGTTCTTCCCTTGACAGCTGCAAAAGCCAGGCGTTTGAACACTCATTTCAAACATGCATTCTGATAAGCATGAGCCAACCCGTACAAGCAGATGGTCGTTATTTTGGATTGTCTTACCGTAATTAAAAAAAAAAAAAAAAAAAAACACACACACACAAACAGTTCTTTTTCATTGTCTTTTTAGAATATAAGTATCAGTTAACAGTTAAATCGATGTGCTCAGCTGTCTTGGTGCAGTGCAGATGAAAGCTATACAGTATGCACGATCTTTCACCCATTAGCTTTCCTTCTTCCAAACCAATTTAAAAGTAAAAGTAAGTTATGTAAAAGTTCAGAACGTCTTCCAACTACTCCATTCAAATTTAACTTCAAAGTCAAAATCAGCACCACTTACTTGTTATTGAACACACAACTTTCCTGTTCCTATAGAGGAATCCACTCGTGGATGAAATGAAAAAGCAAAATGAGAGTATCATGTGTAGGAGTGGGTAGAAAGATCCAGACTGCCCCCTCTCTGAAACTCTCTCTCCTCCTCACTCTGGGTGAGGCAGTTATGTGTGACCATGACTACCTCAAATCTGTTTAGGTGTATTAATAAACACAAGGGGCTGGGCAAGAAAGAAGAGCCACAGCAGGAGCGCCGATGCATCTTCCTGGAAACAAGTCCAGATTGATTTGAAACGATGACACTAACAGTAACATTACACACACAAAACATACCGTATTAAAATGTTTAACAGGTGATGGCAATTCACTTTTTTTTCCAGATCATAAAGGCTGAAAACTGGAAGTACAGTTGCAACTTGAGATACGGGTGATCAGACTTGTGTGCAGCAAAATGTTCATTGGGTAAAGGTGGGAGTGGGGTGCAAAACCGGTCTCATTCCTTTGCGTTCAAAGCAGTTTTGTTCGTGTTAGTGTGTAATTTTAAACAATACAATATAATATACTTATTATTGTAGACCAGTGTTGTTTTCGTCAACAATGGTGACAGTGAAAATATTTTGTCAACAAACATTTTTTTCATGAAGATGACGAGCTAAAAAACTTGTTCGGGAGACTCCAACATAACGAGACGAATGCCAGTTTTCGTCTGACGAGATGACAACGAGACGAAAAAGCGACATCGTTTTTGTCATATGTTTACAATGCGTGACATTTTCATATTGTTGCCAGATCATCCTTGCAGGTCGGAGCCTTGCTGTGGACCTTTTTTTTTTTTTTTTTTTTCCAATTTCCACCAAAGGTTTTCAATAGGGTTGAGATTGGTATTTGCAGGCCATGACATTGACTGGATGAGTCTTTCTCCATGGAATGCTTCAACAGTTTTAGCTCTGTGGCATGATGCATTGTCATCTTGGAAAATGATTTCATTATCCCCAAACATATTTTCAATTGAAGGGATAAGAAAGCTGTCTAAAATTTCAATGTAAACTCGTGCATTTATTGAAGATTTAATCACAGTGCCTTTGCCTGACATGCAGCCCCATATCATCAGGGACTGAGGTAATTTTGAGGTTTTCGTCAGGCAGTCATCTTTGTAAATCTCACTGGAACGGCACCAAAAGTTCCAGCATCATCACCTTGTCCGATGCAGATTCTTGACTCATCACTGAAAATGACCTTTCCCCCCCCACCCCCCCCCCCACCCCTGCTCAGCTGTTTGACACGGAGAATGGAAGTCTAAGTGCCCGGATAGTCTGAACAGTTTTAATGTTTCACATTGAGAGTCTGACATACTCCCTTTGTGATCATTAAACATACCTCATTTATTATGACAAAACAGCAAACAGGCAGGGGTTATGAGGGAACAGAAGAAAAGAAACACAACAGAAGAAAGAGAAGAAACACAAACAACAACAAGAAATACATTGAACGCCTAACTACACTAACTACTAATATGTTGGTGCTATCGTCAGCTAAATGTATTTCCGGTTAACACCATGTGGGGGGCCTGTTGACCAGGGAAAGAGGGGGAAGAAGGTGGGGGAGTCTATAAGCTAAGTGATAGAAAGGGGTAGAGTGTACACAAATCATCTCTGTGATTTAGAACCCAGTAATCGTGTGAATCCCTAGTGAGTGTAAGCACGTTGGCGACCGACCCTACGCCGCCCCGCCACCAATCCCGGCACCAGGACCCCCCGCCTGAGCGCGCCCAATAACATCCAGCCGCACGCGGGCCCCGCCGCGCACGCAACAGCCACGCAGACGAGCGGAGTTGCCACGCGGGCGCCGACACAGGGCCACGGCCCCCATCCAGCCAGCCCGGGAAGGGAGGGCAGTCTTGTTCTTTTCTGTTTAAGTGTCAATGATGGTTTCCTTTTAGCTTTCCTGTATAAAAATCCCATTTGCTTTAGGTGATTTTGCACAGTTCTGTCTTCTTGGTCCAGCAGCCCTGCAAGGTGTGATAACTGCACTGTTTTTAACTGCTGACTAAAAAGCAGATCTAATCTGAGGCAGGGGCCCAAGTAAGGAAAGAAAATTGACTGGGTGTGGCTCTATTTTCTACTCAAAATGGAGAGATTCCATATTTTTTTCTACAGAATGGAGTGATCCTATATTTATTTCCCTGCACTTGCTCTATAAAAGTAACATTTACTGAGCACCGCAATGTTTTTTATTCAGTTCTTTTAGTGTTTCTGAATGCCAAGGAGTTGCACTTTGAACTAATTCATCATTTTTTCAAGCTTGTTATCTGAGTTTGTTCTATATAATAAAATGACTGAGTGAGTGCTCGTCCGAGACTGGTGATTCCATACTTTTTGGGGTTGTACTAAATATTGTAGATTTTAAAATCAATGGGAATACTTTATTTCAATTCATTTTAGTAAAAGAGAACAATTATGGCTTTAAAAGGCAACAAGTCTTTAAGTCTGAGGTTCCCTTTAAATATTTAGTGACTGTTATAATTCAACCATTATATGTAACGTTTAACAGCTATTGTCAAAGATGCAGAATCTGTGTTTGTGGGTATGCATGTTGTTGATGATGTTGGCAGCGAGGCACCAGGATTCCAGCCATGCCGCCTCATTATTGAGCGATCTTTAAATAACTACTGTGTACTTGTGTGTCCACTTTCCCTTGGGAGGATCGATTTCCCCTCAACTTATGACCCCGACAATAGAGCGAGGGGGCAGGTGGAGCACTACTTCCACTCAACTGGAGCGTAATGAGGATGACTAGTTGCAGATTTAGATGAAAGAAAATAGCTACAGGGCAAATAATGTAGTGGGTACCGGTGCAACACATGTTTTCCACTCATAAACTGAAGAACTTTGACTTATGTAATGACATACCAGAAAGTAGTCTGACCCCATTTTTCATGGGTGGCCATCTAGAGCTCGCTCTGAATTATGCCCACTAGATGGAGCTAAAGGACCCTGTACAGTCCTAATCTAAAGAGTGAAACCCCAATTTGCCTACAATGATCTGTTTAAAACAACAAATTACATTTTCTACAATATTACACAATATTTGCAGGGCCTGCCATCTGGTTTCCATGAGAACAATGATGTCATGCATGTTGGCCTGTGTGTTTTGGCAAGTCTGGCCTATGCGAGAACTGAGATTTTAGTTGACATGACATGGTGTTAACGGATTAAGTGATCCAACACAATCTATTGGAATAAGGAGAGGACTGCATGACACCCAAGGAATTTTTTTTTTTTTTTTAGAAGGAGGGCGGTTTCAAAAGTGTGTGTGGGCAGAGAGGCTTCAACTATTTAAGGGGTTTTGGTTCAGAACTGAATGTCCTGCTAAAATTAAAAGAAACATATTGTTCTGCATCTGCGAACTAAACACACCTACACGTCCTCTTTCCGACTAAACAAACTGTTCAAAACATTTTTTTGGGGGTACTTAATTAGTGTTCTGTTATGCTGTTTTTATAATCTGAATGAATAGTTGAGTTACCAAGGTGTCAGTGCTTACGTCAGCACCTGGTTCAAAATGAACCCCCCGGGTGAACGGACGGAAAACAGATGGGGTGATCCTCTGCAGACAGCGAGACAAAAGAGAGAAAGACAAGCACGGGGATGGAAAGCTGCAGCCTGTTTTGGTCCCATCCCTCGGCCGCAAGCTGACCACACCCTCCCAGGAATTCCTGCCGCGAAAATATTTCATGTCATATGTTTTTAAGGGGAAAACTTCACAAAGTTTGCTCATATGAAATGCACTGATAAGGGGATGGATTCATTTAGGGCCCTGAAGAATACAAGATAGACAGATTTAAGGGCCCCCATGACGTCAGAACCACCATGCTGTAGTAGTCGTATGCTTACATGCGCCTTTAAAAGGGAGCTAAAGCCAAAAGTGTATCATTTATGTATAATATGAATTTTTATTTGACGTAAGAACGTGGATGTCTTTTGACCAAACCCGGAAAGGACCACTGTAAAAAGTAACTTGGTTAATGACATCATGGTTTGAATCCAAATTGGGCTAATTTTGCCCAACAGTTTATAATTTGAAAAAGTCATGAACTGGGTTACCCGGAAGTTAAAGCAATACTTGGTAACTTTTCTGTTTTGGTCGATTTTAGCGACGCCGGTGGACAAAAGCAGTAGTGTTTTGCCTTAAGGAAGACTACGTTTCCCATGATGACCAGCGCACACCCGCACAGTGTCATAAAATCATGATCTCCCGGTTGCCTGCAGATGGATTAAACGACATTTCTGTTTCCAGCGGCTGTGTGAATGATGAGTAGTTATAAGATAATGAATCCAGTTGTGGCTATACAATAGCATATGACAGTTAGCAACCGTGTGGCTTATTGTTGCAAAAACTCCAGCGCTGATGAGTTCGGTTGAAGAGGGGGGAGGCATCCGCGAGTGAAAGCCGGGCCAATGTTTTTTCTGTATATCCTGATATCTTTTTTTTCTTTGTGTTTTTGTCTCTTTTTGTTGGTCTGCCATCTTTACAGATTTCGCGCAAAGCGTTCGGATCGACTTCCGTCTTTATAATAAATGAGGAAAGGGGTAAGTGACGTATGCCGAAAAACAGGCAGCACACTTTTAGTTTTTTTTTTGTGTGTGTTTGGCAGGGTTCCTGCCCCCCTCCTCAAAGTTAACATTAAGTGAAAGCATAGACTTCATAATATATTGATGGGACACGGGGCGCGGGGCCGATTAACAGGGGGCCTATCTCCCTCAAAGCTGACCGAAACAGAGACAAAGAGGTTTTTATGTTGAAAATTCTTGTGAATAAATGCATAAATCTCTGAATTTTTTAATAGATATGGACATAAAACAGTCTCAATTCTTGGTAAAAAGCAAAAAAAAATGGGCAGTTAGCATTTACTGGTATTTAACGTAATTACTTCAAATGTGCTGCTAGTTTTTAAGCCACTGTGGCGCGGCCTTATCATGACAAAGAGCTTTTTACATTGAAAATTCTTCTGAATAAATGCTTAAATCTCTGATTTTTTTTTTTTTTTTAGATATGAACGTAAAACAGTCTCGATTCTTGGTCAAAAGCAAAAAAACTGGGCAGTTAGCATTTATTTTACGTAGATATTGCAAATTATGACGCCACTGCCATAGCGGTTAATTTCTCCCATTGATTTTTTTCACGTTTCAGAATGCATGCATGGTACGAAAAATATAAAAATTACTTTGAATCCTCGATCATATTACTCCAATCCTTCAGACAATCCTTCCTGTTTGTATGCGGTACAGCTTTCATACTTTTTCAACCTAAATCCGGCGTTGGATTGCTGCATGTGTTTGAGAATAACTGCGACTGGCTTCGACCGACTGAAGCGGAGTGTGGGACAGCCCCCTATTTGAAGGCGTGGCGCATTGTCTGGGGAATGTGTCCCGTCAATATCATTATGAAGTCTACTGTGAAAGTGATACAGACCCCCTCAAGATATACGGTAAAAGATTTGTTCAACTACTTGTCAGTCGACATATTATCACAAATGTTAGGAAAATATTTGATAAAGGTTTAAGGCCCAACTAAAAATTTTTTATAGGGGTTCAAATCCTCAAGTTTTTTTCTGAAATGGTAAATGTTAGTCCAATTCTGGCCACATCTGTGACTGACAGTTTGCTTTTCAGGACCTCTTGGTCCACATGCAAACCAGATGAGCAAACCCCAACTCTTACAACCCCTAACACCCGCCCAGCTGCATGAAATGACGCTCACTTGTCTCCACTCCCACCCCCAGATGTTGTGGGGGTGTGTGTACACTAACTGCTTAGTGACAGGATCAACACTGGGCCTCCTTCCATCACTGGACCGCTCCGTGGTTATATTTCACTAGATTTGTGAAGCCTGGCGTGAATTCTCATGATTCCTGAGAAATGGCACTGAAAGAAAGACGCAATCTAAAATTATAAAACGTGGTCAAAAGTGGCTAAAAGTGGCCAGGATTGCAAGGGGAGGCTGGATTGGTGTAGATCACAGCTCTGTGAGAGGTGGGAGGAGGACAAGGGGGAGGGAGGGACTGGCTGTTCAGACAGCATGATGGAACTTCAGCTTCACACACACACTCAACAAGGCTGAAACACAAGCGCAAAAAGTGGACCTGTGCAAGTAAGTTTGATCATCTCCTTGCATGTCTTTTTAATTAAACTCCTGTCTCTACATGTGCTTTCTATTTGTATGCACGTATTGAACATCTAGGGAACATGTGACGCAATAGTTCTTCATGGGGCTTCTCCTTCAAATAAACAAAAATGGGAGACTTCATGGGGGGTTAAACTTACTCACAGTAACTTGTACATTGCCAGCAAAAAGTTTTATGATGGCAGCAAGGATGGGGAAAATGAGAGTTTTGAAGAGAGAACAATTTGGAAGTCAACCAGAATCACAAATTGCACATTACAGTGTAGAATCTGGGATGCACATTTGGTTTATTCAAGTCATCTAATTCTTTCTCAACGCTGTCATTTTTTCCCCCTCTTTCCGCTGTTTCATCCTACTGATCACATTGTTGTCCCAGGTGGTGACGAAGCAGGAAGCAGAGCAAAGTCCAAGCTGGACAAGTGTGTCCGACCTCCAAAAAACATTCGGATATTACATTGACTCGCCCAGGTTGTGAGGAGGCCACAGGGCCCAACCTCCATAATGTCCCGGAGGAGGTCAACTGGTGACCTGGTTCCCTGGGACGTCACTGAGATCGTCGGCCGTGAGGTGAAAGCTCAACGTAGCCACAGGAAGCCCGGAAGCTCCCTGGGACAGGCCATCAGCTGGCTGAGAAGCAGCCAGAAGAAGAAGAAGAAAGCAAAGAAGAGCGTCGATAACGGAGGGAGACAGCAGGCTGTGGCTGACGTACTTCAGAACCATGATGCTGCAAAAGGTGACACACTTTTTTGATTTGGAATGCACAGTTACAGAGAATAACAAAATACTTCTCACTAACTACCACAACACGTATTCTGCTCAAACACGGGGTGCCTAAATATGTCCAGTTTTGGGCGTTTTCGCATTTCAGTTTCTCAGAATTGATGTAACAAGCTAATACTTTATCTTAATGTTCTACTTAAAAGCTATGCTGATCACAAATTAAATGCAACATCACCATCTACAGAGATGTTTTTGTTATTACAGTGATTTACAGGTTTTAATTTCACAGACAAGCAGATCAATATAAAACATACAGTGGTATGAAAAAGTATCTGAACCTTTTGGAATTTCTGCATAAAATCACCATCAAATGTGATCTGATATTTGTCAGAATCACACAGATGAAAAAAACAGTGTCGGCTTTAACTAAAACCACCCACACATTAATAGGTTTTCATATTTTAATGAGGATAGTATGCATACAATGCCAGAAGGGGGAAAAATAAGTAAGTGAACAACCACATTTAATATGCTGTGTGCCCCCCCCCCCCCCCCCCCTCCTTTGGTGGCAATAGCTTCAACCAGATGCTTCCTGTAGCTGCAGATCAGTCTGGCACATCGATCAGGGCTAATCTTGGCTTATTCTTCTCTATAAAACTGCTGTGGAAATGAGATTCCTGGGATGTCTGGCATGAATCAATGTCTTTAGGACATGCCACAGCATCTCAATGGGGTTAAAGTCTGGACTTTGACTTGGCCACTCCAGAATGTGTATTTTCTTCTTGTAAAACCATTCTGAAGTTTATTTACTTCTGTGTTTTGGATCATTGTCTTGTTGCAGCATCCATCCTCTTTTTAGCGTCAACTGTCTGACGGCCTCAGGTTTTTCTGCAAAACATCCCGATAAACTTTTGAATTCATTCCATTAATGATTGCTGTTGTCCAGGTGCCGGGGTAGCAAAACATCCCCAAATCATGATGCTCCCTCCACCATGCTTCACGGTGGGGATGAGGTGTTGATATTGGTGAGCTGTTCCATTTGTCCTCCACACATGACGTGTGTTACTCCCGAACAATTCAACCTTGGTTTCATCAGTCCACAAAATATTTCGCCAAAACTTCTGTAGAGTGTCCAAGTGCCTTTTTGCGAACATTGAATGAGCAACAATTCTTTTTTTTAGACAGCAGTGGTTTCCTCTGTGGAATCCTCCCATGAACACCGTTCTTGGCCATAGTTTTACATATAGTTGATGTGTGCACAGAGATATTGGACTGTGTGAGGGATTTCTGTAAGTCTTGAACAGACATGCTAGGACTTTTTTTTTAGTATTCTGCGCTGAACTCTTGGCATCATCTTTGGTGGACGGCCACTCCTTGGGAGAGAAGCAACAGTGCCAAACTCTCTCCATTTGTAGACAACTGATCTGACTGTCTAATGATGAACATCCAGACTTTAAGAGATGGTTTTGTACCCTTTCCCCGCTTTATACAAATACAATCCTTGATCGCAGGTGTTCAGACATTTCTTTTGATCGAGCCAAGATGCACATCAGACAATGCTTCTCATCAAGACAATTCTTACCAGGTGTGTGTTTTATAGTGGGCAGGGCAGCTTTAAACCACTCATCAGTGGTTGGGCACACACCTGTCTTAAATTGTTTGGTAAAAATTGGTTTCAATTGCTCTTTAAGTCTCCTTAGGCAGAGGGTTCACTTATTTATTTTTTTCCCCTTTTGTCATTGTTCACATGCTATCCTCATTAAAATACGAAAACCTATAAATGTTTGGGTGGTTTTACTTAAAGCAGACACTGTTTTTTCATCTGTTTGATTTTGACAAAGAACAGATCACATTTGATGGTGATTTTATGCAAAAATGTGAGAAATTCCAAAAGGTTCAAATACTTTTTCATACCACTGTACTTGACCAATGTATTCATCAACGCATTTGCCCTGACAAATGGGTTTCTAGCCAACAAAAACACAGCAAAATCTCTTCCGGTATTTCGGTAAATATATGTCACTGTTCCTATATCGCCATTTGACCTCATGCCCACAGTGTGCCTGCATGTAGACGGACTCTGAGCTCTAAATCCCCCCTTTTTCTCCCCGTTTGCTGATGCGTTCGCTTGTTTGGCAGTTCGGAGATTACGGGCGCCGTCGTCCTTTCCTGTTTTTGTTCCACCGAAAAGCCGACCCACTCTCTTGTGCCATTCGCTCTCTGCGTATGTGCTAGCGACGGGAGCAACTAACCGCTGGGAACTTTTAAAATTCTCATTGTGACAAAATTGGGGGTTTCGCAATGTGTATGGGTGGTCATCAACAGCGACTACTTTGGGAGAGGATGGCAATCTTTAGGATGTGGTTTGTGTGGGAACCATCTTTGGCTTTCAAAAAACACATGACATTTTCATTTTAATACCCAAGTAGGCCGAAGTTCAACATTGAGCAAGATGCTTGCTAGGCTTTCAATTACATTAAAATAATGTAGCTCAAATATATGTAGCTTCATGGAGAGATATATGTTTAATCAATGGTGGAATGTAACGAAGTAATAGTACTTCGTTACTGTACTTAAGTACATTTTTGTGTATCTGTATTTTACTTGAGTACAAATATGAAGTGGTACTTTTTACTTTTACTTCATTACATTTTACAGCAGGTACTTTTTACTCCACTACTTTTCAAATTATCGCGTGCGTTACACGTTACTTTTGTTTCTTTTACTGTCTTGTGAATTGATTGTTTAATTTTCATGCCTCTGGTGCAATTGATAAGTCCTGTGCATTTACTATACAGTAAATAAGCACTAGAGGCAGCAACATGAGTAAAAGCAAGATTAGGCAGGTGGACAAGAGATTGACCTATAAAAAAAAACACCGTACTCTTGTACAGTAGGTGGTTGTATGCACCTCATAGTTGCTTGTAATCTGCCATTAAGATATATATTTTTTTAGCTTGTTAAGCTTCAGTTTATAGTATAGTGCAATTTTATTGCTTGTTTTTTCCATTCTGCACAGTTTAAAATAAAAATGAGCAGTCAATTAATTTTCTGGTTCTTTCTTTGAATATTGACTCAGATGTCTATGTATGTATGTATGTATATATGTATGTATATACTGTATGTACTGTATGTATGTTCGTATGTATGTATGATATATACATATATTACATTTTTGCATCGGGAGTAAATTTTAAAACAAGTACTTTTGTACTTGAGTAATATTTTACTTAGATACTTATAATTTTCCTTACGTAATTTTTTGCACCTGTGTCAGTATATTTACTTAAGTAAAAAAAAAGTGAGAACCTTATCCACCACTGTTTTTAATTCATAAAATAATAGGAAAAAAAACTTAAAATTTACCGGGTTTTAATTAATTTTTCACATTATTTCTTAATGTTAAAAAAAAGTTATTTTAGACACAATGAATTCTGGATTCATCGACACTCATTAAGTAATAGAGTAAGTAAAATCTTATAAATTTCTTGTATTAAATTTTGATAACCCCTTAAAATAAGGATATTAAACCTGTTTTTACTTTCTTTAAATAATAGCGATAGACTGTTCTAGCCCCTTTCAAGGGATCCACAGATAGAAAGACTTGTAGTTCTTAAAAGATAAACGTTTTTATGAGTGAAAATAATTTGATATTAAAACCCCTCTTGATGTTTTAGTTTTTGTACAATTTTAAAAATTAGTTTAACTAGTAGGTCGCCATTGCTGTTGACGTCGCAGGGCGGTGAGGTCATTAGGTTACGCTGCCGGCCTTCCAGAGTATGACTCTAGCGACATAAACATGTCATCTGTTCAACCCTTTCAATCTGAACCCGAGAGGAACATTAATGAGCATGACAGCACTGTCGATATTTCACAAAACGAGTAGCAAAAGCAAAATGAAGAGGAAAGACGGGATGAGATGAGACGAGACGAGAGTATGAAGAAAACCAGTGTTCTGCCAAAATGTGCCACACTGGCGAAACGTACTACAAAAGATGAATTTGACACACAAAGTACTACTGTGCGCTTTCAGCTTGTTTTGTTTAAATGCATTAGGACGAAACACACTAAAGATGCCTTGAGAAAATATTTAAACGTAGTAATATCAAATAAGAGTGGTTTAAATACACTACGTGACTAATATGGTCAACAGATCAACAATCTGCTTTAAAGCTACCACAAGAAAACACAATGCTTAAAAGTATGAGAGGGAAACATGCAAAAAGTATTTTCAGGCAATGAAAAGGTAATAAAAGACTCAATAAAAACAAATAGTAAGAACTCACAGCTTTTAACCGATGTGCGCATGTGTTGAACGCCTCGCCGTGTAGAAGGAATTGCAGAACACCAGTAGTGTTCGTCTAGTGCAGGGGTTCCCAAACTATTCCACATCGGGCCGCTGTGGGTGCTGGATTTCTTTCCAACAAAACAGGTCGACACATATACCAATCTGGTGTTTTACAAGTGTAATCAGTTGATTGTAGTCAGGTGCTGCTTGTTTTAGCAGAAACCTCATTGGTTAAACGGTCTGTGCTCGATCGGTATGAACAAAAACCAGGACCCACAGGGGGTCCTTGAGGACCGGTTTGAGAACCAGTGGTCTAGTGACAGTGACCAACTACGTCATCACCCTGAGTGTCCATTGTGCGCATAAACATGGCGCTCTCCTTAAGTAAAAAAATGAACTAAATATTATATATGATATAATATTATATATTACCGTATATCCTGCTAAATTCCCGTGTAAGATGAGACTGGATTTACTCGTGTCATGGCTTTCAGACATAGGGAGATGTACCGGGATTTTATAACCCGGACATTTCGTCATTTTTGGTTGGTTTTGCAACAAAATAAACATGCCGCGTCCCAGGTAAATCCCGGACATTATACAAAGCCGCAACCGGGTTAATGTCAGTGCCATATCCGTGTCAGTCGTCCCGGGAAATTGCTTTCAGACATAAGGGCTACCCGTTCAAATCCTGGGATTTAACTGGAGTTCAGCGTATGTCTGAAAGGGGCAAATGCCAAGTGTGAAAAGCTTAAGCCACATATTCTTTCCTGCAAATGTAAACATTTTATCAATTTTGATCATGGAAGAAATACAAAAAAACACAAAACATGCTATTGTAAGTACAGAAATTGGTGAAGAGGTTAAGGGTGAAAGGTTAAAAACACCACTGAGCACTGCATTGTTGTTGTGTCACATCCTTCGCCTTTATCACAAACGCCTTAGAAAGAACCTACTTGTGTGCGTGGGTGTGTTTGCGGCTAAGACGCACGCAGCTAAAACATGTCTTTGTGTTGTGTCATTCCACTGCCTCAATGTTGTCATCCTGGCACCGTTCGCTCGGATCCATGACGATCCAAAGCTCTGCACGGATTCCCACTTGTGTGAAAAAGCAGCACACTCTTTGAGTTGAATTCCTGGCTGTTTAGTGAGAGACGGCGTGTGTGTGCCGCAGCAGGCAGGCACGCAGCTTGCTTGCTGGATGATGGCTGGAGTTATGTGATGGGGACGAGAGATTAGAGTGCATCACAAAGGCCCTTTCAAAACTTTGGGAGAGCTCTTGAGAACAAGCTTTCGGTGCCCCTTTTTTGAATTAGTGCATACAGTTTTTCATGAAAATGTTCCCTGCTTTATTTGATTTGTTTGCAAGTTGGTATCTACTTGTTTCGTGTGCATATTCCTGCCATGTGTTTATATTCTATGCTTGTATTCTGCGCGTATTCAAACACATGCGGCATATGGCGGAAAACACTCAGGTGACTTGAAGTTCCGCTCTGAGACACCCAATTTGTCCAAATTTCAAAATTGTCCGATTTGCACGTATGATACATTATTGGAAAGCTTAAAATCTCAATTTTTTGGGGGAAGAAAAATTTTGGACAGGAGGGCATTTGAAAAAGACAAATATTTTTTAAACAGCTAACCCTAACTGGAGGTGAGAGCAGAATTAAAGATGCCACGATTTTAACGAGATATTATCGCGTACTTAGCTTGTTTCGATCCAAAAACTGGATTTTTTCGGGATTTTATGGGTGAAACATGGTAATATAACAAGGGTCGCGATGCAGACATCAAGGAGTAATCGAGATTTTCATTTTCATATATTTACCCTTTTAAATGTTTTTTTTCCCCAATTTTTCTTTGTTTGGATCGATTATTTATTATCTAAAATATTGGGAAACATGAAACAGTAACGTAAAAAAATCAATTAAGTGACAGTAATGAGGTAGATATCCGTGACTTTTTTACAGACGCCAATTTTTTCATTGTGACATAATTTGTTTAAAACTTTAAAATATGCAAGTAAATACCGTATTGGCCCGAATATAAGACAGTGTTTTTTGCATTGAAATAAGACTGAAAAGTGGGGGTCGTCTTGTATTCGCGGTCTAGACATTATACCCATTGACGACGCGAGATGGCGCCAGATATCAATGAAGCGATGTTCTGTCATGAAAGATTTCAGCTACTCTCAAGATTAACCAGTTTGCATTATTTTATTGCAATGTTTTTCCTTATTCAGACTACTTTCAAGACTACAGTTGCAGTTAGACTTCACTTTGATGGTTAATGCAGTTATTGCAATTTTGTTGTTTTATCACAATAGATTGGTTTATTTACATTTCAAAAACCAGAAGCCATTCATTTACGAATGTGAATGCACTTTAGTTTACATATTTAAATGTTCAGATATTAAAATTTGAATGATGCGAAATAACATGCTTTTTCTCTCATATATATTGTTATAATCATTTGTTTCAGATGTACTGTAATTACTTTCTGTATAAAAATTAATTTGGTGTTCAAAAAGTCTTTTTTCAAACTTGAGGAGGTCGTCTTATAATCAGGGCCGTCTTAGGCTACGTTCATACTACAGGTCTTAATGCACGAATCTGATTTTTTCGTGTTTTTCCGACTCGAGTGAGGCATTAACTTGACGGTCTGAACGTGACAAGTCGCATAGAACTGGACCATTTCAAATCCGATCTGGGTCACTTTCGTATGTGGTTCAAATCCGATCTGGGCCACATTTTTCCAGACTGTCGCGGCGGTCTGTACTGTCCATTCTCCGGAATCGGAATTCATGCACTAATTACGTCAGCAAACAGCAAGAGGCACGAAGGACGGCAGCGATGCAGGCATTAGCGCCTAGCTTGAACTCTGCTTTTAAGCACGAAGCGGGATTGAGCACGGTCACAAAAAAATAAAATGAAGAAAAGGATAACCCTGTCAATTTTACATTTTAATCCTGTGCGCCGAATGAGCAATATTTCATTATTGAACACATTGCCGAGTCGGGGCAAACTGACGCACCCACGTCATTTCACGCACACACGTCAAGGCTTATGTGTGTGCGTGTATGCGTTCTATCAGTCCATATAAACTTTGAAAATAAAACTAAACGTGGATAATAAATGTCTGTTATTTGTATCCTCTTTTTAACAAGAAAAATATGATAATCCCTGGAATGACAGCCAACATGTGTGGTCATTTGTTTTGATGCTTCTGCGCATGCGGGTCGTCTTGCTCAGCGTGTGTCGGACTGCAAATTAGTGCGATTGCGTAATACTTGAATGGTCTCAATGGACAAAGTCAGTCTGAACGGGCACGCCAAAAAAACGGATATGACAAAAAAATCGGATTCGTGCATTAACACCTGTAGTATGAACGTAGCCTTATATTCGGGCCAATAAGGTAATTTTTCAAGTTTTAAAAAAAAAAACAAATATTAGACATCAATTCATGATTCTAAGCTAAAAATGACAGACATTTTGAATAATACATATAATTACCTTCTTTTTATGGATGGGTTGAAACAAAAGCGGTTGCGCGATGTCTGTAAACAGAGGTTTTCAGGGTAAAACGAACAAATTAAAAATAGATCAGGGACTTAATGCGCCATGAATCTGCTATGGCAGCATATAGACATATTGTTCTATCAGACACAACAGTTCTTTTGGCTTAAAATACAGCAGTTTATTTTATAGAGGGGTGCGAGAGCAAAAACTGCTTTTTCAGCCTTGTCTGTGTTTTCCACCATATACATTTGCACAGACAGGGTGTATCGCTGTGGTGTGTCAGTGGCGTGATGCTGGGCTTTAGGCGGTGCCTGAATAGCGCAAACTCATTACATCACCTGCACACACACAAACACACACACACACAAGCGCAGATCATCTTTGTTGCCTGTCTGAACAGTGAGGTCATTTTTGCAACAAGTGTTTCAGTTCCTGATTTGCGTATTTTTATTATGTCACAAGAAAAAGTCTTGTCTATCTGTATGCCTTAAAATGAGGTAAAAATATTTTGAAAGAAATCTGATGAAAGTTTGAGAAAAAGAAACATCAACTTGCATGGAAAA
This sequence comes from Corythoichthys intestinalis, assembly GCF_030265065.1. Classification (NCBI taxonomy): domain Eukaryota; kingdom Metazoa; phylum Chordata; class Actinopteri; order Syngnathiformes; family Syngnathidae; genus Corythoichthys; species Corythoichthys intestinalis. Next base: position 16,223,489 of record NC_080416.1, on the reverse strand, counting down.
TGTTACTTTTTAAAAATATCCACGGTCTCTCAGACAGGAAATAACTAGCCATTAACTGAACTTGCTCATTCGTCGTGTGCCATTTCACAATGTGAGATTATAGACCTGCCAAAAATAATGGAGGAGCCAAGCGTCTCATTATGAAAGCGTGAAAACAACCGTTGGCTTCTTTTTCCTACTGCCTTAACACACTTTGACAAGATGCTGAGCAGTTAACTCATTCGCTGCCATTGACTGCTATAGGCGTCCACTCCGTTTCAATGGAGCGTATTGGAAAGGGAGGCTTGTTAAACTTTAATGCAAAACCCACACAATAGCCTTTGTAAACACTATTCACACACACACTTTGATGGAGGAGGTAATTTTACCTGGGAAAGCAGATACCTTCAGTCCTCATCCATCACGCCATTGAGGTAAACGTCTCCCGGGCGACGGCTCCGTGAGGCGCTTGTTGCCATGGCAGCAATACAGTCTGCCAACAATGCCATAAACCTTATCTTCATGCAGTGGTCGGGTCGTTTATTTACTTAACTGCAAAAAGGACGAGTCATTTATTATGCTTTTTATAAACTGTCTGCCACTGACTTCAATATTATGTATTTATGTCACATGTTTTGCCTACATTGATATTTAAATAAAATGGGCAAAACACAAAAGAATGTGTAAAATGTCCTTTAGTATCTTGCGATATTATTTTTAAATTTGTTGGGGGTGAAAACTACAGAAAATGTCCACCTTTAGTCAAAGATTGAATGTAAAAAAAAAAATGCAATTTTAGTCGATTTAAAGGGTGCACATTTGAGACATCGGCGCCTGAGGAGTTAGTTGGATCCTATTCAAAATTGGTGAGACTGTTTATGAGACATTTAAAGTAAAAAAAAAATCAAAATGGTGAGTTTTCAGTCACGAGCCTGACCTGGAGGGGTGCTAAAGTCGGCCTATTTTTTTGCCAACACGGAAATTCAGTAAATGACTAATAACTCTCTGATCGAAGTTTTTGTGTTTTTTGTATCTGGCATGTATGAGAGGTATCCCAGCCTGAACACAATTGCTTTAAAATATTTTCCATTAGGCCTGGCGCTCCCTGCTTGGAACCGGAAACGCCCTTGTTTTTTACTAGACGGTCTCCTCCTCTGAGGGAAAAAAAATAATAACATTAAACTTGCATCAGGGGAGCCTTAAGACATGTGTTTAGGTGCCTGATGAAAAATATTGAGGTTTCGTTGAAGCAGCGGGATCCAAAAAATGACTGTCGCCATTTTTTCTCACCATAAATTTTGAACAGCTATGGCAGATATACAACATATCTGCGCCAAACTTCCCGTGCTTGATGAGAGTCGTACCCTGAAAGGTTTTTTAGGGGTCTTTTTAATCAACCCACCAGCGCCAACTAGTGGCAACAGAAATTCACTCATTTTACTTATACATGTCCAATTCCTTTCAGGTTGGTCGGTGTATAATTACAAGACCTTTTGTAATACTACATTTTAAGGCCCATGTCCACATGTCTGTTTGTTGCCATGACTACCTTTTGTTCGCCTTTCAAACGAAGTAGATTTCTTCAGGGACTTAGGCTGCTTATCGAGCCACAAAATTTGGCACACTTTGTCAAATTGGCCCAATTAGAAGATTCATTTTGGTTTTGAATAAGGGCGTGGCCGCACAGCTCAGTAGCACTTTCTTTTTTGCGGGACCCTCTTCAATAGGGTTTTTTTTCACCAAGGTGTGTGAATGTATTTTTCATCTCAGGATATACAAAAACATCTCCGTCAGACATGCCCACAACACAAAAGAGGTTCCACACAAAAAAAGAGGCGAGTTTCGAGCACGTTAGGTTCTCATGAGATGATGAAAGGGGGACGATCTGCCATAACCCTGAGCTGCTTGCCGTCCAAGTTGCGCCAAACTGCGAGGGCCCGTTCAGTCCTGCTTGCAGGCCTAGTTTATTATGCCCTCTAGAAACTGCCCGCCACTGATTTCAATATAATGTATTTATGTCACATGTTTCGCCTACATTGATATTGAAATAAAATGGGCAAGAAACTAAAAGGTGTGTAAAATGTCCTTTAATTATTGCGATATTTTTAGTAATTAAGACATCTGGGAGCAGTTTAAATTTGTTTGGGGTGGGGGAATACAGAAAATGTCTGCCTTTAGTCAAAGATTCAAATCAGTAGCTGCTAATGAAAAGCCTGTTCAGATCACGGCCATTCAGAACATGGAAAGCTAATTTTAGAAGCATTCATTTTTCTTTATATAGTTTAGCACTCATGCAAACGAAGTCGCAATTGTGTTAAACAGGCTTGTATTAGTGGGACTTTAAAGGATGGTAGCAGCAAATGGGTCGTTTTGCAGAACATGGGGTGCGTTTGATGCGGCGGCGAGCCAGCTGGAAGACATCACAAGAGAGTGGGAGGCACTGATCATATGCTGAGTGGATACTGTATATCTAAAGTCTGCCTGTGTTTGTATATGCGTCACGTAAGCAGCTAAAGTGGCCATTTTGAATGAATATTGTTGAGAAATTGGAAGTCTGTATTCCCAGATATTCAACAAGTTGAAAAACTATTGATTTAACATGAAATGGAATAAATAACAGCTGATGCACTCTCGATATATACCGAAATTTTGCAACTATAAGGCTCACCTGACTGTAAGCCGCCACCCACCAAATTTGACACGAAAACGGCATTTGTTCATAGAGCCGCGACGGACTATAAGCCACAGCTGTCCTCACTGTATTATGGGATATTTACACCAGCAGATATTAACCGGTAACATTTTATTTGACAGCAGCTTTATAAGACTGTCATAAGACCAAATGAACCACCATTCATTGCTTTAAGAAGCTTAATTTGGCCATCACTGCTCCCTTGGGGCAGACAGTCAACCTCTGCTGCCACCTGCTGTCAACACTGTTGTTGTCCAACATGCCTCCTAGCATGCATTGCAGCGCTACAGATGTAAATAACAATCAAAATTCATGTTCTGTGCTAATTATTTCTTCAGTTACTGTTCCAGTCAGGGCCGGCCCAGGCCATTTGGGGGCCCTAAGCAAAATAATGCAAAGGGGCCCACATTTTTGGCCCACCATTTCGTCACAGTGTACTGTGAAACCCATACATACGTCCATATTTTGTATGTTAATCAGACTTTGTTGCACTGCAGCTTCAAACTTCTCACCCCAAATGATTGTCAGTACTTACATTACATAGCGCCAAAACTTTTTCTAAAAGAGGAAAGAAAGAAGTTAAGAACTTTTATTTTTTTTAAGCTTGTAATCAAGTATCAAAACTCACAAAAGTCAAATAAAGCAAACTGTAGTAAATAAAATAGAATATAAATTGAACAATTGCCAGATTGGGGGCCCCCTAGTGGTCAGGGGCCCTAAGCAGCTGCATAGTCTGCGTATAGGCTGGGTCGGCCCTGGTTCCAGTTGTTTCATTAATTGCTAGTTGTGGTATTTGGTAACACTTTATTTGACAGTGGCACTATAAGACTGTCGTTAGACAAACATAATTACGACATGACACAGTAATGAGCATTAATGAATGCTTATAACACGTCATTTAGTGTTATGTGGAAAATTCTTTCACTTTTGAATGGATATAAAAGATCTGAGCTGGACATAAATGGAGTTAGCTACATAATTTGCCAGATGACACTTAATGACATCTGTCTTAAGCGTTCAGTAATGCCCATGATAGTGTCATGTCTTAATAATGACGGTCTTATGATGCCGCTGTGAAATAAAATGTTAAAACAAGTAATCTGCACTGGACTATAAGGAAAAATTTAAATTTAAAATGAAGGAAAAAAGTAGCGGCTTATAGTCCGATAATTATGGCACACATTAAATCATTGCCTGCCATTGACGACAATAGACATCCAGTTCCTTTAAACTGGGCGGACTGGCTGTGCATACTCATTCGTCCGTCTTCGTCCAAATGAATTGGCCGTCTAGTGCTGCCAATATGTCTACTACAGTATACAACATATGACATTGTATATTGTGACTACATTCAAGAGGATATCAAACATCTTTTCATTGACAAAAAGTACTACTTGCAATGAGACTATCTTGCCACAAGATGGAAGTGCCTTGCAGCTTGGCTTGACTTTAGAAGCCAGATTGAGTAACACACTTGTAGATGTATTGTAGCAATCACGTTCAAGGTCATTTAAGTTCATTCACAATGATTATTCTTTTCATGACTTTGCAGCAGATGTCATTAACCTGTCAGGTTGTGCACTTTAACGGCCGAGCATCCAATCAAAACGTTGATGGCGTGGTCACCTTGGCGACCGCTCTGAGGACGCGTGCCATTAATGTGCATGCAGAATGTGCTGGGCTTTGATCTCAATATATCTGGGACACACATACACACTCAAAGCTTCTAGTGCTGAATGTGATGTGTGTTTGGGGTGTGGTTGCGCTCCATGTCTCTTTCGCTCGATGCCTGTCATTGCTGATTACTTCAAGCACACAAGCAAGGGAAAAGCTGGAGTGATGTCATCTCACTCCTGTCACTCCTTAAGGGGGTAAACATCCAAAAAGCAGAAATTGAGACTCCATCTCTGAAGACTCCGAGCCTCAAGCAATAAACAGGGTGGAGGGGCTTATAAATTCTTCACTGAGAAGCAGAGCAGCTCCCCCCCAATACACACCACCCCTTCTCCTCACTCTGTAAATCTTCTTTTTTATGGGAGGATTTTTTATCTTATGTTGGAGGGTGAGACACGAACGGGGTGACCATGATTTGCATTGCGCCTCTCCATTTTGTTCGCCAGTGAGGAATCTTGCGATTCTATGGAAGCGACCTAATACGTATTCGGCGGCCTCGTTCTGCAGAGCTGTTATTGATCGGTGGTCAAAACGACCGCGCTGGTCTTGACATCATCAGACAAGCTTGTTAGAAGGAGATGGGAGGAACATGAGAAGTTACTTCTGGAATTTCCATCTATGTATCAATTGGTCTGTAATAGCACTTCTCATACTTTTCTTTCACTTTCCAAGTAAGAGTGATAGTATTCCTAAAACGTTTTACGCCTGTTGCAAACAAAGTGGCTGAACAAATCTGAACTAAAATAAAACACAGTCAGCAGAGGTGAGTAGTAACGCATTTACTTGAGTAACTTTTTGAGAAAAATTTACTTCTTTGTGTAATTTTACCACGCCAAAGTTTTTACTTGAGTAGATTTGTGAAGAAGAAACGCTACTCTTACTCCGCTATTTTGGGCTACAGTAGTCGTTACATTGTTCCTCTTTATTGTACACATTAGATTTAATTTGTTTTTTTTTTTTGCCATAGAAAAATATTAAGTATTTGACAATAGAGCGCTGCCCTCAACATGACTTAGAATTAGATTTTAACCTGTCTTCCAGTTTAATTTGGCACCGATTGACCACTGGAAACCTGAGATATGATCCTTTTAATTTCATTAGAAGAACTGTGACGGAACGATTCACTACTTCACTAATCAAACTGGGAACTATATTCTCCACTAAAGGTCACTCGTGCTCTCTGGACGAATGATGCTTCCTTTCTGTATATTTTTACCTCTCGCCGGAATTTCTTGAATAATTTCTTTGGTATAATGTGATCATGTAATATGTTACAGGACAGGATAATAATAACAGTTCATATAGCTAACTACTTTGTGCTAAGAAAAAAAAATAGCATTGTTTAAAAAAAAAAAATCCTACATCGAAAGCAGTTACTCACAATGTTACTCATTACTTGAGTATTTTTTTCATCAAATACCTTTTTCCTTGTACTTGAGTATATTTTTTGGATGACTACTGTTACATGAGTAATATTATTTTGAAGTAATGATACTCTTATTTGAGTAAAAATTTTGGTTACTCTACCCACCTCTGACAGTCAATGACACGGACCCACATTAAGTGCAGACAGCTAAGATGACCAGAAATGTGTTAACAGGTGCCATGCCGTTGGCTTTCCAAAACTGCAAAGATATTTAAAATCCGATTAGAATTCTCCATTAGATTTAATACTAAAATGATTAAAAACGATATGTAGGATAGAAAGACATTTACATTTCAAAAGTCCTTTGCAACCATCCTTCATTCAATTAAATTGACTTTTAACCATCATTTTTATCAATAGGAAGTCATCTTTTAGCAGTTGACGTGAAAGTTTTACTTACAAAAGCCCGTTCAAACACAACTTTAGGATGACAACCTTGAAGTGAAAGTTTCAAGGGTAAGAGTTTATTCAGATTAGATAATTTGGAGAAAAAAAACACATATTACCACTAGAGGGTGGTGGTTTTTCATTTTGAGACTGCAAGGAGTATCTGCTTTCAGGAGAACGTCACACGTTTGAAAACAAGGGCGTAGTTTTGCATAGGGACGGTTGGGACATAGCACTACCAACTTTTCAGGATGCTGAAATTGTCCCCACCAACTTTTAAGCAACCTTATATGCATTATATAATGAGTTCAGCTATACAGGTAATTCAGATTGCCTTCCCATATGTTGTAAGGATAGAATTGACCACATCATTATGAAGTGAGTTATTTTCATTATGTTCAATCGTACATTTACCCCTTTTCACTTGCTGAATGCGCCGGTTCACCCTCCCTCATGCTGCCTCCTCCACCCCCCTTTGAAGGGGAGGGATATTAGAAGTTTTTTTCGGCCAGCAGCAGCCTGTGTAAGTAATTTAAAAAGACGCCAGTGTTGTGGAGGTGCGAAACACACCACTAATTTTGATACTGAAAGCCCGACCTTCTGTTTTTGTTTATGAATGAGACCTTTTCTTGTAGGCACCGTCTAACTGTTTGCAATACTCTAACACACTTAATGTAATCATTCACGGAATAGTATCGTTTCTCGTATTTACTGTTTGACTGTTTGTATTAGTCTAATACACTCAATATAAAAGAAATAGCACTTATACCATAGTTTAAGGAAAACAAGCAGAATATAGGTCGTAAGAGATACATGACGCCTTCTTATCATGGAAGCCCATTGTGTGCGTCATGCAACTGACTGAGCAACTTTGACGCTGACGAGCCCACGCCTGCACCACCAACTTTCGCAATCAGTTCTCCCGGACAGTCCAGAACAAATGGCGGGACGACCTGTCCCAACACAAGGAACACTGGAGACCGCCTGATATCCAACTGATAACACGAATGCTAAAACTCCAAGAGCTAGTCTAACGCTGAGGTGGCAAAATCCACAACCCTCATTGGCCTGACAACAGTAACTCCCGAATCCTGTCCAATCCACAAACAGACAATAATCCCAAACAACGCCCAAACACACTCAATGCACAAACACTGTCATTTTTTCTCGGGAACCTTTTATTGACTTATCCTTGCCTGGGTCCCTCTGTGCTGTATGATTGCTGTCGACTCAGAATAAATTGTCAACTTGTGTTTTGAAGCCTTTTTCCAGCTTTCAACATGGAGTCAGTACAAGGGGTTAAGACTACGGTGAACGCGCGGAGTTTGTTTTTTTGGCTGGTTTGTCAGGGTCACGCTGGCCCGGGTTGGGTCCAGCGGTTCTGCTGGCGTGATTCCGGCAATCTGACTAAAAGGTCAGATTCCTTCATTTTCTACAGTTAACGTTAATTAAACTGTGAGAAATGTAGTGAACTCCACTGGAAACTATTGAACCAGAAAAATGTACGCAAGAAGCTGCTTAGAGAGAAATGGGTGCTGCATAACCTCTTATGTTGCTGCCACAACACAACACGCACACAACATAACTCATTTGCTCCCAAAAACGTATAAATACGTTCTATTTTTAATTGTTTCAGTGTCCCAAAGACGTATTTATAAGTCTTTTACTGTTTTTTTTTTTTTTTTTTTTTTTTTTTTTTACAAAGGACATCTCTGGGTTCTGATCCAATTTAGCTCCAAAGCACAAAGCTGAAAATCCATTTTAAAGCAATAAAACTGGCCGCTGGAGGGGAGTAGCGTATTTGGTAAGACCCGCAACCCGATTCAACAGGAATGAACAGCCGGGCCGCACGTCCGGGGCACCGGCGGAAGACGACCAAATGGAGAGCAACCTAGAGGACACCCGGGATGCCAGGCGCTGGACGACTGAGCAGAACGACGGGGACCACCAGTGCAGCGGACGATGCCGTTGAGTCCATGCTGCTCGCCGAGCAGAGACTCAAAATAATCCATCTTTATGAGAAAGGCGGCGATGAGGGAAAAGTTTACCCGGCTGTCGTGGCCACAACAGCGTCATCTGGTTAATGGTGTTATACTTATATAGCGCTTTTCCACCTTTCAAGGCGCTCAAAGCGCTTTACACTACATCGCCTTCTACCTACTGGTGACGCAGCACCAGGAGCAATGTGGTGTTCAGTATCTTGCTCAAGGATACTTAGGCGAGTTCATCAGGGCAGAGAATCAAACACACAACCTCTGGGTTGGAGGACAACTAGTCTACCACTGAGCCACACCATCCCCATCTCATCATTTCTCAGTTATGTGTAAATAATTTTTTACTTTGCTATCGAAAGCTCTATTTATCTTGTTGTGTATGTTATTTTGTAAAAGGAAACATTATTCAGATGTTTGGGATGTAACTAAAGCAAAAAATAGCTGTGTTAAAGTCAAAGTTATGTTTGAAATTTATGCTTTCACAAAGAGCTCAAGTTCTCTGTTTTATCACTAGAAATTGGAAAATTGCTCAAACTAAGCTATTTTCCAATGCTGATTTCTAAAGAATGGAAAAAGATATGAACTTACTTTTTTTCCAGCTGAAAGAAGAGAGTAATCTTTGTGGGTTCCATGTTTTTATAGCAATAGAACAGAATTTTCTGTGGGCCTTGCAAAATCAGTCAAAATCCAGTTAACCGGCCGAGAGCGATGGGCCTTGCTCCGGTGAAAATGGCTGGGAGTGAATGAGTTAACTAAGCACTGTCATTTTTTCTCTGGAACTTTGTTGACTTGTGATATGGTGACCTTGGATCCTTGCCTGGGTCCCTCTGTGCTGTATGATTGCTGTCGACTCAGAATAAATTGTCAACTTGTGTTTCTAAGCCTTTTTCCCGCTTCCAACATGGAGTCAGTACAAGGGGTTAAGTCTAAGGTGAACGCGCAGAGTTTGGCCTTTTGGCAGGTTTGTTGGGGTCGCGCTGGACCGGGTCATTGGACATCTGAATAATATTTTCCTTTTACAAAACAACGTAAATAACAAGACAAATAGAACTTTTGATAGCAAAGTAACAATTTATTTACACATAACTAACTGAGCGATGATGCTGTTGTAGCCGCAACTTTTCCCTCATCGCTGCCTGTCTCATAAAGACGGATTTTTATTTTTTTAGTCTCTGCGGGTCTGCTCGGCGAGCAGCATGGACTCAACAGCATCGTCCGCTGCACTGGTGGTCCCGGTCGTTCTGCTCGGTCATCCAGCGCCTGGCATCCCAGGCATCCTCTAGGTTGTTCTACTCGTTCGTCCGCCACCTGGCATCCTGGACGCCATTCGGTCGTCTTCGACCCCGTGCGCCCCCGCCGTTTGTTGTCGTTGAATCAGGTTGCGGGTCTTACCAAATGCGCTACTGCCCTCCAGTGGCCAGTTTTATTGCTTTAAAATGGATTTTCAGCTTTGTGCTTTGGAGATAAATTGAATCAGAATCCAGAGAGGTCTCATGTAAAAAAAAAAAAAAAAAAAAAAAAAAAGTAAAGGACATAAATACATCTTTGGGACACTGAAACAATTAAAAATAGAATGTAATTATACATTTTCTGGAGCAAATGAGTTAATGACTCATCCCAAGCAAAAAGTATACATGCAGGTTGTGCTGTTATATTATCCCTACCAATGTTGAGACCAAACCTAAGCCCTTGTTTGAAAGGCAACAAACTACGAACTAAACTAGTGCAAATCTCTCAATATGTCATTTTTCAGTCATGATGGGTACGTATAGGAATGCAATTGTATTATACAACACCAATTGAAAGGACATTCAAATTTCCAAAATGTGCTTATATGTTCTCCTCCTATATGAAATTAAATTGCAGCAATTCAAATGAGCACCTGTGGCAATGAGTTGAAACATCACTACCAATCATCTTCATCAACTTTCATTCCAGTCACACTTTGCCATTCTGACAGCTCCGTCAATGGCGTGAGGCGCTCTAGCCGCGGATGTAAATCATCTCGTGAGCTACGCGACAGCACAATCAGCTGTGAATGCTCCACTTTGGAGCAGCAGAGAATGGGAGGGGCACTTGCCTATTCCCACACACACACGCGCGCACACTTCATAGTGGATGCCGCCGTTTCTTCGGCAGCTGGATTCCAGTTGCTTGTGGATCACAAGCGTCAGTCAGCACTAAAAAGCGAAGACACTCAGGATTTTGGCCATATAACAATGGACGTAGTGGACAGCCTTTAGTCGGGGGGGCTTTAGGGAGTGCCCCCCAAAAATGGGGAACAGCGTGCAGAAACGGAAAAAGGTGGAGACGGAGAAAACGCTCCCTGCACTCTGGGAGAAACCAAAGGGCTTCTGGTTGATAGGACGCAAAGAAAAGCAGAGGACAGGTAATTAAATGATCAATTAAACATTTATGATCCACTAATTATCTTGTAATAATGTAAAATGTCACAAGAAGAGAACTGTGTGGGAATTGAGCTTCAAGTTAAGATCATGAAGTTGCAATGACCTGATTTCATTAGTCATCATTCGGCAAGCTTCCTGCTTATTACTCAAGTTTCTCTGTGTGTGTCAGGGGAACACAAAGCTTATCTTTTCCCATAGTGATGCCTGTGCTAATAGCTCTTCAAGCAACAACCAAGCACAGGATAAGCAGGTTTAACACAAGTGTTTGTGCTGATGCACAGATTGTCAGATAATGTGGCTTCATGTACTTTTTTCATCACAGTTTAGTTGCATCATTACAGCAGTGTTATTTGTGTATGACAAGTGTCAAATTTCAACAGACTAACCAGAAACATCGCCTGAATGACAGCTCATATCTCAAAATTCATAAACTGGGTCAGTTGTATCGCAAGATCAACGAGTTGTTTTTGGTGTAAACGGACTCTTTTTTTGAATCGGCGCACACAAGTCAAATATCGTTATCAAGGAAGAGCCAACATGTGCAGCGCACACAAATTAATGGGTTAAAAATCCCATCTCTGCATGTATCTTTGCCATTAATAATTCATAATAATAAAGTGGGTGATATTCATTCCATAGCAGCAATGGCCTTAATGGGCAAAGTGGATTTAAAGCAACATTGTGTTATGCTTTGACCTTAAAATAACGGCTCTGATTATGAGGCAACTGGCTTATAGTAAAGGGGTTGTTACCATGGTGACCCCGCATCACCTACTTTGGGGTTTTATAATGATTTTGTAACAAAGTTGTTGCAACAGTTGTAAAACCGTTGGATCGTAAATGATTATGTTTCACCTGGATTGGACAGCAAGCCAGTGAGTTTGTCTGAACAAAAGAAAATCATAATCATAAGAAAAAAAAAAAAAGGCATTGAGTACATTTTGGGACAAATTTGTGGCGGCGTGAAAACTTTATTTATTTATTTTTTATTTATTTATTTAACAGAAAGACACAACAAAACATAAGAAACAAGACATTACAATGAAACACAGCACAGTACAGTAAATTACTAAATTAAAAGTTGCTACAGGACTGGTTTACTTTCAGCACTGATTAAGGTGAGTTTTGAAGGTTTGTAATGAAGGACACTCTCTGATGGCGAGTGGTGGACTGTTACAGATCTTACTGGCCTTTACAGAGATAGAGTTTTGACCAAAGGCTGTTTTTCTGAGTGGGACCTCACAGTCCCTTCTAGAGGAGGCACTGGTCCTGAGACCGCTGTGAGCCCTTTTTATTTTTATTTTTCATTTTTCTTATTTTTTTATTTTATTTTTTTAAAGTCCAACATGGGAGGATGTAATACCTTTTACAGCAGACAAGCCATTTTATTTTATTTATTTATTTTTTTTAATTCTCAAGGCTCAATAAATTGTACTTTTTAAAGATGTTACTATGCCGGAGGATTAGGGCCAAATAAAGGTGAGAGAGAGAGAGAAAAAAGGACTACGTGATTAAAGTCATACTGGTACTATGAGAAAAAAAAGTCAAATTATTACACAGGGTAAACCGCTGCGCACTTTACGTACATGTACCTTAGCGAAAGTGTTGGTAGCAAGGGTGTAGGTTTGGTCTCAACATTGGTAAGGACAATATAACAACATAACCTGCATGTACATTTTTGCAGGGGACAGGACATTAATAAAACCAAACAGATTGGATGAATGGGGGTCAGGGCTACATTTCTCACAACTAATAGGTGAAATGATCAATGCAAAATAAATCTGTACTGACCTCTACTAACTTTCATATGCATTGGTTCAGTTGATACACTGTTCGATTCAAATCTTTGTTTTCAAAAACTAAAAAAGAAAACATTTTGAAAACTTCCATAATAAATGTCTGGATTATATTAGCAAAAATTGCAAGAGTTGAACATAAATTATACTCACATACACAATAAATACAAAACTTGTTCATCATCTCTTAACTATCCAGGAATGCAAAAAAAACATACATTTGTCTTAAGACCACTCAACATTGCCTCTCTAAATAAATAAATTAAATATAACTGAAAAAACGTCTTAGACGGGGAAAAACAAAAATAAATAAAAATTTAGCATTCTTTCAGGTAAAACACGACTGCTTTTGTCCACAAGCACAGCCAAATTAAAAACAAAAAAAGAAAAAAAAAGCTCCTTTGGGCCGCTTGAATACCACATAAATTAAATAAAAATGAAAATTAGGGAGGAGTGGGTAAAACTCGGTTCATTAACATTCCTCACGGTTTAATTAACATTAACAGTAAAAACAAACACATACAGGAAGACACTTCTCTCTATGCACCTTCCTACTTCAGTTTTGCAGGTTTGCAAATTCACAGTTTAATGTTATGCTATGTTAGACTTTCAGTAGCAAAATGAGTGATGTGTTCCCCACCTCCACAACACTGAAGTCTTCTTACATTACTTATAGTGGCTGCTGCTGGCCGAAAAAAATCTTCTAATATCCCTCCTCTTCGAAGGGGGCAGATGAGGCAGCATGTTGTCAACATGTCGTATTTCTCGCGAGACAGGGAGTGCGTGTGTGTGGTAAAGTCATCTGCCAATCAAACATGCATTTGGAGGATGGACAAGCACATTCAGCAAGGGAAAAGGGGTAAATGTAGGTCCGAACATAATGAAATAATTCACTTAATAATGGTAGGATCAGTTGTATCCTCACAACATATGGGAAGACAATCTAAATTACCTTTATAACTGAAGTCATTATTTAATGCCAATAAGGTTGCTTAAAAGTCGGTGGGGACAATTTGAGCATCCTGAAAAGCTGGTAGTGTTATGTCCCTAACGTCCCAATGAAAACCTACGCCCTTGGTTGGTTTGGTAGTCTATAAATCATTCTATTAATAATGATCTGATGTAGCTGAATAAACTGCAACTTACTTTACGTAGCGCTTTGCCTCCGTGGAAATCTACAATACTGGAAGTATCTTGTGTTTTAGAATCGGTTTGACAAATAACGAAAAGAAAATCCTTCATATTTTGGCTCGTCTACATCAAATCATTATCAATAGAATGATTCATAGGCTATCAACACTTCGTTGTAGCTCCCAGCTAAGTAGGACCTTTACGACATAAGTGACGTAATAGCGAATTGGAATAATATTGTGCATCTCCTGAGTCTATATTTTAGAATCTGCTTCATAAATAAGGAAATCCTTTATCTTTTGGCTTATCTACATCAATATATAATGAATAGATGGCTTTATACTGATGCTTCGTTGTAGCTCCCAGCTAAGGTACTGTACATGTATGTAAAGTGCTTAGCGGTTTACCCTATGTAATAATACGACTTTTTTTTCTTGTAGTACCAGTACGACTTTAATCTCGTAGTCCTTTTTTTCTTTCTCCTTTATTTGGCCCTAATGCTCTGTTGTATGTAACAAACATGGAATGACATTGGTTTCCTGGCAAAGGCCTTTAACAATTTTTTAGAGAGTGATTCTATGGTATTTCATTTAATTACACCTGCCAGTTGCCAACATGTAATGAAATATTCAAGGTGTGATAAAATCATTGAATGAATGAACAAACATTCTAGCAGCACCAAGTGTTATGAAAGGTCACATTTGTTTAAAATTGTTCAAGTTAAATTTCACTTTATTACATGTTCTTTTAATGTGGCTCTTAAAAGACAGTTTGGGATCAAGTGTCACTCCAAGGTACTTGAATTAAAGAGACAATTTGCAGTTCCTGTCCTCCCAAAAATATACCTTAATGTTTGATGTCCAAAAGGTTGCTTTGTGACATCATAGTTTTAGTTGTGTTCAGTAGTAGGCAAGACCTGTAAAGCCATTCATTCATAGGAATCATTCCTAACGTAAGAGCAGAGGCTACGTCTTGAATATTTTGTGCACTAGTGAAGATGACAGCATCATCAGCGTACATTTGAAATTCAACATTTACACATGAATTTAGCAAGTCATGGAAATACATGGAAAATAACAGTGTGCCAAGTATTGACCCCTGAGGCACGCCAACAAAGAGATGTAAAAATTTTGATGCGACACTGTTATTGCAGCCACACAGTTTCCTGAATTCAATAATAATATAATTTTATCCACTGAATTGCATCCAAAGAAACATTAAAATGGGTTAAATTACAATGAAGAATTTACACACTCACCTGAGCAACTGCATCCAGATCTTGCTGTAGTGCATAACAAACACGGTCACCGTTCAGGCAGAAACGATTCCACCCTTGGGGTCCGGATGTCAGCCCTATGCGCGGTCATTCATGCAACTTTTCCCAAATGTGGGCAATTTTCTGTTTATCTGCTCTACTTCCCTCCCTAAAACCACACAAAAAGAGAATGTTTTATTAACATGGAATTGTTGCTCGATGGTTTTCTGATGCAAAGTCCTTGACCTTGAATTCTTCACTTGTTGTCCTCCTCCAGTCTTACAGACTGATTTGTATTTAAGACCATGACGCAGACTACCTTTACCTATTGACTGTAAGAAAAACGTGACTTTAGGGAGCGTGAGTCTGCAGACAGAAGTAGGCCGGGTGAATGCAAAGAAGGAGGCTCTAGTCAGGGGAATACATTAGGAAGAGGAAAAAAATATGTGTACGACTCGAGAAGAAGGAGGCTGCGTAAAGATATCTCCGGCGTTTTCATTATGGTAGCGTCTTGTGTACGGGTGTGATATTCTATATTCCGTCTACCCCGCTGGGTTAGGCTCCTCCTTAAGCCTTTGGAATAGTGTAAAGTGAGGCTAAGACGCCAGCTTTGAAGAACCCATTCATTGCTGGCTGCTGTCAAAGTGGTCGACTCCCTGTGGAGAGCCAGGCAGATCAAGAGAAGAATTTTTCATTTGGGCCAAACAGTAACAGGAATTGTTGTTTTTAAGATTCTGCAGAGATACATGCACACATTTTATTCAACTCTAGTTTGTCATTTGGGAACTATCATTGCCGTTTGTTTATATGAAAATCCTCAACTTACTTCAACATAGTGGCTGTGTTCTTTGCTGGAACTCCAAAACAGCAGGGGGCAGCATCAAAGGGGGAAAAACAAAGGAAGTAGGCAAGGGTCAATTACATGCAGTTACATTTTCGGCCACCAGGGGGGCTATGTGGCCAAAAATGTCATTGCATTTAATTGACTTTCCAATACGGTATATGAATTTAAAATTGACTTTGCCGGTAAAATGCTATCTATAAAAGTTGTAAAGCAATAACACAAACAACAAAAATGAATGAAATTAACTGTTTTTTTGTTGTTTGTTTGTTTTTTTAAATTGTTATGAATGGCAAGCCGTTAATGTGGATCCAAAAGACAGACCAGGAGATCAGTAAAGTAAATGTTTGTATTTAATAAGTACAACAAAGGGAGCATGCTAACAAACGCGAGTTTAATAAGTACAACAAAGGGAGCACGCTAACAAACGCGAGTTTAACAAGTACAACTAAGAGAGCACGCTAACAAACGCGAGTTTAACAAGTACAACTAAGAGAGCACGCTAGAATGCATGAATATAACAGAATACAAGAATCTAACTACAAAGCCCAAAAGAGCACTAACGTAAAGATGATCAAACCAAAATACGACCATAGAACGTCGGGAAACTCGAAGGCTGACGATGAACACACAGGCGGTAAGCAAGGCAAGTAGCAAGCAGTAATCCGACACTTGCAGATGGTGACAGGCTGGTGTGTCACGTTACCCCGCCCAGCTGGCTCAATCAGGTGCTGAATACAGGAAAATGAACTGAGAATACAAACAATCATGACATAAATAATGGGTCAAAAATTAATTTTCGAACAGATCATGTGACTAGCACCTTAGAGACGGTTTCTTTTGCTTAGCCAAAACCACCTCAGGATAGAGGAAACAAGATGGATATATGTATTTTTTTTCAAACCTAAGCTTTCAAAAGTGACAACAACTACTTAGCGAGAACCAGGGAATGAAGATGTGGCCCATGAAACGCCTGACACTGCCAAAATGGTGAGCGAAATTTAAGTTTGTCCAACTAAAGACGCTAATTGTACAACAGAGCCACAACCAGGCGTACCTTATTCAATGGACGATGTCCTTGGCCAAAAGCATAGCTGTCCTCAGCAGCCTGATTTAGAATTCCCCTTAAAAAATGTTGGGAAACAAAGAAACGCTCATTTTTAAAGTATGATTAATAATATTCCTGGCTGGAATATTCAGTCAAAAAGGATGCCTTCTCCTGTTTTACCTGCCGCCATTTTCAAACTCACCACGGTGAGGATTCGTTTCGCAAGGGTGTGAGTCACTGGAAAAACTTGGGATTAAATTGGAAATCTCCACGGAACGCAAAAATTGGCGCACATGCTCACACACGCACACGCACACCAACATGCACATAGCTGAGATGCCTGTATTTTCGAGCATGGGGTAAGCTACTAACTGAGCATATACACTATCTCAAGTTAATTTAATCAACATCTTTTGCCACTCCTGCCACAAAAGTCAAACTCCGCCTATGCCCTCTGCAATAATGTTTTACATGATGATTTGCCCTCCTCCTCTAAGCTGCGGCCATCTGTAAGTTTTCTGTAGTCGAAGTATTCCTATACCAGCAATTTTGTTTTCTTCGATGGGGGAAAAAGTTCAGGGGTTTCACCTCCTCCAGCCATCGTGTTGCACAGCTGACTCACTGACACTGAGCAACAACCGCTGTGGGAGGGTTGAGCCGAACAGCTGGAAGCGAGGGATTTCTCCATGCATTTTTGGGACATAAAAAAGAGCCAATACCTTAGGGCAGGGGTTTTCAACCCAGTCCTCAAGGCACACTGTGGGTCCTGGTTTTTGTTCCAGCCGATCCAGCAGAGACAGTTGAACCAATGAGGCTTCTGCTAAAACAAGCCACACCTGACTGCAATCAACTGATTGCACTTGTAAAACACCAGATTGGGGAAAAAGTGTTGTCATCTTGTTTGGTAAGAATGAAATCCTGCACCCACAGTGTGCCTTAGTGGAATAGGTTGGGAACCCCTGCCTTAGGGACGGTATGATGGAAAAAAATTTTGAAACCTTGACGTTTTCAGACCATGGTATACCTTGAAACCGGTAATCGGCACATGTCTAAAAGGAAGCGCTAACTCTATGTCGCTTTTTAGTCTTCACTGGTCTCCTATACTATATAATTTAATAATAATTAATTCATCACAACACAAATTTTGTAGTTATCATAATAATGATGCTAAATGGGACTAGAAGCCATGGTGCCATTCAGTCGTTAGGATTGAATGTTTCTGTGTCTTCACTATAAAAGGAGTCGTTGTTGGCCAGATCGCTGGCTTCCTGCATTACCAGCTAAATTCAATTAAGACGTCATACCATACTGTTAACACACACACATAAGACTGTGGAATCATACTATTTACTGTTCAACAACAGATTTTTTTTTTTTTTTAATCTAAGTTTTAGTTTTATGAAATTATAGCTTTAATGCCATAAATAGCATGATGAAAATGTCCATAAAAATATTAGCCTAATATTAGCTTTTTTTCCCAGCAAAACTTCAAATTTACTTATATGAAATTGCGTATTCTTTAACGCAAGTAAAACTTTTATATTTACTTTAAGTAACATTTACTTACTTTTTTTTTTTTTAACCTGTCATGTTCTGCTGCTTAGACATGAATAGGAATCTGAGTGTCCTAATAGCCTGAACAGTCTTAATGTATCACATGGGAGTTTGATACACTCCCATTGTGGATTTTCATTATGTTTTATTTATTTGGAGAAAGCCATTAGCATGGAAAGGGTAATGGGGGGGACGAAAAGGAAGGAAGCAGACAGAAGAGGAGAAGAACAAACAACAACATGAAAGACATTGTTACACGCCTATGCTACCTATCAACATATTGGTGCTATCGTCAGCTAATTACGAGTATTTCCCGAGAAATATTGCAACATTGTTTTCGATAAAAAATGTATAACTCAAAAGTCATTTAGTATATTCATGTTAACCAGCAAAATGATTACCTAAAAAAAAATCTCATGTTGACATTTTTCTTACATAATTAAAACATTGCTACATAATAATATAGCCCTATGATGCCTGACCCCAGAAATTAATTTAGCCTTATGATGCCTGACCCCAGAAATAATTCAACAGAAAACTTTTTTTTTTTTTTTTTAATTTGGAAGCTTTATCCGTCCACTAGGTAATTTTTCAGTTTCAGTCAGGATTCGCGCTAAAGCGTTCACATCGACTTCAGTTTTTATAATGAAAGTGGGAAGTGACGTATGCGGTAAAGCAGTCAGCACATTTGTAGTGTTTTTTGTGTGGCAGGGTTCCTGCCACCCTCCTCAAATTTAGTGCTGGTGAAAGCGATACAGACCCCCTCAAAATATAAAAGAGGTGTCATTCAAATAGTTGTCAGTCGAAATATCACAAATATTATGACAATATTTGATAAAGGTTGTAAAGTTACCTAGTGTTGCTTTAAAGTTACCTAGTGTTGCTTTAAAAATGAAATACTGTATATGTATATATATTTTTTTTTGAAAAAACATTATTAATTTGCATATACTGTAACCTAACTATAAGCCACCACCCACCAAATTTGACCGTAAAACGGCATTTGTTCATAGATAAGCCACACCAGACTATAAGTCGCAGCTGTCCTCACTGTATTATGGGATATTTACACCAAAAGATATAAACCGGTAAGACTTAATTTGACAGCGGCATCATATGACTGTCATGAAGCTTTCAACCAATCGGATGCAAAGTTACATTGTTTCAAGAAGCTTCATTTGGCCATCACTGATCCTTTGGGGGAGAAAATCAAACTCTGCTGTCACCTGCTGCCAACACTGTTGTTGTCCACCATGCCTCCTAGCATGTATTGCAGCGCTACAGATGTAAATAACAATCAGAATTCATGTTCTGTGCTAATTATTTCTTCACAGTTCCAGTTGTTTCATTATTTGCTAGTTATGGTATTTGGTAAAACTTTTATTTGACAGTGGCGCCATAAGACAGTCATTAGACAATCATAATAATGATATGACACTGTCATGAGCATTAATGAATGCTTATAGTAGATTTTCATTTAGTGTTATCCGGCAAATTATTTCACTTTTGAAAGGATGTAAAAGATCCGAGCTGGACACAAATGGAGTTAGCGACATAATTTGCCAGATGATAATGCCCATGATATTATGTCATAATGGTGACGGTCTTAAGACGCCGTTGTGAAATATAATGTTACCTATTAACCCAAATAAATCAACAAATAAGCTACACTGGACTATAAGACGCAGGATTCAAAATGAAGGAAAAAAGCAGCGGCTTAAAGTCAGAAAATTACGGTACGTTTTGAAATTTATTTCATAAATGATAGATTAAGCATTACATGCAGTTCTCATGGTAAATCAAATATAAAGTGAGAATGAACACAAAGTTTTTTACTGTAATGAGGTCCAGAAATGCTCGTATCGAATGTGATATATCTGGCAATATAAGGTTAGTCCTTCGTATATTTTGTTTTCCCCCAGGGCGGTGGAAATACTGTACTAGAACAGAGTAAATTTGCAAACCCATTCAGAAAAAAATGATCTTCTGCTTTACACAAGTTTCTAGCCTGAAGAACCTTAGGAATTCGGTTGAACAATCCGTATATTCAGTCATGGCAATGAGGAGGTCAGGACATGTTGCCTCCGTATTGGCGAGGTCACAGTAGGCTACCGAATATCTGTGACAAGCAGATGGTTCTTCAGCCTTTGGCAGCACAGCAGCCAAAATCACACCGCTGCCATTTTCCATGCCTTTCCCGTTTTTTTTTTTTTTTTTTAGACACTGAAATATTTTCAAATAATTCACGTATTATTGATTTAAACTGTCTCACACAAGTCTAGCACATTGTCATTTTTCTTAGCACTTCTTAACACGTTTTCAACATGTCCTATTAGTTTAGTGAAGTCCTAGAGACGAATTACGATGTGGAAGAGGTGTCACTGCAATACTTGGATGGCGTGCAAATTTAATTTGGACATTTTTTTTTTCGTAGGCAGACAGCAAACGTGTATGTGATGTTGAATGTGGTGGACACAAGGCCGCATCTATTCCATCTTAATGCGTTTGGCGTGATTCGGCTGACACGTAAACTTAAAGCTGGGGCTGATTCCTCGGCTTATATCGTGATACTGAAGTAAAAGTGTTGAAAATTCATGTTGTGGCTCCCCCTTGGCAAAAAGGTGCTTGTACAGAAGCTTTGACAGAAATACAGCTTGAAGTCAATTTGCAGGATAGGGCTTGCCTGACTTGACCTCTGTAGCAGAAGCTGCAGGTCTATCATTAACTCATCAATCCTCCTAAATGAGTCCATTCATCAGTGCTTTTAAAAATAACCCGTGCGCAACATGGAACTTATTTCGACAGAGGCAGGAAGCTCCTGAGGGTAAAGCTCTTCCCCTTGTCATTTCACCAGGGTCGCCTGAGGGACTCGATTGCATGAAACTGTTGAGAATCCTATCACAGTTTCCACATCTTATAGGATTCCAAGCCTCTAATGCCATCACCAATGCTGTTCTCAGCCACTAGGGGGCAAATTAGAATCCTAGTTAATGACTGCTGTGGTAAATTAGTGATGTATGGACTAAAGTTTTGCTGTATTCATGGTCTGTTCAGCTTCAGCTCAGTGGCCTGTTGCTAATAGTGAGAGTGATGGGGATTTTTTTCTCTCTTACCTTAAATGACGTACACAAACGCACATACACACAAAACGATAAACACACAAACACAACCCAAACAACACAACACAGAACCACTCACAAAACATAACCCACAAATATTCAAAAAAACATCAACATGCAACAAAAGAAATGCACAAAAACAAACAACGCAAAAAGAACCATGTCATATAAACAACACATACAAAAACACCACAGACACTATAAAGCGCAACACACAATCAACAATGTAAACACACAAAATACAAACGATCCAAAATATACTGCAAATGCAAACTATGCTAGACACAAACGTACAGATACACAAACATGCAGACAATACATGTTCCAACAAAAACATTGACAAAAAAAACACACAAAAACGCACATAAAGTACAACACACAAAAAATGCATCACAACTCAAGACGCAAACACAACAACAAAAAAGCAAGACACAAACATACAATTACTGTACATGACTCTAAACCAGAGTTGTTTTCGCCAACGATGACGAAAACAAACATATTTTGTCAACAAACTTTTTTTATGACGATGACGAGACGATAACGAGCTAAAAACGTGCTTAGGGGGACTAAAACATAACGAGACGAATGCCAGTTTTTGTCTGACGAGACGAAAGCGAAGCGAAAATGCGCAATCGTTTCTGTTACGTGTTCACAATGTGTGACATTTTATATGTACTTAGCCTGCATTGTAGCAGGGACTGGTTGTGTCACTCATTTGACGTGCTGCGCCCCCGAACTCGCCACTCTCCTCTCCTCACTATGTTAGGTTTTGTGTTTGGTTTCTCCTTGTGTGACTTGTCCTGTGATTACCCATTGCTCTCACCTGTGTGTGTTTTCCCAGTGTATTCTGCAATCTGCATCCACCTGTGTTACCCAGCTGTTCCTTGTCTCGTTATCCCTTGTCTGCTTGTGTGTATATATGCTCCCATTTTCTGTTCACTCCTTGCTGCGTCATTGTCTATGTCTATGTCCGTCTCTGCCAAACTTCAAGTCCGTTCCAAGCCCTCGTGTACCAGTCCCTCTGATTTAAGTAAGTTTTGTTTTAATCTTGCCCTTTGATCCCCAGTGGTTTTGTTTGTACTTTGTGTTTTTGTTAGTTATAATTAAAACGTTTTTTGAGTTCATTGCCTTCTGCCTCCTGCCTTGCATTTTGTTTCCTGCGTTTGGGTCCACACACACCTGCCTGCCCAGCATTCCCTGACAGAATGACGCAGCCACTAGTGGACCCGGCGGGAAACAACCGGCACCGGCATGCTCGCCGACGGCTTTCTGCCCGTTCCCCCGATTTTGTGTTCCCTCGGCATATATTTTTGGACTCTGATTCTGACTCCGACCTGGATTTTGATTTCACGCCCTCTGTTTCCCCTGGTAATTTTTCTTTCCACCCGTCGCACTTGGTGTCCCGTTCTGAAATCTTGGCCAAAGACTCCTACCTGGGATCCCGTTGGGCCATCTATCGGGGACCCCCCCCGGGGTGGTCTGCGGGGACGCCCAGGCTCACTGCGGCCTAATGGGGCTATTCTGCCGCCCCTGCCACCTGAAGGCACTCAGCAAAAGCCTCGGCGTGGCCGTCAACGCCGACGGCGCGCGGCAGTGCTGACGTCGTGGGTTCCCGAAGCTTCCGCGCCGACTCTCCGCAGTCAAGTGGCTCCCGCGCCGACTCTCCGCAGTCAAGTGGCTCCCGCGCCGACTCCCCGCAGTCAAGTGGCTCCCGCGCCGACTCCCCGCAGTCAAGTGGCTCCCGCGCCGACTCCCCGCAGTCAAGTGGCTCCCGCGCCGACTCCCCGCAGTCAAGTGGCTCCCGCGCCGACTCCCCGCAGTCAAGTGGCTCCCGCGCCGACTCCCCGCAGTCAAGTGGCTCCCGCGCCGACTCCCCGCAGTCAAGTGGCTCCCGCGCCGACTCCCCGCAGTCAAGTGGCTCCCGCGCCGACTCCCCGCAGTCAAGTGGCTCCCGCGCCGACTCCCCGCAGTCAAGTGGCTCCCGCGCCGACTCCCCGCAGTCAAGTGGCTCCCGCGCCGACTCCCCGCAGTCAAGTGGCTCCCGCGCCGACTCCCCGCAGTCAAGTGGCTCCCGCGCCGACTCCCCGCAGTCAAGTGGCTCCCTCGCCGACTCCCCGCAGTCAAGTGGCTCCCGCGCCGACTCCCCGCAGTCAAGTGGCTCCCGCGCCGACTCCCCGCAGTCAAGTGGCTCCCGCGCCGACTCCCCGCAGTCAAGTGGCTCCCGCGCCGACTCCCCGCAGTCAAGTGGCTCCCGCGCCGACTCCCCGCAGTCAAGTGGCTCCCGCGCCGACTCCCCGCAGTCAAGTGGCTCCCGCGCCGACTCCCCGCAGTCAAGTGGCTCCCGCGCCGACTCTCCGCAGTCAAGTGGCTCCCGCGCCGACTCCCCGCAGTCTTGTTCTCCCGCCAGCAGTCTCCTGCGACTCCGCTGCTGTTCCGCCAGCAGTCTCCTGCGACTCCGCTGCTGTTCCGCCAGCAGTCTCCTGCGACGCCGCTGCTGTTCCGCCAGCAGCCTCCTGCGACGCCGCTGCTGTTCCGCCAGCAGCCTCCTGCGACGCCGCTGCTGTTCCGCCAGCAGCCTCATGCGACGCCGCTGCTGTTCCGCCAGCAGCCTCCTGCGACGCCGCTGCTGTTCCGCCAGCAGCCTCCTGCGACGCCGCTGCTGTTCCGCCAGCAGCCTCCTGCGACGCCGCTGCTGCTCCGCCAGCAGCCTCCTGCGACTCCGCTGCTGCTCCGCCAGCAGTCTCCTGCGACTCCGCTGCTGCTCCGCCAGCAGTCTCCTGCGACTCCGCTGCTGCTCCGCCAGCAGTCTCCTGCGACTCCGCTGCTGCTCCGCCAGCAGTCTCCTACGACACCGCTGCTGTCCCGCCAGCAGACGACACCGCTGCTGTCCCGCCAGCAGACGACACCGCTGCTGTCCCGCCAGCAGACGACACCGCTGCTGTCCCGCCAGCAGACGACGACGACGACTCCGACTCCGACTCTGTTCCTGGTCCGCACGACGACGACGACGACGACTCCGACTCCGTTCCTGGTCCGCACGACGACGACGACGACGACTCCGACTCCGTTCCTGGTCCGCACGACGACTCCGACTCTGTTCCTGGTCCGCACGACGACTCCGACTCTGTTCCTGGTCCGCACGACGACTCCGACTCTGTTCCTGGTCCGCACGACGACTCCGACTCCGACGCTGTTCCTGGTCCGCACGACGACTCCGACTCCGACTCTGTTCCTGGTACGCACGACGACTCCGACTCTGTTCCTGGTACGCACGACGACTCCGACTCTGTTCCTGGTCCGCACGACGACTCCGACTCTGTTCCTGGTCCGCACGACGACTCAGACTCTGTTCCTGGTCCGCACGAGGACTCCGACTCCGTTCCTGGGCCGCACGACGACTCCGACTCCGTTCCTGGGCCGCACGACGACTCCGACTCCGTTCCTGGGCCGCACGACGACTCCGACTCCGTTCCTGGGCCGCACGACGACGCCGACTCCGTTCCTGGGCCGCACGACGACTCCGACTCCGTTCCTGACCCTCGCCCCGATGATGCTGCTCCCCGTTTCCTGCCAAAACGTGGCGGTATGGACAACCGAGCACTACCTCGTCGGGGACGCCCGCCTGATCTGCCTGTGCGGTCGCCCAATGTCTGGCGCCCCGGGCGCCCTCCCGATCGACCCGTGCGATCGGCCCACGTCTGGCGTCCTGGACGCCCGCCTGACTGGCCGTGACGGGCTGGTGTTGCTCCCTCCTCCGAGCAACCTTCTGACTTTTTGTTTCCTCGGGACGTCTGGGATCCGTCCCTTGAGGGGGGGGTACTGTTAGGTTTTGTGTTTGGTTTCTCCTTGTGTGACTTGTCCTGTGATTACCCATTGCTCTCACCTGTGTGTGTTTTCCCAGTGTATTCTGCAATCTGCATCCACCTGTGTTACCCAGCTGTTCCTTGTCTCGTTATCCCTTGTCTGCTTGTGTGTATATATGCTCCCATTTTCTGTTCACTCCTTGCTGCGTCATTGTCTATGTCTATGTCCGTCTCTGCCAAACTTCAAGTCCGTTCCAAGCCCTCGTGTACCAGTCCCTCTGATTTAAGTAAGTTTTGTTTTAATCTTGCCCTTTGATCCCCAGTGGTTTTGTTTGTACTTTGTGTTTTTGTTAGTTATAATTAAAACGTTTTTTGAGTTCATTGCCTTCTGCCTCCTGCCTTGCATTTTGTTTCCTGCGTTTGGGTCCACACACACCTGCCTGCCCAGCATTCCCTGACACACTAGGCTTGCACACACGGTAAGATTTGTTTTATCATCTTGGCCAGAGAGAATATGCAATGTTGATTTAGCTTTTAAAGGTCTGTGCTGAGTGATCATCACACACTAAATGTAACCCGGAGAGTTAGCATTGTATTCGCGTTCTCATTAGCATTAGCATTTAGCGTGGCGAGCGTCCTCTTAAACTCTCAGGCAACTTTTTTTTTTTTTTTTTAACAGAGTTCGTGGCGTCCAGGTAAGTATAATTAATTGAAAATAAAGTACTGTTTTCCTGTTGAGGTTGTATTATCACCAAGTTGGCGTTGTCCTTGTAGATGCGACAAAATGTGCTCGTCCGTCAATGTTGATTCGAAATAGTTGGAAACCTTTTTTTATCTATTTATTTTCGGGGTATTTTTTAAAAATATATTTATTTTTTAATTTTACAGACGAAAACATTTTTAGTTAACATTGACTAAAACTAGACGGAATTATGGGTAGTTTACATGTTGACGGTGCAACACCAAGATGCAACAATTGTGTTGGGGAATGACGTTGTCTTTAATGGTAATGACGAAAACAGAAGGCGAAGACGCAAACATTTGATTCCAGCCTCCAAAGCGGAACGATTAGATTGCAGGGATTGCTCCGCAACCATATGCATGGAACGCTCTCGCTCCGATGACAACGGCACTCGTACACATAAATTTGGGTGTGCCAGTCACTCTTAGTAAACATTCAAAATAGCAAACATGGTGGATCGGCGGCTTTAATTGACTATTTTTGTAATGTTAATTTAAACGGATTAAAAAAATTTTTTTTTAAAAACACATGAGCGCTATTGTTTCGAGTTTTTTTTTTTTTATTGCCAAGCAATGTCATACAATCATTTAAACTTGTAAAGAACAGCAAACGTACAAGAAATAGGAGAGAAAAATTAAAATATACAAGAAAAATCGTGAATAAAACCGCATAATAAAACATTGGTTGGAAAAAAAAAAAAAAAACGCTTGCTTGAGTGGGCGGGTATGTGGTCTTCCGGTCTGAGGAGGTTGGTGTTGGTTGGTGTTGGTGTTATACTTATATAGCGCTTTTCCACCTTTGTTAAAGAAGTGCATCATTGGCTCTCGCCCTGCAAAACTGCACTGCTCTCTAGGGCCTGGCATGAATACTACATCGTTTTCAAGCGGAATTGCGACATCGTTTAAATGGAGACAGAACCATGTAAGTGCAAACATGAAATTTGTCGTATTCTTGGAGCGTCACCATGTAAACGGTCGCTTAGTCTTGAGTTTTCGTCAACAAAAACTAGACGAAGACAAACACATTTTGAGATGACTAAAATATGACTAATAAATACTATCATCCAAAAGACGAAGACGAAATTTAAAAGGGCTGCCAAAAACAACACAGCCATAAACACACGTACCAATAATTCGACAAACAACATAAAGACACACAACAAACACACTATACTAGAACCACAAAACTCAATACACAAGCACACCAGACACAAATAACTGCGCATAAAATCACACAGAGGTATCGTTATTGTTTGTCCCCTTTGCCCTTATTTGTATTCCATGTCTGCTGTGGCAAGCTTGAGTTATGAGACCTCTCCAACGAGAAGCACTCGACTATTAAACAGGGAGATGCAGTCCAGCCTCTACACACGAACAGGAAATATCCCACAGGATATGTGTATCTTGTTACACTCTGCTCTACTTCAGAGATGTGAGGGCACATCCACAGAAAGAAAATAAACATTGTTGAACTGTGCGGGTAAACCTAATGTTGTGGCCTCGATTCAGAAACTTAAGGGAAAAATAACAGTGATTTACCGTAATTTTCGGTCTTGAAGGCGCATCTGACTATACACCGCCACCCACAAAATTTGACACAAAAGCGACATTTGTTCATAGATAAGCCGCACTGGACTATAAGCCGCAGCTGTCCTCACTGGATTATGGGAAATTTACACCAAAAGATATTAACTGGTAACACTTTATTTGACAGCGGCATCATACGACTGTCATAAGGCCAAATGAACCACTATGAAGCTTTGAACAAATTGGCTGCAAAACTTCATTACTTCAAGAAGCTTCATGTGGCCATCACTGCTCCCTTGAGGGAGACAGTCAACCTCTGCTGCCACCTGCTGTCAACACCGTTGTCATCCAACATGCCTCCTAGCATGCATTGCTGCACTACAAATGTAAATAACAATCAAAATGCATGTTCCGTGCTAATTATTTCCTTAGTTACTGTTCCAGTGGTTTTCTTAATAACTCGTTATGGTATTTGGCAAAACTTTGACAGTGGCACCATGAGACTCATAAGACCATCATAATTACGACGACACTGCCATGAGCATTAATAAATGCTCATGACATATCATTTTGTGTCATCCGGCAAATTGTGAATGGTCTTATGGCAGTCTTATGACGCCTCTGTCAAATTAAGTGTTACCTATTAACCCAATAAATCAAGAATTAAGATGCACTGGACTATAAGCCGCAGCCTTCAAAATAAGGGAAAAAAGTAGCGGTTTATAGTCCAAAAATTACGGTACCTTCA
The DNA here is from genome assembly GCF_030265065.1 of Corythoichthys intestinalis. NCBI lineage: Eukaryota > Metazoa > Chordata > Actinopteri > Syngnathiformes > Syngnathidae > Corythoichthys > Corythoichthys intestinalis. Next base: position 16,195,363 of record NC_080416.1, on the reverse strand, counting down.
TTAGCTGTCGTCGCTGGTTTCCACGGTGATAAAAGCACGCTCATATTTCATTATCATATCTGCAAAAGATAAAATGAAGTTGTTTTTGTCACAATAAAGTGAAAACTAATTGGTCTGTGAGTTCTTTTAGTTCACTGGTTCTATTTCATCCCTGCTGACCACCAGAGGCGGTGCTGTAAGTAATACAGCAAATAATAATTCCAACGAAGTCACCTGTGACCCCAGGTTCACCCCCGGCAAAGGTTAAACTTCCGGTGTCAACCGAATTCCAGTCCTTACAGAACCTTCTCGTGTGGGCTCGAGGATTCTGCATGACGGAATGCTCTGGTGCTCATTCGGGATTCATAAAACCGTAGTTACCTACGTAACTTTCGTTTTCATACCTGGGAGTCAAGCTATGCACAAATGTAATGTAATGATCAAGTTTCAGTGCCAATGACAGCAATAGATGTCAAATTCAAGTGCGCAACTTAGGAGGGTGCTGGGGGTTCGACCGCACCCAGGCCTCTAGGGGGCCCGGTTTGCAGGTGTAAAGTGGGCATGCTTTCGCGAGGGGAGGGTCAAATAGAAACGTAAGACGATGCGCGGAGTTGTAATATAGTGTTTAAACCGACACTAGGTAACTTCAAATCTTTATAAAATATTTTCATAAAATTGGTGATGATATGTCGACTAACAACTAGTTGAATGACACTTCTTTTATATCTTGAGGGAGTCTGTATCTCATTCACCGGCACTAATTAACTTTGAGGAGCCACTTCCTCCTTTCCCCATTCATTATAAAGACGGAAATCGATGCAAATGCTTTCGCACGAATTCTGTTAAGATGGCAGAGCAACAAAAGAGACAAAAAGTTTTGTCTGAGGAGGAAAAAAGGGAGGCTCAGGCTACCAGGATATATAGAATAAACAGTGGCCCGGCTTTCATTCGCTGGTGTGACACCCCCCCTTCCTTCCTTCCTCCCCCCAATCTCGTCAGCATTGACGAGTTTGGTTGTCGGGGGAGGGGGGGTTTAGCCATAATAAGCCACACGGTTGCAAACCGTCATATGCTATTGTTTGGGCACAACTGGATTCATAACCTTATTCATCCTTCACGCACCCACTGGAAACAGAAATGTTATTTAATCCATCTGCAGGCAACAGGGAGATTTATTTTTGATTGTTTGATGATTTTACAACACCGTGTGGGTGTGCGCTGGTCCTCATTTGGTCTTCATGGAAAACACTGTTTTCCTTGAGGCAAAACACTACCGCTTTTGTCCACCGGCGTCGCTAAAATCGACCAAAACCAAAAAGTTACCACATGTGGCTTTAAGTGTTAGAATATCTCTGCCAGCCGCTGCCGGTTGTCTGGAGGGGCCTGCAAAAATTTTTTTTTTACTTGAAACCCACATAAGACCCAGAACAATAGTCTTGAGGGGCCTGTGAATAATTGTCTACTCTAGGAGTGGGAACCTCTCGGTACCTCACGATACGATACGATTTGCAATACAAAGCTCACGATAACGATGATCTGACGATATGGCGATACAACGATTATCGATACATTGGTCAGGAAATCATTGTAGGATATTCTACAAAACGCTAATAAACAGAAAATCAAGCTTCTGCTCTGGATTGGAATGAGTTTATCACTAGTAGACGTCCAATCCGTTTGAACTGGGAGTGTGGCAGCGAATGAACATTCGTTCATTTGCTGCCATTTCCTCCCACTTCAAACGGATTGAACATCTATGGCTGTCAGTGGCAGTCAATGAGGTAATTTTGGGCCATTTAAGGTCATTTACCTGTTGATATATCAGTTACTTCCTGTTGATTTGGGAGTATTTTATGGGTCAGTTCCTGTTTATTTTGAGGTACAGAACAGGAAGTGACCTGGGAATCACCCAAATGAATAGGCAGTGACTCAAACTCAACAGGAAATGACCTGTAAATGTACAACAAGTGACCTGTAAATGCCCTGAAAATCGGACAGAATGACTGCGAATGCTCTGGTTTTGAATGAACGAACGTTCAGTCTAAATAAATTGGGCGTCCAGCACTGTCAATGGCAGCCTTAGAGTTAACTGAGACACTATTATGGTGGAAGAATTTGGTGAACAACTTTTTGGTTCTGTTTTTTTTTTTTTTTTTTTGGGGGGGGGGTTACCATTGACACTTTAAAACGATATATCTCGATTCTTGGCAGGAGCAAATCGATAACCATTGGGGATACAAATTAGCACGATATAGCACCATTTCGATATTTTGTCACACCCCTAGTCCACTCCCCGTTGGACAGTCCACTAGAGGGCTCCTGTTTATGCTCATCGCACCCAGGCCCGGTCCACATTTGTTCCGCCACTGGCCCAATCCATTTAAACTAGGATATTTAAATGGACTGGACATCTTTCACTGTCAAGTGCAGCCGATTAGTTAAGCTTTAATTGCAGTCTGAGATGTGATAACAAGTTTGTGATTTATGTCCTTGAAGTTGCACTTAATAGGGTTGTAAAAATAATTAGTATGCCTTGTCAAAATGTTTAAAAATAAATTGGCAGAGTCATGTTCTGTGTTTATCATTTCTGCTGGTTGGTGTTTGAAATTAGCATATGTTACTCTACAATTATGCGCCAAGATGTTGTTCCCCCCGTGCTGCGGAATAGTGAATCAAAGGCATTTGGAAGCAGAGTCTCCCCTCTGCCCCTGTCCCCCAAGACCAGATGGCGTCTCTTTAGACCTTCTAATGAATATTGATAAACAGGATAGAGTGAAAGGGGGTTTTAACTTGTTTGATTTCATTGGGAAAAACTGCAGCATTTGGAATGTTGACGAGAAAAACAAAGCTACATTTTGCATAACATCCTGACTCGTGACGCTGTGTAGAATCTGAGGGAGGGAAAAAAATGAGGCCTTTTAGGGTTAAAAGAGAAAATAATGTTCTAACTGGAAAATGGTTTGAGGTGAGAAAGTGTGTCAGGTAAAGTGACTAATCCGCTGGCGTGACACCCGTTTTAAAGCAGCTCTCAACCTGAGCCTGAACGGTCACCAGCTGACCAGTTGACGCCTCGAGTCGAGCATTTTGCTAAAGCCTTTCTCAGTGCTTCTTTCCGCACTGTCATCCTCTGGACGCCGTCGTCCGAGGTGAGTCAGGAAACAAGAGCGGCCGCATGACGCCATTATAAGCTATTTATAAATCAAATAAGACCTCACGAGCCGCAGGGCTGAAAGGCCAGACGAGAGGAGATGTGAAGGAGGGGAGATTGGCGGCGGCCGGTGGAAAGTGATGCGAGGAGACAAGAGGATGATACAGGCGCACCCATTTTGTTTTGTCACTGCAAGGACACAACCTCACCCGGCCCGTAGCCTGAAAATAATGAGACACAGCAGACGAGGCTGAAGGCACCCATTAGCGGAGGGTGATGTGTGACAAGACGACAATGAGTGACATTAAAAACTCCACGTGTATACTACTTGCATAACCACCCACCAGAATGTGAAGTGAAGAAAAGTGTTTAACCCCTTGATGCCTGAATTTAACTCTTTCAGTGTTATTGACGATGCTCGACATCCAACCATCCCTTCTACTGTGAATTGAAATGAGTTTGTCAGCGGTAGACGTCCCATAAAAAAAAAAAAAAATTTACAACCTATGGGGATATTGGGACTTCAAAGAACCCAGATTTATGACAACAAGAAAGTTTTTGCTTATCAGTCTGAGGCATAGGCAGAGTTTGACTTTTGGGACAGGAGGTGCACAACATGTTGATGACCCCGAAACGCAGTGTCAGCAATAAAATTAACTTACAAGAATATTTATAATAAGAAGTTGAAAATTAGCACTTTTTTTTGTTTTTGTTTTGTTTCTCATCATTGTTAAGGGGAATTCTAAATCAGGCTGCTGGCAGGATGGCTATACTTTTCGCCAAGATCATCATCCATTGAATATGGTACGCCCGTTGGTGTCGTGCCAATGAAGTTACCTCAGTCAAAAATTGTATCCCCTGGGCAACGCCATATGGAGGTAGATTTGTGTCTTCATTATTCGATCAAAAAAAAAAAAAAGTTGCATCAATCAAAATATATATTTTCAATTTTTAAAAAAAGTCACTTCAATCAAAAAAATGTGTTTGAATGCAAAAATTGAAAAAGTGATTCAAGAAAAACGCATTTGAAAGCTATTTTTATTTGATTTTTTTTTTTCATTGAAGTAATGTTTTGTGCTTGGGCGGCATTTTGGCTGGTACATTTGTGTATTATTCAATCAAAAAAAAAAAAATGCTTCACACAAAAAAAATATATTTTCAAAAGAAAAATCACTTCAATCAAAAAAAGAAAAAAATCAATCATAGAAAAAAAATATTTGAGACTCAAAAATTTGCATTTGAACACTTAATTTTTCATTTAAAAAAAGTTTTCTTTCATTTTAGCAATCCTTTTTGTGTTTGGACCATAATATGGGTTGGACATTTGTGTCTAAATCATTCAATCCCCCAAAAAGTTTCTTCATTCATAAAAAAATATTTTTAATCAAAGAAAAAAAAATATTTGAAAAATAAAATTGCCCTCCCCTATTTTTTTTTTTAAATACATCTAATGTGCTAGTCACATGATCTGTTTGAAAAAATAATTTTGACCCGTTATAAAAATATTTTATGTTCATTTTAGTTGTTTGTTTTCTTGCTTTACAACCAATATATATAGGAAAGTCAATTACATGTAATGACACTTTTCGCCCACGGGGAGGCTGCCCCCCCTTAAAATCAGCTTATGGTCTTTGGGGTGAGACTACTGAAAAAGATTATTGTGGATTTAAAAGAATGTACAAATATGGGACAATTTAAGAAACTGTATAAAGGTATGATTTTAAAAAATATATATAAGGATGAGGCAGATGTGGACAATAACGTGTGTTGTGACAATTGTGACATATACTGTGATATGGGATATTCGGGTTATTTATTTGTTTATGTTTTTCCGGGTTTGGTTCATGGACTATACGTTTGCGACATTTGTGTATAGGTAACATGTCGACTTATAAGTGGGGATTGTATATGTGCGGAAAAAGAATATATATGTTTAAATGTAGGGACGGAAACTGATACGCCAGAACTCAAGGACAATGGGTAGGAGTAAATAAGTTTTCTTGTACTTATACAGAGAAGAAAATAAGTATGAACACTCTATTTTGCAAGTTCTCCGACTTAAAAATCATGTGAGTTTGACATTTTCATCGTAGGTGCATGTCCACTGTGAGAGCAATAATCTATAAAGAAAAATCCAGAAATCACAATGCATAATTTTTTTAACAATTTATTTATGTGATACAGCGACACCAGTCTATTAGTTAGAATTCTGACCCTGAAAGACCTGTTAGTCTGCTTATTAATATTCCACCTCCACTTCATGCACTATCCTGTATCAGATGCACTTGTTTGAGGTCAACAGCAGCATATAGACACCTGTCCACCCCATACTATCAGTAAGACTCAAATTTGTAACATAGTCAAGAACAAACAGCTGTCCATAGACACCAGGGACAAAATTTTTCACCGCCACAAGGCTGGAAAGGGCTAAGGTGCAATTGCCAATCAGCTTGGTGAAAAAAGGTCCATTGTTAGAGCATTCATTAGAAAATGAAAGAAGATACACATGACGGTCAATCTCAATCCGAGTGGAGCCCAATGTAGGATATCACCTCGTGGGGTCTCAATGATCCGAAGAAAGGTGAGGAATCAGCCCAAAACTACACGACAGGAGTTGGTCAATGACCTAAAAAGAGCTGGGACCAACGTTTCCAAGGTTACTGTTGGTAATACACTAAGACGTCATGGTTTGAAATCATGCATGACATGTAAGGTTCCCCTGCTTAAACCAGCACATGGCAAGGTCCATCTTAAGTTTGCCTATGACTATTTAGTGGATGCAGAGGAGTCATGGGAGCAAGTTTTGTGGTCAGATAAGAGTAAAATAGAACTTTTTGGTCATAATTCCACTACCCGTGTTTCGAAGAAGAAGAATGATGAGTACTATCTCAAGAACACCATCCCTACTGTGAAGCATGGGGGCGGTAACATCATGCTTATTTTTTGCCCATGGGACAGGACGAGTGCACCGTATTAAAGATAAGTGGGGCCCTGTATTATGAGATTTTGGAGAACAACCTCCCTCCTTCAGTCAAAGCATTGAAGATCGTGACTGGGTCTTCCAACATGACAATGACCCAAAGCACACAGCTAGGAAAACCAAGGAGTGGCTCCGTAAAAAGCATAACAAAGTTCTAGCATGGCCTAGCCAGTAACTACAGGAAACGTTTGACCTCTGTAATTGCAAACAAAAGCTACAGTACCAAAAATAAACATTTGTTTATCAGGAGTTCAAATACTTATTTGCAGCTGTATCACACAAATAAATCGTTAAAAAAATGATACATTTTGAATTCTGGATTTTTCTTTTTAGATTATCTCCCTCACCGTGGACATGCACCTACGATGAAAATTTCAGACCCCTACATGATTTCTAAGAAGGAGAAATTGCAAAACAGCAGGGTGTGGAAATACTTATTTTCTTCACTGGATTTGATTATTGTAACTGATTATTGGTACTTATGTATTGAATATGCGAAATAAACATGTTCAAACAAACAAACAATTGGACGTCTATTGCCGCCAATGGCAGCCTAAGAGTTTACAAATATACATGAAGCATTGGAGGAAAAAATACAACAGAAAAAGAAAAGAAAAATTAAATAGTTAAAAATGAAAAAATCCTATTAAAATTTTTTAAAAGATAAATAAGAAAGTGAACATGGAAAAGTAACCAAAAAAAAAAATGTTTTAAAGGAGGAATTTATTCATCAACTCATTTTTTATAGTTTCAAAATAAAATATTTAAAAATAAAACAAAAAATATATATATTTTCCTTTATTATTTTGTATTCCTTTTTATTCATTTATTTTATAGTTACTATTTTCATGTACTTACGTATTGACCCCATGCTTTTTGATGTATATTCGTAAAATGTACATTCAGGCACTGAGGGGGCAATGAGATGCAGCTTTGTGGGGAATTTTATTTTAAAATATGAGAGAACAGGTTTTAAGATGAGAAAACAGGTTCTATTTTAATCTGAATGTTTTTATAATATAACTAAACAGCAGTGCGGCAAAAAATAATAATGAAGAAAGTCAAAACAAAAATTCAATTGTAAAGTTACGGAAAGTAAATTGGAGTAGCCAGAGAATAAAGTTGTAATACTCTGCTCACAAGATTATTAATTTCACAATGATGTATGTATGATGTAAATTGTTTATTTAACTGGGAGGGTCGGTAGCTAACTGGGAATCACTCGAAGCCCTTCTAGTTAAAAAAAAAAAAAAAAAGATTGACATCAGTCAGAGTGAAGGACATACCAGTTCAGATCTTTATGAGAATCACGAATGAAAATGAAGAATAAAATAATACCATTGGAAGATGACTATACTTCTACTAAAGTTAGCATATGATAAAAAAGGTCAAAATTTACCATGGAAAGTTAGGCTCACTTTTTCTCATGACCTTGTGTTTTTGTTCCAAGCCCCAGAAAATATTAAAATATATCTACATAATCAACTCAAGCTAGGGGGTGGGTGAATGCACACACAGACACGTGTCTCCATGCTGAGGGTCGTGGGGTTGGATGTTGCCTGAAAGCCAAACTTTGACAGCTGAGGGGTAAGTAGGGGTCCTTTATTTGACAATAAAGCAATGCAATAGACGAGAGGCAGAGGGAGCTGAGGAAAAACAGAGGGAGGGAGATAAGGAGGCGGGGGAGGGAGGTTGGCGGGTCTCGGACTCGGGGATAAGGCAGCTGGGCTGGTTGCATGCTTTATTGTGCTCTCATCCTTCCAGAGTTTGGCGGACTGATCAAGGAGGAAGAAGTTTGTTATGATCAGTTTGACTACAACTTTAGATGGAGAAATGTTGTAATGCTTAGAGTTGTTTTTTTTTTTTTTTTTTTAACTTTTCACCAGAGACAGGTTGAGGACTTCTTGTACTTTGAAACTTTTTTTTTGTTTGAGGATATGTAATGGGGATGGTGTAGGGATGGTGGTTTATTTGAGAAAGAGCATCCACTCTCTGCTGTCAGTCTTCAAGAAGAAGGGTGAGTGTTGCGTTTTCCCCCAGGGTTAGATTTTTGTGATGGAATTTTGTATTGTGGAGAGGATACAAATCCCAGTTGCCTCTACTGCTACTGCACGAAATACCCTGCTCTTTGCGCATACAAACTGCCGTCAATTCAGGGGTCCGCTCTAATGAGATAAACAGCTTTACTGGCGGTCGCCTTAATCAACCAAAAGCCCTTAACCCCCTTCAAGAGTCTGCTAAATCTTAAAAGGTGGGGGGTCCCCTACTTCTTGTAATCCTGCGATGACAAGTTTTGTAATGCTATCTTTTAGAAGTACAGTATAAAGACTCGCTTACTCTGCCTTATGGCTTCTATAAAACAAACAGTCTATTATACGATAGTATTCTTACTGACTGCCTCACCTGTGTCAATCCCAGAAGACGTACAGTACACGAACACATTATTACCTAACCAGGGTAAGACAGAGCCACAGTGTTGAACACAATAGGACAGAAAGGAGATAGCTTGGCTCTGAATTTTGAAAAGAGACATCTTCCTATGTGAATAATGCCCTCAAGTCATGTAAGGAGATGATTCCAGGAAAGAACGGGAGATATAACTGACTGTCTAAATTCCCACAGAAGGGACTCCTTAACAGGGGGTCCAATCAACCCAAATTATCTAATCCCCCTGAGACTAGCACAGAATTACAGATACTGCGATTAGCCAGGCATCGGTATATAAAGGTTTTAGCTAGGCTGGAACATCTGTCCAGCTTGTGATAAAGGCGCAGTGTCACTCCCGCAACAGGTGGATCTCGCATAGGCTTCACTGTAAAGCTGATAGGTTTTGGCAATGAACACCTGTTGAGCTAATGTTAGTTTCTTAAGAAGACAACGGCACAGCTTTCAAAGGACGAGTCATTTGAAAGTCTTGAGAACAAGTCGTTTACTTGAAATTCTTTGTGAGTTTTTAACATTTGGCAAATAAATCTGATTCTAGTTTAGGGCTGCATCTATCGATTATTTAAGTCATCGATTAATCTATTAATTAGTTCTAACAATTTAGTAATCGGATCAGGAACATTTAATGTGTTGCGGTATAAATTTTAGGAGATGCATCAAATGCGAATACAAAATAAAATTCCTGAGTGTTTTCTTTAAACTATGCAGAGTTGCAATTTCATTTCACAAGAGCAATAAATGCATTTAAAATAAATTAAAATACCTGATCTTAGCTTTAAACTGTCTTTAAAAAATGATATAAGTATAACAAAAGAACAATTGGCTAACTTGCATAGCAAAAGTCTGCTAGCTAAAATGCTATACAATGCAAATTTTTTTTTAATGCTTTTAATTGTTCAAACACGTATATCCACAAAAACTGCTAAATATACCTATAAACTAAATTACAAATGCATAAAAATAACATTAGTTCTAACAAAAACATACATCATGTTGGTCTTAACAGGGAGCAGCTGGATTCAGCCATGTTAAATTAGCTATGTCATATTCACCATTGCCACTAGAAGGCAGTGCATCCACTCAAATCAATAATACCAAATGCAAACACTTCCAAAACAAACCACGACAACTCCACACTAATTAAACGAATCCTCTAAGCAGCAAAATTTGATTCGAAGCTTTATTCTCATCAAATTACTCGACTTAATCGATTAATCCTTGCAGCACTATTCTAGTTAAAATCTCCCAATCCAATCCTCTTTTTCAGGAGCTGGCAGCAAAGCCAACGATGAGCAGAAGAAGTTGACCGTACACTTCTCAGCCACTCAACACTTCCAAGAAAATGTTTTCATAGAAGGCGACCGGTCTCAGTACCTGGAGGACCTTCATTCGGAGGCTCTTGAGGGACTGAAAATACTACAACAGAAAGGTCAGCAAGGTATCCGAAACTGACATTTATATACTATTGTAAGTTGTTTAACCTTGGGTCTAAATACTTTTAACATGGCTTTATTGATTTGTTTTACATAGAGCATGAGAGTGGAGTGACCTTTACTGAAGATGAAAGCCTTTCTGCTGTAAGTGCACTTAATCAAACAAAATGTCCACCTATCGTTATGCATCTTAAACCTTTTTTTTTCTTTTTTAATGTAAATGTTTTGCAGTCGTCAGACACGGCACATCAAGACAACCTTAGCCACAAAGATGAGGGGGGCTCTTTGGAATCAAAATCCAACTCAGGGATTACTGATATGAGAACGTCTGTTTTGACCAAACCTGTGCTTACACGTCAAGGTAATCACCTTTCGTAACTAAAAGGAAGTTGTGATTCCAACAATCTGCATATCTATTAGGTTCGACATTCAGGCCTCTGCATCCGGTGAAAAGGTTAGAAAAGTGCAGAAAGAGAACTAGACGGACTACCATTATGGGTATTCCAAACCAGGTCCAGAAAGAACTTGGTAGGTCGAGACTCAAAAAGCAAACATAATAGTTACTGTATGTCATGTCATGCATGTCACTGAAACTGACCTGTCCATTTCCCAGGATTCCACAGTGGCTCTACTTTCCAACAGACTGTTTCCACTCAGCTACCCAATCACAACAGCCAAACGGGTGTTTTTATCATTCCTACCGTTGAAGGAGGGACACCAATGATGGCCAAGGAAGGAGCGAGGGTGCATCTATCAGAGCTGGAAGTGAGTTTCATTCAGCCACTATGTCACATTTATTTGAAAACTTGTAGTTCATTTTACATTTCCTAAGCAGGTATGTGGTGATAATCAGCAGATGAAATCGCATCCGAAGCAAGTGTACAAGGATGAGGAACCCTTGAACCACCAGGGGTTTGGAACCCATCACTATCGGTCATCTGTCATCAGACCAAAGTCTGTTGCAGTACCTGGAATGACAACCTTTACTTCCTTCAATCCTTTAATGAATAACTTGCTTGTGGAATCCCAGGTCAGAAAACATCAGATTTAAAATACTTATTATTTACACAATTCAACACACTTTCTATCTCCACAGGGTCCAGTGATGTCAGTATCTCCTCAGGCTACCTACCTATCAACAATTATTCCAAATGCGGTGCTGCCAGCTTCAGTTGAAGTTATCGAGATTGACTGTGGCTGCCAACGAGGCAACAGTGTCAACCATAGTGGAAGTGTTCACACTGTAAGCAAAAGCAGCCTGGCCTCTGCAGGTTCATCAGCGAGCCCCTTTCTTTCCAGAAAATTAGATAATGACGGTTCCCAAACAGAGAGTTCAATCAAGCACTCCGCAACTGATGGCACCACACACAAAGTGGATTTCAATCTCCAGGAAAGTTGTGTCGATTCTAGAAGCGGCCAAGAACTCACCAGCCTCCACAACTCTGAGAATCTCAGTAGTCATACTGAAAAATCAACAACGAACAAACCTTCTGAGCTGGCCATTCCATGTGCCCGAGGGGATAATGCAAAGATCAAACGCAATTCCACTCGAAGTCTTTCAATTATCAAGACCAAGCTACCTCCAGCACCCCCACGAAGATCAAACTCTCTTTACAACAATAAGATTCAGCCCAATTCGAAAGGTCAGCTGGACGAAAATGCAAATTGTTCTGCTTCTCAAGTAACTATTAAAGCAAATGCACCAGCCAGTGAGGAATTAGAACAAGTTACAGCAGAAGGAAACAAGATCCTGGATCCTACGTTAACTTTTACAAAATCCATTTCACACGCCTCCTCTAGTCCTATAGGTTCCACACAGGCTTCTTCTGGTGAGACAAGAAGTACGGCAGCAGAGTCAGTCTCAGAAATAAACACCTCTTTGCCAAAGAAAACGTCCTCAGAAGGTGAGACATTTGAACGGACCATCTCACCTTCCAGTGGATACTCTAGTCAAAGTGGCACCCCAACACTTTCTGCAAAGGAGATCACCCCGACATCTCCAGATAAACAGAAAATGAAACCAGTTAAGCCAGAAAGATCTGTCTCTCGGGCTTCATCCTCAGCCTCTCCTTCCTCATCACTTACCTCCCTATCCTCTGGTACATCCGAACCTGTGAATACGGATGTTTCCAGTTCTTGCACTACTAGTTTGCCCCCAGTTTCTGTAAAAGAATTCTCTTCATCTTTGGGAATGGATGCCAGGGAGCTGTGGAATGTCCCACCACCTCCCAAGGTAAAAGCACCATGTCCTCCTCCTCCTGAGACGTGGGCTCAGAACAGCCACACTTTTGCGCTCCTGTGTGCTCCTAGCCCCCAAGTCAGCAAAGTATTAATGGAATCAACAAAGACAACACAGTGTGCAGTGACTCCAGTTAAACCTGAAGAAAGCCAAACCGAAACCGGTGAGTTCAATAATGATGAAAAAACTAAAGAAAAAACTGAAGCCTCTGAAATAAAATCAAAGGCTGAACAATTGTTATGTGCCATTCCTGGGAATGACCATCAGGATCAACAAAGTTTGGAATGTCCGAACGCACAAGAAAATACAGTTTTACCTAAGGACAGGATAGAAGAAACAGTAGAGGTGCAAGGAAAAGCGACTTGTATCATCACAATGAATGACTCCAGTAATTGTAACATTACCATAAAAAAAGAACCACCCCCTGTCATGAAGAAACCACTACTTAAAGAAGATAGGAGGTTGCCAGAGAGGCAACAAACTGAAAGTTGCAACATTACCAATGAAGAAACTACAACCTCTATCGATGAGAGTGAAGATAAGATAAACACAACAGAAAACCCATCAATACCAGTAAATTCTGTAGAACCCCTCATCATTAACAAAACCTCACCGCCTCCTTCTCCACCACCGGCCTACCAGCCTACACCTCCTCTAACGAGAAAATCACCTCCCACCTCTGTATCAACATCAGCAGTCGAGTCAGAAGAAGTACAGGAGGAGAGCCGCACTGCAGAATCGTCCTGGCCACCACCTCCACCTCCTTTAGAGGGAGATTCCGTCTTTGATGGAGGGGATGAGCTCGAGTTTCCGCTTCCACCTCCACCAGTGGTGACAGAAAATATTCCAGCTGTGGATGACACTTGTTCCAAACAGATGGATGGTTCAGAGACACAAATTCCACCTTTGGAGGAATTTGTAAAAACAAAGCTGGTCTCCAGTGATGCAGAGACATCTATACCATCGGATCCAGTTTTGCCTCGAACTGATGTTTGTGACAAGAAATACACAGAAACTTCACAGGGGCACATAGACACTATTTCACCTGTTTTGGACAACCCACCATCATCACTCATCAGTCCATCGGATATGCAGCCATCAGTCTCTGCAATAACTTCTTACAGTAGTTTCCTCAAACGACGCTCTCTTGAGATTCAAAGTCACTCTACAACTGAACCTACCATCACTTCACAACCCCTTACCCTGGTTACTTCCTCTTTACCAATGGAGAACATTACAGCCGGGGTTGCCTTTAGAAGGCCACCCAATACTGCACATAGAGACAACAGGGGCAAGGAGCTTCTAGCTCGCCACAAAAGCGCACCTATTCCTAAAGAGGATGCTAACATACCTCTAGTCACACCCTCTTTACTTCACATGGTCCGTCTACGTACAGTCAATACACCTGAGGATGGTGTGGATGCACCCTCTGAGGGGAAGTCAACCAACGAGGGAGCTTCAGTTCAGGATATTTCTGGAGCCCCAATTGTAGGACAGCAAAAGACACCACCAAAGCCGACCCGCAAGGCACTTAAATCTCCTCCTCCAGTGGGGAAAACATATATGGCACCTAACACCCCATCCATGCGATTACAAGAAGCCATTCGGATAAAAACTGCAGCGCTGTCATCAAGGGACAGTCTTCCATGCCGAAGGGGGTTGAGACCATCATACCACTATGCGAATGAACCAGGGGTGTTGTCGCTCAAATCATCTGAAGCGTACGACACACAGAGGTTGCCAGCATCTACTGCAAGCTTCATCTTTTCAAGGAGAACCAAACAGGTTGTTAATGAAACTGGTGCTGCTTCTTCACCCGAAGTTCAGGCTAATGTGAAGCAAGGTTTAGCGGCCGAGCTGATGCAGTTTTCTGACCAAACAAGTACGGCAGCTTACTTGAGCAGTGGTTTGAGGTCTGATCGCGTTCCGCCACCAGTAGCTAGGAAACCTTTGCAAGGCAGTATCAGTTTATCACAAGATCACCCCACTTGTCCAGCTAGAACGGAACCCGGTGTTCCTACCGGAGATGCAACCGGAGCACAACAAAATTCCAAGGGAATAGCACTACCTGAGACAAGTAAGGAGCACCAACAGTATTTACCACCATACTTATTCTCTGTATTAAAGATAACGTAATGTTTGTAACTTTTCTTTTTCTCTTCTAGCGACAAGAGTGACCGCAGACACAATTGAAACACTGTTTTGAAAGCACTTTGTGGTAATTAACCAAGAAGATCCACATGAAAGCCTCCAAGCAACTTAACGACTGCAATCTACCATAAACAGGACTATTAGCTCACATATGGGTTGTGCTGACTTTGAAAAAAAAGTAGCCTTAGCCTGAAATGGCCTTCCAAATGTATTTATGCAAATCAATAGCTACGACTTTTGTATGATAGCTTTATTCTGGAGTATTTTTCTAAACTTCTATCTGACTAAAGCCCCCCTCAGGACAAACTAGTGTACATATGGGCTGAACTGTAAATATTGTGTGACAGTGCCCCCCAGAGGCTGAATTAGGGAGCAGTCATATGAGTGTGTTTATGTACAGATTTAGATCTGGCCTTGTAACGTATAATAGGGGGGTGTACTGCACGTGGTTGTTTGTCACTAAATGCTAATGAAGCCGCCATTAACACGAATAAATGTTATTGCTTGGAGATCAGCACAGAATTAAATAATCCAGTTGAGAAAAAGGGAAAGAGTATTAAAATGATAAAGAGGTTGTGTTTAGACAGAAGCACTTTTGTATAGCTACAGATGCCAACTATTAAAATGCTTTTATCGGATTTTCTCTGATCATTTGTCTGAGCGTAATAAAAGACCATTTGAGATACAGTTATGAAAAGCAAATGCTATTTATTCATGGTTCTTTTCAATGTTTAGGAGGTATATCACCAGTATTAGATAATGTGTACTTGTCACATCACACAGACTTTTGATATCAAGAGTTCATTAAGTGTCGGAGGTTATGGTTTTGATCATGACTTGTATTATACTTTATGTGCAATTCTACCAATGATGCAACTGCACAGGAAACCATGACTGATGAAGTACAGAAGCAGTCACAGGGTTTGTCATACAGTATGTGTTCGTGTAAGTCTGCAATTTCCAGTACAGATGTTGTGAATCATAACAGGTCCCATGATATCATTGACAAATACCCATTTTTTTTTTTCTGTTTTAAAGATTATTAAAACACTTTCAGCATCCATGTCCCATAACTTTCCAAGACACCATCTTCGTTGTTCCGTGGCAATTTATTAAGTGTACTCTTGTGATGTGGCTGGCAGGTGAAGGTGAGTACCTAACTGATATTGCCTCCCTTGAGACTCTTACACGTAATCTGTCCTAGTTTGGTCATCAGCAGGTTGTCTTTCCACTGAGCTGTGCACTCCTCTGAGATCTTCAGGTCAACCTGAGATAGAAGGCAGAAAAGTTGAATTGTGTTTAGGATATCTGCATCAGTTCTGAAATTAAGGATTCCAATCTCAGCTCCAGTTTTTCAGTGTGAAATTTGTGAATTCTCTAGCATGCTTTCTTTAGGTTTTCCTTGTGTTTTTTTCTGCACCAGGTTTACTGAAGCCACCAAATTATGAGTTTGAATGGTTTGTTTCAAAGTGCTCTATGATTTGAGTGCCCACCAAACCATGGTGTACCACGCATCTCGACCAAAATCAGGCACCATCTGTAACTCAATTATAATGAGGACAAGCGGTTTAGATAATGGATGGATATACAGTAATTTCAAGAGCCATACTTGTAGTTTCTCCCACACTTTCTTCTTCGGGTTAAGTTTTTCGTCTGGTTTGCCTGCCTCGTGACCTTCCACAAAGACCCGGTCGCCTGGTGATGAACCCTCAGGAGGGTCAAGTGGCTCCACTCTCCTGGGATCACCTTCACTACACACGGTCCGAACACAAAAAAGTCAGATCAAGGAAGAAGACAAGAACAGAACTCCAAATGGAACGACTCATCATACATAGAAGCACAGAGCAGCATGGCTTGTGACTCGATGCCACGCATCTTCTGGGGTTTGAGATTGCACAACACCAGCACCATTCGGTCTTGCAGGTCCTCCTGGGAGATGTAGGCTACCAGCCCGCTAACCACGGTCCTGGGCTCTGCCTCCCCAATGTCAATCTTCTCCAGGTACAGCGAGTCAGCGTCTGGATGCTAAGCAAATCACAAAGTGAAAAAAGATAACCGTTGTTAACTTATTGACTGTCACTGAATATGATAGACAATAGAGATCAAACCTAATTTTCTGTATTTTAGAATGTGAGTTTTAAAACTGAAAATGGATTTATTTGACTATAGACTTCATAATGATATTGACGGGACACATTCCCAGACACTGCGCCACGCCTTCAAATAGGGGACCGTCCCACACTCCGCTTCAGTCGGTCTAAGTCAGTCGCAGTTATTCTCAAACAAATGAGGCGATCCAACGCCGGATTTAGGTTGAAAAACTATGAAAGCTGAACCGCATACAAACAGGAAAGATTGTCTCGGGAGTAATTTGTTCAAGGATTCAAAGTAATTATTATATTTTTTAAATTTTTATTATTACCATGCATGCATTTTGAAACGTTGTGAAAAAAATCAATGGGAGAAATTAACCGCTACGACACTGGCTTCATAATTCGCAATATTTACGTAAAATGAATGCTAACTGCCCGTTTTTTTGCTTTTCTGACTGTTTTACGTTCATATCTATAAAGAATTTAGGGATTTAGGCATTTATTCAAAAGAATTTTCAACATAAAAAGCTATTTGTAGTGATAGGCGGCGCCACAGTGGCTTAAAGACTAGCAGCACATTCGGCATAATTACGTAAATAAATGCTAACTGCCCGGTTCTTTGCTCTTTTAACAAAGAATCGAGACTGTTTCACGTCCATATCTATAAAGAATTCAGGGATTTAAGCATTTATGCACAAGAATTTTCAACATAAAAAGCTCTTTGTGTTTCCACTCGGTCAGCTTTGATGGAGATAGCCCCCTTATTAATCTGCTCCACGCCTCGTCAAAATATTATTAAATCTATGATTTGAAAATGATAACAAAGTACTTTGAAAGCAATTGCTATCGCAGTCATTTAACATCCTACCTTCTCCACATTGACAATCTTTCCCACCCGGATGTCCAGTTTAGATGGCACTAACTCTTCATCATCTCCTGCTGCTTTTGCACCCTTGCCTGCTCCTTCTGCATGGACAGATGAGTAAGCTTACAGTAAATCTGGTCTCCTTCCTTTCAAATCACATTGTGCAAAACTGACTCGTCTTTGTCGTTGGGTAAGCAGCATTGGTCAGTTTGCGTAGTTCCTCCGACTGAAACTTTTTGCGGATGGGGTCCAGCAGCTCATTGAGGGCCGCCTCCACAGAGGCCTTCAGGTCTCCAGGGTGAATGAGCTAGTAAGAGATAAACGTGAGTCCCTCTAGAAGTAAGATTTTTGAATCACACGAGTTAATAATTTACCTCCTCTACAAAGTCCTTCTCCACTTCTTCATACGCAGCGTAGACTTTGTCTCCACCAAACTTTGCGTCTCTTTTGATAGAGAACACTAAATACAGTCGTTCATTATTCTTTCACTTTCACTTTGTAATTGATGCATTTATAAAACAGCAGATGAATAAAATGCAGTGTGTTTTACCTCCACGAAGAGGGAAGAGCACAAATTTGACAAAGGAGAGAACCCCATTGTTCTGAATGTTTCCTGGCTCACAGAAGACCTTTTTTAGCTTCTTCTTCAAGTCTTCCTTAGAGTCTAGCAGGTCCACCTTAGAATCCTTTCATAGCACAGTAGAGAGCATTACAAAGGAAATACATTAAGAAGTTTAATTCCGACTAGTTACACTCTTACTTCCTCTGAGGAGCTCATTTTGGCACCAGTCAGTCCTGGTACCATTGGGTTCATCAGATGGATGCGCTTGGCAAAGCCCAATGGTGGGAGGTACTGCAAAAAAGTCAGAGTCACGATTGATGTTTTATCAAAAAACACCCTTAATATTCAATAACAATAGTTCAATATTATACAAATCAAAAGAAGGTACAACACAAAGTTGACATTTGTTCATAGATAAACCGCACTGGACTATAAGCCAGAGGTGTCCTCACTGTATTATGGGATATTTACACCAAGAGATATAATCCAGTAACAATTTATTTGACAGTGGCTACATAAAACTGTCATAGGACCAAATGAACCACCAATAGGCTGCAAAGCTTCATTGCGTCAAGAAGCTTCATTTGGCCATCACTGGGTAGCAGTCAACCTCTGCTGCAACCTGCTGTCAACAGTGTTATCATCCAACATACCTCCTAGCATGCATTGCAGCGTTACAAATGTAAATAACAATAAACATTTATGTTCTGTGCTAAATATTTTTTTCAGTTACTGTTCCAGTTGTTTCAAGTTATAGTATTACGTAACACTTTATTTGACGGTGGTGACATAAGACTGACAAAAGAATCATAATTATGACATTGTCATGAGCATTAATGAATGCTTATAAAAGATGTCAAATAGTGTTATTTGGCAAATTATCTCACTTTTGCATGAATGCAAAAAACCTGAGCTGGACATAAATGGAGTTAGTGACATAATTTGCCAGACGACACTTAATGGCATCTGTCATACAGTAATGACCATGATAGTGTCATATCATAATTATGACGGTCTTATGACAGTCTTATGACGCCAATGTCAAATAAAGCCTCACCTATTTACCCCAAAAAATTAACAAATAAAATAAGCTGCATTGGACTATAAGCCGCATGATTCAAAATGAGGGAAAAAAGGTAGCGGCTTATAGTCCGAAAATTAAAGTATATTTATAGGAAACATTACCTTCTCGGCAAAGGTGAAGATCTTTCTTTGGTCCACTCCTCCAAACTGGGCATCCACCTTTAGGTACTCCTCATCAAGCGCCTGAGAAGTGACACCATTTCAAACATCTTTCTAGAACCAGAGGTTGACAATACAAATGGCCCGGTAGCCTGGACGTACAATTAAAACCGTCAGGCCCACCAGAATGCTCCAACCAGGCCAGAATAAAATGATGCGACAATTAAAAAAAAAAAAAAATCACATTAATTCCCAGTGGTTCCATGTTTTGATTACGTTGCATTATCCCAATCAAAGTCTATGCAGTCAGCCGTTGCTTTCCTTGGGGCGTAAACACACCTCGTTTACTCCCTCACTCCCGCGTGAACACGCACAACCTGATTACTGCTGCCGAGATTGTCAGTATCTCAGTACCCACCTAACGTTATACTACAAGACGGCATCTTTCTGAAACCCCCAGCACCCGGCCAAGCACCGGTAAGAAAGTAACCGGAGGAGTTGAGGGAAAGCGAAATCCAATATGAAAAGAAAAGGGAGAGAAGGTTTCAGCCCCAGTGGCGAGACCGCTGGAATTGGGTCAACTACAATGAGACAAGAAACAAGGTTTACGGCGAGCACATATGCAAGTAAGTTGGAGAAAAGTTAACGAGGATGAAACCTATGGTATGAACATAACATGTGATTCATCCACGTGAGCAAGGAGAAAAAAATATCGTCGTAACGATGGTCTAGCTTGAAAATCGTGAGCCATAATTGCTTTAGTCATCTCTTTGACTCCTAAATCGTTGCCACGATAACCAAGACTTCCAGAGGGCGGTAAGGTGAAGACAGGAAAACTTCGCCCAGGCACGGGGCTCTAAAGCAGGTCCGCCGTCCCCTGGAGCTCACAAGAAAAAAATGTTGGCTATACTGGTGTTATTATGAAATGATTATGGAATTGGAATAGGATTATTTGCACTAGATTCAAATTTTTGCACCGTTTTGATGTATTTTCATTGAATCTACCTGAAGAAAATAAATGTTATTCAAGCAAATTGTTCTTTTCGTGACTACTAGGATCAACAACTGACATGTTGACCTGGGTTAGTGAACTTCAAAATCCACTGGCCCAGAGGGCAAGTGGCTAATTTCCCTTATTGTCTACCCCTGAGAACTATATTCAGAACCAGCATACTGAATTTAACAGCTACATTCAAAGGCTTTTACGGGTCCTATTTTATTACCTGCAGTCCTGGATACAGTAGACCACTCAGCAGAGCATGCTCCACCTGCTTGACCACCTCGGCGCCAGCCTTTTTGGCATCATGCTCGGTCACCATGGAAGATAGTCGGTACACATCGAGAGTGTACTCTCTGCCAAACAGGAAATAAAAGGCCTAGTGCATCATTACTAGAAGTTCAGGTTGGTCCAACATTATGCCTGGTTTGTCCAACATTATGCCTGGTTTGACACAAAGAATTTGTTGTCAATATCAGATGAACCATGGTGTCCCTCAAAGCTCAAAATTAGGCCCAGTTCATTTTAACAGCTACATTGAATGTGAAAAAGCACCTAGTGTCCTACTGTGAGCTAATTTCCGTTTTGACCAATAGTACTTAGTCATTCCAAACTTACAACTGTGACTAAAACTCCCTTATATATTTGCAATAGTGACACTGAGGCCAACACCCTTCTTTTTTGCTATGTCTCAGAAAATAGTAATAAGATGCAATGGAAATGATATACTAGTCTGACTAACCTACTGAGCTGGTAGTCTGTTCCTTTGACAAACTTGAGTTTATCCAATGGTACGCCGATGCTCTCCAACATAGCCTTGATGATCTCTTCATAGTACTTCACCCGGAGCTCCAGGAGCTCCCAAGGAGCCTTCATATTGTCGAGGAAGGCGTGTAAGTCCGCAAACAAAATGGTGACCTGAATAAGTAAAGCAGAAACATTTTTAAGCCTCTTGTGAGGAGATGAATGACCAACAGAGAACACACCTCACATCCAGCTTTGAGGAAGTCCGCTATCTTAGACATGGGAACAAAGTAAGCTACATGAGGCTTGCCAGTGGTGGCGGTTCCCCAGTACAGCTTCAACTCTCTCTCCTGAAGGAGCTGCTTCAGCTTATCTTCCCCGAGCACCTCCTGTGTGAAATGAGCGATGTTGGTGACATCATTAAATCAGGTTGAATTGGCCTCGCCGTTTGATCATATGCATCTCTGACACACCTGCAGGTTCCTGGTGATGAGGTGCAGCTTCTCATCTGGGCTTAGCTGGGCTGCCATGGTGAAAGTCCTTCCAACTACTACCAGAGATATTTTAAGCAATGTATTATCATCACTTTTTAAATGCCTGTAAAGAAACAATCTATCACGTGTGAACTCAAATAAAACATAAAATATTTCTGAGCTGTTTATTTTGCTGAATGTGACTGTGAACGAGCAATTTTGACTGGGTAAAGTATCAGTCATTGGTGGAAGATATAAAAACAGCTTGATTGGTTTTAGAGTGTAAAATAAATAAAAGTGGCCCTTCCAGCCCTCAATTTTTTTTTAAACGAAACCTATTTGAGGACAATTTTGAATAGGCCTGCACGATATATCGTTTGAATATCGCCATCGCAATGTGCGTATACGCAATAGTCCTATCGCAGGGTGTGAAATTATTTATTTAGAACACATAATTTTTTGGTTTGCTTCATAAAAGCAGTAAGTGTGCAAAGACATGGCTTCCTGTATCCTTTTCATATACAGCAATTTTCATCATTCACAGATAAACCCCTTAGCCTGGATTAAATGGTGTCATAGGAATACAATCATATATCTTGGTTTTTCCGTTTTTTTTTTTTTTTGCTCTTTCACTCCTTAAATGAATGAATAATATATAAATAAATACAATTAAAGTAAAATGAAGCCCCTTATAATGCAACACAAAAACAATACAGTAAAAGATAACACTATGATAATGAAGATTATAAATTGTTTAAAGAAGATAAAAAAGGAAAAAATTTAGAATGCAAGGATAAATGAGAAAAACAACGGAGTAACTTTATTTTTGTAAGGTTTTTTTTTTAATTTTTTTTTTTAGTTTTTTCCCCAATATTGTTCAGCCCTAATTTTGATTTTGTTATGATCATTTTTTAAAAATCTAAATAAATGTATTAAAATAGCTTCATTGTTAAAGTAACGTAATTACTGTATCAAAATCTTGGCATAAAAGTTTTATTACAAATATGGCTCTAATTACAGTAAAACGACTTAATTATTGGAGTCAAACGTGATAGTGGTCATTTTAAATTGTTGCCTTTGACAGGACCACGCCAAAGATTGTTCCGGTTAGGTTGACGCATTTGAATTAACACAATTTTAATTCCCATATTTAAGTTATTAAGTCGTCAATTAATAAAAAGGAGTTATAGTAGGTAGCAATTAACATTAGCCAGCTGGCTAGCAACAAGCCATGTGCAATAACGAGAAATACCAGTTCAGTTCTAGTCGAAATTGAAAAGTTCTAGTTCATATTGCCTACAGTCCACATGTAGGACATCATTTGATACAGACAATAAAGTTGTTGAGTTAATACAACCTTACCTCAAGAACGTCAGCGGCGTCAATGAATACGCATTTACGCAGCCGGTGGTGGAAACTGTCAGTGTGTTGCATCAGCAATCGATTGGATCCACTCTCAGGAAAAGCAATGGAACACCGAAAGGATGATGAAGGGTGGATTTTTTTCATCTCCCTCCCATTTTTTTAGATTTTTTTTTTTTTTTTTTTTTTAAGTTTTATATATTTTCAGTAAGTACTGTATAAATAAGGAGTTTAAAATGTGAGTAATCTGTGTGAGATGTTTGTTTTTATGATTATAATTATTAGATAAATGGCTATGCATATCATAAGAGTGGGTCAAAAAGCCTTATTGTTGGTTTTGTTGGAGGAAATGTAAAAAATTTTTAAAAAATTAAAAAAGCCAGAAAATTATACTTCAAGTGTGAAGGGCTCATGAATAAGAAGCAGTAATTTTGACATGTTGAATTTAATTTTCAAATACACTGAAGTCGTTTTGACTTCATTTAATACATACAGATCAAATATAACATTGAGATAATACACATGTTTATTGAGGTCAAAAAGTCTGTGGGATGCTACTACAAATCGGGCTCAAGACGTGGAAGCACCGGGAGGATGAGGTTCCCGAATGACGAGTCCTGGGTGATGAAGAACCCTGACGAATGTCCGTGGGCGTGCTGCAGTGCGGCCTTCTGCTGGGCGGCGATGTGCTGTTGCTCCGCGCTGTCCCTAGCCTCCTTCGCCCCGCCACCTCTGGAGGACAGAGGCGTATTGGTTCCAGGCTCGCCCAGAGACTGAGTCTGGAGCAGCCGCCGTTTCTCCTTGTCCAACTCGGCCAGGATGGCGACGCGGGTCTTCGTAGGAAAGCCTGGCGGGTTGGCGGCAGCTGCAGCCATGTCAGCGTAGCAAGCAACGTTTGCGGCGTGACTAAAGTCAAGTCCCGAGTCCTTTAGGTGTGTTATTTATTTCCAGGAGTAATGTTATTCCCCAAGAAAATGGTTGTTATTAAGTCCAAATCGCAAACGACTTCATTTCCGCAAAGAAAAATGTCACTTCCTCCTCCCCCCCCCCCCCCCCCCCATCTGTACGCCTTGAGTAGTAGCGCAGTATCGCCACCTGTTGATGGGAGTACTCCACTAAGATTTCAATATGGAATGGGACGTACTACGTCATTGTTTGGATACACCGCCCAGAACCGTACATTATGTTCTTTTTGAGAACAGAGGAAACTTTCTCCCATTTGTTTTGGGAATGTGCATACTCTCACGAATTTTGGGTTGACTTGAATAATTTTATCAACTCCAAAGTTGAGCCCTCATTGAAATTACTTTTTAGACATATTTTGTTTGGCCTATCTAACATTGACAAACTAGAAATAGATAAAAGATGTGTTATAAATGTTATTTTAATTTTGGCAAAATTTCACATTCGCTGTGTAAAATATGCGAATCAAAGACCAAATTTTTATGTTTTTAGAAAAATGTTTTTTTTTTTATTTGGACGATTGTTTTTGTTGTTGTAAATGTTTGATTTTATGTGAATTGTCTCGCCCTATGTTTGTATTATTTGTATTTGTTGTTAATAAAGGGGGGGGGGGGGAGCCGTATAAAGAGATTCGCGACACTGTTCTCGCCGCGGGTGGTCACGTGGTTCATGTAGGGCGTGAGTAGTTCCAAGCACAAGCAGCAAGATGATTTAGGTTTTTCTTTTTTCACAACTAGAATACTATTTTTCCACAGAATGTCTAGATTTCCTTGATTCACCTACCTGTGGTAATATTTTAAAGATGACTCCATGTATAACATATTGTGTTCCCTAGTTCAAAGTGGTAGTTCCAAGTTTGTTTTGTCAGATTCAGATTCAGAATATTTATTGTCATTGTTACAAAAAAAGCACAACGAAACTTTGTTTGGAGCATCCATCCAGCTCATACAGCTAAGTTGGTAAAGTGCAAAGTGCAAACCCATAAAATAAATACCCATCAGTACCAAGTGGAAACATTGACACAGTTTTGGACATATTTACAGCAAAGATTCAACAGCAGCATGAGGTCGTGTCAGTGCTAAAGTGCAGAGCAAAAATATACCAGTTGAAAACAGGCAAAAATCAGTGCAAAACCCAGATAAGTTAATCAAGTATAATCAAGTACAGCCTACTGGTTGTCAACCAATGGGTAAGTGTCAGGGAGGAGGAAATAGTGGATAGTGACATACTGCAACAATGCAAACCAGCTCAGAGTTATTGTTGTTGGTGGATGTGGATTATTGTCCGTAAGAGGGGGGCAGAGAGGGGAGAGGGGCAGAGTTCAGTAGCCTCAACGCCTGTGGGTACAGACTGTTGGACAGTCGTGATGTTCTGGCCTGTATGGACCTGTACCTTCTCCCTGAGGGCAGCATTGTCGCATTGACATATAAAAACACTTGTTTCCCAAAAAGTTTGGGTTTGTGGTCACTTTTAAATTCTGTTTTCCACTTTTCTTTCCTGTTGCACTTTCTAATGTGTGTGTGTGTGTGTGTGTACACTTTCCTTTTTATTTTTTAGACTTAGTCCTGAAACACAAACAAATGACATTTAACAAAATTTCCTGCAAAACAACAGAATTTTAAATTTAGCCTCTAATTTTTGCAAAACCGAACCTGTACCTCTTTAGGGGCATTTTTCATTCTGGACCCAAGCAACACAAAATGATTACAAGACAGGAACAACATTTTATGATTTTCCTCAACATGGTGTAATGTATAACAATAACAATTTATTACGTTTGATAAAGGAAATCACAATATTTATTGAACTATTGGTGAAATTGGTGTAATGGTTCATTGTTTACACCTCACATTTTATAGATCAATGGCCTGTGATGGTTGGTTGAGCAGCATGGTTTCCACAAAGAACAAGAGGAGCAGAAAAAATGGATGGCAATGGTCAGCCGCCAAAACATGAAATAAAAGGCTTTTTAAATAGGTTTTTTGCTATTTGAAAATTGGGCTTCGTGCCCACAGCCAGCAGTCACTATCAGCAGACACTACCAGCAGCATGATGTCCATCCATCATCTTCCACTTGCCCCGGGGTCGGGTTGCGGGGGCAGCAGCTTTAACAGGGAAGCCCAAACCTCCCTCTGCCCAGCAACTTCATCCAGCTCCTCCGGCGGGATCCCAAGGCATTCCCAGGCCAGCCGAGAGACATACTCTCTCCAGCGTGTCCTTGGTTGTCCCGGTTCCTCCCACCGGTGGGACATGCACAGAACACCTCTCCGGGGAGGCGTCCAGGAGGCATCCGAACCAGATTACCCGAGCAGGCTTATCTCAACGCATAGGAGTAGCGGCTCGACGCCGAGTCCCTCCCGGATGACCGAGCTTCTCACCCTCTCTAAGGGAGAGCTTGGACACCCAGCTGAGGAAACTCATTTCGGCCGCTTGTATCCGGGATCTTGTTATTTCGGTCCCGACCCACAGCTTGTGACTATAGGTTAGGGTAGGAACGTAGATCGACAGCAGCATGATGTGGATTGTGGATCATGAAAAAGTAACCTAAAAAAATAATATACATTAAATTAGTTTATTATAAATGGGTCTATTATTTGTTGACATCACTTTTCAATCCATATACATCTGTAAAATATAATAATGTCAAACATTTTGGTGTAAAGAATACAGGTTGTCATGCATTGACTTGGTACTCTTTCATGAGGGGGATACCTTACTTCAAAGCTTACAAAATCGAGCTAATAAGCACATGAAAGCCGGTATATACAAAAGTTGTAAAGCAATAAAACTGCAACAAAAATGAATGAAATGAACAAAAAAATATATAATTTTATGATGGGTCAAAATTATTTTTCGAACAGATAATGTGACTAGCAACTTAGACGGTTATTTGCTTTGCATATAATTTTCACACACAAAAAAATTAGGAGAGGGCAATTTTATTTTTCAAATGATTTCTTTCTTTCTCTTCTCTACAATTGAAAATTTTCTTTTTTTGACTGAAGTGATTTTTCTTTTTGGAAATATATATTTTTTGAAGCAACTTATTTTTTGATTGAATAATAAAGACAAAAATATACTGGCCAAAATGTGGCCCAAACACAAATCAACATTACTTAAATAAAAAATAAATAAATAAAAAAACAAATGAAAAAATGAAATAGCTTTCACATGCATTTTTTTGAGTTTCAAATTAATTGTTGCATTCACGTCGTAGCCATGTTTGGAACTACACGAGGCTCCGTAACCCGGAAGTAAAATCGTATCATTGATCTCTACGGGAGTGTCGTAACCCATCCATTACTTCCGGTCCGGCAGATTCAACGCGGATTGTAACGTGTGGTAGTGCTAAGCTAATTCCTTCGGTGTATTCGAAAGAAAATATGGGTATGTATTGTTGTGTTCCCGGGTGCGACAGCGTCTCCCACTACAAAAACGGGTTGAGGAAAAGTGGATACTCTTTTCACAATTTTCCTGCATGGAGGACCAATAGAGGGCAACAAATATCAGAGATCACGAAGGCACGACGGATGGCTTGGGTCGCGGCGGTTCGTCGGAAAAACATTTCATTTGATCATATTTCTCCTGGAATGAAAGTGTGTTCCCGTCATTTCGCCTCTGGTAAGTTGAACGATTTATCCACTGTTTTGGTTTCAATACACTTTTACTACTCCTTTTTTTTGTAACCGTTGTGCATAAGCGGATTTTCAGGGGGGACAGCCCCCCCCCCCCCCGGTGGCCGAAAAGTGTAATTGCATGTATTTGACTTTCTTATATGTATATATAGACCCTACCCACCGACGTCACAAAATCACGTGCTCGCTGTATGGTTCCGCCCACTTGTCCGTCATTTTGTGTCTGTATTATCAATGGTCTCAATTGATCGAGCAATTTATAATGCATTTCATGGAAGACCCGGTGCTTTCGGATGCTGTAAACTCACTTGATGCGTTGCATAAAAGGCGTTATGTGGAAAAGCTTCAGTTTATCCATTCGCCAGATCCATATTTGATGCCTAAATCGATGTTTTTCGACCCGCTGTCTCCGCCGTATTTGCCTGACATCTGCTAGCTCCCCTGAACTGTACAACTATCTTGTCCACACAAAATCAGCCTATTCTCACGAAAATTTGAAAAACTTCAAGAGCTTGGAGGCTTATAAATACTTCGTTGCTGGTTGGGTGAAACAGGTCCTCGTCCACGAAAATTCGGCAGGAATCTATCTTGTGCTTGGAAAGGTGAGTTACGAAATTTTCAATTCAAAATCTTTTGTTATTGCTAACATCCACTGTCAAGTCTAATGTATTTCATGTCGTTTGTCAATGGAGTTAGGGCTTTTAATGTTTATATGGTTTAGCGATAGCACTCTCACTACATACATACGTGTATGTTGTCGGCGATTAGCCTAGCAATGATCTTAATTGTGGTTGTCAGCCCAAAACCCTCTAGATATATTTTAAATGCATCTTACCAGATATAAAATGACTACTACATAATCTGTGGTAATCGTTTGGAGCCCAGTTTTCTCGTCGAATTGCAGCAGCCCATCTCGCTCTCTTCTCTCCGGGTCTCTCGGAATCCGGTTGAACTTCAAGTCTCTCCGTCTTCTCCGTCTATCTTCTCTGTTATTGCAACCGACCGCCACACACGCCTTTACCATTTTGATTATGAATGTTAACGATCAGAAAAACACGTCGTAAATAGGAGGAATGTACGTAGCCGTAACAGGGAAACATGATGTTTTGACGGACAATTGGGCGGCACCAGTCAGGAGGAAGGAGTTGTGACGTCACGTGGGTAGGGTCTATATTCTAAAGCAATAAAACTGCAACAAAAATGAATGAAATGAACAAAAAAACATTTTTATAATGGGTCAAAAATATTTTTTGAGCACCTTAGACCAGTGGTGTCCAAACTATTCCACATAGGGCCTGCAGTGGGTGCGGGTTTTTGTTCAAACCCATCATGAGGACAACCTTTCACCAATCTGGTGCCTCACAAGTGTAATCAGTTGATTGCAGTCAGGTGCTGCTTGTTTTAGCACAAACTTCATTGGTTAAACTGTCTGTGCTCGATTGGTAGGAACAAAAACCAGGACCCACAGCGGCCCTTGAGGACAGGTTTGGACACCAATGCCTTAGGCAGTCATTTGCTTTGCATATGATTATAAAAAAAAAAAAGATATATATATATATATCTGATAGAGAAAAAAAAATTAAATGATTTTTTTCTTTGATTTGAAAACATATATCTATTTTTTTTATTGAAGCAACTTTTTGGGGGATTGAACGATTTAGATACAAAAGTCCTAATCATAATATGCCCCAAACACAAAAAAGATTTGTTCAATCAAAACTTTTTCAATGAAAAATTAAGTGTTCATATGTAAATTTTTCCATCTCAAATATTTTTTCGCATTCAAAAACTTTTTTCTATGATATTTTTCTTGAATTGAAGCAACTTTTTTTTAAATTGAATAATAAAGACACAAATCTACTTCCATATGGCTCCGCCCAGGTGATAAAATTTTTTGGCTGGGGTAACTACATTGGCACGACACCGGAGGGCGTACCAAATTCAATGGATGACGATCTTGGCGAAAAGTGTTGCCTAAAGCAGCCTGATTTAGAATTCCCCTCAAGAATGATGGGAAAACAAAAAAGGCTCATTGTCAACTTAGTATTTTAAATATTCTTGTAAGTTAATTTTATTGGTGACTCTGCGTATTTGGGTCATCAACATGTTGTGCCCCCCCCCCCCCCCCCCGCCCCAAAAGTCAAACTCCGCCTATGCCGTTGTGTAAATCTGCCTTGGTAGCAATGCCTACCTACATTTGTTGTGTTCCTAGGTAAACCTGCATCTGAAATGCAGACAACACACCCCGATTGGGCACCATCTCTCTTTTTGGATGGTCCTGAGGTCAAGCGCATCACATCGGCGCGTTATAAGAGATTGAGATGGCGAAGAGTGTTTGCTGTAACTTCAGCAGTAAAAGACCAGCTATCTGCAGTCCCGTTGCAAGCAGAACAGGCAATGCAGACTATGGACAAGGGAGCTGTTCATGATGATGGGGATGTAGCAGAGGAAGAATTGTTGCAAGCAGAACAGGCAATGCAGACTATGGACAAGGGAGCTGTTCATGATGATGGGGATGTAGCAGAGGAAGAATCAACTGATGAGACCGTTGCAGAATGTGATTTATGTCAGCCAAGGCTCGAGGAGATAAATCGTCTAATGGAGGAGAACAGACGCTTGAATAAAGAACTTGAAAAGCGGGCAATGGGTGAGGAATTTCTGAAGGATGACACCAAAGTAGAATACTACACTGGACTTCCAGACATGGAGGTGCTTATGGGTCTGCTTTCATGCATCTTGCCTCGTTTGTCGACACCTACAGGAACACTTTCACCATTTCAGATGCTTTTCCTCACTCTTATGCACCTAAAGCTTAACTTGCCTTTGCAACACATTGCACACCTGTTTAATGTCAATGGAAAAACAGCCTCCGAAGCCTTTAGCGAGATGATAGATGTTTTGCATGCAACAATCAGCCCTTTAGTTATCTGGCCATCAAGAGAAATATTACATGCAACTATGCCCTATCAATTTGTGGAGGCATTTGGTAGGCGTGTTGCTGTAATACTGGACTGTTTTGAGATATTTACTCAGAAACCATCTAATCTAAAAGCCCAAGCCCAGTCATACTCCCATTACAGACAGAGTAATTCAATGAAGTATCTAATTGGGGTAACACCACAGGGTGCTATTTCATTCATCTCCAAAGGATGTGGTGGAGGTGCAAGTGATAAACACATTACAGAAACAAGTGGAATTCTAGATAAACTACTTCCTGGTGATATGGTGTTGGCAGATAGAGGGTTTGATATACAAGACAGTGTGGGGCTCATGTGTGCAGAAGTCAAGATCCCAGCTTTTACTCAAGGTCGCAGCCAGCTTGATGCAAGTGATGTGGAGAGCACGAGGAAAATTGCACACCTCCGCATTCATGTGGAACGGGTGATTGGGAACATTCGAAATAAGTACACCATTTTGTCAAACAAGGTTCCCATTAGTTTTGTGCTACCGTGTAAAAGGGAGGATGTTACCTTTCTTGATAAGCTTGTGGTTGTTTGCTGTGCTCTTACAAATATGAGCACAAGTGTTGTCGTGAAAATTCAATAAAATGTGAATACCAAAACATGACTTAAACAACTTCTTGACAGACTATAACTGCTTGTTGTTTACTTAAGCTCTTCAGTCAGGTGATTTAATATTGTTATTCTATTTGGAATATGCATTAACAATGTTTGGACAGTGCTGTAGACAAGAACTGGGACTGGTAAGTTTCGATAGATTTATTTCAAGTAATGTCAATATTTGAACTGACAGTTTAAAATCTTTAAATTAGTGCAAACAAGGCCCACCCTCTGACGGGGGCAGCAAATATTATATAACATAATAAATTATAAGAAATATATAAATACAAGATTACAATAAACGTGTCTTTGTCAAAGCAGTTAAAAAAAATCACTGGCCTTGGGTAAATTGTCAGACAGAATAAATATGTACTTTAAAATTCTTGCATTTCCCTTTTAAGTATTGCAAGTTCTCAAACGCAATATATGAAGTGACAGTTTAAAATCCTTACATTAGTGCAAAATGGCCCACACTCTGACAGGGGGCAGCAAATCTTGTATAACTTGTAAAAAGCAATATACCTATGGTGGAAAACAAGACTGAAAAAGCTGTTTCTGCTCTTGCACTCCTCTTTAAAAGAAACTGCTGTATTTTAAGCCAAAACAACTGTTGTCTTTGATAGAAGAATATGTCAATATGCTACCAAAGCAGATTCACGACGCATTAAGCCCCCAAACTATTTTTAATTTGTCCGTTTTACCCTGAAAACCCCTGTTTACAGACGTCGCGCAACCGCTTTTGTTTCAACCCAGCCATAAAACGAAGGTAATTATATTTATTCAAAATCTGTCGTTTTTAGCTTAGAATCATTAATTGATGTCTCATATTTCATTAAAAAAAAAAGACAAAAATTAGGGCTGTCAAACGATTAAAATTTTTAATCGAGTTAATTACAGCTTAAAAATTAATTAATCGTAATTAATCGCAATTAATCGCAATTCAAACCATCTATAAAATATGCCATATTTTTCTGTAAATTATATATATATTCTGTAAAATGTTGGAAAGATGACACAAGATGGATATATACATTCAACATAAGGACTGTAGTGGGCATTTCACTCTACTGTCATTTAAATCTGTCTATGCTGTTCTCACTCCGAAGCGTCTACTTTTTCCAAAGCTAGACAGCTAGTGAACGACGCCTTAACAATCAGACTTCTTCCTTTTTCATCTGATTTATGAATAAAATGGCCTCAAACCACTGTCCTCTTTAGACAATAGTGAAACTACAAAAAAAGTACACAAGCATTGCATTAGCAACAACGTTAGCTTAGCACGCTATACAGGTTCACTAAACATAAACCAAAAGCGTCTCATACAAAAAATATAACATTTCGCTTACTAACATAATATGTACATTCTTTACAACAACCATACTTACGGACAAATCTTGTCCAAGGATCATATAAGCACAACATTACAACGTAGGCGTCAGCCCGAGACGTCGTGCAGCCATATTGAACTGGCAAGAAAGCAGTAAACCATGTCGCAAAGCGACCACAAGAGTTCGCTGTGAGACAGCACAAAAAACCTTGCTGTGAAACTTACCAAAAGGCAGAATACTGTCTGAGTGGGACATGTGCGTTAATTGCGTCAAATATTTTAACGTGATTAATTAAAAAAATTAATTACCGCGTGTTAACGTGATAATTTTGACAGCCCTATTAAAAACAATTTTGAACAAATTATGTCACTATGAAAAAAAATGGCGCCTGCAAAAAAGTCACAGATATCTACCTCATAATTATCGCTTAATTGTATTTTTTTTCTCCGATATGTTAGAAGATAAATAATCGATCCAAACAGAAAAAGTGGAAAAAAAAAAAAAAACGTTTAAAAGGGTAAATGTATGAAAAAATCTCGACCACTCCTTTATGTCTGCGATTTCTGTATCGCGACCCTTGTCATATTACCATGTTTCACCCATAAAATCCCCCCAAAATCCAGCTGCGGCCATTCACAGCTGTGTCTCGACACTCAGTGATACTTGCTACATGGAGTTTTTGGATCAAAACAAGGTAAGTAGGCGATAATATCTCGTTAAAGTCATGGCGTCTGTACTTCTGCTCTCGCGTGCTCTCACCTCCAAATAAGGTTTTGCTGTTTAAAAAACATTTTTTAAACCAAAAATGCCCTCCTACTCAAAAATTTTCTTTCCCCAGAAAATGGAGATTTTAAGATTTCCAATGATGTATCACACATGCATATTGGCCAAATTGGGTGTCTCAGAGCAGAACTTCAAGTCACCTGAGTGTTTTCCGCCCTATATATTTACAAGATTACAATAAAACGTCTTTTTTGAAAAAGTTTAAAATATATATATATATATATATATTCAGTGGTCTTAGATAAAGGTGAATAAATATGTACATTACAGTTCTTGCATTTCTATTTTAGGTGTTGCAACTTCTCCAACACAATATTTGAACTGACAGTTGAAAATCCTTACATTAGTGCAAAATGTCGCACACTCTGACAGGGGGCAGCAAATATAATAAATCATAAAAAGCAAATTACTATATAAATATAACATTATAATGAAACATCTTTTTAAAAGGGGTGAAAAAACAAAATATTGTGGCCTTAGGTAAATAATGGTGAATAAATATGTACATTACAGTTCTTGCATTTCTATTTTAGGTATAGCAACTGCAACACAGTATTTGAATTGACTGTTTAAAGTCTACATTAGTGCAAACAAGAATATATTATAAATAATAATAGAATATATTAATACAATATTACAATGAAATGTAACTTTGTCAAAGTGGTTAAAAAAATCCAATTCACTGGCCTTTGTTAAATAGCCAGGCAGAAGAGACAATTTTTGACTTTTTTGTCGGGGGGGTGCTTACGCATTTTTTTAAAATGTCAAAAACGGTAAAAAAAACGCTTTTGGGCCAGGGAACGCCGGGAATCGTTCCAAAAACATGTCAGGACTCTCGGCACAGCCTAAATATGCCAAAAAAGTGGACTTTTGGGGAAAGTCAATTTTGACTTTTTTGTAAAGGCGGGGGGTGCTTATGCATTTTTTCAAAATTTCAAAAACAGTCAAAAAAAACTTTTGGGCCGGAGGGCGTCGGGAAATGTTCCATAAAAATGTCAGGACTCTCGGCACACCCCGAATATGCAAAAAAAGTGGACTTTTGGGGAAAGTCCATTTTCGTAAGGGGGGGTGGTTACGAATTTTTTCAAAATTTCAAAAACGGTCAAAAAAGACTTTTGGGCCAGGGAGCGCCGGGAAACGTTTCAAAAACCTGTCAGGACTCTCGGCACTGCCCAAATATGCAAAATATGTGGACTTTTGAGGAAAGTCAATTTTTGACTTTTTCGTAAGGGGGGTTGGTTACGCGTTTTTTCAAAATTTCAAAAATGGTCGAAAAACACTTTTGGGCCGGAGGGCGTCGGGAAACGTTTCAAAAACCTGTCAGGACTCTCGGCACTGCCCAAATATGCAAAATATGTGGACTTTTGAGGAAAGTCAATTTTTGACTTTTTCGTAAGGGGGGTTGGTTACGCGTTTTTTCAAAATTTCAAAAATGGTCGAAAAACACTTTTGGGCCAGGGAGCGCCGGGAGACGTTCCAAAAACCCGTCAGGATTCTCGGCACTGCCTGAATATGCAAAATATGTGGACTTTTGGGAAAGACAATTTTTGACTTTTTCGTAAGGGGGGGTGGTTACGCATTTTTTCAAAATTTCAAAAACGGTCGAAAAACACTTTTGGGCCAGGGAGCGTCGGGAAACGTTCCAAAAACCCGTCAAGACTCTCGGCACACCCCGAATATGCAAAAAAAGTGGACTTTTGGGGAAAGTCCATTTTTGACTTTTTCGTAAGGGGGGGTGGTTACGAATTTTTTCAAAATTTCAAAAACGGTCAAAAAAGACTTTTGGGCCAGGGAGCGCCGGGAAACGTTCCAAAAACCTGTCAGGACTCTCGGCACTGCCCAAATATGCAAAATATGTGGACTTTTGGGGAAAGTCAATTTTTGACTTTTTCGTAAGGGGGGTTGGTTACGAATTTTTTCAAAATTTCAAAAACGGTCAAAAAAGACTTTTGGGCCAGGGAGCGCCGGGAAACGTTCCAAAAACCTGTCAGGACTCTCGGCACTGCCCAAATATGCAAAATATGTGGACTTTTGGGGAAAGTCAATTTTTGACTTTTTCGTAAGGGGGGTTGGTTACGCATTTTTTCAAAATTTCAAAAATGGTCGAAAAACACTTTTGGGCCAGGGAGCGCCGGGAAACGTTCCAAAAACTCGTCAGGACTCTCTGCACACCCCGAATATGCAAAAAAAGTGCACTTTTGGGGAAAGTCAATTTTTGACTTTTTCGTAAGGGGGGGTGGTTACGCATTTTTTCAAAATTTCAAAAATGGTCGAAAAACACTTTTGGGCCAGGGAGCGCCGGGAAACGCTCCAAAAACCTGTCAGGACTCTCGGCACATCCCGAATATGCAAAAAAAGTGGACTTTTGGGGAAAGTCAATTTTTGACTTTTTCGTAAGGGGGGGTGGTTACGCATTTTTTCAAAATTTCAAAAACGGTCGAAAAACACTTTTGGGCCAGGGAGCGCCGGGAAACGTTCCAAAAACCCGTCAGAACTCTCGGCACACCCCGAATATGCAAAAAAAGTGGACTTTTGGGGAAAGTCAATTTTTGACTTTTTCGTAAGGGGGGGTGGTTACGCATTTTTTCAAAATTTCAAAAACGGTCAAAAAACACTTTTGGGCCAGCGAGCGCCGGGAAACGTTCCAAAAACCCGTCATGACTCTCGGCACACCCCGAATATGCAAAAAAAGTGGACTTTTGGGGAAAGTCAATTTTTGACTTTTTCGTAAGGGGGGGTGGTTACGCATTTTTTCAAAATTTCAAAAACGGTCGAAAAAGACTTTTGGGCCAGGGAGCGCCGGGAAACGTTCCAAAAACCCGTCAGGACTCTCGACACACCCCGAATATGCAAAAAAAGTGGGACTTTTGGGGAAAGTCAATTTTTGACTTTTTCGTAAGGGGGGGTGGTTACGCATTTTTTCAAAATTTCAAAAACGGTCGAAAAACACTTTTGGGCCAGGGAGCGCCGGGAAACGTTCCAAAAACTCGTCAGGACTCTCGGCACACTCCGAATATATAAAAAAAGTGGACTTTTGGAGAAAGTCAATTTTTGACTTTTTCGTAAGGGGGGGTGGTTACGCATTTTTTCAAAATTTCAAAAACGGTCGAAATACACTTTTGGGCCAGGGAGCACCGGGAAACGTTCCAAAAACCCGTCAGGACTCTTGGCACACCCCGAATATGCAAAAAAAGTGGACTTTTGGGGAAAGTCAATTTTTGACTTTTTCGTAAAGGGTGGTTACGAATTTTTTCAAAATTTCAAAAACGGTCAAAAAAGACTTTTGGGCCAGGGAGCGCCGGGAAACGTTCCAAAAACCCGTCATGACTCTCGGCACACCCCGAATATGCAAAAAAAGTGGACTTTTGGGGAAAGTCAATTTTTGACTTTTCCGTAAGGGGGGTTGGTTACGCATTTTTTCAAAATTTCAAAAATGGTCGAAAAACACTTTTGGGCCAGGGAGCGCCGGGAAACGTTCCAAAAACTCGTCAGGACTCTCTGCACACCCCGAATATGCAAAAAAAGTGCACTTTTGGGGAAAGTCAATTTTTGACTTTTTCGTAAGGGGGGGTGGTTACGAATTTTTTCAAAATTTCAAAAATGGTCGAAAAACACTTTTGGGCCAGGGAGCGCCGGGAAACGCTCCAAAAACCTGTCAGGACTCTCGGCACATCCCGAATATGCAAAAAA
The DNA here is from genome assembly GCF_030265065.1 of Corythoichthys intestinalis. NCBI lineage: Eukaryota > Metazoa > Chordata > Actinopteri > Syngnathiformes > Syngnathidae > Corythoichthys > Corythoichthys intestinalis. Next base: position 16,158,751 of record NC_080416.1, on the reverse strand, counting down.
AGTGGACTTTTGGGGAAAGTCAATTTTTGACTTTTTCGTAAGGGGGGGTGGTTACGCATTTTTTCAAAATTTCAAAAACGGTCGAAAAACACTTTTGGGCCAGGGAGCGCCGGGAAACGTTCCAAAAACCCGTCATGACTCTCGGCACACCCCGAATATGCAAAAAAAGTGGACTTTTGGGGAAAGTCAATTTTTGACTTTTTCGTAAGGGGGGGTGGTTACGCATTTTTTCAAAATTTCAAAAACGGTCGAAAAACACTTTTGGGCCAGGGAGCGCCGGGAAACGTTCCAAAAACCCGTCAGGACTCTCGACACACCCCGAATATGCAAAAAAAGTGGGACTTTTGGGGAAAGTAAATTTTTGACTTTTTCGTAAGGGGGGGTGGTTACGCATTTTTTCAAAATTTCAAAAACGGTCGAAAAACACTTTTGGGCCAGGGAGCGCCGGGAAACGTTCCAAAAACTCGTCAGGACTCTCGGCACACTCCGAATATATAAAAAAAGTGGACTTTTGGAGAAAGTCAATTTTTGACTTTTTCATAAGGGGGGGTGGTTACGCATTTTTTCAAAATTTCAAAAACGGTCGAAATACACTTTTGGGCCAGGGAGCGCCGGGAGACGTTCCAAAAACCCGTCAGGACTCTCGGCACTGCCCAAATATGCAAAATATGTGGACTTTTGGGGAAAGTCAATTTTTGACTTTTTCGTAAGGGGGGTTGGTTACGCATTTTTTCAAAATTTCAAAAATGGTCGAAAAACACTTTTGGGCATGGGAGCGCCGGGAAACGTCCCAAAAACTCGTCAGGACTCTCTGCACACACCGAATATGCAAAAAAAGTGGACTTTTGGAGAAAGTCAATTTTTGACTTTTTCGTAAGGGGGGGTGGTTACGCATTTTTTCAAAATTTCAAAAACGGTCAAAAAAGACTTTTGGGCCAGGGAGCGCCGGGAAACGTTCCAAAAACCTGTCAGGACTCTCGGCATTGCCCAAATATGCAAAATATGTGGACTTTTGGGGAAAGTCAATTTTTGACTTTTTCGTAAGGGGGGGTGGTTACGCATTTTTTCAAAATTTCAAAATTGGTCGAAAAACACTTTTGGGCCAGGGACCGCCGGGAAACGTTCCAAAAACCCGTCAGGACTCTCGGCACATCCCGAATATGCAAAAAAAGTGGACTTTTGGGGAAAGTCAATTTTTGACTTTTTCGTAAGGGGGGGTGGTTACGCATTTTTTCAAAATTTCAAATACGGTCAAAAAAACTTTTGGGCCAGGGAGCGCCGGGAAACGTTCCAAAAACCCGTCAGGACTCTCGGCACACCCAGAATATGCAAAAAAAGTGGACTTTTGGGGAAAGTCAATTTTTGACTTTTCCGTAAGGGGGGTTGGTTACGCATTTTTTCAAAATTTCAAAAATGGTCGAAAAACACTTTTGGGCCAGGGAGCGCCGGGAAACGTTCCAAAAACTCGTCAGGACTCTCTGCACACCCCGAATATGCAAAAAAAGTGCACTTTTGGGGAAAGTCAATTTTTGACTTTTTCGTAAGGGGGGGTGGTTACGCATTTTTTCAAAATTTCAAAAACGGTCAAAAAACACTTTTGGGCCAGGGAGCACCGGGAAACGTTCCAAAAACCCGTCAGGACTCTCGGCACACCCCGAATATGCAAAAAAAGTGGACTTTTGGGGAAAGTCAATTTTTGACTTTTTCGTAAGGGGGTGGTTACGATTTTTTTCAAAATTTCAAAAACGGTCAAAAAAGACTTTTGGGCCAGGGAGCGCCGGGAAACGTTCCAAAAACCTGTCAGGACTCTCGGCACTGCCCAAATATGCAAAAAAAGTGGACTTTTGGGGAAAGTCAATTTTTGACTTTTGCGTAAGGGGGGGTGGTTACGCATTTTTTCAAAATTTCAAAAACGGTCGAAAAACAATTTTGGGCCATGGAGCACCGGGAAACGTTCCAAAAACCCATCAGGACTCTTGGCACACCCCGAATATGCAAAAAAAGTGGACTTTTGGGGAAAGTCAATTTTTGACTTTTTCGTAAAGGGTGGTTACGAATTTTTTCAAAATTTCAAAAACGGTCAAAAAAGACTTTTGGGCCAGGGAGCGCCGGGAAACGTTCCAAAAACCCGTCATGACTCTCGGCACACCCCGAATATGCAAAAAAAGTGGACTTTTGGGGAAAGTCAATTTTTGACTTTTCTGTAAGGGGGGTTGGTTACGCATTTTTTCAAAATTTCAAAAATGGTCGAAAAACACTTTTGGGCCAGGGAGCGCCGGGAAACGTTCCAAAAACTCGTCAGGACTCTCTGCACACCCCGAATATGCAAAAAAAGTGCACTTTTGGGGAAAGTCAATTTTTGACTTTTTCGTAAGGGGGGGTGGTTACGCATTTTTTCAAAATTTCAAAAATGGTCGAAAAACACTTTTGGGCCAGGGAGCGCCGGGAAACGCTCCAAAAACCTGTCAGGACTCTCGGCACATCCCGAATATGCAAAAAAAGTGGACTTTTGGGGAAAGTCAATTTTTGACTTTTTCATAAGGGGGGGTGGTTACGCATTTTTTCAAAATTTCAAAAACGGTCGAAAAACACTTTTGGGCCAGGGAGCGCCGGGAAACGTTCCAAAAACCCGTCAGGACTCTCGGCACACCCCGAATATGCAAAAAAAGTGGACTTTTGGGGAAAGTCAATTTTTGACTTTTTCGTAAGGGGGGGTGGTTACGCATTTTTTCAAAATTTCAAAAACGGTCAAAAAAGACTTTTGGGCCAGGGAGCGCCGGGAAACGTTCCAAAAACCCGTCATGACTCTCGGCACACCCCGAATATGCAAAAAAAGTGGACTTTTGGGGAAAGTCAATTTTTGACTTTTTCGTAAGGGGGGGTGGTTACGCATTTTTTCAAAATTTCAAAAACGGTCGAAAAACACTTTTGGGCCAGGGAGCGCCGGGAAACGTTCCAAAAACTCGTCAGGACTCTCGGCACACTCCGAATATATAAAAAAAGTGGACTTTTGGAGAAAGTCAATTTTTGACTTTTTCGTAAGGGGGGGTGGTTACGCATTTTTTCAAAATTTCAAAAACGGTCGAAATACACTTTTGGGCCAGGGAGCGCCGGGAGACGTTCCAAAAACCCGTCAGGACTCTCGGCACTGCCCAAATATGCAAAATATGTGGACTTTTGGGGAAAGTCAATTTTTGACTTTTTCGTAAGGGGGGTTGGTTACGCATTTTTTCAAAATTTCAAAAATGGTCGAAAAACACTTTTGGGCATGGGAGCGCCGGGAAACGTCCCAAAAACTCGTCAGGACTCTCTGCACTCCCCGAATATGCAAAAAAAGTGGACTTTTGGAGAAAGTCAATTTTTGACTTTTTCGTAAGGGGGGGGTGGTTACGCATTTTTTCAAAATTTCAAAAACGGTCAAAAAAGACTTTTGGGCCAGGGAGCGCCGGGAAACGTTCCAAAAACCTGTCAGGACTCTCGGCATTGCCCAAATATGCAAAATATGTGGACTTTTGGGGAAAGTCAATTTTTGACTTTTTCGTAAGGGGGGGTGGTTACGCATTTTTTCAAAATTTCAAAAATGGTCGAAAAACACTTTTGGGCCAGGGACCGCCGGGAAACGTTCCAAAAACCCGTCAGGACTCTCGGCACATCCCGAATATGCAAAAAAAGTGGACTTTTGGGGAAAGTCAATTTTTGACTTTTTCGTAAGGGGGGGTGGTTACGCATTTTTTCAAAATTTCAAATACGGTCAAAAAAACTTTTGGGCCAGGGAGCGCCGGGAAACGTTCCAAAAACCCGTCAGGACTCTCGGCACACCCAGAATATGCAAAAAAAGTGGACTTTTGGGGAAAGTCAATTTTTGACTTTTCCGTAAGGGGGGGTGGTTACGCATTTTTTCAAAATTTCAAAAACGGTCGAAAAACACTTTTGGACCAGGGAGGACCGGGAATTGTTCCAAAAACCCGTCAGGACGCTCGGCACACCCCTTATATGCAAAAAAAGTGGACTTTTGGGGAAAGTCAATTTTTGACTTTTTCGTAAGGGGGGGTGGTTACGCATTTTTTCAAAATTTCAAAAATGGTCGAAAAACACTTTTGGGCCAGGGAGCGCCGGGAAACGTTCCAAAAACCCGTCAGGACTCTCGGCACATCCCGAATATGCAAAAAAAGGGGACTTTTGGGGAAAGTCAATTTTTGACTTTTTCGTAAGGGGGGTGGTTACGCATTTTTTCAAAATTTCAAAAACGGTCGAAAAACACTTTTGGGCCAGGGAGCGCCGGGAAACGTTCCAAAAACCCATCAGGACTCTTGGCACACCCCGAATATGCAAAAAAAGTGGACTTTTGGGGAAAGTCAATTTTTGACTTTTTCGTAAGGGGGTGGTTACGAATTTTTTCAAAATTTCAAAAACGGTCAAAAAAGACTTTTGGGCCAGGGAGCGCCGGGAAACGTTCCAAAAACCTGTCAGGACTCTCGGCACTGCCCAAATATGCAAAAAAAGTGGACTTTTGGGGAAAGTCAATTTTTGACTTTTGCGTAAGGGGGGGTGGTTACGCATTTTTTCAAAATTTCAAAAACGGTCGAAAAACAATTTTGGGCCAGGGAGCACCGGGAAACGTTCCAAAAAACCCATCAGGACTCTTGGCACACCCCGAATATGCAAAAAAAGTGGACTTTTGGGGAAAGTCAATTTTTGACTTTTTCGTAAAGGGTGGTTACGAATTTTTTCAAAATTTCAAAAACGGTCAAAAAAGACTTTTGGGCCAGGGAGCGCCGGGAAACGTTCCAAAAACCTGTCATGACTCTCGGCACACCCCGAATATGCAAAAAAAGTGGACTTTTGGGGAAAGTCAATTTTTGACTTTTCCGTAAGGGGGGTTGGTTACGCATTTTTTCAAAATTTCAAAAATGGTCGAAAAACACTTTTGGGCCAGGGAGCGCCGGGAAACGTTCCAAAAACTCGTCAGGACTCTCTGCACACCCCGAATATGCAAAAAAAGTGCACTTTTGGGGAAAGTCAATTTTTGACTTTTTCGTAAGGGGGGGTGGTTACGCATTTTTTCAAAATTTCAAAAACGGTCGAAAAACACTTTTGGGCCAGGGAGCGCCGGGAAACGTTCCAAAAACCCGTCAGGACTCTCGGCACACCCCGAATATTCAAAAAAAGTGGACTTTTGGGGAAAGTCAATTTTTGACTTTTTCGTAAGGGGGGGTGGTTACGCATTTTTTCAAAATTTCAAAAACGGTCAAAAAAAACTTTTGGGCCAGGGAGCGCCGGGAAACGTTCCAAAAACCCGTCATGGTTCTCGGCACACCCCGAATATGCAAAAAAAGTGGACTTTTGGGGAAAGTCAATTTTTGTCTTTTTCGTAAGGGGGGGTGGTTACGCATTTTTTCAAAATTTCAAAAACGGTCGAAAAATACTTTTGGGCCAGGGAGCGCCGGGAAACGTTCCAAAAACCCGTCAGGACTCTCGACACACCCCGAATATGCAAAAAAAGTGGGACTTTTGGGGAAAGTAAATTTTTGACTTTTTCGTAAGGGGGGGTGGTTACGCATTTTTTATAAATTTCAAAAATGGTCGAAAAACACTGTTGGGCCAGGGAGCGCCGGGAAACGTTCCAAAAACCTGTCAGGACTCTCGGCATTGCCCAAATATGCAAAATATGTGGACTTTTGGGGAAAGTCAATTTTTGACTTTTTCGTAAGGGGGGGTGGTTACGCATTTTTTCAAAATTTCAAAAATGGTCGAAAAACACTTTTGGGCCAGGGACCGCCGGGAAACGTTCCAAAAACCCGTCAGGACTCTCGGCACATCCCGAATATGCAAAAAAAGTGGACTTTTGGGGAAAGTCAATTTTTGACTTTTTCGTAAGGGGGGGTGGTTACGCATTTTTTCAAAATTTCAAATACGGTCAAAAAAACTTTTGGGCCAGGGAGCGCCGGGAAACGTTCCAAAAACCCGTCAGGACTCTCGGCACACCCAGAATATGCAAAAAAAGTGGACTTTTGGGGAAAGTCAATTTTTGACTTTTCCGTAAGGGGGGGTGGTTACGCATTTTTTCAAAATTTCAAAAACGGTCGAAAAACACTTTTGGACCAGGGAGGACCGGGAATTGTTCCAAAAACCCGTCAGGACGCTCGGCACACCCCTTATATGTAAAAAAAGTGGACTTTTGGGGAAAGTCAATTTTTGACTTTTTCGTAAGGGGGGGTGGTTACGAATTTTTTCAAAATTTCAAAAACGGTCAAAAAAGACTTTTGGGCCAGGGAGCGCCGGGAAACGTTTCAAAAACCTGTCAGGACTCTCGGCACTGCCCAAATATGCAAAATATGTGGACTTTTGGGGAAAGTCAATTTTTGACTTTTTCGTAAGGGGGGTGGTTACGCATTTTTTCAAAATTTCAAAAATGGTCGAAAAACACTTTTGGGCCAGGGAGCGCCGGGAAACGTTCCAAAAACTCGTCAGGACTCTCTGCACACCCCGAATATGCAAAAAAAGTGGACTTTTGGAGAAAGTCAATTTTTGACTTTTTCGTAAGGGGGGGGTGGTTACACATTTTTTCAAAATTTCAAAAATGGTCGAAAAACACTTTTCGGCCAGGGAGCGCCGGGAGACGTTCCAAAAACCCGTCAGGACTCTCGGCACTGCCCAAATATGCAAAATATGTGGACTTTTGGGGAAAGTCAATTTTTGACTTTTTCGTAAGGGGGGTTGGTTACGCATTTTTTCAAAATTTCAAAAATGGTCGAAAAACACTTTTGGGCATGGGAGCGCCGGTAAACGTCCCAAAAACTCGTCAGGACTCTCTGCACACCCCGAATATGCAAAAAAAGTGGACTTTTGGAGAAAGTCAATTTTTGACTTTTTCGTAAGGGGGGGTGGTTACGCATTTTTTCAAAATTTCAAAAACGGTCAAAAAAGACTTTTGGGCCAGGGAGCGCTGGGAAACGTTCCAAAAACCTGTCAGGACTCTCGGCATTGCCCAAATATGCAAAATATGTGGACTTTTGGGGAAAGTCAATTTTTGACTTTTTCGTAAGGGGGGGTGGTTACGCATTTTTTCAAAATTTCAAAAATGGTCGAAAAACACTTTTGGGCCAGGGACCGCCGGGAAACGTTCCAAAAACCCGTCAGGACTCTCGGCACACCCCGAATATGCAAAAAAAGTGGACTTTTGGGGAAAGTCAATTTTTGACTTTTACGTAAGGGGGGGTGGTTACGCATTTTTTCAAAATTTCAAAAACGGTCGAAAAACACTTTTGGACCAGGGAGGACCGGGAATTGTTCCAAAAACCCGTCAGGACGCTCGGCACACCCCTTATATGCAAAAAAAGTGGACTTTTGGGGAAAGTCAATTTTTGACTTTTTCGTAAGGGGGGGTGGTTACGCATTTTTTCAAAATTTCAAAAATGGTCGAAAAACACTGTTGGGCCAGGGAGCGCCGGGAAACGTTCCAAAAACCTGTCAGGACTCTCGGCACTGCCCAAATATGCAAAAAAAGTGGACTTTTTGGGAAAGTCAATTTTTGACTTTTTCGTAAGGGGGGGTGGTTACGCATTTTTTCAAAATTTCAAAAACGGTCGAAAAACACTTTTGGGCCAGGGAGCGCCGGGAAACGTTCCAAAAACCCATCAGGACTCTTGGCACACCCCGAATATGCAAAAAAAGTGGACTTTTGGGGAAAGTCAATTTTTGACTTTTTCGTAAGGGGGTGGTTACGAATTTTTTCAAAATTTCAAAAACGGTCAAAAAAGACTTTTGGGCCAGGGAGCGCCGGGAAACGTTCCAAAAACCTTTCAGGACTCTCGGCACTGCCCAAATATGCAAAAAAAGTGGACTTTTGGGGAAAGTCAATTTTTGACTTTTTCGTAAGGGGGGGTGGTTTGCATTTTTTCAAAATTTCAATAACGGTCGAAAAACACTTTTGGGCCAGGGAGCACCGGGAAACGTTCCAAAAACCCGTAAGGACTCTCGGCACACCCCGAATATGAAAAAAAAGTGCACTTTTGGGGAAAGTCAATTTTTGACTTTTTCGTAAGGGGGGGTGGTTATGCATTTTTTCAAAATTTCAAAAATGGTCGAAAAACACTGTTGGGCCAGGGAGCGCCGGGAAACGCTCCAAAAACCTGTCAGGACTCTCGGCACATCCCGAATATGCAAAAAAAGTGGACTTTTGGGGAAAGTCAATTTTTGACTTTTTCGTAAGGGGGGGTGGTTACGCATTTTTTCAAAATTTCAAAAACGGTCGAAATACACTTTTGGGCCAGGGAGCGCCGGGAGACGTTCCAAAAACCCGTCAGGACTCTCGGCACTGCCCAAATATGCAAAATATGTGGACTTTTGGGGAAAGTCAATTCTTGACTTTTTCGTAAGGCGGGGGTGGTTACGCATTTTTTCAAAATTTCAAAAACGGTCGAAAAACACTTTTGGGCCAGGGAGCGCCGGGAAACGTTCCAAAAACCCGTCAGGACTCTCGGCACACCCCGAATATGCAAAAAAAGTGGACTTTTGGGGAAAGTCCATTTTTGACTTTTTCGTAAGGGGGGGTGGTTACGAATTTTTTCAAAATTTCAAAAATGGTCAAAAAAGACTTTTGGGCCAGGGAGCACCGGGAAACGTTCCAAAAACCCGTCAGGACTCTCGGCACACCCCGAATATGCAAATAAAGTGGACTTTTGGGGAAAGTCAATTTTTGACTTTTTCGTAAGGGGGGGTGGTTACGCATTTTTTCAAAATTTCAAAAATGGTCGAAAAACACTTTTGGGCCAGGGAGCGCCGGGAAACGCTCCAAAAACCCGTCAGGACTCTCGGCACACCCCGAATATGCAAAAAAAGTGGACTTTTGGGGAAAGTCAATTTTTGACTTTTTCGTAAGGGGGGGTGGTTACGCATTTTTTCAAAATTTCAAAAACGGTTGAAAAACACTTTTGGGCCAGGGAGCGCCGGGAAACGTTCCAAAAACCCGTCAGGACTCTCGGCACACCCCGAATATGCAAAAAAAGTGGACTTTTGGGGAAAGTCAATTTTTGACTTTTTCGTAAGTGGGGGTGGTTACGCATTTTTTCAAAATTTCAAAAACGGTCGAAAAACACTTGGGACAGGGAGCACCGGGAAACGTTCCAAAAACCCGTCAGGACTCTCGGCACACCCCGAATATGCAAATAAAGTGGACTTTTGGGGAAAGTCAATTTTTGACTTTTTCGTAAGGGGGGGTGGTTACGCATTTTTTCAAAATTTCAAAAATGGTCGAAAAACACTTTTGGGCCAGGGAGCGCCGGGAAACGCTCCAAAAACCCGTCAGGACTCTCGGCACACCCCGAATATGCAAAAAAAGTGGACTTTTGGAGAAAGTCAATTTTTGACTTTTTCGTAAGGGGGGGTGGTTACGCATTTTTTCAAAATTTCAAAAATGGTCGAAAAACACTTTTGGGCCAGGGACCGCCGGGAAACGTTCCAAAAACCCGTCAGGAATCTCGGCACATCCCGAATATGCAAAAAAAGGGGACTTTTGGGGAAAGTCAATTTTTGACTTTTTCGTAAGGGGGGGTGGTTACGCATTTTTTCAAAATTTCAAAAACGGTCGAAAAACACTTTTGGGCCAGGGAGCGCCGGGAAACGTTCCAAAAACCCGTCAGGACTCTCGGCACACCCCGAATATGCAAAAAAAGTGGACTTTTGGGGAAAGTCAATTTTTGACTTTTTCGTAAGGGGGGGTGGTTACGCATTTTTTCAAAATTTCAAAAACGGTCGAAAAACACTTTTGGGACAGGGAGCACCGGGAAACGTTCCAAAAACCCGTCAGGACTCTCGGCACACCCCGAAAATGCAAAAAAAGTGGACTTTTGGGGAAAGTCAATTTTTGACTTTTTCGTAAGGGGGGGTGGTTACGCATTTTTTCAAAATTTCAAAAATGGTCGAAAAACACTTTTGGGCCAGGGAGCGCCGGGAAACGCTCCAAAAACCCGTCAGGACTCTCGGCACACCCCGAATATGCAAAAAAAGTGGACTTTTGGAGAAAGTCAATTTTTGACTTTTTCGTAAGGGGGGGTGGTTACGCATTTTTTCAAAATTTCAAAAATGGTCGAAAAACACTTTTGGGCCAGGGAGCGCCGGGAAACGTTCCAAAAACCCGTCAGGACTCTCGGCACATCCCGAATATGCAAAAAAAGGGGACTTTTGGGGAAAGTCAATTTTTGACTTTTTCGTAAGGGGGGGTGGATACGCATTTTTTCAAAATTTCAAAAACGGTCAAAAAACACTTTTGGGACAGGGAGCACCGGGAAACGTTCCAAAAACCCGTCAGGACTCTCGGCACACCCCGAATATGCAAATAAAGTGGACTTTTGGGGAAAGTCAATTTTTGACTTTTTCGTAAGGGCGGGTGGTTACGCATTTTTTCAAAATTTCAAAAATGGTCGAAAAACACTTTTGGGCCAGGGAGCGCCGGGAAACGCTCCAAAAACCCGTCAGGACTCTCGGCATACCCCGAATATGCAAGAAAAGTGGACTTTTGGGGAAAGTCAATTTTTGACTTTTTCGTAAGGGGGGGTGGTTACGCATTTTTTCAAAATTTCAAAAACGGTCGAAAAACACTTTTGGGCCAGGGAGCGCCGGGAAACGTTCCAAAAACCCGTCAGGACTCTCGGCACACCCCGAATATGCAAAAAAAGTGGACTTTTGGGGAAAGTCAATTTTTGACTTTTTCGTAAGGGGGGGTGGTTACGCATTTTTTCAAAATTTCAAAAACGGTCGAAAAACACTTTTGGGACAGGGAGCACCGGGAAATGTTCCAAAAACCCGTCAGGACTCTCGGCACACCCCGAATATGCAAAAAAAGTGGACTTTTGGGGAAAGTCAATTTTTGACTTTTTCGTAAGGGGGGGTGGTTACGCATTTTTTCAAAATTTCAAAAATGGTCGAAAAACACTTTTGGGCCAGGGAGCGCCGGGAAACGCTCAAAAAACCCGTCAGGACTCTCGGCACACCCCGAATATGCAAAAAAAGTGGACTTTTGGAGAAAGTCAATTTTTGACTTTTTCGTAAGGGGGGGTGGTTACGCATTTTTTCAAAATTTCAAAAATGGTCGAAAAACACTTTTGGGCCAGGGAGCGCCGGGAAACGTTCCAAAAACCCGTCAGGACTCTCGGCACACCCCGAATATGCAAAAAAAGTGGACTTTTGGGGAAAGTCAATTTTTGACTTTTTCGTAAGGGGGGGTGGTTACGCATTTTTTCAAAATTTCAAAAATGGTCGAAAAACACTTTTGGGCCAGGGAGCGCCGGGAAACGCTCCAAAAACCCGTCAGGACTCTCGGCACACCCCGAATATGCAAAAAAAGTGGACTTTTGGAGAAAGTCAATTTTTGACTTTTTCGTAAGGGGGGGTGGTTACGCATTTTTTCAAAATTTCAAAAATGGTCGAAAAACACTTTTGGGCCAGGGAGCGCCGGGAAACGTTCCAAAAACCCGTCAGGACTCTCGGCACATCCCGAATATGCAAAAAAAGGGGACTTTTGGGGAAAGTCAATTTTTGACTTTTTCGTAAGGGGGGGTGGTTACGCTTTTTTTCAAAATTTCAAAAACGGTCAAAAAACACTTTTGGGCCAGGGAGCACCGGGAAACGTTCCAAAAACCCGTCAGGACTCTCGGCACACCCCGAATATGCAAATAAAGTGGACTTTTGGGGAAAGTCAATTTTTGACTTTTTCGTAAGGGCGGGTGGTTACGCATTTTTTCAAAATTTCAAAAATGGTCGAAAAACACTTTTGGGCCAGGGAGCGCCGGGAAACGCTCCAAAAACCCGTCAGGACTCTCGGCATACCCCGAATATGCAAAAAAAGTGGACTTTTGGGGAAAGTCAATTTTTGACTTTTTCGTAAGGGGGGGTGGTTACGCATTTTTTCAAAATTTCAAAAATGGTCGAAAAACACTTTTGGGCCAGGGAGCGCCGGGAAACGCTCCAAAAACCCGTCAGGACTCTCGGCACACCCCGAATATGCAAAAAAAGTGGACTTTTGGAGAAAGTCAATTTTTGACTTTTTCGTAAGGGGGGGTGGTTACGCATTTTTTCAAAATTTCAAAAATGGTCGAAAAACACTTTTGGGCCAGGGAGCGCCGGGAAACGTTCCAAAAACCCGTCAGGACTCTCGGCACATCCCGAATATGCAAAAAAAGGGGACTTTTGGGGAAAGTCAATTTTTGACTTTTTCGTAAGGGGGGGTGGTTACGCTTTTTTTCAAAATTTCAAAAACGGTCAAAAAACACTTTTGGGCCAGGGAGCACCGGGAAACGTTCCAAAAACCCGTCAGGACTCTCGGCACACCCCGAATATGCAAATAAAGTGGACTTTTGGGGAAAGTCAATTTTTGACTTTTTCGTAAGGGCGGGTGGTTACGCATTTTTTCAAAATTTCAAAAATGGTCGAAAAACACTTTTGGGCCAGGGAGCGCCGGGAAACGTTCCAAAAACCCGTCAGGACTCTCGGCACATCCCGAATATGCAAAAAAAGGGGACTTTTGGGGAAAGTCAATTTTTGACTTTTTCGTAAGGGGGGGTGGTTACACATTTTTTCAAAATTTCAAAAACGGTCAAAAAACACTTTTGGGCCAGGGAGCACCGGGAAACGTTCCAAAAACCCGTCAGGACTCTCGGCACACCCCGAATATGCAAATAAAGTGGACTTTTGGGGAAAGTCAATTTTTGACTTTTTCGTAAGGGCGGGTGGTTACGCATTTTTTCAAAATTTCAAAAATGGTCGAAAAACACTTTTGGGCCAGGGAGCGCCGGGAAACGCTCCAAAAACCCGTCAGGACTCTCGGCACACCCCGAATATGCAAAAAAAGTGGACTTTTGGGGAAAGTCAGTTTTTGACTTTTTCGTAAGGGGGGGTGGTTACGCATTTTTTCAAAATTTCAAAAACGGTCGAAAAACACTTTTGGGCCAGGGAGCGCCGGGAAACGTTCCAAAAACCCGTCAGGACTCTCGGCACACCCCGAATATGCAAAAAAAGTGGACTTTTGGGGAAAGTCAATTTTTGACTTTTTCGTAAGGGGGGGTGGTTACGCATTTTTTCAAAATTTCAAAAACGGTCGAAAAACACTTTTGGGACAGGGAGCACCGGGAAACGTTCCAAAAACCCGTCAGGACTCTCGGCACACCCCGAATATGCAAATAAAGTGGACTTTTGGGGAAAGTCAATTTTTGACTTTTTCGTAAGGGGGGGTGGTTACGCATTTTTTCAAAATTTCAAAAATGGTCGAAAAACACTTTTGGGCCAGGGAGCGCCGGGAAACGCTCCAAAAACCCGTCAGGACTCTCGGCACACCCCGAATATGCAAAAAAAGTGGACTTTTGGAGAAAGTCAATTTTTGACTTTTTCGTAAGGGGGGGTGGTTACGCATTTTTTCAAAATTTCAAAAATGGTCGAAAAACGCTTTTGGGCCAGGGAGCGCCGGGAAACGCTCCAAAAACCCGTCAGGACTCTCGGCACATCCCGAATATGCAAAAAAAGGGGACTTTTGGGGAAAGTCAATTTTTGACTTTTTCGTAAGGGGGGGTGGTTACGCATTTTTTCAAAATTTCAAAAACGGTCAAAAAACACTTTTGTGCCAGGGAGCACCGGGAAACGTTCCAAAAACCCGTCAGGACTCTCGGCACACCCCGAATATGCAAATAAAGTGGACTTTTGGGGAACGTCAATTTTTGACTTTTTCGTAAGGGGGGGTGGTTACGCATTTTTTCAAAATTTCAAAAATGGTCGAAAAACACTTTTGGGCCAGGGAGCGCCGGGAAACGCTCCAAAAACCCGTCAGGACTCTCGGCACACCCCGAATATGCAAAAAAAGTGGACTTTTGGGGAAAGTCAATTTTTGACTTTTTCGTAAGGGGGGGTGGTTACGCATTTTTTCAAAATTTCAAAAATGGTCGAAAAACACTTTTGGGCCAGGGAGCGCCGGGAAACGTTCCAAAAACCCGTCAGGACTCTCGGCACATCCCGAATATGCAAAAAAAGGGGACTTTTGGGGAAAGTCAATTTTTGACTTTTTCGTAAGGGGGGGTGGTTACGCATTTTTTAAAAATTTCAAAAACGGTCAAAAAACACTTTTGGGCCAGGGAGCACCGGGAAACGTTCCAAAAACCCGTCAGGACTCTCGGCACACCCCGAATATGCAAATAAAGTGGACTTTTGGGGAAAGTCAATTTTTGACTTTTTCGTAAGGGCGGGTGGTTACGCATTTTTTCAAAATTTCAAAAATGGTCGAAAAACACTTTTGGGCCAGGGAGCGCCGGGAAACGCTCCAAAAACCCGTCAGGACTCTCGGCATACCCCGAATATGCAAAAAAAGTGGACTTTTGGGGAAAGTCAGTTTTTGACTTTTTCGTAAGGGGGGGTGGTTACGCATTTTTTCAAAATTTCAAAAATGGTCGAAAAACACTTTTGGGCCAGGGAGCGCCGGGAAACGTTCCAAAAACCCGTCAGGACTCTCGGCACATCCCGAATATGCAAAAAAAGGGGACTTTTGGGGAAAGTCAATTTTTGACTTTTTCGTAAGGGGGGGTGGTTACGCATTTTTTCAAAATTTCAAAAACGGTCAAAAAACACTTTTGGGCCAGGGAGCACCGGGAAACGTTCCAAAAACCCGTCAGGACTCTCGGCACACCCCGAATATGCAAATAAAGTGGACTTTTGGGGAAAGTCAATTTTTGACTTTTTCGTAAGGGGGGGTGGTTACGCATTTTTTCAAAATTTCAAAAATGGTCGAAAAACACTTTTGGGCCAGGGAGCGCCGGGAAACGCTCCAAAAACCCGTCAGGACTCTCGGCATACCCCGAATATGCAAAAAAAGTGGACTTTTGGGGAAAGTCAATTTTTGACTTTTTCGTAAGGGGGGGTGGTTACGCATTTTTTCAAAATTTCAAAAATGGTCGAAAAACACTTTTGGGCCAGGGAGCGCCGGGAAACGTTCCAAAAACCCGTCAGGACTCTCGGCACATCCCGAATATGCAAAAAAAGGGGACTTTTGGGGAAAGTCAATTTTTGACTTTTTCGTAAGGGGGGGTGGTTACACATTTTTTCAAAATTTCAAAAACGGTCAAAAAACACTTTTGGGCCAGGGAGAACCGGGAAACGTTCCAAAAACCCGTCAGGACTCTCGGCACACCCCGAATATGCAAATAAAGTGGACTTTTGGGGAAAGTCAATTTTTGACTTTTTCGTAAGGGCGGGTGGTTACGCATTTTTTCAAAATTTCAAAAATGGTCGAAAAACACTTTTGGGCCAGGGAGCGCCGGGAAACGCTCCAAAAACCCGTCAGGACTCTCGGCACACCCCGAATATGCAAAAAAAGTGGACTTTTGGGGAAAGTCAGTTTTTGACTTTTTCGTAAGGGGGGGTGGTTACGCATTTTTTCAAAATTTCAAAAACGGTCGAAAAACACTTTTGGGCCAGGGAGCGCCGGGAAACGTTCCAAAAACCCGTCAGGACTCTCGGCACACCCCGAATATGCAAAAAAAGTGGACTTTTGGGGAAAGTCAATTTTTGACTTTTTCGTAAGGGGGGGTGGTTACGCATTTTTTCAAAATTTCAAAAACGGTCGAAAAACACTTTTGGGACAGGGAGCACCGGGAAACGTTCCAAAAACCCGTCAGGACTCTCGGCACACCCCGAATATGCAAATAAAGTGGACTTTTGGGGAAAGTCAATTTTTGACTTTTTCGTAAGGGGGGGTGGTTACGCATTTTTTCAAAATTTCAAAAATGGTCGAAAAACACTTTTGGGCCAGGGAGCGCCGGGAAACGCTCCAAAAACCCGTCAGGACTCTCGGCACACCCCGAATATGCAAAAAAAGTGGACTTTTGGAGAAAGTCAATTTTTGACTTTTTCGTAAGGGGGGGTGGTTACGCATTTTTTCAAAATTTCAAAAATGGTCGAAAAACACTTTTGGGCCAGGGAGCGCCGGGAAACGCTCCAAAAACCCGTCAGGACTCTCGGCACATCCCGAATATGCAAAAAAAGGGGACTTTTGGGGAAAGTCAATTTTTGACTTTTTCGTAAGGGGGGGTGGTTACGCATTTTTTCAAAATTTCAAAAACGGTCAAAAAACACTTTTGTGCCAGGGAGCACCGGGAAACGTTCCAAAAACCCGTCAGGACTCTCGGCACACCCCGAATATGCAAATAAAGTGGACTTTTGGGGAACGTCAATTTTTGACTTTTTCGTAAGGGGGGGTGGTTACGCATTTTTTCAAAATTTCAAAAATGGTCGAAAAACACTTTTGGGCCAGGGAGCGCCGGGAAACGCTCCAAAAACCCGTCAGGACTCTCGGCACACCCCGAATATGCAAAAAAAGTGGACTTTTGGGGAAAGTCAATTTTTGACTTTTTCGTAAGGGGGGGTGGTTACGCATTTTTTCAAAATTTCAAAAATGGTCGAAAAACACTTTTGGGCCAGGGAGCGCCGGGAAACGTTCCAAAAACCCGTCAGGACTCTCGGCACATCCCGAATATGCAAAAAAAGGGGACTTTTGGGGAAAGTCAATTTTTGACTTTTTCGTAAGGGGGGGTGGTTACGCATTTTTTCAAAATTTCAAAAACGGTCAAAAAACACTTTTGGGCCAGGGAGCACCGGGAAACGTTCCAAAAACCCGTCAGGACTCTCGGCACACCCCGAATATGCAAATAAAGTGGACTTTTGGGGAAAGTCAATTTTTGACTTTTTCGTAAGGGCGGGTGGTTACGCATTTTTTCAAAATTTCAAAAATGGTCGAAAAACACTTTTGGGCCAGGGAGCGCCGGGAAACGCTCCAAAAACCCGTCAGAACTCTCGGCATACCCCGAATATGCAAAAAAAGTGGACTTTTGGGGAAAGTCAGTTTTTGACTTTTTCGTAAGGGGGGGTGGTTACGCATTTTTTCAAAATTTCAAAAATGGTCGAAAAACACTTTTGGGCCAGGGAGCGCCGGGAAACGTTCCAAAAACCCGTCAGGACTCTCGGCACATCCCGAATATGCAAAAAAAGGGGACTTTTGGGGAAAGTCAATTTTTGACTTTTTCGTAAGGGGGGGTGGTTACGCATTTTTTCAAAATTTCAAAAACGGTCAAAAAACACTTTTGGGCCAGGGAGCACCGGGAAACGTTCCAAAAACCCGTCAGGACTCTCGGCACACCCCGAATATGCAAATAAAGTGGACTTTTGGGGAAAGTCAATTTTTGACTTTTTCGTAAGGGGGGGTGGTTACGCATTTTTTCAAAATTTCAAAAATGGTCGAAAAACACTTTTGGGCCAGGGAGCGCCGGGAAACGCTCCAAAAACCCGTCAGGACTCTCGGCACACCCCGAATATGCAAAAAAAGTGGACTTTTGGGGAAAGTCAATTTTTGACTTTTTCGTAAGGGGGGGTGGTTACGCATTTTTTCAAAATTTCAAAAATGGTCGAAAAACACTTTTGGGCCAGGGAGCGCCGGGAAACGTTCCAAAAACCCGTCAGGACTCTCGGCACACCCCGAATATGCAAAAAAAGTGGACTTTTGGGGAAAGTCAATTTTTGACTTTTTCGTAAGGGGGGGTGGTTACGCATTTTTTCAAAATTTCAAAAACGGTCGAAAAACACTTGGGACAGGGAGCACCGGGAAACGTTCCAAAAACCCGTCAGGACTCTCGGCACACCCCGAATATGCAAATAAAGTGGACTTTTGGGGAAAGTCAATTTTTGACTTTTTCGTAAGGGGGGGTGGTTACGCATTTTTTCAAAATTTCAAAAATGGTCGAAAAACACTTTTGGGCCAGGGAGCGCCGGGAAACGCTCCAAAAACCCGTCAGGACTCTCGGCACACCCCGAATATGCAAAAAAAGTGGACTTTTGGGGAAAGTCAATTTTTGACTTTTTCGTAAGGGGGGGTGGTTACGCATTTTTTCAAAATTTCAAAAATGGTCGAAAAACACTTTTGGGCCAGGGACCGCCGGGAAACGTTCCAAAAACCCGTCAGGACTCTCGGCACATCCCGAATATGCAAAAAAAGGGGACTTTTGGGGAAAGTCAATTTTTGACTTTTTCGTAAGGGGGGGTGGTTACGCATTTTTTCAAAATTTCAAAAACGGTCAAAAAACACTTTTGGGCCAGGGAGCACCGGGAAACGTTCCAAAAATCCGTCAGGACTCTCGGCACACCCCGAATATCCAAAAAAAGTGGACTTTTGGGGAAAGTCAATTTTTGACTTTTTCGTAAGGGCGGGTGGTTACGCATTTTTTCAAAATTTCAAAAATGGTCGAAAAACACTTTTGGGCCAGGGAGCGCCGGGAAACGCTCCAAAAACCCGTCAGGACTCTCGGCATACCCCGAATATGCAAAAAAAGTGGACTTTTGGGGAAAGTCAGTTTTTGACTTTTTCGTAAGGGGGGGTGGTTACGCATTTTTTCAAAATTTCAAAAATGGTCGAAAAACACTTTTGGGCCAGGGAGCGCCGGGAAACGTTCCAAAAACCCGTCAGGACTCTCGGCACATCCCGAATATGCAAAAAAAGGGGACTTTTGGGGAAAGTCAGTTTTTGACTTTTTCGTAAGGGGGGGTGGTTACGCATTTTTTCAAAATTTCAAAAACGGTCAAAAAACACTTTTGGGCCAGGGAGCACCGGGAAACGTTCCAAAAACCCGTCAGGACTCTCGGCACACCCCGAATATGCAAATAAAGTGGACTTTTGGGGAAAGTCAATTTTTGACTTTTTCGTAAGGGGGGGTGGTTACGCATTTTTTCAAAATTTCAAAAATGGTCGAAAAACACTTTTGGGCCAGGGAGCGCCGGGAAACGCTCCAAAAACCCGTCAGGACTCTCGGCACACCCCGAATATGCAAAAAAAGTGGACTTTTGGGGAAAGTCAATTTTTGACTTTTTCGTAAGGGGGGGTGGTTACGCATTTTTTCAAAATTTCAAAAACGGTCGAAAAACACTTTTGGGCCAGGGAGCGCCGGGAAACGTTCCAAAAACCCGTCAGGACTCTCGGCACACCCCGAATATGCAAAAAAAGTGGACTTTTGGGGAAAGTCAATTTTTGACTTTTTCGTAAGGGGGGGTGGTTACGCATTTTTTCAAAATTTCAAAAACGGTCGAAAAAAACTTGGGACAGGGAGCACCGGGAAACGTTCCAAAAACCCGTCAGGACTCTCGGCACACCCCGAATATGCAAATAAAGTGGACTTTTGGGGAAAGTCAATTTTTGACTTTTTCGTAAGGGGGGGTGGTTACGCATTTTTTCAAAATTTCAAAAATGGTCGAAAAACACTTTTGGGCCAGGGAGCCCCGGGAAACGCTCCAAAAACCCGTCAGGACTCTCGGCACACCCCGAATATGCAAAAAAAGTGGACTTTTGGAGAAAGTCAATTTTTGACTTTTTCGTAAGGGGGGGTGGTTACGCATTTTTTCAAAATTTCAAAAATGGTCGAAAAACACTTTTGGGCCAGGGAGCGCCGGGAAACGTTCCAAAAACCCGTCAGGACTCTCGGCACATCCCGAATATGCAAAAAAAGGGGACTTTTGGGGAAAGTCAATTTTTGACTTTTTCGTAAGGGGGGGTGGTTACGCATTTTTTCAAAATTTCAAAAACGGTCAAAAAACACTTTTGGGCCAGGGAGCACCGGGAAACGTTCCAAAAACCCGTCAGGACTCTCGGCACACCCCGAATATGCAAATAAAGTGGAATTTTGGGGAAAGTCAATTTTTGACTTTTTCGTAAGGGCGGGTGGTTACGCATTTTTTCAAAATTTCAAAAATGGTCGAAAAACACTTTTGGGCCAGGGAGCGCCGGGAAACGCTCCAAAAACCCGTCAGGACTCTCGGCACACCCCGAATATGCAAAAAAAGTGGACTTTTGGGGAAAGTCAGTTTTTGACTTTTTCGTAAGGGGGGGTGGTTACGCATTTTTTCAAAATTTCAAAAACGGTCGAAAAACACTTTTGGGCCAGGGAGCGCCGGGAAACGTTCCAAAAACCCGTCAGGACTCTCGGCACACCCCGAATATGCAAAAAAAGTGGACTTTTGGGGAAAGTCAATTTTTGACTTTTTCGTAAGGGGGGGTGGTTACGCATTTTTTCAAAATTTCAAAAACGGTCAAAAAACACTTTTGGGACAGGGAGCACCGGGAAACGTTCCAAAAACCCGTCAGGACTCTCGGCACACCCCGAATATGCAAATAAAGTGGACTTTTGGGGAAAGTCAATTTTTGACTTTTTCGTAAGGGGGGGTGGTTACGCATTTTTTCAAAATTTCAAAAATGGTCGAAAAACACTTTTGGGCCAGGGAGCGCCGGGAAACGCTCCAAAAACCCGTCAGGACTCTCGGCACACCCCGAATATGCAAAAAAAGTGGACTTTTGGAGAAAGTCAATTTTTGACTTTTTCGTAAGGGGGGGTGGTTACGCATTTTTTCAAAATTTCAAAAATGGTCGAAAAACACTTTTGGGCCAGGGAGCGCCGGGAAACGCTCCAAAAACCCGTCAGGACTCTCGGCACACCCCGAATATGCAAAAAAAGTGGACTTTTGGGGAAAGTCAATTTTTGACTTTTTCGTAAGGGGGGGTGGATACGCATTTTTTCAAAATTTCAAAAACGGTCGAAAAACACTTTTGGGACAGGGAGCACCGGGAAACGTTCCAAAAACCCGTCAGGACTCTCGGCACACCCCGAATATGCAAAAAAAGTGGACTTTTGGGGAAAGTCAATTTTTGACTTTTTCGTAAGGGGGGGTGGTTACGCATTTTTTCAAAATTTCAAAAATGGTCGAAAAACACTTTTGGGCCAGGGAGCGCCGGGAAACGCTCCAAAAACCCGTCAGGACTCTCGGCACACCCCGAATATGCAAAAAAAGTGGACTTTTGGAGAAAGTCAATTTTTGACTTTTTCGTAAGGGGGGGTGGTTACGCATTTTTTCAAAATTTCAAAAATGGTCGAAAAACACTTTTGGGCCAGGGACCGCCGGGAAACGTTCCAAAAACCCGTCAGGACTCTCGGCACATCCCGAATATGCAAAAAAAGTGCACTTTTGGGGAAAGTCAATTTTTGACTTTTTCGTAAGGGGGGGTGGTTACGCATTTTTTCAAAATTTCAAAAACGGTCGAAAAACACTTTTGGGCCAGGGAGCACCGGGAAACTTTCCAAAAATCCGTCAGGACTCTCGGCACACCCCGAATATCCAAAAAAGTGGACTTTTGGGGAAAGTCAATTTTTGACTTTTTCGTAAGGGGGGGTGGTTACGCATTTTTTCAAAATTTCAAAAATGGTCGAAAAACACTTTTGGGCCAGGGACCGCCGGGAAACGTTCCAAAAACCCGTCAGGACTCTCGGCACACCCCGAATATGCAAAAAAAGTGGACTTTTGGAGAAAGTCAATTTTTGACTTTTTCGTAAGGGGGGGTGGTTACGCATTTTTTCAAAATTTCAAAAATGGTCGAAAAACACTTTTGGGCCAGGGAGCGCCGGGAAACGCTCCAAAAACCCGTCAGGACTCTCGGCACATCCCGAATATGCAAAAAAAGGGGACTTTTGGGGAAAGTCAATTTTTGACTTTTTCGTAAGGGGGGGTGGTTACGCATTTTTTCAAAATTTCAAAAACGGTCAAAAAACACTTTTGTGCCAGGGAGCACCGGGAAACGTTCCAAAAACCCGTCAGGACTCTCGGCACACCCCGAATATGCAAATAAAGTGGACTTTTGGGGAACGTCAATTTTTGACTTTTTCGTAAGGGGGGGTGGTTACGCATTTTTTCAAAATTTCAAAAATGGTCGAAAAACACTTTTGGGCCAGGGAGCGCCGGGAAACGCTCCAAAAACCCGTCAGGACTCTCGGCACACCCCGAATATGCAAAAAAAGTGGACTTTTGGGGAAAGTCAATTTTTGACTTTTTCGTAAGGGGGGGTGGTTACGCATTTTTTCAAAATTTCAAAAATGGTCGAAAAACACTTTTGGGCCAGGGAGCGCCGGGAAACGTTCCAAAAACCCGTCAGGACTCTCGGCACATCCCGAATATGCAAAAAAAGGGGACTTTTGGGGAAAGTCAATTTTTGACTTTTTCGTAAGGGGGGGTGGTTACGCATTTTTTCAAAATTTCAAAAACGGTCAAAAAACACTTTTGGGCCAGGGAGCACCGGGAAACGTTCCAAAAACCCGTCAGGACTCTCGGCACACCCCGAATATGCAAATAAAGTGGACTTTTGGGGAAAGTCAATTTTTGACTTTTTCGTAAGGGGGGGTGGTTACGCATTTTTTCAAAATTTCAAAAATGGTCGAAAAACACTTTTGGGCCAGGGAGCGCCGGGAAACGCTCCAAAACCCCGTCAGGACTCTCGGCACACCCCGAATATGCAAAAAAAGTGGACTTTTGGGGAAAGTCAATTTTTGACTTTTTCGTAAGGGGGGGTGGTTACGCATTTTTTCAAAATTTCAAAAACGGTCGAAAAACACTTTTGGGCCAGGGAGCGCCGGGAAACGTTCCAAAAACCCGTCAGGACTCTCGGCACACCCCGAATATGCAAAAAAAGTGGACTTTTGGGGAAAGTCCATTTTTGACTTTTTCGTAAGGGGGGGTGGTTACGCATTTTTTCAAAATTTCAAAAACGGTCGAAAAACACTTGGGACAGGGAGCACCGGGAAACGTTCCAAAAACCCGTCAGGACTCTCGGCACACCCCGAATATGCAAATAAAGTGGACTTTTGGGGAAAGTCAATTTTTGACTTTTTCGTAAGGGGGGGTGGTTACGCATTTTTTCAAAATTTCAAAAATGGTCGAAAAACACTTTTGGGCCAGGGAGCGCCGGGAAACGCTCCAAAAACCCGTCAGGACTCTCGGCACACCCCGAATATGCAAAAAAAGTGGACTTTTGGGGAAAGTCAATTTTTGACTTTTTCGTAAGGGGGGGTGGTTACGCATTTTTTCAAAATTTCAAAAATGGTCGAAAAACACTTTTGGGCCAGGGACCGCCGGGAAACGTTCCAAAAACCCGTCAGGACTCTCGGCACATCCCGAATATGCAAAAAAAGGGGACTTTTGGGGAAAGTCAATTTTTGACTTTTTCGTAAGGGGGGGTGGTTACGCATTTTTTCAAAATTTCAAAAACGGTCAAAAAACACTTTTGGGCCAGGGAGCACCGGGAAACGTTCCAAAAATCCGTCAGGACTCTCGGCACACCCCGAATATCCAAAAAAAGTGGACTTTTGGGGAAAGTCAATTTTTGACTTTTTCGTAAGGGGGGGTGGTTACGCATTTTTTCAAAATTTCAAAAACGGTCGAAAAACACTTTTGGGCCAGGGAGCGCCGGGAAACGTTCCAAAAACCCGTCAGGACTCTCGGCACACCCCGAATATGCAAAAAAAGTGGACTTTTGGGGAAAGTCAATTTTTGACTTTTTCGTAAGGGGGGGTGGTTACGCATTTTTTCAAAATTTCAAAAACGGTCGAAAAACACTTTTGGGACAGGGAGCACCGGGAAACGTTCCAAAAACCCGTCAGGACTCTCGGCACACCCCGAATATGCAAATAAAGTGGACTTTTGGGGAAAGTCAATTTTTGACTTTTTCGTAAGGGCGGGTGGTTACGCATTTTTTCAAAATTTCAAAAATGGTCGAAAAACACTTTTGGGCCAGGGAGCGCCGGGAAACGCTCCAAAAACCCGTCAGGACTCTCGGCATACCCCGAATATGCAAAAAAAGTGGACTTTTGGGGAAAGTCAGTTTTTGACTTTTTCGTAAGGGGGGGTGGTTACGCATTTTTTCAAAATTTCAAAAATGGTCGAAAAACACTTTTGGGCCAGGGAGCGCCGGGAAACGTTCCAAAAACCCGTCAGGACTCTCGGCACATCCCGAATATGCAAAAAAAGGGGACTTTTGGGGAAAGTCAATTTTTGACTTTTTCGTAAGGGGGGGTGGTTACGCATTTTTTCAAAATTTCAAAAACGGTCAAAAAACACTTTTGGGCCAGGGAGCACCGGGAAACGTTCCAAAAACCCGTCAGGACTCTCGGCACACCCCGAATATGCAAATAAAGTGGACTTTTGGGGAAAGTCAATTTTTGACTTTTTCGTAAGGGGGGGTGGTTACGCATTTTTTCAAAATTTCAAAAATGGTCGAAAAACACTTTTGGGCCAGGGAGCGCCGGGAAACGCTCCAAAAACCCGTCAGGACTCTCGGCACACCCCGAATATGCAAAAAAAGTGGACTTTTGGGGAAAGTCAATTTTTGACTTTTTCGTAAGGGGGGGTGGTTACGCATTTTTTCAAAATTTCAAAAACGGTCGAAAAACACTTTTGGGCCAGGGAGCGCCGGGAAACGTTCCAAAAACCCGTCAGGACTCTCGGCACACCCCGAATATGCAAAAAAAGTGGACTTTTGGGGAAAGTCAATTTTTGACTTTTTCGTAAGGGGGGGTGGTTACGCATTTTTTCAAAATTTCAAAAACGGTCGAAAAACACTTGGGACAGGGAGCACCGGGAAACGTTCCAAAAACCCGTCAGGACTCTCGGCACACCCCGAATATGCAAATAAAGTGGACTTTTGGGGAAAGTCAATTTTTGACTTTTTCGTAAGGGGGGGTGGTTACGCATTTTTTCAAAATTTCAAAAATGGTCGAAAAACACTTTTGGGCCAGGGAGCGCCGGGAAACGCTCCAAAAACCCGTCAGGACTCTCGGCACACCCCGAATATGCAAAAAAAGTGGACTTTTGGGGAAAGTCAATTTTTGACTTTTTCGTAAGGGGGGGTGGTTACGCATTTTTTCAAAATTTCAAAAACGGTCGAAAAACACTTTTGGGCCAGGGAGCGCCGGGAAACGTTCCAAAAACCCGTCAGGACTCTCGGCACACCCCGAATATGCAAAAAAAGTGGACTTTTGGGGAAAGTCAATTTTTGACTTTTTCGTAAGGGGGGGTGGTTACGCATTTTTTCAAAATTTCAAAAACGGTCGAAAAACACTTGGGACAGGGAGCACCGGGAAACGTTCCAAAAACCCGTCAGGACTCTCGGCACACCCCGAATATGCAAATAAAGTGGACTTTTGGGGAAAGTCAATTTTTGACTTTTTCGTAAGGGGGGGTGGTTACGCATTTTTTCAAAATTTCAAAAATGGTCGAAAAACACTTTTGGGCCAGGGAGCGCCGGGAAACGCTCCAAAAACCCGTCAGGACTCTCGGCACACCCCGAATATGCAAAAAAAGTGGACTTTTGGAGAAAGTCAATTTTTGACTTTTTCGTAAGGGGGGGTGGTTACGCATTTTTTCAAAATTTCAAAAATGGTCGAAAAACACTTTTGGGCCAGGGACCGCCGGGAAACGTTCCAAAAACCCGTCAGGACTCTCGGCACATCCCGAATATGCAAAAAAAGGGGACTTTTGGGGAAAGTCAATTTTTGACTTTTTCGTAAGGGGGGGTGGTTACGCATTTTTTCAAAATTTCAAAAACGGTCAAAAAACACTTTTGGGCCAGGGAGCACCGGGAAACGTTCCAAAAATCCGTCAGGACTCTCGGCACACCCCGAATATCCAAAAAAAGTGGACTTTTGGGGAAAGTCAATTTTTGACTTTTTCGTAAGGGGGGGTGGTTACGCATTTTTTCAAAATTTCAAAAACGGTCGAAAAACACTTTTGGGCCAGGGAGCGCCGGGAAACGTTCCAAAAACCCGTCAGGACTCTCGGCACACCCCGAATATGCAAAAAAAGTGGACTTTTGGGGAAAGTCAATTTTTGACTTTTTCGTAAGGGGGGGTGGTTACGCATTTTTTCAAAATTTCAAAAACGGTCGAAAAACACTTTTGGGACAGGGAGCACCGGGAAACGTTCCAAAAACCCGTCAGGACTCTCGGCACACCCCGAATATGCAAAAAAAGTGGACTTTTGGGGAAAGTCAATTTTTGACTTTTTCGTAAGGGGGGGTGGTTACGCATTTTTTCAAAATTTCAAAAATGGTCGAAAAACACTTTTGGGCCAGGGAGCGCCGGGAAACGCTCCAAAAACCCGTCAGGACTCTCGGCACACCCCGAATATGCAAAAAAAGTGGACTTTTGGAGAAAGTCAATTTTTGACTTTTTCGTAAGGGGGGGTGGTTACGCATTTTTTCAAAATTTCAAAAATGGTCGAAAAACACTTTTGGGCCAGGGAGCGCCGGGAAACGCTCCAAAAACCCGTCAGGACTCTCGGCACACCCCGAATATGCAAAAAAAGTGGACTTTTGGGGAAAGTCAATTTTTGACTTTTTCGTAAGGGGGGGTGGATACGCATTTTTTCAAAATTTCAAAAACGGTCGAAAAACACTTTTGGGACAGGGAGCACCGGGAAACGTTCCAAAAACCCGTCAGGACTCTCGGCACACCCCGAATATGCAAAAAAAGTGGACTTTTGGGGAAAGTCAATTTTTGACTTTTTCGTAAGGGGGGGTGGTTACGCATTTTTTCAAAATTTCAAAAATGGTCGAAAAACACTTTTGGGCCAGGGAGCGCCGGGAAACGCTCCAAAAACCCGTCAGGACTCTCGGCACACCCCGAATATGCAAAAAAAGTGGACTTTTGGAGAAAGTCAATTTTTGACTTTTTCGTAAGGGGGGGTGGTTACGCATTTTTTCAAAATTTCAAAAATGGTCGAAAAACACTTTTGGGCCAGGGAGCGCCGGGAAACGTTCCAAAAACCCGTCAGGACTCTCGGCACATCCCGAATATGCAAAAAAAGGGGACTTTTGGGGAAAGTCAATTTTTGACTTTTTCGTAAGGGGGGGTGGTTACGCATTTTTTCAAAATTTCAAAAACGGTCAAAAAACACTTTTGGGCCAGGGAGCACCGGGAAACGTTCCAAAAACCCGTCAGGACTCTCGGCACACCCCGAATATGCAAATAAAGTGGACTTTTGGGGAAAGTCAATTTTTGACTTTTTCGTAAGGGCGGGTGGTTACGCATTTTTTCAAAATTTCAAAAATGGTCGAAAAACACTTTTGGGCCAGGGAGCGCCGGGAAACGCTCCAAAAACCCGTCAGGACTCTCGGCACACCCCGAATATGCAAAAAAAGTGGACTTTTGGGGAAAGTCAGTTTTTGACTTTTTCGTAAGGGGGGGTGGTTACGCATTTTTTCAAAATTTCAAAAACGGCCGAAAAACACTTTTGGGCCAGGGAGCGCCGGGAAACGTTCCAAAAACCCGTCAGGACTCTCGGCACACCCCGAATATGCAAAAAAAGTGGACTTTTGGGGAAAGTCAATTTTTGACTTTTTCGTAAGGGGGGGTGGTTACGCATTTTTTCAAAATTTCAAAAACGGTCGAAAAACACTTTTGGGACAGGGAGCACCGGGAAACGTTCCAAAAACCCGTCAGGACTCTCGGCACACCCCGAATATGCAAATAAAGTGGACTTTTGGGGAAAGTCAATTTTTGACTTTTTCGTAAGGGGGGGTGGTTACGCATTTTTTCAAAATTTCAAAAATGGTCGAAAAACACTTTTGGGCCAGGGAGCGCCGGGAAACGCTCCAAAAACCCGTCAGGACTCTCGGCACACCCCGAATATGCAAAAAAAGTGGACTTTTGGAGAAAGTCAATTTTTGACTTTTTCGTAAGGGGGGGTGGTTACGCATTTTTTCAAAATTTCAAAAATGGTCGAAAAACACTTTTGGGCCAGGGAGCGCCGGGAAACGCTCCAAAAACCCGTCAGGACTCTCGGCACACCCCGAATATGCAAAAAAAGTGGACTTTTGGGGAAAGTCAATTTTTGACTTTTTCGTAAGGGGGGGTGGATACGCATTTTTTCAAAATTTCAAAAACGGTCGAAAAACACTTTTGGGACAGGGAGCACCGGGAAACGTTCCAAAAACCCGTCAGGACTCTCGGCACACCCCGAATATGCAAAAAAAGTGGACTTTTGGAGAAAGTCAATTTTTGACTTTTTCGTAAGGGGGGGTGGTTACGCATTTTTTCAAAATTTCAAAAATGGTCGAAAAACACTTTTGGGCCAGGGAGCGCCGGGAAACGCTCCAAAAACCCGTCAGGACTCTCGGCACACCCCGAATATGCAAAAAAAGTGGACTTTTGGGGAAAGTCAATTTTTGACTTTTTCGTAAGGGGGGGTGGTTACGCATTTTTTCAAAATTTCAAAAACGGTCGAAAAACACTTTTGGGCCAGGGAGCGCCGGGAAACGTTCCAAAAACCCGTCAGGACTCTCGGCACACCCCGAATATGCAAAAAAAGTGGACTTTTGGGGAAAGTCAATTTTTGACTTTTTCGTAAGGGGGGGTGGTTACGCATTTTTTCAAAATTTCAAAAACGGTCGAAAAACACTTGGGACAGGGAGCACCGGGAAACGTTCCAAAAACCCGTCAGGACTCTCGGCACACCCCGAATATGCAAATAAAGTGGACTTTTGGGGAAAGTCAATTTTTGACTTTTTCGTAAGGGGGGGTGGTTACGCATTTTTTCAAAATTTCAAAAATGGTCGAAAAACACTTTTGGGCCAGGGAGCGCCGGGAAACGCTCCAAAAACCCGTCAGGACTCTCGGCACACCCCGAATATGCAAAAAAAGTGGACTTTTGGAGAAAGTCAATTTTTGACTTTTTCGTAAGGGGGGGTGGTTACGCATTTTTTCAAAATTTCAAAAATGGTCGAAAAACACTTTTGGGCCAGGGACCGCCGGGAAACGTTCCAAAAACCCGTCAGGACTCTCGGCACATCCCGAATATGCAAAAAAAGGGGACTTTTGGGGAAAGTCAATTTTTGACTTTTTCGTAAGGGGGGGTGGTTACGCATTTTTTCAAAATTTCAAAAACGGTCAAAAAACACTTTTGGGCCAGGGAGCACCGGGAAACGTTCCAAAAATCCGTCAGGACTCTCGGCACACCCCGAATATCCAAAAAAAGTGGACTTTTGGGGAAAGTCAATTTTTGACTTTTTCGTAAGGGGGGGTGGTTACGCATTTTTTCAAAATTTCAAAAACGGTCGAAAAACACTTTTGGGCCAGGGAGCGCCGGGAAACGTTCCAAAAACCCGTCAGGACTCTCGGCACACCCCGAATATGCAAAAAAAGTGGACTTTTGGGGAAAGTCAATTTTTGACTTTTTCGTAAGGGGGGGTGGTTACGCATTTTTTCAAAATTTCAAAAACGGTCGAAAAACACTTTTGGGACAGGGAGCACCGGGAAACGTTCCAAAAACCCGTCAGGACTCTCGGCACACCCCGAATATGCAAAAAAAGTGGACTTTTGGGGAAAGTCAATTTTTGACTTTTTCGTAAGGGGGGGTGGTTACGCATTTTTTCAAAATTTCAAAAATGGTCGAAAAACACTTTTGGGCCAGGGAGCGCCGGGAAACGCTCCAAAAACCCGTCAGGACTCTCGGCACACCCCGAATATGCAAAAAAAGTGGACTTTTGGAGAAAGTCAATTTTTGACTTTTTCGTAAGGGGGGGTGGTTACGCATTTTTTCAAAATTTCAAAAATGGTCGAAAAACACTTTTGGGCCAGGGAGCGCCGGGAAACGCTCCAAAAACCCGTCAGGACTCTCGGCACACCCCGAATATGCAAAAAAAGTGGACTTTTGGGGAAAGTCAATTTTTGACTTTTTCGTAAGGGGGGGTGGATACGCATTTTTTCAAAATTTCAAAAACGGTCGAAAAACACTTTTGGGACAGGGAGCACCGGGAAACGTTCCAAAAACCCGTCAGGACTCTCGGCACACCCCGAATATGCAAAAAAAGTGGACTTTTGGGGAAAGTCAATTTTTGACTTTTTCGTAAGGGGGGGTGGTTACGCATTTTTCCAAAATTTCAAAAATGGTCGAAAAACACTTTTGGGCCAGGGAGCGCCGGGAAACGCTCCAAAAACCCGTCAGGACTCTCGGCACACCCCGAATATGCAAAAAAAGTGGACTTTTGGAGAAAGTCAATTTTTGACTTTTTCGTAAGGGGGGGTGGTTACGCATTTTTTCAAAATTTCAAAAATGGTCGAAAAACACTTTTGGGCCAGGGAGCGCCGGGAAACGTTCCAAAAACCCGTCAGGACTCTCGGCACATCCCGAATATGCAAAAAAAGGGGACTTTTGGGGAAAGTCAATTTTTGACTTTTTCGTAAGGGGGGGTGGTTACGCATTTTTTCAAAATTTCAAAAACGGTCAAAAAACACTTTTGGGCCAGGGAGCACCGGGAAACGTTCCAAAAACCCGTCAGGACTCTCGGCACACCCCGAATATGCAAATAAAGTGGACTTTTGGGGAAAGTCAATTTTTGACTTTTTCGTAAGGGCGGGTGGTTACGCATTTTTTCAAAATTTCAAAAATGGTCGAAAAACACTTTTGGGCCAGGGAGCGCCGGGAAACGCTCCAAAAACCCGTCAGGACTCTCGGCACACCCCGAATATGCAAAAAAAGTGGACTTTTGGGGAAAGTCAGTTTTTGACTTTTTCGTAAGGGGGGGTGGTTACGCATTTTTTCAAAATTTCAAAAACGGCCGAAAAACACTTTTGGGCCAGGGAGCGCCGGGAAACGTTCCAAAAACCCGTCAGGACTCTCGGCACACCCCGAATATGCAAAAAAAGTGGACTTTTGGGGAAAGTCAATTTTTGACTTTTTCGTAAGGGGGGGTGGTTACGCATTTTTTCAAAATTTCAAAAACGGTCGAAAAACACTTTTGGGACAGGGAGCACCGGGAAACGTTCCAAAAACCCGTCAGGACTCTCGGCACACCCCGAATATGCAAATAAAGTGGACTTTTGGGGAAAGTCAATTTTTGACTTTTTCGTAAGGGGGGGTGGTTACGCATTTTTTCAAAATTTCAAAAATGGTCGAAAAACACTTTTGGGCCAGGGAGCGCCGGGAAACGCTCCAAAAACCCGTCAGGACTCTCGGCACACCCCGAATATGCAAAAAAAGTGGACTTTTGGAGAAAGTCAATTTTTGACTTTTTCGTAAGGGGGGGTGGTTACGCATTTTTTCAAAATTTCAAAAATGGTCGAAAAACACTTTTGGGCCAGGGAGCGCCGGGAAACGCTCCAAAAACCCGTCAGGACTCTCGGCACACCCCGAATATGCAAAAAAAGTGGACTTTTGGGGAAAGTCAATTTTTGACTTTTTCGTAAGGGGGGGTGGATACGCATTTTTTCAAAATTTCAAAAACGGTCGAAAAACACTTTTGGGACAGGGAGCACCGGGAAACGTTCCAAAAACCCGTCAGGACTCTCGGCACACCCCGAATATGCAAAAAAAGTGGACTTTTGGGGAAAGTCAATTTTTGACTTTTTCGTAAGGGGGGGTGGTTACGCATTTTTTCAAAATTTCAAAAATGGTCGAAAAACACTTTTGGGCCAGGGAGCGCCGGGAAACGCTCCAAAAACCCGTCAGGACTCTCGGCACACCCCGAATATGCAAAAAAAGTGGACTTTTGGAGAAAGTCAATTTTTGACTTTTTCGTAAGGGGGGGTGGTTACGCATTTTTTCAAAATTTCAAAAATGGTCGAAAAACACTTTTGGGCCAGGGAGCGCCGGGAAACGTTCCAAAAACC
This sequence comes from Corythoichthys intestinalis, assembly GCF_030265065.1. Lineage (NCBI taxonomy): Eukaryota > Metazoa > Chordata > Actinopteri > Syngnathiformes > Syngnathidae > Corythoichthys > Corythoichthys intestinalis. Next base: position 16,127,252 of record NC_080416.1, on the reverse strand, counting down.
CGTCAGGACTCTCGGCACATCCCGAATATGCAAAAAAAGTGGACTTTTGGGGAAAGTCAATTTTTGACTTTTTCGTAAGGGGGGGTGGTTACGCATTTTTTCAAAATTTCAAAAACGGTCGAAAAACACTTTTGGGACAGGGAGCACCGGGAAACGTTCCAAAAACCCGTCAGGACTCTCGGCACACCCCGAATATGCAAATAAAGTGGACTTTTGGGGAAAGTCAATTTTTGACTTTTTCGTAAGGGGGGGTGGTTACGCATTTTTTCAAAATTTCAAAAATGGTCGAAAAACACTTTTGGGCCAGGGAGCGCCGGGAAACGCTCCAAAAACCCGTCAGGACTCTCGGCACACCCCGAATATGCAAAAAAAGTGGACTTTTGGAGAAAGTCAATTTTTGACTTTTTCGTAAGGGGGGGTGGTTACGCATTTTTTCAAAATTTCAAAAATGGTCGAAAAACACTTTTGGGCCAGGGAGCGCCGGGAAACGTTCCAAAAACCCGTCAGGACTCTCGGCACATCCCGAATATGCAAAAAAAGGGGACTTTTGGGGAAAGTCAATTTTTGACTTTTTCGTAAGGGGGGGTGGTTACGCATTTTTTCAAAATTTCAAAAACGGTCAAAAAACACTTTTGTGCCAGGGAGCACCGGGAAACGTTCCAAAAACCCGTCAGGACTCTCGGCACACCCCGAATATGCAAATAAAGTGGACTTTTGGGGAACGTCAATTTTTGACTTTTTCGTAAGGGGGGGTGGTTACGCATTTTTTCAAAATTTCAAAAATGGTCGAAAAACACTTTTGGGCCAGGGAGCGCCGGGAAACGCTCCAAAAACCCGTCAGGACTCTCGGCACACCCCGAATATGCAAAAAAAGTGGACTTTTGGGGAAAGTCAGTTTTTGACTTTTTCGTAAGGGGGGGTGGTTACGCATTTTTTCAAAATTTCAAAAACGGTCGAAAAACACTTTTGGGCCAGGGAGCGCCGGGAAACGTTCCAAAAATCCATCAGGACTCTCGGCACACCCCGAATATCCAAAAAAAGTGGACTTTTGGGGAAAGTCAATTTTTGACTTTTTCGTAAGGGGGGGTGGTTACGCATTTTTTCAAAATTTCAAAAACGGTCGAAAAACACTTTTGGGCCAGGGAGCGCCGGGAAACGTTCCAAAAACCCGTCAGGACTCTCGGCACACCCCGAATATGCAAAAAAAGTGGACTTTTGGGGAAAGTCAATTTTTGACTTTTTCGTAAGGGGGGGTGGTTACGCATTTTTTCAAAATTTCAAAAACGGTCGAAAAACACTTTTGGGACAGGGAGCACCGGGAAACGTTCCAAAAACCCGTCAGGACTCTCGGCACACCCCGAATATGCAAAAAAAGTGGACTTTTGGGGAAAGTCAATTTTTGACTTTTTCGTAAGGGGGGGTGGTTACGCATTTTTTCAAAATTTCAAAAATGGTCGAAAAACACTTTTGGGCCAGGGAGCGCCGGGAAACGCTCCAAAAACCCGTCAGGACTCTCGGCACACCCCGAATATGCAAAAAAAGTGGACTTTTGGAGAAAGTCAATTTTTGACTTTTTCGTAAGGGGGGGTGGTTACGCATTTTTTCAAAATTTCAAAAACGGTCAAAAAACACTTTTGTGCCAGGGAGCACCGGGAAACGTTCCAAAAACCCGTCAGGACTCTCGGCACACCCCGAATATGCAAATAAAGTGGACTTTTGGGGAACGTCAATTTTTGACTTTTTCGTAAGGGGGGGTGGTTACGCATTTTTTCAAAATTTCAAAAATGGTCGAAAAACACTTTTGGGCCAGGGAGCGCCGGGAAACGCTCCAAAAACCCGTCAGGACTCTCGGCACACCCCGAATATGCAAAAAAAGTGGACTTTTGGGGAAAGTCAGTTTTTGACTTTTTCGTAAGGGGGGGTGGTTACGCATTTTTTCAAAATTTCAAAAACGGTCGAAAAACACTTTTGGGCCAGGGAGCGCCGGGAAACGTTCCAAAAATCCGTCAGGACTCTCGGCACACCCCGAATATCCAAAAAAAGTGGACTTTTGGGGAAAGTCAATTTTTGACTTTTTCGTAAGGGGGGGTGGTTACGCATTTTTTCAAAATTTCAAAAACGGTCGAAAAACACTTTTGGGCCAGGGAGCGCCGGGAAACGTTCCAAAAACCCGTCAGGACTCTCGGCACACCCCGAATATGCAAAAAAAGTGGACTTTTGGGGAAAGTCAATTTTTGACTTTTTCGTAAGGGGGGGTGGTTACGCATTTTTTCAAAATTTCAAAAACGGTCGAAAAACACTTTTGGGACAGGGAGCACCGGGAAACGTTCCAAAAACCCGTCAGGACTCTCGGCACACCCCGAATATGCAAAAAAAGTGGACTTTTGGGGAAAGTCAATTTTTGACTTTTTCGTAAGGGGGGGTGGTTACGCATTTTTTCAAAATTTCAAAAATGGTCGAAAAACACTTTTGGGCCAGGGAGCGCCGGGAAACGCTCCAAAAACCCGTCAGGACTCTCGGCACACCCCGAATATGCAAAAAAAGTGGACTTTTGGAGAAAGTCAATTTTTGACTTTTTCGTAAGGGGGGGTGGTTACGCATTTTTTCAAAATTTCAAAAATGGTCGAAAAACACTTTTGGGCCAGGGAGCGCCGGGAAACGTTCCAAAAACCCGTCAGGACTCTCGGCACATCCCGAATATGCAAAAAAAGTGCACTTTTGGGGAAAGTCAATTTTTGACTTTTTCGTAAGGGGGGGTGGTTACGCATTTTTTCAAAATTTCAAAAACGGTCGAAAAACACTTTTGGGCCAGGGAGCACCGGGAAACTTTCCAAAAATCCGTCAGGACTCTCGGCACACCCCGAATATCCAAAAAAGGGGACTTTTGGGGAAAGTCAATTTTTGACTTTTTCGTAAGGGGGGGTGGTTACGCATTTTTTCAAAATTTCAAAAACGGTCAAAAAACACTTTTGTGCCAGGGAGCACCGGGAAACGTTCCAAAAACCCGTCAGGACTCTCGGCACACCCCGAATATGCAAATAAAGTGGACTTTTGGGGAACGTCAATTTTTGACTTTTTCGTAAGGGGGGGTGGTTACGCATTTTTTCAAAATTTCAAAAATGGTCGAAAAACACTTTTGGGCCAGGGAGCGCCGGGAAACGCTCCAAAAACCCGTCAGGACTCTCGGCACACCCCGAATATGCAAAAAAAGTGGACTTTTGGGGAAAGTCAGTTTTTGACTTTTTCGTAAGGGGGGGTGGTTACGCATTTTTTCAAAATTTCAAAAACGGTCGAAAAACACTTTTGGGCCAGGGAGCGCCGGGAAACGTTCCAAAAATCCGTCAGGACTCTCGGCACACCCCGAATATCCAAAAAAAGTGGACTTTTGGGGAAAGTCAATTTTTGACTTTTTCGTAAGGGGGGGTGGTTACGCATTTTTTCAAAATTTCAAAAACGGTCGAAAAACACTTTTGGGCCAGGGAGCGCCGGGAAACGTTCCAAAAACCCGTCAGGACTCTCGGCACACCCCGAATATGCAAAAAAAGTGGACTTTTGGGGAAAGTCAATTTTTGACTTTTTCGTAAGGGGGGGTGGTTACGCATTTTTTCAAAATTTCAAAAACGGTCGAAAAACACTTTTGGGACAGGGAGCACCGGGAAACGTTCCAAAAACCCGTCAGGACTCTCGGCACACCCCGAATATGCAAAAAAAGTGGACTTTTGGGGAAAGTCAATTTTTGACTTTTTCGTAAGGGGGGGTGGTTACGCATTTTTTCAAAATTTCAAAAATGGTCGAAAAACACTTTTGGGCCAGGGAGCGCCGGGAAACGCTCCAAAAACCCGTCAGGACTCTCGGCACACCCCGAATATGCAAAAAAAGTGGACTTTTGGAGAAAGTCAATTTTTGACTTTTTCGTAAGGGGGGGGTGGTTACGCATTTTTTCAAAATTTCAAAAATGGTCGAAAAACACTTTTGGGCCAGGGACCGCCGGGAAACGTTCCAAAAACCCGTCAGGACTCTCGGCACATCCCGAATATGCAAAAAAAGTGCACTTTTGGGGAAAGTCAATTTTTGACTTTTTCGTAAGGGGGGGTGGTTACGCATTTTTTCAAAATTTCAAAAACGGTCGAAAAACACTTTTGGGACAGGGAGCACCGGGAAACGTTCCAAAAACCCGTCAGGACTCTCGGCACACCCCGAATATGCAAATAAAGTGGACTTTTGGGGAAAGTCAATTTTTGACTTTTTCGTAAGGGGGGGTGGTTACGCATTTTTTCAAAATTTCAAAAATGGTCGAAAAACACTTTTGGGCCAGGGAGCGCCGGGAAACGCTCCAAAAACCCGTCAGGACTCTCGGCACACCCCGAATATGCAAAAAAAGTGGACTTTTGGAGAAAGTCAATTTTTGACTTTTTCGTAAGGGGGGGTGGTTACGCATTTTTTCAAAATTTCAAAAATGGTCGAAAAACACTTTTGGGCCAGGGAGCGCCGGGAAACGCTCCAAAAACCCGTCAGGACTCTCGGCACACCCCGAATATGCAAAAAAAGTGGACTTTTGGGGAAAGTCAATTTTTGACTTTTTCGTAAGGGGGGGTGGATACGCATTTTTTCAAAATTTCAAAAACGGTCGAAAAACACTTTTGGGACAGGGAGCACCGGGAAACGTTCCAAAAACCCGTCAGGACTCTCGGCACACCCCGAATATGCAAAAAAAGTGGACTTTTGGGGAAAGTCAATTTTTGACTTTTTCGTAAGGGGGGGTGGTTACGCATTTTTTCAAAATTTCAAAAATGGTCGAAAAACACTTTTGGGCCAGGGAGCGCCGGGAAACGCTCCAAAAACCCGTCAGGACTCTCGGCACACCCCGAATATGCAAAAAAAGTGGACTTTTGGAGAAAGTCAATTTTTGACTTTTTCGTAAGGGGGGGGTGGTTACGCATTTTTTCAAAATTTCAAAAATGGTCGAAAAACACTTTTGGGCCAGGGACCGCCGGGAAACGTTCCAAAAACCCGTCAGGACTCTCGGCACATCCCGAATATGCAAAAAAAGTGCACTTTTGGGGAAAGTCAATTTTTGACTTTTTCGTAAGGGGGGGTGGTTACGCATTTTTTCAAAATTTCAAAAACGGTCGAAAAACACTTTTGGGCCAGGGAGCACCGGGAAACTTTCCAAAAATCCGTCAGGACTCTCGGCACACCCCGAATATCCAAAAAAGTGGACTTTTGGGGAAAGTCAATTTTTGACTTTTTCGTAAGGGGGGGTGGTTACGCATTTTTTCAAAATTTCAAAAACGGTCGAAAAACACTTTTGGGCCAGGGAGCGCCGGGAAACGTTCCAAAAACCCGTCAGGACTCTCGGCACACCCCGAATATGCAAAAAAAGTGGACTTTTGGGGAAAGTCAATTTTTGACTTTTTCGTAAGGGGGGGTGGTTACGCATTTTTTCAAAATTTCAAAAACGGTCGAAAAACACTTTTGGGACAGGGAGCACCGGGAAACGTTCCAAAAACCCGTCAGGACTCTCGGCACACCCCGAATATGCAAAAAAAGTGGACTTTTGGAGAAAGTCAATTTTTGACTTTTTCGTAAGGGGGGGTGGTTACGCATTTTTTCAAAATTTCAAAAATGGTCGAAAAACACTTTTGGGCCAGGGACCGCCGGGAAACGTTCCAAAAACCCGTCAGGACTCTCGGCACATCCCGAATATGCAAAAAAATGGGACTTTTGGGGAAAGTCAATTTTTGACTTTTTCGTAAGGGGGGGTGGTTACGCATTTTTTCAAAATTTCAAAAATGGTCGAAAAACACTTTTGGGCCAGGGACCGCCGGGAAACGTTCCAAAAACCCGTCAGGACTCTCGGCACATCCCGAATATGCAAAAAAAGGGGACTTTTGGGGAAAGTCAATTTTTGACTTTTTCGTAAGGGGGAGTGGTTACGCATTTTTTCAAAATTTCAAAAACGGTCAAAAAACACTTTTGGGCCAGGGAGCACCGGGAAACGTTCCAAAAATCCGTCAGGACTCTCGGCACACCCCGAATATCCAAAAAAAGTGGACTTTTGGGGAAAGTCAATTTTTGACTTTTTCGTAAGGGGGGGTGGTTACGCATTTTTTCAAAATTTCAAAAACGGTCGAAAAACACTTTTGGGCCAGGGAGCGCCGGGAAACGTTCCAAAAACCCGTCAGGACTCTCGGCACATCCCGAATATGCAAAAAAAGGGGACTTTTGGGGAAAGTCAATTTTTGACTTTTTCGTAAGGGGGGGTGGTTACGCATTTTTTCCAAATTTCAAAAACGGTCAAAAAACACTTTTGGGCCAGGGAGCACCGGGAAACGTTCCAAAAACCCGTCAGGACTCTCGGCACACCCCGAATATGCAAATAAAGTGGACTTTTGGGGAAAGTCAATTTTTGACTTTTTCGTAAGGGCGGGTGGTTACGCATTTTTTCAAAATTTCAAAAATGGTCGAAAAACACTTTTGGGCCAGGGAGCGCCGGGAAACGCTCCAAAAACCCGTCAGGACTCTCGGCACACCCCGAATATGCAAAAAAAGTGGACTTTTGGGGAAAGTCAGTTTTTGACTTTTTCGTAAGGGGGGGTGGTTACGCATTTTTTCAAAATTTCAAAAACGGTCGAAAAACACTTTTGGGCCAGGGAGCGCCGGGAAACGTTCCAAAAACCCGTCAGGACTCTCGGCACACCCCGAATATGCAAAAAAAGTGGACTTTTGGGGAAAGTCAATTTTTGACTTTTTCGTAAGGGGGGGTGGTTACGCATTTTTTCAAAATTTCAAAAACGGTCGAAAAACACTTTTGGGACAGGGAGCACCGGGAAACGTTCCAAAAACCCGTCAGGACTCTCGGCACACCCCGAATATGCAAATAAAGTGGACTTTTGGGGAAAGTCAATTTTTGACTTTTTCGTAAGGGGGGGTGGTTACGCATTTTTTCAAAATTTCAAAAATGGTCGAAAAACACTTTTGGGCCAGGGAGCGCCGGGAAACGCTCCAAAAACCCGTCAGGACTCTCGGCACACCCCGAATATGCAAAAAAAGTGGACTTTTGGAGAAAGTCAATTTTTGACTTTTTCGTAAGGGGGGGTGGTTACGCATTTTTTCAAAATTTCAAAAATGGTCGAAAAACACTTTTGGGCCAGGGAGCGCCGGGAAACGTTCCAAAAACCCGTCAGGACTCTCGGCACATCCCGAATATGCAAAAAAAGGGGACTTTTGGGGAAAGTCAATTTTTGACTTTTTCGTAAGGGGGGGTGGTTACGCATTTTTTCAAAATTTCAAAAACGGTCAAAAAACACTTTTGTGCCAGGGAGCACCGGGAAACGTTCCAAAAACCCGTCAGGACTCTCGGCACACCCCGAATATGCAAATAAAGTGGACTTTTGGGGAACGTCAATTTTTGACTTTTTCGTAAGGGGGGGTGGTTACGCATTTTTTCAAAATTTCAAAAATGGTCGAAAAACACTTTTGGGCCAGGGAGCGCCGGGAAACGCTCCAAAAACCCGTCAGGACTCTCGGCACACCCCGAATATGCAAAAAAAGTGGACTTTTGGGGAAAGTCAGTTTTTGACTTTTTCGTAAGGGGGGGTGGTTACGCATTTTTTCAAAATTTCAAAAACGGTCGAAAAACACTTTTGGGCCAGGGAGCGCCGGGAAACGTTCCAAAAATCCGTCAGGACTCTCGGCACACCCCGAATATCCAAAAAAAGTGGACTTTTGGGGAAAGTCAATTTTTGACTTTTTCGTAAGGGGGGGTGGTTACGCATTTTTTCAAAATTTCAAAAACGGTCGAAAAACACTTTTGGGCCAGGGAGCGCCGGGAAACGTTCCAAAAACCCGTCAGGACTCTCGGCACACCCCGAATATGCAAAAAAAGTGGACTTTTGGGGAAAGTCAATTTTTGACTTTTTCGTAAGGGGGGGTGGTTACGCATTTTTTCAAAATTTCAAAAACGGTCGAAAAACACTTTTGGGACAGGGAGCACCGGGAAACGTTCCAAAAACCCGTCAGGACTCTCGGCACACCCCGAATATGCAAAAAAAGTGGACTTTTGGGGAAAGTCAATTTTTGACTTTTTCGTAAGGGGGGGTGGTTACGCATTTTTTCAAAATTTCAAAAATGGTCGAAAAACACTTTTGGGCCAGGGAGCGCCGGGAAACGCTCCAAAAACCCGTCAGGACTCTCGGCACACCCCGAATATGCAAAAAAAGTGGACTTTTGGAGAAAGTCAATTTTTGACTTTTTCGTAAGGGGGGGTGGTTACGCATTTTTTCAAAATTTCAAAAATGGTCGAAAAACACTTTTGGGCCAGGGACCGCCGGGAAACGTTCCAAAAACCCGTCAGGACTCTCGGCACATCCCGAATATGCAAAAAAAGTGCACTTTTGGGGAAAGTCAATTTTTGACTTTTTCGTAAGGGGGGGTGGTTACGCATTTTTTCAAAATTTCAAAAACGGTCGAAAAACACTTTTGGGCCAGGGAGCACCGGGAAACTTTCCAAAAATCCGTCAGGACTCTCGGCACACCCCGAATATCCAAAAAAGTGGACTTTTGGGGAAAGTCAATTTTTGACTTTTTCGTAAGGGGGGGTGGTTACGCATTTTTTCAAAATTTCAAAAACGGTCGAAAAACACTTTTGGGCCAGGGAGCGCCGGGAAACGTTCCAAAAACCCGTCAGGACTCTCGGCACACCCCGAATATGCAAAAAAAGTGGACTTTTGGGTAAAGTCAATTTTTGACTTTTTCGTAAGGGGGGGTGGTTACGCATTTTTTCAAAATTTCAAAAACGGTCGAAAAACACTTTTGGGACAGGGAGCACCGGGAAACGTTCCAAAAACCCGTCAGGACTCTCGGCACACCCCGAATATGCAAAAAAAGTGGACTTTTGGAGAAAGTCAATTTTTGACTTTTTCGTAAGGGGGGGTGGTTACGCATTTTTTCAAAATTTCAAAAATGGTCGAAAAACACTTTTGGGCCAGGGACCGCCGGGAAACGTTCCAAAAACCCGTCAGGACTCTCGGCACATCCCGAATATGCAAAAAAAGGGGACTTTTGGGGAAAGTCAATTTTTGACTTTTTCGTAAGGGGGGGTGGTTACGCATTTTTTCAAAATTTCAAAAATGGTCGAAAAACACTTTTGGGCCAGGGACCGCCGGGAAACGTTCCAAAAACCCGTCAGGACTCTCGGCACATCCCGAATATGCAAAAAAAGGGGACTTTTGGGGAAAGTCAATTTTTGACTTTTTCGTAAGGGGGAGTGGTTACGCATTTTTTCAAAATTTCAAAAACGGTCAAAAAACACTTTTGGGCCAGGGAGCACCGGGAAACGTTCCAAAAATCCGTCAGGACTCTCGGCACACCCCGAATATCCCAAAAAAGTGGACTTTTGGGGAAAGTCAATTTTTGACTTTTTCGTAAGGGGGGGTGGTTACGCATTTTTTCAAAATTTCAAAAACGGTCGAAAAACACTTTTGGGCCAGGGAGCGCCGGGAAACGTTCCAAAAACCCGTCAGGACTCTCGGCACACCCCGAATATGCAAAAAAAGTGGACTTTTGGGGAAAGTCAATTTTTGACTTTTTCGTAAGGGGGGGTGGTTACGCATTTTTTCAAAATTTCAAAAACGGTCGAAAAACACTTTTGGGACAGGGAGCACCGGGAAACGTTCCAAAAACCCGTCAGGACTCTCGGCACACCCCGAATATGCAAAAAAAGTGGACTTTTGGGGAAAGTCAATTTTTGACTTTTTCGTAAGGGGGGGTGGTTACGCATTTTTTCAAAATTTCAAAAATGGTCGAAAAACACTTTTGGGCCAGGGAGCGCCGGGAAACGCTCCAAAAACCCGTCAGGACTCTCGGCACACCCCGAATATGCAAAAAAAGTGGACTTTTGGGGAAAGTCAGTTTTTGACTTTTTCGTAAGGGGGGGGTGGTTACGCATTTTTTCAAAATTTCAAAAACGGTCGAAAAACACTTTTGGGCCAGGGAGCGCCGGGAAACGTTCCAAAAATCCGTCAGGACTCTCGGCACACCCCGAATATCCAAAAAAAGTGGACTTTTGGGGAAAGTCAATTTTTGACTTTTTCGTAAGGGGGGGTGGTTACGCATTTTTTCAAAATTTCAAAAACGGTCGAAAAACACTTTTGGGCCAGGGAGCGCCGGGAAACGTTCCAAAAACCCGTCAGGACTCTCGGCACACCCCGAATATGCAAAAAAAGTGGACTTTTGGGGAAAGTCAATTTTTGACTTTTTCGTAAGGGGGGGTGGTTACGCATTTTTTCAAAATTTCAAAAACGGTCGAAAAACACTTTTGGGACAGGGAGCACCGGGAAACGTTCCAAAAACCCGTCAGGACTCTCGGCACACCCCGAATATGCAAAAAAAGTGGACTTTTGGGGAAAGTCAATTTTTGACTTTTTCGTAAGGGGGGGTGGTTACGCATTTTTTCAAAATTTCAAAAATGGTCGAAAAACACTTTTGGGCCAGGGAGCGCCGGGAAACGCTCCAAAAACCCGTCAGGACTCTCGGCACACCCCGAATATGCAAAAAAAGTGGACTTTTGGAGAAAGTCAATTTTTGACTTTTTCGTAAGGGGGGGTGGTTACGCATTTTTTCAAAATTTCAAAAATGGTCGAAAAACACTTTTGGGCCAGGGACCGCCGGGAAACGTTCCAAAAACCCGTCAGGACTCTCGGCACATCCCGAATATGCAAAAAAAGTGCACTTTTGGGGAAAGTCAATTTTTGACTTTTTCGTAAGGGGGGGTGGTTACGCATTTTTTCAAAATTTCAAAAACGGTCGAAAAACACTTTTGGGCCAGGGAGCACCGGGAAACTTTCCAAAAATCCGTCAGGACTCTCGGCACACCCCGAATATCCAAAAAAGTGGACTTTTGGGGAAAGTCAATTTTTGACTTTTTCGTAAGGGGGGGTGGTTACGCATTTTTTCAAAATTTCAAAAACGGTCGAAAAACACTTTTGGGCCAGGGAGCGCCGGGAAACGTTCCAAAAACCCGTCAGGACTCTCGGCACACCCCGAATATGCAAAAAAAGTGGACTTTTGGGTAAAGTCAATTTTTGACTTTTTCGTAAGGGGGGGTGGTTACGCATTTTTTCAAAATTTCAAAAACGGTCGAAAAACACTTTTGGGACAGGGAGCACCGGGAAACGTTCCAAAAACCCGTCAGGACTCTCGGCACACCCCGAATATGCAAAAAAAGTGGACTTTTGGAGAAAGTCAATTTTTGACTTTTTCGTAAGGGGGGGTGGTTACGCATTTTTTCAAAATTTCAAAAATGGTCGAAAAACACTTTTGGGCCAGGGACCGCCGGGAAACGTTCCAAAAACCCGTCAGGACTCTCGGCACATCCCGAATATGCAAAAAAAGGGGACTTTTGGGGAAAGTCAATTTTTGACTTTTTCGTAAGGGGGGGTGGTTACGCATTTTTTCAAAATTTCAAAAATGGTCGAAAAACACTTTTGGGCCAGGGACCGCCGGGAAACGTTCCAAAAACCCGTCAGGACTCTCGGCACATCCCGAATATGCAAAAAAAGGGGACTTTTGGGGAAAGTCAATTTTTGACTTTTTCGTAAGGGGGAGTGGTTACGCATTTTTTCAAAATTTCAAAAACGGTCAAAAAACACTTTTGGGCCAGGGAGCACCGGGAAACGTTCCAAAAATCCGTCAGGACTCTCGGCACACCCCGAATATCCCAAAAAAGTGGACTTTTGGGGAAAGTCAATTTTTGACTTTTTCGTAAGGGGGGGTGGTTACGCATTTTTTCAAAATTTCAAAAACGGTCGAAAAACACTTTTGGGCCAGGGAGCGCCGGGAAACGTTCCAAAAACCCGTCAGGACTCTCGGCACACCCCGAATATGCAAAAAAAGTGGACTTTTGGGGAAAGTCAATTTTTGACTTTTTCGTAAGGGGGGGTGGTTACGCATTTTTTCAAAATTTCAAAAACGGTCGAAAAACACTTTTGGGACAGGGAGCACCGGGAAACGTTCCAAAAACCCGTCAGGACTCTCGGCACACCCCGAATATGCAAAAAAAGTGGACTTTTGGGGAAAGTCAATTTTTGACTTTTTCGTAAGGGGGGGTGGTTACGCATTTTTTCAAAATTTCAAAAATGGTCGAAAAACACTTTTGGGCCAGGGAGCGCCGGGAAACGCTCCAAAAACCCGTCAGGACTCTCGGCACACCCCGAATATGCAAAAAAAGTGGACTTTTGGAGAAAGTCAATTTTTGACTTTTTCGTAAGGGGGGGTGGTTACGCATTTTTTCAAAATTTCAAAAATGGTCGAAAAACACTTTTGGGCCAGGGAGCGCCGGGAAACGTTCCAAAAACCCGTCAGGACTCTCGGCACATCCCGAATATGCAAAAAAAGGGGACTTTTGGGGAAAGTCAATTTTTGACTTTTTCGTAAGGGGGGGTGGTTACGCATTTTTTCAAAATTTCAAAAACGGTCGAAAAACACTTTTGGGCCAGGGAGCACCGGGAAACTTTCCAAAAATCCGTCAGGACTCTCGGCACACCCCGAATATCCAAAAAAGTGGACTTTTGGGGAAAGTCAATTTTTGACTTTTTCGTAAGGGGGGGTGGTTACGCATTTTTTCAAAATTTCAAAAACGGTCGAAAAACACTTTTGGGCCAGGGAGCGCCGGGAAACGTTCCAAAAACCCGTCAGGACTCTCGGCACACCCCGAATATGCAAAAAAAGTGGACTTTTGGGTAAAGTCAATTTTTGACTTTTTCGTAAGGGGGGGTGGTTACGCATTTTTTCAAAATTTCAAAAACGGTCGAAAAACACTTTTGGGACAGGGAGCACCGGGAAACGTTCCAAAAACCCGTCAGGACTCTCGGCACACCCCGAATATGCAAAAAAAGTGGACTTTTGGAGAAAGTCAATTTTTGACTTTTTCGTAAGGGGGGGTGGTTACGCATTTTTTCAAAATTTCAAAAATGGTCGAAAAACACTTTTGGGCCAGGGACCGCCGGGAAACGTTCCAAAAACCCGTCAGGACTCTCGGCACATCCCGAATATGCAAAAAAAGGGGACTTTTGGGGAAAGTCAATTTTTGACTTTTTCGTAAGGGGGGGTGGTTACGCATTTTTTCAAAATTTCAAAAATGGTCGAAAAACACTTTTGGGCCAGGGACCGCCGGGAAACGTTCCAAAAACCCGTCAGGACTCTCGGCACATCCCGAATATGCAAAAAAAGGGGACTTTTGGGGAAAGTCAATTTTTGACTTTTTCGTAAGGGGGAGTGGTTACGCATTTTTTCAAAATTTCAAAAACGGTCAAAAAACACTTTTGGGCCAGGGAGCACCGGGAAACGTTCCAAAAATCCGTCAGGACTCTCGGCACACCCCGAATATCCCAAAAAAGTGGACTTTTGGGGAAAGTCAATTTTTGACTTTTTCGTAAGGGGGGGTGGTTACGCATTTTTTCAAAATTTCAAAAACGGTCGAAAAACACTTTTGGGCCAGGGAGCGCCGGGAAACGTTCCAAAAACCCGTCAGGACTCTCGGCACACCCCGAATATGCAAAAAAAGTGGACTTTTGGGGAAAGTCAATTTTTGACTTTTTCGTAAGGGGGGGTGGTTACGCATTTTTTCAAAATTTCAAAAACGGTCGAAAAACACTTTTGGGACAGGGAGCACCGGGAAACGTTCCAAAAACCCGTCAGGACTCTCGGCACACCCCGAATATGCAAAAAAAGTGGACTTTTGGGGAAAGTCAATTTTTGACTTTTTCGTAAGGGGGGGTGGTTACGCATTTTTTCAAAATTTCAAAAATGGTCGAAAAACACTTTTGGGCCAGGGAGCGCCGGGAAACGCTCCAAAAACCCGTCAGGACTCTCGGCACACCCCGAATATGCAAAAAAAGTGGACTTTTGGGGAAAGTCAGTTTTTGACTTTTTCGTAAGGGGGGGGTGGTTACGCATTTTTTCAAAATTTCAAAAACGGTCGAAAAACACTTTTGGGCCAGGGAGCGCCGGGAAACGTTCCAAAAATCCGTCAGGACTCTCGGCACACCCCGAATATCCAAAAAAAGTGGACTTTTGGGGAAAGTCAATTTTTGACTTTTTCGTAAGGGGGGGTGGTTACGCATTTTTTCAAAATTTCAAAAACGGTCGAAAAACACTTTTGGGCCAGGGAGCGCCGGGAAACGTTCCAAAAACCCGTCAGGACTCTCGGCACACCCCGAATATGCAAAAAAAGTGGACTTTTGGGGAAAGTCAATTTTTGACTTTTTCGTAAGGGGGGGTGGTTACGCATTTTTTCAAAATTTCAAAAACGGTCGAAAAACACTTTTGGGACAGGGAGCACCGGGAAACGTTCCAAAAACCCGTCAGGACTCTCGGCACACCCCGAATATGCAAAAAAAGTGGACTTTTGGGGAAAGTCAATTTTTGACTTTTTCGTAAGGGGGGGTGGTTACGCATTTTTTCAAAATTTCAAAAATGGTCGAAAAACACTTTTGGGCCAGGGAGCGCCGGGAAACGCTCCAAAAACCCGTCAGGACTCTCGGCACACCCCGAATATGCAAAAAAAGTGGACTTTTGGAGAAAGTCAATTTTTGACTTTTTCGTAAGGGGGGGTGGTTACGCATTTTTTCAAAATTTCAAAAATGGTCGAAAAACACTTTTGGGCCAGGGACCGCCGGGAAACGTTCCAAAAACCCGTCAGGACTCTCGGCACATCCCGAATATGCAAAAAAAGTGCACTTTTGGGGAAAGTCAATTTTTGACTTTTTCGTAAGGGGGGGTGGTTACGCATTTTTTCAAAATTTCAAAAACGGTCGAAAAACACTTTTGGGCCAGGGAGCACCGGGAAACTTTCCAAAAATCCGTCAGGACTCTCGGCACACCCCGAATATCCAAAAAAGTGGACTTTTGGGGAAAGTCAATTTTTGACTTTTTCGTAAGGGGGGGTGGTTACGCATTTTTTCAAAATTTCAAAAACGGTCGAAAAACACTTTTGGGCCAGGGAGCGCCGGGAAACGTTCCAAAAACCCGTCAGGACTCTCGGCACACCCCGAATATGCAAAAAAAGTGGACTTTTGGGTAAAGTCAATTTTTGACTTTTTCGTAAGGGGGGGTGGTTACGCATTTTTTCAAAATTTCAAAAACGGTCGAAAAACACTTTTGGGACAGGGAGCACCGGGAAACGTTCCAAAAACCCGTCAGGACTCTCGGCACACCCCGAATATGCAAAAAAAGTGGACTTTTGGAGAAAGTCAATTTTTGACTTTTTCGTAAGGGGGGGTGGTTACGCATTTTTTCAAAATTTCAAAAATGGTCGAAAAACACTTTTGGGCCAGGGACCGCCGGGAAACGTTCCAAAAACCCGTCAGGACTCTCGGCACATCCCGAATATGCAAAAAAAGGGGACTTTTGGGGAAAGTCAATTTTTGACTTTTTCGTAAGGGGGGGTGGTTACGCATTTTTTCAAAATTTCAAAAATGGTCGAAAAACACTTTTGGGCCAGGGACCGCCGGGAAACGTTCCAAAAACCCGTCAGGACTCTCGGCACATCCCGAATATGCAAAAAAAGGGGACTTTTGGGGAAAGTCAATTTTTGACTTTTTCGTAAGGGGGAGTGGTTACGCATTTTTTCAAAATTTCAAAAACGGTCAAAAAACACTTTTGGGCCAGGGAGCACCGGGAAACGTTCCAAAAATCCGTCAGGACTCTCGGCACACCCCGAATATCCCAAAAAAGTGGACTTTTGGGGAAAGTCAATTTTTGACTTTTTCGTAAGGGGGGGTGGTTACGCATTTTTTCAAAATTTCAAAAACGGTCGAAAAACACTTTTGGGCCAGGGAGCGCCGGGAAACGTTCCAAAAACCCGTCAGGACTCTCGGCACACCCCGAATATGCAAAAAAAGTGGACTTTTGGGGAAAGTCAATTTTTGACTTTTTCGTAAGGGGGGGTGGTTACGCATTTTTTCAAAATTTCAAAAACGGTCGAAAAACACTTTTGGGACAGGGAGCACCGGGAAACGTTCCAAAAACCCGTCAGGACTCTCGGCACACCCCGAATATGCAAAAAAAGTGGACTTTTGGGGAAAGTCAATTTTTGACTTTTTCGTAAGGGGGGGTGGTTACGCATTTTTTCAAAATTTCAAAAATGGTCGAAAAACACTTTTGGGCCAGGGAGCGCCGGGAAACGCTCCAAAAACCCGTCAGGACTCTCGGCACACCCCGAATATGCAAAAAAAGTGGACTTTTGGAGAAAGTCAATTTTTGACTTTTTCGTAAGGGGGGGTGGTTACGCATTTTTTCAAAATTTCAAAAATGGTCGAAAAACACTTTTGGGCCAGGGAGCGCCGGGAAACGTTCCAAAAACCCGTCAGGACTCTCGGCACATCCCGAATATGCAAAAAAAGGGGACTTTTGGGGAAAGTCAATTTTTGACTTTTTCGTAAGGGGGGGTGGTTACGCATTTTTTCAAAATTTCAAAAACGGTCGAAAAACACTTTTGGGCCAGGGAGCACCGGGAAACTTTCCAAAAATCCGTCAGGACTCTCGGCACACCCCGAATATCCAAAAAAGTGGACTTTTGGGGAAAGTCAATTTTTGACTTTTTCGTAAGGGGGGGTGGTTACGCATTTTTTCAAAATTTCAAAAACGGTCGAAAAACACTTTTGGGCCAGGGAGCGCCGGGAAACGTTCCAAAAACCCGTCAGGACTCTCGGCACACCCCGAATATGCAAAAAAAGTGGACTTTTGGGGAAAGTCAATTTTTGACTTTTTCGTAAGGGGGGGTGGTTACGCATTTTTTCAAAATTTCAAAAACGGTCGAAAAACACTTTTGGGACAGGGAGCACCGGGAAACGTTCCAAAAACCCGTCAGGACTCTCGGCACACCCCGAATATGCAAAAAAAGTGGACTTTTGGAGAAAGTCAATTTTTGACTTTTTCGTAAGGGGGGGGTGGTTACGCATTTTTCAAAATTTCAAAAATGGTCGAAAAACACTTTTGGGCCAGGGACCGCCGGGAAACGTTCCAAAAACCCGTCAGGACTCTCGGCACATCCCGAATATGCAAAAAAAGGGGACTTTTGGGGAAAGTCAATTTTTGACTTTTTCGTAAGGGGGGGTGGTTACGCATTTTTTCAAAATATAAAAAACGGTCGAAAAACACTTTTGGGCCAGGGAGCGCCGGGAAACGTTCCAAAAACCCGTCAGGACTCTTGGCACACCCCGAATATGCAAAAAAAGTGGACTTTTGGGGAAAGTCAATTTTTGTATTTTTCGTAAGGGGGGGGGTGGTTACGCATTTTTTCAAAATTTCAAAAATGGTCGAAAAACACTTTTGGGCCAGGGAGCGCCGGGAAACGTTCCAAAAACCCGTCAGGACTCTCGGCACATCCCGAATATGCAAAAAAAGGGGACTTTTGGGGAAAGTCAATTTTTGACTTTTTCGTAAGGGGGGGTGGTTACGCATTTTTTCAAAATTTCAAAAACGGTCAAAAAACACTGTTGGGCCAGGGAGCACCGGGAAACGTTCCAAAAACCCGTCAGGACTCTCGGCACACCCCGAATATGCAAATAAAGTGGACTTTTGGGGAAAGTCAATTTTTGACTTTTTCGTAAGGGGGGGTGGTTACGCATTTTTTCAAAATTTCAAAAATGGTCGAAAAACACTTTTGGGCCAAGGAGCGCCGGGAAACGCTCCAAAAACCCGTCAGGACTCTCGGCACACCCCGAATATGCAAAAAAAGTGGACTTTTGGAGAAAGTCAATTTTTGACTTTTTCGTAAGGGGGGGTGGTTACGCATTTTTTCAAAATTTCAAAAACGGTCGAAAAACACTTTTGGGCCAGGGACCGCCGGGAAACGTTCCAAAAACCCGTCAGGACTCTTGGCACACCCCGAATATGCAAAAAAAGTGGACTTTTGGGGAAAGTCAATTTTTGACTTTTTCGTAAGGGGGGGTGGTTACGCATTTTTTCAAAATTTCAAAAACGGTCAAAAAACACTTTTGGGCCAGGGAGCACCGGGAAACGTTCCAAAAACCCGTCAGGACTCTCGGCACACCCCGAATATGCAAAAAAAGTGGACTTTTGGGGAAAGTCAATTTTTGACTTTTTCGTAAGGGGGGGTGGTTACGCATTTTTTCAAAATTTCAAAAATGGTCGAAAAACACTTTTGGGCCAGGGAGCGCCGGGAAACGCTCCAAAAACCCGTCAGGACTCTCGGCACACCCCGAATATGCAAAAAAAGTGGACTTTTGGAGAAAGTCAATTTTTGACTTTTTCGTAAGGGGGGGTGGTTACGCATTTTTTCAAAATTTCAAAAATGGTCGAAAAACACTTTTGGGCCAGGGACCGCCGGGAAACGTTCCAAAAACCCGTCAGGACTCTCGGCATATCCCGAATATGCAAAAAAAGGGGACTTTTGGGGAAAGTCAATTTTTGACTTTTTCGTAAGGGGGGGTGGTTACGCATTTTTTCAAAATTTCAAAAATGGTCGAAAAACTCTTTTGGGCCAGGGACCGCCGGGAAACGTTCCAAAAACCCGTCAGGACTCTCGGCACATCCCGAATATGCAAAAAAAGGGGACTTTTGGGGAAAGTCAATTTTTGACTTTTTCGTAAGGGGGAGTGGTTACGCATTTTTTCAAAATTTCAAAAACGGTCAAAAAACACTTTTGGGCCAGGGAGCACCGGGAAACGTTCCAAAAATCCGTCAGGACTCTCGGCACACCCCGAATATCCCAAAAAAGTGGACTTTTGGGGAAAGTCAATTTTTGACTTTTTCGTAAGGGGGGGTGGTTACGCATTTTTTCAAAATTTCAAAAACGGTCGAAAAACACTTTTGGGCCAGGGAGCGCCGGGAAACGTTCCAAAAACCCGTCAGGACTCTCGGCACACCCCGAATATGCAAAAAAAGGGGACTTTTGGGGAAAGTCAATTTTTGACTTTTTCGTAAGGGGGGGTGGTTACGCATTTTTTCAAAATTTCAAAAACGGTCGAAAAACACTTTTGGGACAGGGAGCACCGGGAAACGTTCCAAAAACCCGTCAGGACTCTCGGCACACCCCGAATATGCAAAAAAAGTGGACTTTTGGGGAAAGTCAATTTTTGACTTTTTCGTAAGGGGGGGTGGTTACGCATTTTTTCAAAATTTCAAAAATGGTCGAAAAACACTTTTGGGCCAGGGAGCGCCGGGAAACGCTCCAAAAACCCGTCAGGACTCTCGGCACACCCCGAATATGCAAAAAAAGTGGACTTTTGGAGAAAGTCAATTTTTGACTTTTTCGTAAGGGGGGGTGGTTACGCATTTTTTCAAAATTTCAAAAATGGTCGAAAAACACTTTTGGGCCAGGGAGCGCCGGGAAACGTTCCAAAAACCCGTCAGGACTCTCGGCACATCCCGAATATGCAAAAAAAGGGGACTTTTGGGGAAAGTCAATTTTTGACTTTTTCGTAAGGGGGGGTGGTTACGCATTTTTTCAAAATTTCAAAAACGGTCGAAAAACACTTTTGGGCCAGGGAGCACCGGGAAACTTTCCAAAAATCCGTCAGGACTCTCGGCACACCCCGAATATCCAAAAAAGTGGACTTTTGGGGAAAGTCAATTTTTGACTTTTTCGTAAGGGGGGGTGGTTACGCATTTTTTCAAAATTTCAAAAACGGTCGAAAAACACTTTTGGGCCAGGGAGCGCCGGGAAACGTTCCAAAAACCCGTCAGGACTCTCGGCACACCCCGAATATGCAAAAAAAGTGGACTTTTGGGGAAAGTCAATTTTTGACTTTTTCGTAAGGGGGGGTGGTTACGCATTTTTTCAAAATTTCAAAAACGGTCGAAAAACACTTTTGGGACAGGGAGCACCGGGAAACGTTCCAAAAACCCGTCAGGACTCTCGGCACACCCCGAATATGCAAAAAAAGTGGACTTTTGGAGGAAGTCAATTTTTGACTTTTTCGTAAGGGGGGGGTGGTTACGCATTTTTCAAAATTTCAAAAATGGTCGAAAAACACTTTTGGGCCAGGGACCGCCGGGAAACGTTCCAAAAACCCGTCAGGACTCTCGGCACATCCCGAATATGCAAAAAAAGGGGACTTTTGGGGAAAGTCAATTTTTGACTTTTTCGTAAGGGGGGGTGGTTACGCATTTTTTCAAAATATAAAAAACGGTCGAAAAACACTTTTGGGCCAGGGAGCGCCGGGAAACGTTCCAAAAACCCGTCAGGACTCTTGGCACACCCCGAATATGCAAAAAAAGTGGACTTTTGGGGAAAGTCAATTTTTGTATTTTTCGTAAGGGGGGGGGTGGTTACGCATTTTTTCAAAATTTCAAAAATGGTCGAAAAACACTTTTGGGCCAGGGAGCGCCGGGAAACGTTCCAAAAACCCGTCAGGACTCTCGGCACATCCCGAATATGCAAAAAAAGGGGACTTTTGGGGAAAGTCAATTTTTGACTTTTTCGTAAGGGGGGGTGGTTACGCATTTTTTCAAAATTTCAAAAACGGTCAAAAAACACTGTTGGGCCAGGGAGCACCGGGAAACGTTCCAAAAACCCGTCAGGACTCTCGGCACACCCCGAATATGCAAATAAAGTGGACTTTTGGGGAAAGTCAATTTTTGACTTTTTCGTAAGGGGGGGTGGTTACGCATTTTTTCAAAATTTCAAAAATGGTCGAAAAACACTTTTGGGCCAAGGAGCGCCGGGAAACGCTCCAAAAACCCGTCAGGACTCTCGGCACACCCCGAATATGCAAAAAAAGTGGACTTTTGGAGAAAGTCAATTTTTGACTTTTTCGTAAGGGGGGGTGGTTACGCATTTTTTCAAAATTTCAAAAACGGTCGAAAAACACTTTTGGGCCAGGGACCGCCGGGAAACGTTCCAAAAACCCGTCAGGACTCTTGGCACACCCCGAATATGCAAAAAAAGTGGACTTTTGGGGAAAGTCAATTTTTGACTTTTTCGTAAGGGGGGGTGGTTACGCATTTTTTCAAAATTTCAAAAACGGTCAAAAAACACTTTTGGGCCAGGGAGCACCGGGAAACGTTCCAAAAACCCGTCAGGACTCTCGGCACACCCCGAATATGCAAAAAAAGTGGACTTTTGGGGAAAGTCAATTTTTGACTTTTTCGTAAGGGGGGGTGGTTACGCATTTTTTCAAAATTTCAAAAATGGTCGAAAAACACTTTTGGGCCAGGGAGCGCCGGGAAACGCTCCAAAAACCCGTCAGGACTCTCGGCACACCCCGAATATGCAAAAAAAGTGGACTTTTGGAGAAAGTCAATTTTTGACTTTTTCGTAAGGGGGGGTGGTTACGCATTTTTTCAAAATTTCAAAAATGGTCGAAAAACACTTTTGGGCCAGGGACCGCCGGGAAACGTTCCAAAAACCCGTCAGGACTCTCGGCATATCCCGAATATGCAAAAAAAGGGGACTTTTGGGGAAAGTCAATTTTTGACTTTTTCGTAAGGGGGGGTGGTTACGCATTTTTTCAAAATTTCAAAAATGGTCGAAAAACTCTTTTGGGCCAGGGACCGCCGGGAAACGTTCCAAAAACCCGTCAGGACTCTCGGCACATCCCGAATATGCAAAAAAAGGGGACTTTTGGGGAAAGTCAATTTTTGACTTTTTCGTAAGGGGGAGTGGTTACGCATTTTTTCAAAATTTCAAAAACGGTCAAAAAACACTTTTGGGCCAGGGAGCACCGGGAAACGTTCCAAAAATCCGTCAGGACTCTCGGCACACCCCGAATATCCAAAAAAAGTGGACTTTTGGGGAAAGTCAATTTTTGACTTTTTCGTAAGGGGGGGTGGTTACGCATTTTTTCAAAATTTCAAAAACGGTCGAAAAACACTTTTGGGCCAGGGAGCGCCGGGAAACGTTCCAAAAACCCGTCAGGACTCTCGGCACATCCCGAATATGCAAAAAAAGGGGACTTTTGGGGAAAGTCAATTTTTGACTTTTTCGTAAGGGGGGGTGGTTACGCATTTTTTCAAAATTTCAAAAACGGTCAAAAAACACTTTTGGGCCAGGGAGCACCGGGAAACGTTCCAAAAACCCGTCAGGACTCTCGGCACACCCCGAATATGCAAATAAAGTGGACTTTTGGGGAAAGTCAATTTTTGACTTTTTCGTAAGGGCGGGTGGTTACGCATTTTTTCAAAATTTCAAAAATGGTCGAAAAACACTTTTGGGCCAGGGAGCGCCGGGAAACGCTCCAAAAACCCGTCAGGACTCTCGGCACACCCCGAATATGCAAAAAAAGTGGACTTTTGGGGAAAGTCAGTTTTTGACTTTTTCGTAAGGGGGGGTGGTTACGCATTTTTTCAAAATTTCAAAAACGGTCGAAAAACACTTTTGGGCCAGGGAGCGCCGGGAAACGTTCCAAAAACCCGTCAGGACTCTCGGCACACCCCGAATATGCAAAAAAAGTGGACTTTTGGGGAAAGTCAATTTTTGACTTTTTCGTAAGGGGGGGTGGTTACGCATTTTTTCAAAATTTCAAAAACGGTCGAAAAACACTTTTGGGACAGGGAGCACCGGGAAACGTTCCAAAAACCCGTCAGGACTCTCGGCACACCCCGAATATGCAAATAAAGTGGACTTTTGGGGAAAGTCAATTTTTGACTTTTTCGTAAGGGGGGGTGGTTACGCATTTTTTCAAAATTTCAAAAATGGTCGAAAAACACTTTTGGGCCAGGGAGCGCCGGGAAACGTTCCAAAAACCCGTCAGGACTCTCGGCACACCCCGAATATGCAAAAAAAGTGGACTTTTGGAGAAAGTCAATTTTTGACTTTTTCGTAAGGGGGGGTGGTTACGCATTTTTTCAAAATTTCAAAAACGGTCGAAAAACACTTTTGGGCCAGGGAGCGCCGGGAAACGTTCCAAAAACCCGTCAGGACTCTCGGCACATCCCGAATATGCAAAAAAAGTGCACTTTTGGGGAAAGTCAATTTTTGACTTTTTCGTAAGGGGGGGTGGTTACGCATTTTTTCAAAATTTCAAAAACGGTCAAAAAACACTTTTGTGCCAGGGAGCACCGGGAAACGTTCCAAAAACCCGTCAGGACTCTCGGCACACCCCGAATATGCAAATAAAGTGGACTTTTGGGGAACGTCAATTTTTGACTTTTTCGTAAGGGGGGGTGGTTACGCATTTTTTCAAAATTTCAAAAATGGTCGAAAAACACTTTTGGGCCAGGGAGCGCCGGGAAACGCTCCAAAAACCCGTCAGGACTCTCGGCACACCCCGAATATGCAAAAAAAGTGGACTTTTGGGGAAAGTCAGTTTTTGACTTTTTCGTAAGGGGGGGTGGTTACGCATTTTTTCAAAATTTCAAAAACGGTCGAAAAACACTTTTGGGCCAGGGAGCGCCGGGAAACGTTCCAAAAATCCGTCAGGACTCTCGGCACACCCCGAATATCCAAAAAAAGTGGACTTTTGGGGAAAGTCAATTTTTGACTTTTTCGTAAGGGGGGGTGGTTACGCATTTTTTCAAAATTTCAAAAATGGTCGAAAAACACTTTTGGGCCAGGGACCGCCGGGAAACGTTCCAAAAACCCGTCAGGACTCTCGGCACATCCCGAATATGCAAAAAAAGGGGACTTTTGGGGAAAGTCAATTTTTGACTTTTTCGTAAGGGTGGGTGGTTACGCATTTTTTCAAAATATAAAAAACGGTCGAAAAACACTTTTGGGCCAGGGAGCGCCGGGAAACGTTCCAAAAACCCGTCAGGACTCTTGGCACACCCCGAATATGCAAAAAAAGTGGACTTTTGGGGAAAGTCAATTTTTGACTTTTTCGTAAGGGGGGGTGGTTACGCATTTTTTCAAAATTTCAAAAACGGTCGAAAAACACTTTTGGGCCAGGGAGCACCGGGAAACGTTCCAAAAACCCGTCAGGACTCTCGGCACACCCCGAATATGCAAAAAAAGTGGACTTTTGGAGAAAGTCAATTTTTGACTTTTTCGTAAGGGGGGGGTGGTTACGCATTTTTTCAAAATTTCAAAAATGGTCGAAAAACACTTTTGGGCCAGGGAGCGCCGGGAAACGTTCCAAAAACCCGTCAGGACTCTCGGCACATCCCGAATATGCAAAAAAAGGGGACTTTTGGGGAAAGTCAATTTTTGACTTTTTCGTAAGGGGGGGTGGTTACGCATTTTTTCAAAATTTCAAAAACGGTCAAAAAACACTTTTGGGCCAGGGAGCACCGGGAAACGTTCCAAAAACCCGTCAGGACTCTCGGCACACCCCGAATATGCAAATAAAGTGGACTTTTGGGGAAAGTCAATTTTTGACTTTTTCGTAAGGGGGGGTGGTTACGCATTTTTTCAAAATTTCAAAAATGGTCGAAAAACACTTTTGGGCCAAGGAGCGCCGGGAAACGCTCCAAAAACCCGTCAGGACTCTCGGCACACCCCGAATATGCAAAAAAAAGTGGACTTTTGGAGAAAGTCAATTTTTGACTTTTTCGTAAGGGGGGGTGGTTACGCATTTTTTCAAAATTTCAAAAACGGTCGAAAAACACTTTTGGGCCAGGGACCGCCGGGAAACGTTCCAAAAACCCGTCAGGACTCTTGGCACACCCCGAATATGCAAAAAAAGTGGACTTTTGGGGAAAGTCAATTTTTGACTTTTTCGTAAGGGGGGGTGGTTACGCATTTTTTCAAAATTTCAAAAACGGTCAAAAAACACTTTTGGGCCAGGGAGCACCGGGAAACGTTCCAAAAACCCGTCAGGACTCTCGGCACACCCCGAATATGCAAAAAAAGTGGACTTTTGGGGAAAGTCAATTTTTGACTTTTTCGTAAGGGGGGGTGGTTACGCATTTTTTCAAAATTTCAAAAATGGTCGAAAAACACTTTTGGGCCAGGGAGCGCCGGGAAACGCTCCAAAAACCCGTCAGGACTCTCGGCACACCCCGAATATGCAAAAAAAGTGGACTTTTGGAGAAAGTCAATTTTTGACTTTTTCGTAAGGGGGGGTGGTTACGCATTTTTTCAAAATTTCAAAAATGGTCGAAAAACACTTTTGGGCCAGGGACCGCCGGGAAACGTTCCAAAAACCCGTCAGGACTCTCGGCACATCCCGAATATGCAAAAAAAGGGGACTTTTGGGGAAAGTCAATTTTTGACTTTTTCGTAAGGGGGGGTGGTTACGCATTTTTTCAAAATTTCAAAAATGGTCGAAAAACACTTTTGGGCCAGGGACCGCCGGGAAACGTTCCAAAAACCCGTCAGGACTCTCGGCACATCCCGAATATGCAAAAAAAGGGGACTTTTGGGGAAAGTCAATTTTTGACTTTTTCGTAAGGGGGGGTGGTTACGCATTTTTTCAAAATTTCAAAAACGGTCGAAAAACACTTTTGGGCCAGGGAGCGCCGGGAAACGTTCCAAAAACCCGTCAGGACTCTTGGCACACCCCGAATATGCAAAAAAAGTGGACTTTTGGGGAAAGTCAATTTTTGACTTTTTCGTAAGGGGGGGTGGTTACGCATTTTTTCAAAATTTCAAAAACGGTCAAAAAACACTTTTGGGCCAGGGAGCACCGGGAAACGTTCCAAAAACCCGTCAGGACTCTCGGCACACCCCGAATATGCAAAAAAAGTGGACTTTTGGGGAAAGTCAATTTTTGACTTTTTCGTAAGGGGGGGTGGTTACGCATTTTTTCAAAATTTCAAAAATGGTCGAAAAACACTTTTGGGCCAGGGAGCGCCGGGAAACGCTCCAAAAACCCGTCAGGACTCTCGGCACACCCCGAATATGCAAAAAAAGTGGACTTTTGTAGAAAGTCAATTTTTGACTTTTTCGTAAGGGGGGGTGGTTACGCATTTTTTCAAAATTTCAAAAATGGTCGAAAAACACTTTTGGGCCAGGGACCGCCGGGAAACGTTCCAAAAACCCGTCAGGACTCTCGGCACATCCCGAATATGCAAAAAAAGGGGACTTTTGGGGAAAGTCAATTTTTGACTCTTTCGTAAGGGGGGGTGGTTACGCATTTTTTCAAAATTTCAAAAACGGTCGAAAAACACTTTTGGGCCAGGGAGCGCCGGGAAACGTTCCAAAAACACGTCAGAACTCTCGGCTCACCCCGAATATGCAAAAAAAGTGGACTTTTGGGGAAAGTCAATTTTTGACTTTTTCGTAAGGGGGGGATGGTCACGCATTTTTTCAAAATTTCAAAAACGGTCGAAAAACACTTTTGGGCCAGGGAGCACCGGGAAACGTTCCAAAAACCCGTCAGGACTCTCGGCACACCCCGAATATGCAAAAAAAGTGGACTTTTGGGGAAAGTCAATTTTTGACTTTTTCGTAAGGGGGGGTGGTTACGCATTTTTTCAAAATTTCAAAAATGGTCGAAAAACACTTTTGGGCCAGGGAGCGCCGGGAAACGCTCCAAAAACCCGTCAGGACTCTCGGCACACCCCGAATATGCAAAAAAAGTGGACTTTTGTAGAAAGTCAATTTTTGACTTTTTCGTAAGGGGGGGTGGTTACGCATTTTTTCAAAATTTCAAAAATGGTCGAAAAACACTTTTGGGCCAGGGACCGCCGGGAAACGTTCCAAAAACCCGTCAGGACTCTCGGCACATCCCGAATATGCAAAAAAAGGGGACTTTTGGGGAAAGTCAATTTTTGACTCTTTCGTAAGGGGGGGTGGTTACGCATTTTTTCAAAATTTCAAAAACGGTCGAAAAACACTTTTGGGCCAGGGAGCGCCGGGAAACGTTCCAAAAACACGTCAGAACTCTCGGCTCACCCCGAATATGCAAAAAAAGTGGACTTTTGGGGAAAGTCAATTTTTGACTTTTTCGTAAGGGGGGGGGTGGTCACGCATTTTTTCAAAATTTCAAATACGGTCGAAAAACACTTTTGGGCCAGGGAGCACCGGGAAACGTTCCAAAAACCCGTCAGGACTCTCGGCACACCACGAATATGCAAAAAATGTGGACTTTTGGGGAAAGTCAATTTTTGACTTTTTCGTAAGGGGGGGTGGTTACGCATTTTTTCAAAATTTCAAAAATAGTCGAAAAACACTTTTGGGCCAGGGAGCGCCGGGAAACGCTCCAAAAACCCGTCAGGACTCTCGGCACACCCCGAATATGCAAAAAAAGTGGACTTTTGGAGAAAGTCAATTTTTGACTTTTTCGTAAGGGGGGGTGGTTACGCATTTTTTCAAAATTTCAAAAATGGTCGAAAAACACTTTTGGGCCAGGGAGCGCCGGGAAACGTTCCAAAAACCCGTCAGGACTCTCGGCACACCCCGAATATGCAAAAAAAGTGCACTTTTGGGGAAAGTCAATTTTTGACTTTTTCGTAAGGGGGGGTGGTTACGCATTTTTTTCAAAATTTCAAAAACGGTCAAAAAACACTTTTGGGCCAGGGAGCACCGGGAAACGTTCCAAAAATCCGTCAGGACTCTCGGCACACCCCGAATATGCAAAAAAAGTGGACTTTTGGGGAAAGTCAATTTTTGACTTTTTCGTAAGGGGGGGTGGTTACGCATTTTTTCAAAATTTCAAAAACGGTCGAAAAACACTTTTGGGACAGGGAGCGCCGGGAAACGTTCCAAAAACCCGTCAGGACTCTCGGCACACCCCGAATATGCAAAAAAATTGGACTTTTGGGGAAAGTCAATTTTTGACTTTTTCGTAAGGGGGGGTGGTTACGCATTTTTTCAAAATTTCAAAAACGGTCGAAAAACACTTTTGGGCCAGGGAGCGCCGGGAAACGTTCCAAAAACCCGTCAGGACTCTTGGCACACCCCGAATATGCAAAAAAAGTGGACTTTTGGGGAAAGTCAATTTTTGACTTTTTCGTAAGGGGGGGTGGTTACGCATTTTTTCAAAATTTCAAAAACGGTCAAAAAACACTTTTGGGCCAGGGAGCACCGGGAAACGTTCCAAAAACCCGTCAGGACTCTCGGCACACCCCGAATATGCAAAAAAAGTGGACTTTTGGGGAAAGTCAATTTTTGACTTTTTCGTAAGGGGGGGTGGTTACGCATTTTTTCAAAATTTCAAAAATGGTCGAAAAACACTTTTGGGCCAGGGAGCGCCGGGAAACGCTCCAAAAACCCGTCAGGACTCTCGGCACACCCCGAATATGCAAAAAAAGTGGACTTTTTCAGAAAGTCAATTTTTGACTTTTTCGTAAGGGGGGGTGGTTACGCATTTTTTCAAAATTTCAAAAATGGTCGAAAAACACTTTTGGGCCAGGGAGCGCCGGGAAACGTTCCAAAAACCCGTCAGGACTCTCGGCACACCCCGAATATGCAAAAAAAGTGCACTTTTGGGGAAAGTCAATTTTTGACTTTTTCGTAAGGGGGGGTGGTTACGCATTTTTTCAAAATTTCAAAAACGGTCGAAAAACACTTTTGGGCCAGGGAACGCCGGGAAACGCTCCAAAAACCCGTCAGGACTCTCGGCACATCCCGAATATGCAAAAAAAGGGGACTTTTGGGGAAAGTCAATTTTTGACTCTTTCGTAAGGGGGGGTGGTTACGCATTTTTTCAAAATTTCAAAAACGGTCGAAAAACACTTTTGGGCCAGGGAGCGCCGGGAAACGTTCCAAAAACACGTCAGAACTCTCGGCTCACCCCGAATATGCAAAAAAAGTGGACTTTTGGGGAAAGTCAATTTTTGACTTTTTCGTAAGGGGGGGGTGGTCACGCATTTTTTCAAAATTTCAAAAACGGTCGAAAAACACTTTTGGGCCAGGGAGCACCGGGAAACGTTCCAAAAACCCGTCAGGACTCTCGGCACACCCCGAATATGCAAAAAAAGTGGACTTTTGGGGAAAGTCAATTTTTGACTTTTTCGTAAGGGGGGGTGGTTACGCATTTTTTCAAAATTTCAAAAATGGTCGAAAAACACTTTTGGGCCAGGGAGCGCCGGGAAACGCTCCAAAAACCCGTCAGGACTCTCGGCACACCCCGAATATGCAAAAAAAGTGGACTTTTGTAGAAAGTCAATTTTTGACTTTTTCGTAAGGGGGGGTGGTTACGCATTTTTTCAAAATTTCAAAAATGGTCGAAAAACACTTTTGGGCCAGGGAGCACCGGGAAACGTTCCAAAAACCCGTCAGGACTCTCGGCACACCCCGAATATGCAAAAAAAGGGGACTTTTGGGGAAAGTCAATTTTTGACTTTTTCGTAAGGGGGGGTGGTTACGCATTTTTTCAAAATTTCAAAAATGGTCGAAAAACACTTTTGGGCCAGGGAGCGCCGGGAAACGCTCCAAAAACCCGTCAGGACTCTCGGCACACCCCGAATATGCAAAAAAAGTGGACTTTTTCAGAAAGTCAATTTTTGACTTTTTCGTAAGGGGGGGTGGTTACGCATTTTTTCAAAATTTCAAAAATGGTCGAAAAACACTTTTGGGCCAGGGAGCGCCGGGAAACGTTCCAAAAACCCGTCAGGACTCTCGGCACACCCCGAATATGCAAAAAAAGTGCACTTTTGGGGAAAGTCAATTTTTGACTTTTTCGTAAGGGGGGGTGGTTACGCATTTTTTCAAAATTTCAAAAACGGTCGAAAAACACTTTTGGGCCAGGGAGCGCCGGGAAACGTTCCAAAAACCCGTCAGGACTCTCGGCACACCCCGAATATGCAAAAAAAGTGGACTTTTGGAGAAAGTCAATTTTTGACTTTTTCGTAAGGGGGGGTGGTTACGCATTTTTTCAAAATTTCAAAAATGGTCGAAAAACACTTTTGGGCCAGGGACCGCCGGGAAACGTTCCAAAAACCCGTCAGGACTCTCGGCACATCCCGAATATGCAAAAAAAGGGGACTTTTGGGGAAAGTCAATTTTTGACTTTTTCGTAAGGGGGGGTGGTTACGCATTTTTTCAAAATCTCAAAAACGGTCAAAAAACACTTTTGGGCCAGGGAGCGCCGGGAAACGTTCCAAAAATCCGTCAGGACTCTCGGCACACCCCGAATATCCAAAAAAAGTGGACTTTTGGGGAAAGTCAATTTTTGACTTTTTCGTAAGGGGGGGTGGTTACGCATTTTTTCAAAATTTCAAAAACGGTCGAAAAACACTTTTGGGCCAGGGACCGCCGGGAAACGTTCCAAAAACCCGTCAGGACTCTCGGCACATCCCGAATATGCAAAAAAAGTGCACTTTTGGGGAAAGTCAATTTTTGACTTTTTCGAAAGGGGGGGTGGTTACGCATTTTTTCAAAATTTCAAAAACGGTCGAAAAACACTTTTGGGCCAGGGAGCACCGGGAAACTTTCCAAAAATCCGTCAGGACTCTCGGCACACCCCGAATATCCAAAAAAGTGGACTTTTGGGGAAAGTCAATTTTTGACTTTTTCGTAAGGGGGGGTGGTTACGCATTTTTTCAAAATTTCAAAAACGGTCGAAAAACACTTTTGGGCCAGGGAGCGCCGGGAAACGTTCCAAAAACCCGTCAGGACTCTCGGCACACCCCGAATATGCAAAAAAAGTGGACTTTTGGGGAAAGTCAATTTTTGACTTTTTCGTAAGGGGGGGTGGTTACGCATTTTTTCAAAATTTCAAAAACGGTCGAAAATCACTTTTGGGACAGGGAGCACCGGGAAACGTTCCAAAAACCCGTCAGGACTCTCGGCACACCCCGAATATGCAAAAAAAGTGGACTTTTGGAGAAAGTCAATTTTTGACTTTTTCGTAAGGGGGGGTGGTTACGCATTTTTTCAAAATTTCAAAAATGGTCGAAAAACACTTTTGGGCCAGGGACCGCCGGGAAACGTTCCAAAAACCCGTCAGGACTCTCGGCACACCCCGAATATCCAAAAAAGTGGACTTTTGGGGAAAGTCAATTTTTGACTTTTTCGTAAGGGGGGGTGGTTACGCATTTTTTCAAAATTTCAAAAACGGTCGAAAAACACTTTTGGGCCAGGGAGCGCCGGGAAACGTTCCAAAAACCCGTCAGGACTCTCGGCACACCCCGAATATGCAAAAAAAGTGGACTTTTGGGGAAAGTCAGTTTTTGACTTTTTCGTAAGGGGGGGTGGTTACGCATTTTTTCAAAATTTCAAAAACGGTCGAAAAACACTTTTGGGACAGGGAGCACCGGGAAACGTTCCAAAAACCCGTCAGGACTCTCGGCACACCCCGAATATGCAAAAAAAGGGGACTTTTGGGGAAAGTCAATTTTTGACTTTTTCGTAAGGGGGGGTGGTTACGCATTTTTTCAAAATTTCAAAAACGGTCGAAAAACACTTTTGGGCCAGGGAGCGCCGGGAAACGTTCCAAAAACCCGTCAGGACTCTTGGCACACCCCGAATATGCAAAAAAAGTGGACTTTTGGGGAAAGTCAATTTTTGACTTTTTCGTAAGGGGGGGTGGTTACGCATTTTTTCAAAATTTCAAAAACGGTCAAAAAACACTTTTGGGCCAGGGAGCACCGGGAAACGTTCCAAAAACCCGTCAGGACTCTCGGCACACCCCGAATATGCAAAAAAAGTGGACTTTTGGGGAAAGTCAATTTTTGACTTTTTCGTAAGGGGGGGTGGTTACGCATTTTTTCAAAATTTCAAAAATGGTCGAAAAACACTTTTGGGCCAGGGAGCGCCGGGAAACGCTCCAAAAACCCGTCAGGACTCTCGGCACACCCCGAATATGCAAAAAAAGTGGACTTTTGGAGAAAGTCAATTTTTGACTTTTTCGTAAGGGGGGGTGGTTACGCATTTTTTCAAAATTTCAAAAATGGTCGAAAAACACTTTTGGGCCAGGGACCGCCGGGAAACGTTCCAAAAACCCGTCAGGACTCTCGGCACATCCCGAATATGCAAAAAAAGGGGACTTTTGGGGAAAGTCAATTTTTGACTTTTTCGTAAGGGGGGGTGGTTACGCATTTTTTCAAAATTTCAAAAATGGTCGAAAAACACTTTTGGGCCAGGGACCGCCGGGAAACGTTCCAAAAACCCGTCAGGACTCTCGGCACATCCCGAATATGCAAAAAAAGGGGACTTTTGGGGAAAGTCAATTTTTGACTTTTTCGTAAGGGGGGGTGGTTACGCATTTTTTCAAAATTTCAAAAACGGTCGAAAAACACTTTTGGGCCAGGGAGCGCCGGGAAACGTTCCAAAAACCCGTCAGGACTCTTGGCACACCCCGAATATGCAAAAAAAGTGGACTTTTGGGGAAAGTCAATTTTTGACTTTTTCGTAAGGGGGGGTGGTTACGCATTTTTTCAAAATTTCAAAAACGGTCAAAAAACACTTTTGGGCCAGGGAGCACCGGGAAACGTTCCAAAAACCCGTCAGGACTCTCGGCACACCCCGAATATGCAAAAAAAGTGGACTTTTGGGGAAAGTCAATTTTTGACTTTTTCGTAAGGGGGGGTGGTTACGCATTTTTTCAAAATTTCAAAAATGGTCGAAAAACACTTTTGGGCCAGGGAGCGCCGGGAAACGCTCCAAAAACCCGTCAGGACTCTCGGCACACCCCGAATATGCAAAAAAAGTGGACTTTTGGGGAAAGTCAATTTTTGACTCTTTCGTAAGGGGGGGTGGTTACGCATTTTTTCAAAATTTCAAAAACGGTCGAAAAACACTTTTGGGCCAGGGAGCGCCGGGAAACGTTCCAAAAACACGTCAGAACTCTCGGCTCACCCCGAATATGCAAAAAAAGTGGACTTTTGGGGAAAGTCAATTTTTGACTTTTTCGTAAGGGGGGGGTGGTCACGCATTTTTTCAAAATTTCAAAAACGGTCGAAAAACACTTTTGGGCCAGGGAGCACCGGGAAACGTTCCAAAAACCCGTCAGGACTCTCGGCACACCACGAATATGCAAAAAAAGTGGACTTTTGGGGAAAGTCAATTTTTGACTTTTTCGTAAGGGGGGGTGGTTACGCATTTTTTCAAAATTTCAAAAATGGTCGAAAAACACTTTTGGGCCAGGGAGCGCCGGGAAACGTTCCAAAAACCCGTCAGGACTCTTGGCACACCCCGAATATGCAAAAAAAGTGGACTTTTGGGGAAAGTCAATTTTTGACTTTTTCGTAAGGGGGGGTGGTTACGCATTTTTTCAAAATTTCAAAAACGGTCAAAAAACACTTTTGGGCCAGGGAGCACCGGGAAACGTTCCAAAAACCCGTCAGGACTCTCGGCACACCCCGAATATGCAAAAAAAGTGGACTTTTGGGGAAAGTCAATTTTTGACTTTTTCGTAAGGGGGGGTGGTTACGCATTTTTTCAAAATTTCAAAAATGGTCGAAAAACACTTTTGGGCCAGGGAGCGCCGGGAAACGCTCCAAAAACCCGTCAGGACTCTCGGCACACCCCGAATATGCAAAAAAAGTGGACTTTTTCAGAAAGTCAATTTTTGACTTTTTCGTAAGGGGGGGTGGTTACGCATTTTTTCAAAATTTCAAAAATGGTCGAAAAACACTTTTGGGCCAGGGAGCGCCGGGAAACGTTCCAAAAACCCGTCAGGACTCTCGGCACACCCCGAATATGCAAAAAAAGTGGACTTTTGGAGAAAGTCAATTTTTGACTTTTTCGTAAGGGGGGGTGGTTACGCATTTTTTCAAAATTTCAAAAATGGTCGAAAAACACTTTTGGGCCAGGGACCGCCGGGAAACGTTCCAAAAACCCGTCAGGACTCTCGGCACATCCCGAATATGCAAAAAAAGGGGACTTTTGGGGAAAGTCAATTTTTGACTTTTTCGTAAGGGGGGGTGGTTACGCATTTTTTCAAAATCTCAAAAACGGTCAAAAAACACTTTTGGGCCAGGGAGCGCCGGGAAACGTTCCAAAAATCCGTCAGGACTCTCGGCACACCCCGAATATCCAAAAAAAGTGGACTTTTGGGGAAAGTCAATTTTTGACTTTTTCGTAAGGGGGGGTGGTTACGCATTTTTTCAAAATTTCAAAAACGGTCAAAAAACACTTTTGGGCCAGGGAGCACCGGGAAACGTTCCAAAAACCCGTCAGGACTCTCGGCACACCCCGAATATGCAAAAAAAGTGGACTTTTGGGGAAAGTCAATTTTTGACTTTTTCGTAAGGGGGGGTGGTTACGCATTTTTTCAAAATTTCAAAAATGGTCGAAAAACACTTTTGGGCCAGGGAGCGCCGGGAAACGCTCCAAAAACCCGTCAGGACTCTCGGCACACCCCGAATATGCAAAAAAAGTGGACTTTTTCAGAAAGTCAATTTTTGACTTTTTCGTAAGGGGGGGTGGTTACGCATTTTTTCAAAATTTCAAAAATGGTCGAAAAACACTTTTGGGCCAGGGAGCGCCGGGAAACGTTCCAAAAACCCGTCAGGACTCTCGGCACACCCCGAATATGCAAAAAAAGTGGACTTTTGGAGAAAGTCAATTTTTGACTTTTTCGTAAGGGGGGGTGGTTACGCATTTTTTCAAAATTTCAAAAATGGTCGAAAAACACTTTTGGGCCAGGGACCGCCGGGAAACGTTCCAAAAACCCGTCAGGACTCTCGGCACATCCCGAATATGCAAAAAAAGGGGACTTTTGGGGAAAGTCAATTTTTGACTTTTTCGTAAGGGGGGGTGGTTACGCATTTTTTCAAAATCTCAAAAACGGTCAAAAAACACTTTTGGGCCAGGGAGCGCCGGGAAACGTTCCAAAAATCCGTCAGGACTCTCGGCACACCCCGAATATCCAAAAAAAGTGGACTTTTGGGGAAAGTCAATTTTTGACTTTTTCGTAAGGGGGGGTGGTTACGCATTTTTTCAAAATTTCAAAAACGGTCGAAAAACACTTTTGGGCCAGGGACCGCCGGGAAACGTTCCAAAAACCCGTCAGGACTCTCGGCACATCCCGAATATGCAAAAAAAGTGCACTTTTGGGGAAAGTCAATTTTTGACTTTTTCGAAAGGGGGGGTGGTTACGCATTTTTTCAAAATTTCAAAAACGGTCGAAAAACACTTTTGGGCCAGGGAGCACCGGGAAACTTTCCAAAAATCCGTCAGGACTCTCGGCACACCCCGAATATCCAAAAAAGTGGACTTTTGGGGAAAGTCAATTTTTGACTTTTTCGTAAGGGGGGGTGGTTACGCATTTTTTCAAAATTTCAAAAACGGTCGAAAAACACTTTTGGGCCAGGGAGCGCCGGGAAACGTTCCAAAAACCCGTCAGGACTCTCGGCACACCCCGAATATGCAAAAAAAGTGGACTTTTGGGGAAAGTCAATTTTTGACTTTTTCGTAAGGGGGGGTGGTTACGCATTTTTTCAAAATTTCAAAAACGGTCGAAAAACACTTTTGGGACAGGGAGCACCGGGAAACGTTCCAAAAACCCGTCAGGACTCTCGGCACACCCCGAATATGCAAAAAAAGTGGACTTTTGGAGAAAGTCAATTTTTGACTTTTTCGTAAGGGGGGGTGGTTACGCATTTTTTCAAAATTTCAAAAATGGTCGAAAAACACTTTTGGGCCAGGGACCGCCGGGAAACGTTCCAAAAACCCGTCAGGACTCTCGGCACACCCCGAATATCCAAAAAAGTGGACTTTTGGGGAAAGTCAATTTTTGACTTTTTCGTAAGGGGGGGTGGTTACGCATTTTTTCAAAATTTCAAAAACGGTCGAAAAACACTTTTGGGCCAGGGAGCGCCGGGAAACGTTCCAAAAACCCGTCAGGACTCTCGGCACACCCCGAATATGCAAAAAAAGTGGACTTTTGGGGAAAGTCAGTTTTTGACTTTTTCGTAAGGGGGGGTGGTTACGCATTTTTTCAAAATTTCAAAAACGGTCGAAAAACACTTTTGGGACAGGGAGCACCGGGAAACGTTCCAAAAACCCGTCAGGACTCTCGGCACACCCCGAATATGCAAAAAAAGTGGACTTTTGGAGAAAGTCAATTTTTGACTTTTTCGTAAGGGGGGGTGGTTACGCATTTTTTCAAAATTTCAAAAATGGTCGAAAAACACTTTTGGGCCAGGGACCGCCGGGAAACGTTCCAAAAACCCGTCAGGACTCTCGGCACATCCCGAATATGCAAAAAAAGGGGACTTTTGGGGAAAGTCAATTTTTGACTTTTTCGTAAGGGGGGGTGGTTACGCATTTTTTCAAAATTTCAAAAATGGTCGAAAAACACTTTTGGGCCAGGGACCGCCGGGAAACGTTCCAAAAACCCGTCAGGACTCTCGGCACATCCCGAATATGCAAAAAAAGGGGACTTTTGGGGAAAGTCAATTTTTGACTTTTTCGTAAGGGGGGGTGGTTACGCATTTTTTCAAAATTTCAAAAACGGTCGAAAAACACTTTTGGGCCAGGGAGCGCCGGGAAACGTTCCAAAAACCCGTCAGGACTCTTGGCACACCCCGAATATGCAAAAAAAGTGGACTTTTGGGGAAAGTCAATTTTTGACTTTTTCGTAAGGGGGGGTGGTTACGCATTTTTTCAAAATTTCAAAAACGGTCAAAAAACACTTTTGGGCCAGGGAGCACCGGGAAACGTTCCAAAAACCCGTCAGGACTCTCGGCACACCCCGAATATGCAAAAAAAGTGGACTTTTGGGGAAAGTCAATTTTTGACTTTTTCGTAAGGGGGGGTGGTTACGCATTTTTTCAAAATTTCAAAAATGGTCGAAAAACACTTTTGGGCCAGGGAGCGCCGGGAAACGCTCCAAAAACCCGTCAGGACTCTCGGCACACCCCGAATATGCAAAAAAAGTGGACTTTTGGAGAAAGTCAATTTTTGACTTTTTCGTAAGGGGGGGTGGTTACGCATTTTTTCAAAATTTCAAAAATGGTCGAAAAACACTTTTGGGCCAGGGACCGCCGGGAAACGTTCCAAAAACCCGTCAGGACTCTCGGCACATCCCGAATATGCAAAAAAAGGGGACTTTTGGGGAAAGTCAATTTTTGACTTTTTCGTAAGGGGGGGTGGTTACGCATTTTTTCAAAATTTCAAAAATGGTCGAAAAACACTTTTGGGCCAGGGACCGCCGGGAAACGTTCCAAAAACCCGTCAGGACTCTCGGCACATCCCGAATATGCAAAAAAAGGGGACTTTTGGGGAAAGTCAATTTTTGACTTTTTCGTAAGGGGGGGTGGTTACGCATTTTTTCAAAATTTCAAAAACGGTCGAAAAACACTTTTGGGCCAGGGAGCGCCGGGAAACGTTCCAAAAACCCGTCAGGACTCTTGGCACACCCCGAATATGCAAAAAAAGTGGACTTTTGGGGAAAGTCAATTTTTGACTTTTTCGTAAGGGGGGGTGGTTACGCATTTTTTCAAAATTTCAAAAACGGTCAAAAAACACTTTTGGGCCAGGGAGCACCGGGAAACGTTCCAAAAACCCGTCAGGACTCTCGGCACACCCCGAATATGCAAAAAAAGTGGACTTTTGGGGAAAGTCAATTTTTGACTTTTTCGTAAGGGGGGGTGGTTACGCATTTTTTCAAAATTTCAAAAATGGTCGAAAAACACTTTTGGGCCAGGGAGCGCCGGGAAACGCTCCAAAAACCCGTCAGGACTCTCGGCACACCCCGAATATGCAAAAAAAGTGGACTTTTGGAGAAAGTCAATTTTTGACTTTTTCGTAAGGGGGGGTGGTTACGCATTTTTTCAAAATTTCAAAAATGGTCGAAAAACACTTTTGGGCCAGGGAC
This sequence comes from Corythoichthys intestinalis, assembly GCF_030265065.1. Classification (NCBI taxonomy): domain Eukaryota; kingdom Metazoa; phylum Chordata; class Actinopteri; order Syngnathiformes; family Syngnathidae; genus Corythoichthys; species Corythoichthys intestinalis. Next base: position 16,089,696 of record NC_080416.1, on the reverse strand, counting down.
CGCCGGGAAACGTTCCAAAAACCCGTCAGGACTCTCGGCACATCCCGAATATGCAAAAAAAGGGGACTTTTGGGGAAAGTCAATTTTTGACTCTTTCGTAAGGGGGGGTGGTTACGCATTTTTTCAAAATTTCAAAAACGGTCGAAAAACACTTTTGGGCCAGGGAGCGCCGGGAAACGTTCCAAAAACACGTCAGAACTCTCGGCTCACCCCGAATATGCAAAAAAAGTGGACTTTTGGGGAAAGTCAATTTTTGACTTTTTCGTAAGGGGGGGTGGTCACGCATTTTTTCAAAATTTCAAAAACGGTCGAAAAACACTTTTGGGCCAGGGAGCACCGGGAAACGTTCCAAAAACCCGTCAGGACTCTCGGCACACCCCGAATATGCAAAAAAAGTGGACTTTTGGGGAAAGTCAATTTTTGACTTTTTCGTAAGGGGGGGTGGTTACGCATTTTTTCAAAATTTCAAAAATGGTCGAAAAACACTTTTGGGCCAGGGAGCGCCGGGAAACGCTCCAAAAACCCGTCAGGACTCTCGGCACACCCCGAATATGCAAAAAAAGTGGACTTTTGGAGAAAGTCAATTTTTGACTTTTTCGTAAGGGGGGGTGGTTACGCATTTTTTCAAAATTTCAAAAATGGTCGAAAAACACTTTTGGGCCAGGGAGCGCCGGGAAACGTTCCAAAAACCCGTCAGGACTCTCGGCACATCCCGAATATGCAAAAAAAGTGCACTTTTGGGGAAAGTCAATTTTTGACTTTTTCGTAAGGGGGGGTGGTTACGCATTTTTTCAAAATTTCAAAAACGGTCAAAAAACACTTTTGGGCCAGGGAGCACCGGGAAACGTTCCAAAAATCCGTCAGGACTCTCGGCACACCCCGAATATGCAAAAAAAGTGGACTTTTGGGGAAAGTCAATTTTTGACTTTTTCGTAAGGGGGGGTGGTTACGCATTTTTTCAAAATTTCAAAAACGGTCGAAAAACACTTTTGGGACAGGGAGCGCCGGGAAACGTTCCAAAAACCCGTCAGGACTCTCGGCACACCCCGAATATGCAAAAAAATTGGACTTTTGGGGAAAGTCAATTTTTGACTTTTTCGTAAGGGGGGGTGGTTACGCATTTTTTCAAAATTTCAAAAACGGTCGAAAAACACTTTTGGGCCAGGGAGCGCCGGGAAACGTTCCAAAAACCCGTCAGGACTCTTGGCACACCCCGAATATGCAAAAAAAGTGGACTTTTGGGGAAAGTCAATTTTTGACTTTTTCGTAAGGGGGGGTGGTTACGCATTTTTTCAAAATTTCAAAAACGGTCAAAAAACACTTTTGGGCCAGGGAGCACCGGGAAACGTTCCAAAAACCCGTCAGGACTCTCGGCACACCCCGAATATGCAAAAAAAGTGGACTTTTGGGGAAAGTCAATTTTTGACTTTTTCGTAAGGGGGGGTGGTTACGCATTTTTTCAAAATTTCAAAAATGGTCGAAAAACACTTTTGGGCCAGGGAGCGCCGGGAAACGCTCCAAAAACCCGTCAGGACTCTCGGCACACCCCGAATATGCAAAAAAAGTGGACTTTTTCAGAAAGTCAATTTTTGACTTTTTCGTAAGGGGGGGTGGTTACGCATTTTTTCAAAATTTCAAAAATGGTCGAAAAACACTTTTGGGCCAGGGAGCGCCGGGAAACGTTCCAAAAACCCGTCAGGACTCTCGGCACACCCCGAATATGCAAAAAAAGTGCACTTTTGGGGAAAGTCAATTTTTGACTTTTTCGTAAGGGGGGGTGGTTACGCATTTTTTCAAAATTTCAAAAACGGTCGAAAAACACTTTTGGGCCAGGGAGCGCCGGGAAACGTTCCAAAAACCCGTCAGGACTCTCGGCACACCCCGAATATGCAAAAAAAGTGGACTTTTGGAGAAAGTCAATTTTTGACTTTTTCGTAAGGGGGGGTGGTTACGCATTTTTTCAAAATTTCAAAAATGGTCGAAAAACACTTTTGGGCCAGGGACCGCCGGGAAACGTTCCAAAAACCCGTCAGGACTCTCGGCACATCCCGAATATGCAAAAAAAGGGGACTTTTGGGGAAAGTCAATTTTTGACTTTTTCGTAAGGGGGGGTGGTTACGCATTTTTTCAAAATTTCAAAAACGGTCAAAAAACACTTTTGGGCCAGGGAGCGCCGGGAAACGTTCCAAAAATCCG